>NC_065538.1:87585452-88862952 GCF_932294415.1 Quercus robur | reverse complement strand
ATTAATTTGATTAATTAATAAACTTGACTAATTAATCAATTAATTCATCACAGGGGGTCAATAC
Organism: Quercus robur; assembly: GCF_932294415.1. Lineage (NCBI taxonomy): Eukaryota > Viridiplantae > Streptophyta > Magnoliopsida > Fagales > Fagaceae > Quercus > Quercus robur. Next base: position 88,862,888 of record NC_065538.1, on the reverse strand, counting down.
GTTTTTGTAAGGTTGAATTTATTCATCCATCTAATTGGCTTTATTTCGTGCCAAATTTGCTTGTAATTCAGCATTTAGTAACCCTGTATTTAGGTGGGTTTGTTGTAAGGGTAGTGAGTGAGATAGAGTGAAGATTGCTCAAGAGTGTGCAAGAAAACAGAGACTTGCGGCTGGGACTCGCGGGTGACTCGCGGCTGCAAGCCGCCAGAAGCAGCACACGTGCCAAGCATGCTGGAAGATGAACAGTCATGCTAGCTGGAGCATTACAGGACAAAACAGGACAACTGGCCATACGGTTAACTCGCAACTGGATCTCGCGACTTAGTCAAGCTGCGAGCCACCCCTGTTTTGTAAAACCTGACGTTTCACATTCCTCTCCCACTCCAGTATAAATACCCCTTTTACCCAAGATTGAAAGAGAGCCTCCAGAGAAAATTTTGAGAGAGAAACCCTAAAGAAAGACAAGATTGTTTCACCCACAATCTATACCTTAGAGTCTCTTCAAATTCCTCTACTCTCTTCCTCTCCATTGTCAAATCCTTGAGAGGCATTATACCAAACCTGGTTCTCACCATCATCATCACTGTGAGACAGTTGTTTGGATTTCTGGGAAGCAGTTAGGAAGGAATCAATCTTCATTGGTTGATGCTACGGTCTAGTAGCAGAATCCGGGAAGCTAGAAAAGAAAAAGGTTCGGCGCAACCTCGTTGGAGCAAGAAACTTGGAGGGCTTAGGTGCACTGGGTAGATTAGGCTTGAAGGGTCTATTGCTGTCCTTGTATCCCAACTGTATTTTCTAGTGGATTGTTTACCGCTTGGAGGGCGGCGGAGAGGTTTTACGCCGAGGGCTTCGGTTTCCTCTTCGATAACACATCGCGTGTTGTCTTTGTGTTTGCATCTTCCTTCCTCTCTATCTTTGCCTTTTTATTTTCTGCTGTGGATGTGATTTATAATTGGCTTAGATTGATTTCCAATTCTGTTTATAGCTTATGTTCATTTTCTGCACACTAGTTGTTTGTCATAAAGCTTGAATTGGTTATTTTGTTTTTGGGGGTCTAAACGTTCAAGGGTGTTTATACACGTTTTTGAACTTTCATTTGGTATCAGAGCGGGTTCACTTGTTGTGGTTTAAATGCCTAAGTGTGATCCTTGACCCCTTGTGTTTATTTGCCATGGATTGTGCTTTGTATGCCTCTTTGCATGATTTGGTTGGTGATGAATGTAACATGCCACGTGTTTGTGAAAATGCCTCTATGAGTGTTAATCCTTATAAGTGTGATAACATGTTATTTGAATCTATGGGTGTTGCTGACAAACTCTTGAAGAAAAATGCTAAGAAGTTTCAAAAGAATTTAAGCAAGTTATTTTGTGAAAAGGATGATTTGATTGCTAAGCTCAATGAATCCAACAAATTGGTTGAGAAATATAAAAAACTTGCTGAAGATTCTCTTGAAAAGCTAAAAGAGTTTGAATGTTTGAATATGGACTTGGATGCTAAACTTGTTTTGTCCAACAAACTTGTTGATGAGTTAAAATGTGATAATGAATCTCTTAAGATGCATGCCAAGTGTTTGATTGCTGAACCCATTGATAAAATGGATGATAATATGTGTTGCAATCATGTTGTGGTACCCGATCTTGTGCCTAATGTGTATTCTACCTTTAAGGACAAATCGGTGTACGTTCCTCCACACAAAAGAAATCAAAATGTGGAGAGAAAGACTGTTAAGTCAAAGCCTCTGTTTAGGTCTCAACCTAAGGCTTTGGATAGGTCTAAGTTTGTTCCAACTTGCCACCATTGTGGTGTGATTGGTCATATAAGACCTCAATGTCATAAGTTGAAGAGGGAACAAAACCATGCTGCTAGATCCATTCCCAAAAAGCCTAGTGGACCTAAACACATTGTTTGTCACCATTGTGGTGCCTTTGGTCATCTAAGACCTCATTGCTCTAAGTTTCATGCTTTTAAAAGAATCAAAAGAAAAGAAAAACTTGAGCTTTTTGGAAGTTGTGCTTTGAAAGCTAAACCGGATTGGATGGAAAATGATAAGTTGTTGAAGAAAGTGGTTAATGCTCTTAACTCCTTGTCTATGTACATCTTCGGTTCTCATTCTTCCAACCCTCGTCTCACTTCTCATGAGACACTCATTCCAAACAATTGTTCTGTTTGGATGAGGAAGGGTTCCTATGGTTGAGCTTTTGTTCCTTTGGTCCTTGATCTAATTCTTTCGATCTTTGTAGGACCCTTCATGCATTAGATGCTTCATTGTCATGCATTTGTGCATCATGCATATCTTTATATGCATTGTTTTGTTTTTGTTTTGATCTTACTTTTATGTCTTTGGTTTGTGTGTGTAAAAATCCAAAACCACATAAAAAGTAGAAAATCAAAAAGTTTGATCGACGTTGTTGAGTTTTTGTCTCAAAACTTGTTTTGCCTTGTACCTTTGTGCTAATGGTTTTGTGCATTTTTGAGCATTGCTTGTTTCTTTGCACTCATATCACTGTGGGAGAAATTTTGAAATCTGTGTGATTGTTGTAAATAGATCTTCAAACTTGTCATGAATGATTAGTGAATGGTTATGTTGATCTTGAAACTTGCATAGACTTGTGTCTATATATCTTCCCACTCTTTATTTTTATTTTTGCTAAGAAGAGCTCACCAAATGTAAATCTCCAAATGAAAAGAGATATTGAGCTGCAAAAGCCTGTCGCACATTCTAGTATTCGACTAGGAAAAAGGGTAAGCGACCTTATATTAAAGAGAATGTTTATTCAAAAAGCCAAAGGCTTGTTCATTAAAGTGAAATATCAAATATCACTCTCATAATGAGAGGTGATTATCTCAAGAGATCAAAATGATCAAATGTTATGGAGTCAAATGTAAAGCTCCAAGATATGTTATCAAGTTTTGTGGGAGGTCATATATACATATTTCTATAATTGAGATGGATCACTTGATCTAGTGCTAATTGTGTATGCCTTGGTTGAATTGATCATTGAAGCTTCACATTAGACTAAGGACTATCTCATTGTTGATATCCATACACAACACACAAGTTTATGTTCAATAAATGCCATATTCATTTGTGTGATTGTACTTGATGAAATGTGTTTTCACATGCTCAATCTTTGTTAATTCAAGCACAAAAAGATTTTTGAGTTTTTTTTTAGGTGTTTTTGGAAAGTATTTTGTTTAAAAAATATGAAATTTTTCAAGAAACCCAGTTTTGCCCTGTTTTGGCGACTCAGTCGCGGGTAAGTCAAGTCGCGAGACTCAGTCGCGTCTTCACGGGTCATTTTTGGCGACTTGTTTGCGAGTGGAAGGTCCAGTCGCGAGGGTTATTCAGAGATTTTGGCGGCTCAGCTTGCGACTCTCTCGCGGGTAGACCTTCCAGTCGCGAAAAACACTTAGAAAATTTTTTCAATCTTTTGTCTTTGAGTGTTTTAGCGGCTTGAACTGGCGACTTTGTGGCGACTCACTTAGTCGCGAAAATCACGTGTTTTGCATATTGAGGGTTATTTTCAAAAAAATTTCATTTTTCCCCTCATGCATCATTAGCATTGTTCATACCTTCATCTCTTGCCCTCGTTTCTTCTTGACCCTTTGTCTATTCCTGACAAAAAGGGGGAGAGTATACTCTAGAGTATGTTTCGGAGTATTTTGTCATTTCTATATGACTCTTGTGCACATCCTTAGGGGGGAGAAATTCTATTTCTCATGCACATTTGTAGGGGGAGAGATATTCCATAGGGGAGATGCATATACCAAGGGGGAGAAGATATTAAGTTAATAAGAAAACTTTGTTCTATTTATTTTTTTGTTGGCTTTTTGGTGCTTTGTGTTATGCTTTGGTGTTCTCATTGCATCATGTTTGTGCTTTGGACATGCATTTATCCCTATGTGATTATGCTTCATTGAATGCATGTTCAGATGATCATTTGCTTTGCTATGTGATCAATGTAGTCATTTCTATACTTGTTATATTATACTTGTCATTTATTACTTGCTTTACTTTGAGGGTCTAATGTGTTTTGTGCAAGTGTTTCAGGGTACAAGTATATATATGTTCCAAGTGCATCACAACTTCTCATCACTTTGAAGGGGAGAAATTTTAAGCGCTTTTAGTTTATATTGTTTAAGTTTTTATTCAATATAATGTGTTTGTATCCATGTGCTTTTGTAAGCTTTTAGGGTTAATGTTTTATGCATAGTTTGTAGGTTTTATGGTATGTACCTTACTTAATGCAGCCTTTATCCTATGTTGAAATCAGTACTTTAATCTAAATGTTCTGCATTTTGGTTTATGTACTGTCACTCTTGTGCCCTCGTAGGATTGTTCCTAGATGCATATACCTTGTGTGTTATGCATTGGTTGAGTGTTCAGCATACAAGTGTCTTGCCTTGTGCTTGTTAACTTGTATGTCCTTGTGTTCATTCCAAGTGTGAATGAGCACTGTGATCACTACCTTGTGGTGTTCACTTGGTTGATCAAGCCATGGTTTGTTTCTTGACTCCATCTTTGCTTGATCACATATTGCCTGTTTCATATGCATTTAAAATTTTCTGCTTACAATGATCATGGTGTATTATTGTGTTTCAGGAGTATTATGTTCATATGATTCAAGCGCTTCACAGCTTCTAGAGTTAGGTGTGAGTGAGTTTTGTTCAACTGTTCCCAACTCACATGTTAAGTCTAGAGTCTGTTTTAGGGTTTTGTCACGGAATAGCCAAAGGGGGAGATTGTAAGGTTGAATTTATTCAACCATCTAATTGGCTTTATTCCGTGCCAAATTTGCTTGTAATTCAGCATTTAGTAACCCTGTATTTAGGTGGGTTTGTTGTAAGGGTAGTGAGTGAGATAGAGTGAAGATTGCCCAAGAGTGTGCAAGAAAACAGTGACTCGCGGCTGGGACTCGCGGGTGACTCGCGACTGCAAGCCGCCAGAAGCAGCACACGTGCCAAGCATGCTGGAAGATGAACGGTCATGCTAGCTGGAGCACTACAGGACAAAACAGGACAACTGGCCATACGGTTAACTCGCGACTGGATCTCGCGACTTAGTCAAGCCGCGAGCCACCCCTGTTTTGTAAAACCTGACGTTTCACATTCCTCTCCCACTCCAGTATAAATACCCCTTTTACCCACGATTGAAAGAGAGCCTCCAAAGAGAATTTTGAGAGAGAAACCCTAAAGAAAAACAAGATTGTTTCACCCACAATCTATACCTTAGAGTCTCTTCAAATTCCTCTACTCTCTTCCTCTCCATTGTCAAATCCTTGAGAGGCATTATACCAAACCTGGTTCTCACCATCATCATCACTGTGAGACAGTTGTTTGGATTTCTGGGAAGCAGTTAGGAAGGAACTAATCTTCATTGGTTGATGCTACGGTCTAGTAGCGGAATCCGGGAAGCTAGAAAAGAAAAAGGTTCGGCGCAACCTCGTTGGAGCAAGAAACTTGGAGGGCTTAGGTGCACTGGGTAGATTAGGCTTGGAGGGTCTATTGCTGTCCTTGTATCCCAACTGTATTTTCTAGTGGATTGTTTACTGCTTGGAGGGCGGCGAAGAGGTTTTACGCCGAGGGCTTCGGTTTCCTCTTCGATAACACATCGCGTGTTGTCTTTGTGTTTGCATCTTCCTTCCTCTCTATCTTTGCCTTTTTATTTTCTGCTGTGGATGTGATTTATAATTGGCTTAGATTGATTTCCAATTCTGTTTATAGCTTATGTTCATTTTCCGCACACTAGTTGTTTATCATAAAGCTTGAATTGGTTATTTTGTTTTTAGGGGTCTAAACGTTCAAGGGTGTTTATACACTTTTTGAACTTTCAGTTTTTGACCTATCAAAATAGAATTAGATCTTTTGCTTTCTTAAGATTTTACAGACTCCGAATTCTGCTTGAAGTAGAATTCTTGATGCAAGCCCATTGTACAGGCTATCACGTGGGCTGGACCCGCAACATATGGTTCATGCATAGGCAGCTCTCACAAAACTTTTGTGATGTCCCAGACAGATATTGAACTTGTTAGGTACGTTGTGTGGCTTGGGCAGAGTTCCACATGAAACATATATTGAGCTGATCCAGGCTTTATAAACAACTTTAAGAAACCTAAATTGTGACTTGATTAGTACTTTTCGGGTATGGCATTCCTTGAGTTGTTACTTGTCATTACTTTTCTGTTCAATTGGATGTTCTCCATCATCCCATGCATAAGATTGAGTCATAGAAATGAAAAGTAATCACACAAAACATAACATATATTGTGGAATGGAATAAGACCCTCCACTATATAATTTGGGCTCTATATGGATAGCTTGGGTTCAATGTTTTTTATCTTCTTGGCTTCTCTTCATCGTCTTGGTTTCTAGGGGAGGTGTCAATACTCAATACTGCTATCTGATTGCTCCTGGTGTTGGAGGAAAATTATTCAGTTGATGGGTGTAATTAACAAGGCTTTTATTGAAGCCCATTGGGTAATGGAAAGAATATCTTTGTGTGGCGTGAAGATGATTGATGGCCCTTCACTACAAAATTAAATATGGCAATAGAATAATGTATGATGCTGCTAATTGCTCCACTAACAGATTGTCTAAATACATAAATGTTGAAGGCCATTGGCTGTGGCCTCCAGCAAGGTCTGATAAACTAGAGTAAAAGTTGAGAGCAAGTTGTGTGAAATGAGACTTGGTGGTGAGGACAGAGTGAGGGTGGTTCGGAATCATCGAAGCTTGAGCAATTAGAGCTACAAAGCCTCAAAGTTAATTTGCTGGTGGCCGCGCTTCGTATGGTTTTCTAAAAATATTCCCAAGTGGCCAAGCTTGGTTAATTAGCTATCAACAATAAAGCTTAGTTTTACAAACATGCATGAGAACGTACAAGGAAATTTGTCTTCTCGATGTTTGACAGAGCAATGCTAAATAAACCTTTGCATCGAATTAGACCTCAAGTGGAATTAGTATTGGCAATTTAAAGTCCAGTTTAATTATGTGGCTCAAATTTTCAATTGGTAAAATCTAACACATAATAAAAAGACATGGTTTTATCCGGTCGATGCTGATCAATAAATATGGTAGTATGGTTATGACATCTCCGGCCTTGTCGAAACATACAATACAAATACAATCTTCGGTTTTAGTAAGCTTGAATCCGAGGAAGTTCCCATAATGTTATGGATCAAGATTTGCAAATCAGAATGTATATATCTACACATATCATTATCACTAGTTTGGCTTAAATATATATATGTGTGGTTAAAAGAACTTGGTAGAGCTGAGCTCAGTGGTGACTCTAGGAAATTTTTTCAGGGTGTTCCTCTATAAGCATAAATTACACAATCTAATAAAAAGAAAATTTTATATATTGACAACAACAACAATAAAAAAATTATAAGTTTATTTGAAAAAATTATTAATAAAATTATAAGTTTATTATACCCTAAAAAAATTCTAGCAAAAGAATAAACAATAAACTATAAGTTTATTTGAAATATTAATAAAATTATTAATTATTGTTATTTAGTTGTTTCATTAATTTGTTTGTCTTTTATAAACTATAATTTGTTACATTATTGTTTTATTAATTATAAAATTATTAATTATTATTTAGCCTAACATAATTTAATTTATTTGTCTTTTATAATGTATTAGTTAATTATACTGCTTTAATTATTGTTGTTTAGTGTAACAATAAACTATATTACTTTAATTTGTTTGTTATTAATTATATTGTTTTAATTTGTTATATTGTTTAGTTCTTTGTGCACATTACACTAAAAGAGCTAAACATTATACATCCCATGTGCAGCATTATAAAAACAGTGTAATGTGCAACACATTACACTGCTTTAATTATTATTTACTATCCGGCCCCATGTGCCCACTGCCCATCAGCCCATCTATCCCTACCCCACTCAACAGACAAGTACAAATCATCCCCAATCATAACCTGCCAATCAGAAAATTTCATAATCACAATATTATTGATCAATATTTCACCAACACCAACACCAACACACACTGAGTCACTGACCAACAGGCAAAAGCAACGAATACGATAAAGCTAAGATAAAGCCAAAAAACATCCAAAAAGCAAAATAAAGTAAAGAGTAAAGATTGGTTCCAAAAAAAAAAAAAAAGTGAGTAGAGATTCGGCAGCCCAGCCAATCAGAATCTTACAGTTCAAAAGAGAGAGAGAGAGAGAGAGATACTGAGTTAGAGAATAGAATAAATAGAGAGAGAGACATCAGACATTTTAATTTCATACTTTCATTTCAGTTTGAGAGAGAGCAGAGAGAGAGAGAGACTGAGAGAGAGAGTCACTAAGTCAGAGAGAAAAAGAGAGAGAAATACCTTGAGGCCGACTGGCCGAGCACCGGAGCAGCTGAGACGGTGAGACCGATCTACGATTTGCGACGACGGGCAAGCGACGAGCGACGACGACGGGCGAGCGAGCGACGACGACTAGACGAGGATGACGAGCGACGGAGGTCACGGAGCGAGCTGCGCCTGCGAGCAGAGGCGACGCCACCATGGGTTTGGTTTGCTCTGGGTTTGGGGTTTGGTTTGCTCTGTATTTGGTTTCTTTTTTTTTTTTTTTGATAAACACCTCTGTATTGCAGTGTTGGGTAATGGGGTTTGGTTTGCTTTTGCTTTGTATAGAGTATAGACTGCATTGATCTCTGCCAATGACGTGACCGCGGTTTGATTTTTGATTTGCTCTGTAGTTTTTTTTTTTTTTTTGGGTGAGAATCCATGGGTTTGCTACCTCCGTATTACGTTGGGCTTTCCGGGCTTGCCGTGGGCAGTGGGCTTAGCTCTGTTACCAAATTTTTTTTTTTTTTTTTTTTTTTTTTTTTTTTTTTTTTTTTTCAGATTTTAGTTCAAATTTTTTTTTGGGTTTTTTTTTTTTTTTGGCTTGAAAGTAGAATAGATAATTTATTATTATTATTTAATTTGAGGGTATTCCTAATTTTGTGATTGAGGGTGTTCCTAATTTTGGATTGAGGGTGTTCCTAACATGGATTAAATATAATTTTTATTTATTTATTTTTTTTTTCAGGTCAGGGTGTTCCTGAGAACACCCTGAGGAACACCCTGACTTGTACGTGGCGCCGCCACTAGCTGAGCGGACCACAACTTCCTTCCTCGCAGCATGGCAATAGAGCAAACAGTAAACACAATATATCTTTTTATACAGATTAAGCTTTTGTTTTGCAACCCACGGTTTGGCCCACTGGGCTGATTCTTGTATTGTGGAAGAGCCCATCATTCTCTTCTGTGTCTACAATTTTGTTGGGAGCTATTAAGGGAAATGGATTGGGCCCTTCTCTCTCTCTCTTCTTTTCTTTTTTCCAAATAATATATATTTAATCAGGAAATAAATTCTTTTATTTATCCTTTAGCTATTCGAAGTTTGGAACCATAACAAACAGCAACAAGGGAATTTTAAGTCAATTAAAATGGTTGTTTTTAAAATAATATTTTTAATAAATATAAAGTTCCTTTTATTCTCAACAAATCTTCACATCAATGAGTTTTTGTTGTAAAATAAAAGAAATGGCAATACAAGTTAGAGGAATTACAAGACAACATAATATATGAAACTAGTTCTTCTAGAACACAATATCATCCATAAGTTTTTATATTTGCTTCTCATATTTATAAAGACTATCTCTTATAGGCATGAAACCATAACATGTAAAGCAATTTTAAAAATCAGCCACTCACCGGATGATTTGATAAGTAATTGAAAACTCTAGGGGTGGAGAGGAAAATTTTACCTCCTAACTTTTGGAGGGAATCTCCTTCAACCCACTACGTGGCAATTAATAAAACAATGTAAATGTATTTCTACGTACATAACCTACTTAATAAGTCATATAACTTGTTTTAAATAATATGTATGGATGGTTTTGTTGTCAAATAATGGATGGAGGAGAAAGCAACTCAAGTTAGAGAAAAAATTTTAGTAGGCTTTTTAATATTTAAATATTATTTATTCATCTTTTTATATTTTTTGACTTCTTTTTAGATGTAAAATTGCTAATATAGTTTTTGTATTTAAATTTTATTAATATCTCTTTTACTAGTTGTTTTTTTTTTTAGGAAATTGATTATCAATGATTGTTTGGAATGTTTATGACAAACCCATAACTTTTTTTTTGTTAAAGCAATTTAGGATTTCAATTGTGTTGGATTTCTATTGGCTAAATATTTCAGGGGTTTTTTGACAATGAGGAAAGAATGCAAAATTCTTTTTTTTTTCTTAAAAAAAAAAATCAATTACAAATTTGGGGTTTATTGTACAATTTTGACATTTTATTTATTAAACGGGGTCTTAAAACCCTTTTAAAATATTGGGACAAATAGAGGGTCTAAGGCCTAAGCTTAAATGGCTTAGGCCTTGAGTCACCCCTGTCCACCTCATAAGTATCTAGCCCTGAGCTTAAATTTATTATTCATGATGAATGATGTTTGAGTTGATGCATTCTAATGTTATACACATCACATTCTTAAATTTTATAATTGGAAATGTTGTAGGGAATAAATCCACCGACTTTGTCATTGGATCCTATCCATTTGACATCAATGTTACCATAATACCGTTCTTTTCATCTTTTGGAGTGTGTGAATTTCAGTGAAATGTGTTTGGCTGTTTCACATTTTTTTTTTTTTTTTTTTTATGTATAATTTTGGCTCTGTCACCTTTGATATAATCTCCTATGACCTGTGTAATATGAGCAACATTATCTTCTTATAATATGTTCAGCTATCTTTGTTTTGTTTTGTTTTTTTTTTTTTTTTCTTTTTAGTAAATTGTTTAGTTATCTTTGATTTAGGATAAATCATACTTTTCTTGAATATATGGAAATATTGATCCTAGCCGAATGCATTCCTAAGTCCCAACTTATTTCATTAATTGAAAAAATATTGACGCGATGGTGTAGCGGAAGATTAAAGAAAATATACACAATACTCTCTTGATGGGACAGAAACTAAACTGTTAGTTCCTAGTAGTAAACCACCAGAGAAATAATTTGACAAAAGTCTATGTTTATTGATAATAGTTTGATTTGCCTTTAATGGCTACAAAACATATAATTATTGAGAAAAACATCTAAAACCTTATTTCGCACTAATTACGCGATTAGGTGACAAAATACCAAAATTTACTAGAAATAGCAAAATTGAGTTAAATGCAAAATCATAAACTACTGACCTTAAAGTCGTTCTAAAATAGACGGGACCTTATTCTGACTTTTAAACTAAAAGTTATTAAAGAAAAACAAATATTACTATAAATAGCAAAAATACTGTTTTCAGGGCCTTAATGAAGGAATTCTCCTAAATTTTGGCGACGATCATAGCATCATGAATCTGGATTAGAATGCCGTTTCCCTTCAATCTGCCAATTTTCATGCAATTCTGACACTGTCACCCTGATGGCCTCTACTGGCACCCTGCTTTAATCTTGCATTCTAACTTCTTATGCCCCTGCTGCTCTAAGAAGGCATGTGTTGTCTGTTCTACATTAAGCAATTTGAAGAAATAACCAATATTGTTTATAATCGACTTATAATATGGATGAAAAGGATAATTTGTGACCACATATCCAATAAATTGTTGATTCATCTACTTGTACAAACTAATCAAATATCAAAGTTTTTTTTAACAAATTTGCCAAATAAATGGATGATTAAAGGGCTTAAAGGTTTTTAAACTTCCCAAAACGTGGAGGCTTTTATTATTTTAAAACTTGGAACCTGTCTTTTGCAAAATTTATAGCTTGACATAAAGGAGTTCTCTTTAGGTAGTTGCGTGTCATTGTTTATATTAAAAGGTTTTTTAAATTTGGGTTAATTTATCGATTAAAATTGATATGCACCTTTCACCTTTCTGATGACCAAATTGACATTTGACTAGTAATACAAAAAGAGAAAATTAAAATAAAAAAATAAAAAAAATAAAAAACTAATCAATTCAATAAAAAAATCTGAGCAACAAAAAGTAGGAGTCCATTTAAAATTGAGAAAATATAATTAAAAAAAAAAAAAAAAAAAAACCGCAAGCCACACCAACACAACTCACGTCAGATAACCTGCGCTTCCACTCTGTCTCTTGCCTTCCGCTTTGCATACTCTCAGCTGAAAACTCAAAAGCTTTTTGCCTATTTCTCTCAGGTACACGTACATAGAGTTGAAGCCAAACTCTATGCTAGCTATACCAATTAGTGAAATTTGTTATGGTTGTTCTAATGCGTGGAATGAAGTGTTTTGGTTGTAGTTAAGTAGTTTAGTTAATTATGTATTTTGATACATTTGTTTGTGAATCTTCAACTCGAGGCGGCGGGCATTGCTTCCTTTGACGTTAAGAAGCCTAAAGTTGCGGGTCTCCTAGCACTGTTGAATCGGTTGCTTTCTCTCCCAGGAAGGAACTCCTTCAAATCAAAGGAATTAGCAGTGACGCTAAAGTCGACAAGATCATCCAAGCAGGCGTGTCTTTGTCATCATTATACTTTCACACCCTTCAATATTGCTTTTATTGTTTGTTTATTTTGGAGTTGGAGTTAATTTTATTTGAATCGGTTCTGTTCTCTTCTTTAACTTGTTTTCACTAGTTAAAATTCCCTTTGCATGAGATCAAATGATCATTCATTTTGTTTTTCGTTTTAAAGATAATTTAATTGTGGGTTTAAAATCCATGACCTCACCCTCCACCCAAACTTTTGAGGTGAGGAAGTGTTATTTGTGCCAAGAATTATTGGCATGATGTTTTGTATTTGTAACTTGACAATTGACATGGCTAGCTTATGACAGGAGGAATCGAGACAGGATCTATTACCAAGATATATGGTGAGTTTCGCTCTGGAAAGACTCAGCTGTGTCACATACTCTGTCTGTGTCACTTGCCAGGTAATACTTCTTTTTTCTTCTTATTTTACCCCCCTCCCCATTTTATTACATGTTGCACCTTTGCTTTGCAACAGAAAGCAGCTTCATCAAATGCCACATGACATAGATGCATACTTTCTTTCTCGCTTTACAAAGTAAAATTAGAATTTCAGTGCACTTTTACTTATCCAAAATAATAATAATAATTCAGTGCACTTGTTAGGATTCTGCGAATGATTGTGCTTGGCTGCTATGCTTAATTGAGCTGTTAGCTCAGCTGCAATAAGCCTAGCTGCTGTGATGTGATGTGCACCTGACCTTGCTGTTACCAGATGATACTATTGTATTGGATAGCTTAAGTAATGCTATTCCATGTTATGTACCGTATAGTGGAGCAGAGGTTATGCACTGTTTGGTAGCATAGAGAATCTGGTTGTAACTTCCTGCTCAATATACGTGTGGATAATTGTAAATAGTCATGTGGTTAAATAGCATTCATCTTTCTCTCCGACCTCTAGAATTTTCTCTGTATCTTGGAGGCCTGGCTCCCTTTAAGAAGCCATTTTCTTGATCACATAAGCAAAGATAAGAACAAGGTTCTTATCAGCAGTTTTATGATATTTCATTACTAATCTGAAAGGTCAGTTTGTTGAGTAGGTACAGCATTAATCAATCTCTATTCTTTACATGCTACTGTCCGTCTGCTACATATGATGTCAATTTATTCAATGCATACACTTTGACATTTCAGCTTCCATTACATCAAGGAGGTGGAGAGGGAAAAGCAATGTACATCGATGCAGAGGGCACATTTAGGCTGGCCACAGAGACTTACAGATAGCAGAAAGGTGTCATACAGCTACCTTAAATTGAATATGCTTCTCTGCAGTGAGTTATTTATAGCCATAGCCAATGGTTTTGAATGCTGCAGGTTTGGACTGGATGGTCCTGATGTCTTGGATAATGTGGCTTATGCATGCTAGAGCCTATAACACTGATCATCAGTCAAGACTTCTGCTTGAAGCAGCTTCAATGATGGTGGAAACAAGGCGCAGTACTGTATTTTTTTGTCTTTATCGTGCTAATGAATCTATTCTTCAATATTGTCACTATCAACCAAAAGTCAAGAAAAATAAAATTTATTCATCACATAGGAGCTTGTCATGAGGTAAAACTTGATTTGGTGAAAGACAGACTCCCCTTGCTAACAGTCAATGAATTGACAATGAAATATGTTTTATCCATAATCCCAAAAGCACCGAACAGACTTGACCTAGACACAAACAGATATTTTAATTTGGAAACCCAATTTTGTAAGACACTGTGTATATATATATACTTTGTCATATTTGCAAAACTCTCCTTTACATATCTACGTGCTTCATTTCTCACTTCTCTTGCTCTTTCTTTTTATTTTTTCGTTTGCACATTTTTCTTTCTTAATAAACTCTAGCTGTAAGATTTTGTTATTATTCTTACTCTATGTGCAAGTCTAATTTCAAAAATGCTAGGGCCTACTTTCAACCACAACTGAATGTGGTCTGCGGTGTACTCACCTCTTCCACCGAACCCTGTTACTTTCATCGGGTATCCTTGGATCTTTTTTTCTGAAATTCCTACGGCTTGCAAGGTGCTCAACGGAATGAGGTTTACGGAAGCGCCCGTATCCACCAATGCTCTCTTGATGGGGATTTGATTTATAGATTCTACTAAATAAAGAGGCCTCCTATGATCTGGGTGTCCCACCTCCATATCTTCACTGCTGAACGTGATTTATGTTGATTCCTATAGGAGGGCCCTGTCTTCTGGCATTTCTGCTGACAGGCACTCCACCCCTGCCCCAGAGGCGATGCTTTCCAAAGCCTCCATGACTATTTTTCTTTCTTTTGCTGTAAGTCCCAACTGGTCAAATAGATTTTTGAACTTGGCACTCGGCTGAAGAGTGGTAATCGTCGCGGCAGGCAGGGCCAAATTTTCTTCCTCATCTTCTCCCAAGTCTACACATATCACCACTGCTGTTACACCCTTTCCCTTGTGGTTTGGGAGTGGGTTTCTTTAGACTTCCTGTTGGGTTAGCTCTAATGTGCCTTCTTTAATCCTGCGGTGCACCAACCTGCGAAGCGCCCAGCATTCTGCGGTAGGATGTTGTACATAGTTGTGCAAGTGGCAGAAAAGAGGATCCCTCATTTCTTCCTCTGTGGGCTCTCTAGAAACCTAGTTGGGTTTAAAGATCCCATCCGCTATCCATTTGTCAAGTAGCACATCCAGCTCCTTAGGAATACATGGTAAGGGTGGGGGCGTATCATACTCCCTCCCCTCTGTTTTCCTTCTCCGATCTCCAGTGGACACCGCCATAGCTTGCGGGGCGTTTCTTTTGTCTGAACTGGTTTTTACAGACTGAGTCGTTTTTCTAGTTTTCTGCAATAACTGTGCGAACTGGGAAATTTCTAGATTTTCCAAGACAACTCTGAATTCCCGAATCATATTGGTCATGCACATTTCCACTAATGTCCTTTCTTCACAGTGGTCATAGCAATCAAATGCTATGTCCCAGAACCGTTTGATGTATTCCATCAAATCCTCGCCATTCCTTTGCTTGGTCGCTTGCAAAGTTGCAAGCGTTACTGTTTTTTCTCCGTGGAAGTACTTAGTGCAAAATACATCCACCATGTCATCCCATGTTGGGATCGATCCTGGTTTTAAGCCAATGTACCAGGTGTATGCCCGGTCGTATAGTAACTTTGAAAACTCCTGCAGACATAGGTCTTCATCTGCTGCGTAAGGGCCAAAGGTATTAATAAATTTGCTCACGTGCTCTACTGCACTTCCCTTCCTGCCATCGTACTATGCAAAGGCCCTTGGTTCATACCCCTCGGGGTACAGTTTGCTGAGTACTTTTAGAGGATAAGGAGGTCTTTGTGCGTAAAACCTCTCCTTTGGTATTCTGGCTCTCTCTTTTTCCAATAGAGCCGCTACTTCAGCCATGGTAATGAAACGCTGTTCTGCATTCTGTGGGACACCTCCTGCCAGTGTCTCCTCTCTGTCTGCCGTATGATCTGGGTCATGTTGGCTGCCTTTCTCTTTTATTTTGCCTGCCTTTAGTTGACGGATCTCTTCCATCATTCGTTAATGCGAGTGCTGTAATGATTGCAATACTTTGATGAAGGTGTTGACATTATTCGCGAGGACTTTTATCTGAGGCTGAGGATCAGCCCCCGTTCTATTGGCACCTTCTGTTTGGTTAAGTTGCTGTTGGTGAGGCGTTGTTAGCCTGGATTCTGCTTATGAGGGTACGACACTCATATTCCGTGTCGTCCTGGACTTTGGTGGCATTGTTTGCGAGGGGCTTTGTTTTCTTTTCTTTCTGCCCCTATCTGCTTCCCAACTCCCCAGTGAAGTCGCCAATTTAATGTAGGGGCCTTTTTTTGCGTATTGTGCGTTGGGCTGGGCTGCCTCCTGCGATAATGGGCCTGAATGTTTCTGAGTAAAGGAGTTGGGACCGGTCCAACTGTAACTCAACTTGGGTCGGTTTGTGCACAAACTATGTCTCATCTGCCAGAAGTAGGCTTACGACAAGCAGAATTGTTTCAGATGAGTTACGACAGGCAGATATAATAATAATAACAAAAACAGAGTACTCTGACTATTTAAATAAAATGGCGAAGTAATCCCTACTTATAAAGCATAATTACAGTCGTGATAATGTCATTTACAGAGAAAGTAAGGGAGAACGAAAATAATATGAACTAATCAAGAATGGGCACAAAATCAAGTTTTAAGTTTGGTCTGCAGAAGCAAAACCAAAGAGGGGAGAACGCCATCTCTCAATGCAAATAATCTCCCAGGAAAAGATCCTGCCGTGGGGATTAATGGCTTTAAGGGAGTCAGACTTGAATGGTTAATGCCCAAAAGGAATCATTGTTATGTTTTGGAAGAGAGCAGGATTTAAAGGGGGAGAGAGGGAAATCGACCTACTGGTACATGCCCATCGTGTTATCTCTCTTTTTTCCTCAATTTCCTCTCTTCTTTCCTCTGTTTTCTCTCTTATCTTTTTTCTTTTCTTTTCTTGTTTTCTTTTACTCTGCTTTCTTTTTACTCCGTGAATGCCCTCTGTATTTCGATCCTTTTTTCAGGGCACGGCAAGGGTCATTTTATAGTGCCTACCGTGGCCAGTTTTTTACCACTTTTCCCCTTAACCGCCTTTGTCTGGTCTGGGCGTACTTGCCGACCACCAAGTCTGTGTGACACTCACCATTGCTAGATAAAGGCAGGTTTGTTTCATTCGTCAGTCCACCGTAACACTCTTACCTGCCACGGTATAAATGCTTTCTCTCTCTTTCCCTCAAGGCATGCACCTAACAGTTCCCCCCTCATCCTTGCCTCTTTTGGGTGGTCTGTCATCCCAGCAGGACGTACCTCCCAAAAGGGCTTGGGCAGGAGCCACAAAATAGGTATTTTGCCCTCTCCCCACCACCAAACCATACCCCATTTACCTCTTACCTTTGGCCCATAACCCCATCACGTCCCATATTGGCTGGATATAAGCTGGTGGTGTCTGGGCCTTGCGCGTGTTTTCCTTTCAGATATGTCCAAAAGTCTGCCTGCTACTCATGTGTTTGCCATGATCTGGAGGCTCACCGTCCATGTTTTTTGACCTCTTATGTGGGTTTTTCTTTGTTTTCTTGCTCTATTCAAGAGCTAGAATTTGTCTGATGATGGGCCTTACATTTCTTTGACCCACTCTTGGTTTTCTTTATTTCTTGCAATGTTGTGTTGTTATTCCTGCCGTAATAACTTAATCCTGCTGGGCCTCTTTTAGGCCAGCCGTTTATTCCTTCTCTTAGTGGCTTGTCATAACCACTGTTTTGCTTTTACTTATGGGCTCCTACGTCCCTTTGAGCTTTCCTTTGGGCATCCACGGCCCGTTTGCTTTCTTTGGGTTTCATCGGCCCATTTACTAATTCCACACTCCCATGGGCTTTTTACTAATTTCATTGGGCTTCCCTGACCTAATAACCTTATTCTCATCCTTGGGGTTCATGAGCCTGCCATAAACCCCTTACTCTCTTAATTTACATTGCCTTGCGCCTGCGGCGGCCCTTTCTCGCTTTTCTACCTCATACACTACCCATGAGATGCCATTTCTTTCTTTCCAGGCTTCTTTGAGCCCACTTGCCTCTTCAAGACCCATTTGTTTATTTGTTGGGCCTGTGATCCATTATTCCTTCCGCTTGGGCCTAATGGTTTTTTGCTATCTATTTTGTCAATTCCTTGTTGCCCTTATTATTAGGCTTTCTTTCTGTCTACCTGGGCTCTCACAAATGGCTCTCAACAATAAGTAATGTAGATTTTGGTAATGTGAGCTTCTTTGTAGTCTTGTATTATCGTAATCCTATATATGCACACAAAAAATGAACAAAATACCATAATTTTCACATTACGGTAATGTGACCGTAATGTAATAAATGAACATGGAGCAAACCAAACACCCCTTAAGATGAAGAAGGAATGTGCATACAATAAAATATATATATATATATATATATATATATATATATATATATGTGTGGCCAAAATGAGCATTTGCTCCTTTCGCCAAAACTTTCCAGTAAAACACCCATATTCTAAAACTATCTAGTAAAATGCCCTTGTTTTAAACTTGATTTTCTAAAAATCGAGTTTCAATGAAAAACTCGATTTTTAGAAAATCGAGTTATGTGAAATTAAACTTAAATAAAATAAAAATAAAATAAAAATACATGGAACTCGAGTTCCATTGAAGGAACCTGAGTTCCATGTAAAATTTCTCACATTACTCGATTTTCATCAAATCAAGTTTTCCATTGAAAAACTCGAGTTCCATTTAAGGAATTTGAGTTTCATGTAAAATTTCTCACATTACTCGATTTTCATCAAATCGAGTTTTCCATTGAAACTCAATTTTCATCAAATCAAGTTTTCCATTGAAACTCGATTTTCTAAAAATTGAGTTTCTAAATAGGGACATTTTGCTAGATAGTTTCATATTATTGAATTAATACAAATTTACTAACCTACAAGTCATTTCACTAAATTATGTGTCATTTAGGACAATTCAAATATTGCTACCTAAATGACATATACGATTGAATCCAATTCAGCATGTCATTTCACTAAACTATGTGTCATTCATAATTGTGTTCACTCTAGGTTGCAAAACTACATCTCATGAAGTTTTAGCCAAGACAAACGACATTATTTGGAGCAAATTAGCCTGCTCAATTTTTGGTTCAACCAAATGACTAAACTTGAGTTTTGGATTGGTCCACAAATAATTCTGGTACCACGCACTTTATCAC
Source organism: Quercus robur (assembly GCF_932294415.1). Taxonomy (NCBI): domain Eukaryota; kingdom Viridiplantae; phylum Streptophyta; class Magnoliopsida; order Fagales; family Fagaceae; genus Quercus; species Quercus robur. The sequence continues at coordinate 88,843,657 of NC_065538.1, read as the reverse complement.
AACTATTTTAAGTGGCAGACTGAGTGGTAGAGAAACAATGATAAATTCATGTGATAGTAAGAGATAGTCAATTATGGCCTGCCAAATAGGATAGTTGTGATGAAGTGTGTGTGAAAATGTGTGATACTACCTAGAATTATTCTTGGCCACAACCTAGATTCAGTTTGGACCAACTTTATATATTTTCTTGATAAGTTAAATCAATATTCTATTATAACTTATTATCTAGGTATTTATTTACATATTATTTATATTCATATACTATATGTGGGGCCCGAGAATTTGTGGGCCCGGCCCACTTCATAATAGGGCCCAGGATCCAAGCCAAGGAAAATAATTTCCGAGGACGCAAAGTATAAATCCGGACAAGGCCCACATATATGGCCGAGGACGATTTTATGCTCGGCACCTCACAAAACGCTTAAAGAAAAGAACAAAATCAGTACAAGGGCAGGACAAGGGAAAAAGCTGCCAACATCTTAGTACAGAACCCTGCATCTGACAAGCCCATGCTCCAAACCATGCTATTTAACTTTTCCAACCACCCCCAACCACTCGATGTATGGATTGATAGGACAGGTCTATACCCCAGAAAAGTGAAACTTACACGTGGATACCAAAAGGGAAGTGAACACTAGTATAAAAGGAAAAGAGAGCCAAGGGGAAGGGATCCCCGTGAAGGAGGGAAAAATCCTACAAAAGGAAGAAGGGGAAGGATACTATGCTCCTCGGACTACGTCCGAGGACTCAAATCCTACAATCCGCACCAATGGAATGCTTAGCTAGTCAAGCCAAGTCCGCACATATATAAGCTTCCATAAAAACCACGACTAAACCGCTGAACTGTGACCAAGGTCCTGCCTTTCAAGCCCACTCTCTACAAATCATATTGTTAGGGCCCTTTACATACGAGTTCAATGTCATTCTTGAGTCGTTAAATAATCGTGTCCCTACACTATACCTTAAGGATGTCATCATTAAAAAAAATTTGTAAAAAAATTGTTAAAGGATGTGATCTACTAATTTGTTTACCATTTTAATTTTTTAATTTTTTTTTGCAAAATATTCCCAATTTTTAATCTAAATTTTAACTGAATCAATGACCAAAGCCTAAATGTTCATTCGGCAAAACATTTTTACCTTTTGTTTTAGTTTCTTTTCATAAAAAAAAATAATAACAAAATTAAAATTATTTTTTTTTGGTTGAAAATAAGCTAATTTTAATCTTTTTTGACAAAAAAAATTAGAATAAAAGCTATTAAAAATTATATATTTTTTTTGGTCTCATTTTTAACTAATAAGCTTCCAAAAACTATGGGATTCCAAACAAATACCATATTAGATCAAGTTTCAACCTAAATTAATAAATATGCATCAAGTACAAAATTCTAAAATTTATTATTTATTTATTGAGTACTGTAGCCTTAGTAGCTTGTAGATCTTTTTACATATATTTGAGAAGAGAATTTTATAGGATCATTTGGGACATCTAAAATATCACCCCAAAAGAGAGAGAGATAGCTAGCCCCTCTCATTCTCATTTCTCATTTCTCATTTCTCATTTCACACCCTAGGAAATGTAATCAATGTGATTCGCACTCTATATCCATTTCCTGTCCAATCAAAACGGTTGTTATCCATTTCCATTTTCGTTTTCAACACGTATTAAAAACTTGCCTCACCTACGACCCGTGTTTAACCCAAGGATGTTGATACCGTACCGTACCGTACCGGCCAGTACGGCCGGAATTCTTCGTACCGGTCGATGAACCGGTACCAAAACACCTTCAAAATGTACCGCTCAAGATACCGGCCTATACCGGACAATACCGGAGTATACCGGACGTTTCGGCCGGAAAAGAGAAATTCGGCCGGTACAAAAACTGAAAGGAAAAATAGAAGAAATGCATGATTTGAACAAACCCCAGTGCAGCAAGTTGCCACCACATTGACATCGCCAATTAGATCTTCTTCTTCCTTTTTTTTTCTTTTTCTTCTTCTCGTCTATTGTCCTTCTCCATTGCTCTGATTTCTTCTCTTTGTTTGCTGAACAATGAACATTGCTATGTGGTATCTCCTTCTTTGTTTTGTGCTATTTGAAATTTCTTAAGCCCTTTTACACGTGACTAGCCTTGGAAATGTTGAAAACTTATATTTTTTTAATAAAAGATGGGCTGAATGGTTCAGCCTTTTAGCTTCTTTTCAGTTTTAAGCCCCACATTATGTGATATTGTGATGCATTAATTGCATCACATCAATAGAACCTTATAGGTTTTTTTTTTTTTTTTTTTTTTTTTTTTTTTTTTTTAAGTAGCAACTTTTTAGTTTTGTTTGTATGATGAATAATTAAGTTTTTTGTTTTTTATATTGTATATTTTTTTTTTTCTTTATATGCAAAGAACAATTGAATTAATGTTTTATGGTAAACAAAGATTTTTAAGGTAATGTTTTATGGTAAATAGAGATTTTGTGTGTGTATATATTTATATATATATATTAAATATATAAAATAGCAGTAAACCTGAAACGGTACACTGGTATTGACCGGTATCCGAAATATATCGTATCGCTGGCCAAACCGGTACAGCCTCCGGTACGGTATTGACACCCTTGGTTTAACCAAAATTGATATCATCGTGAGGCAAGTTTTTAATACGTGTTGAAAACGAAAATGGAAATGTCCTCTTCACGTACAGTCTCCTTCATTTTGATGTATAACTGTATAAGTCTTAGTGTTCGTCTTCCTTTTCCTATTCCTCTTCGCCTAAAAGAACACGTGAAACAACTTGAAAATATAATTGTTCGCTTTTCCAAAGATATGTTCACTAATTACCACACTTCTAATTTCTTAAGCACTGTGTTTAATTTTTATTGTTTGTTTGTTTCTTAATTATACTCATACTTTCTTAATCAATGAACGGTAAAAATATCAAGAAGATTTTATCCTTCAAACTCTAAATTTATATTTTATAATATCTAAATTTATTGAAATATTAAATAAGTACACCTTTTTATTTAAATTTTATGCCCGAACATAGTATTTGATTTTTAACATATAACTATTCTTGGTTTTGTTAACACTAAGTTTGATTTTAATTTAATCATTATAATTTGATATTTAAGGCAAGATTTCTTTTATTTGTACATTTTTTTTTCATAAATATAAATGTTTACTAGAAAATATGCACATGGATATAAAATTTCTTTTATAAGAGAGAGAGAGAGAGAGAGAGAGAGAGATAGAATAATACATTAATAATTATTAGTAGTTTTGAATCTCAACATGCAAGAAGAATGAATTTTAATGAAAAAATACATTATGATATTAAAAAATTTATATAAAAAATAAAAGAAAAATTAACGGATACCCTAATGACATTATTTTAGAAAATATCTTTAGAAACTTTTTATGCGAAAAGAAAAAAGCAATTGTTTTTTTTTTATTCAATTTTTTATATTTTCCATGAAAATGATATTAAAATTTTCCTAAAATTATTCATTAACAAATGTTCTAAGGACACTATTAATAGAACTCAATAACAAAATATTTAATAAAAAAATATAACTCGCTCTAGGTCCCAAAATGAAGGAATCTGTGCCTGATATAGGTCTCATAAAATAACTTCCCTAACTCCTCATGAGTCTTGCTAAGGCACAAACGCAAGTATTTTTCTCCCTATATATAGGTTTGTTTGGATACCGCTTATTGCTCAAAACTGAAAATACTGTAGCAAAATAATTTTTAAATTTGTGAATAGTGCCGTAAGACCCAATTTTTTTTATAAAAAATAAATTTTACTAAAATTTGTATATACGGATCCCTATAACACGAGATAGATTTCATTTGTATGGGCTATATAATATAATATAACATTGTATCAAAAATATATATAAATATATATATATATATATATATATAAAACGAGATTAATTTAGACTTTGAAAAACAGGCATTAATAATTACGTATTTAGGAAAATAGTTAAAATTATTATAAATTTTAACTACATAATACTTATAAATTGATATGACAAAAATATATATGGTGTCACTTAAAATTTAGTAAAATTAGTAGTTTCAATAACATCACTCTTTATTTGTAATCTATATATATATATATATATATATATATAAAATCGAAGTCTCTGCTGGCACCACAATTTTCCACGTCAACACAATATTTAAAAAATAAAAAATAAAAACAAAAACATTATAACTCCTCAAAACCCTAGCAACCTTACCCCTCTCTCAAGTTAAGAAATATAAAACCACGGTTTCTGCAAACTCTCTCTCTCCAAACGTAAATATCAAATTCAACCCCTTTAATTTCTTTTTATATTTTTTAGGCTTCTATAGAGTTATAGTGAGTTATGTTGATTTTGTTTTTTGTATGTGTGTATAGATGGTCATAATAATCCGGTATTCCAAGAAAAGTTTGTGTTTTCGTTAATTGAAGGCCTTAGAGAGATAAGTGTTGTAGTTTGGAACAGCAATATAAAAGACGATTTCATTGGCAACGGAAAGTAATTACTTTGTCTCATATTTTTGTTTTTGAAATGATTTTGTGTGCTTTTTAGACCCTTTTGGATCAAGAATTAAACCAAAATTCTAACTGCGCTATCATAAAATATTATTATTAGTATGAATTTTATGGAGTTATAGTGTTCATGAATTAAACCAAAATTCTTTTAAATTATCTATAATATTTTGTCCTCCGAAAATTCTCTCTTTAATTTTCGTATATTGTGTTTCTTAAGCTATAGAGAGATTTTTTTTGTTTCTTATTTTCAATAATAAATCATTTTATTGCAATACCGGTAATTGTTTGAGAAATCCAATATGTTCATATCTCTATAGAATAAAGAATAGTAGAAGCCAATTTTATTACAACTACTTAAATTGAGTTGACTTAATTCCGTACAATTACAAATTATAGCATGAAAGATAATGAAATTAATTGTTGTAATTTTTATTTTCTTTCCATGTTTTGAATTTCCTCTATATTATTATTACAACTGAGCAAAGATTGAGAAAGTAACATTACTACTCTAATTTGAAGTTTAATGCGTCATTCTCAAGTCATGGTCTTTATTTATATATTTGCAGTTTATATTTCTAACCGTTGATGAGAAATTAAGGCTTAATTGCACAATATGTGTAAATTCTTCAGAATGCTACTTTAAATAATAAGTTAATGTGTCTCTTACATTTGGGTATTAGTTAGAATTATTTTCAAATGATTGTACCAATAAAAGTGAATGTGTATAAATTTTGTTTAACCATCCCATGCATCGCACGGGTTAGCGACTAGTATTCCTAATTCCTATTATTTTGTATCTTAAAAAGAACTCCTATTATTTTAATGAATCATAATACTGTTTATATATCATAATATATGTGTCTAGCACAAAAACTGCACCTTAAAAACGTGGCTATATTATATCATACAACTATAGTAGCTGTAGCTGTTATCATTTTTGCTTGTAATAGGCGGTAGACAATGGAAGGCACATCGAAATTTCATTTATGAATGTAAAATTAATAAATAAAGAAAAAGAAGAAGAATTGAAAGAGTTGAGAGAGTAGTCAATTAATATTATCAATGATAAAGAGATGGTGGGTTGGTACATTGAATAAAAATTAATAATAAAATAAAAAGGTAATTACAAACAGTAGATAAAGATCACCATCATAATATAATACAACAAAGTAAAAGAAAAAGTTGCGAAGCGAACGATTGTCCAATCCCACTAGGCATTGAGCACACTTAGTTACATACACAAGTACGCATATATATGACTTCCAAGGTTCCAACTCCACCATTTGAAGCCGTCCAAATTGAACAAAGCACGACAAATAAGCAATTAAATAGCACAATGTTGGAGATAATCAAAAGTCAAGGGTCTAAAGAGATGAGCAGCTTCAGTCTCTATCAACTCCACTTGGCCTTTCAAGAGGTGCACGTACACAACCCAGTCACCGTTGCAACTTGGACTTGGCATTGGCATCACATACCCTGAGTCACCTCCCCATGGAAAATGGTATGACCCAAATATTGGCTTACCCCATCCAAAATCCACCTTTGACTCTGGGAACCTTTGCCCTGATGATACCACAAAAGCTGGTCCATCTTCACTCCCACTACAATATATCTTAGCCAACCCTGGCACTGGACGATGAGACTCCACCCAATCTATGAGCCCCAAGAAATGTTCCTTGGTCACTGCACCATCCAAGAAATCATGAACTTCATTGGCCACATAACTCAATGGATTTTCATCAATCTCATTTACTTCCTTGCCTCCATAAGGTATGGATAGCACATTTCCAAAGTAAGACCCCATGAGTGAAGCTTTGTCTATATCTCCATCACTTAACCTTGTCCTACCATCCACAACAATGCCCATTTTGGTTACCTTTTTGTCCACATTGTTAAGAATAGCATGTTTAGCAACCATCTTCCACAAGAAGGCACTAAAGGACTCTAGTTTAGTCCTCCTGCAACCATTGGTTGTGGTAGCTAGTGATTGGAGCAGGTTGAGTTGGTCAGCTTTAATGTAGTATATGCGGCTAATAAGATAATCATCGCCAGGTTGTGGGTCTTTGGGTGGAGGCAATGAGGTCACTGGAACATACATGTCGTTCAAAGATGGATGAATTGAACCAGGGCGTCTAGGATTGAGTAAAGAACGACGAAAACATGGCACCGTAGAGATGGGTTTAGACTGAGCCATCTCAGCCCATGACACAAGAAATAGGTTGGCCGAGTAGGCGTCTGCAATTCTATGGTCAAACGTGCACGCCACAACCAACCCACCACACTTGAGCTCGGTTGCCTGCATATTCCAAATATAAAACCAAAAATGTCAGTATTAGTATTTTTTTTTTTACTACGTGCCTTGTCAAACATTTAATATTTGACTAATTCGTCCTCACCAAATTCATGTACTTGTCGTGTTTATTTGGATTGGTTGCTGTTTTAATTTTAACAAGTTATTGGGTTAGTAGGTTATGACTTTTGGTATATAATAATTAATATCAAAAGGAGCCTTTCTTTTTTAATTAATTTTATTCTTTTTTTTTTCTCTCCGAAATATGATTAATTTATGAAGTTTGTTAGTCCTACATATATAATTGATTCCATTTTTTTATTACAAAAAAAAAAAAAAAAAAAATCCATTTTTTACAGCTTGTTTTTCTAAATAGTTAATTATAATTAACTATAGCAATATCACGTGTGTGAAAATAATGCCTTACTTTTGACAAATTCAATTAAAGTGAGTAAAAAAAATATTAATAATAATGTGAAATTTGATTCCTTTTACCAAAAAAATATATATATTAAATTTCATTTTTAACATAGACTTTATAGTCACGTGGAACCTACACATTATTAAGGAACTCATATCTGACACATAAGATATTTTCTTATCAAGCCAGGACCATTAGAAAATAAAACAATTTATCAGTTATTGTTCAATATCACGAACCATATAATTTAATTTTCACCCTCAAAAAAAATATATATAAATTAATTTAAATTAAAAAACTGAAAAAATAGAACACATATGAAATAGTAGCTAGGATTTGTTCAAAGCAATTATTGATCATTTTATTATAATATAATTGAAGCGGCAAATTAAGGTGCGGCAGCCGGCATGGTTTAGAAACAGAGGCAGACTGTGATTCTCAAAAAAAAAAAAAAGCATACTGAAACTACGAATATCCGTACGATCCAAATGAAACATATCATTCAAAGTTTCAAAACCAGCAGTTTGGCATTTGGGAAGAAGCCAAAAAGTAAAACGCATCTTTTTCATATTAGTTTCTTGTGTGGTGACGGTACATCAAACTTTGATCAGCCGCCTAATTTCGGATATTTGTGAGTTTGGATAACTTGGGGACCTCACAAGTTTTTTAATAAAGGAAATGTAACACCTAAACTGGATTCCATGAGATGCCTAAACAAAGACAAGGAATATTTCTGATTTAAAAACAAATTAAGTAATACTACTTCATTAAAAGTGGTTTTAATTAAGATAAAATCTATTTTTGGTTTTGATCTATTTATTTATAAATAGATAATCATAAATAAAATAAATCAAAAAGGCATAATGTTTTTTTCAAAGTAGTGTCAAAAACTATTCTCATTTCTTATTATTTCAGATTTTTATTTCATCGCAAAATACTCTACTGGCTATTAAAATTGAATTGTTTGCATGTAAAGTTATGTGGCTAGCATCTTCCAAAAACACATTTTAGGGAGAAAAAAAAAATTATATCCAAAAAAAGTTTCCAGGATTTTCTCCCTTTAAAGGAAAAAAAAAGGGTTCATTTGAGATGTATTAGGGGTTGGAGAAAGATTGACGTTATAATGTGATAGGGACTTTTTATACACTAAGATAATTTTCGCTCTAGCAGGAGCCAAAAAATATTACCGCTATGTGTGTGTGCGTATGGGGTGTACGTGAATACATTGGGAATAAGAAACACGTGACGAACCTGGACAGCGAGCACACCATTCTTCTTCTTGGGCACAAGTTTGCCTTCAATGGTGTCATCAGGGTTATAAAAGTCGAGGTCTTTAAGCTCTGCCTCAGCAAAAGCTTCGACAAAGTCCACACCACGGTTATTGCAAAGAATCTCAGGTTCACCAACAGGGTTTGACACCACCTCACCAGCAAAAGCATAGTATGTCACGAGAGCTTGGGCCAAGGCCTTCTTAAGAACCCCAACCATGGAGCCAAAATTATTAGAGAGGTCCTTTCCCAGTAAGCTGGTGTTCTTCTTGTAACAGAAAAACACACCCACATCAACTGGGGGTAGAAGCAAGTCTAGGTTGGATAGTGGTAGCCAATGCTCTTGCAGTGGCAGCACTGCTGCCACAACCTCCCTCTTGCTCACTTTCACATTCAACTCTCCTCCTCCTCCTCCTTCTGAACCCATGTTTACAGAGAGAAAGAGAGACAGCAGTAAGAGACTATAAGAGTATAAGACAATAGTTTTGAAATATGGTTGATGGGGTTTGATAGGGGAGTGGATATATAGAGGCCCCTGTGTGGGACTGTGTGTGACATTTTTCTTAATTAATCATTTAGTCAAGGTAGGCCTTTGTAGAATAGAAAAGTATTACACCTAGGAAATAGCTATGCAACTGGGTTTGGATTCAGCGGAAACGTTTTCTTTTTTTTTTTGCTTTCACGCATTTAAGGGAGCAAAATTTATTATTTATGAAACAAATTTTACTGTTACATATTGTTCTGTCGCTGTTTACATACTATTCATCACTGTAGCAATACTGTTTATATATTAAAAAATTATTAAAAATAGGTTTTACGGTACTATTTATATATTTAAAAATTATTTTGCTACAGTGTTTTCAGTTTCAGTAACAATAAGTTCAATCCAAACGGACCCTAAGCCAACTACCCAAAATCAATTTGCACAAGTATCTTTTCTTTTTCTTTTTTTGGATAAACTTTTTTAAATCTTTTCTTCTTATAAACATTTTTTTTTTCTTTTGGTAAAAACGGAAATCTTTTAGCTAGTAAAGCTAGAAAATGGAAAATATGAAATACAAGACAGTTCGTATAAATAAAAGAAAAAGATAATCACGACAGTAGCTGATTGTTCAAAGCAAAGGCTTTGGCTTCTCCAACGTGGGATTGGCACTTACATACAGCCCTTGCGATACCAACAAAGTAACTGCCGTGTTTAAAAAATCAATAATATAAACAAAGAAAGCAAAGGGTGTATAATTTAATTTGGACCCTTTCTGCGTATTTGTATAATTTTATGCACCTAGCTTAACAAGGACTCACTCTCATCAACCAATAAAAAAAAAATATACTCATTTTACTTACAACCACCTAATCGCTGGATTTAATCTGAACTTTGGAGGATCTCACTATCAACTACACGGGTTAAGCAAGTGGTAGTGGACTTTAATTAATCTCCACCTTTTATTTAGTTAATGGACAATTTGACAGTTTCTTATTAAAACAAAATGAAATTTCAATTAAAAAAATATTGGATGTCACTATCAACTACACAGGTTTAGCTTATTTTTAGTTCTTTTTTAACTGGATATCTCCTTTTATTTTAAATACACAATAGCAAGTGATAATGGACTTTAATTTCCACATTTTTATTTAGTTAGTGAGCAATGTGACAGTTTCTCATTAAAGTAAAAGGAGATTTCAATTAAAAAAGTACTGAAAATAAATCAAACCCTAACTACACTTAGACTTATAATAAACTTTTGAGTCGCAATTTTTGACTTTTGTCATAACTTTGATGTGATAAATTATGAGTAATTGTTTATTACTTTCATATTGTTTGCCAATTTTTTTTTTCACAACAAAGAAATTGCATGACAATACTTGCATCGTCTATTTTATTATTGTTATTTTGTTGTCCAAAGAAACAATAAAAACTTTAGGGAAAATGCTAGGGACAAAAAAAAAAAAAAAAAAAAAAAAAACAAACAAACAAACAAATTACTTGCTAACATGCCAAGTTTTGATTAGACTAAATCACTTTTATATGAGTCAACCACTCACAATTTTTTATAACACAATAAGTCTAGATATGCAATAAATTTTATAAAAAAAATATTCCCTAATGTCTTCATGATAGGTGGTGATTGTTATTCAATTAAGTAATGTTGGTGAATCCTAAAAAAAGGCACATCAAGCCACATCATCAATTATGTAAATCAACTACAACAAATTGATGCTACGGGGATATTACATCAAAGAAGTGATTCTGTAGGAATATTACAAATTTCATTACGTAAATTTTACAAACCAATATGTCAACTTTTAAATGTTATACAAAAATCATCAATTACATTTATTTTCACGTTAATTTGTAAATCATTTATAATAAAATTTATAGTAATTTAAAAAAATTTCTAAAGAAAAAAAAAAAGTTTGAAGAGTAGTCTACATGTAACCAAATCATGTTTAGGAAAGTTATATATATATATGGCTCATCCTCACAATTAGAGGTAAGGTTAGGTTTGGGGTATTTTCCAGCCCGATCCAACTTTCTTAAATCGGAAAATCTCCAACCTAACTTGAAGGCATTGGTGGAGTTGTCGAATCAAGGAAGGGAAATTTTGTTAAGCCCGATAAAAGTTTGATGTTTTCTTTCAACTATTTGAAATTTTGTTATTTTGCCTACATATGACATTTTTTTTCATTAAAAATGTGTTTTTTTTAAATTTGATTTTGAATTGATAGATATTGAAAATTGTATAACACAATGCAATAAAAATTTAATTATTGCTTTGTGTTATATAATAATAATAAGAATAATAATAATAGAGTTTAGTTCAAGTTAAACTTAATGCAACTTTAAATAATATTATATCACTCAATATTTTATCAAAATAAAACAATTTTAAAACCAATAAGGAAATTGGCACGGCCACCAAACAAAATTGATAATTTTGGTATAGCTATAAAAAAAATTATATATATAAAATTATATTTGGTATGTAAATGGCATATGTAAGAAAACTTTACCATTTTCACACAAAAAGCAAGCTGCATCCGAGCTTCTAAATCTCAACTATTGCAAAAATATTTTCAATAGTGCTACAATGCAATTCTACATGTAAAATTGCACTGTAGACTATTGTTTAGGTTTTTTAATCAAATTTATTCTTTCTCTCTCCTTATACATCTCAACTCTCTCTCTCTTTCCTAACATTTCGTCTCCCTCTCTCTATCTCTGAATTGCTCTCAACTCTCACTCTCTATCTTGGTGCCGGTGGTTGGGCCTCCACGCCAGTGGATCAGTGGTTTTTTTTTTTTTTTTTTTAATTTTTTACTGTGATCGGCGGGTTCTGTGGTTGTTCTGTGGGTATGGCTGAAGTGGGTTGTGGGTTGCTCAGATTAGTGATGGGTTTGGTGGAGATTGGCATGGGTCACGGCATTGTAGGTTGCGGGTTGCTCAGATTGGGTTGTGGGTTGCTCAGATTGGCGATGGGTTTGGTGGAGATCGGCGTGGGTCACGGCGAGGTCATGGCGAGGTCACGGCGCTGGATTTTGGATTCCACATGGTTGGACTTTGGTTCTTCTCAGTTTTGCATTTTTTTTTTTCCTTCTGTTGTGAAGCTGGGTTTTTTTTTAATATGGGTTTTTGTTCCGGTGGGATTTTGGTAGACAGTGGGCAGTGGTGGCGTGATGGGTATGGTGGAGGCGCGGTGGTGGTGACTGGGTAGTGGAGGTGTTGTGCTAGAGGTTGAGGGAAGGTACATACAAACTTATTTGGTCCTTTGTGGCATTCAAGGGGGTAAGTGAAATGGGCTCATTATTATATTTTTATTTTCTTCTCTCTTTTTTTGACTCAGAACTGGTCGTTCTTGTCACATCCTCAATTTCCGCTGCAAACGTCCTATGGTAGCTTTTTACGGTCAAATTCCACTGCCTAGACTTTTAACAACCATGCTTCCGACAAAAATGCAGTAATAGATCATAGAAATGGTACATTTCGAATATAGCCAAAGGGACATTTATTTTGACCAACATAGCCAAATGCATCATCATCACTTCAATAATTTTATACAAATGCATCATCTCACTTGAATATATGATGATGATGCATTTGTATAAAATTAAAATGACTCACTGGTGCGACTAAAGTCTATCATATGATATAAGTAATTATTTAGCAACGTGAAAAAAAATTAAAAAATTAAAAAAAGAAGAAGAAAAAGAAGAGGAAGTCGGAATTACAATATAGGTAACGTACTTCCTATTTGGTTTTTATGTTGATGAACTAGTACTAATTAATGATCAGTTAGTACTATTTTTCTTTTCTTAAGAAAGAAGCAAAGCGAATATATATCCAAATGCTGTAAGTTGTTTATCTTGAATGAGTAATCTACAATATTATATTGAATGAGTAATCTATATTCTATAGACAATATTTTTCTCAATAAACTTCATAATCGTTGGTTCTTATATAGGTCAATTGTTACCACCACCACTCTATTCAAAAAAAAAAAAAAAAATCATTAATACCACTTTATTATCCACCATTAATATTTTGTCACATAGATAATTGTAAAGCATTTTTTAATTTTATGCTATTTTGATTTGGGGATATTAGAAAAATAATAGTAGAAAAAAAAAAATCTAATTTTCTATCATATGTATTTAGTTGAGAGAATGAAAAAATGAGGGATAAAAATCTCTCTTCTGTAATTGAAAAATAAGAATATGAATAATATAATTTATATAAATTTACTCTTATAGGCCTATTAAATAAAATAAATAAATAAATAAATAAAAACCTCTAGATATGTATGGAGGGACGATGTAGATGGGTAATTTACCATCAAAGACCCTCTCCCTCCTTCCCTATTTTCTCCTCACTTTTATTAATTTCTCTCATTTTCATTTCCCACTTTTCACCCGACCAAACTAAAGTCACTATTAGACTTATTGGTATTGAATTAGAGTTTTTCTACAAAAACAACAAAGTCTGAGTAAAAAAGTTTATAATAACGAATTATTGCGCAATGAACGTACTAGTACTCCAGTGGGAAAGGAATGGTGTGAGGAGTAAAGCCACAGGACTACTGTCATCTTGGAAGATTCGTTCCTTCATCCATATATATATATATATATATATATATATATATTGGTAAAAAGGAAAATGCATTCAAACTAGAAATTTACAATAGTTTGCCTGTTTCAGTCAAAATCTAACAAGAGATTTGGACGTCCCTCATGCTGCTTTTAGTTTATAAGGTTATACAGCCAAACAAGTAGCTAGTGCAGCAAAATTAAAAAAATGGTGCAGACGAAACTGACAAATGCAATAAAGCATGTTCGTTTCTTCTTGGCATTTTACATATATAAAAGAAAGAAATAAACATGAACAATCTAACAGCACCATATATATATATATATATATATATATATATATATGTGTCGGTCAAATTAGGACAGCGCTTCCTTGCCTGCACCACTTTTCGTGTCTGACCCTTTTTTTTTTTTTTTTTTATGTAAAACTGGCTCTATAAGTTTCTTGAGATTTTATTTCAATCTTCTAACTTTATTTTTGTTCATTTCAATCTTCTAACTTTCAAATTTACTCAATTAAGGTTTTTTCATTAACTTTTGTTATATGTTGTGGTTAATTTTTCAATTTTATAAATTTTTCTTCAAATTTTTTAAATTAAAAAAAATTCAATTAATGATTGAAAAATATTTTCTAGATTTTTTTTTTCAAAAAATTTTAACAAAAGTTAACGAAAATGTCTTAATTGAATAAATATGAATTTTAGAAGACTGAAATGAACGAAAACAAAATTAGAGGACTGAAATGAAATCTGAAAAAGTTAAAGGGTCAGTTTTGTATTTTAACTTTCTTTCTTTTTATCCACTTTTGAATCTTTAGTTCATGACTCGATCATTAAAAATATACTCCCTCTGTCCCACTTTTTTTGTCCTGTTTGAAAAGTCAAATTTTTTAAGGGAACATTATTTATTATCTTGTCTATCTTTTAAAAATGTATAAGTTTTCAAAACTACCCTTAAAAAAATTTATCAAAAAATTAAATTAGTAAATTAATAAGGGTATAATATGAACATTAGTAAATTAATAACTTTTATTTTTAAAAACAGTACAATATTTTGGGACATTTTAAAATTGAATAGAGGATAAAAAAAAGTGAGTCAAAGGGAGTAATATTTTACTATTCATTAATGTAAATATTGCAGCTATATAGCATTAAGTAACAAGCAACTCGCCCCTCAAAAAAAAGTAACAAGCAACTTTTGTTTTGTATATGTATGTATGGACAAACGTACATTTCTACTTTATCTTTATTAAATATTTGCCTTTTTCTTTTTTCTTTTTTTGAGAAGAAAATATTTGCGTAATTGGTTTGACTAATTTTTTTTAAAGAAATATTTGGTATGACCGTACGTAGCAGTTAATATTATAATATAAGCTTATCCTAATCTATAAAACTAGCTAGTGGGGGAATCTAAGTGGTTATGTTTATATATTACGAGAGGTTCACATTCTTTAGATTTCTTAAGGAACTCTATCAAATAGATTTCTTTAAATCTGAATTATTCTTTAATAATTTAATGGTCTGGATTATGTCATATTAGCATTCTACTAATAATAATTTTAATTATTTTATTTGTAACATTATTTTATTACTTTAAGAGTATTACTAATAGAATGCTGACTAGTAAAATCTAAACCCTTAAATTATAAAAGAGTAGTTAAAATTTAAGAAAATCTATTAATAAAGTACTCTAAGAAATCTAAATAATCAGAATCCATTTCGGACCGAAGTTAGTGCAAGTGCCGCGCATGTATCAACCGGTACATGACTTATTATAAATTCTAACTCCTCATTCATAAATTAATTAACAACAATAAAATTAAATTAAGTACCATTCACCTAACAATTGAATAATAGACTCCCAAGTCCCAACTAGTACTGAAATACAAAAGCCAATATGATTTTTTAAAAAATGGCCTAGCTATTTTCTACCAAATCTAGCTATCTGCCGCCCCCAGAAGAAGATTATATTGCGTCTAACCGATTACAAATTTTATATATAGCAATTTTTTTTTTTTAATAATTGCTATATTCTTCTTCTTTTTAATTTATTGATAACATTAACTTTCAAATCATGACAGCTTCCAGCATCACCTTACCCTTCTAAAGGAGAGAATACAACATGCATTAGATGCATATTTCCTCTCTCTCACATGGAGATGGAGGAAGGAAACATACATCTAGTGCATGGTATACCACCTCCTTCTAAAGAAAAGTTTTATTTGAGCTATAAATATTCCACTTCAATATTTTATAGTGGAAAAAAACTATTTGCTTTTTAACAAATTTTTATATTTCCCATAAAAATTGTATCAAATAATTTATTAATAATTATTCTAAAAGCACCAATTAACAGGACCCATGTTTTATTCAAAGGTATATGAGAAAAAACTTCAATCATTAATTAGAAAAGAATTGTGGAACAATAAACAATTTGGGAGAAGGCATTCAACAATAAATAAATACTTTCTACAAAAAAAAAAAAAAAGATGAATAAATTATTAAAGAAAAAAACAGGAATAGAGACCAATGTGAAATGCAGTACTACAGCAAGAGTGCCCCTTATTATAACATTTACATGATTCAAGGCCTAGATAAGGTTCAACCAAAAAACAGTAAATAAAACTGAAAACTTTGGTTTTGGTTCAAAAAATAAAATTCCGAACCGAACCAAAACCGACCAATATGTATTAAATATTATTATGCATAAAATATTTCAAGAACACTACCACTAGTTTAATGGTAAGACATGCATGTGACAACACTTGGTCCAAGTTTGAACCCTAATGATAACAAGATTTTAATTTTTTTTTCTCCTTATCAAAACTACGTCGTTTTATACACTAACTTGAAACCAAAAAAAAAAAAAAAAAACCCTACTCTCTACACTTCTCACTTCAACCACCTCATTCTTTTCTTTTCTTCTCTGATTTCCATGGCCATGCGTCTCTCAATCTCTCTTCTCTTTGACTATGGAGGCTCTCACACATTGACCTCCATAGTCCCTCTCACACACCGGCCTCCACAATCACTCCAAATCTTCCTTCTGCCTCTAGCCTCCACATGTTGGCCTCCACATGCTAGCCTCCCCACAACACGATCATTGTTTTTTTTTTTTTTTTTTTTTTTGAATTGATAGATACTGAAAATTGTATAACACAATGTGATAAAAATTTAATTATTAATGATGAAGTGCAAACCGTCAGTCTTTGTAAGCTTGTCCAGATGGAGCTGTGTCCTCGTCAGTGTCTCTGCAAAAGTAGAATAATGGCTCCCTTAAGGTGGTCACTGGTGTGGTACTTGCCACCTCGTCTTCGATGCCAAAGTCAGTATATGAAAGTCTTTTGAGAATAATAAGAGAATATGGGATGTCAAAGTATCTAGGAATACTTTTAGGTGAGTTCTTTTGTACCTGGTCTGTCTCTGATTGATGTGTATATATACAGCTTTATGGTTCCTAGTCGTTGGGGTCCTTAATTGTGGCTTTAGTACCCTTTTTGTAATGCCTCAAGGCTCATGAATATGAGTTTTGATGAGGCTCCAATGGTCTGTCAACTATTTAGTAACTGCCCAAGGCATTAAATGTTCTTATTAATGGCTCTCCAGTATTCGTCCATGTCGCACCGAGGTGGACGAGTACGTTTGATGAGATCGTCCAAGGAAATTATGTTCGTCCCATCAATTAATTTGTGTTATAATAATAATAATAGAGTTTGGTTTAAGTTACACCTGATACAACTTTAAATAAGGTTACATCACTCAATATTTAGCCAAAATAAATCAATTTTGAAATATTATGTTACAATAAGCAAATTGAAATGGCCACCAAACAAAATTGATAATTTTTGTATACCTATAAAAAAAAAGGGGTCCGACTTGTGTCCAGTGAAACTTTCACTAGACACATGTCCACTCTTTGACACATGTCCTAATCCTGTTGTGTCCAGTGACAATTTTCACCGGACACAAGCCTTTTCCAAAAAGAACATATATATATATATATATATATATATATATATATAATTATATTTATATTTAACAGCTACACATGCCTGCTGTATGCCCAAGATACATACAAACTTATTTGGGCCTTTGTGGCATTCGAGGGTGTAGTGAAATGGGCTCATTATTATAATATTTTTTTTTTTTTACTCAGAAATGGGTCATTCTTGTCACATCTTCAATTTGCACGGCAAACATCCTATGGTGTGTTTTTACTTAGAAGTTAGAATAGAGGCTTTCAAACGTCAAATTCCGCTGCCTAGACTTTTTTTTCCTTTTTTCGTGGAACACGCTGCCTGGACTTTTAACAACATACTTCCGACAAAAATGCGGAATTGATAAATAATACATTTCGGATATAGTGAAAGAGACATTTAAAATTGCAGTAAAAGATTTTTATTTGTTTTAAATTACTAAATTAGTAATTAGTTTTTGTTTTAAATTTTTTTCTAACTCAACCATTTTAATCCAGCAATTTTAAATATATAGAAGTCTTTTAGTAAAATAATAAACTACATCATTTGTCTATCATTCCACTAAAAAAACTTCTACTTGTTTAATATTATGGAGTCAATAATCAATTTTTGTTTAAAAAAAATTCTAACTCAACAATTTTAAACAAATAAATTTTTTTTTAATAAAATAGTGAAACATTTAGCCTAAAGAACTTATAATTTCTCCTATGCCTACCCGTGACTTCCAGTTCAACACTATATAATTTGTCTTATTACTATTCGGATATATATCTGGAGCTTTACTCCTCACACCACTCCCATTGGAGCTCGTTTATTGCGCAATAATTCATTATAAACTTTTTTACTTCACAACATTTTGCCAATATTCTTATTTTGAGTGATGTTGAACTTAGGTATATAAATTTTATTTTATTCTTGTTAGTGTATAGTTTAGACTAATTTAACCCATTGAGCTTAGCCCAGTATACTGTACATGTAGTTTACTCCTATTACTTGTACTGCACGCATATCTAGCCTATATAAGGCTCTCTATTGTACATTATTACATACACATCAAATACATACTATTCAGTCTTTCTCTCTCACTTTATATTGTTAACATGGTATCAGAGCCATTCCTCTGACTTCCTGGTTCCTGTGGACATCTATGGCATTTTTCCACTGCCCTCGCCTTCATCCAATAGTCACTGTCAGAAGTGAGTCACCGCCGTCACGCCCACAGCCCCTAAAACACTTGGATTTCGTCAGTTTTGTTGATCAAACTGCCAAAGTCAAGGCACAGATTGATAGATCTTTCGATCCTAAGCAAAACCCAACAAAGAGCTGCTAGAAACCACCTCACACGCGCTAGCTGAAGTTTCTGCCTCACAAGCACACGTTGTTGCGCGTGGACATGCGCTAGGAACAGAGACTTCACGCGCCTACTTTGTTTCACGTACTGACATGTCAGCCCTAAGGTGACGTCACACTGCCACGTCAGCACACGTCAGCATCTTGAGCCGTTGACCTAGCCATTGACATTGACCAGACCGTTGATCGTTGACTTTGACCAAAGTCAAAATTTTTCAACGAGACTTGTCTTGCTTAGTTTTTCGCGTAGATTCTGATTTTGGGCTCTGTTTCTACATTTGAGGTCTCTAAATCTCATTTTTTGGTCATTTTCTTCATTATGGCTCAACAAAATGAACGAGATATCATACGTCCTATCACCATTATGTTGGATGGTCCTACTAGCTATCATGCATGGTCTCAGAATATGATTGTCTTTCTCAAGGGTCATAAACTGTGGAGATATGTGATTGGTTCAATTCCTAAGCCAGTACCAAACCCTAAGTCCAAAGCCACAGCTGCTAAAGAGTCTTCTAAGGCTGTTGTTACAACAGATGATTATGAAGACCGCCTAGAGGAATGGGAGAGTATTCAGAGTAAGATCTTGTCTTGGTTTATCAATACCTCTATTCCCTCCATTCATAATCTTCTTCCTCGTCTTGAGATTGCTGAGACTGCTTGGAAATTTTTGGCTGATCGCTATAATTGTACTAATGATTCAAGCTTGGAGTTCCACATTGAATCAAAGCTTTATCAAATGCGCCAAGAGACAGGTCAGTCTATTTCTGATTTTTATTTTCAGACTTCTACTATGTGGGAACAACTCTCTGCTACAGATCCTCCACTAGTGTGTTCTAAGGACATTGAGCTCTTTATCAAATATCAGGATCGCCGTAAATTTATGCACTTCATGATGAGTTTACGTGAGGATTTTGAGTCTACTAGGGCTTCTCTGCTTAGCCAGTCTCCTACTCCTTCTCTTGATGCTGCAGTCAAGGAGCTCATTTCTGAGGAGAATCGTCGGCCTACTTATCACATGTCATCATCTGATCATGTATTGGCTACACCCTCTCCACAGCCTCCCATTGCTGCATTCATTGCTTCTCCATGAATAAATTCTGGGCGTCCCACCTCTTAGTCTTCCAAAGGTACTCGCTGCAAGTTTTGTCGTGCCAAAAGCCATGACATCTCTGTTTGTCGCAAACTGCAAAAATTTGTACAAGAGCAGAATAAAGCTTCTCTTCCTCGGGCAGCTGCTGTATGTCCTTCAGGTCCATTGATTCCTACAGGTCCATCTTTGGCTTCCTCACTTACTACAGCTGATATTGAGGTAGTTGTTTAACAGGTTTTATCCTGCACTTCCACTGCCCTTTTTGTCACCTCAGGTAAACAACCTTGGTTTTTTGATACTGCATGTTGTAACCATATGACACCTGATGAATGCCAATTTTCTGATAAGGCACCCTTAAAACATCCAATCACCATTTACACTGTTGATGGAACTCCTATGCCTGTTAGTCATAAAGGAACAATCTCTTTTCCTTGTACATCCCTTAGTGACACTTTTCATATTCCAAAGTTATCCCTCAATTTTATTTCTGTTGGTCAACTTTGTGAATTAGGCGTAGATCTTCTATTTACTAATCATGGTGTGGATGTGCAGGATCCCCAGACGGGTCAAGTGCTTGGGACAGGCTGTAAGGTTGGTCTCATGTTTGAGGTTCATGACTTGAAGATTCCTTCACAAGTTGTTTCTGCAGCTGCTACCACTGCCACCTCCTCACCTGATGATCTATGACATGCTCGTCTTGGTCATCCATCCTTATCTTGTCTTCAGTTGTTAGCTTCTCAAGGTTATTTAGATTCAGTTTAGTTTCAAAAATTTGATTGTACTTCCTATCATTTTGGCAAACAAACAAAATTGCCCTTTAATAAAAGTGACTCCTTTTCTTCTGCCCCTTTTGGTCTTATACATTCTGATATTTGGGGTCCTGCACTTGTTCCCACTGAAGGGAGATCTAAATGTTTTGTCATATTTGTGGATGATTTTTCTCGATATATTTGGATTTATCTGCTTCACCATAGGTCTGAACTTATGTCTATTTAACAAACATTTCATAAAATGATTGAAACACAGTTCAATCGCACCGTCAAAGTCTTTCGATCAGATAATGCTCAAGAATATAATGATAAATCTTTCCTATCCTTTTTAGACAGTCATGGTACCCTTCCTTAGAGGTCTTGTCCTTACACCTCTCAACAAAATGGTCGTGCAGAACGAAAACATCGTCACATTCTTGATGTTGTCCGCATCCTTCTCATTTTTGTCTCTCTTCCTGAGCGCTTTTGGGGTGAGGCCGCACTCATTGATGTGTATACCATTAATCATATTCCTTTACCAACTATACACAACAAATCACCATTTGAGCTTCTCTATGGTCAAACTCCTGACTACTCATCTCTTCGGGTTTTTGGTTGTTCTTGTTTTGTCTCTCTTCCTCTTCATGAACGAACAAAGCTCCAGCCTCATACTCGTCTCTGTTGTTTCCTTGGTTATGGTGTATCTCAAAAGGGGTTTCGCTGCTATGATCCCATTTCTCATCGCCTTCGTGTCTCCCGTTGTGTTGAGTTTTGGGAACATCGTTCTTTCACTAGTCTTCAGCAATTTCCTGTGTCCTCTTCCTCAGAGTCTCCCATTTTCACTGATCTTTTCCTCCCTCTCTATCCTGAATTTGTGGAGGATTCTTCAACATCGGTTGCCTCTCCAAATGACTCATCTCCGATTCTGTCCCTAGCATATGACCCACCTGTCTTGGATCCTGTGGCACCACCCTCTCTTGAGTCTCCTGTTTGTCTTGAACTTCGTCGTTTCACTCGGGTAAACATTCCTCCCCTTTATCTCACTGATTATCACTGCTCTTTTGCTTTTTCCACCCTCTATGAACCTCACACCTATCGTGAGGCCCATACTGACCCTCTTTGGCAGTAAACTATGAACGAAGAACTAGATGCCCTTCATAAGAATCACACTTGGGATATAGTTGATCTGCCTCCTAGTCAATCTGTAGTAGGTTGTAGGTGGGTTTACAAGATCAAGACCAAGGCTAATGGATCTATTGAACGATACAAGACTCGCCTAGTTGCCAAGGGCTTTACTCAGGAGTATGGTATTGACTATGAGGAAATATTTGCTCCTGTTGCTCGCCTTACATCTGTTAGATGTCTCATTGATGTGGTTGCTGTTCGTCGTTGGCCTCTTTATCAAATGGATGTGAAGAATACTCTCCTCAATGGAGACCTCAACGAAGAAGTGTACATGCAACCACCCCCTGGCTATCCACACTTAGGCAGTCAAGTTTGCCGCCTTCGCTATGCTCTTTATGGCCTCAAGCAGGCTCCTTGAGCTTGGTTTGAAAAGTTTAGCTCAGTTGTTGCTCAGCAGGGTTTTACTTCGAGTCCTCATGACACTGCTCTCTTTGTCTGAAGATCCTCTGCTGGTATCACTCTTATTCTTCTTTATGTTGATGATATGATTATTACTGGAGATGATTCTGCAGGTATCTGCTCTCTTTAGCACTTCCTTAATCAGCATTTTGAGATGAAATATCTGGGCACTCTCAGTTATTTTCTTGGGCTTGAGGTTACCTTATCCTCTAATGGATACTATCTTTCCTAGGCTAAATATGCTTCTGATCTTCTCTCCAAAGCTGGTATCATTAACAACAAGACTATTTCCACTCCCTTAGAATACAATGCAAAACTCACACCCTTGGATGGTGAACCTATATCCGAAGCTACTCGCTATCGTCTGTTGGTTGGTAGTCTAATCTATCTCACTGTTACTCGTCTGGATATTTCACATGCCGTGGGTATGGTTAGTAAGTTCATGGATGCCCCTCGTTCTGTCCACTATGCTGCTGTTCTTCGGATTCTCTGATATGTCAAAGGCATACTTTATCATGGTCTCCATTACTCCTCTCGATCTTTTCTCAAGCTTCATGCTTATTCAGATGCGGATTAGGTAGGTGATCCGACTGATTGATGCTCTATCACAGGTTTTTGTTTCCTGTTAGGTACTTCTCTTGTCTCGTGGCGTAGCAAGAAGTAGGAGGTGGTTTCCCGTTCCAATACTGAGGCTAAGTATCGTGCCCTCCCCGACACCACTTGCGAGCTTGTCTGGCTTCGCTGGCTCTTGGTTGACATGGATGCTCCACAGCTCACTGCCACTCCTCTTTATTGTGACAATCGTAGTGCTATCTACATTGCTCATAATGATGTCTTCCATGAACATACCAAGCACATTGAGATCGACTACCACATCACTCGTTAGCATCTCAAGAAAGGAAATCTCAAGTTGTTCTCCATCTCCTCTGTTGACCAGCCTGCTGATATCTTCACCAAGACTCACCCGCCTGGTCGTCTTTGAGATCTTATATCCAAACTCCAATTGGCTTCCTCCTTGCCACCTCAAGTTTGAGGGGGGATGTTAGTGTATAGCTTAGACTAGTTTAGCCCGTTGGGCTTAGCCTAGTATATTGTACTTGTAGTTTACTCCTATTACTTGTACTACACACATACCTAGCCTATATAAGGCTCTCAATTGTACATTATTACATACACATCAAATACAGACTATTCAGTCTTTCTCTCTCACTTTATATTGTTAACAATTCTGACCTGTATGCCTTAATGATTCAACTTATGAAAATATTGAAAGGCTTTATTGTATATGTAGAAAAACTCTAATTCAAGACCAGTCAGTCTAATAGCGAGTTTAGAAAAGTGAGAACTGAAAATGAGAGAAATAAAAGTGAGGAGAAAATAGGGAAGGATTTGTTGTATATGTAGAAAAACTCTAATTCAAGTCCAATAAGTCTAATAGCTAGTTTGGAAAAGTAGGAAATTAAAATGAGAGAAATAAAAGTGAGGATAAAATAGAGAAGGAAAGGGCCTTTGATGGTAAATTACCCATCTACTTCCCTCTTCCCTCCATACATATCTTGAAGTTTTTATTTATTTATTTATTTAATAGGGATATGGAAGTAAATTTATACAAATTACATTTTTCATATTCTCATTTTTCAACCATGAAAAAGAGAATTTTATCCCCCATTTTTTCAATCTCCCAACTAAATACATATGATAGAAAACTAGAATTTTTTTTTTCTACTATTACTTTTCTAATAATCAAAATAGCATAAAATTAAAAAAATATTTTACAATTATCTATGTGAAAAAAAATATTAATGGTGAATAATAAAGTGGTGTTAATAATTGACCTATATAAGAACCAACGATCAAATCAACAATTATGAAGTTTATTGAGACATAAATTATATAGCGTTGAACTGGAAGTCACAGGCGGCCACAGGAGAAATTATAAGGTCCTCATGGTAGATAAGTGACATGGTCCACCATTCTACTAAAAGACTCCCACATGTTTAAAATTGCTAAGTTAGAAAATTTTTTAAATAAAAAATGATTACTGACTCAGCAATTTTAAACAAGTGGGAGTATTTTAGTGAAATGGTGGAAAAGTGACGTGGTCCACTAGAGGAATGTATAATTTCCCTAGCCACAGGACTATTCAGCAAAAAAAAAAAGGCAACCACAGGACTACTGTCATCTTAGAAGATTCGTTCCTTAATCCATATAAAAAAAAAATATTTATATATATATATATATATTTATATTTATATTGGGAAAAAGGAAAATGCATTCAAACTAGAAATTTACAATAGTTTTAGGGCAGTGCCTATTTAGAAACAAACTAGAACAGTCAAAATCTAACAAAGATTTGGATGTCCCTCATACTACTTTTAGTTTATAAGGTTATATAGACAAACAAGTAGCTAGTGCAATAAAATTACAAAAATGGTGCAGACGAAATTGACAAATGCAATAAAGCATGTTCGTTTCTTCTTCGTATTTTACATAAATAAAAGAATGAAATAAATATGAACAATCTAACGGCACCATATCTGTGTTGGTCAAATTAGGATAGCGCTTCCTTCACTACAAAAAATTGTCCTATTGTAGCTTTTTTTCCTGGCGCTTTTAAAAACCGTCGTAATAGAGAAGCCTGTAGCAGCGCTTTTTGAAACCGCTGGTATAGGAAATCCTATTACAGTAGCTCAAAATCGGCACTTTATTAATCACTGCAATAGGAGGCCTATAGTGGCGGTTTCCAAAAACGCTGGTATAGGAAGCCCTATTGCAGCATTTTATAATCGTCGCTATAGATTAGGTTTATTGTTTCTTTTTTTAATTACTTTAATTTTTGAAAGTATCCTATTACGGCGCTTCAAAAGCACTGGAATATGGTTGTCCTATCCAAGCGCTCTAAAAGCGTTGGAATAGGGTTACTGATTTCCTTTTTGTGATTTACCTATCCTAGTGCTTCTAAAAGCGCTATAATAGTGTTTACTCCTTCCTTTACATGATTTACCTATACTAGCGCTTTTAAAAGTGCTGGAATAGGGTTAACTCATTCCCTTATGTGATTTACCTATCCCAATGCTTTTAAAAGTGTTGTAATAGGGTTTACTCCTTCCTTTATGTGATTGACCTATCCCAACTCTTTTAAAAGCGTTGTAATAGGGTTTACTCCTTCCCTTATGTGATTTATCTACCTAGCGCTTCTAAAAGGACTGTAATAGGGCTTACTCCTTCCCTTATGTGATTGACTAATCTCAGCGCTTTTAAAAGCGGTATAATAGGGTTTGCTCCTTCCCTTATATGATTTACCTATCCTAGGGCTTCTAAAAGCGCTGTAATAGGGTTTACTCTTTCCCTTAAGTGATTTACCTATCCCAATGCTTTTAAAAGCGCTGGAATAGGGTTTACTCCTTCCCTTATGTGATTTATCTACCTAGCGCTTCTAAAAGGACTGTAATAGGGCTTACTCCTTCCCTTATGTGATTGACTGATCTCAGCGCTTTTAAAAGCGGTATAATAGGGTTTGCTCATTCCCTTATATGATTTACCTATCCTAGGGCTTCTAAAAGCGCTGTAATAGGGTTTACTCTCTCCCTTAAGTGATTTACCTATCCCAGTACTTTTAAAAGCGCTGGAATAGGGTTTACTCCTTCCCTTAAGTGATTGACCTATCCCAACTCTTTTAAAAGCGCTATAATAGGTTTACTCCTTCCTTTATGTGATTTACCTATCCTAGCACTTCTAAAAGCGCTGTAATAGGGTTTACTCCTTCCCTTATGTGACTGACCTATCTCAGCGCTTTTAAAAGCGCTATAATATAGTTTATTCCTTCCCTTATGTGATTTACCTATCCCAGTGCTTTTAAAAGCGCTGGAATAGGGTTTACTCCTTCCCTTAAGTGATTGACCTATCCCAACTCTTTTAAAAGCGCTATAATAGGTTTACTCCTTCCTTTATGTGATTTACCTATCCTAGCACTTCTAAAAGCGCTGTAATAGGGTTTACTCCTTCCCTTATGTGACTGACCTATCTCAGCGCTTTTAAAAGCGCTATAATATAGTTTATTCCTTCCCTTATGTGATTTACCTATCCTAGTGCTTCTAAAAGCGCTGTAATGGGGTTTACTCCTTCCCTTTTGTGATTGACCTATCCCAGCGCTTTTAAAAGTGCTGGAATAGGGTTTACTCCTTCCCTTAAGTGATTGACCTATCCCAGCTCTTTTAAAAGCGCTATAATAGGGTTTACTCCTTCCTTTATGTGATTTACCTATCCTAGCACTTCTAAAAGCACTATAATAGGGTTTACTCCTTCCCTTAAGTGATTTACCTATCCCAACACCTTTAAAAGCGCTGTAATAGGGTTTACTCCTTCCCTTATGTGATTGACCTATCCCAGCGCTTTTAAAAGCGCTATAATATAGTTTACTCCTTCCCTTATGTGATTTACCTATCCTAGCGCTTCTAACAGCGCTGTAATGGGGTTTACTCCTTCCTTTATGTGATTGACCTATACCAACACGTTTAAAAGTTCTGGAATAGGGTTTACTCATTCCCTTATGTGATTGACCTATCTCAACACTTTTAAAAGCGTTGTAATAGGGTTTACACCTTCCCTTATGTGATTGACCTATCCCAGCTCTTTTAAAAGTGCTATAATAGGGTTTGCTCCTTCCCTTATGTGATTGACCTATCTTAACACTTCTAAAAGCGTTGTAATAGGGTTATAATTTCCTTAAGTGATTGACCTATACCAGCGCTTTTAAAAGCGCTGGAATAGGGTTTACTCATTCCCTTAAGTGATTGACCTATACCAGCGCTTTTAAAAGCACTAGAATAGGGTTTACTCATTCCCTTAAGTGATTTACTTATCCCAGCGCTTTTAAAAGTGCTGTAATTAAGTTTACTCCTTCCCTTATGTGATTTACCTATCCCAACGCTTCTAAAAGTGCTATAATAGGGTTTACTCCTTCCCTTATGTGATTGACTTATACCAGCGCTTTTAAAAGTGTTGGAATAGGGTTTACTCCTTCCCTTAAGTGATTGACCTATCCCAGCACTTTTAAAAGCGTTGTAATAGGGTTTACTTATTCCCTTATGTGATTGACCTATCCCAGCACTTTTAAAAAAGCGCTGTAATAGGGTTTACTCCTTCCCTTATGTGATTGACCTATCCCAACGCTTTTAAAAGCGCTAGAATAGGGTTTACTTATTCCCTTAAGTGATTGACCTATCCCAGCACTTTTAAAAGCGCTGTCATAGGGTTTACTCCTTCCCTTATGTGATTGACCACAATCCATGACAACAGGGGTCAAGGATCACACTTAGGAAATTAATCCAATCAGAGTGTACCTACTCTGATACCACTTGTTGGGAAATTTAGACCCCGGTTGATAGAATTAACAAATTTTAAACCCAAGTTGTTAATTAGATTTATTATGAATAAAACTTGTTAAAACAAATAGACATCAATATCATGTCAAAATCATGCAGCAGAAAAATAAATAAGACAATATATGATGACCTAAGAAAACCAATGAAACAAACTAGTTTCATAGTAAAAAACCTGGGGGAAAATCTTCCCGAAAAGCAATTTACTATAGTAAAGAGAAGTTTTAGATCTAGTACAAAACCTTTATCCCTAGACTTTACAATCCCCGTAGATGAATTCACAGTAGAAACTTTCTACCACTTCAGAACCTCTGAACTCTTCAATATATGAACGCCACGCTTTTTGCATGGATCCTAGTACGTGAGTAACCAATGATGCACGACTCCCAGTATATGACTAACACACCAACTAGAAGAAGATGTTGGCTGCAAAGTTCTTCACTTCATCAACAATGAAGATCATGAAGCACTTGGTTACAAAACCCTAAGGCACAAAGACGCAGTAGCTTCTTTCAGAGAGAATAAGACATCAGTCACTTTTTGCATATGTTTTCCTTGTATTCTCTTATGTGACAACCTCTAAAATAAGCCTTATATATGTCTAGGGTTGTGAGAAAAGAAACCTTACACACACATGTTAGCATGGGCCGAAAATTAGATCTGGAAATCTGAATTTCATAAATCTCGATAGATAGCTATCTATCGAGCTAATGTTCGATCGATCGAGAGGTGTCGAGCCTATTTGTTGCGAGCTATCGAAAGGTATCGAGAAGCTATTAAGGGGACAGAAAGTTTCTTGATGATCGACCTACCTATCGAGAGGTGTTAAGATTGCAATAAGAAAAAGCTGAGGAGCTCGACAGATAGCCAGGTGTTAAGAGGTGTCGAGCAGCTATCGAGCTTTAAAAATCAACACTGCTTCACTTGTTTCTTGAACAGATTTGCATGGTTTCAATACTAGACTTGAACTCTTGTTCTTTGAAGTATTTAACACATCCTAGATCCTTATCCTATGTTGCACTACAGTAATCCCTGCATACCTTAGCAAACTCCTCAGTGAGCCTAGCTTGCGTTTCATCTACGCTGAGCATATAAAACGCTTGCTTCTCAGCCTTGGCTGCCTCTTTGACTTGTTAAGCTGCCTCCTTGGCCTTTTGCAGCTGAGCCTTGAGATCTATGACCAGTTGCCTTTAAGTGGCCAGATCTATCTTGGTGAGGTGCAGCTTTTGTCGCTGATCCTCAACCTGCCTTTCCATGATCTTCAGACCCGCCTCAGCACTTAGGCGAGCTTGGTCCACTACCTTCAGCTTCTCGGATAGCTTAGCCTTTTCTTGTTTGAGGGCCCCCAAGGACTTCTCAACATCGGCACGAGAGAGGGCCTCAGCGTTGGCCTCATTACGGGCATCGCGAACCCACTCCTCCGCCACAAAAACTTGCTGAGCCACCTGCCTAAAGATAACGGAAAAATCACATGAGTAAAAAAGTAAAGAAAGAACGAAAATACAACTTAATGTCTAACTTAAAGGTTATGATAGATTGCTTACCATGGCGAGGTCCCTCTTTAGGGACAGAAAGAGGTCATTTTGCTTGAAGCGTCTATAAGCCTCCATGTCCCTAGGGAGCAAAAGAGGCTACTCCAAGACTTCAGCAATATATCCTGCACGCCCCCTTTGGAAGTCTTTAACTGAGGCGTTCCAAGGGATGGCAGTCCTATCCACCTCCAGCCGAGGGGACTAGGTGCATTGCGGCATGCGTATATCAACCCTGTTCTGCTCCTCCCGGCTGTCCACAGAGTTGGACCTCTTGTCCCGGGCGTCTTTGGCCTCCTTCTGTTGTTTTGTCCCCTTCTGAGGGCCTACCTCCCTTTCTTCAAGGTCCTGGATCGGCCTTTTCTTCTTCAAATCAGGAATGGCTTTTAATCCGAGGTCAGCAGGGAGCAAAGGAGGAGAAGGGGGAAGAGTAGTAGGAATTTGAGACTTGGTGGCTTCTTTCGAAGTTGACACCTTGCTCCTAGAAGCCATGAGGTCTCTTAAGCTCTTGTTCCCCTAGTTCAAGGCCATTTCGTCCTCTTCTTCCTCTAATGAGCTGTCCGGTCGAGCAACTACTAAAACCGGAGCTTGGACACTTGAATGCATGTCAAGCTCGCCCTCGGCATCCAAGATGGGGATTACTCGTACTCCTTGAGTCTCCTCCTCTTCAAAATGAAACTTGTCAATTTCTTCTTCAAGCGAGGAGTTTGAGGAGGCGATCTCTTCCCTCGCTTCTGCTGCTTTGGGTAGAACTCGATGGACTGGTTGTACAATCAAATAAGGGTTCTTTTGGAGTGGCAATATGACCGGTGGAAGGTTGTTTAGGGCTAGGAAACTTGGCAATGACACATCAATATGGGCCAGCAGTGGGTCACCCGCTCTTATGGCGTTGCTGATATCTTGGTATACCTCCGAGATTGGCTCAAAGTCCAAAATCAGATGGATGGCTCGCAACTATCTATCCTTACTTATGAAAATCTCATACCTCAGCAAATAATTGAGAGTTGCGACGTTGGTCAGACTGAGTCGGGGCACTACGTGATTTTTGTTTGCAAAAGTAGCCGAGGAGCAAAACATGGTTAGAAAGTTAAGACCCATCATCAAATAAAAGCAAAATAAAAGAAAAATAATGACATAGTTAGGGTTAAAGAATCTAAATTTCTTGTTAAGGAACCTAACTCTAAGGTATCCCACTTGGCTCTCCCTCTCGGACTGGGCAATGAAGGTCATCATGCCACGCCCCTGAAGCAATCAGGTAGTCGTCTTTTATTCCTTTATTAGATTTAGGGAGGCACGAGATAAGCCTAACAAAATCAGATCGGGACTTGAGGTAAAATCCCGCATTTTTAAGGGAGTGGCACTCGTACATGTGGACCACATCATGCCAAGTGAGCCCCAAGCCCAGATACTTGTTGAGAGCATTAACACTACCTAAGACCGTAAATAGGTTGGGTGAGCACTAGTGGGGGCATATCCTATGGTTGAGGAGATAGTCCCGTGTTATCCTACCCATAGGAAGAGTCATCCCCCCTTCTATGAAAGCTATCATAGGGATGATGACTTCCCCCTCTTCTCTGTGTGTCACTATTTGTTCTGGGGAACAGTATCGCATGGCAACTCTCTGTGGTATGTGGTATCTAATCTTAAAGACCTCTATTTTGGTAGGGGAGTCTACTGAGTGCTTAAATCTACCCATCTAGACAGGCTAAAAGGGAAACAACTGAAACTAGTAAATGAAGAAATAAGAACTGGAAGGCCGAGGAGAAAAAGAAAAGTTTAAAGAAATAAGAAACTTATGAGAACTAAGATATGTATTAGTCCCTGAAACCTTTAGAAATATTTTCAAGGATCTCTTGAAGAAAAGAGGGTGGTGAAGTTTGGAAGCTTAGAGAGTTTGGTGAGTTGGAATGTTTGAGATCTCAGGAGAACTTGAAGATTCGTAAAATAAGGGGAAAATAATTTCCCTCAAGGCTTTATATAGAGGGTGAAAACAAGTGGGAGTTATCCCGCTCAAAACCTAAGGAGAAATAACAACCATTGGATTAGCACCTCACCATTGGATGTAGGGAATATAAAGTTGCTTGGAGCAATTAATGATGCCTTACGGTCTCCAAAGCGTCAGTAGCAATGATGGGGTGCGCAAAACGGTACTCCCACGTGTGTATATCAAAGTGCAAAATAATATTAGAGCACAAAAAATCAAATCTCCATTTTTCTCCTCGGATGGGAGGGAAAAAATCGGAGTTTTGAGGGGCTATTGTAGTGTTAAAGGCCCAAATTATATATTGGGCCTTGGCTGAGAGCATGAGTAGTCTGAGGAGGAACAAATGGTAATGAATGATTTAGGCTCAGGATTTAATGAGCAAGATAAATATGGAAAGTCGGTCCGAGGAGGAATAACTCCTCGAATACGATAAGTACAACTCAAATATGTATTCCAACAATTTGGGTGACCTTCCAAGAACCTTCATTGATAGGGATGTGCATCATGAACATACAAAAAGGAGGGGAACCCAAAAATATCTAAGGGAAAGCTGCTACAACGGCATTGAATGCAGTGCAACTACTTTTCTAGCCGCATTTATGTGGAGAAAACCCCTGAATAGTGCTGTCTTGGCCACCACAACTCACAGAAAGCCAAATAGAATGTCAGATGGGACAGGTACTCAAGTAAGGACTTAGATGACCAATAAGTGTAGGATCAAGATGATCCAAAAGGAACTATATAATGTAAGGGACCTTCCATGAGGAAGGGATCTGAAAAAGAAGAGAAAAAAGACTGTAGCAATCAAAATTGTATTTGTATCCAACTGTTATTGATTTGTATGACAAAATACCTCCTCGGACAGTGAATTCATTCCGCTCTATTTTCCTTGTTCTTGCTTGATCATCTTTTAAATGCATACTAGCTGTTGTCAAATTCATTAGGGTCTAGTTCTTCGACCAACTCTCTACAAATTTATTGTACTGGGTTCACTGGGCCAAGATCTCATATATCTTTGGCTTGGGCTGCAAAATGTGTCTCTACAATAAACAAATAAGAACTTCTAGATATGTATGGAGGGAAGAGAGAAGCAGATGGGTAATTTACCTTCAAAGACCCTCTCCTTACCTATTTTTCTCCTTACTTTTATTTCTCTCATTTTCATTTCCCACTTTTCACCCGACCAAGCTGAAAACTCGAAAATGTGTTAAAAAACACAAGAGCTGTTTAGACCCCCAAATTAAAGTTACGGCTCAATAGATTTTACACTAACTTAATTCTAAGTGCGGAATAGTGTAAATGAAAGCGGATAAACACACAAGCTACTCTAATCCATAATCAAGACAGCACAGCAGTAAAATGGAATGTAAAAGAGTAAGGAAGAGAGATGCAAACACAAGATAACACGCAGATGTGTTATCGAAGAGGAAACCGAAGAACTCGGCAAAAAACTTCTTCGCCACCCTCCAAGCGGTAATCGATTTACTAGACAATTAGTTGGGATACATGGGTTAGCAAGAGACCCTCCAAGCCTAATCCACCCAATGTACCTAAGCCCTCCAAGCTCCTACTCCAACAAGGCTTCTCGGAACCGTGTCTTGTTTAGCTCTCCGGATCCCGCAACAAGCTCCATGTTGCATCTACCATCCTTGGCTTCTTCCAATGCTTCCCAGCAGCACCAAAAACTCACTTGACACTCTGAAAGGGTGTGGTAAGTGTTTGGGCTATCAACCTTTCAATGGTATGGAAATGGAGAGGTAGGAGTTGAGGGAAATCCACAAACAATTGTGTAGAGAATTATGGGAATAACAATCTCTAACTCTCAAGGTGTTTGGCTAGGGTTTTCTCTCAGAAGAATTCCTCAACATTTGTATTCCAGCATTCCAACATGTGCAAGTCACATGAGTCACTTCGCGGGATGCTTCGTCGCGAGATACTCGCGAAAACTTTTCAGTCTTCAATTGCTTGAGTCTTCACACTCTCTCTC
This sequence comes from Quercus robur, assembly GCF_932294415.1. Taxonomy (NCBI): domain Eukaryota; kingdom Viridiplantae; phylum Streptophyta; class Magnoliopsida; order Fagales; family Fagaceae; genus Quercus; species Quercus robur. The sequence continues at coordinate 88,810,428 of NC_065538.1, read as the reverse complement.
TATCACACAACCATTACAGTCAATTCTCACAATAAATACAGGGTACAAAAGATTGAATAGAATTACAATCAAATTTGGCACGAAATTAAAGCCAACAAAACACAGAGTATTAAATCACAACTTTACAATCTCCCCCTTTGGCTATTCCATGACAAAACTCCTAAAACAGACGCTAGACTTAAACGTGAGTTTGGGAACAATGGCAAAACTCATTCACACCTAATCTAGAAGCTGTGAAGCACTTGCACGTATATACCTGTAACTTGAAACGCTTGCATACAAACAAAACTTTCATTAAGCTTATGACAAGTTGAATACATGGTACGTATATAAGCAAGTGAAATGCGATCAAGTTAGTAAACACAATAGAACATGTAAGCATATCTTGATCAAACAGGATCAGTCATTAAAAAAAGACTACAATGAACATTTAGCAAGTAAATGCTCATCCAGACATGCAATGCAATTAAGAGCAATCCCACGGATTAATTTCATGTCCAACACTCAACCAATGCAAAATACACGAAGTATTTGCATCTAAGATACAAAATCCTACTAAGGGTACAAGAGTGAGGTACTCAGGACATATTGGCAATATCTTAAAAGTACAAAAAGATGCTACAAAGCAATAAGGTAAACATAACATACTGAATATAAACTGAAATTAAAAACAGAGTACTAAAGCTTTAAATGAAAGCAGTAAAAACTATACGCTAAAACAACTATCCAAGAGTTATAAATGCTGAAACAGTTTTAAACCAAAACATAAATAAAACTAAACCGCCTGTATGAACCAAAGTTTCTAAGCCTAAACTATGTCAGTGCTCTGCTCCCCTTCAAAATTTTCTCCCCCTTTTTGATCGGAATGGCCAAAGAGGTTAGAATTGATCAGACTCTGAATCTGATCCCCGTACCATGGACAAGTCGTCGATCTGTGAAGACAATGCAGTGATCTATCCCTGGACGTATGCAAACTGGGTCGCGGTGTGCTGCACATGGGAGTCTAGCATGGTGAACATCTGGTCTACTCTATCCAGGAGGCGATCAAGTCTGTCTGGTCCTCGTGTTGGTGCAGAAGAGGATGGTTGTGCTGAAGTCTCTAGAGCAGAAGTGAATCTATCAATCTCCTCCTCTGTATCTCCACCCTCGTCCTCAACACGATCCTGTGGTATCGTATGCACACCTGTTTTGGAGCCCTTGATGTGAGCTGTGCTCCTAGTGACTGTGTGTGCACCAATGGGATAGTCCCTCTGAACCACAGTGAGGCCATTCGGGAGTTTAAGCCTTGTTGTCGCAATTAGACCCATAATCAGTGAGGGAAAGGGCATTATAGTCCTTGAATTCTGCTTCATGATGCTCTTTTTCAACAAGTAGAGAATGTGTCCACAAATGTCAATTTCCTTGTCGGTGAAGAGATCGTACAAAAACATTGTCCTTGGAGTTGACAATGTAGTGAGGTTGGTGACCGGGTACAGGTTGTGAATCATCACATAGGCCAAATTCCTCATCTCTGGTGAAAATGGTATTGTGTTCATGGATGACTTCTTTGGTGTACCCCTAAGTATTTTCACCATCTCCTTAGTGGACCCCAATCTGTCTTCATATTGGACTGAGATTGGCTGAAATGGAGGACGAATCTCCAAAAAGTCTTGTATGATCTCCCTTGTAATCATAAATTCTTTGTGCCTTACCTTGCACTCTATACAATCTCCGTCCACAGCAGCATTGGAGAAAAACTCCTTTATGATCTCTGAGTAGACAACTCCACTCGAGTTTAAGAGCTTTGTCCATGTCCTGTCCTTGAACACTTCAGGTATGAAAGTGTCCTCAAGGGATTCCATTTGTACGACCCTTTCCATGATGATCGTTTTATCCTTATAACAGTCATTATACTTCATATTAGCCTCAGCAGACCTGAAGTTATCAGAATCAGTACGTGAACATTTTGTGGATTTCTTGGTCGCAGAATGTTTGGTAGGAGACATCTGAACAAATATCACAGAGAACAAGAAACAAATGCAAAAACACGAACACAAAACACAAAACTTGATTAGATTCAAGTTAGTTCAAAACAAAGGTAAAACAACCTAAAACAGAGCAAATAAACTCAAACAACATGCTAAGGTGTTAAACCAAGTAATCATAAACACAATGCATGAATTAAGTAACTGTGTCTATGTGTGTGCCTAGGCAGTGCATGTGCTGGTGCATGTGTGTGCATCATGAGATGCATGAGGTCTGCCTAGAGGGCCCTAGTGTGTGCCTAGTGTGTGCAACATGGGCAAAGTGTGTTAAACACATAATCAGTGACCAAAACAAGTTAAACAAGGTCAAACAAGTGTAAACCCAGAAATTGGAATTCACTTGAATCCAATTTGGCACAAAAATGTCACTAGGACATTCTGTCAAGCATTTGCCATGCAATAATACACAACAGTTATGAATAATGCATGAACATAGTGAAAAATGCCTCAATACATGCTCAAACTGCCACATGGGGCTAACACAAGAACAATCACAGCAAATGGGACTCAGCCTAATCAAAGATTTCAAAAAAAATTTCACAAAAACTAAGAACCCCAACCCAATTTTCGAAAATCCCCAATATTTGAACCCTAACTTAAATTTCTACATAATCTCAGAAAACATGAAGAAAATGTTTAGGAAAACATACCTTGAAGTGATTTTACAGAGATTTTTGCTTGAAAATGAGGAGGTTTGAGTGAAAAATGGTTTTGGGTTGAAGGGGGTTTGAGAGAGTCTAAGTGAGGGAAATGAGGTTATTTTGAAAATATGTCACATCTGCTACATAAAAACTGAAAACACGCGTTTTTCGCGGGTTAGGCAGTAGCGTAGCACTCGCGATACAGTCGCGAAAAGGACCACTAAAATACTTGAAAATTTTTCACGAGAAGCTTTTAGTCGCGAGACAGTCGCAATAGCCTCTGTATGAACTTGAAAATTTTCAATTTTTGCCTAAAACATTTCCCGAGAAGAGTTTAGTCACGAAATACTCGCGAGGCAGTAGTGAGACTTTCTGTATGAAAATGTGACTTTGAAATTTCCCTTAAGTACATTTCGCGAAAAGTTATAAGTCGCAAGCTTCTCGCAAAAAGACCTCTGAACCAGTTTTTGATGAAAAAACACAAAAATGCATTTTGAACAAAAAACTAAAATCACGAAAGTATAAAATCACTTTCAAAAACATATAAAACACTCAAAAATCTTTTTGGGTTTGATCAGCAAGTACTTGAGCATACACATCACATTTGAACATGTACAATCACACAAATGAGATAAGTATTAATTGAATCGAAGTCTTGTGTGTTGTGGGTGAGTATCAAATGTGAAATAGTCCTTAGACCAGAGTGAAGCTTCAATGATCAATTCAATCAAGTCATACACAACTGGTACAAAATCAAGTGGACTATTTTAATTATAGAAATGAGCATATATGACCTCCCACAAGAGAATGATTACAAATCATAGAAGCTTTTCATTTGGCTTCTGCATAAATCATAACATTTGGTCCTTTTTGGATAATACATCTCTTTTTGACATCGGTGCTTGAAATTTTTGATATTTCAACTTTTATATTTAGCCTTTGGCTTTTTGAGCACCATACATTTTAAAAAAAAGTCACTTTCCCTTTTTCCTAGTCAAATACTAGTATGTGCGACAGGCTTTTGCAGCTCATTATCTTTTTTCATTTGGAGATTTACATTTGGTGAACTCTATAGCAAAAACATAAAAGTAAAGTGGGAAGAGATATAGGTATAAGTCTGTGCAAGTATCATGACCATTAAAACTATTGACCAATCATTCATGACAAGCTTGAAGATCTATTTACAATAAGCACACATAGTTTTTAAGATTTCTCCCATAAAGATATATGTGCATACATAACAAGCTAAGCTTGTAAATGCACTATGTTATTAGTACAATAGTACTAGGCCGAACTCACATGTAATATACACAACACAAGCGATCAAACTTTTTGAAGATTTTTCAATTTTTATGGATTTTTGAATTTTTGAACACACTAAAAAACAGAACAGGAAAAGTAAGATCAACAAAAAACAGGTATAAACCAAAAAAAAAAAACACTGATAACCAGTAGACACAAATAGAATTATGCATGTCAAGATGCATGAACAAATGTCCCTAAACATTGAAAGTATTAATGCATGGACATAGTAGGTGATCATGCATGAGTACCATTTTTCACCCACACGACACGTGCGTTTGGGGTGATAATCCTATAGGATTGGGTACGAGTGTTGTGGCCTTCAAACCTTCTGGAGAAGCTTGCCAAACAGGTGGTGAATGCATCGATCATTTTCATCACATCCATCACTCCGGAATCACCATCTCGACCTCTTGATTGCTCAATAGCCCAATTCATTTTGTCATTTCTTGGTCCTCTTGGCCTCTAATCACTAGCATTCTTCAATGCCTTCAGCTTATGACAATTTGGTCTGGTGTGTCCTTGAAGTCCACAGTGATGGCAGAAATGGTTCGTTTTAGGACCTCTTTGTGATCTTGGGAGTGATTTCCCTCTGGCTTCAGACCTGACCACAGATAGGTTACGGGGCTTGTTCAACACCCGTTGGTTAGCCACATTCTTCTTTTTCTCAACCTTTGCCTTCTCCATAGTAGATGCAACTACAACTGGCTCTTTGGCCTTCACAAACTTCACTTCTTTGGAGATATTCACAGCTGAACTACTTTCTCCGGTGTATCCCAATCCGGTTTTGTCGGAGAAAGGTTTTTGATGAGAAAGGACTTCATCGAGCTTTTTGGAGGTGACTCGCTCTACTTTAGCATTGGCTTGAACCACTTCAAGCACAAGAAATTTTATCTTTGAGTAGGCTTCGGTCAGTTCTCCATTCAATGTTTCTATTTCACATTTGACCTCCTTATAACGCACTAGAAGACTTCTATAGTCCTCCTCTGCCTTCTTCATCTTTTTAATAGCTACCTTGGCCACCCTTGCATATTCTCCAGACTTCTCAAGAAGGGAATTGTAGTTCTCTTGAAGGCCCGTTGAACTTTCATCTTCTTCAGCATCCAATTCTTCTACAATTCCCATGGATTCCTCATCACTATGCTCCCTAAGTTCTTGCACAAGCAAATTCAAGTCCTCTGAAGATTCAACATGAGCAATAGTCATAAATGCTGATAAGTTCCCTTCTTCATCACAGCTATCCTCCGAATTTGAATTGGAAGAGTCCGAATCACTGAGAGTTGTGGCATATGCCTTGCCCTTCATTCTCAAATAATTAGGACATTCTCTCTTGACATGTCCATGTCCATTGCACTCGAAGCAAGTGATTCCTTAAATAGATTAAGGCTCCTTCCCATCTTTCATCCTAAATTCCTTCCTATCACCCTTGGGAGACGAAAACTTCCCTTTGTTGAAAGGCTTCCCACTGTTGTTCATCTTCAGAAATTTTCGGAAGTTCTTTGCAAGGAATGCTACTTCCTTCTCCACATCATCTTCTTCGAAGGAGTTGTCCATTCTCTCGGTGATGGTTTTAAGAGCAAGAGATTTGCTCGATTTATGAGAAGGGAATCCCAGCTCATATGTTTGGAGAGATCCAATTAGCTCTTGAATTTTGATCTCATCCAAGTCTTTACTCTTTTCTATAGCTGTGACTTTTGCTCTGAAACTCACTGGTAAAGACCTCATAATCTTTCTCACCACCTTAGAATCTTCAATCTTCAATCTTCTCTCCGAGATTCAAAACTGGTGGGAAGCATTTGAAGCTTCGTGTCCTTGACTGTCTTGGTACCCTCATAGGTTGTTTCAAGGATCGTCCAAGCTTCCTTAACTATCTCCACGTGCGATATCTTGTGAAACTCATCAGGGGACACACCACAGAATATACCATTAATGACCTTACTATTCGCATTAGCTAATGCAAGAGCTGTCTTGTCCCATTCGGACTTGGCAGTTGTGGGTTTAACATACCCATTCTCAACGGAATCCCATACGGACTCATCTATAGCACACAAGAAAGCTCTCATTTGGACCTTCCAAAAAGCATAGTTGCCTCCATCAAAGAATGGTGGGGCATTAAGAGATTGTGACCGGTCCATCACAAAGGATTAAGGAACACACTCAGGTATTTAAACCACAGCGAGTGTACCCACTTTGATACCAATTGAAAGCTCGAAAATATGTTAAAAAACACAAGAGTTGTTTAGACCCCCAAATTAAAGCTACGACTCGATAGATTTTACACTAACTTAATTCTAAGTGCGGAATAGTGTAAATGCGAGCGGATAAACACACAAGCTGCTCTAATCCATAATCAAGACATCACAGCAGTAAAATGGAATGTAAAAGAGTAGGGAAGAGAGATGCAAACACAAGATAACATGCCGATGTGTTATTGAAGAGGAAACCGAAGAACTCGGCGAAAAACCTCTTCCCCGCCCTCCAAGTGGTAATCGATCCACTAGACAATTAGTTGGGATACATGGGTTAGCAAGAGACCCTCAAAGCCTAATCTACCCAATGTACCTAAACCCTCCAAGCTCCTAGTCCAACAAGGCTTCTCGGAACCATGTCTTGTCTAGCTCTCCGGATCCCGCAATAAGCTCCATGTTGCATCTGCCATCCTTGGCTTCTTCCAATACTTCCTAGCAGCACCAAAAACTCACTTGACACTCTGAAAGGGTGTGGTAAGTGTTTGAGCTATCAACCTTTCAATGGTATGGAAATGGAGAGGTGGGAGTTGAGAAAAATCCACAAGCAATTGTGTAGAGAATTGTGAGAATAACAATATCTAACTCTCAAGGTGTTTGGCTAGGGTTTTCTCTCAGAAGCACTCCTCAACATTTGTGGGTAATGTGGGTATAAATAATGTAGGCACAAAAAGTGTGTATCAGAATTGATAGTCTGGCAAAATAGAATGTTTTGCGAGTGTCTCGCGGAAAGGCCTTACTCGCGAGACACAACTATCTCCATCCTGTCCTGACTCTTCGCATTCCAGCATGTGCAAGTCACATAAGTCATTTCGCGGGATGCTTAGTCGCGAGATGCTTAGTCGCGAGATACTCGCGAAAACTCTTCAATCTTCAATTGCTTGAGTCTTCACACTCTCTCTCTATATTACACAACTCTTACCATCAAATCCCACAATAAATACAAGATACAAAAAATTGAATAGAATTACAATCAAATTTGGTACGAAATTAAAACCAACTAAACATATAGTGGTTAATCACAACTTTACACAAGCCAAAGTCACTTTTAGACTTATTGGTCTTAAATTAGAGTTTTTCAAATTAGAGTTTTTCTACAAATACGACAGAGTCTTTGAGTAAACCGTTTATAATAATGAATTATTGCGCAATGAACGTACTCCAGTGGGAATGGTGTGAGGAGTAAAGCTACAGATATACAATAATTATATATATTCGAATAGTCAAAAGACATTAATTTTATAGCGTTGAACTGGAAGTCACAGCCACAGGACTACCGTCATCTTGGAAGATTATTTGGAATCGGATGTCCCCTCATGCTGCTTTTACTTTTATAAATAAGCTTATATATATATATATATATATATTTTTTTTTTTTTTTGATGAATTATAAATAAGCTTTATATAGCCATAGGCAACAAAATTACAAAAATGGTGCAGACGAAATTGACAAATACTACTAGTCATATCCTTGACATAAATAATTAGAAAAGAAATTAAAAAAAAAAAAAGAGTTGGTATTCCCCATTCTTCGCTAGCTTTTCGAATTCATACAAATCACAAATGCAATAAAGAATGTTCGTTTCTTCCTGGCATTTTACATAAAAGAATGAAATAAACAGCAACATATATGTGTTGGTCAAATTAGAACAGCGCTTCCTCAATTTCCTTGCCTAGCCTGCACCACTTTTCGTGTCTGACTCTGACCCAATCGCTTTCTTTTCATCCAGTTTTTGAAACTTTAGTTGATTGACTCCATCAATAAAAAATGTTCTACTATTCATTAATATATATATATATATATATATATATATATATATATATATATATATATTGCAGCTATATAGCATTAAGTTTAATTTTTTTTTTTTTATAGAAAAATGACAGGACTGAACCCACATATAGTGGAGTGAGAATCCGGGTTTAATATTACACTAATCACAATATATAAAAGTTGGCAACTCTTGAATGCTGTGTGAAGACTTTAAACCCATTGGGAGACACACACTTAGGTGATGTGAGACAAACCCACTTGATTGCTTTTTTTGCTAAAGACACAGGACTGAACACACACACTCAAGAGTGGGAACCCGGGTGGATATATCATATATGTATGTCTCGACAAACGTACACTTCTTTTTTATCTTTATTAAGGGTCCGTTTGGATACTACTTATTTTTCTGAAAACTAAAAACTGAAAATAATAAAAAAAATAAAAAAGTTACTGTTCACACATTTGGCACGGTTCATAAACCTAAAATCACTGTTTATGGACAATGAACAGTACCAAACGCGCATCCAGGAAAAAAAATGCAGAAAACACAACGCAAGAAACGCAATACCCAAACGCCACATAAATATTTGCCTTTTTTTTTTTTTTAGAAGAAAATATTTGCGTAATTGGTATGACTTTTTTTTTTAAGAAATATTTGGTATGACCACCCATAGCAGTTAATATTATAATATAAGCTTATCCTAATCTAGAAAAAAAAAATAAATAAATAAAAAAGTGCTGTGCATGTATCTGCCACTACTTGACTTTTTATAAGTTGTAACTCCTCATTCATAAATTAATTAAAAACAATAAAATTAAATTAGTACTATTCATCTAACTTTTCTCCCAAAAAAGAAAAGAGTACTATTCATCTAACAACCGAATAATAAACTCCCAACTAGTACTGAAGTACAAAAGCCAATATGATTTTTTTTTTTTTTTTAAATGGCCTAGCTATTTTCTACCAAATCTAGCCATCTGCCGCCCCAGAAGAAGATTATATTGCGTTTAACCGATAACAAGTTTTATATATGGAAAAGTTCTTTTATAATTGCTATGCTCTTCTTCTTTTTAATTTATTGATAACATTAACTCTCAAATCATGACATCAGCTTCCAGCATCACCCTACCCTTCCAAAGGAGAAAATACAACATGCATTAGATGCATGTTTCTTCCCTCTCACATGGAGATGGAGGAAGGAAACATAAATTTGATGCATGGTATACCACCACCTTCCAAAGAAAAGTTTCGTTTGAGCTATAAATATTCCACATCAATATCTTATGGAAAAAAAAACTATTTATTTTTTAACGAATATTTATATTTCCCATAAAAAATGTATCAAATAATTTATTAATAATTATTCTAAAAGTACCAATTAACAAAATCCATGTTTTATTCAAAGGAATATGAGAAAAACCTTCAATCATTAATCAGAAAAGAGTTGTGGAACAATAAACAATTTGGGAAAAGGAATTCAACAATAAATAAATAAATTATTAAAGAAAAAAAACAGGAATAGAGGCCAATGTGAAATGCAGTACTACAGCAGTAGTGCCCCTTATAACAACATTTACATGATTCAAGACCTAGATAATGTTCAACCAATAAACAGTAAATATATATTGACTATTCACAACTACTTTGACTTTCAAGGATTTCCATTTGGATTAGAAACAAGAGCCACTTCAGGAACTTCTTCAATTCATTGCTCACTTCCTTATTTTGTAACCATTAATTGGAAATCCTTATTCCTTACTAATCGTTTCTTTGGCAGCTCTAATTGCAAGCTGCACCAAGTTGCGTCTCTAATGTGTTGGGTTTTGTAAAGTTTAGATGTATTTGATCTGGATTATAATCCGACTCAAAATAAAATTGCTACGATTTTTAATAAAAGTTTTTCTGAGGCTTAATTCATGGAGTGAAGACTTGGGCCAATAGACCTAAGTTGGAGCGCTCATGGAGAAACCTCCTTGGGGGTCTAACGACAACGCCTGGAAACCACATAAATATTATCTTATGTGATTGATTTACTTTGATGCATTTTTTTTTTTTTTCTATTTTTGCATCTCACCGATCTGGTAATTTCATGTTTATTCCCTTCATAACGAGGAGATTGTACTGTCTAATGTCCTGTGAACATAGACATACACATAAGGAACTCATTGATGAAAGGAAAAACAAAATTCTGGAAAAGAATCAACCTCAGCTATAAATTCAAGAAGTTTAGTCAGATTCACAATGAGGAAAATAGACCAGCATATGAAGGAAATGTTGAGATTCTAATATCTTATCGACTTGAAGTAGGGAAATAGGACCTCAATAGATGACAAATTATTAAAACATAAAGAAAGTCCTATGATGCAAGAGTCAAACCACATGATAACACATTATCATGCTTTATGTCTTTGGGGCTAAATGATGCTTATTTCCACTTACAAAAGTGGGGGTTGATGAAGAATTGTTCGCAACCGTGTCTTAATAATGCTATCTCACCTATCGATAGTAGACTGATTTAATGCCCATTTTTTCAAATTCAAATTGAACAAATGTGTCATCGGGTTATACACCATTTGTCTTTCATGTAACCTACGTACGTTTGGTTAATTAGGATAACACGATGACCATTTCAGCAGTTTAAACTTCAGCCCTGGAATAGTTCCTATATTTTTTATGTCTGCCATCATTCCATCCTAATTATCAGCTTTTGACAAATTCTCAACTGCATTGCAATCGATCACAATCATATATCAGTAATTCCACTAACTAACGTACGTTTTGATTAAGAAGGTTGATTAATCTTAATGACCAATTATTCAATGAAAGACCCTCCTTCTTGTGGGTACAAACCATGTTTTTGTTTCCAGGAACATCATTGTGAGAAATGTCTACCAAGGCCTTGAAATTACATGGTGTTACGTCCTGAATAATATTAGCAACAATATTAGCAATTTAAAATAGCTCAAAACCATAAAAACCTAGCCGCACACCATAATCCCAACACAAGTCAAATAAGGAGTCTTTCAAACCATTAACCAGTCTCCTATTTCAAATAGAATTAGGTCTTTTGTTTTCCTAAGATTTTACAGACTCCTAATTCTGCTTGAAGTAGAATTCTTGATGCAAGCCCATTGTATAGGCTATCACGTGGGCTGGACCCGCAACGTATGGTTCATGCATAGACAGCTCTCACCAAACTTTTGTGAGGTCCCACACTGATTTGTTAGGTACGTTGTGTGGCTTGGGGAGAGTTCCACATGAAACACATATTGAGCTGATCCAGGATTTTATAAACAACTTCAAGAAACCTAAATTGTGACTAGAGTAGTACTTTTGGGGTATGGCATTCCTTGAGTTGTTACTTGTTATTACTTTTCTGTTCAATTAATTGGATGTTCTCCTTCATCATCCCATGCATAAGGTTGACTCATAGAAATGAAAAGTATTCACACAAAACATAACATATATTGTGGAATGGAATAAGACCCTCCACTATTTAATATGGGCTCTATATGGATAGCTTGGGTTCAATGTTTTTTTATCTTCTTGGCTTCTCTTCATCGTCTTGGTTTCTAGGGGAGGTGTCAATACTCAATACTGCTATCTGATTGCTCCGGGAGTTGGAAGAAAATTATTCAGTTGATGGGTGTAATTGACTAGCAAGGCTTTTATTGAAGCCCATTGGGTAATGGAAAGAATATCTTTGTATGGCGTGAAGATGATGGGCCTTTAGGCAATAGAATAATGTATGATGCTGCTAATTGCTCCACTAACAGATTGTCTTACATAAATGTTGAAGGCCATTGGCTGTGGCCTCCAGCAAGGTCTGATAAACTAGAGTAAAAGTTGAGAGCAAGTTGTGTGAAATGAGTCTTGGTGGTGAGGACAGAGTGAGGGTGGTTCGGAATCATCGGAGCTTGAGCAATTAGAGCTACAAAGCCTCAAAGTTAATTTGTTGGTGGCCGCGCTTGGTATGGTTTTCTAAAAATATTCCCAAGTGGCCAAGCTTGGTTAATTAGCTATCAACAATAAAGCTTAGTTTTACAACCATGCATGAGAACGTACAAGGAAATTTGTCTTCTCGATGTTTGACAGAGCAATGCTAAATAAACCTTTTGCATTGAATTAGACCTCAAGTGGAATTAGTATTGGCAATTTAAAGTCCAGTTTAATTATGTGGCTCAAATTTTCAATTGGTAAAATCAAACACGTAATAAAAAGACATGGTTTTAGCCGGTCGATGCTGATCAATAAATATGGTAGTTGTAGTATGGCTATGACATCTCCGGCCTTGTCGAAACATACAATTCAAATACAATCTTCGGTTTTAGTAAGCTTGAATCCGAGGAAGTTCCCACAATGTTATGGATCAAGAATTGCAAATCAGAATGTATATATCTACACACATCATTATCACTAGTTTGGCTTAAATATATATATATATATATATATATATGTGTGTGTGTGTGTGACTGTGTGTGTGTGTGTGTGTGGTTAAAAGAACTTGGTAGAGCTGAGCTGACCACAACTTCCTTCCTCGCAACATGGCAATAGAGCAAACAGTAAACACAATATATCTTTTTCTACAGATTAAGCTTTTGTTTTGCAACCCACGGTTTGGCCCACTGGGCTGATTCTTGTATTGTGGAAGAGCCCATCATTCTCTTCTGTCTACAATTTTGTTGGGACTTATTAAGGGAAATGGATTGGGCCCTTCTCTCTCTCTCTCTCTCTCTCTCTCTCTCTCTCTCTTCTTTTCTTTTTTCCAAATAATATATATTTAATCAGGAAATAAATTCTTTTATTTATCCTTTAGTTATTCGAAGTTTGGAACCATAACAAACAGCAATAAGGGAATTTTAAGTCAATTAAAATGGTTGGTTTTAAAATAATATTTTTAATAAATATAAAGTTTCTTTTATTCTCAACAAATCTTCACATCAATGAGTTTTTGTTGTAAAATAAAAGAAATGGCAACACAAGTTAGAGAAATTACAAGACAACATAATATATGAAACTAGTTCTTCAAGAAAACTATATCATCCATAAGTTTTTATACGTGAATCTCATATTTATAAAGACTATCTCTTATAGGCATGAAACCATAACAAGTAAAGCAATTTTAAAAATGTCAGTCGCTCACCGGATGATTTGATAAGTAATTGAAAACTTTAGGGGTGGAGAGAAATTTTACCTCCTAACTTTTGGAGGGAATTTTTTCCAACCCACTACATGGCAATTAATAGTTAACAAATTGTGTGACCCATCCCCTCAATCAAATGATATAAAATTAATCAAATATAAAAAAAAAATATAAAATATAAAAAAATAAAAAATTACCATGGAAATCTTAATGGTGAGAACTAATTTATCTAAAAAAATTGATCAATTGATTGCTAGTTTGAAAACATACAAAAAATACAACTGGCTTGGCTGGATCCAGGCTTGGATGTAGATTAATGTAGATTTGATGATAAGCAAGACCCAAGTCTTAAACCCAAATATCATGACATGTAAAACATAAACATCATTCCGGCAATCATAAGCTCAACCAATATCTTCTAAAGAAAAGTTCAGATAACAACAGGATATACTCAACCTTGAGCTCAATTGTAAAGTCCCCAGGAATGACTTTATGTAATTCTTCAGTGGGCACATTTTTTGGTATCCTGTGTAGAAATAGCTTTGCCATTTCAGAATTAGTTACCTATAGATAATTTATTCAAAGACTGAATCAGCAGGATCACATTGGTAGGAATTAGAAATCACCAAGAATTTAATGTCCAACTTACATCCTCTTGAACCAAGGGAATAGCATTATCAACACCATTCTCTATCTTAGCAAGAACAAGTTTCATTGCAGCAGATGCATCATCTAGACAATTGTGCGGAGCACCCTTCTTTTGAATTTCATAGCCCAATACACTGTCAAAAACAAATGGAACAATTAACTATAACTGAAACGGCCCACAGCTGCTTGCCCATTACTCAAAATGAAATGCCGAAAGAGAATCCTTTTTCAAATCATATCTTACCTTAATTAATAATTGAATAATACATAAAGTAGGAATAACACGTTAAGAACTTGCCTTGCACAAATTATTCAGAGATGGTCTTCTATTGATAGGTCCATCCAAACGCATGAAGATAAGTGAGGTGCTCTTGCATGATCTAACTTCAGTGCTGCAACCAACACAATAATTATTAAACAAATGCAAAAATGCAAAGAATATTCCTTGCACAAAATTCAAAAAGACAATGATGGTTCAGTTGTCATGAGAGAGAGAGAGATAGAGAGGAACTCCAATATCTAGTTATCATGCTTAGCTTACCTTGCAGGTCATTGTTTAAACTGTGGCCTACTAAAATTGTTCCCTTTGATAACAGCTTCTTCATGGATTTCTACAAAATGCACCAAAATATATTAGATAAAGAATTGATCCCAAAAAGTGTGAAAGCCAGCCTAATGTACCTGTACATCTGCCAATGAACAAGTAACTCCTTCCAAATCTCTTGCACTAACTCCAGTTATATCAGTTCTATAATCTGCAATAACTTTATTTGGCTTTACAAGTTCCTCAAGTTTCACCTGCACAATACAAACTCACTAGAAAGATTGTACAACTAGGACCCTTCGAGAGGCCTAGAAATTGTCAAACAAGCTAGCCAAAGTGAAAAGTATTCTTTTCCCTTGGGAAAAGAGAGGTGGAACAATGGGAATTACCTTTGTATGAAGAGAATGAACACAAGCCGAATTAATTAATACCCGTAAATTGTGATCCACAGCACAAACTCTCACTAAAGCTTCAGAGCCATCTTCAGAGAGAGCCATCTCACAGTCAACAGCAACCATTGCATTTGATCTCAAAGCCTTGGATTTTTTAGGAAGCTTTCTAATCACCCATCCCTGCTTCAACATATCCCACAAGTTATCAGGAAGCCAAGCTACATTTGAACTTGATAGCATCATCAGTTCCTCATTGTGTGAAACTATTTTTATACTTGCACACCACAACATAATTTAACTTTTATGTTTGTGTATTCATCTATATATATATAAAACCGAAGCCTTTGAAGTTTCCACAATTTTCCACTTCAGCACAATATTAAAAAAAAAAAAAAAACTTTTTAAGACTAAAAAAAAAACCGGCATTATCAAGAAGGAAAAAAAAAAAAAAAAAAAACACCCAAAAATTTCAAACCGGCATTATCAAAAAGGAAAAAAGAAAAACACCCCAAAATTTCAGCCCTTAAAAAACAAAGCTCAAAGCGTAAAAAGAGGCTAAAACCAAAAATTTCGTCAGCACAATATTAAAAAAAAAAAGAAAAAAACTTTTTAAGACTAAAAAAAAACCGGCATTATCAAAAAGGAAAAAAAAAAAACCCAAAAATTTCAGCCCTTAAAAAACAAAGCTCAAAGCGTAAAAAGAGGCTAAAACCAAAAATTTCGTTCTCCCCAAAACCAAAACCCGATGAAAAAAAAAAACTCTCTCCCCCTTAAACGCAAACACAGTAACGCAAACTCATCAAACTCCCTCTCTTCTTCTTCACACAGTCCCATCTCCATCTTCAAACGCACAATTTCCTCCATGCCTCTCTCTACATACACGTTCCCCTGCCTCCAATCTTTGTCCCTTCTCTACCTTCAAACCCCTAAACTATAGTCCGCTGGCGCCAGCCACCCACTCCTTTAGTGGCAGAAAGTTTTTGATTTTGAGACTTTACCATCTGACCAGATTCTCTCTGCAAGCATTACCGGTAAGTTTTTATTTTGTTCTATAATTTGGGATGTTAAATATGATTTAGGGTTTCGTTTTTGGTTGTTAAATATGATTTAGGGTTTCGTTTGGGAGTGTTTGTTTTGAATGATTAGCTTAGATTGATGGGTTTGGAGCCCGCAGTGGGTTTCATTAATTTCTATTATTGGCCGCCAAGGAGACCTATTGGGAGTGTTTGTGTTAAATGTTATTTAGGTTTTGTTATTTAGGGTTAATTTTTTTAATTTAGTTATTTTGGTTATTGGTTTTAATTAAGGTTGAATGATGAGAAAAGCAGAGCATGATAGAAGACATCTACAACACCAAGAAGGAAAAAAGGTGGAAATATAATTGAAAGGGTTTCTGGGTGTTGGTTTGATAGTCTCCCTCAAATGTGTGGGACTCTTTGATGGTGAGCATGCTTAGATGGGAGGATTTTGTGTTGATAAAGGAATTTGGGTTAGGGTATGGTGGCAGACCTATGTGTTTTAGTGTTTTTTTTTTTTTTTTTTTTAATGGTTTTTGCTTTGTTTCTTAGATTTAGATGGTTTATCCTTGATCACCGTTCTGTAGTTGAAGCTTGAATGCTGTAGTGTAGTCATTTGACAAATGCAAATTAATTGTTGTTTAATTTTGTTGCTTTAAATTTAAAGGTGTTAACATTTGTTGAATAAGTTATAATGATCATTGCAATAGAATAAATGTTTTTAAAATCAAACAACTACGAGATTGTGCTTTATGTTAACTTGGGATTTTCATTTGAATAAAGCAAATTGATTTATAAGGCAAGCAGTGTTATGGTCAAGTGTGAAAGTTTTAAATTTAAATACTGTCTTGGCTTTTGGATCCTTGGGGCATATTTTGATATGATTAGGCAAGGTCACTGTGCAGAATCCATTGTGTCATTTTGAGTACAAAATATTTACATTTCATACTCTATGAAATTTGAGTGCAGTTGATTTATGCTTGGTAAAAAATTTATGTCAGTTCTGTGAAAGTCCTCTATTGTTGTTTGGATTATTTTTTGTTTCTTTTCATGCCAACATGGTCTGTGCTGTGACTGATGAAATTGAGAGAATTTAGTTGAATTCAAGGCGACAACCCTCCTAAACATTATTAGACAAGAAGAGAATAGTTTTTTATGGAATCTTATTTGCTGCCTCTTATTGCTTGAGCCATAGCTTAAATACAATTATGACAAATTCATTTAAAGCTATTAAAGATGTGTGTTTGAGACTTATTAAGTTTTGTTACAAGGTGAATATTTTATATCAATATCTATTTGTTAGCATGTGTTTGAAAATTTTAGGATAAATGAGTTAGACTATAATTTGTTATTTTTTGCTTTCCAAATTACAAGTAGTGATATATCTTGTTAAATTGGCACTGCATTCTTCTTTTTTATAATAAATAAAAAAATTGAAAAAAATTTGTCCTTCCATTGGACCTTTAAAGCTTTCAATTTGAAACTTTTGTTGTGAAAAATAACTGGTAGTGATGTTTGTGGCAGATTCGAATTTAGGATTGAGGTCAGTCTCGATGCCATAGTTAGTTTTCTATATCGTATGTACTTTGCGAATAGTTTATTGTTTATGATGCTTTGTTTACTCACCTATTTAGAGTAATGTTCATGTTACAGACACATCTAAGAATTTGGAAGACCATTTGGAAGAATGCTAGCACTCTAGTAGAGAAGTTCTCCATGGAAGTCACACAAGATCTATGTTTATTTGTACTCCCTCAAATAGCAGCATAATTAGGTAGGATTTCTTACGATTTGTGTTATCATTGTTGCTAGGTTGAAAGTATTCTATGATATATTCAGATAGCTAATTACTGATTAATAAGCCTACAAGTTGCGTGAGAACTTATTTGGAAATACATGGTAATGGTGGAAGCATTTTTTAGATAGAAATTATGGGAAAATTTTGCTAATAATAATAGATAATTTTTCTGGGCGGTGATTGTTTAATGCAAATTGTTGGGATGGGTTTTAGGGCCAAGAAAGTTGAGAGTTATGGACACAAACTTGAGTTATGCAAGGTTACATGTATTGGTAGAATTGGTTGCGTGTTTAAGTTTGGAATAGGTGTGTATCATAGTGTTTACTAATTGAATTTGAGACATTAACATTAACTTGGCATTTGTTTAGAGAAATTAAACAACTACATGAAAGATTATGTGTTTTGTATGTTTGCTTTTGTTTACTGTGTGTCTTAATATGGATGCAGGTGGGATAATAAATTTGTGCTGTCCTACTAGGCAAGAAGCAAAGGCAACCATGAGATTTCAAAGGGTGATTGGAGATGATAATTTAAATGGAAGTTTTAGCTAGATGACATGACTAACAATGATATGTTATCAATGACTAAGTTTGGTTATATATATAGCAAAAAATTGTAAAAGAGTCATGAAGGTAAAATTGAAAAGCTACATACTGATGCTTTTGTAATTACTTATTTGAAATTCAAATCGGTTTCAAAAATGTAGTTTGTGGTTTAGAGCATTTTCTGTTTTCACTAATTGTGTTTTGTTTCCATGTACCTGTTTTTAAAATACATGTAAATTTGGTCAAATATTAATTTTTATGCCTTACAGGGAGGAGTACATAAATTTGATTTTGGAAGATGTTGGAAAAGTCAATATCGAGAGGGAGAGCAAAAAACTTTAGGTGGGTTCATTTTCTTATTTTCCTTTACTTTTAATCTCAGAAATGTGCATACTCTAAATGTGGCACATCTATTTTGTTATTTGTCGATTACATATAAAAAAAATGTACAAGGTAGATTCTTCTTAAGAGATGCAACACAACAGTCACCTCTCTCTCTCTCTCTCTCTCAATAGTGGAAATAATGATTTCAGAAATTGTGTAAATTGGCATTATGTTGCCTTTTTAATCCCATTGAGGTCTAGCATCTTTGTTTACTGGCAATGTTAGAATTTAGATACATCTTGGACATCAAGAACGATTAATGTAATTTATGAAAGATATTTGATTGAATGAGTATAGAATTAACTATATTCGTGTAATTAATTGTATTGGAGTGTACTTATATCAGTTATATATTTTCTAAATATGATCTCATGATATCTCATTGTATGTGATAGAACACCTATCTAATCCTATTTAATATAAAAACGTATAGGGTCAAACAGCAAAGCTCTTCTTAGAGACTCAAAGATAAAACATGCTTCAAGGGGCTTCTGGTCACATCAGCTTACACTTTCTTTTCAAGATTTTCTTTTTTTTTTTGATAGGTAATAAGACTTTCATTAAAAAAATTGAACATCATGTTCACGATTATGATCACTCTGAACAAGAAACAAATACAATATAATCAAGAACTAAAGGAAATAGAGACTATGAAATCAGATAAAGAAATACAATTCATACACCTCCAAGTACAAGCCCAATGAAACAAAGTACCAGAGAGGAGAGATTTTAGACGATTTAATGTTCTCTCCTTGTCTTCAAAAATGCAGGCATTGCATTACTGCCAAACCAACCACATTAAACATGCCGGGACCATATTCCAAATGATTGAAAGATGCTTTCCAAACCAGTTTCTCCAGATAAAGAAAAAAGAGCTAATTGACCTCGGTATTACCCACTGGATCCCAAACACTGCAAAAGCTTCACACCATAAGGTATGAGAAAACTTACAATGAAGAAGAAGGTGATCCACTGATTCCCCATCGAAGGAGCATAAACAACACCTATTAACCAGATACTAACCTCTCTTAACAAGATTATCAATGGTGAGTATCCCATCATTAGTTGTTGTCCATAAGAAGAAAAACACTGGTTTAGGCACCTTTGCACACCAAATGCACTCCCAAGGAAAAACCTCAATGTTAGGACTAGATAACAGCTTATAAAAAGAGCGCACATCAAATACCTCAGATGTCGTCAATCTCCAAACTAGGTGATCATCCCCTCACCCCATGGCATAGATGAATAAATAAGCTCAAAAAAGGAATAAACAATGGCTGCCTCCCAATCCTGAGGACCATGACAGAAAAGTAAATTCTAGATCATACCTCCTACTGAAGTAGATACTACCAAGTCAAAGACCCATGCTTCTTTAGATAGAGAGCAAGCAAACATAGCAGGAAAGAGTTCCTTCAAGGGAATAGGCCCACTCGATGGATCATGCCAAAAACTAACACGGCAACCCTCCCCCACATTATACATAATCTGACTAAAGAACTTATCTGATACTTCCTTAATACTCCTCCACATCCCACACCCAAGATTATCAATTGTCACAGTAATGTATTCCATGCCAGAAAATACTTAAATTAGCATTTATTAGTTCATCTTTGCTCCCTAAGCTATTCTGACCATAATCTACCTATAGTTAGCAATAAGGAATGTATAGGAAGTAAATGCAGCAACTGAGATTACCTAAGAAAGGTAATAATGAATAATAGGTGCTGTAGGAAAGCCCGAAAATGACCTTTTAATATGAAAGAAGTGCATAAGAAAATAGTTTGAAAAGTAAAAAGGTATAAAGATTTTTTTATTATTATAACTTTTGATAAGTAGGAAAAATAAGCAAACATTATGATAACAAACCTCATCATTTGATGGGGACGAATAATGCAGCAGGTACTGAGGGTGTTCAAGAGTTAAATGAACCAGTCTCTGCACTGCTAGTGCACAAGTTATCAAGATATGCCAAACAACAAAGAACATTCAATTTAAAGTTACAGGAAAAGAGTAAGAAAAAGAAAGGGGGAATGCAAGAGAATAACTTGTATCTAGAAATTTGATGATAACTTAAGCCTTATATGTAATGAGAGAATAATAGCAAACTAAAACAGAATCTGGTAGTCATTCAGCCACTGATCATGGAATCAATAAATGATACTATTGTGGTTAATTTGGACAATACATTGTTGATATAGAATAAGTGCTTTGAAATGGACATGATAATTACAACTCAGTTTTTTTAGTATCAACATCATATAATTACATTGAAGGGTTTTGTTGCAAAATCAAGCAAAGAACATTAAAATAAATAAATAAATAAAAGCTCAATTTACACATTTGCTTACAGTTTAGAACTTTAAACAAATGAGAGTTTTCAAAATACCAGGAATGCGACAGGCATATTATAACAGGGGGAAAAGCTTATTAAACCAAGACATTGAAAGAGCTACCAATCTAGGCTTCTAGCCATAATTAAAACACATTTAATCAGACATATAATAATAAAAGAAGAGGAATTTATAATAATATGAGCCAGACAAAGTGTCCATTTGAATGAACTTATTTCATCAGTTTATTGAGGCTAGTTTGTTTATTGTGTAAAAGTACATCTATGACCATATATAATTATTGCTAAGTTAAACATTTACCCAATTGAGCTAGAGCTCATCAGCAAAGTATACAGCCATACCTTGAAAAAGGTGATGTTTTAAAAAGCTATACATTCCATTTCAAGATGAAAATAAACTGAAACAAATGAACCCAAGTGTCCTACTACAACTATAAACCCAACCCACCAGATATTAGTGTACAGACCCCTTTTCTTCTACATTTTCACAGAAAGAGAATTAGAGACTACTAGTAGAATAGCAAAAATGCATTCTTCAAAGCCTCAAGGGATAACTAAACCATACCTGCTCAGGTATTTCATTATCTGGAGATATGTTTGTAAATTGCCCCACTACGTCACGCTTTAAATGGCATTGCATTACTTTAGCAAAAAACTGAAAACAGGGAAAAACATAAAAGTCATTGTCTTTATAAAATCTCAAATACAAGTAGTTAAGAAAAAATAAATTCCCGAAAAAAAAAAAAAAAAACAAAACAAAAAAAAACAAACAAAACAAAACACTACCTTGAGATGATTTTCTTCAACAAAAGTCTTAAGAAAAGCTGCCAAAACATCATTGGATCTCCTGGTAGGATACTCAAGCTATTCCCAAGCTTCCTATCATGAAGTCTTAATAAGGACCTATTAAGACTTCAGCATTTCAATAAGGACCTATTCACATCCACATTTATTAGAAAAACAAATAAATTAAATTAGATATGAACATATAGCAACAAAAGTCTTAATACTTGGGGTTTTTTTTTATTTTTAAATGACTTCCAACAAAACTGAGACACAACACAACCACATGTTGTCTGGTTCCTTAGTGTGTGTTTGGATTCAACTGAATCCTACGTCTACGTTTCCAAGTTTTATGTTTTCCCTTCTTTTTTTTTTTTTTTTTTTTTTTTTTTTTTTTTTTTGCTCGCATTTGTTGACTTTGGCAGACAATATTTACTGTTATGAATAGTATATGCACTGTTCACGTACCGTGCATACATTGTTTACGTATTAAAAAATATTAAAAATGGGTCCCACGGTACTATTTACACATTTAAAAATTATTTTGCTACAGTGTTTTTAGTTTTCAGTTTTCAATTTCAGTAACAATAAGTTCAATCCAAACGGACCCTTAATCTAATAAAAAGTGTTACTAGTTTACTAGTTGGGGTGAGTTATAAACAGTTGGTCAACACAAAAGAATATATATATCTATCTATCTATCTGATTAGCACCAGGAATTTTTCGGTCTAACTCATTGGAAAAAAAAAAAAAAACAAGCAAAGTGATTGAGAGAGTAAATGGGGGGTGTCACCTTTTTCTCTGTGGTGTCAAATAATTGTTCCATTGGGAGAAGAGTGAGACGGCTGATAAGGGTGGTCTGAATTTCTGGGGCGGCAGCTCTTCAAGATGTGAGGAGAGAAAAGTCGGTGAGGGGTTAAGCTTAATTTCCCACCTTAATAACCCAGCCATTAAATTGTTTTTTTTTTTTTTTTTTTTTTAAGTAATAATTAAACTTCACCCACGAGTGGTTTGACACTTGGTTCATTCAGTTACTACTCCGTAATCCATCTCCCTATCTGAGGTTAGTCGGTTACTCTAACACGTTTTGTATCAAAATCAAAACAAAAAACAGATCAAACATTCCTCTCCCTCAAAACACACTCTCAACCACGCTTGCTCACCCATCTGTGTCCATGAATATTTTCCTTTTACGGAAATTCTTTGATGTCCCAACAATCTGAAATTTACAAATAGAAATAATCATCACTCGCTGATTCACATTCATTTCCTACCAAAAACCGAAAAACAGAAAACAAAAAAAAAAAAACTGAATCAATTAATTCCATTATAATGTATTTGTAACATATAATATAGTTCTATAGAGCTATTTTAGAAATTTCCCCCTTAACTTTTAACCAAACAAGGAAACAAAATCACCAAAAATTGACAACAAAACAAAATAGAAGAAAAAGAAAGTCATTTTGATTTTTTGGAAGAAAAAAGAATTTAGATATAAAATTAATGGTTGGAAATTGGAGTAAAACACATGAAGTAAATACAGAAAGTGACTTCTAAAACCCTCCAAAAGAACAAAAAAAAAAAAAAAAATGGTAAGAATAAGAGTGTGGTGGTAATTGTGTTTTAACTTACACAGTACCTTGCATTGCAACCAAGTGAACAGAAACTGAAGGAATCAAGAAGGCTACGCTCACAGACTTGGCAGGTATTGGTGACACCTTTACCAGGCCTAGGCTGAGGCCTTTCATTCAAGAACACAATTCCGGCACCATTTATTCTATGTATGTCTGAACTCCTGTAATGTCCAAATATTTCTGAATCTCAGACATCGTTATCACATCATGAGTGACATTAGAGTGCTCTGAGGAAGAGACTGTTTGTGTTTTGATTTTGATACAAAACATGTTAGAGCATATAGGAGGTTGGTTACGGAACAGTAATAGTGGGTAAAAAATGAAATCACAATAAGTTAAATTTGAGGTAAATTATGGGTTTGTTTGGATAGAACTTATTTTGTTGAAATTGAAAACTGAAAACTGAAAAAATTGTAGCAAAATAATTTTTAAATGTATAAATAGTACCGATGAACTCTTTTTTTTTTTTCAATCCCTCTCTATTGTTTTTTTAGCGAAATGGGCTTCTTGAAAGCCCATCATCCCTAAATTTTAGATTGAAAAAGCATAAAAAAGCAGCATAGAAGTTCGATTTTTTTTTTTTTTCCATACTTACAATGGGGGAGAGGGGATTTGAGCATTTGATGTCTCCATTTGAAATATCAAGAGGTGCCAACTGAGTTACAAGACTCTTGGCATAATAATCCAATGCTTTTAAGAAAATTACTTTTGGATTTAAGTCAGAATATCACCTGGTTGATCTCAAACCATGATCTCACCCTCCACTTTGTTTTTATAAAGGGAGAAGGTGCCATCTAAGCGAAACATCATTGATGCATTTATCCAAATCGTATACGACAATCACTTATGAATGTAATAACTCAAAAAAAAAAAAAAAAAAAAAAAAAAAAAAAAAAAAAGAGGTGCAGGGGGGTTGGGGAACAAAACCAAACAAAAACGAGAGGAAATTAAAATATAAAATTGTACCTCCTGGGTTATGAACGTCCATTTTGAATCTGACAATGCTTTTTTAGAGTAGGCAGGAAGGTCCTTTTCAATTTCATCAAACTCCAGAGGTTCTCCACCTATATGCTTATACGATATCAGTACCTATTTTTTGAAAAAAATATTTCAAATAGATAATTAGTAGTATTAATATGCACATTGAAAATGCTTGCATGTTGTGTGACCATTATGCAACAACTTGACTTCTACGTCAGTTAATGGTATTACAGACAGTCCGTGGGTCTTAAACCCACAACCTCACCATCCACCTTAGTCTTATTAGAAGAGGTGGCATTCTAGCTAGAGCTTACTAGCGATCTCAATTACAGATCTGGCCAATCTAACATGTAGACATTCATTTTATAAAAGTATATCAAGTTAAATGAATTTGTAACATATGTTTCTTAAAAAGGGACAAATAAAATAAGACAACAAGACCACATGTTATGCCGTACTGCCAAACAAGTTTTTATGTGCTTAATACTGCAAAAATAAATTTGGTTTCTGTAAAATATTTATGAAAAAACAAGCGTGCCTATTTCATATTGTACTATCATTCATATAAAATCTAGAGTCATCTTATAATGTAAGCTAAAAAGAGATGAACATACCACTGTCGTAGGCACGAAAATATAGCACTGGAACTCTATATGAATTGCAATAAATTATATGGAGATCATAGTAATGTACTTTACAAGGATTGGTGTGGACCTAGCATAAGAGCAAGAAGTTGATCAATGTTGTAAATGAGACAAAAATCATTAATAGGTATACCAAAAAAAAAGGGTGTAAAATTTGATGAGTAATATGTATATCTACTTAGGTATAACACATACTAAGGTGGCATCATCAACATCAATGGGGTCCTCTTGGAGAGAGTGTTTCCCAGGCCCAGGGCAACTTTGTTCACCATGTTCTTCCTACACAAGGTTGGCATCAATTAATGCAATTTAAAATTGGTAGAGCAACATTATATTATATAACATGAAGGGGAAGGGCAGACCTGAGTTGAGCCGAGAAGTATGTTCTCCAAAGATAAGTATCCTTCCACCTGTGTACATTAAAAAGAGAGGAAAGATTAAAAGAGGAATTGTGAATAGAGACAGACAGACAGAGAACACTAACTTGATGATGAGAAAGGACCCATGTCCACGGAGGTAAAGAAGAGCAAATTGTATTCCAATTGAGGGGCTAAAAATGTGATTTACCCTTTAATATTAGCATGAGTGATAAGCAGGTAATAGTAATAATAGTATCAATAATGATATTTTTACGACAAATTTTGTCCCTATTTTTATGAGAAAATCATTTGACAGGATTGGCCCCAAACGGAATCCTAACCACCTAACACATGTCAAAATCAAATCAAAATCAAATCAAATCTTCAAATAAGGATATATAGTCTCTCATCTCACTCTCGCATACATTGAGTAATTATAGGAAAGAGATGATGACCCAAGATGTTTAGTATGAGACTAGAGAGGGCTAATTTTGTGTAGTATCTACTTTTTTGTCTCAAGAAAATGTATATTATGAAAGACGATAATTAAAGGATAAAGTTCAGTTACAAAATTAGTTGTAGTATAAAACTACAACCTTATTCAATATCTTTTTAATGGAGGTGAATTTTGACAAATCCGCCATTGGATTACTTTTTTTTTTTTTTTTATATCATATGCTTGCAAAATTTCTAAAAACTTAAAAATCAATAGTTATATCATCAATAAATTATTTATATTGCAAGTTTTTGTAATTTAAAATTATGCATAAAATATAATCTTATAGATCATTGTATTGGCCTTTTATGCTTTTGGGCTAAGGCTTTTTACTGTAGGTAGGAGAGTTGGGCTTGGCTTACTATCTCCGCAGAACCTTGCTCAGAGCCAGTCTATACACAAAACAAAGCACCCCAAAAGACAAGTAATGTGTGTGTGTGTGTGTGTATTCGTATATATGTTATGGTAGAAAAGTCAATCAATCCAAATAGTTAGTGGTTAGACATAGTTAGAACAACGGAATTATAACACATAAATAAAGAGTCTCTACGGAAAGTGAAATAAAGAGAGCCTGAATCCCAACTTGCACAATCTTATTACTAGATTAAGTCATAAAGTTGCACACTTTGGAGAATGGGTCTGGATAGCTACTGATAATAGCTTAATTTTGTATATTTTATATCATTATTATACTTATTTTGAGTTAATTCATGCATTTTATATGTGGTTTTAGAATAATGCTAAATAATAAATTTTGTGCTTAATTGAATTTTAATACGTGAATTTCTCTTTTGTAGGAGAATAGAATTAAATGAGCAAATTTCTGCAAAGAAGAATAATAATGGATTTTACTTTTACAAGGGCCATAAAGAAGTCAAAGTAGGCCAACCCAATGAAATTTAAGTTCAATTGAAGTAAGGAATCAAAAGAAATTTGCACCAAATCCAAGTTCAATTCAGACTAAGATTCCAACTTTTGCAACAGTTAGTATTTTGGGCATAACTTTCAGCTCCAATATCCAATTGAGATGATTCAAGTTGGGTTGGAAAGTTAACATAAAGGGCTACATCTTCGTAGTTTACCAAAAGTCCAATTTCTGACATTAAATGGGCCAAAAATGTCAGTTACGTGAAGCATAAAAACCTGGGATTTTCTTCAAATAGAAATTCAACTTGTAATAGGATTCCTTAACCTATTTAAAGGCTCTTTAGAGCAAAATTCAGAGGGGAGCTCCCGTAGAATGTAATTTAGGTTTTCTTAAAGTTTTTTCACAATTTTTGGAGTTTTATTTGTATTATGACTTACTAGAAGCCTTGATAAGGCAAGGGGTAAAACCCAACCATTTATGTTCCCAGTGGATTCAACCTTGGACTTATCGAGGTATTACTACCAACGCATATTCAACCAAATTCGACCTCGGACTCTATCTTTCTACCAATCCATCTAGCTTGCATTAAGTGGTCTCAACCGGTTTTCTATTTTGAGTAAAGATGCTTTCCCAGTAAAGCACCTCCCAAAAGAGGTCTTGGTAGGATATCGGAAATAGGCTCTTTTCCTCCCTTCACCAAACCACACCCTCTATAGTTTCCTTAGTCATAGGCCCACCCCCTTGCATTGGCTTCGTATAGGTTAGTGATGCTTCGGCCATTGTATTGTTGTCTTCTTGCTTCACACTTTGTCTTCTTCCTTTCCCATGCAATTTCTGCCCCTGCTATTTGATTGTCCCTTTTTGTTCTTTGTTAAGACTAAGGCCTTCTACTCATATTTGTCCCTTATGGAAAACAATGTGGGCTTGTTGGGCTTGCCTCATCTTGCCTTGTTGGTTGGGCCCATCCAACCCCCCCCCCCCCCACCCTTTTTTTGTCTCTTAGAGCGGGCCATCTCACCATGGCTAGCACTTCCACATTGCCCATGGGTCAATGTGATCTATTCCTTGTTCTTTATGGGTAATTCTTCTTTTTGGGCCTTTGGAGCATAACCCCATTATTTTGCTGTTATTTCTTAATCTTTCCTTTCTCTTTCTTAAATTGATTTTGGCATTCGTATCCATTTTATCAAAAATGGGTGTCAACAATCATATATATAGTCAATAAAATATCCGATTGGTACAAAATTTGACATGTGTATTAAGAGGGTAAAAAACATATAATCTAATAGTTAGATTTTCAAAATATATATGTAGCAATGTTAATGATATTGTGTAAATTTGTATCCTTATACTATAACAAATTTTGTAGCTAAACTTTATCCATAATCAAAAGTGATGAGGATAAAATTAGACAAGAGTGACGGTACACGCAAGGGTGACGAGGTGTGTTTGCCGTCAGCATGCCTTCAAGGCTGACGGGGACCTGAAGTGAAGGAACTCCACCTGTTGAATACCATGTATCCGGACATCCTGAAGCTGACGGGTCTTAGTCTGACGGAATAACATACACTGACGGCGTCAGTCTATGGAATGTTTGATCTCCCTATTTGCTTGTGTAAGTAAACAACTTGCTCCCCACGTTTCATAAAACCTAAAGACTCCTATATGGAAAGAATCCCGTAAAATACGCCCAAGAAGACTCCTATAAGGAAAAGACTTCTACTCCAAGGAAAAGAGGGGCAGCCCTCGCTACTATAAAAACCCAAGCACCCTCACAAACCGAGGTACGCATAATTTTACCCTCTCTAGCACTCTAGAGTAGTGAGAATAGTTCTGACTTAACTTTCGGAGGGTGTTTGGCCGGTACCACACCGGTACTCTCTGCTAGGTTCTTCCTTTTCGTTGTGCAGGTGCCGTTTGTAGTGCGCGAGGAACGTGTGACTCACTGGTGGTATTATTTTCGGCATCATCAGTTGGCGCCGTCTGTGGGAAGCGTAGCACGTTATCACATCCTAGACAAAAGAGTTACATGGTACTCACTCGCTCAATGGTGACCACTAACGATGTTCAAGAGGGAGAAGCCCCTACAA
This sequence comes from Quercus robur, assembly GCF_932294415.1. Classification (NCBI taxonomy): domain Eukaryota; kingdom Viridiplantae; phylum Streptophyta; class Magnoliopsida; order Fagales; family Fagaceae; genus Quercus; species Quercus robur. Next base: position 88,781,765 of record NC_065538.1, on the reverse strand, counting down.
CTGCGCTTGAAAGACAGGTCAGGACGCTCGCCGCAGCCGTGGAGCGCCTCACCAAACAAAACCACGACCTAGAAGAGCAGTTGAAACAGAAAGATGCAGCTCCCAATAACCAAGGAGCAGATCAAGAAGGAACCAACGCCGACAAAAGAAACCAGGAAGGACCCCAGGCCAGCAATGCCCCAAGCAAACCAGAGCGACGGGACACTAGCATTCCTTCTCTGGCAGACACGGGTCCGCCACCCATCATGATGGAGATGCAGGCGATGAAGGAACAGATGGAAGTAATGATGAACGCTCTCAAGGGACGAGTGTCCAGTGATCTTGATGACCTTGTCAACCGGACTAACTCGCCATTTACGACAACCGTCAACTCCTTCCCCCTGCCAAGTAAGTTCCGCATGCCAAATATGGATAGTTATGACGGGGTCAAGGACCCTCTAGATCACCTAGAGACCTTCAAGACCCTGATGCACCTTCAGGGAGTGGCAGACGCGATTATGTGCAGGGCCTTTCCTACAACCCTAAAGGGCGCAGTAAGGATTTGGTTCAGCCGGCTAGCACCCAACTCCATCAGCACCTTCAAGAAGTTAAGCGCTCAATTTACTACGCACTTCATTGGAGGACATCGGTATAAGAAGTCCACAGCCTGTTTGATGAATATCAAGCAGCGAGAGGAGGAGACATTAAGGGCCTACATATCACACTTCAATAAAGAGGCGCTCTCGATCGACGAAGCCGACAACAAGATACTGGTAGCAGTATTCACGAATGGGCTGAAGAGGGGTAAGTTTTTGTTCTCCCTATACAAAAACGACCCAAAGACCATGTCAGAGGTGCTTTACAGGGCCACCAAATATATGAACGCTGAAGACGCGCTATTAGCCTGAGAAGATAGGCCCAAGAAAAGAGACAGACAAGAAGACCCCCGACAGGACCAAGGGCGGAAGAAAGGCAGGATGGAAGACCGAAGGGAGGAGAGACGCCCTAAACCCATGGGCGGAAGGTTCACAAGTTTCACCCCGTTAACCGCCCCGATAGACCAAGTCCTGATGCAAATTAAAGACGAAGGGGCCCTGACGTTTCCGGGAAAGCTGAAGAGTGATCCCAACAAACGATCCAAGGACAAATATTGCCGATTCCACCGTGACCATGGTCACGACACAGCCGATTGCTACGACTTGAAGCAACAAATTGAAGCACTTATCTGACAATGAAAGCTGCAAAAGTTCATCAGCAAGGAGAGAACGGATCCACCCCCGCAAGAACAACACCCCCGTCGAGAGAACGAACGACCAAGACCTCCCATAGGGGACATAAGAATGATAATTGGAGGAACAGTTGCAGCCGGATCTTCAAAAAAGGCCCGCAAAACATACCTCCGAATGGTGCAGAATGTCCAGCTGACGGGCACCGCGCCGAAGATAGCGAGGAAAGAAGGCCCCATTATCGGGTTCTCAGAAGAAGATACACAACGCCTACACCATCCACACGATGATGCCCTCGTCGTCAGCATGCGGGTAGGAGACTACAACATGCACCGGGTGTTGATCGACAACGGCAGCTTAGCCGATATCTTGTACTATCCGGCGTTCCAGCAAATGAGGATTGGCAAGGAGAGATTGATGCCGACGAACGCCCCGCTCGTGGGTTTTGGCGAGAGCCGGGTATTCCCTTTGGGCGCGGTCACGTTACCAGTGACGGTAGGCGATTATCCCCAGCAAATCACCAGGAACGTAACCTTCCTGGTGGTCGATTGCTCGTCCGCTTACAATGCTATCCTTGGACGACCAACGCTCAACTCGTGGAAGGCAGTGACATCAACTTACCACCTAATGGTCAAATTTCCTACGGATTATGGAGCAGGAGAGCTCTGCGGAAGTCAAATGGCCGCGCGAGAATGCTATGTGGCCATGATGGAGATGCAAGACCAAATCCCGGCCTTGAACATAGAAGAGCACCGAACGGTGGCAGAACCAACAGAGAAGCTAGAGGAGATAACTCTCAACAGCTCCAATCCGGACCGAACGACCAAAATTGGAACGCTCGCTAACACCACGATTCGTCAGGAGCTCATAACCTTCCTCAGATGCAATCGAGACGTATTCGCGTGGGGTCATGAAAATATGCCGGGAATAGATCCTTCCGTCATGGTGCACAGGTTGAACGTATCGCCCGCCTTTCCACCAATCAGGCAAAAGAAGAGAGTGTTTGCCCCTGAGGGAGACCGAGCCATAGCAGAAGAAGTCAGAAAGCTACAGAAAGCGAGCTTCATTAGGGAAGTATAATATCCCGACTGGTTAGCAAACGTAGTGATGGTCAAAAAGGCAAGCGGGAAATGGCGGATGTGCGTGGACTTCACCAACCTTAACAAGGCCTGCCCCAAGGATAGCTACCCCCTCCCGAGGGTCGATGTCCTAGTAGACTCTACGGCCCGACATCAGTTGCTGAGCTTCATGGACGCTTTCTCGGGGTACAACCAAATCCGAATGCATGAAGCCGATCAAGAAAAACCGTCATTCGTAACCAGTCAAGGCCTCTTCTGTTACAAGGTGATGCCCTTCGGCCTGAAGAACGCAGGCGCAACGTACCAAAGACTCATGAACAAAATGTTCGCGCAGCAGATTGGGAGGAATCTCCAGGTCTATGTGGACGACATGCTGGTAAAAAGCCGAAGGGAGGAAGATCATCTAGGAGATCTCAAAGAAACATTCGACACACTTCACTCCTACAACATGAAGCTCAATCCAGGAAAATGTGCCTTTGGAGTAACGGCAGGAAAATTCTTGGGATTCATGGTATCTCAAAGGGGAATCGAGGTAAACTTGGACAAGATCCGGGCCATTATGGATATGGCACCACCAAGAAATGTGAAGGAGGTGCAAAGCCTCAATGGAAAGATAGCGGCACTGAATAGGTTCGTGTCAAGGGCGACGGACAAATGTTTACCCTTCTTCCGAACATTGAAGAAATCTTTCGAGTGGATTGGTGAATGCCAGCAAGCCTTCGAAGAATTGAAGGCTTACCTCTCCTCCCCACCATTGCTAAGCCCGTCGCAGCCAGGAGAAGAGCTTTTTCTCTATCTAGCCGTCTCCCTCGCAATCGTTAGCGCGGCCTTGGTCAGAGAAGAAGAGAAAGTGCAAAAACCCGTGTACTACGCAAGCCGAGCGCTTCACGGTGCCGAAGATACCCGCCCATGGAAAAACTTGCCTTCGCATTAGTTACGGCAGCCCGCAAGCTCAAACCGTACTTCCAAGCTCATACGGTAAATGTCCTTACTGACAAGCCCTTACGGCGGGCAATGAGCAGCCCTAAGGCCGCGGGACGATTGGCATTATGGGCTATAGAGCTGAGCGAATTTAACATTCAGTACCGCCCGCAGACCGCCATCAAAGGACAGATCGTTGCCGACTTTATAGCTGAGTTCACTCATGACGAAGACAAGGGGGCAGCAGAGTCCCCTCAATGGAGCATATATATGGACGGATCGTCCAACAGGCAAGCCGCAGGGGCCGACATTGTGCTACTATCGCCCGAAGGAGACACCATTGAATGTATGGTCCGTCTCGACTTCCCTGCCACCAACAATGAATCAGAATATAAGGCTCTGATAACAGGGCTCGACCTCGCCAAAGCAGCAGGACCCGCGAGGGTAGTCATCTACTGCGATTCACAGGTCATCACTAACCAAATAAATGGAGACTACGAGTGCAAAGGCGAAAAGATGAAGAGATACCTTGATGAAGTAAGGGCGAGAGTGGGTGACCTGGAAGTCAAAGTTGTCCAAATTCCCATAGAAGAAAACAAGCGAGCCGACTGCCTCGCGAAGGCCGCTTCAGCTGAACAAATGGTCATCCCTGGTAATGTACTCTCTTTCGTACAGCTTTCCCCGCTAATAGATCTCAGCAACATGCAGGAAATATGCTCCGACAGTAGCTGGACAACGCCGTTAGTTTCATACCTAAAAAATGGGGCCTTACCAGACGAAAAGGAAGCCGCAAGGAAACTTAAAGTCCAGGCGGCAAGGTTCGTCCTGATAAAAGACGTCCTGTATAAAAGAGGTTTCTCCTGACCATATCTGAGATGCTTGGGTATGGAAGATGCAGATTACGTCATGAGAGAGGTACATGAAGGAATCTGCGGAAACCACTCAGGGTCTAGATCATTGGTACACAAGCTTGTGCGAGCAGGGTACTATTGGCCCACCATGCAGAAGGCCGCCGAAACCTATGTCAAGGCCTGCGACAAATGCCAAAGGTTCAGCAATATTATTAGACAACTAACCGAAGAGCTGACCCCGATGACGGCCCCATGGCCGTTCGCATAGTGGGGATTAGATATTATGGGACCATTCCCTACAGCCGTACGACAGCTGAAATTCCTGGTAGTAGGCATCAATTATTTCACAAAATCGGTGGAAGCTAAAGCTTTGGCCACGATTACAGAAAAGAACGTGCGGAACTTTGTCTGGAGATGCATCATATGCAGGTTTGGCATTCCTAGAGTCTTTGTCTCGGACAACAGGAGACAATTCGACAACGATCCCTTCCAGGATTTTTGCTCACAGTTAGGAATAAAGAACCACTACTCCTCCCCCGCCCACCCTCAAGCTAATGGACAGGTCGAAGTCACGAACCGATCCTTGCTCAAGATTATCAAGACTCGGCTCGAGGGGGCAAAGGGTATATGGCCCGAAGAATTGCCAAGTATACTATGGGCATACAGGACAACGGCAAGAACACCCACAGGAGAGACACCGTTCCGACTGACGTACGGAGGCGAAGCAGTCATCCCGGCCGAAGTTGGACTCACAAGTTTTAGGGTGCACAACCATGATGAGAACAAAAACGACGAGGCTATGCGACTACAGCTCGACCTAGTGGACGAGATCAGAGCAGCAGCAGAACAAAGACTCGCTAGGTACCAGGACCGCATGGCCAAACACTACAACTCTCGAGTCCGATATAAAGACTTCCAAGTTGGAGACCTTGTTCTTAGAAAGGTCATGGGCGCCGCTAGGGACCCTACTCAAGGGAAACTCGGCCCCAATTGGGAAAGACCTTACCGAGTAACGTCGTGGCAGAGAAAAGGTACTTACCACCTGGAAACATTGGAAGGACAGAAGCTACCACACCCATGGAACACCGAGCACCTACGAAAGTATTACCAATAGGAGCGGCAGCATGAAGACCAACCTATTTTTTATTCCAGTAAACTTTAGTTTTACTCCTCAGATTTATCATTTACTTTAACTTTTTTTGCAACAAATACTTTTTAGCCCGAAGGGCAGGATTTGGTTTTAATTACTTTTTTTTAAATGCATGACAATAAGAGGAGTTTATTCAGAAATTGCTGAAGTATCTATTTTTTCTACGGTCCACTAAGTTCACAGCCCAAAACGACTAAGTCCATAACACACGGACTAAAACTGACGGACCAAAAAAGATGTCAAAGACATCAAGGCTAAGGCCGAGAAAATGACGGTCTGAAAAGGCTAAAGCTGACGGTCCAATAGATGAAGCAACCATCATATGGACAAGGTCCTCAAAACTGACGGACCAACAAAGATGTCAAAGACATCAAGGCCTAACAACTGACGGACCAAAAAAGATGTCAAAGACATCAAGGCTAAGGCCGAGAAAATGACGATCTGGAAAGGCTAAAGCTAAAAAGCTAACGGTCCAAGAGATGAAACTATCATCACATGGACAAGGTCCTAAAAACCGACGGATCCACTAAGATAACATCGTCAGCAAAGCCAAGGCCGAAAAGCTAACGATCCCACAGATGAGGCTATCATCATAGGAACGGGGTCCTAAAACCAACGGACCCACTACGATAACAAGGTCAGCAAAAGCTTAGGCGAGAAACCTGACGATCCTATAGATGAAACTACCATCATATGGACGTGGCCCTCAAACCAAAAGACCTGCAATAATGACAGTCATCAAGGCCAAAACTTAAAAAAAAAAAAAAAAAAAAAAAAAAAAAATGACGGTTAGAAGAGATTGACGACCTTAAAACGGTGCGACCAACCAAGAGCTGTAAACCGACGGTCACCAAGCTAACGGGGCTCGGAGACTAGGCACGATGTCGTGCCAACGAGGGTTTCCAACAGTTCAAAGAGCTGACGTATTCCAAGCAGACGGGAATTTTTACCAAAATTTCGTCTAGGGTCATCATCAATAGAGAGATATAAAAGCTACGGAAATTAAACACATACGCAACTGTACATAAACGAAGAAAACCAAAAGGGCACTTAAACATTGTTTAAAATTACAACTGTTTTCCAAATATTTAAAAAGCAACTGTTTTGTACATAGCTACAATGCAGCATAAAAACTAAGCAGCAGGAACGTCAGCAGGGTCGCCGTCAGCCTGATGGTCTTCAACATCCACTATCACGGCTGGAGAATCAGAAGCTGCAGGATTAGCAGCAGGCTGTGCCAGGACTACACTGCTGTCATGCTCCGGAGTAGGGTTGGGCTGAGGAGAGCCGTCGTCTCCATCATCCATGGTAATCCCAGACAAGTCCAACTCCGGGAAGGCCGACGCGACCTGTCAAAGGCAATCATCGAACCCAGTGCCGTAATATTGAGCACATGAGTCAATAAAAGACTGCGACGCTTTGAAGTCTCTAATCGCGTCAGTCTCCGCCGTCTGTAACTTCTCCCCCAGAGCCGTCACCTCTCCCTGGAGCTTGTCATTCTGACCGCTGACCTCCATCAGTTTCTCCTTAACCTCCTACAGCTCCTTGTTGAGGATACGGACGGCTTCCTTGTATTGAGCTTGCTGATTCAACAGGTTCGTATTATGCTTACGAACTCGGGTGACGACCCCCTCCTTCGCCACACAACGGTCGCGAAGGGCCTTGACACGCACCAAGGCCTAAAAGAACATATTCGTCAGTCAAAAAGTATACCAAAACAAGATAAAGCTTGTTCAACCAAAAAATGTAATAAACATACCCTGGAGAGATCGAAGAGGGCCAACGCCCCTAAATCCTCCATCCCCACCTGGTCACAGGGCTCTATGTCCGTCGGTTTTATCAGGGATTCAACCTCCCCGACGGCATATTCCTTATGGGTTAGGAGACGGCAGGGACCCTCGTTGACGGGACCAGTAGAAGTCATCACCCCCTTCCTCGTGCCATGGCTAGGCTTCGGAGGGAATTTTTCCTTCAACGGTTCGTCTGCAGGAGTGACGGCAGCTTTTTTTGAGGGACGACTGTCACTCCCGTCGGGTTTCCTCTTCGCCACTTTAGCGACGGCCTTGGGGGTTGACGAGGCCTCCCCCCCTGCCTCCTTAGCCTTCCTCTCCTCCCTCTGACGGGCTGCGGCGGCCCGTATCCTTTGCTTCGCGGATTCCATCTCTACAACACAAGAAAGATTGTTGGGGAAAGGGACGGAAAAATGAAACTGACGGGAAGATAAAAGTCTACTCACGATGGCGTGCAAACTCTTCCAATCTTCGAGCTTCCGTTGACGGATCTGGACCCCCACAGTATAAGTGAAGGGTGTCAAGGGTGATCAAATCCTTGCACTTACAGTCTTCCAAAGGGATTTCCAGAATCCGTTGGATGAACTCCTCCTGCTCGTCAGTTATGTGCGGACGGGTATAAGGTGAAAGAAATAAACAAGTGTTAGCAACGTCGCCTCAAGAAAAACACGAGTCACATAGCTGACGGGATTAAGCTGAATCCCTGGCAAAGGCCCAGGTGTTGTCAAAATAGCCACGGGGCATCGTCGCCCACTCCTCCTGACCGCAAACCCAATCCGTCCCTTCAACAAAAAAATACCTACTCTTCCAGTTCCTATTTGAATCTAGCATATCTGACACTAGCCGTAACCCTTTCTCCCGGGCATTAAAGTGATATGTCCCCTTAGACGAGGCGATATGATGAGGCCTATAACAATAAAAAAATTCTCCTAGCGTGAACTGACGGTGTCCTCCACTAAGACTGCCCCATAGGATTTCAGCTCCTATAAAAGTCCTCCAGGCGTTTGGGGCAATCTGGGTGACGGATATTCCCAGGAAGTCAGCAAGTTGACGGTGTAGAGCCGTCAACGGTAACCTCAGGCCCGCAGCAAACATGGCATCATACATGCCAACGTCAGCTGTCCTCCCGAAGTAACACCTTTCATCCTCTCTAGGGAGACGGATGGGGATGTGGTCGGGGATTTGATAACGAACCCGTAACTCCCTAAAAACTTTACCACTCATCCCAGGTGAAAATTTGTTGACGGCCCAATCCTCAAGAAGAATGAAGGGACAATTATCTCCGGGGCCCTCCGAGGTTCCTTCACTGGATCTCTCATCCCCGTCACTATCCTCTCCGTCAACATCCGTTCCATCCCCGTCGTTTCCATCCCCTCTTCCCTCATCCTCATCTCCCTTAGCAAAACTCTCATCGCCGTCAGAAGATTGAGCTGACGACTCTCTCTCTGACGGAATGGAGAAGTCTGACTCATTCCCAGAACCAAAGGTTTCGTCGTAGCCCGCTCCTTCGCGGACTGACGACTCCTCACAAGACGCGTCACTTGACATCTGACTACCTACAAGTGACGGGTTCAAACTAAGTACCTAGGCTAACGTCCTCACTAATGAGGCAAAAATAAAAAAGAAGAAGGAGAAGGAAGGAGAGAGAAGATGAAAACTTACCGGTATGGAGGCCTTCTGGATGACTCTAAAGACAGCGACGGATAAGCCGACGGAAGTGAAGCTGACGAGAGTTGGGCGACAGTCTTTCTCCAAAAAGATCAGCAAGGTTGAAATAGTGAAAAGTGAGGGGAGGTGCTGTTTATATATGAAAAAAATGGCGCGGAAGACGAAGCGACGTCTCGTCAGAAGCAGAGCCAATAGAAACGAGCCACCTGTCCACGGCATTAAATGCACAGATATCCCTGCCTCTTTAGAAAACAAACTCCATAACCCGTCAGTATATAGTCTGACGGAGGTATGGAGTAGGGGGCAAATGATGAGGATAAAATTAGACAAGAGTGACGGTACACGCAAGGGTGACGAGGTGTGTTTGCCGTCAGCATGCCTTCAAGGCTGACGGGGACCTGAAGTGAAGGAACTCCACCTGTTGAATACCATGTATCCAGACATCCTGAAGCTGACGGGTCTTAGTCTGACAGAATTACATACACTGACGGCATCAGTCTATGGAATGTTTGATCTCCCCATTTGCGTGTGTAAGTAAACAACTTGCTCCCCACTTTTCATAAAACCTAAGGACTCCTATATGGAAAGAATCTCGTAAAATACGTCCAAGAAGACTCCTATAAGGAAAAGACTTCTACTCCAAGGAAAAGAGGGGCAGCTCTCGCTACTATAAAAACCCAAGCACCCTCACAAATCGAGGTACACATAATTTTACCCTCTCTAGCACTCTAGAGCAGTGAGAATAGTTCTGACTTAACCTTCGGAGGGTGTTTGGCCGGTACCACACCGGTACTCTCTGCTAGGTTCTTCCTTTTCGTTGTGCAGGTGCCGTTTGCAGTGCGCGAGGAACGTGTGACTCACTGGTGGTATTATTTTCGGCATCATCAAAAAGTGCTAAGAATCTCATCAAGATATTAGTCAGCAAGGTTTACTGAAGGAGACTACTTCATGTATATCTCAAAATTGAATCCCCAGGCCGATGAACGAGAGATGAAACTCTTATTAATTATCTAAGCCAGCAAAAGTGGTTGAGGCATTTCCTTGTCAAACGCTATTTTATTTGTTGTCCCTCAAATTAGATCACCAAATACAATTTTTATTCCGTATTCAATCTTTTGGATATTGTCATTGCCGCCTTGACTTGCATCATCATTATCATTGTTTTTGCTATGAATTAAGTTGAGTCTAAAGTCCTCTCTAGGCCTCCCTCAACTGCACGAGGCAGAGCAACCAAACCAAATCCAAAGTCTAACTAAAATCCCAAACCCGCTAGGGACCTAATAATTAAGCTAAAGCTACGTACTATGAAAGTGATAAGCTTGTTCCTCTTCCTATGAGGACAAGGATCCTGCAGAGAGACTGGTTCGCGAGTACTCTATGCTTTGAGACAAAATGGGAATCTAAATAGTGGATTGGGTTTGGTTGGAACGACTAAATGGAAGACCTGCTGTAATGTCAATACAAAAATAAGGTACAACTGCCATTTATCAACTTTAAAATAATGGCCCAATCCCAAGTCCAAAAGAAAAAAAAAAAAAAGTAGTTGGCACATAGCTGACAGCTGAACAACCTAATTAAATTTAAGTGATGATTCCACATCAGTGGGTAGTAAAGCACTCAACAATAATTGCCTTCATTTTCTTCCTATTATAGAACAAAGATTCTCTATATATATGGACAACAATATTGCTTCCTGATTCTTGTAAACTGGTAGTGCGTATAACTTTTAATGTCTAGTAATACAATCTGAAAAGTACAGACGGATATCCAAATTAAAGCCACTTAATTTATTACCTTTCTTTGTTTGTTTGTTTTTTTTTTTTTTTTTCTTATAGAGTTAAATATTTTCTCATTTTTCCTTTACCCGCTGTAGTTTTCTGCTGCATTTCGTTTTTTTTTTTTTTTTTTTTATTTTTTTAATCCAGATCGAAGTTGTATTTAATTAGGGCTATTATACTTCGGTTATTCCTCTGTCCAAGTAGACAAAGACAAATTGTATTTCTTATGGAACGCCTGGATGCCGCCCATGTCAGTGCATTTGTAATAAAAGTTTAGGGGCTAGAGTATGGTTGCAAAATTAATGTTAACATTTAAAACGTAGTATAAATTAATATACAATATCATATACCATTGTATTCGAATGCAGGAATATGAATATCCTCCAAAATTTTCAACCAGTAAAGACATTAAGTGTCCGTTTGGAAACAGTTTATTTAGTTGAAATTGAAATTTTTTTACTGAAAGTATTATAGATAAAATTAAAAAGAAACTGAAATAATACACTAGAACTCATAAATAATACCAAAAAGTATAATAAAATTCACAAATAATAACTGTGGGGCCCAAAAGCCCAGGTCGAGGAGCCCTACTACCCAGGACGTATGATGAAAGTCTCTTAAAGGCCCAAGAATGTGGCCGAGGAGGATCTCACGCTCAACACCTCACAAAACGCCTGAAGTAAAGGACAAACTCAGTACAAAAGCATGACAATGAAGAAAGCTGTCCACGCCGTAATGTGGAGCCCAGCACCTGACAAGCCCATACTCCAGACCTTGCTATTCAACTTTTCCCAACCACCTCCAACCACCCCCAACCACTCTGACGTATGGATTAATAGGACGAGTACTGACCCCAACGAAGGAAAAACTGACACGTAGGTGAAGAACGGGAAGTAAATACTAGTATAAAAGGGAAAGAGAGCGGAGACAAAAGGGGAGGGCCAGAAAAGAGGAGAATGGTGAGAATGAGACGCTCCTCGGACTTAGTCCGAGGAGACACACTTTTCAAACCACATCCGTGTAAGGCTTAGCTATACAGGCCAAATCCACCTTCATATAGGCTTCCATGAAAATCATGACTAAACTGCCATCCAACGACCAAGGTCCAGCCTTTCTATCCCACTCTCTATGAATTATATTGTTTGGGCCTTTTCATATACGAGACCAACGTTATTCTTGGGTCGTTAAAAATCGTGTCCCTACAATAACAAATATAAACTAAAAAAAAAAAATTGATTTTTTAAGGCAATATTAAACGCACGCTAATTGTAAACTAACAAATTAATAATACGTGCATGGATGCACTAACAAAGGTCAATAAGAGGGTGCTCTCAAAAATGAAGATATATATTTTTTGTTATCCATAATAATGCAACGTACAGCTATGAGTATGATTGATGTAGCCAGCTAGCTTTTACTCGACATTCAGATATTCCAGACCAGACCGGTCGATTATCGCATATACATGATGTCTCTCTCTCTCTCTCTCTCATATATTCTGATCACATGGCTCATGCAGCCTTTCCATTAATTTTCACAGCAACAGTGCTAGACTCATTCGGAACCTGATTCACCTGCAAATTAATGTCATATATTTTTGTGGATTGTATTAAGGGTCCGGTTAACGTGTGCCCTAAGGGCACACATTAACAAATCTATTTTTGAAAAAGTTTTATTGGAAATTAAAAAAGTTGTCAAAACTTTTTCAATTCCCGATAAATCTTTTCCAAAATTGGTTTACTATTGTATGCCCTAAGGGCATACATTAGTAAAATCCATTGTTTTTTTTTTTTCTTTTCCCATAAAAACTTTCTTTAACTGGATTATTAACTAGTATTCTAAGGGCACTTGTTAGTATTTCTCATATATATAAGGAATCGAAAAGTACATAAGTTTTTTACTAAAAAAATAATAGAAAAAGACTCATCTATAACACGAGATAGATTTTATTTTTTATTTTCTATTTTTATGGGCTATATAACACGAGATTTAGACTTTGAAAAACAGGCATTAATAATTATTTAGGAAAATAGTTAAAATTATTATAAATTTTAACTACATAATACTTATAAATTGATATAACAAAAATATAATGGTGTCACTTAAACAACATATAATAAATGAATTAATGTTTGAATAACTATTTTAATAATTAATGATACAATGATATATAAGATTTATTTAGTAAAATTTGTAGTTTCAATAACATCACTCTTTATTTGTAATATTCTTAATTCCTATTATTTTGTATCTTTAAAAAAAATAAATTATTTTAATGAATCATAATGCTCTTTATATATCATAATATATGTGTATAGCACGAAAATTGCACCTTAAAAACGTGGCTATATGAAATCATATAACCATAGCAGCTGTTATCATTTTTGCTTGTGATAGACGGTAGACAATGGAAGGCGCATCGAAATTTCATTTATGAATGTAAAATTAATAAATAAAGAAAAAGAAGAAGAATTGAAAGAGTTGAGAGAGTAGACAATTAATTTTATTAATGATAAAGAGATGGTGGGTTGGTACATTGATTTTTTTTTTTTTTTTTTTGCCGGGGGCTTGGCTGAGTGGGCAAGGCTCGTTCACTTCGTGCAGCACACCTAGGTTTGAGTCTCGCTGCCCGCAGGAATCCGTTAGTGGGCATCCTTAGTGGGGTTGAACCCCCACACGGTCTGGTAGGAAAACGGGTTGCACCCATGCCGGACCGGTGCCCTGCTGGGGGTATAATATAACCATAAAAGCCCCATTTTCTTTAACCAAAAAAAAAGAAAAAAGAAAAGAAGAAGGTAATTACAAACAGTAGATAAAGATTGCCATCATAATATATATACAACAAATTAAAGATAAGGGTTGCGATCGAAGCGAACGATTGTCCACTCCCACTAGGCATTGAGCGCACTTAGTTACATACATAAGTACGCATATGACTTCCAATCTTCCAACCCCACCATTTGAAGCCGTCCAAATTGAACAAAGCACGACAAAGAAATTAAATAGCACACCTAATCCTATATATATATATATATAGCTGAATTTTGTAGCACAAGAAAACATAATTTAATTTTGATTATATAAGGCAAATTATTCTTTGTTGGAACGTTGGAGATAATCAAAAGTCAAGGGTCTAAAGAGATGAGCAGCTTCAGTCTCTATCAACTCCACTTGGCCTTTCAAGAGGTGCATGTACACAACCCAGTCACCGTTGCAACTTGGACTCGGCATTGGCATCACATACCCTGAGTCACCTCCCCATGGAAAATGGTATGACCCAAATAATGGCTTGCCCCATCCGAAATCCACCTTTGACTCTGGGAACCTTTGCCCTGATGATACCACAAAAGCTGGTCCATCTTCACTCCTACTACAATATATCTTAGCCAACCCTGGCACTGGACGATGAGACTCCACCCAATCTATGAGCCCCAAGAAATGTTCCTTGCTCACTGCACCATCCAAGAATTCATGAACTTCATTTGCCACATAACTCAATGGATTTTCATGAATCTCATTTACATCCTTGCCTCCATAAGGTATGGATAGCACATTTCCAAAGTAAGAACCCATGAGTGAAGCATTGTCTATATCTCCATCACTTAACCTTGTCCTACCATCCACAACAATGCCCATTTTGGTTACCTTTTTGTCCACATTGTTAAGAATAGCATGTTTAGCAACCATCTTCCACAAGAAGGCACTAAAGGACTCTAGTTTAGTCCTCCTGCAACCATTGGTTGTGGTAGCTAGTGATTGGAGCAGGTTGAGTTGGTCAGCCTTAATGTAGTATATGCGGCTAATAAGATAATCATCACCAGGTTGTGGGTCTTTGGGTGGAGGCAATGAGGTCACTGGAACATACATGTCGTTCAAAGATGGATGAATTGAACCAGGGCGTCTAGGATTGAGTAAAGAACGACGAAAACATGGCACCGTAGAGATGGGTTTAGACTGAGCCATCTCAGCCCATGACACAAGAAATAGGTTGGCCGAGTAGGCGTCTGCAATTCTATGGTCAAACGTGCACGCCACAACCAACCCACCACACTTGAGCTCGGTTGCCTGCATATTCCAAATACAAAACCAAAATGTATCTATTAGTATTTATTTTTTTACTACGTGCCTTGTCAAGCATTTAATATTTGACTAATTCGTCCTCACCAAATCCATGTACTTGTTGCGTTTATTTGGACTGGTTGCTGTTTTAATTTTAACAAAGTTATTGGGTTAGTAGGCTATGACTTCCGGTGTATAATAATTAATATCAAAAGGAACCTTTATTTTTTAATTAATTTTATTCTTTTTTTTTTCTCTGAAATTTGATTAATTTATGAAGTTTGTTAGTCCTACATGTATAATAGATTCCATTTTTTTATTACCAAAAAAAAAATCCATTTTTTTACAGCTTGTTTTTCTAAATAGTTAATAATAATTAGCTCTAGCAATATCACGTGTGTGAAAACAATGCCTTACTTTTGACAAATTCAATTAAAGTGAGTAAAAACAAAAAATATTAACAATAACATGAAATTTAATTTCTTTTACCAAAAAAAAAAAGAATAATATTAAATTTCATGTTTAACATAGTTCAATAACAATAACTATCTCATATATTAAATATGTGCATATTTTCTTTTATAGTGTGTAGACTTTATAGACACATGAAACCTACACATTACTAGGGAGGGTACATATATCCCACATATAAGATATTTTCTTATCCATAACAGTTTACCTCTTATTTTCTTCTATTGCTTGGCTCCATTATTTAGGGGATTTTTCTTTCTTTCCTTTTGGTGGATCAAATTTAAATATAATTTTGAATTATGGAAAGAGAAAAGCAAGTGGACAAAATACGATGGTATTGAATGTTAAGTTTTCCATACAAGCCAGAACGATTAGAAAATAAAACAATTTATGAGTTATTATTCAATATCACGAACCATATAATTTAATTTTCACCCTAAAAAAAAAAATATAAATTAATTTTCATTAAAAAAATGAAAAAATAGACACATAAGAAATAGTAGCTAGGTTTTGTTGAAAGCAATTATTGACCATGATATAATTGAAGCGGCAAATTAAGGTACGGTGCGGCATGCCGGCATGGTTTAGAAACAGTGGCAGACTGAAACTACGAATATCCGTACGATCCAAATGAAAGGTATCATTCAAAGTTTCAAAACCAGCAGTTTTTATTTGGGAAGAAGCCAAAAAGTAAAACGCATCTTTTTCATATTAGTTTCTTGTGTGAGGACGGTACGTCAAACTTTGATCAGCCGCCTAATTTCGCATTATATGTAAAGATAGATTCTTTTGAAAAATATTCTACTATTAAATACATGCAATCATGCGAGAGTGAGAGTAATAATACACACCCCCACGAGATGCCTAAACAAAGACAAGGAATATTTCTGATTTAAAAATATAAAAAAATTAATACTACTCTACTTCACTAAAAGTGGTTTTAATTAAGATAAAATCTATTTTTGGTTTTGATCTATTTATTTATAAATAGATAATCATAAATAAAATTTAAAATAAAAAAAGGCATCATGTTTCTTTCAAAGTAGTTTCAAAAACTATTCTCATTTCTTATTATTTAAGATTTTTAGTTCATCGCAAAATACTCTACTGGCTATTAAAATTGAATTGTTTGCATGTAAAATTATGTGGCTAGCATCTTCCAAAAACACATTTTAGGGAGAAAAAAAAAAAATATATATATATATATATATATATATATCCAAAAAAAGTTTCCAGGATTTTCTCCCTTTAAAGGGTTCGTTTGAGATGTATTAGGGGTTGGAGAAAAAGATTGACGTTATAATGTGATAGGGACGTTTCATACGCTAAGATAATTTTCGTTCTAGCAGGAGCCAAAAATATTACCGCTCTGTGCGTGTGCGTGTGGGGGTGTACGTGAATATATTGGGAATAAGAAACACGTGACGAACCTGGACAGCGAGCACACCATGCTTCTTCTTGGGCACAAGTTTGCCTTCAATGGTGTCATCAGGGTTATAAAAGTCGAGGTCTTTAAGCTCTGCCTCAGCAAAAGCTTCGACAAAGTCCACACCACGGTTATCGCAAAGAATCTCAGGTTCACCAACAGGGTTTGACACCACCTCACCAGCAAAAGCATAGTATGTCACGAGAGCTTGGGCCAAGGCCTTCTTAAGAACCCCAACCATGGAGCCAAAATTATTAGAGAGGTCCTTTCCCAATGAGCTGGTGTTCTTCTTGTAACAGAAAAACACACCCACATCAACTGGGGGTAGAAGCAAGTCTAGGTTGGATAGTGGTAGCCAATGCTCTTGCAATGGCAGAACTGCAGCCACAACCTCCCTCTTGCTCACTTTCACAATCAACTCTCTTCCTCCTCCTCCTTCTGAACCCATGTTTACAGAGAGAAAGAGAGAGAGCAGGAAGAGACTATAAGAAAATAGTTTTGAAATATGGTTGATGGGGTTTGATAGGGGAGTGGATATATAGAGGCCCCTGTGTGGGACTGTGTGTGACATTTTTCTTAATTAATCATTTAGTCAAGGTAGGCTTTTGTAGAATAGAAATGTATTACACCTAGGAAAGAGCTATGAAACAACTAAGCCAACTACCCAAAATCAATTTGGACATGCATCTTTTTTTTTTTTTTGGGGTAAACTTTTTTAAATCTTTTCTTCTTATAAACATTTTTTTCTTTTGGTAAAAGCGGAAATCTTTTAGCTAGTAGAGCTAGAAAATAGAAATATGAAATACAAGACAGTTTGTATAAATAAAAGAAAAAGGTACACACGACAGTAGCTGATTGTTTAAAACAAAGACAAAGCAAAGGCTTTGGCTTCTCCAACATGCATGGGATGGCACTTATTTACAGCCCTTGCGATACCAACAAAGTAACTGCCCTGTTTAAAAAATCAATAATATAAACAAAGAAAGCAAAGGTGTATAATTTAATTTGGACCCTTTCTGCATATTTGTATAATTTTATATACCTAGCTTAACAAGGACTCACTCTCATCAACCAAAAAAAAAAAAAAAAAAAAAGACTCACTCCACTTACAACCACCTGATCGCTAGATTTAATCCAAACTTTGGAGAATCTCACTATCAGTTACACAGGTTTAACTTATTTTCAGTACTTTTTTAACTAGATGTCTTATTTTGTTTTAAATACACAATAGCAAGTGAGAGTGGACTTTAATCTCTATATTTTATTTAGTTAGTGGGCGATGTAACAATTTCTTATTAAAACAAAATGAGATTTCAGTTAAAAAGGTATTGGAGATAAGTTAAACCCTAACTACACTTAGACTTATAATAAACTTTTGAGTCGCAATTTTTAACTTTTGTCATAACTTTGATGTGATAAATTATAAGTAATTGTTTATTGCTTTCATATTGTTTGCCATTTTTTTTTTCACAACAAAGAAATTGCATGACAATACTTGCACTGTCTACTTTATTATTGTTGTTTTGTTGTCCAAAGAAACAATAAAAACTCTAGGAAAAATGTTAGGGACACAAAAAAACAAATTACTTGCTAACATGCCAAGTTTTGATTAGACTAAATCACTTTTATATGAGTCAACCACTCACAATTTTTTTATAACACAATAAGTCTAGATATGCAATAAATTTTTTTAAAAAAATATTCCCTAATGTCTTCATGATAGGCGGTGATTGTTATTCAATTAAGTAATGTTGGTGCATACTAAAAAAAAGCCACATCAAGCCACATCGTCAATTATGTAAATCAACTTCAAAAACTACGGAGATATTACATCAAAGAAGTGACTCTGTAGGAATATTGCAAATTTCATTACATAAATTTACAAACCAATATGTCAACTTTTAAACATTATACAAAAATCACCAATCACATTTATTTTCATGTTAATTTGTAAATCATTTATCATAAAATTTATAGTAATTTAAATTTTTTTTCTAAAGAAAAAAAAAAGGTTTGAAGAGTAGTCTACATGTAACCAAATCATGTTTAGGAAAGTTATATATATGGCTCATCCTCACAGTTAGAGGTGAGGTTAGGTTTGGGGTATTTTCCAACCCGACTCAACTTTCTTAAATCAGAAAATCTCCAACCTAACTTGAAGGCATTGGTGGAGTTGTCAAATCAAGGAAGGGAAATTTTGTTAAGCCCGATGAAAGTTTGATATTTTCTTTCAGCTATTTGAAATTTTGTTATTTTGCCTACATATGACTTTTTTTTTTCATTAAAAATGTGTGTTTTTTTTTTTTTCTTAATTTGATTTTGAATTGATAGATACTGAAAATTGTATAACACAATGTGATAAAAATTTAATTATTGTTTTGTGTTATATAATAATAATAATAATAATAATAATAGAGTTTGGTTCAAGTTACACCTGATGCAACTTTAAATAATGTTACATTATTCAATATTTTACCAAAATAAATCAATTTAAAAATATTATGTTACAATAAGGAAATTGGAACGGCCACCAAACAAAATTGATAATTTTGATATAGCTATAAAAAAAATCATATATATAAAATTATATTTATATATAACAGCTAGATATGCCTGGTGTATGCCCAAGGTACATACAAACTTATTTGGTCCTATGGTGGCATCAAGGTTATCGATTCTGTACCATACCGGCCGGTACGGCCGGAATATACCGTATCGGCCAGCAATCCAGTATGCTCGACCCCTCTATTTCGTACCGGAAAAAATGCTGGCCGTATCGACATCGTACTAGCCGTACCGGCGAAATTCGGCTGTACTGGCTGGTAATTGGATACCGGACCGAAACATGAAATATACCTTTTTTCTTTTCTTTTCTTTTCTTTTCTTTTAGTTGATGTTAAAGTTTAAAACTATGAATTATTTGTTCTTAATTGAAGTAATGTTTTATGGTAAACATGAATTTTTAAGGTATTGTTTTATGGTAAATAGAGATTTTGTGTGTATGTGTGTGTGTGTATATATATACATATATTAAATATATAAAATAGCAGTAAACCCAAAACGGTACACCGGTATTGACCGGTATCCGAAATATATCGTACCGGTGGCCAAACTGGTACGGCCTCCGGTACGGTATTGACATCCTTAGGTGGCTTTTGAGGGAGTAAGTGAAATGGGCTCATTATTATAATATACTGTAATTTTTTATTTTCTTCTCTTTTTTTGACTCAAAACTGGTCGTTCTTGTCACATCCTCAATTTGCGCTACGAACGTCCTATGGTGGCTTTTTTCTTAGAATAGAGACGCTGAAACGGTCAAATTCCGCTGCCTAGACTTTTAACAACAATGCTTCCGACAAAAATGCAAAAATAGATCATAGAAATGGTACATTTCGAATGTGGAGAATGTTAACCAACACTGCTTGCTACTGGTTATGTGCAGAAAAGACAAAAAAAAAAAATTGTCAGAAAAAGTAAAAAAATTCTGAATAGTATTACAAAACTGAAAAAATATATGAATTGCAAAAAAAGACAAAATTTGTGTTAGGAAAAAGTAAAAAAATTTTGTAGTTAACGGGCTAGCCAAAGGGACATTTATTTTGATGAACATAGCCAAATGCATCATCATCACTTCAATAATTTTATACAAATGCATCATCTCACTTAGGGCTGTAAACGAGTCAAGCTTTGTTGAGTAGTGTGTGTTTGAGTTTAACTCGTCAATAAAAATCAAATGCTCAAGCTTGACTTGAACTTGAGACAAGCCTAAAAACAATGTTTGAATTTGAGCTTGTGAGAGTGCCAAAAAGCTTGAGCTCGGCTTGGCTTGGATTGATTAATTAGTCAGGTCAAGCTCGAGCTTAATATCAAGCTCAAACTCGAGCTCAAGTCAAGCTTTTTAGCTTGGGATCCAAAAAAATTGCATCATCAAATGCTTATATCACCAAAAATCAAGTAAACAATATATATAATAATAATAATATACTCATTTTATTATGCTTCTAACACTCATGGTTAAAAATTGTTTAAATTACAACATTACATAATTAAATCCATCCATCATCATTCATTGTCTATAGCTTGAGTAATTATTCAAAATACAATTTTTACATCCACATTTGTCATTCATGCAACTATAATCTTCACAAATCTAAATAAATTAACATTCCAAAACATATATGAATAAACAAGTTATAAATTAATATTCCAAAACATATGTGTAATGTCATAATAATGAGTTTATTTAGTAAACATATATCAAGCTATAAACGAGCCTAAGCTCGGCATGTTTTGTATCGAGCCCTATTGTTCACGAGCTTGTTCATGAACAATTTTTTTTGCTTGAGCTCGGCTTGTTTATCAAACAAGCCTAAAACTAAGGCTCAAGCTTGGCTTATTTGTAAACAAACAAACATGAATGAGCTTTTTATCGAGCCGAGCTCGAGTTGTTCATGAATGGCTTGGTTTGTTTACAGCCCTAATCTCACTTGAATATATGTCTCTTTGGGCTTTTTTTTTTTTTTTTTTTTTTTAGCCAAAGAGACATATGTTCAAGTGATGATGATGATGATGATGATGATGCATTTGTATAAAATTAAAATGACTCATTGGTGCAACTAGTCTATCATATGATATAACTCGTATAATATAAGTAATTATTTAGCAACGTGAAAAAAAAAAATTTTAAAAGAAGAAGAAGAAGTCCAGACAAAGGCTTTATAGCTGAGTTGGCACCTTCTCATGCACAAAGTGTTTGAGGGTCTAGGGGGGAAAGGGTTCAAGCAGCGAGGTTAGCAGCATATTGTAATTATCTCTCAAAAAAAAAAAAAAGAGCCTGAATCACAATATACATAACGTACTTCCTATTTGGTTTTTATGTTGATGAACTAGTACTAATTAATGATCAGTTAATACTATTTTTCTATTCTTAAGAAAGAAGTAAAGCGAATATATATCCAAATGCTGTAAGTTGTTTATCTTGAATGAGTAATCTACAATATTATATTGAATGAGTAATCTATATTCTATAGACAATATTTTTCTCAATAAACTTCATTGTTGGTTTTTATAAAGGTCCGTCATTACTTTATTATCCACCATTAATATTTTGTAACATAAATAATTGTAAAATATTTTTTAATTTTATGTTATTTCAATCGTGGGATATTAAAAAGTAACGGTAGAAAAAAAAATTCTAGTTTCCTATCATATGTATTTAGTTGGGAGAATAAAAAAGTGGGGATAAAAATATATTTTTTGTGGTTGAAAAATGAGAATATAAAAAATATAATTTGTATAAATTTACTCTCATATTTCTATTAAATAAAATAAATAAATAAAAACTTCTAGATATGTATGGAGGGAAGAGAGAAAAATATGGGTACTTTACCATCAAAGACCCTCTATTTCCCTATTTCCTCTTTACTTTTACTTCTCTCATTTCCATTTCCCACTTTTCACCCGACCAAACTAAAGTCACTATTAGAATGTGTTTGGTTGGGGTGAAAACAGGGAGGATGAAAAATGTTGTTTTCCACTGTTTGGTTGGAGAAGGAAAATATGAGAGAAAGAAAACATTGGAGAAAATTTTCCCTCCCGGGCCCACTTTTTTTATCCTCCCAAATCGGGAGGAAAATGTGGAGAGAAAAGTGATGTGAAAGCACTTTTACACAAATTTCTCGTTTCTCTCTCCTCTCATAGCTACAAACACAACAATCTTTCTCTCAAACATCTCTAAATTCAAGCATAATCAGATTATCAGAATACAAACTGAAAAACACAATTTTAAAATTAATCAAATCATAAAAAAAAAAAAAAAAAAAAAAAGACAGAAGACAGAAGCCATCTAACCCATCTGGACTGCGTTGGGGACGAAGATGAGTGACGGCTCCAGGCTGGGCCAACTACTTTGGGACGAAGATGACCCATCTGGATTGCATTGGGGACAAATGTTTTGGAATCAAGTAAAAAAAAAAGACAGAGAGAGGGAGCTAGAGAAAAAAAAGAGAGAATGAGAGTTGCTGGAATGTTCTTGAATGAGAGAGAAAAAGAAAATAAAAGAAGGGGGTGGATAGAGATAGGACAACATGTGTAGAGGAGAAAAACAAGAAAAAAAAAATGAAACGTATGGATGAAATGAAATGAGACAAAAGAGAAATAATATAAAGAATAAAAAATCCTAATTGAGAAATGTTACCACAATATTTTCACAATAAATTTTAAGTAACAAATTGTTATTAGTTAATATTGATGAGTAAAAAAATAATTTCAGTGGTAGGTTCAAATTAGAACTAGTAATAACTTTTCACATAAATTTTGTTGTGAAAGTATTGCGAAAAATATTGTGGACGTAACACTTCTCATTGAAAAATATAATTATTGGTAAATTTTATATTATTTAATGAGTACAAATAAATCTATTTCTTACCTATTATGTAGCAAGGGTATAATAGTCAATTTATATAAATTATATTTTCTATTCTTCCACTTTTCTTTTCAACCAAACAAAAGAGCTTTCCACCCTCCAACCAAATACACACAAGAAAAAACTAAATATTTTCTGTCCTCTCACTAATTTTCCATCCTCCTACTTTTTCACTCTTCTAACCAAACAGCTCCTTAGAAAGTTTTTCTACAAATACAACAAAGTCTTTGAGTAAAAAGTTCATAATAATGAATTATTGCGCAATGAGCGTACGCTTGTGGGAAAGGAACGGTGTGAGGAGTAAAGGTACAGACATATATCCGAATAGTCATAAGACATTAATTATATACCGTTGAACTGGAAGTCACAGCCACAGCCAGGACCACTGTCGTCTTGGAAGATTGTTTGGATACCGTTAATTTGACTGAAATTGAAAATTTATATCTAAAATTATTGTAGATAAAAATAAAAATTAGTTAAAATAGTACAGTAAATTCATAAATAATACCAAAAAGTGTAGTAAAATCCATAAATAATAACAAAAATAAATTAAATAGTAAAATAATTTTAATTTTCTATCACAATCCAAACACACTTATAATCTATATATATATATAAAACCGAAGCTTTTGAAGCTCCCACAATTTTCCACGTCAGCACAATATTTAAATTAAATTTAAATTAAATTAAATTTTCCACCTCATCACTGTTTTCCTTTTCCAATGCAAATTAGACTTCTAGCCAAATAAGGACACTCTCCCACCGCCTCTACTCTCTCCTATTTAAGAATTGCTTGCGTAGAAAACCTAAGCCCCAAAAACTTATTTTTGCCGCAACACAATTTTCTCCTTAAAACTTATTTTTCTTCAAGATTTTTTTTGAGGGCGGCTCTCATGCTTCACAATTCACATATTCCACTTATGTATTGGACTCCTCTCCTTCTTCGGTCAATGCATCAAGGTTAGGGTTATTTGATTTGTTCAATAAAAATTATAGATTTGTTGCTTTTTCTTATAAGTTTGTTGGTATCATATTATAAATAATATAATTTTCTATCATATATATATATCAAACTATTCCTCTACCGTCAACTTTTAATCTTCAACAGCAGTCAAGATAATTTACAATGATCTATTTTTATTTATTATGTCAATTGATAAAAAAGTTATTGCAATTTTTATAAAGGGTCCTTACTTATTATTGTTCTTCTTTTTTTTTTTATAATTATTTTTCATGTGAGAGAGAGTCTATTTTTATTTATTATGTCAATTGATAAAAAAGTTATTGCAATTTTTATAAAGAGTCCTTACTTATTATTGTTCTTTTTTTTTTTTTTATAATTATTTTTCATGTGAGAGAGAGTCCTTTTACCTTATGTTACCTACTATAGTTGGTACTAGGAAACTGGCACTTTCATATAAAAAGTGAAACTCGGAAACCCTAAGCAAATCAACGTAAAACTCAACAACAAACGTTTAAAAAAAAACTATTTTTCATCCCAAAAACAAAGTTAATTAACTTTTTAAAAATCCTACAACCATGCCACAAAAATGTGAAACTCAAAAACCCTAAGCAAATCAAAAGTCTTTGAATTAACATGAAAGTCAACAACAAATGTAAAACCCAAAAATCCAAAAACCCTACACTTACAATCCAAAAACGGTCGCAACATCTTCTTTGTCGCTATTACCTAGCCACCCATGTGTGAGCCACACTAATATTTTTCTATAGTGTAATCATTTATTTATTTATTTTTTATGTTTCAATAATTTCTTAGCTCTAAATCTATTCTTTAATTTTTGGAAGTTTTAACATTTGAATTTTTAGATTAATTTTTCGCATTATTTGAATTTGTATGCCAGATTTCAACGACTATAACTATGAATCATTCTTTTGAAGGTATCTTTCTCTCATATCTCTGTGCTGTGTAGTCATAGTTTTTTTCTTTTTATAATTTGTAGGCTCTAAATCTTCTAATTCTTTTTTTTTTTTTTTCTTTTGAAAGTTTTAAAATTTGTAGCAGATTTCAATAGAAGGTGACCAAATTTTCTCTTATATTTCTCTATTTTGTATCCACATATGTTTTAACATCTGATTTTTTTTTTTTCTTTGGCATATGTTTTCAGCAAATTTCAATAGCTTTAGTCATGAATTATTCTTTTGAGAGTAACTCATCTTTCTCTTATATTTATCTATTGTGTAGTTATATATATATTTGTTTGATTTTTGTAACAATTGAAACTGTCTTGCAGATTTTAACAATTATAGCTATGCATTATTCTTTTGAGGGTAGCTCATCTTTCTTTTATATTTCTCTTTTGTGTAGTCATATATATATATATATATATATATATATATATATATATATATTTGTATTGTTTCAATAATTTATAGGCTCTGAATCATTTGATTCTTTAATTTTATTTGTTGGTATTTTGAAAGTTTTAACATCTACATTTTTGCATTAGTTATTGCAATATCTGAACATGTTTAGCAGATTTCAACGATTTTACCATGAATCATATATTCCTTTGAAGATAACCAATTTTTCTCTTATGTTTCTCTTTTGTGTAGTCATATATATATATATATATATATATAATTTTTTTTTTTTTGTTTCAAAAATTTCTAGGCAGTGAATCTTTTGATTTTTTTTTTTATATATTTTTTGGCCTTTCAAAAATTTTAATATCTGAAACCAATTGGTAGATTTTTCACAAGATATTACACATTCAAGCAATAACTTCTTTATCAAATTGTAACAAAAATTGAAGTGAAACAGGAGAAATTCATGCAATTAATGGTATAGTTTCGTAATCAATTTAAAATTTTATATAATTATTTTAGTCTACCACACAAACAGATAGATTCCCGTGCATAGCACGGGTTTGCGACTAGTAAGCTTATATAGCCGTAGCCAACAAGTAGCGCAACAAAATTACAAAAATGGTGCAGACGAAATTGACAAATGGTACTAGTCATATCCATGACATAAATAATTAGAAAAAAAAAGGGTTGGTATTCCCCTATTCTTCGCTAGCTTTTCGAATTCATACAAATCACAAATGCAATAAATAATGTTCGTTTCTTCTTGGCATTTTGTGAGCGTTTGGGCTCCGCGTTCGCTGCGTCTGCGTTTTCCCAGTTCGCGTTTTCTCTTTTTTTTTTTTTTTTTTTTTTTTTTTTGGCCCGCTTTTGTTGACTTTGGGAGACAAATTTCACTATTATGAACAGTAAATGTACTGTTCACGTACTCTGCTTTTACTGTTCACATATAAAAAAATATTAAAAATGGGTCCCACGGTACTATTTACACATTTAAAAATTATTTTGCTACAGTGTTTTCAGCAACAATTTTCAGTTTCAGCAACAATAAGCTGTATCCAAACGGACCCTTTACATAAAAGAAAGAAATAAACGTGAACAATCTAACAGCAAGATATATGTGTTGGTCAAATTAGGACAGTGCTTCCTTAATTTCCCTGCCCGCACCACTTTTCGTGTCGGACTCTGACCCAATCTCTTTCTTTTCATCCATTTTTTAAACTTTAGTTCATGACTCGATCGTTAAAAATGTTCTACTATTCATTAATATATATATATATATATATATATTGCAGTTATATAGCATTAAGTAACATGCAACTTTTGTTTTCTTAAGTTTTGTTTGGATACCATTTATTACTGAAAATATTGTAGCAAAATTATTTTTAAATATGTGAATAGTACTGTGAGACCCAAATTTAAAGTAAAATTTGTTGAATTCTATACTTGCGGGTCCCCTGAACAGTGTACAGACCCACACAAAAAAAAGACAGATGCGCATCTGCTTTCCTTTTCAGTGCAATCAAAACCCATTCTTAGAGCATCCCCATTAGTATGTGCAAAAAAATTTCCATTTTGCACATCTAAAACCTACTTTTTCTATTTTACTCTTATTTTTACAAAATACCCACATCAGTTTGTCTATGATACACATTTATTCAAATAAAATATTTATTTCTTTAACACTATCATCTCTCTCACAGACCCAACACAACCCATACAGCCACCATCATCAACCACCATCTCCCTCACAGACACCGGAATCCACATAAGCCGATCACACCGAAATCCCAAAGAAAACCAGTATAAAGAAAAATAAAATAATAATAAAAAAGAGAAACAAACCCAATTAAAAAAAAAAAAAAAAAAAACCAAAAAAACCCCCAAAAAACCAACTCCACAATCACCGATACCACCAACCCACACCCACAATCACTATCACAGCAGCCTCAAGCTCAACCAAAAATGGATCAAAACCCATGAGATTCTAGGATTTCTTCTTCTACTACTACTGCTCCTTATAATACGACGTCGTCTTCGTCTTCTAAGTCTTTGTCTTCATCTACGTGGTGGTCTAATTTCTACTCCTCGACGCTTAGAATAAAGCCTCAGGTTTTTTCGTTGGAGAACTCCATTCGTGTTGTAGGCGACGAACTCATTTGGCGACTCGGCTTGCTCGACCTCGTTCTCATTAGCGGCGGTGGTGATCGGCGAAAGCTAGAGGAAAAAAGATTGATGAGATGAGAGAAAGAGAGAGTTGTGCGCCTGAGAAAGTTTTTGATGAAATGAGAAAAAGAGAGGGAGGTGAGAGTCAGGTACAGAGAGGAAAGAAAAAAAATTATTAAGATATTATGTGCACATGCTACAGTAACCGTGCATATATGCACAGTTACTGTTCATTTGCAAGGCCGTTGTGTAGATTTAAACATTTTTACAAAGATTGGTATAGGTGTTTTTTGGGTTAAAATATGTAAAATTGAGCACTTTTTTGTATTTTGCACATTTTTACAACCACCGATGTGGTTGCTCTTAGATAGATATATTATGTCTCAACAAACGTACACTTCTTCTTTATCTTTATTAAATATTTGTGTTTTTCTTTTTTTTTGAGAAGAAAATATTTGCGTAATTGGTATGACTTTTTTTTTTTTTTTTTTATTTTTTTTTTTATAGAAAATATTTGGTATGACCGTTCGTAGCAGTTAATATAATAATATAAGCTTATCCTAAATCTATAAAACTAGCTAATGGGGGAATCAAAGTGGTTATGTTTATATATTACCGGCCCCGTACTTAGTGCAAGTGTTGTGCATGTATCGGCCGGTACTTGACTTATTATAAGTTCTAACTCCTCATTCATTTGTTTCTCAAAAAAAAAAAAAAAAAAAAAAGTTTCTCAAAAAAAAAAAAAATCCTCATTCATAAATTAATTAAAAACATTAAAATTAAATTAGGTACTATTCATCTAACAACCGAATAATAATCTCCTAAGAACATCTCCAGCAGAATCATCAAATTTTTGTACTATTTGGAAAATGAATAGTGACTTTTACCTTTATCTACCCACTTTTTCAAATACACTTTCCAACATACTCTCTATCTCATTTAAATATTATTTCTTCATTCATTATTTATTTATTTTTTTAAAACTACATATCTTCCAACATTTTTTTATTCAATACCTAATTATTATAATAGTAAAAAAGGATTTGAAGAATGAACAGTAGCTCATCAGACTTGATGAGCTACTATTCATTAGCCAAAAAAAATTTCATGTATAGAGAGGCCATTGGAGCAGCATTTTGTGGTCATACTCTCTAAAATAGAGAGTATTTTGTGTTTGTTGATGTTATTGGAGATGCTCTAACTAGTATTGAAATACAAAAGCCAATATGATTTTATTTTATTTTTTTTAAATGGCCTAGCTATTTTCTACCAAATTTAGCTATCTGCCACCACCAGAAGAAAATTATAGTGTCTAACCGATTACAAATTTTATATATGGCAAAGTTCTTTTATAATTTCTATCTTCTTCTTCTTCTTCTTAATTTATTGATAACATTAAATTTCAAATCATGACATCAGCTTCCAGTTCCCCCCTACTCTTCCAAAGGAGAAAATATAATATGCATTAGATGCATGTTTCCTCTCTCTCATGTGGAGATGGAGGGAAGAAACATGTATCTGATACATGGTAATACCACCTCATTCCAAAGGAAATTTTCATTTGAACTATAAATATTCCACATCAATATTTTATGGGAAAAAAAAACTATTTGTTTTTTAAGGAATTTTTATATTTTCCATAAAAGTAGTGTCAAATGGCTTATTCACAATTGTTCTAAAAACACCCATTAACAAAATCCATATTTTAATCAAAGTTATATGAGAAAAACCTTCAATCATTAATTAGAAAAGATTTGTGGAACAATTAACAATTTGGAAGAAGGCATTCAACAATAAATAAATAAACTATTAAAGAAAAAAACAGGAATAGAGGCCAATGTGAAATGCAGTACTACATCAGTAGTGCCCTTATTACAACATTAACATGATTCAAGGCCTAGATAAGGTTCAACCAATAAACGGTAAATATATATTGACTATTCACAACTACTTTGACCTTCAAGGATTTCCATTTGGATTAGAAACAAGGGCCACTTCAGGAACTCCTTCAATTCATTGCTCACTTCCTTATTTTGTATAACCATTGGAGATTCTTATTCTTACTAATCGTTTCTTTGGCAGCTCTAGTTGCAGGCTGCACCAAGCTGTGTCTCTACCGTGTTGGGTTTTGTGGAGTTTAGATATGTTTGATCTAGGATTCTAAATTATGATCCAATCCAAAATAAAACTGCTACAGTTTTTAATGAGAGTTTTTATGAGGCTTAGTTCATGGAGCGGAGACTTGGGCCAATAGACCCAAGCTAGAGCGCTCATAGAGAAGCCTCCTTGGGGGTCTAAGGACAACACCCGAAAATTTTTTTGGCCCATCTATAGCCCATTATGAATCCTGTGTGTAGGAAAGAAAAAATATTGATTTTGGAGATTAGAGTTTTGTGTTGATTTTTGAGAGAAAGAACTGTATTGTCGTATCTTGTATTTTTTCTTGTGAAAAGTGAAATTTCTGCAATTTTGTGGATATAAACAAATTGCCGAATCACATAAATATTGTCTTGTGTGATTGTTTTACTTTGACGCATATTTTTTCTCTATTTTTGCATCTCACAAATCTAGTAATTTCGTGTTTACTCCCTTCGTAACGAGGAGATTGTATTGTCTTATGTCCTGTGAACATAGAAATACATACACATAAGGAACTCATTGAAGAAAGGAATAACAAAAATCTGGAAAAGAATCAACCTCAGCTACAAATTCAAGAAGTTTAGTTAGATTCACAATGAAGAAAATAGACCAGCATATAAAGGAAATGTTGAGATTCTAATGTCTTACCAACTTGAAGTAGAGAAATAGGACCCTTATGACCGCAAAGATGACAAATTATTAAAACTGAAACAAACAGTCTATTAACACTGAAACAAACATAAAGGAAGTCCTATGATGCAAGAGTCAAACCACATGATAACTCGTTATCATGCTTTATGTCCTTGGGGCTAAATGATGCTTATTTCCACTTAATGAAGAATTGTCTGCAACCGTGTCTTAATAATGCTATCTCACCTATCGATAGTAGACTGACTGAATGCCCATTTTTTCAAATTGAATAAATGTGTCATTGGGTTATACAGCCTTTTTTTCTAATAAGTAATTGGGTTATACATCATTTGTCTTTCGTGCAACTTACGTTTGGTTAATTAGGATAACACGATGACCATTTCAGCAGTTTAAACTTTAAACTTCAGCTTTTGACAAATTCTCTACTGCATTGCAATCGATCACAATCAAATATCAGTAATTCCACTAACTAACGTACGTTTTGATTAAGAAGGTTAACTAATCTTAATGACCAATTACACAACGAAAGACCTTTCTTTCTTCTTGAAAGGAAAAAACCATAGGACAAACTCTGAATCAATTCACTATTATCAAATCAATCTATATATATCTAAAAACTGAAGCATAGCATTTATTTTTGCTACGCTCCAGTTGAGCCACATCATTGTCCACCTCATTATCATCTTTTTTTCCAATTTTCCTATAATTGTTTTTAAAATTTACTTTTTATTTTATTTTAATATTTACACTTTTTCCACACTTTCTCCACCCTTACCTTTTCATCTCCCCACTACCTTCTACATAAATATTATTCTTCTTCTTTTCATCTCCCCACTACCCTCCACATAAATATTTTCTTCTTCTTTCTCTTCATCTTCCTTTATTTTGTCTCTTCTTATTCACATTCTCTTACTATAAATTTGTAACTATCTATTCCATTCTATGCATGGTTTTCTCTCACAAAAAAGAGGTTCTCTCTCTCTCTCAATTTTTTGATGAATTTTTTTATGCATTCTTCTATTTATGCCAAATTACTAATCTTTGGGAATCCTTTCTTTCTTTTTTTTTTTTCTTTTTTTTTTCTACACTAGAATCATTATGCTCATTTTCTCACTTAATTTAATCGGGTAGTTTGCCAGAATTCAAAAAAAGGTTCTCTCTCTTTCTCTCTCAATTTTTCGATGAATTTTTTATACATCTATTTATGCCAAATTACTAATCTTTGGGATTTATTTTTTCTACACTAGAATCATTATTCTTATTTTCTCCTTAATTTGATTGGGTAGTTTGTTGGAATTCAAGTAAAACCAGATAATAAGGAATTTTATGGCATTGGAGAACGCCTGAATATATACTAGCCAAAAATTGAAAGTCAACAAATTAGTGGAGCTATGATTAAGCTTTAAACGGGATTGATGGTATTGCCAATGTTCTTTAATTAGCATCCTTATTTCTATTTCTCTATATATGTTTCCTAGAATTAGTATTAGTCTCATTTTTATTTTCTCTATTATATTCTAGGTAGACCAAGAGTTCATTAAAACTCCACATTGGTTAATGCCATTTAGATTTGTTTTTTAAATTATTTTTTTCTCTTTAATTGTTAAATGTTATCCTATTTTTGTTCTTTCTTATAACTCTAATTAATATTGATGGTTTTTTTTTTTTGGGTTAGTTACTGAAAGTTCAAAAACGTGTACAAAAACACTTTTGAATGTTTAGACCCCCAAAAACCAACTTAACCAACCCAAGCAATATGTCAAACAACTAGTGTGCGGAAACTTAACATATGCTATAATATGGAATTGATTAAACAACTATCTAAGCCACAACAAAATAAACCACAGCAGATAATGTAAAGGCAGAGATAGAGAGGAAGGAAGATGCAAACACAGAGATAACACCCGGATGTGTTATCGAAGAGGAAACCGAAGACCTCGGCGAAAAACCTCTCCGCCGCCCTCCAAGCGGTAATCAATCCACTAGAAAATACAGTTGGGATACAAGGACAGCAATAGACCCTCCAAGCCTAATCTACCCAATGCACCTAAGCCCTCCAAGCTTCTTGCTCCAACGAGGTTGCGCCGAACCTTTTTCTTTTCTAACTTTCCGGATTCCGCTACTACACCGTAGCATCAACCAATGAATATTGGCTCCTTCCTAACTGCTTCCCAGAACTCCAAACGACTGTCTCACAGAGATGATAATGGTGAGAACTAGGTTTGGTATAATGCCTCTCAAGGATTTGACAATGGAGAGGAAGAGAGTGAGGGATTTTGATGAGACTCTAAGGTAGAGATTGTGGGTGAAACAATCTGGTTTTTCTTTAGGGTTTCTCTCTCAAAATTCTCTCTGGAAGCTCTCTTTCAATCGTGGGTTAAAAGGGTATTTATACTGGAGTGAAGAGGAATGCGAAACGTCAGGTTTTTCCAAAACAGGGGTGGCTCGCGGCTTGACCTCGCGGCTTGACTAAGTCGCGAGATCCAGTCGCGAGTTAACCGTATGGCCAGTTGTCCTGTTTTGTCCTGTAGTGCTCCAGCTAGCATGACTGTTCATCTTCCAGCATGCTTGGCACGTGTGCATCTTCTGGCGGGTTGAAGCCGCGAGTCCACCCGCGAGTCCCAGCCGCGACACTCTGTTTTCTTGCACACTCTTGAGCAATCTTCACACTATCTCACTCACTACCCTTACAACAATCCCACCTAAATACAGGGTTACTAAATGCTGAATTACAAGCAAATTTGGCACGGAATAAAGCCAATAAGATGGTTGAATAAATTCAACCTTACAGTTACGGTTGATGGTTCTTTCTTACAGAGGAAAGAAGAAATTGAAAACAATTGAATTCCATATAAACCTGTACCTAAATGGGACAAGAGCCTTTGTTTATTTGATTAGGGACAATATATTAAAGGGGCATATCCTTTGGTCATTGCATTGCATTTCTTAGAGGTTAAAAGATAAAGCTTGTCATTATAGGAAAACATTTGGGGTGGATATCATTTAAAATTTTTTTTTTTTTGTGTATTTCATTAATATTTTTTAAGGTGAACCATATTCTTCTAACTTTGTTGTAGTGTGTTACATTTGCTTAATATACAACTCATCTCTTAGGGCCTGTTTGGATGGAAGGGGGAAGGAGGGAGAGTAGAGTAGAGTTGGCTAAAATTAAGCTAATTTTAGCCAACTCTACTCTACTCTACTCTACTCTCCCTCCCTCCCCCTCAATCCAAACAGACCATTATGGAATAAGGAAATTACCATAATAATAAAAAATCATCACAAAATTACAAGGTTAACTTAACCAAAATTAAAATAAACTAAAGAAATAAAAAATAGATTTTATAATAATTTATTAGTCAAAAAATTGGTAGGCATATTCAAATTCCTATTTCCAAGAACAACTAAGTATTAATCCAAACCAAAATTCAATGAAAATTATAAAAGGGAAAGAAAAGACTTTCTAATGGGAAATTAAAAAAACACACTACTAAAACACATATTAAAAAAAAAAAAAAAAAACCATCAATCTTAATTAGAGTTATAAGAAAGAATAAAAATCTTTTATGTGCAATTGTTCTCTTTATTGGTATTTATTGTTATATATTTTATTTTTACTTTTTTTTCTTCTCATCTTATGTTATTCAACAGTTAAATTCAGTCACATCTATAAATAAATAAATATATATATATATATATATAATAATAATTAAACATGGAATATTTTATTTAAATTTAAATCAATAAAATTATCCTTAAAAAAATTGTACTCTTTTTTTTTTTCATCTACACTTTGTCCAAGCTTTTTCCTTACCTTTATCTTTTCATCTCCCCACTACCTTCTACCTTAATATCACTATTCGTCTCCCCACATCTTCCATATCAATATATTATTTATATTTTAATTTCTCACCTTTTTTTTATTTAAAAAATTAAAATTTTAAAAATTTACTTAAATTCAATAAATAAAAGTGTCCTCATAAAGTGGAGTAATACTAGGGACACACTCATTCTCAAACCCAATACATCAAAGAAAAAATATAATACAAAACAAATGCCAATTGGGAAACACTAAATTAAAAAAAAAATAATAATAATAATGAGGATATCAAACCAAATATAATATAAAGAAACTAATAGTTATGGATATACTAACTTAAGGGTAGCAAAATTAAATGAAAAAAAAAAAAAAAAAACCTACAATGCATATTTAATGCAGTAAAATAATCATCAAGTTTTGGAAAACAATAGGTTGCCTATGGAGAGAGAGAGAGAGAGAGAGAGAGATGGTAAAGAAAAAAAATCAAATGTCAGTTAGTAACTATTAATTGGAAAACAAAGAGGTTGTAAGGAGAAGTAAAAATAAAAAATAAATATGAACAATATGAAGAACATTAAAAACTTTACAGTGCAATAAAATCAACTGTTACATTCACTTAAAAAATTGAATCAATAATCAATAATTAAACACAATCATAGCAATATATTTAAACTTAAAACTATCAAACTCTAATTCATAACTAAAAGGAGATGTTCTCATGTAATAATAGAAATTACATAAGAAATGAAATTACGATAATAGTAAAAAAAGTTATAAATGAAATTATGAAAAAAAGTGATAAAACTAATTAGCTACTATCATTATGAAGTATTAGTCTATGATTTTGCACATCTAAAGAAGTGGAATATATAGAGTTTACTTAAGGTATATGTAAAGATTGACATTAAAAAAAAAAGATATGTAAAGGTTAAAAAAATGTATATTCTATAAATAAATAAAAAGGTATATGTAAGGTTTTTATTAACTTAGAAGAAAATGAAAAATCAATTATTAATAACAGCAACAACAACAACAACAACAACAATAATAATAATATAGAGGTAATTACATTCCTCTTTCTTGAGGTTTGAAGAAATGACACTCTACCTTAAACTTGAAAGGAAAAAATATTTTCACCCTTTACATTTGTTTGACCAAACTTTGTTAAATTAATATTAAAATATTGTGTACTAACTTGCATATGCTTAAGGTAGGTTCCAAAATTAACCTTAATTTTAAAATTAAATTCTCTTATTTTAAAATTTTAAATTAAAGTGTATTTCAAAATATTAAGTAATGTCTTTTCCTTTTCTTTTCCCAATGAGTTATGGAGAGATTTGTCATTTCAAATGTTTTGGTATTTTATAAATTTGTATTTTAGTTCTAAAATTATGAGTAATGTCTTTACTAACCATGGTTAAACATTTATAAACAGATTCTTAAATAAAGTTAAAATATTTTGTTATTGATATAAACAGAATGGGAGAGTGTTATTACTTATTATCTCAAATATATTTAATAAGATCACCCTAAAAAAAATTATCTCGCTCAATGTGTAGGTCTACGACTTGTTATAATAATTCTTGTGTATGTCTTACAACTAAAGAGAAATCTATCTTGTTTTTCTTTACTCTCACACACACTAAATATCTCTCTCAAATACAGCAACACTTTGCTCTCTCCTCTCTATTTTCTTCTTCACACATAGCTCTCTTTTGGCTATCTTCTTTTTTTGTAAGCAACTCCCTCTTGCAGCCACTCTCTCTTTTCTCTTGTGCAGCTTCCTCTTTCTCTATTTTCTATTCCATATGCGGCACACCTCAAAACCATAAAAACCTAGCCGCACACCACAATCCCAATATAAGTCAAATAAGGAGTCTTTCAAACCATTAACCATGGTCTCCTATTTCAAATAGGATTAGTTCTTTTGCTTTCCTAGGAATTTACTAACTCCTAAGAGCATTAGTATCCAGTGTCTACAAATTATTCTATTTTACCATCATAAAAGTTACTTTATCTAGTATACCATACCATTTTACAACACACCCAACATCCCAAACTCTATTTTTTTTTTTTTTTGCCATTTTATTTAAATATTCTTTTTTTTAAATTTTTTTTTACTATTTCCCCCTCTCTCTCTCTCTTCCCTATTGCAACCAACAACAACAACCGATTAGCAATACTAGAAAAAAGCCAACCTCACCCACACTCATCAAACCCACCACCACCATCAATTACTACCCACAGCCAAAACATCACCAAAACTCATTAGCAAACAAACCCAACACCACCCATACCTGCGACCAAAACCTAGCACCGATCTCGCAACTAGAACCATGCCGATCCAGCAACCACCAGACCCATGCCAATCTCATAACCACTAGACACCACTACAGTAACAACCCACCCCACCACCACAGCAACACCCATCGAAACCCACCCAAAATCAAACT
Organism: Quercus robur; assembly: GCF_932294415.1. Classification (NCBI taxonomy): domain Eukaryota; kingdom Viridiplantae; phylum Streptophyta; class Magnoliopsida; order Fagales; family Fagaceae; genus Quercus; species Quercus robur. The sequence goes on along the minus strand of NC_065538.1, from coordinate 88,745,389 downwards.
CATTCCAAACCCATCAGAACCAAGCCATAACCACAGCCCCATGCCATCATTGCACCTCCATGACCATAACCCCCATGCCACCTCAACCTATAACCCCACAACCCACCACGACCTAGACCCACCATGGCACTGACACCCACCGACCCAAAACCCACTCCCACACAAATCAAAACCCTACACCCATACCACTGAAACACATCACAAACCACCCCGCAACCCAGATCAACCCATACCTCTGCCACTATCACCACCACACAAATTTTGAGTTTAAGAAAATGGGGTTTCAAGTTTAAGTAGAGGAGAGAGAAGAGAAGGAAGGCGAAGAGAAATGAAAGAAAGAGAGAGAAAAGTAATAAATATATATATATATATATATATATATAGAGAGAGAGAGAGAGAGAGAGAGAGAGAGAGAGAGAGAGAGAGAGAGAGAGAGAGAGAGAGAGAATAAAATATAATAAAAAATTATAGAAACTTGCTACAGTACCATCATATATTTAGGATGGTATTGTAGCACAATTGTAAAATTTTTTGCAATTGGAAGACTGGGTAATGAGCTTTTTTTGTGCTTTGATGCTAAAATATATCATACATGTTGGATACTGATGCTCTAATTCTACTTTGTAAGGTTGAATTTATTCAACCATCTAATTGGCTTTATTCCGTGCCAAATTTGCTTGTAATTCAGCATTTAGTAACCCTGTATTTAGGTGGGTTTGTTGTAAGGGTAGTGAGTGAGATAGAGTGAAGTTTGCTCAAGAGTGTTCAAGAAAACAGAGACTCGCGGCTGCAAGCCGCCAGAAGCAGCACACGTGCCAAGCATGCTGGAAGATGAACAGTCATGCTAGCTGGAGCACTACAGGACAAAACAGGACAACTGGCCATACGGTTAACTCGCGACTGGATCTCGCGACTTAGTCAAACCGCGAGGTCAAGCCGCGAGCCACCCCTGTTTTGTAAAACCTGACGTTTCACATTCCTCTCCCACTCCAGTATAAATACCCCTTTTACCCACGATTGAGAGAGAACTTCCAGAGAGAATTTTGAGAGAGAAACCCTAAAGAAAAACAAAATTGTTTCACCCACAATCTATACCTTAGAGTCTCTTCAAATTCCCCTACTCTCTTCCTCTCCATTGTCAAATCCTTGAGAGGCATTATACCAAACCTGGTTCTCACCATCATCATCACTGTGAGACAGTTGTTTGGATTTCTGGGAAGCAGTTAGGAAGGAACCAATCTTCATTGGTTGATGTTACAGTCTAGTAGCGGAATTCGGGAAGTTAGAAAAGAAAAAGGTTCGGCGCAACCTCGTTGGAGCAAGAAGCTTGGAGGGCTTAGGTGCACTGGATAGATTAGGCTTGGAGGGTCTATTGCTGTCCTTGTATCCCAACTGTATTTTCTAGTGGATTGATTATCGCTTGGAGGGCGGCGGAGAGGTTTTTCGCCGAGGACTTCGGTTTCCTCTTCGATAACACATCGCGTGTTGTCTTTGTGTTTGCATCTTCCTTCCTCTCTATCTTTGCCTTTTTATTATCTGCTGTGGTTTTATTTTGTTATGACTTAGATAGTCTTTAACCAATTTCGTATTATAGCATGTGTTAAGTTTCCGCACACTAGTTGTTTGACATATTGCTTGTATTGGTTAAGTTGTAATTTGGGGGTCTAAACGTTCAAAGGTGTTTTGTACACGGTTTTGAACTTTCGTACTTGAAGTAGAATTCTTGATGCAAACCCATTGTATAGGCTATCATGTTGGCTGGATCCACAACATATGGTTCATGCATAGACAGCTCTCACAAAACTTGTTAGGTATGTTGTGTGGGCATGTGTGGAGTTCTACATGAAACATATATTGAGCTGATCCAGGCTTTATAAACAACTTCAAGAAACCTAAATTGTGACTAGCTAGAGTAGTCCTTTTGGAGTGTAGCATTCCTTGAGTTGTTACTTGTTATAACTTTTCTGTTCAATTGGATGTTGTCCTTCATCATCCCATGCATAAGATTGATTCATAGAAATGAAAAGTAATCACACAAAACATAAAATATATTGTGGAATGGAATAAGACCCTCTACTATATAATTTGGGCTCTATATGGATAGTTTGGGTTCAATGTTTTTTATCTTCTTGGCTTCTCTTCATCGTCTTGGTTTCTAGGGGAGGTGTCAATACTCAATACTTCTATCTGATTGCTCCTGGAGTTGGTGGAAAATTATTCAGTTGACGGGTGTAATTAACAAGGCTTTTATTGAAGCCCATTGGGTAATGGAAAGAATATCTTTGTATGGCGTGAAGATGATGGGCCTTTACTACAAAATTAAATATGGCAATAGAATAATGTTGAAGGCCATTGGCTGTGGCCTCCAGCAAGGTCTGATAAACTAGAGTAAAAGTTGAGAGCAAGTTGTGTGAAATGAGACTTGGTGGTGAGGACAGAGTGAGGGTGGTTCGGAATCATCGGAGCTTGAGCAATTAGAGCTAAAAAGCCTCAAAGTTAATTTGTTGGTGGCCGCGCTTGGTATGGTTTTCTAAAAATATTCCCAAGTGGCCAAGCTTGGTTAATTAGCTATCAACAATAAAGCTTAGTTTTACAACCATGCATGAGAACGTACATACAAGGAAAGTTGTCTTCTCGATGTTTGACAGAGCAATGCTAAATAAACCCTTTGCATCGAATTAGACCTCAAATGGAATTAGTATTGGCAATTTAAAGTCCAGTTTATACAATCTTCGGTTTTAGTAAGCTTGAATCCGAGGAAGTTCCCATAATGTTATGGATCAAGAATTGCAAATCAGAATGTATATATCTTCACATATCATTATCACTAGTTTGGCTTATGTATATATGTGTGGTTAAAAGAACTTGGTAGAGCTGAGCTGACCACAACTTCCTTCCTCGCAGCATGGCAATAGAGCAAACAGTAAACACAATATATCTTTTTCGGCCAAAATGGCCCATTAGCATTAATTTTTGAAATATTTAGCAACAGAGCACTGTTTCGGAAATAATTAGGGAAATACCACTTTTTCTGGTACTCGAGCATGGTGAGCTCAAGTACCATCTTTTCATTGATCAAACATCTTCTAAAAAAAAACGCTGCTATAGGGCCCGAAAACGTCACTATAGGGCTTAAAAACGCCACTATAGGGCTTCTTGAACCTGTTATGGGCACTTATAAAAAACTTTTGCAGGAAAATGCCGCTATAGGGCCCAAAAACGTCACTATAGGGCTTAAAAACGCCACTATAGGGCCCCTTGAACCTGTTATGGGGACTTATAAAAAAATTTTGCAGGAAAACGCCGCTATAGGGCCCCTTAACCTGGTATGGGGGCTTAAAAACGCCGCTATAGGGCCCGAAAACGTCACTATAGGGCTTAAAAACGCCACTATAGGGCTCCTTGAATATGGGGCGACGGTGGATTAAAAAAACATGGTACTCGAGCTCACCAAGCTCGAGTACCAGAAAAAGTGGTATTTTCCTAATTATTTCCGAAACAGTGGTCTGTTGCTAAATATTTCAAAAATTAATGCTAATGGGCCATTTTGGCCTATCTTTTTCTACACATTAAGCTTTTGTTTTGCAACCTACGGTTTGGCCCACTGGGCTGATTCTTGTATTGCGGAAGAGCCCATCAATCTCTTCTGTGTCTACAAATTTGTTGGGAGTTATTAAGGGAAATGGATTGGGCCCTTCTCTCTCTCTCTCTTCTTTTCTTTTTCCAAATAATATATATTTAATCAGGAAATAAATTCTTTTATTTATCCTTTAGCTATTCGAAGTTTGGAACCATAACAAACAGCAATAAGGGAATTTTAAGTCAATTAAAATGGTTGTTTTTAAAATAATATTTTTAATAAATATAAAGTTTCTTTTATTCTCAACAAATCTTCACATCAATGAGTTTTTGTTGTAAAATAAAAGAAATTGCAATACAAGAGGAATTACAAGACAACATAATATATGAAACTAGTTCTTCAAGAACACTATATCATCTGTAAGTTTTTATATGTGCATCTCATGTTTATAAAGACTATCTCTTATAGGCATGAAACCATAACAAGTAAAGCAATTTTAAAAATATCAGTCACTCATCGGATGATTTGATAAGTAATTAAAAACTCTAGGGGTGGAGAGGAAAATTTTACCTCCTAACTTTTGGAGGGAATTTCCTCCAACCCACTATGTGGCAATTAATAAAACAATGTAAATGGATTTCTACGTACATGACCTATTTAATAAGTCATATAACTTGTTTTAAATAATATGTATGGATGGTTTTATGAGTTGTCAAATAATGGGCGGAGGAGAAAGCAACTCCAATTAGAGAAAAAATTTTAGTAGACTTTTTAATATTTAAATATTATTTATTCATCTTTTTATATTTTTTGACTTTTTTTAAGATGTAAAATTGCTTATATAGTTTTTGTCTTTAAATCTTATTAATATCTCTTTTACTAGTTGTTAGGAAATTGATTATCAATGATTGTTTGGAATGTTTATGACGAACTCATAACTTTTTTTGTTTTTTGTTAAAGCAATTTAGGATTTCAATTGTGTTGAATTTCTATTGGCTAAATATTTCAGGGGCTTTTTGAGGATGAGGAAAGAATGCAAAATTCTTTTTTTTTTTCTTTAAAAAAAAAAAAAAAATCAATTACAAATTTGGGGTTTATTGTACAATTTTGACATTATATTTATTTAGTGGGAGTCTTAAAACCCTTTTAAAAAATTGGGACAAATAGGGGGTCTAAGGCCTAAGCTTAAGTGGCTTAGGCCTTGAGTCACCCCTGTCCACCTCAAGTATCTAGCCCTGAGCTTACATTTATTATTCATGATGAATGATGTTTGAGTTGATGCATTCTAATGTTATACACATCACATTCTTAAATTTTATAATTGCTAATGTTGTAGGGAATAAATCCACCAACTTTGTCATTGGACCCTATCCAGTTGACACCAATGTTACCATAATACCGTTCTTTTCATCTTTTGGAGTGTGTGAATTTCAGTGAAATGTGTTTGGCTGCTTCACATTTTTTTTTTAATGTATAATTTTGGCTCTGTCACCTTTGATATAATCTCCTATGACCTGTGTAATACGAGCAACATTATCTTCTTATAATATTGTTCAGCTATCTTTGTTTTTTTTTTTTTTTTAGTAAATTGTTTAGTTATCTTTGATTTAGGATAAATCATACTTTTCTTGAATATATGGAAATACTGACCCTAGCCAAATGCATTCCAAAGTCCCAACTTATTTCATTAATTGAAAAAATATTGACGCGATGATGTCACGGAAGATTAAAGAAAGCACACATGATACTCTCTTGATGAGACAGAAACTAAACTGTTAGTTCCTAATAGTAAACCACCAGAGAAATAATTTGACAAAAGTCTGTACTTATTGATAATGGTCTGATTTGCCCCTAACGGCTACAAAACATATAAATATTGAGAAAAACATCTAAAACCCTAATTCACACTAATTACGCGGTTAGGTGACAAAACACCGAAATTTACTAAAATGGCAAAATTGAGTTAAATGCATAATCATAAATTACTGACCTTAAGGTCGTCCTAAAACAGACGGGACCTTATTCTGGCTTTTAAATTAAAAGTTATTAAGGAAAAATAAATATTACTATAAATAGCAAAAACACTGTTTTCGGGGCCTTAATGAAGGAATTTGCCTAAATTTTGGCGACGATCATGACATCATGAATTTGGATTAGAAAGCCGTTTCCCTTCAATCTACCAATTTTCATGCAATTCCGACACTATCACCCTGATGGCCTCTACTGGCACTCTTCTTTGATCTTGCGTTGTGACTTCTTGTGCCCCTATTGCTTCAAGAAGGCATGTGTTGTTTGTTCTACATCAAGCAATTTGAAGAAGTAACAAATATTGTTATAATCGACTTATAATATGGATGAAAAGGATAATTTGTGACCCCATATCCAATAAATTGTTGATTCATCTACTTGTACAAACTAATCAAATATCAAAGTTTTTTTTTTTTTTTTTAACAAATTTGCCAAATAAATGGATGATAAAAGGGCTTATAGGTTTTTAAGCTTCCCAAAACGTGGAGGCCAGGCTTTTATTATTTTAAAACTTGGAACCTGTCTTTTGCAAAATTTATAGTTTGACATAAAGGAGTTCTCTTTAGGTAGTTGCGTGTCATTGTTTATATTAAAAGGTTTTTTAAATTTGGGTTAATTTATCGATTAAAATTGATATGCACACCTTTCACCTTTCTGATGACCAAATCCAAATTGACGTTTGACTAGTAATACAAAAAGAGAAAATAAATGAATAAAAAAAACTAATCAATTCAATAAAAAAAATCTGAGCAACAAAAAATAGGAGTCCATTTAAAATTGAGAAAATATAATTAAAAAAAAAAAAAAAAAAAACACAAGCCACACCAACACAACTCACGTCAGATAACCTGCGCTTCCACTCTTTGTCTCTTGCCTTCCGCTTTGCATACTCTCAGCTGAAAACTCAAAAGTTTTTTGCCTATTTCTCTCAGGTACATGTACATAGTTTTAATGTTCATTTTCAATTTGGTTTTTGCTTTCAATAATTCGCTTTCCCAGTTGTTTTATTCAACTTATGCCATTGAGTCATCATAATTCTATGAAAATCTAAGAACTTTCATCTCTTTTTTTTTCATTTGGGTGGTGTAAACTTTTCTTTTGTGGGTACTTAAGATTCATTTCCTGTATATAGTTTTTGAATATTTCCACTTTCCCATGTGATTACAATAGTTATCCCTCTGTTCTGTTTAATGGGTTTTTCTTTCTTACGTTTTTCTTGCGAACTATTTGGTGCTTTTTGTGGAAAAGTAGCAAAATTTGGATTGATTTGATCAAACAAAATATGGGTTCTTTGTAATTCAGTTTAAATGTCAGGAGGGTATGTGTCCAGCTTTCAGTTGATTTATTTTTCCATATTCTTATTTCTAGGAGCTAAATTTGAGATCTTTTATAGAAGTGAGTTCATGAGTCTTCATATGATATGTTAATCCCCTCTGCTTGAAATGAAAAGAAACCAATAAATTGACAATTGGAGATTAAATAAAAAGATTTTAATAGTGCAGTATTTGAAGCCAAACTCTATGCTAGCTATACCAATTAGTAAAATTTGTTATGGTTGTTCTAATGTGCGGAATGAATTGTGTTTTGGTTGTAAATAGGCAGGTAGTTAGGTGGTTAGTTGCTAAGGAGTAGTTAGAGTAACTAACTAACTGATTCTTGTACGTAGTTAGTGCTCGAGTTGTTTAGATAAAAGGAGGATTTGATTTGTAAAGGAATCGTAACAGAATTTTCTCTCTATCTTGGAGGCCTGGCTGCTAGCTCCCTTTAAGAAGCCATTTTCTTAATCACATAAGCAAAGATAAGAACAAGGTTCTTATCAGCGGTTTTAATTATGATATTTCATTACTAATCTGAAAGGTCAGTTTGTTGAGTAGAGTAGGTACAGCATTAATCAATCTCTATTCTAGCTTTACATGCTACTGCCCGTCTGCTACACATGATGTCAATTTATTCAATGCATACATCGATGCAGAGGGCACATTTAGGCCGGCCACAGAGACTTTTACAGATAGCAGAAAGGTGTCATACAGCTACCTTAAATTGAATATGCTTCTCTGCAGTGTGAGTTATTTATAGCCACAGCCAATGGTTTTGAATGCCGCAGGTTTGGACTGGATGGTCCTGATGTCTTGGATAATGTGGCTTATGCATGCTAGAGCTTATAACACTGATCATCAGTCAAGACTTCTGCTTGAAGCAGCTTCAATGATGGTGTAAACAAGGTGCAGTACTCATAATAATTGCTGCTTATTACATTATAATAATTGATGCTTTTTTTATTTATAAATGGTTACTGTGTAAAGTGACTGGTCTGGTATTCATAATAATTGATGCTTATTACATTATTGAAACGTTTTTGAACAGGCAAAGGGCTGTCTTCATCGGTGGGACTTTGAGACACAGGAGGAATGGGCAACTTACAATGAGCAGAAAGAAGCAATGCCAAAAGCTGCATTTCAGTTTGGTGTGAAGATGCAAGATGGTCGAAACACACAGAAACAAAACAGGGACCAGAAGCTCAATAATGAGCTGCACCAGATTAACAAGATACTTACCAGAAAGAGATGAATTTTGGTGAGGGTGCCAACCATTATCAACCTGGAAGGAAAGAAGCTTCGAATATGAAATTTGATAGTTGTTCTAGTGTTTAAGAGAAGTTTTCTTTTGTAATCTGAAATTGGTGATACTCTTAATTTAATTTAATTTTTTAATACAAATACAATGGGCTTTTATAGTTCTTTCTTGTAGAATTTTCATGTGTTTTGTTTTGTTTTGGTTCATAAGACAAAATACTGAAGTAATTGGAGTTTAGGAACGTCGGTGTAAAGATGAAAATTTGAATTGATTATTGTAATGGGAATTTAGGAAGGAGCCATCGAGGAATTGACTAAACATTTTCGCTACCTTAATCTTGATGGGGTCAGCCATTGAGAAGTGGGGGACATATTGCATATAATGTAATAAGAAAAGAATGCATTTTTTATGTTTTTGGTAGAAAAGGGGAGTTTGATGGTCCTTTTAAGAGTAATCTAAGGGCTTGATGATGCGAGGAGGTTTGAGTCTAGTTTTGCTGACTAGTTTGAACATGGTAAACTAAAACTGGAGTTGGAGAAAAGGTCATGGAGCAAGGAAAATATAACTCGGTTAATAACTGCTTTACTTGATCATTCAGATCTAACATGCAGTTTTTTTTGTTTTTTTTTGTGGTTTTACGTGTCCTCCCTGCATTGTCTTGTATGTTTCCAATCAGGGCTCATCTTGCAATTCATGCAAGAGATTTAATAGGGGCGATCCTTGTCTTGATGGTTCAATCTCATGAGCCATCATCCTGTGTCAAGAAACTTATATAATAAACATTGACTAGTCGTGTTGTGTTTGCAAATTATGTTAAAGGTTGTCAATCACCAATCATTCATGTACCATTATAAGCGTGCATAAATAAGACAAGATGCCATTGAGTTGCCTTTGGAGATCCCCTTATTTTTACATAATCCAAATATGTGAAAAATGAATAAAGAAACAGACAGCATAGGGACACAATAAAATCTAGTAACATTTTCACAACAATCTTGTTTTGAGTTGTAATGAGTTCTGATATAATCTTATTTTATTTCGACATATGTTGAGTTGATAACTCAAGTTTCTTGTAAAATTTTGATGTATCAATAGAAGTACTCACAAAGAAGGGAGACAAAGCATTAAAAAAAAAATTAAAATAAGAATGGCGACTGTTTGCGATGTGTTAGCATAAGACCCAAAATTTTCCTAACGAACCCCAAAAGACACCTACATCAGCTAATGTATCTAAAGGGCAAATCGAATTTTAACTACCGTGCTTGTGTAAATTTACAAGTTATTGTATTTATGCAAAAATAATTTTTTATTATTTCTATGCTTATCCTTAGAAAAAGAAAAAGAGTGAATGATGATTGTTGTGGGTGAAGAGAGAGAAATATTAAAAAAAATAAAGAAAATTAGTATTTTAATGAAATAAAGTATCCAAATAGATAATTTGATGTGAGTTTTTGACAAGTGGTCAGGTAAATTTTAAAAAAAAAAAACAGGATTTTTATACTAAGAGTCCATTTGGAAACAGCTTATTAGCTGAAACTAAAAACTTTTTTGCTGAAAGTATTATAAATAGAATTAAAAGGTAGCTGAAATGGTACATTGAGATCCATGAATAGTACAAAAAAGTACAATAAGATCTATGAATAGTAACAAAAAAAAAATTAAATAGTAGCAAAATAAGCTAAATAGTGAAAAAATCTAAATTTTTAAGCGAATACCAAACGCAACCTAAAATAGAGTAATAGTCTAATATACTGAGATGTGAATGCTCTAAAAAATGTAAAAGTAACATAACTGAGAAAGAGAAATGAACGACCCCTCCCTAGACTTATTTACCACATATGTACAAAAATATAAATATTTTAATCATCAACTAAGCCAGACTACCATTTAACACGTTAATTCCATCTAAAGAATTGTATGGCTATGATGAGGAATGTGGAATTGTGGATAGCAGCATATATGAGAGAATTAAGAGTTAAGGGTTTAAGTGCAACATCAAAGACTACCCCCTCACCATATTTCACGTTTAAATAGAGATAACAACCATGTCTAGATAATTGAAGGTACAATAATTGAATTAGCAGTCTCCCAAACGTGGAACGAAACTCTACACATTAGTAAAAACAAGGTGAACAAGTATATTTCATCCAAAATATTGCACCCTGCAAACATATTTAGTTTTACTAACCTCTAAATAAAAATAGCTTTCTACTTGTAACCTTACATCACTTGATAATTTACAAAGCTTTTAAATATAGGCAAAATACAATAGAAAAGTCAAAATAAACCCAAAAGCTCAGATAATGATGATCCATACAACCTCTAAAGAAACAACTCTCCTCATCCCTATTGTCGATAAAAAAAAACAATATTAGAGAAACAAAAAAAATTGAGCTTTCTGTTTTGCCATTTAATTTCTTTAATCTTACAACATAATGAACAAATATTTGTTTCAAATTCATCAAAACAAAAGATAAATCAACCCAAGGAACCCACTCACAATAATGAAGATAAATAATATGTCACAAATTGTTACAGTATAAAAGCTCAAAATCAAGACCTACTTTCAATTAAAAATGAAATAATCCCAATTACAGGAAACAAATCTATGTGTGTCTCAACTTTTTGCAAGCAACAAATCCCAACAAAGAAAAACCCATTAAAATCAATATAACTCACTTTTAATTTATTATTTCTTTAGCTTTTCATTTAAAAATTATTTCTTTATTAATTTTTTATTATTTCTTACACAACTCACTTTATTTGTCTCTCCCTCTCTCATATGAAGATTTTGAAGAACAACTAGCAAACCCACAACCCACAACCACCTCTACTGCCCACCAGCCCTCATTACCACAACCCAAATCCACCAAATTTGCAACAAAAGAATCTCAAGAACCAACCAAAATCACACATAAAACAACCAAAACTTAACAAACCCACAAATGGATTTGGGAAAGAAAGATTGGTTACTTCGAGGGTAACCACCTCCTTAGCAAAGGAAAGACTTAAAGAAAGGAAAAGAGAGACTTAGAGAGAAATAGGAAGAGCAAGTGGTTAATTTTCTGGATAATCCCCATTCAACATCTGAAATCTCCTCTTATACAATTCAATCCCATTTTCTCGCCTAAACTAACCGACCAATGCAACTAACTAACTGAGCACAGCAACTACTAACTAACTAACAGAATTCAACTAACTAACTGAATACAACTTAGCACAGCCACTACTCAATTAACAATGCTAATCATACAATGCTTATCAAATGGCTATTAGTAATGCTTATCAAATGGATAGCTCCCTAACACCTCATGAGGCATGGTTTTTGGTGTTTGATGTGCCAATGCCAAATATTTTGGCACACATGATGCCAATGCTCTAATGGCATCTAAATAACATTCTAATTAATCTAATGTGTCAATGGTAATAATTAGTTTGTAATTACAGTATGAACAGAACTATTAGAAGTTTCAATCTAGGTGAATAATATGGATAATGTTGTTATATTTTAAACAATAAAAGGTCTATTTCACTTTGTTGTGGATTAATTGTCAAAATGCCCAAGAGCATGTGCTCTATAAGTTGTATAAGAATATGTTATGGAAGTATGCCTTAATATGAGCCAAACCGAGAGCAACTTTAGCCTTCACCTCTACAATTGAACTCTGCATGGCAATTGGATCAAAGTGATAACTATAAACTTTGTACGTGACTTCTAGGATATGGTTTCCAATAGACAGGTTTGGACCTGAAAATGCTCTAGCAGCTGATTAAGCAAGCAATAACAAATTGATTAATTTATACACCAATATAGCCCTCAGTATTTTCCACACTAGTGGAGAAATAAATAAGGAGAATGCATGTGAAAGTTATGATAACTCGATAAAGTCTGTTGATGTCATATCAGATACATATCAAATTGTTATCATGATCAAGTTACACGAATTTAGCAAAGTTCTAAGTTACATGAAAATGAAATCTAAAATGTGATAGAACTGTTGTTGCTAAGACTAAACAGCGGGCTGTATTATATAGGCAGCATACCTAGTCCAATAGGGAAAAATGATTTGTAACAATGGGGAATACACCTTAACATAAGGGAAATTATATGACTGTTTCAATATCATACAGCTACAGAACTATGTTATTGAATTAATTTGTATAAACTGACATCTACAATTCTATTTTGAGACTACTCCTTCTGCAAGGTATAGAGGAACAATGGAAAAATTTAAAGGGCTTGTGTTGAGCATAATCTATCTATAATTAAAAACAATGGGAATATAAAATGATAATTACATTCCTATACGGCTACACCCACCTTCCCTCAGATCATATTTGGGAGAGGCTTGGAGGGATTTTCTAGAGCAAAAAGAGCATGGGGAGGGCATGCAGGTTGTGGGCTAAGGCTCATCAATATTCACTAGTAGTTTCCTAAGATGTCTTCCTGACATCTATTAATATCCATTAGTTATTTTCTGAGATTTTTTCTTGAAATTTGCAATGCTGCAGTGCGGACAAATGTACTCCAGCCCATCCGTTTTAGCATAGTCCTGCCAATCATCATAACGATGCCAAGACATCAAATATACATTTTCGAATCTACTCATGCTGTCTGTATCTTCATGCAAATGGATCAAATAGGAAAAGCCAAATGGAAGGAGACCAAAAGCTAAGGTAAATTTGCAATTCATGACACCACTAAATTAAAAGAAATCTTACTAAGGGTTCATGTAAATTACCACAGCATTCACCCACATTTTGTATAAGAACCCAAATAAGGCAACCATACCTTAAAAGCACCAAGCCCCTGCCACCTACCACAGCCAAAGTGAGCCCACTCGCCACATATTCCGCAGTTCACCCAATCACCAGCTGCACTACTGTTATATCATGCAAACTCAAATTATTTAGTAAGGCTTTCAGTTTTGTGTGCATGCATACAGTAAACAGCAACATGGAGAGAGAGAGAGAGAGAGAGAGAGAGAGAGAGACAACAAGAAGCATTCTCCATCTACATCATCATGAGCTAGTTCATATTCTAGAAGATAAGTTTCGTAATGCCTTTTTAGTGTATTCCCCACACCCTAATTATCAGCAGAATTACAACTTGAGTCCTCCAAAAGTTTTCCAAAATCCTTGTAAGTTACAGTAGGTTAATGAAATTTGAAGTATGAAAAAATAACATCATATAAAACCAATCCCAAGAGAAAATCGTAATTTTAAAATAAAAATAAAAAAATAAAAAAAAAAATGCCAGAGTTAGTTTCAGCCTATCTAGCCCCCTCAAGTTAAGTTATAAAGCTCAACAGAAAATATTGAAAATAAATTTGTGTCAAGAATATTTTGAAAACAAATAGTAAAAAATCATCATTAGCAAACGCCATCTCCCAAATACTTCAAATTTTCCCAATTAGATAAGCTTGCAATCACAAAAGGCATTTACTACGCAATGTGACATAATATTAATTTTGTAATTAAGGTCATGCAACATAAAGCATCTCAAGAATAAAAGAGGAAAACAATGAAAGTTGAAAAACCATACAGTCATTCTATTGGTCAATGTGTGATTACGCATCTTTGTGAAAACTTGTCCTTTCCAATTGATGCCATTCCCAACATGAAAGCCTCCTCGTGAAACCACCTAACCTGAGGGACCAACTTTTTAAAAGCTAGTTCTTGGCATATTTTCAATAACCTTTAATTAGGTAAAGAACTTACTTCTCTATACAAGTTGAAAAGGTCAAGGCGCTTAGCATTGAGAATGGCATCAGGGAACTCAGCTAACCCACCTTGAGGAATGAGACGAGTATGTCCACGGAGGAGGGTCAAAAACTGCATTACATCCCTAAAAAAATCCTCTTGCCAGGATAAGAAAGTTGACATATAAGTATTTCAACTCCTTGCACATAAATTGCATCAAGTATATCGAGAGATCCAACAAGGTAGAACATTCATTTGCATAAACAGCTAATTCATATACAAGATCTTATTACCAAAATCTATTCAAACTCAGCTAATTTATCTAACTTGGATAGACTTCTAATAGTGTTTGGCTGGCAATTATCTTTTCTAAAAGTAGAGGAAGAAAAAAAAAAAAAAAAAAAAAAGGATTTGTGACAACAACGTGGTCAACATAATTGAAATCTTAAAATCCTTCTCCCTTTCCCCCAACTGCAAGAAAACCCTCACAGGGTCTGGTTTGGGCAAAGGTGTAAGGATCTAATCTAATATTAAATTTGCTGTAGCTGGCTGGCCTTAACCAAATCATTTAGGTACTTCCTCTTTATTTTCAAAAAATATCTGTTTGATTCCGATTTTGCTGTCTCCATTCGTTCGTTTGTTCGTATTTTCTAAATTCTCATTCTTATTCGGCAGATCTTCTATTCTATATATGTTTGTTCAGCATTAGATCTTAGATCTAAATTTATTGGATCCTTCTTGATTATATATATATATATATATATATATATATATATTTTTTTTTTTTTCTATTTGTGTTTTGCTTTTGCAGTGAGAATTAGAAAATGGATATTCATCGAAGAATTCAAATTCCAAGTCTAATAATAAGGTATCGTATTTTTAATTTCCTTGAAATTAAGGAAATTATGAAAAGGCAATATACATATATATATATATATATATATATATATATACTAGCCTCTGAGCACGTGCTCACGCACGTGCCCAGAGGCTCTTCTATTTTTTGGGTAAAGATTAATAATTTGTATTTATTAATAATTTTCATTTTTTGGGTAAAGAAACAAATACATCGTGATGAAGTAAAAAAAAAAAAAATGAATACATGGGATGAGTTTTGTAGATTGGAGAAGTTTTAAAACTAACAAAAGAGTAATTATATTTTGTGAGGAGTTAGTGAGTAGAAGTAGGAATTTAAATCAACATAAAAGTAGGAGTTTTTAGAAGTAGGAAAGCATTTCAACGTAGAAGTAAAAATTTATTATTTTTGTCAATTTATTATTTTAATCCCATTTTTAAGTTTTAGGTAGGGATATTTTTGTCAGTAAAAAAAGCAATAACTAATTTTCTGAATCCTCTTAATATAGACATATATATATATATATATGACAAATATGTATATTTATCCGATAATTATGAGAGGAAATTATGATGTAGGAATCTGATGACATAGATCTACCACAAGATATAAAGAAGCTCAAAGGAAGAAAAAATATATATCTTCCAAATACGTTTGAGTAGATATAATATCAAGAATGAGCTTGAAAATTTGTGACAAAGATTTATTTATTGTATGAGACAACATATTAAAACCTTTCATAAAAATATCTATTACCTCTAAAATGAAGAATAATTAACATATCAGCTAAATAATGCAGGGGTGCAAACATGACTGTATGGGGCACAAAACCCTCAACGCACTGCACTTTCATAGACTGCTCAACCAGTAAGTCAAACACAACATAATACAACAGTGTAAATTTGTCACTAAAGAGAAGCTGGAAGCTGATGAGTCGTGGTGAAACAAATCAATGAAAGAAGAAAAAACAAAACATAGAAATGCCTCCTCACCTTCAGCCCCCAATTCCCAAACCCCAAAAAAATAAGTTCTACTTCTTCTATGGCCACCGTAAACCCTCCCAACACCGCCCCACCGTCCGCGGCGGCCTCTTCTCCAACCGCCAATCCATCTCCCTCCACAAACCCTCTCCTCCCCACAATCCTCAACCCTTCAATCTCCACCACTGGGACCCACAACATTCCCCCACCACCACTGAAACCCGCAACACCAACACACCTCTCTCATCCGACTCTCCCCTATCGCCCGATACATCATCGACTCATTCCGCAAGAACCAAAACCACTGGGGCCCTCCCATCGTCTCTGACCTCAACAAACTCCGCCGCGTTACTCCGGACCTCGTCGCTGAAGTCCTCAAATCCCAACCCGACCCGAATCTCGCCTCCAAGTTCTTCCACTGAGCCTCCAAGCAAAAAGGCTTCCACCACACTTTCGCTTCCTACAACCGCTCTAACCGTTTCCGCTCCGCCGATCAACTGCCCGAACTCATGATCTCCCAAAACAAAGGGATTTTTCAGAAAATAACTACAAAACCCAAACTATTTCATTAGTTAGGAAACGTTTGAAACTAATTTGGAATATAACAACTCGAGTTCAGAGGGGACGATTTCCTGGGTTTTTTTATTTTATTATTGCGAGAAATCGAGTTGAAAGAACTCGACTTCTAAGCCTAGAAAACGAGTCCAAAGGACTCGGTTTTAAAGCATGGAAACCGAGTCCCTTGCACTCGGTTTCAAAGCCTGGAAACCGAGTCCATTGGACTCGGTTTCTACTCTTTGAAACCGAGTTTAACGAACTCGTTTTTCAGGCTTAGGAACCGAGTCCTTTGGACTCGATTTCCTTTTATAAACTGCCAGCATTAGTTCCATCAAACAGCAGCACTCCCATCCAACAGCAGCACTCCCATCCCACAGCAACAACATCACGTGGGCATCACAGTTCCCCCACAGCAGCTTCAGTCCCCAGCCCTCCACGTGTCTGTGGGTCCCAGCTGGACCTCTGTCCCTCTTGCCGTGGGAATAAGTTCTCTGTATTGTGAATATATCTTCCATATCAGAAACTCAGTCTCTATATTCAGCTCTCTCTTGAACACTCTCTATATTCAGCTCTTCAACTCAGTCTCTATATTCAACTCACTCACAGAACACTCATCACACAACATTCTCAGGTAATATTTTTACAATATTGTGATTATTTTGCTAGATTTTTTTTAAAGAAAAATTTAGAACATATTAGGAAAAGTTTTGTTTTTCTTATTTGTTAGTGTAAATATTGTGATCAATTTATTTGTTAGTATATTGTGATTATTTGCTAGGTTTTTTTTAAAGAAAAATTTAGAACATATTAGGAAATGTTTTGTTTTTCTTATTTGTTAGTGTAAATAGTGTGATTAATTTATTTGTTAGTATATTGTGATTATTTGCTATTTTTTTTTTAAATTAATGTTATGACACATTTATATAAGATCATAAATCTACTTAAGAAAAAATATCTATAATGAGTAGTAATTTAATGATTAATTGTTGGGAATATTTAGTAAATAATTGTGATTAAATTACAACATATTGGGGAATTTTTTTTTTGTTAGTGTAAATATTTTGATTAAATTACAACATATTGGGGAAATTTTTTTTTTTTTTTTTTTTTTTTTTTTTTTGCTAGTGTGAATATTGTGATTAAATTATTTGCTAAGTTTTTTTTTAAGAAAGTTAATATTGTGATTATTGGGAATATTTAGTACCAAATATTGTGATTATTATGTGAAAATTTGAGTACTCTAGATATGCAATTTTTTCCTTTTTATTTTTATTTTTTCATTTAAGAGAATATATAAAACTTTTTTGGCTAAAGGTTCGAAGCTCAAAATCTTATAAATCCAATTATTTTTTATTTTTTTTAAGGAAGTTGCAACAGTAAAATTGTAACATGAAATGGTCATGACCATGACCATGACCATGAATGAATGTGTAAGGATGGTGCAGCACGAGCACGTATAGTTTGTGAAAAAATTACAAATATTTGGTGTTGTTACCATTTGTAACATTCCAAGTTAGGAAAAAAGGAGCAGACTTTAAAAATAGAAAGAGAGCAAACGCTGTCCATTTCCATAGCCCTTTAGGATTTTAGGGGATTAGATATTGGCAAAAAGAATGGAGTCATTAGGGATTTTTTTAGAAAATAACTACAAATATTGTGATTATTGGGAATATTTAGTACCAAATATTGTGATTATTATGTTATTACAACATATGGGAATATTTGTTTTGTTTGTTAGTGTAAATATTGTGATAATATGCTAAGTTAAAAAAAAATTAATATTGTGATTAATTATTGGGAATATTTAGTACTAAATATTGTGATCAATTGTTAGGAATATTTAGTACTTTTAGGTCTTTCTCATGGATATGAAATGGATTATAAGTTTGATACCTAAGATAGTAGTCTTTTTACCATAAATTATTTCAAGATATATTTGTTTAAGATTTGTAACAGAGATTTCAATGGATAACTGGTTGGTATATAATATTTTTGTTCATCATAACTTATTTGAATGGGTTTTGAAAGTCATGCCCCTAGAATGATTTAGAATTTTTAAAGAATATGAAATTGGTAATGACTATTTTTGTAAGATTACTAAAGGTGAGTATATGCAAATTTGGTTGAGGTTAGTATTGTTGGCATTTCATACGCAAAGTTTTGTGATTGATGTTGATTGAGCGTTATAAATTTGTCACTAACACAATTGCACTTGATGATCTATAGGTTGACAATGATCTATATAAATATATACTACGGTGGACCCCTTAGCAATGCCAACCCTTATGATGGAGTCTCATTTCAAGGTCCGGGTATCCAGTGCTACTATATGATGATACGCCGTAAGCTAAAGACCCTGAATGAGCTGAAAGTAAAAATTATGGAAGAGTTGCAAGTGAACCCTGCTTTGCATGACATACATATTACTTTCCGTTCTCCATATGAAATCCTCAATCAATGCATTAATTACAGATATATGGCGATAACAGAGGACAAACATGTGAAATTCATGTTTAGTAAGATGGACAAATGGAAACAAGCAGCAGATTTTGAGTTATACGTCACTTTGGAGCCTCGTGCAGAAGTCGGCGTAGAGGACGAAATTGTACAAACAACTACATCTCTACAGTTTGCAGTCCTAGATGATCAATGCACCACATTGGGAGGCTATACACCCCTTTTCAAGAGACACCAGTAACAATTGAGAGTGAACCTGGAAATAGATATGAAGATCAATTTTGTACACATCGAGGTGAATCCTCTACAGTTCCAGTAGTTGAAGATGAAGATGAAGACGAAGACTGTTCTGGGGAAGATGGTGAGGATAGAGATGAGTATGAAGAGAGGATTGACGATGGTGACTTTGACAGGGGTCTTGATGACCATGAAATTACTCACATTCCTCATGTTGATGATATGGCTGAATGTGATGAAAATGATGAGGACGCTAATGCTAGAGTTCAGCATGTTACAAATACGACCCTCGTTTATGAACCTCCTGCCTCATCATTTTATGAAAATACTTGGGAAAATATGGTTGATCCTGAAGTTGTTCAGCAAGCATTTGGTTCTTGGAATGCAGACATGAATTTTGCGAAAGGGTTGATTTTTGCTAATAAAGATGCGGTGAGACGTGCATTAACAATTTACGCCGCAAAGCATAACAGAAACTTTGTGACTAGTAGGTCGACCACAAGTAGACTGTTTGTGAAATGCAGCGATGAATCATGCATGTGGTACGTTGGGGCAGTTGTGAAGCCTGAACTCGGACTATGGATGGTCACATCTTATAGGGGTCCTCATAGTTGTATGCCCCTTGCCACGGCCCTTGATGGTAGAATGATGGATTGTAATTTTCTAGCAGAAGAATTTGTTCCATTGGTGAAAGAGAAACACACGGCAACAATTTATCACCTCAGACATTTCATTAAAGGGAAGTATTATGGGCATATTCTTTCTTACTATAAGATATGGGATGCGAAACAACGAGGTATTGCAAAGATATTTGGGGATTGGGAAGAGTCTTACCAAAGGTTGAGAAAGTTATTGTTTGCATACTGGGATCAAGAACCTGGCACCCGTTTCTGGTTTCACACCATACCCAGGGACGAGTTCGGTGATACAATATTGCGCTATATATTTTGGGCTTTCACTCCATGCATTGCAGGATTCAGACATTGTAAGCCAGTGATCAGTATTGATGGGACCCATTTGTATGGTAAATATCGAGGGGTGTTGTTGATTGCAGTGGCCACCGATGCCAACAACAAGGTTTTGCCTCTTGCCTTTGCCGTTGTGGACAAAGAGTCAGGGTCTAGTTGGGGGTGGTTTTTAGAACGCCTCAGGAATGCACTGGGGGATGTGATAGCAGATAAGGACATCTGTATAATTTCTGACCAACATAAGGGTATTCAAAGTGCAATTGCAAACTGGCCTAGACATGATGATGGACGACAATGAGTAGTTCACAGATATTGCCTTCGACATGTTGCTAGCAACTTCAACACGCATTTTCAGGCCGCCACTTTAAAGTCATTAGCCTTGAAAGCGGGGTATGCTACTCAGGAATCTAAATTTGAGTTGTACATGCAACCTATCAAGGAAGCTGAGATCGAGGCCCTTAGGAAGAAACGGAGAACCGAGCGGCAGGAAAGTGAACCCGACTCATCCATCATGCCATACACATATCTAATGAACGAGGATCTAGACAAGTGGACCCAACTACATGATGGTGGATACCGTTATGGGGCTATGACAACCAATGTCTCGGAGTGCTTCAATGGAGTACTCAAAGGTGCCCGTGGCCTACCCATTGCTGCAATGGTTGAATTCACTCATTGCAAACTTGTTGCGTATTTCCATGATCGACACAAAGAAATTACTCATGATCTCTCAAAGGACAAGGTATGGACTAAATATGCCTTAAAAATCTATGGACACAACCTACAAAAATCAATTTCACACCAAATAAATCCGTTTAATAATCTGAATGGTATTTATCAAGTAATTACTTCATACAACATCTATAGCTCTGAAGGGGGACACCATAGTTATGAAGTAAATGTAATGGCCAGA
This sequence comes from Quercus robur, assembly GCF_932294415.1. NCBI lineage: Eukaryota > Viridiplantae > Streptophyta > Magnoliopsida > Fagales > Fagaceae > Quercus > Quercus robur. The sequence goes on along the minus strand of NC_065538.1, from coordinate 88,724,535 downwards.
ACATGTGGTTGTGGAAAGTGGCAAATGAGAAAGATCCCTCGTTCACATGCAATTAAAGCTCTTCAGTACTTGAGGCAAGATGCGACTGCATATATTGACCCATGTTATAGTTTGGTGAACGCCATTCACACCTACTCACATGCATTTGTGGTGCCAAAGTCAGATTCATTGTGGAGGGATGTGGATGGTCCAAAGTGGGTGCCTGACCCAAAACTGTTGCGGGGCAAAGGTCGACCTGTGGCGTCTAGGATACGAAATGAGATGGATGGGGTCCGGCGAGAACCGGGAAGCCGGAGGCCAGATTCTGACTTGAGGGAGATTCAGCAAAAGCAAAGCTGTGGACTATGTCATCAACATGGGCATAACCATAGAAGATGTCCGCTTTCCCGTGGGGCTTCGACAAGCAGTAATAATCCAAACTAGGTAAGTGATGCTTTTATATAAAATGCCATGATTGTATCAATTAGCCAAGTTGCATAGATTAGTACATATGTTTTGGGTTTTGGTATCTAACAACAATATTTGAATTTTTGCCAGGCATGCAAATACTCGAGTTTGGAATGGCATTGTAGATGTCAATTGGGGTTCTCTTTATTATGTATTTGAACTTACTACTGGGTTGTATCCACACAATTATTATTTTGTTTGTCACTGAATGAACTTGTAATCGAAGTATTTTATATCCAATGTACCTGTTTCTAGATTGTGATATTATGACTGTTTAATTTTGTCTTTCAATTTTAAATCCCCACAATTTTGTAGTTTATATTGCTTATGTAAGGTTGAATTTATTCAACCATCTAATTGGCTTTATTCCGTGCCAAATTTGCTTGTAATTCAGCATTTAGTAACCCTGTATTTAGGTGGGTTTGTTGTAAGGGTAGTGAGTGAGATAGAGTGAAGATTGCTCAAGAGTGTGCAAGAAAACAGAGAGTCGCGGCTGGGACTCGCGGGTGGACTCGCGGCTGCAAGCCGCCAGAAGCTGCACACGTGCCAAGCATGCTGGAAGATGAACAGTCATGCTAGCTGGAGCACTACAGGACAAAACAGGACAACTGGCCATACGGTTAACTCGCGACTGGATCTCGCGACTTGGTCAAGCCGAGAGGTCAAGCCGCGAGCCACCCCTGTTTTGCCATAACCTGACGTTTCACATTCCTCTCACACTCCAGTATAAATACCCCTTTAACCCACGATTGAAAGAGAGCTTCCAGAGAGAATTTTGAGAGAGAAACCCTAAAGAAAAACCAGATTGCTTCACCCACAATCTATACCTTAGAGTCTCTTCAAATTCCCTTACTCTCTTCCTCTCCATTGTCAAATCCTTGAGAGGCATTATACCAAACCTGGTTCTCACCATTATCATCTCTGTGAGACAGTTGTTTGGAGTTCTGGGAAGCAGTTAGGAAGAAGCCAATCTTCATTGGTTGATGCTACGGTCTAGTAGCGGAATCCGGGAAGCTAGAAAAGAAAAAGGTTCGGCGCAACCTCGTTGGAGCAAGAAGCTTGGAGGGCTTAGGTGCACTGGGTAGATTAGGCATGGAGGGTCTATTGCTGTCCTTGTATCCCAACTGTATTTTCTAGTGGATTGATTACCGCTTGGAGGGCGGCGGAGAGGTTTTTCGCCGAGGTCTTCGGTTTCCTCTTCGATAACACATCGGTTGTTATCTTTGTGTTTGCATCTTCCTTCCTCTCTATCTTTGCCTTTATTTTATCTGCTGTGGTTTTATTTTGTTATGGCTTAGATAGTTGTTTAACCAATTTCATATTATAGCATGTGTTAAGTTTCCGCACACTTGTTGTTTGACATATTGCTTGATTTGGTTAAGTTGTATTTTGGGGGTCTAAACGTTCAAAGGTGTTTTGTACACGTTTTTGAACTTTCAGCTTACTACTCACTAGTTTAATTGTGATGATTGAATTAACTTACTGAAATGAACTTTAAACAGTACATATATATCCAGGCTAGGAACAAATTTTGTCAGAGTGATGTGTGACTTGGACGGTTAATTTTCAATGAATTAAAGGTAGCACTGTACCAAACTTCAACTTCAAACCTTACAGTTACAGACTACAGGACAAGCTAAATGGAGAATTGGGTTTTGGGAATCTCCATCCCCTTTTTCATATATGAACTAGTCTTGGCCTTGTTAATAGAATCTTTCACAATGTGATAAAGTGAAAGAACACCTATTGGCTATTGCTTAATATTGTCTTTTCTCAGCTGGACGGTACCACTGCCACATGGAGAAGAAGGGACAGCCATCGAGGTCAAGTAGAAAGCAATAAAAAAAAATTCAAGTTATCTCAGTAGAACTACTACCTTACTAAAGCCGCTGCCATAGACAAATAAAGTACGTAAAAACAAGATGAAAGAAATGATCCATATGCTAGCAGGACAGGTTGTGGTACTAGACCAAATTAGATGTGTTCAACAAGTGGGCGGTCCTTTTCTTTCCCAATATCCCTGGAAAATATTTTGTTTCTTCCCCTAATGTTTCATTGTAAATTTTAAGGTTGTTTTTTTCCTCCTATTATAGTTAATTATAGAAGACCAAAAAGAGAAATGGCAAGAGAGCTCCACATAAATGCAATAGCCTCATTATTTAGGTAAAAAAATAAAAATAAATATTTATTTTATTTTTTAGGGGAGAATATTACTTGTAAGGGTTCTTTTGCTCCCAAAAAAAAAACATAAAAAGCCTTTATTGAACCCAATGTTCACAATTCTTAACTATGATTTTTCCTGAATGCTATAGACACACACACATCCTTCCCTTCCCCTTCAAGCAGTAATATATATTGTCAATGAATTATCAGCCCTTTGATTATTCGTGCTTTGAGCATTGATGCTACAACTTCCAATTGAAGCTTGGTCAGTACCATCAGTGCAATCATGCTCATTCATCAAAAAACAACCAAAAAGAGAGAAACAATAAACAACCCAAGGAAACACTTATTTCTGAAGACACTCGTAGGAAATTTCCCACCTCAACATCCATGCAAACCCGACTATGCATTTATCTAGTGAACAAATTATTGTCTATCAAATATATCAATTACAACCTCCCATTTGTCTGATTTTTTTCCCCATTTTAAACATTGGTTATTTTATAAGGAAAAAATAAATTCTAACAATTTGTGATTGATAGAAGCATCAATGGAACAGAAAAGGTGAAATAGATGACTTTTATTTATCAAATTAGTATCATTTCGGTAAATCTCAACATAATTTAAAAGCTGTACATAGAAAAATTCTTGTACAAGCTATGCAATTCACATACAAAGCATTACGCAAACCAACATACTGATTATGAAGAGGCTATACAATCATACATAAGATCTAGCTAAATCCAATCCATTTAACCAAGGATGGAACAAAGTGACAAATTACATATAAAAAACAATCAAATTATATAGCCAAAATGGATAGATGCTACACAGCTACACTATTGTTGCTTATAGTAGCCACTTTGCTTATATACCTTACTTTCTCACTATGGTACCGCTCCATCAACTCTTGAAAAGAATGTTTGTTGTTGATGGACTACTCTATATCAGCAAATGATGATGCACAGGCAATGAACTCCTTCACACGCTCTTGAAAAGGTGTATAATTAACTAATAGACGATCCAAAACGATAAAAGTAGATTCCACCACCTGTGTCATGGACTCGTGTTGAAGCGGATTCATTGATTCAAGATGGGTAAGAAGCTGATTTTGAAGAGGCAACACTGTCTGCTCAAGCACATCCACGTTTAAAGTTGTTACGCTACCTTTTAGCAAAGCAGGAGGACTCTTGGGGATTGACAATTCACTCGAAGACTGAGCGTCACGACAAGATATTTGTGATGACGTCTCATCAAATTCAACAATTAAAGGGCTATGATGCAGGTCAACAGAGCCTTCACAATTAGACACATCTTTATCTCGAGGAACAAATATGGAATCAAAATTAGGGAAAACACCTGCCAAAAATATGAATCAGAGTCACAACCAAAGATGAAAGAGGGAAAAAAAAACCAAACAAATGGAATGTAATCTGTATTTACCACAAGAGAGAAGCCGAGGTGGAAGAACTAATAAACATCGAGGAGGAGGGAAAGCAAGCCGGCCCAACCAACCCAGAATATGAAGTCCTAAAACTTGACTTATACAATCTGTCACTGGAAGAAAAAAAATATATATATATATTAACAAATAATTGATAAGGGCAAGCAGCAAGTTAGCAAGAACAAAGCAAGAGAAACATAAACTATAAAGATACGGTGGGTGAGAGGGGGGGGGGTTGGGCTAGGCAGGGCAGTAACTGTAGGATACATAGCAAATGTGTACATGCGCAAGAAAATACCTTCAGTACAAGTGTCTCCAACAGCAGTAATCTGCCTCCAGATCTCAACCTGTCCGCAATGAATCTCAGCCTGGACCATAAAATGGTTTTTCTGCTTCTGGGTCACCTTCAACTACTTCCACTCCAATATAATATCCTTCCTTATAATCTCCTGATTTTACAATACAAACAAAAATTATAGATAAACCCAGTTGGAGAACAAAATTAAATACTGAAACTTGGCAAAGATAAGAGGATCTCTGGGATATGGAGAACATCATTTTGGCATCTAAAATTTGATATGGTGTAGAACTCTAATATGTGGACACAATTATTAGGCCGCTTGTCTTGTGCCACATCAGCTAGTTTTCTCATTTTGGAAAATTATACTGACCTCTCCCAAGATTTTCCGTTGTTATACACTTTTTTTTTTTTTAATTAAATATAAGCTATTTACATTGATCTCCAACTAAATGGTTGAAAAAATAATTATATTTTGTGATGGCCAGAGGGAGGATAGACATATTTGTGAATTTTTATTTATTTATTTATTTTATTTGCAGAGGGTATGTAAATTAGTAACTAATCACAGAAACATGGTTGCTTGGTCTGCTGTGCAAGAATCGTCTACTTCTACAGGTAAGTAGTTGCATTCTCATCTAATATTATATAATTTGTAACAGTTAAATTGTACAAGTTAAATCAATTCAAGAAAACTACAAATGTCTTGAAATTACCAGTGGCTGCCGAAACAAAGGAGGTGAAGACAGCTCAAGAAGAAGCTCCAGCAAAGGCCAAACCTCCAGCAAAAGCTGCGGCCAAGCCACTGCCTCAGTTAATGGAGGAGGATATCATCCCTTCATTGAAAGCAATACTTGAAGCTCAACCTGATCTTTCTGAAATTGAACTATCTTTCCAAGACAACAGGGTGAGTGTTTTTTTTTTTTACTATTTAAATCCTACAAACTGATATGTAGCAATCGCAAAAAAAAAATTCGGACACTTATTTATTATGTTGTTAAAGTGAGGTCAATCACATTTAGCTTTAGTATTTTCCTTTCTATTTTTTCAAAAATTCTCTTGGATTGATTCCTGTGTTTATCATGAAATCCCTCTTAAAATCTCTCCTTTTTTTTAACTGGGAAGATATTAGAGACTAACAATTATATGAATAAAGATGTCAAATTTGGTTCATAACATATTCTCCAGTCAAAACCAATTCTATTTGGTAAAACATCACATTCAGTAAAAGAAAAAAGAAAGCTGATATCTTTTAATTTTTGCTAACTAACACCTTATATCTTTTTTGCTAACTAACACCTATAATTTTTGCTAACACCTTATATCTTTTACTAGGGGGGAAAATGATTCACAATTACTTTTGTAAGGTCATATGTTCTGGAGTCTTACAACTATAGGTTTATAAAAAAGAAAAAAAAAAAAAACTCCTTACCTCCTTTAACTTTTCAGGACCCACTTCCACCAACTCTTCAACTGTGCTGTAATAATCAAGATGAATTACAGTGTGCTGAGCAGGAACACTTATTTAAGCTAGGGGGTGGATAAATCAAGGCACAAAAGTAAAAGAAATGTAACCTTGGCAAGTCCCTCCCCTTCATTTTCTGCTAGGGCCTTTGTGTTAGCCACCAAATTTTGGGTCTTGGGATTGCTTACTTCAAATCCCTCTTTTTCAGCTTTCTCCCTTGCTTGAGCCTGCAAATTTTAGATATTTAGTCAAAATTGCTGCCTATTAACCAGGACTGCTGATAGGAGCTCTTGTTTTCATATACATGGGAAAGGAATATTTTATACGTATAATGGGAATATAATTAGCAAAGTGAACAAAAAACAGGTATTACATTAGTGCCACTCTAGTACACCGGAGGTATTCATGATAAAAAAAAAATATATTATCACAGACCAAATAAGCTTATTTTACAATGAGACAAGTCAAACAACATCTCAGCAACCCCAACTCCAGAATTCAGTGAAGGCTTCTTGACCATAACATCAGCTCCAACATAATTTCCTATGTCAACTTACTAAACTAACTAAGTTTCAGCAAATTTACTATTTTTTTTTTTTGAAGTAAGATGTAGTATTTTTGCAATATCTGAGACTTTAGTTTATTGAACTTGACTAATAATTATTATATGGGATCAGTAGCAATGTCTAAAGCAACTGAAAAAACCTACAGAGTTGTCTTCTATATTGGATGTTGGGGTTTCCCCTGAGTCATGTCTTGCAGCCATTAAGGAACTTGTACCAGGAGATTCTGGCGGAAAAACAGTATATTTTTCAGCATATATCCGAGGAGGGATAATGGGCGCTGGTGGTGAAATAGTAGACAGATAATGCAAGAGCATCTGTATAATTTGCCTGAAGTTTGGTCGAGTGTTTGGGTCCTCTCTCCAACAATAAGTCACAATCAAACCCAAATCCTCAGGGAGGTTTTCAGCATTGGGCCTCACATTCTGAAACAATAAATATTTGGATGATGTTAAAAGCTCCAACAAATAAATGAGATTTAATCTACCAATGGGACAATGTGAATCCTTGTGGCACACATTGCAAAATAAATTACCTGATGGCCTAATCATTGAGATTCATACAAAAACAAATAAGGATGTTAGACCCCTTTCTAGAATAAATTGTGCTTATTGTACATTCCATTCCATTCAATGTCAAAGTTTGAAACTAATGGTTAGATATAAATTAGGACTACAAGAGCAATTTTAGAACAGTTAGACTTTCAAGACGTTCTTAGGTAAGGCAAAAGCATAATGAGCAAATACAACCCATGCTGTCAGCTTTCAAAGATATTCAAAGATATAGACAAGAAATTGCATCATTCTAACTAAAAGTGGAATAGTTTGTATGGATTACAATTAAAAGAAACATATTGGTTCACTTCTAGCAGCAATAATTTCCTGAAATTTTCAATAAAGGATCCAATTGTATAAATTATGTAGCCCGTCCTTGCATAAAAATGTCTCCACCCCAACCAAAATTATAAATAAATAAATAAAAGTAAAAACATGTGATACCTCCTGGTCTGAATTGTATGAACCCAAAATTTTCTAGTCTTTTAGCTGTATCCTCAGAGAATGCCTTCACCCAAAAAGATAAAGTCTCCTTAGCCAGCTGCAAAAAAGGAGTATTTCCAGAAAACATAATCAATTGACATAGACATCAACAGTAAGATGCACCATTATTATACCAGGGGGAAAAAAGAGATTAAAGTTTGGGAAGACTGTATGAACATAGTGTAAGCCACCAAAGGCAAATGACTTGTTAGATTTCTTGGTCCCAAAGTTAAAGTTAGAAGCTCATAATTTGTTTATCCTACTCCCATAAGTTCTCATCAAAAACTGAGCTCAGCTGCATTAGGATTTTGTCATTCTGGATCCTTTAATCTTCTATGCAGAGCAAATGATATACCCCATTATTAAATTAGTACTACTCTTACAACTAAATTGAACTCTACACTGTTACAATTGACAAGAAACAACAGATACACTTTATAGGTCACAACAAAACGTAAACATATCCGTAAAACTTGTAGACTCCGGGAATTGGATGTTACAACTTTGTCAATGTAATATGCTACCCACAAACTGAAAGCAATTATAATAAGACATGGCAATTCAACAATCTTGTTTCCCTGTTCTCTCGTACTGAAGAGAATTTGAGTCCTCCTGGATATGTGGTTCTCAGTGCAGTCATTTCTCAAATGCAAAGTCAATGTAATTGAAATTAACAATTTACATGCCTCTCAGTCCTTCCCCAGAAGTTACCATCTGCTAGCACTATCGCATTAGTGTTGGTCATCAAGATCCCCAAAGCAAAAAATATATTAGATACTCCAATAGATTCTCCATGTATTCCTTGTATTGCCTGTAGAAAATCAAAATTGCAACACATTTTCAAAGCGCACATAAACAGATATGAACCATCATTTTTGATAGTTATTTATGTACTTGCACATATACACATACATACATGTGTGTGTGTAGGGATTTACTATCATTCCCACTTTCATGTTAAGGATAGCAGCCTTCCCGTTTTTGTTTAGCCAAATATTCCCCACTTCCTCCATATAAGGTGTGGGCATTTTTTTCCACAACTATCAAAACCACCCTCACAACTCACACTACCCCACCCAAGTCACACCATGTCTAATCAAGTCTTTACCATGTCACAAGTGTTAACTAGTTAAATATCAGACAATTAATGATGATAGACAGGAGCATTTCACACTGAACACAGATGGAGTGCATACACGAGGAGTTTATGATTGACACAAAAACTGTACCAATCACCATTGGCAAAAGGCCAACAAGAATGCAAAGATACAGTAAGAGCAGAAGGTTCATGACAGTTCAAAAACGTGTACAAAACACCCTTAAACGTTTAGACCCCCAAATACAAAATAACCAATTCAAGCTTTATGACAAACAACTAGTGTGCGGAAAATGAACATAAGCTATAAACAGAATTGGAAATCAATCTAAGCCAATTATAAATCACATCCACAGCAGAAAATAAAAGGCAAAGATAAAGGGAAGAAAGATGCAAACACAAGGACAACACACGATGTGTTATCGAAGAGGAAACCGAAGCTCTCGGCGTAAAACCTCTCCGCCGCCCTCCAAGCGGTCAATAATCCACTAGAAAATGTAGTTGGGATACATGAACAGCAATAGATCCTCCAAGCCTAATCTACCCGATGTACCTAAGCCCTCCAAGCTTCTTGCTCCAACGAGGTTGCACCGAACCTTTTTCTTTTCTAGCTTACCGGATTCCGCTACTAGACCGTAGCATCCGCCATCCTTGGCATCTTCCAATGCTTCCCAAAGCTCCAAAAACACTCAACACTCTAAATGGGTGTGGGTAGTGTTTGGATAAAAATCTCCTCTCAATAGGTATGACAATGAGAGAGGGAATGAGAAGAGACTACAAAGATTTCTCTCTAAGAATGAGTAGCTCTCTCTAATTGGGTGGGTGTTTTGAAGAAACCTCTCTTAGGGTTTTTCTTTTTGAATAGCCACCCATATCTTGTGGGAATGAGGGGTATTTATACTGGTGTGAGAATGGAATATGAAGAGTCAGTTTTTCCAAAAACAGGGCTGACTGGCGACTTGACCTCGCGACTTGACTGAGTCGCGAGTTCAAGTCACGAGCTAACTTAATGGCCAGTCTGGATTTTTGTCGTGTAGTGCTCCAGGTGGCGTGACTGTTCAGCTCCCCTGCATGCTCTGCACGTGAGCAACTTTTGGCGGCTTGCAAGCCGCGAGCCACCCGCGAGTCCTAGCCACGAGTCTCTGCTTCACTGCACTGTCTTGAGCATTTCTTCACACTCTCTCACACACTACCCTTACATGATTCCCACCTAAATACAAGATTTCTAAGTGCTATATTACAAGCAAATTTGTCATGGAATAAAGCCAACACATGGTTGATTAAATTCAACCTTACAGTTCACTTACAGTCAACTCAACCTCCAGCACAGCTAGGTCTTGGAGATTTGAAGAGTCCTCAACTCGTGATGGATCAATATACTTTGTAGATGTTAAATTCTCTGAAGTCTCATCATGTTCACTCCTCTCTATGACAGGCTCTTGATCTTTCTCAAAATGTTCATGTACAGCCACAGAAGTTGGGAGATGTTGAGGATTTTCCATCTCTAGTGAATCAAACTTCCTCTTTCAATTATTAGTACTCAAATCACCCATTTTAGTGACTAACTCATGGCTTGTTGAAGTAGAATCTACAGATATGCCATGTTTGCTTTCATCTACAAGATCATTAATTGTGGTAATTTCTTGAGTATCCTCCCATTGAAGGAAATGACAAGCTCCTTGTCCCTGTTTCAAAGCCACAATCCATTAATCAGATATCAACTAGTATGTGAAAGAATGGCATTTTAAAATGCTCTATAAGGAGGATACACAAAATGAACAGAGGCTGCTCTCCTAAAATGCTGCCATTGGATCTATATCTTTTCAAGTTTCTTAGTTTATTTTTATCTGTATTGGTTTTAGGACAAGGTGCTGTATAAGTAGTTGGAACTAAGCAAGACCCACTTACAGATGGATGTTTGGCACATTATATTTAATAACATTAACGCCAACAATGAAATAAGCAAAGGACCATGCAATATAAAATTATACATGGATACTGAGAAAATTTATATCACAAAATATCACTACATGCATAATCACCCATCTCATATGAATTTGCATTACATGCCTCAATTTGTTGGTGAATCAACGGTAGTGATTGTTAAATGGAAAATCCAACTGTGAGTTCAACAAGTATATACTTTTCTTCTATACATGTTAATAAGTTACACTCAATCAGGTATTGCAAGAAGGATTAATCATGCCAACAAAAGCAGATACTAAACCGCAGAGTGCTAGGCCAGCAGTTCTTAAGTTAATGAAATACAACCAAATAGTTCAATTACGCTAAGCAATTGATATTCCATTAAAAGTACCAAATTACCAATCGGAAACATAGACCATCAAAGAAACCACGTTTATGAACCCATGTTTTCATAGCAATACAACAGAAATTAGTGACTTTTGTTGAAGTTGGTGAGCTTACTCAATGGTTCTATATCTATCACAACTGGGAAAAGAGTTCATACAGGTAAATTACATTGTTTGAGAATGGTTTGTCGAAATTTCAAAAACCCCCTCCTATTTTTGTAAAAGACACTCCACCCCTTAATATATTGATTTACACAACAAATAACCCCTTATGACCATTTATGTTCATTACAAATTTTCAAATTTCTCATATTAAATTCTCAACCACTATATCCACCTAAAAAAATTTTGCTTAATAACCAGATTGGTTATATCGTAAGAAAAATTTTAAAATAAAATAAAATAAATAATAACCATAGGGGGCTAAGTGTCATTTTTTGAAAATAAGAAAGGGATTCCGACATTTCCTCAAACCTTAAGGAAGGTTAGTGTGATTTACCAAAAAAGTGAGTCTTGTTCAATTGCCAAAAAAGTGATAACAAATCAAGGGATACAAAAAAATAAATGGAGAATTCAACATATCCAATAGTTTTTTTTGTTATTTTTTTAAAAACAATTGACTTTTGTGCTACTAATTATCAGCCGGGAAAGAAAAGGAACAATTTGGTGAGATATGTGTGTGTATATATATATGAGATGGTAATTTAATAATAACTATCACAAAGTAAGGCATACTACATACCCAAAGACCCACAAAGGGACTGCAAGGAGCATTGTACCGACCATCACCCACTCATTTCTTGTAACAGGACCCATATGCTCCAATTTCTTTGCAGCCATGGCAGGGGCATCTGGTGTGTCTTTGGCTTCAGGAGGATATAACGAGTATAAGACTAGAGGAGTAGCTAAAAGACAAGCAATTGCTGGTAAACTAGCAGCTTTGAACCAACTTGTACTGTTAACACTCATCTTTCCAGTTTCTATTTAATTAAGAATTAAAAATAAAATCCTCAATAAATCACAAAAAACTAAAGACTTCCAATTCAACTTATATCTAGTCGAAAAAAATAATTGAATTGCGAATATTAAAAAAAAAAAAAAAAAACAATCGCATTGCAAAGACATTGAATTAAATTAAATTAAATTTGAAGTCAATTCAATTGCAAACTGGTTCCATAGTGTTTTTCGGTTTGACAAATGATCCATAGAGTTACCACTAAGGTACAAGGCTCTTCACAGAGAAGAACAGAAAACTAAAAGCGAGCAGTGAAAAAGGTAACTGTTATTCATATCTACCTAAACTATCTGCCGATACCTTTGAAGCATGTCCTTGTGCTGCCAGCTCCAGCATGGTAATTTGAACAGCACCTGGCTGCTCTGGTCCACGTGGAACCTAAATATCACTAGAATTGTTCACAAAGAACGTTGCATCTCGTGTTTTACGAACAGGTTCAAGCATGGCACCTTTAAACTGCCAAATTCAAGAAAACAATATAAGGGGCACTATCACTGTGGTTAGTTATTTCCAATTGACTTCCCTCACAATATTTATAAAATAAAAGACAACTTGGACTAAAGTTTAAAGCATAAAATACCAAGTATCTTCATGTATGCAGCAAACTTACACAAACAGAAATATCTGAACTGAAAAGCCCTCTGTCCAGAAAGCTAAAATCACAGAAATCACTTTCTTCTAAATTGTTAGGAGTACCATCTAAATGCACCTGTAAAGGTTAAACAACCATCATAAAGTTTTCTGGAACATGAAAAATAATGCTCATATAACGGGATGATCTTATCTTCATGTGTAATGATTTTTCTGCTCCACCCTTGGCCATTAAATTAAAGGTTTATTTCAAGAATAAGGCGATCAATGCATAATGATTATATATAGAACTAAAAGAGAGAATTATATGATTTGGTACCTCTGGACAAAGTATTCGATCAATCTCAGTGAACAGATCAAGTGTGGTGCAACGGCGCTACTGGACATTTTCAAGGGATAGCAGTCCGGCTGCATGCACCAAGTCATAAGTTCTAGGATACGTTGGAAAGGCTTCACACCTGAAAGGAAAATGGAATTATTATATATACAAGATCAAAGCATAAATTATTTACAATTACCAGATAAAAGTACAATACAATGGCTAACTTCTTTGTGAAGCAAATGATACCAAAGTAGTTCCTTAGATTGCTCAAAAAGATCATTCTGCGACAGTGCTGAGTTTTCAAGGGATCCTTGAATTGTATCATATAATTCTGTTATTATGGCATATCCTTAGAATGCATAACTTCTTTCAGAGTTACTTTATAATCTTTGGTAATTTGATTCACCAATACTCCCAACTAACTCCAAGCTCCAAATTATTTGAACGCTAAAAATCAAATCCCCTATACTGCTACTATTACTAAGTACCCTTAAAATTCTCACCAAACGTATCTGAAATATAGAATTGGCAAGTAACCACCTACACATTAAAGTAACTGTAAATCTTTTCCAATCAACACTTTCACTAGTAGACATGTAATGCCAGCCAAGTTCAACAGAAGGATTGGAAAGACAAGCCCCCTTCAAAAAGGTTAGTACTTATCCATTCTATTTAAGATGACCCACCAAATAAATTTTTAAATAAAAGTTCCTGGAACAGGACAGCCAATTGAAAAGATATCTGGAAGGGGACAGCAAACATGTAACTTGGATCAATTTATCTCCAGGGTTCACTGACTAAACTAAATAACCTGATATACTATCCTTGCATGTATATGAAAGACTGGAGCAATAGAATAACATTTAGTTGAGATTTCAGGTTAAGCAAGAATACCAAGATGTATCATTTATACTGAAAGAAAAATGGTAGGAAGAAGGTTTCATTACCAATCATGCAATACACCAACAAAACCCCTGTCCATGATCAAGGGAAGGTAGTTTGGTCCATTTGTATGGACCACATTCATGTTTTCTGCACCAATGTATCTCCCTCTCTCTCCCTCAACCCTAAACCCTAAAATAAAAGATTCCAAATCTTAAAGATTCCACCTGCTGATGCCACCCAACCAGTGAGATTAATGCTCAGAGGACGTCCAACCTTTCAGCCTCCAGCTGTAAGTCTCTATTTTCAGCAGTGGAACTAGGCGTTTAGCTATTGTGTGGGAGGGCTAATTAGGGACAGAATTGTGTGTATCTATATATATAATATAAGAAAAGAAAAGTAAGTGCATTTTTGGGGGAGCCACTTGTATACATAATTAAACTTTATCCTCAAATGTAAAGAAAAATTTAAAGCATTTAGAAAATCTTGGGGGAGCAATGGCCCCCTCACGCTATAACATGTAATATGACTTACTTCCCAAGAGCTTTATGGTGCAGAACAAGTCCCAAACCAGTACCATCCATCCCTACATACATTCATACCAACAAAGTTTCAACATCCAGCAATTTTAAATATAAAAAATAAAAAAAACTGACAACAATTTGCCTAATGTTTTAACCCACCAAAAAACACATTAAACATCAAAGAACAAAATCACTTAAAGAAAACCAAGAAACATATCCACTGAAATCTAGCATCAACACATATCTCGTAAACACAAAGCACAAAGCAAATTCAAAAGTAGAGAGTTGGATAAACTTTCCAACCAGGCATTAGTATTTCAATGTAAAATTTACAAAAATCAAAGACTTTGAAATATAATTAAAAAGAAAAGGGTTTCTAAGATAAACTCACATCAAATAATCAGGAATGTTTTGAAAGCATCAAAAGAATTAAATAAATAAAAAAACAGTGATTTCAGAGAGCGAGAGAGAGAGAGAGAGAGAGAGAACCTCTATGGGATGCTAATCCTAATGCATTTTACGCTTATGCTGTCTCGTATAGTGTCTGGTATGTGGGGGAGGGGGTACTGCATCTCCTTCGTGAGGCTCCTCACGTTGCTGCAAAAATGGAGTTACAACCAAACAATGGATTACATGAATTCCAAAACCAACCATAACAGTAGTTACTCAATATTCATTACATTAAATGACTTGTCATACCGTGGGGCCAGTGTTGTGTCCTGCTTTGTGACCACCTGTCCCACAAGGAGGTGCTTTTATTGTACGTTTAGGTCGACCTGGTAGGGGTGACTGTAACCCAACAACCTGCTCATTCTCAACATGCACAGCTGGCTGTTTTGCTTGACTCCCAACAACTGAAGATCCTACAACTGCGGGGGAGGAGGGTGTAGCAAATGAAATGTGAGTGCCCGTACTCATGGGATCTATATGCAGTCTAGGAGTGGGCATGAATGACATGGAGTGACTATGGGGCGGTACATGGTCTATATGACCAATGTTGTACGATGGGGATTGCGTGTGCATGACAGGAGGGGTTTGACTGAAATCAGGGCCGAGATCAAAGGATGGTGGAGTAAATGAAAGATGAGCAGGATCAAAAAATGTATGTGAGGTATGTGAAGGGATCTCGGGGTGAAAAGATGCATGAGCAGTGGGTAGAGAGATCTCTAGGTCAGAAACTGCATGAGCAGTATGTGGAGGGATCTCTGGGGAAGGAGATGCATGTGGAGGTGGAGGCAACTCTGGGGCAGGAGATGCACATGGGGGTGGAGGGAGATCTGCCCTACTGACAACCTGATGGGATGCAGCACGCTGACCATGGCTATGGCTGGCACGAGTTAAGCTCGTGCTTGGTCGTCCAGTATCTTCTGGCGCTTTTGGATTTGCCCCATCGATATCTTCCAACGGAAGTCGAGCAGTTATACGGTGAAGGCGTTCCACTGTCTTAAGTACAGCTGAAATATGCTTGTACTCAGAACTGCCTACTGTATAAAGTTTCAACAACTTCTTGTGACTGGCAACCTGAAAGTAAATAAATACAATTAGTACATCATACTGAAGTTCCTGATACGCAACAAAAATTGAAAAGAAAGGTCGAAGCAATTACCATAATAATAAGTAAAGCCAAAGTGTGGTCGACGAACCTCCAAGTCACCCTATCGTACCAATCGAAGTATGGATGAGCAGGCGACATATCACCCTCTAGTCGTGCTCCAGGACATAAAGATCGTGCTCGAGTATTCCATACTCGGATATGGCCATAATGTATGTCCCTCCAATTCACCTCCATCTTCCCCCTCAGGTCTATGGCATGAAGGGCTTCGTCAGTATCAACATATTGGGGGGGGGGGGGGGGTTCTTGTACCATCCCGAACTGACGAACAACACGGTCCGGTGTATGTTTCTCTACTAGCCAGAAACATACAAGCGGTACCCTCGCCGTCCATACATCCCTTCCGGCGACACAAAACGCAGGCAGGTGGGCTAATTCAGCTTCATATGGTTGCCACACCACCTGAAATAGTCAAATCAAAGGACAGCACATTATGCAATGTTCCATATCTATGAGCTCTTTTACATTTATAAATACAATAGTCATAAACAATAGAATAAACACAATTTTGGTACCTGCTTTGGATGCATACAATCTAAAAGCTGACGGTACCGGACCAGACAGATTTCAGCGGGGCTATTCAAGGTGCTCACAACCCACACAGTCCTACAATTGCGAAAGAGGGAGTCAATACTTGGAATTGAGAATATGAAGTAATCAACAACAATAAATGATGGGCAATCGTAAATTTAACAGTACATACCACTAAGATTATACTAATAAATGATTATCTAAACATATGATTAGTGGTGGAGCTAGAAATTAATAAGACTTATATTATACATTAATCATAACATATGACCTCCGTGGTTGTCAAACGATATATAAAAAACATTAATAAAAATCCTATTAATGAGTCAAAATTTGAAGAATATCAAGGTTAAAATTTTATTTTCTATGTCTAACAATGTGTTTAAAATTATGGATCTATTTCCAATAGAGAGAATCGGTCAAGGAAGAGACTTACTTAATAGACAATGGAGAAGGTGCAAATGGTGGGCCATATGCACCATCTGGTGGGAGGTCCATCCTTGGGCACAAAAAAGGGAATCTGACCCATGCCCAATACTGAACTAGCAACAAGGCCCCACCAATCTGACTAGCACCTCTGTCAGTTGCCCTGCATAACTCTCTGTACAGCCATGCAAGGCAAGCGCTCCCCCAACTGTACTGAGGTGGATTCCGAAGGTCCCTCAGCATCTGCAACCACATCGTATGCACCCTATCACCAGACTTGTCGGCGAAAATTGTGTCTGCCAGGAGTGCTAGGATATAGCACCGTGCATATTGATGCACAACCACCTCTGTTGCATCATCGGGCAACCCTTCGTCAATTTTTTCTAATAGCTTCTTTATTTGGATCCTTTGTCCTTTAAGCGTGGTGTCATTAGTAGCAATTCCAAGCAGACTCTGACATTCATCTTTCCATGTCAAGTCAGTTGTTCCAACAATTGCCTCACCATCGATTGGAATTCCGAAAAGAACCTCCACATCTTGTAATGTGATCGTTGTCTCACCATGTGGCAGGTGGAAGGTGTGGGTTTCACGCCGCCATCGCTCAACGAAGGCCGTGATCAGGTTATGATCAATCTCTCTACCTGGGGTCCTATACAGCCCCTCTAATCCAACTCTCTTCACAATGTCGACGATACGATCATCCACCACTATCCGGCGTCGTTTTCGGAACTCGTCATTACGACCGCGGCATTTCAATGGCCCTGGATCCTGCACATGATAGAACTATGGTGATGAGATGCAATATGCCATAACCTTTGTATATATGATTGTAGTTATTGATCCCAAAAAACAAAAATAAAGCAGTTATGAAGGGACCTTAAAATATCAACCCCAAAAAGAAAAAAAAAAAAAAAAACCAAATCGAATCGTTACCTTGCCTTCCCAAATAGCGCACGCTCGATGTGTTTTTATAAACCTCAACACCGAATCGTCCATGGGCCCAGGACCAAACTCATCAGGGAGCTGAGCAAGAACAGCAGCCATACTGCACGAAGTTTAGGGAGTCAAGAGTAATATAAGCACATGTTAAATTGGTAAGGATCCCAATTTCTTGCACAAACGATAAGTATTCAAGAGCTTCAAAAACGATAATATACTGCACCTAAAGTATATAAGTTTTACCCATTATACACACACACACATATACACTCTTCTAACCATGCATTTTATCATGAAATATGTTATATTCATATAAACACTCAAAATCCATGAGCATTGACTTTAAAGCATCATAATTTTATGTAACCTCATCATTCCGTGAAAATTGTGTGTCCAATACCTATTAACAAAAATTGATATATCAATCAACCCCAAAAAGGGACCAGTTACTATTCCAAAATACCCAAAAGTTACACTTCAGTAGTTTCAATCCAAACTAAGCAACTTGCATGCAAATAAGCGCTAACCCTCACAATTTGATTACATTTGGTCGTCAGAAACTTTATTTTGCTCTACATTTAAAGAGTAAACTCAGCACTACAAGGAATATTCATTTTGCATACATATATCCTAAGGAAAAAAGTTTCTTCTCAAATGGTTAAACACTTAAAATGTTAGTGAAAAGACACATCTAATTATCTATAATTACAAATTTGGAAGGAACTGTATCCTTTTCGGGACAAATTCCCTGTTCCAACACCAACACAATGTGTTACATGGGGGAACTTTTACAGTATCAGAATGCAGGGACGCATCTAAATGGAATTTCAGACATATTCCATTTAGTAAGCATTTCAGACGTGTTCAACTCAGAATGTGTTGTGTTGACAAGTTTCCAAAGGACAAGCCTGTGATAGTAGAAACACCCTACACTACATATCATGAAATGTACCCAAACATAGATGCATGTACCCACAGCAAACATAACAACAAAAGAAACCTATCAATGCAGAGTTAGCAATACCTCTTCATCCGAAAGTTTTTAAATAGTTAAACTCACTAAGATCCTGGTCACAACTACCAAACGCGGGCATGCATACATTCCATGGTAAAATGAATCACCAATGACAATATTATACAAAGGATTACTAAGCCAAAATGGATTTAATCACAAAATCAACAAACGATGATCGTTGTCAAAATACAACAATATTTAAAGAAAAAAGAAAGAGTCCTTACTTGTGACGGCTAGAGGCAGCGACGGCAACGGTGACGAGAGCAAGAAGCAGCGACGGCGACGGGAGGGAGAAGCAGCGACTGCGACGGTGACGGGAGCGAGAAGCAGCGACGGCGACGGGAGGGAGAAGCAGCGACGGCGACGGGAGCAGTCAGCGACGGTGCCAGCGACGGAGCTACAAGCTCGGAATGAGAGTGTCAGAGAGAGAGCTCAACTTCTCGTGAGAGAGAGAGACTGAGATTTGAACTTAGTTTTTGGATTTTTTTAGAAAATAAGTTTGAAAGTTTTTTGTGTTTAGTTTTTTTGTGAGAGGGACTGAGAGTCAGAGAGGGAATGAGAGAGTGCTGTGTAAAGTTTGAACTTCGTTTTTCTTTGTGTGTTTTGTGTGCCTGCTTTTTTGAGTGGATGGCTTACACGTGTTACGCATAAATCGAGTTTAGTGAACTCGTTTTGCAAGAGTAAAAAACCAGTTTAATGAACTCATTTTCCAGTGTTGCAAAACGAGTTCATTAAACTCGATTTATGCGTGGAAAAACTAAGTTCAATGAACTCGTTTTGCAAGAATAGAAACCGAGTCCATTGAACTCTTTTTTTACTCTTACAAAACGACTCCATTGAACTCGATTTCTGGCATATTGGGCCCACCTCAGGTACTGGCAAAAAAGCAAAATCGAGTAAAAATTACTCGATTTCATAACACAAAAATCGTCCCCTTTATACTCGAATTGCTAGAATCCAAAATAGTTTAAAACGTTTCCTAACTAATGATATTGTTTGGGTTTTGTTGTTATTTTCTAAAAATATCCCAAAACAAACCCCCCACCGAAAAGCAGTTCGAAATCCTTATCCGATTCCACTCCGACGCCAATCGGCCCCTTCGGGTTTTCTACGTGTATCAAAAGATGAAGAAATTCAATGTCAAGCCTAGGGTTTTTTTTGTATAATAGGATTATTGATGCTTTGACGAAGAATGGGTATGTGGATTTGGCGGTTTCAGTTTATGATGATTTTAGGAATGATGGTTTGGTTGAAGAGAGTGTTACTTTTATGGTTTTGATTAAAGGGTTGTGTAAAGTTGGGAGAATTGATGAAATGTTGAAGGTTTTAAGTAAAATGAGGGAGAATTTGTGTACGCCGGACGTGTTTGCGTACACGGCGATGGTGAGGGTGTTGGTTGAAGCAGGGAATTTGGATGGGTGTTTGAGGGTTTGGGAGGAAATGAGGAGGGATAAGGTGGAGCCGGACGCAATGGCACATACAACTTTGGTTACCGCATTGTGTAAAGGTGGGAGGGTGGAGAAAGGGTATGAGTTGTTTAGGGAGATGAAGGAGAAAAGGTGTTTGATTGATAGGGCAATATATGGATCATTGGTTGATGCGTTTGTGGTAGATGGGAAAGTGGGGTTTGCTTGTGGTTTGTTGAAGGATTTGGTGGATTCTGGGTATAGAGCTGATTTGGGGATTTATAATTCGATTATCGAAGGTTTGTGTGGTGTGAAGCGAGTCGATAAGGCTTATAAGGTTTTTCAGGTCACGGTTCAGGAGGGTCTTGAGCCAGAGTTTGTGACTGTGAATCCAATTTTGGTTTTGTATGCAGAGATGAGAAGGATGGATGAGTTTTGTAAATTGTTAACCCAAATGGAGAAATTGGGATTTTGTGTCATTGATGATCTTTCGAAGTTCTTTGCTTTTGTGGTTGGGAAGGAGGAGAGGACAATGATAGCTGTGGAAGTGTTTGAGGACTTGAAAAAAAGAGGTTATTGTAGTGTTTCCATATACAATATTCTTATGGGGGCACTTCACAAGAAGGGGGAGTTCAAAAAGGTGATATCACTCTTTGATGAAGTAAAGGAATCAGATTTTGAACCTGACTCATTGACTTATAGTATTGCAATTGAATGTTTTGTTGAGATTGGTGATATTGAAAAAGCATGTCTGTATCATAATAAAATCATGGAGATGTCTTTGGTTCCTTCTGTTGCTGCTTATTGTGCTCTTGCTAAAGGGCTCTGCAAGACTGGAGACATTGATGTAACTATGATGCTTGTTCACGATTGCTTAGCCAATGTTACGAGTGGCCCTATGGAGTTTAAGTATACACTTTCTGTTGTCCATGCCTGTAAATCTGGTGGTGCTGAGAAGGTGATTGAGGTACTAAATGAAATGATGCAACAGGGTTGTCCTCCTGATGAGGTTATATACGCTGCTATCATCTCTGGCATGTGTAACTATGGGACAATAGAGGAGGCAAGGAAGGTTTTTTCAAATTTGAGAGACCGCAAACTTTTAACAGAAGTCAATATGATTGTCTACAATGAAATGCTAATTGAGCATATGAAGAAGAAGACTGCGGACTTGGTGGTGTCTGGATTGAAGTTTTTTGGTCTAGAGTCCAAGTTGAAAGCAAAGGGTAGTACACTGCTGTCAAGTTGAGCATATGCTGTTAGGTTCAAGTTTCATTGATTTGATTTTTTTTTTTTTTTTTTTGGGGTGGGGGGGGGGGGGGTGTGTGGAGATGAGAGATGAGAAGGAAAGAGAATGATGTGTTGGTTCAAGTTTGGAAATGGGTACTGGAGTTTATAAAGTACTACTTCACATTTGATGAAATAATTGCTATAATCATTTATTTGCTTGTTGCTTCTTTAAAGTCTATTTCAGTTATAAGTGGAGGCCCTTTATCTTTCATCATTGTCAAATTATTTTGTATACAGCTCTACAGAGAAGAATTTATTGAGTTGCATTTTAGATTGGTCTAGATTATATTAAATGTTGAGCAGAGGAAAAAAAAATGTCAAAAAGGAATTGTACCAAATCGTTGAATTGAAAGCAAATAAGAACTCCATTCACAATCTTATGCGAACATATCTGAGGAGTATATTGATAACTTTTAGTTCTCAAAAATAATGATTGGAGATTTTATTATTGTGGAAAAATGAAATGTACATTCTGCAGAAGCTTCTTTGAATAAAATTTCATCAAAATTCATATATGCCTATCCATTTGAGTCTACAAGAAAAGTAGTCTGAACTGTTTGATATGTAATTTTGGCATCATTTCTCCATGAATCTGTTTAGTTGTGGATTGAATTTTTTTAATACTGAATTATTCACTTTGGATAAGCAGACCTCTAGAAGTGCAAGTGAAGTGCTGGGGAGTGTTATGACAGGCAAGTATGCCTATGCCATCCACCAAATTCTTTAGCATTATTAGATAAATTTCTTACTTATGTTCTGTATAAATGGGTGATATTAAGTGCTAGCAATTCACAATCTTATGCGAACATATCTGAGGAGTATATTGATAACTTTTAGTTCTCAAAAATAATGATTGGAGATTTTATTATTGTGGAAAAATGAAATGTACATTCTGCAGAAGCTTCTTTGAATAAAATTTCATCAAAATTCATATATGCCTATCCATTTGAGTCTACAAGAAAAGTAGTCTGTACTGTTTGATATGTAATTTTGGCATCATTTCTCCATGACTCTGTTTAGTTGTGGATTGAATTTTTTTAATACTTAATTATTCACTTTGGATAAGCAGACCTCTAGAAGTGCAAGTGAAGTGCTGGGGAGTATTATGACAGGCAAGTATGCCTATGCCATCCACCAAATTCTTTAGCATTATTAGATAAATTTCTTACTTATGTTCTGTATAAATGGGTGATATTAAGTGCTAGCAAACTCTTTTTTATTTTTAGGTTTTCTTCAATCAAGTCACAATAATTGGAAACCTCCAAGTAGAGGAAGAAGAGTCATTTTGTTTCAGGGCTCTATAAAGTCTGTTAAAACTTCATGCCGGATCTCATTTCCTGGGACATCATCAGGGAGAGGAGAAAGAGCACCTTCAAACTTTTTGAGGGACAAGAAGTTGGTTCCTGATTCAGATCCTCCTAGCACTAGTGATGTCAACCTTTTATATCAATTCTTTGATCAAAGGTCAATCTTAGATGTTCTCATATATAGTTATATTTTAAAATTCTAGGTTTCTTATGAAATTTATCTTATGAATCCTAGTGCTTAGTTGTTAGCTCTTTTTTTAACAGTTTTCTTGCCAGATTCTGTTTCATTGGTTATTTGCTATTATGCAGTAACAAGCTTATGGTATTAATGGGGGCTGGAATCAGTACAGAATGTGGAATTCCTGATTATAGAAGGTTCTACCTCCTCTTTGGTTCTTGTAAGCTTATAAGATCCACAAATTTCTTGAAACTTTTCCCAAATTACTATTTCACATAAGCACACAGAACTAAAGGATGTTTCTACCTTTGTGTTTTATATGTTTCTCATAAAGACCTTTTAATATTGCTGATGCAGCACCTAATATTGATCACATGATTCACATTAAGCATGTGCTCTTTGTTCCTTGGCATATATAGACTCTACCCAAAACATTTTCAATTATTTTGCATAATTGTTTGTAATAGTTGATACTTCTTCTCAATTGTCTCATTGATCCAGTCAATCCTCATTTTCTTTTGACCATTGCCGTACCTTTCAAATCATGTTAATTATCCATATGAATATCAAAGGTTTTATAGGCTTCCAATACTGTTTAATATGTGTACTCTTATATGATGTTTGTGGCCTATGCTGCATTTTGTTAGCTGGTTGTCATCAGCAAAGAAAATGAATAAATCTAGCTATCTCAGTTTTATACAAATTTGTTCAGCAAGCTCCTGTTAGAGGTAGACTCACCTATTATCTCAATATATTTTTTTTTCTCATTTGCGATTTTATCACAGGACAAAAGAAATCACCCTTCTGTTAAATTGAATATACATAACTGCATTAGCCTCTGGTTCATCTAATTATGCGGTTTAGCATTAACCCAAGAAAAACCTTATTGTTATTTTTTTTTTTGGAGTGGGCTTTGAGTTGATTAAAGTGTTCTTGCTCTCAATATGTCACACTAAATATATTTTTAAGGCTTTGTGGTGGAATTTATCATACCTGTAAAGTGATGCTTCCTTTTAAAGTTTATCAAATGCCAAATCTTTTTTTTTTCCTTATTTTCCCTAAATGGTAATATTTTTCTACTTTTTAAATAATATTGGCTTTATTTTTATTTTTATCATGTTGCAGCCCCAATGGTGCTTATAGTTCTGGTTTCAAACCAATTACCCATCAGGTGATCTGAAAGCATGTGCTGTGATATTTATCCCCTATAGCAGTATGTTTTTATATGTATTACGATTACCCCACACAAGTATTTAGATATATTAGGAAAATGTTTTAGTGATTTTTGTAATATTTATATTTTAAATATTCTTCAATGCTTGAAGTAGGAGATGTAGGTCTGATGTATCTTTGTATGAGGACAATTTATAGATCTAGAGTATATTTCCCTGTTCCCCAAGTACTGCAAAGCTTTAGAAGGCATCTTTCTGATTCAGTAAAGGAGTAAAATAGATGAGTACTTTTTTTTTTTTTTTTTTTTTTTTTTTTTTATGTTTAGTTTTTTTTTTGGTCTCCCCTCTTGCCTTGCTATGTCATTTCTTCTTTTCTGGTGCACTGCTCCCTTATTCATCTTGCTCTCTTTTTCTTGGTATGATATTTCTCTATATCTCATCGCTTTCTATACCCCTAATCCTCTCAGATATACTCTCCTCTCTACTTTCTTGCTTTTCTTATATTCTGATCCGTTCCATCCCTCCAACCTGTTTCATCTTCTCTCTTAAATCTTCCCTTTTTATTTATTTTTGATAAATCAATAGTTGGGAGGAGAAGGGATTTGAGCCTTGGATGTTTGCATTGGAAACACCAAAAAGTGCCAGTTGAGCTACAATGTTCTTGGCATTAAATCTTCTTCTCCTTAATTTCTTTCCCTCTATATATTCAGCCACAAGTTGTCACACCCTAAATCAATTTTTAATAAGGAGGGGTCACACATCTAATTTTGAAGGTTTATTGAAAAGAGCAAGACTAAATAGGGAGGTTTAGTAGCATATAAGTTATATTTGGATAAATTTAATATTATTCAAAACTCAACGAACATGCTAAGAACTTGAACATAATCATCTATTCAAACCAATGGCTCCAATAATTTGGCATATTTTCATTAGTTACCACTTCCTCCATTCCATAATGAGTGCTCAATTCGCATTTTTTTCTTGTCCCATAATGTATTTCCATTCCAACTATCAAGGAATTTCTTTCCCTCAATATATCTAATGCATGTTTGGAAAGTTATACAAAAGGATTGTTTTTTTTTCCTTCTGTTTTTTATTAAATTTGTACATGTTCCAACTGGGTCACTCATTTTGTGACAAAGGGAGTATTAATTTGGATTATGATACTGGTATCTTATGTTTTATAGTGACTATTTCCAATTCCTTTCTAAAGACATGTCGTTGTTTTTAAGATTGAGTGGAGGAGAAGAAGAGTTAAAATTAATTCACAAAACATTGACGCAGTTGATCAAATCTCTGAATGATCATCTTGTAAATTACTGCTGTTTGTGTTTCTAAATATCAAGTTTTCTTAAGTTAGTATTGTGGGTTTTTCAACAGGAGTTTCTCCAATCAAGTCGGGCCCACAGGCGGTATTGGGCAAGGAGTTATGCTGGAGGGAGACGGTTTACTGCAGCACAGCCTGGTGCGACTCATATTGCTTTAGCATCTCTAGAGAAAGCTGGCCGGATAAATTTTATGATTACACAAAACGTTGACAGGTAAGTAGCAGTTGTATGTCCTTTTCTTTCAAATGTGTAACTCTACTTGTGTCAGGAGCAAAGCCAATGGGATTAATTTTATCATTTATTCTGTTTCAGGCTGCACCATCGTGCTGGTAGCAACCCACTTGAACTACATGGGACTGTGTATACTGTAGTTTGTCTAGATTGTGGATTTTCTTTTTGTCGGAATTCATTTCAAGATCAAGTGAAGGAGCTCAATCCAAAGGTTAATTTTGAGTAATTTATTCTTCCTGGAGTCGCAACAATCTAGGCTTCTCATATCACATCATTGGTTACTTTCACATTATCACCTTTTTTGGCTCAGAACATTGTCATCTTCTCTTTATGCTTAAGAAGGGAGATTTATGAGTGAGCCTTAATCTATGTCCAATGGAAGGCTGTGTTCTTCTAAGAAGAATTCGATGCTATATTCACGATCTAAAAATATAATTGTAGGCAAGATCTATCCTTTTGCATTGTAAATTTAGATTTTCTGGCCTTCTAATTTATGTATCCTTTAACTGTCTGTCTATGCGTGGAAAATAAAATCTAATGTTTCATCTGGCCTCAAACCCTTGTTTTCTTTCTCTTCTATTATTTGGGATGCATGACTGATTAGCAAGATTGCAATTTTTACTGCAGTGGGCAGCAGCAATTGAAAGTTTTGATTATGGAAACCCTGGTTCGGACAAGAGTTTTGGCATGAAGCAAAGACCTGATGGTGATATTGAAATTGACGAAAAGTTTTGGGAAGAGGATTTTCATATCCATACTCGCCAAAAATGCAATGGTGTTCTCAAACCTGATGTAAGAATTTTTTTTTTTTGCTTTTATATATTAAAAGTTTTCAATCTACATTTTCTGAAAGCACTCATAATTTAACATAAGTAGGATCATGAATGTGGCCCTCAGGTGCATATCCATGTGACAAGCTGGCAAAGGCACCATCACACAACTAAAATGGAATTGACTGGGTCTGGTCATTATAGTTATTGTTAGTTAAAAAAAAAATGAATTAAGAAGTATAGAAAGATCCAAAAGCAGTTTTCAACTTCAGAAAAATGGCCTAGATCTTCATGCTAGAAAATAAGTATTTGATACTGTTTATACCCTTCAAATGAACACATTGTCCCCTTTAAGCTATGGAAAAGTTCTTGTATATTTTGATGTACAAATAAAGGGGAGATTGCATCTTGAGTATGCAGTGTAGGTCTATAAATTTATTTAAATTGTTTGAAAGCTGGGTGATTACATTACATGCAATAAAATGAGGGCCATTTTTTCCATTTTTCTTTTTTGTGTTGTTCAATTTTTTTTTTTTTTTTTGGCCCTTTTGGGTACTGCTCATTTGCACCCAGCAGTTTTACACACATTTCATAACTTTTCTTAAGTACATTGGAAACTCAATTAAGGTGGTCTTTTTGATACTTTCGTTTTACGTGGTAACTTTGAAGGTTATTCTCTTTGGTGATAATGTTCCCAAGGATAGAGCTGATAAGGCAATGGAAGCTGCAAAAGGATGTGACGCATTTCTTGTGTTAGGATCATCTCTGATGACCATGTCTGCTTTCCGGCTTCTCAGGTACATATTTATTTTGTACACATGTTTCACATTGAAGTGAGCGAAAAGTTTAATATTACATAGGCAATGCTTGCTGCATACCTCTACAGAAGGAAATATATTCTCTCTATTGTGCTTGGTCTATCCTAATTAGTATGCAAAACCTGCAGCATATAAAGAGAGTGAGCTACGATATATGAATTAACAGCACATAATCATAGTTCAGCAGTTTCAAATGTATTTTTGCAAGAATTAAATACGCTAAATTTATGATTATTTTCTATTCGAATTCAATGTTTATTTGGGCTAGAGTAAATATACAGTTTGATGTCCGAATAAGTCGTTTCCATGTACATATATGTTATAATCACTTCTTGATATCCTGTGTAGCTCAGATTAATTAAGTACTAGAAGACTGTTTGATTTTAGTATCAAGATTCTGATTTAGAAAGCAATAAAGCTGATAGAGAAGGAGCCACCCACACATTTTTCTCTTAGTATTTTATTCTTTAGCTGAAAGGCTTTTAACATTGAATTCCACAGAGCTGCTCATGAGGCAGGTGCAGCTACTGCGATTGTGAACGTGGGTGTAACCCGGGCTGATGATATTGTGCCCTTGAAGATCAATGCCCGATTAGGATAGGTATAGTTTCTTGAGATCATCTTGGCCACTAGTTCTACACACCATTATTGGCTTTATCAGTGCTTACTTTCCTTGTATTGTTACAGATCTTGCCAAGAGTGCTTGACAAGCAATCAACAAACAAAAAACCACAATTTTCTTCAGTAAGAACACTACCCCAAGTGTTAAGGAGGAAATTCAGAATTTGTTTGGTGCACAAGTCACGACAAATTGTGAAAAATACCTTGGCCACCTCCCTATGGTTGGGGGAAAATCTAAGGTGGATACATTTAAGGATCTGCAGGAGCGGATAACAAAAAGGGTGATGGGGTGGAAGGAAAAAACAATTTCTAAGGCAGGAAGGGAGGTGTTGATAAAGACGGTGGCCCAAGCAATACCCACTTATTCTATGAGTATTTTTAAGCTCCCTAAGAAGGTGTGTGATGATATTAATTCGGTGTTGGCTTAAGTATTGGTAGGGCCAAACTCGTAATGAGAAAAAGATACATTGTATAAACTGGAGTAAATTGTGTAATCCAAAGAATAAGGGAGGTATGGGTTTCCGAAATATCCACGCCTTCAATCTAGCTATGTTAGCCAAGCAGGCATGGTGTTTGGTCACAGGTGCACAATCTCTATTTTATGGAGTATATAAAGCTAGATATTTTCCCCGGTATTTATAAACTGGAGTATATAAAGCTAGATGCAAGATGGTTGAAACACACAGAAACAAAACAGGGACCAGAAGCTCAATAATGAGTTGCACCAGATTAACAAGATACTTACCAGAAAGAGATGAATTTTGGTGAGGGTGCCAACCACTATGAAGATGACCTGCAACCTGGAAGGAAAGAAGCTTCGAATCTGAAATTTGATAGTTGTTCTAGTGTTTAAGAGAAGTTTTCGTTTGTAATTTGAAATTGGTGATACTCTAAATTTAATTTAATTTAATTTTTTAATACAAATACAATGGGCTTTTATAGTTCTTTCTTGTAGAATTTTCATGTGTTTTGTTTTGTTTTGGTTCATAAGACAAAATACTGAAGTAATTGGAGTTTAGGAACGTCAGTGTAAAGATGAAAATTTGAATTGATTATCGTCATGGGAATTTAGGAAGGAGCCATCAAGGAATCGACTAAACATTTTCGCTACCTTAATCTTGATGGGGTCAGCCATTGAGAAGTGGGGGACATATTGCATATAATGTAATAAGAAAAGAATGCATTTTTATGTTTTTGGTAAAAAAGGGGAGTTTTATTTATTTATATAGGGAGTACAAAAACGAAAGGCATAGTTTTATTTATTTATTACCAGGATTGGCTAGGACACTACCATCGGTGTTAAGAGTAATCTAAGGGCTTGATGATGCGAGGAGGTTTGAGTCCAGTTTTGCTGACTAGTTTGAACATGGTAAACTAAAACTGGAGTTGGAGAAAAGGTCATGGAGCAAGGAAAATATGACTCGGGTAATAACTGCTTTTACTTGATCATTCAGATCTAACATGCAGTTTTTTTTGTTTGTTTTGTGGTTTTACGTGTCCTCCCTGCATTGTCTTGTATGTTTCCAATCAGGGCTCATCTTGCAATTCATGCAAGAGATTTAATAGGGGCGATCCTTGTCTTGATGGTTCAATCTCATGAGCCATCATCCTGTGTCAAGAAACTTATATAATAAACATTGACTAGTCGTGTTGTGTTTGCAGATTATGTTAAAGGTTGTTAATCATCAATCATTCATGTACCATTATAAGGGTGCATGAACAAGACAAGATGCCATTGAGTTGCCTTTGGAGATCCCCTTATTTTTACACAATCCAAATATGTGAAAAATGAATAAAGAAACAGACAGTATAGGGACACAATAAAATCTAGTAACATTTTCACAACAATCTTGTTTTGAGTTGTAATGAGTTCTGATATAATCTTATTTTATTTTGACATATGATGAGCTGATAACTCAAGTTTCTTGTAAAATTTTGATGTATCAGTAAAAGTACTCACAAAGAAGAGAGACAAAGCATTAAAAAAAAAATGAAAATAAGAATGGCGAGTGTTTGCGATGTGTTAGCTTAAGACCCAAAATTTTCCTAATGAACCCCAAAAGACACCTATATCAACTTATGTATCTATAGGGCAAATCGGATTTTAACTACCGTGCTTGTGTAAATTTACAAGTTATTTTATTTATGCAAAAATAATTTTTTATTATTTCTTTGCTTATCCTTGGAAAAAGAAAAAGAGTGAATGATGATTGTTGTGGGTGAAGAGAGAGAAATAATTAAAATAAATAAAGAAAATTAGTATTTTAAAGAAATAAAGTATCCAAATAGATAATTTGATGTGAGTCTTTGACAAGTGGTCAGGTAGATTTTTTTTTTAAAAATAGGATTTTTATACTAAGAGTCCGTTTGGGAACAGCTTATTTAGCTGAAATTGAATTTTAAGTATTATAAGGTAGTTGAAATAGTACATTGAGATCCATGAATAGTACTAAAAAGTGCAATAGAATCTATGAATAGTAACAAAAAAAATTGAATAGTAACAAAATAAGCTAAACAGTGAAAAAATCTAACTTTTTAAGCCAATACCAAATGCAACCTAAAATAGAGTAATAGTCTAATATACTGAGATGTGAATGCTCTAAAAAATGTAAAAGTAACACAACTGAGAAAGAGAAACGAATGACCCCTCCCTAGACTTATTTACCACATGTGTACAAAAATATAAATATTTTAATTGTAAGGTTGAATTCATTCAACTATCTAATTGGCTTTATTCCATGCCAAATTTGCTTGTAATTCAGCATTTAGTAACCCTGTACTTAGGTGAGTTTGTTGTAAGGGTAGTGAGTGAGATAGAGTGAAGAATGCTCAAGAGTGTGCAAGAAAACAGAGACTCGCGGCTGGGACTCGCGGGTGGACTCGCGGCTGCAAGCCGCCAGAAGCTGCACACGTGCCAAGCATGCTGGAAGATGAACAGTCATGCTAGCTGGAGCACTACAGGACAAAACAGGACAACTGGCCATACGGTTAACTCGCGACTGAATCTCGCGACTTGGTCAAGCCGCGAGCCACCCCTGTTTTGTAAAACCTGACGTTTCACATTCCTCTCCCACTCCAGTATAAATACCCCTTTAACCCACGATTGAAAGAGAGCTTCCAGAGAGAATTTTGAGAGAGAAACCCTAAAGAAAAACCAGATTGCTTCACCCACAATCTCTACCTTAGAGTCTCTTCAAATTCTCCTACTTTCTTCCTCTCCATTGTCAAATCCTTGAGAGGCATTATACCAAACCTGGTTCTCACCATCATCATCACTGTGAGACAGTCGTTTGGATTTCTGGGAAGCAGTTAGGAAGGAGTCAATCTTCATTGGTTGATGCTACGGTCTAGTAGCGGAATCCGGGAAGCTAGAAAAGAAAAAGGTTCGGCGCAACCTCGTTGGAGCAAGAAGCTTGGAGGGCTTAGGTGCACTGGGTAGATTAGGCTTGGAGGGTCTATTGCTGTCCTTGTATCCCAACTGTATTTTCTAGTGGATTGATTACCGCTTGGAGGGCGGCGGAGAGGTTTTTCGCCGAGGACTTCGGTTTCCTCTTCGATAACACATCGCGTGTTGTCTTTGTGTTTGCATCTTCCTTCCTCTCTATCTTTGCCTTTATATTATCTGCTGTGGTTTTATTTTATTATGGCTTAGATAGTTTTTTTAACCAATTTCATATTATAGCATGTGTTAAGTTTCCGCACACTAGTTGTTTAACATATTGCTTGTATTGGTTAAGTTGTAATTTGGGGGTCTAAACGTTCAAAGGTGTTTTGTACACGTTTTTGAACTTTCATTTGGTATCAGAGCGGGTACACTTGTTGTGGTTTTATTACCTAAGTGTGATCCTTGACCCCTGAGTTGTGGTTGTTGTTTTGGATTATACCATGCTGAATTGTAGCTTAAGTGTTTGTGAAAATGATTCTATGCATATGCTTGAAAGGTGTCTTACTGATGATCTTGTAGAGTTGTTAAAAACTAAGAAACATGCTAGAGTTATTGTTCACATGCTGGAATATCTTGAAAATCAGAATCTTGTCTTACACAGTAGCATATCTGAATCTAAATCATTGATTAAGAAATATAAAAGAAAGAATAGAATGTTGTGTGAGATGATTGAGAATCTGAAAATGAAAAATCAATCTGAAAGAAGCATGAAAACTGATGATGAGTTTGTGTTTGAAGGTCAAGAATGTCTGTCACATGTGAACCTATTTGTGCATACCTCATTGAAGGTGTTTAATGCGTGTTTGTGGTATCTTGACAGTGGGTGTTCTCGCCATATGACAGGGGATAAGTCACTGTTTAAGACACTCAAAGAAAAGGTTGGTGACTATGTGACCTTTGGTGATGGAAGTCATGCTCAAGTCCTAGGCAAAGGAACCATTGAGATAACTGGTTTGCCTCTGTTGAAAGATGTGCTGTTCATAAAAGGGCTGAAGGCGAATTTGCTGAGCATCACTCAAATTTGTGATGATGATTTCCTGGTACAATTCTCTAAGAAAGGATGTTTGATCATCAATGAAGAGGAGATTCAGGTTTTGGAAGGAAATCGGACTACAGATAACTGTTATGGAATAGTTCCCACAGTACCAATATCGTGTAGAAGTGCTCGGGTGGATATGCTGGAGCTGTGGCATCACAGATTTGGGCATGCCAACTTCAAACAAGTTGCAAAAGTCTCCAAACTTGAAGCAGTCGAGGGACTTCCTAAGTTTGGAAAAGTGAAGAAGACCGTTTGTGGTGCATGTCAAATGGGGAAGCAAACTAAGGCAAGTCATCACAAGGTAAATGTGATAGCCACCTCTCGGTGCTTGGAGTTACTTCATGTTGATCTAATGGGGCCCACCAGAACTGAAAGCCTAGGGGGGAAGAGATACATTATGGTCATTGTGGACGACTACTCAAGATACACTTGGGTTGAATTCCTTAGAGAAAAATCAGAAGCTTGTGAGAGGTTGGAGATTCTGTGCAAGAAACTACAAAATGAAAATGGGATTCCGATAGCCAAAGTTAGAAGTGATCATGGGAGGGAATTTGAGAATGCAAGATTCGAGTCCTTCTGTGAGAAGAATGGAATTAAAAGAGAGTTTTCAGCTCCCAAAACTCCACAACAAAATGGAGTGGTAGAGAGAAAAAATCGTGTAATTCAGGAGATGGCAAGAGTCATGTTGCTTAACAAGCAAATACCTCAAAAATTTTGGGGAGAAGCTGTCAACACCTCGTGTCACATTGGCAATAGGATTTTCTTTCGAGTTGGTACAAAGAAGACTGCATATGAGATATGGAATGGGAAGAAGCCTAAAGTGAAGTATTTCCGGGTATTTAGAAGTAAATGCTATATCTTAAATGATCGAGAGAATCTTGGGAAGTTTGATGCGAGAAGTGATGAGGGTATTTTTCTTGGCTACTCTACTACAAGTCGAGCGTATAGAGTGTTTAACAAGAGAACAAAGACTGTGATGGAATCCATAAATGTCAAGATAGATGATGCCTTACCTAAGGTGGAAATGATTGATGATGTAGAAGGGCCGAGCACCGAAGAGCTTGATGTTGAGGTAGAAGCTTTGGATATAGAAGGTGAAGAACCTATACTAGAAGTAGAATCGACTCCCATCAACCCAAGAATGGAAACGAGATCGATGTCTAGAACTTCAAGTCCTCTTACTCCTCCAGAAGTTCATCCTCCTATCTCTCGTAGTGATGAAGTTTCCACTTCAAAAAGGCCATCTTCAAGAGTTATCAAGAATCATCCGGAAAGTAATATCATAGGATCACTTGATGACGGTCTTCGCCTCAGAAAAGGAAATATTCTGCTAGCCAATCATGTAACATATCACTGTTATCTTGCACAGTTTGAACCAAAAAGGGTTGAAGAGGCTCTTCAAGATGAGAATTGGGTTGAGTCAAAGCATGAAGAGCTGAATCAGTTTGTGAGGAATGATGTGTGGGAACTTGCTCCACAGCCTGAAAACGTTCATGTTATAGGCACAAAGTGGATTTTTAAAAACAAAACTGATGAAGATGGAGAGATAATTCGAAACAAGTCTCGGTTAGTAGCTCAAGGATACACACAAGTAGAAGGAGTGGATTTTGATGAATCATTCGCTCCAGTGGCAAGACTTGAATCCATTCGAATCCTCATGTCCATTGCGTGCACGTTGAATTTCAAACTTTATCAAATGGATGTTAAGTGCGCTTTTCTGAATGGATATCTAAATGAAGAAGTATTTGTTGAGCAACCAAAAGGATTTGAGGATCCTCATTTTCCAGATCATGTATTAAGATTGAAGAAAGCCCTTTATGGCTTAAAACAAGCGCCTAGAGCCTGGTACGATCGTCTTACACATTATCTTCTAGATAGAGGTTTCAAGAGAGGGTACGCCGATCGAACTCTGTTTGTCAAAAATGATGAAGATTATCTCCTTGTGGCACAAGTCTATGTTGATGACATAGTGTTTGGGGCAACTATCGAAGATCGTGCTACTGAATTTTCTGAGGAGATGAAGAAGGAGTTTGATATGAGCATGGTGGGGGAGCTCACATTCTTCTTGGGTCTTCAAGTCAAACAACAGAAGGAGGGTATATTTGTATCTCAAGAGAAGTATGCCAGAAATATTGTCAAGAAGTTTGGACTAGACTCCAAAAAACATGCCTCCACTCCCATGAGCTTTTCCACTAAACTGAATGTGGATTCGTCGGGAGTTGAAGTAAGTCCTACATTGTATAGGAGCATCATAGGGAGTTTGCTCTACCTTACAGCAAGTAGACTGGACATTGCTTTCAGTGTGGGCGTTTGTGCCAGGTATCAAGCTAATCCGAAGGAATCTCATCTGACTGCTGCTAAGCGAATCATTCGATATGTGAATGGTATTGCAAACTATGGTCTATGGTATTCAAAAGACTCAAATGCTTGTCTTGCTGGGTATTCAGATGCTGACTGGGCTGGCAGTGTAGACGATCGGAAAAGCACTTCAGGCGGCTGTTTTTATCTTGATAACAATCTTGTCTCGTGGATGAGCAAGAAGCAGAATTCAGTGTCTCTATCTACTGCAGAAGCAGAATATATCGCTGCTGGAAGTTGCTGCACTCAGCTTCTTTCGATGAAGAAATTACTTCATGACTATGGAATTCCTCAAGAAACGATGTGTGTCTTCTGTGACAACACCAGTGCCATCAATCTTTCCAAGAATCCTGTCCAGCATTCAAAATCCAAACACATAGAGATACGTTACCATTTCATTCGGGATTTGGTAGAGGAAAGAGTTGTGTGTCTTGAGTTCATACACACCGACAATCAAAAGGCGGATATCTTCACCAAGCCTCTCGATGGTCCACGGTTTGAATCACTCCGTAAGACCATTGGTGTTGGTACAATTCCTTGACTCTCTTGTTTGTTGTGTGCTTCACATATTTATAATATGATAAGTCTGTCTGAGTTGGGGCACACACCTCTTTGATTAGCTTTTTGTGCAACATGTTTCTTGTTTGTTTGTCCATTTGTGAATACTGTTGCTTCTTTTTATGTTTGTTCAATCATTTTTGTTTCTTGTGTCAAAAATCCAAAAATCACATAAAAATTAGAAAATCAAAAAGCTTGATTGACTTTGTTGAGTCTTGTCTCAAAACTTGTTTTGCCTTGTACCTTTGTGCTAATGGCTTTGTGCATTTTCGAGCATTACTTGTTTTCATGCACTTATATCACTGTGGGAAACATCTCGAAATCTATGTGATTGTTGTAAATAGATCTTCAAACTTGTCATGAATGATTAGTGAATGGTTATGTTGATCTTGAGACATGCATAGACTTGTGTCTATATATCTTCCCACTTTTTATTTTTGTTTTGCTAAAAAGAGCTCACCAAATGTAAATCTCCAAATGAAAAGAGATATTGAGCTGCAAAAGCCTGTCGCACATTCTAGTATTTGACTAGGAAAAAGGGTAAGCGACCTTATATTAAAGTGAATGTTTATTCAAAAAGGCCAAAGGCCTGTTCTTTAAAGTGAAATGTCATATATCACTCTCACAATGAGAGATGATTGCCTCAAAAGGATCAAAAAGATCAAATGTTATGATTGAAAGTGGAGTCAAATGATAAGCTCCAAGTTATGTTATCAAGTTGTGTGGGAGGTCATATATACATATTTCTATAATTGAGATGGGTCACATGATCTAGTGCTTATTGTGTATGCCTTGGTTGAATTGATCATTGAAGCTTCACATTAGACGAAGGACTATCTCATTGTTGATATTGTAAGGTTGAATTTATTCAACCATCTAATTGGCTTTATTCCGTGCCAAATTTGCTTGTAATTCAGCATTTAGTAACCCTGTATTTAGGTGGGTTTGTTGTAAGGGTAGTGAATGAGGTAGAGTGAAGTTTGCTCAAGAGTGTGCAAGAAAACAGAGACTCGCAGCTGGGACTCGCGGGTGGACTCTCGGCTGCAAGCCGCCAGAAGCTGCACACGTGCCAAGCATGCTGGAAGATGAACAGTCATGCTATCTGGAGCACTACAGGACAAAACAGGACAACTGGCCATACAGTTAACTCGCGACTGGATCTCGCGACTTGGTCAAGCCGCGAGGTCAAGCCGCGAGCCACCCCTGTTTTGTAAAACCTGACGTTTCACATTCCTCTCCCACTCCAGTATAAATACCCCTTTAACCCACGATTGAAAGAGAGCTTCCAGAGAGAATTTTGAGAGAGAAACCCTAAAGAAAAACCAGATTGCTTCACCCACAATCTCTACCTTAGAGTCTCTTCAAATTCCCCTACTCTCTTCCTCTCCATTGTCAAATCCTTGAGAGGCATTATACCAAACCTGGTTCTCACCATCATCATCACTGTGAGACAGTCGTTTGGATTTCTGGGAAGCAGTTAGGAAGGAGCCAATCTTCATTGGTTGATGCTACGGTCTAGTAGCGGAATCCGGGAAGCTAGAAAAGAAAAAGGTTCGGCGCAACCTCGTTGGAGCAAGAAGCTTGGAGGGCTTAGGTGCACTGGGTAGATTAGGCTTGGAGGGTCTATTGCTGTCCTTGTATCCCAACTGTATTTTCTAGTGGATTAATTACCGCTTGGAGGGCGGCGGAGAGGTTTTTCGCCGAGGACTTCGGTTTCCTCTTCGATAACACATCGCGTGTTGTCTTTGTGTTTGCATCTTCCTTCCTCTCTATCTTTGCCTTTACATTATCTGCTGTGGTTTTATTTTGTTATGGCTTAGATAGTTTAGAACTAATTTCATATTATAGCATGTGTTAAGTTTCCGCACACTAGTTGTTTGACATATTGCTTGAGTTGGTTAAGTTGTATTTTGGGGGTCTAAACGTTCAATGGTGTTTTGTACACGTTTTTGAACTTTCAATTGGTATCAGAACGGGTACACTACTGTTGGTTTCATTACCATTGTGTGATCCTTGACTCCCTTTTGAGATGGATAGGTCTCAATCCCTAAATGCACCTCCATATTTTAATGGTAGTAATTATGCTTTTTGGAAGGTTCGCATGAGAGCTTTTCTGTGTTCTATTGATGAATCCGTTTGGGATGCTGTTGAGATTGGTTGGACCAAACCTGAGGCAGCCAAATCCACATGGGATAAGGCAGCACTTGCTGCATCTAATGCTAACAGTAAAGCACTCAATGCTATTTTCTGTGGTGTGTCTCCAGATGAATTTCACAGGATTTCTCACATTACCATTGCCAAAGAAGCATGGGAGATTCTGGAAACAACTTATGAAGGCACGAAGAAAGTGAAAGACACCAAGTTACAAATGTTGACCACTCGGTTTGAGGAACTCAAAATGAGTGAGGATGAGTCTTTTGACTCTTTCTATGGAAAACTAAATGAGGTGGTTGTCAGTAAATTCAACTTGGGGGAGAAAACGGAGGACTCAAAGATTGTAAGGAAGATCCTTCGATCATTGCCGGAAAGTTTTCGTGCTAAAGTGACAGCCATTGAAGAGAGCAAGGATCTTGACGACATCAAAGTACAGGAGCTGGTTGGTTCTCTGCAGACTTATGAGATGTCGCTGCCCAATCAACGGAAGAGTAAATCCCTTGCTCTAAAGACCATTAATGAGAAGGTGGAAGATCAAGACTCATCGGGAGAAGATGTGGTTGACAAAGATGTAGCCTATCTTGTCAAAAATTTCAGAAAGTTTTTGAAATTCAAAAATAATGGCAAATTTGATGATAAAAGAAAATTCCAAAGTTCTGGAAGGGAGAAGAGGGATTTCAAAAAGAAAGATGGAAAAGAATCCCAACCCACACAAGGTGTCACTTGTTTTGAATGTAACGGGCATGGACACTTTAAAAAGGAATGTCCGAATTATTTGAAATCGAAAGGCAAAGTGTATGCCACGACCTTGAGTGACTCGGATTCGTCTGACTCAGAATCTGAAGAGAGCTGTGATGGAGAGGGGAACTATTCAGCTTTTATGACTATCGCTCATGTTGAGTCTTCGGACGAGTTGAATCTGCTTGTACGAGACCTTGGAGAACATAGTGATGATGAATCACTAGGAATTGTTGAAGAATCAGATGCTGAAGAAGATGAAAGCACAGCAAATCTTCAAGAG
Source organism: Quercus robur (assembly GCF_932294415.1). Classification (NCBI taxonomy): domain Eukaryota; kingdom Viridiplantae; phylum Streptophyta; class Magnoliopsida; order Fagales; family Fagaceae; genus Quercus; species Quercus robur. Next base: position 88,686,157 of record NC_065538.1, on the reverse strand, counting down.
AATTATAACTCACTCTTGGAGAAGTCGGGTGAGTACACAAGGGTGGCCAAGGCTGCTGTGAGAAAAATAAAGAAGGCTGAGGAAGACTACAAAAGTCTCCTAATTCGATATAGGGAGGCCAAATGTGAGATAGAAACACTGAATGGTGAGTTGTCCGAAACTTACACAAAAGTGAGATTTCTTGAGAATGAGGTTGTGCAAGCAAATGTTAAAATAGAGAGGGTCACCACCAAGAAGCTAGATGATGTTATCTCATCTCAAAAGAGCTTTTCAGACAAATCCGGATTGGGATATACCGGAGGAAGTAGTTCATCTCGAAATGTCACTAAAGAAGTGAAGTTTGTAAAAGCCAAAGATCCAGTTGTAACTGACCCTACTGGTGAGAAGCTCGAGGTGGAGGAGAAGAAGAATGTGGTGGACCAACGGATGCTGAATCATCGTAATCAGTCTGTGGGCAGGTCTGAATCCCGTGCCAAGTCACGTCCACGACCACAAAGAGGTCCTAGAGGAACTTATGTGTGCCATTATTGTGGACTTCAAGGACATACTCGACCAAATTGCCAAAAGCTGAGAGCAAAGAACAGTGCAACTCCTCAAAGGTCAGGAGGACCCAGAAATGACAGGAGAATTTGGGCAGGTGATCAATCAAGAGATCAAAATGGAGATCCCGGAATGATGAACGTGATGAAGATGATTGGTGCATTCACCAACTGCTTGGAAAGTTTCTCACGAAGGTTTGAAAGCCCTAACTCTCGTACCCAATCCAATAAGGAAATCACCCCAAACGCAAGTGACGTGTGGGTGAAAAAGGGTACTCATGCATAAGCATTACAACATGTCCTTGCATTAATACTTCCTATGCTTTGCGACAATGTTTGTTTGGAATGTTTGCTATTTTTGATGTTGGCTGTTTGCTTGTCTACTTGTGAATATTTTTAATTTTGTTGTATCAATCTTTTTGTTTCTTGTGTCAAAAATCCAAAAATCACATAAAAAATTAGAAAATCAAAAAGCTTGATTGACTTTGTTGAGTTTTGTCTCAAAACTTTTTTTGCCTTGTACCTTTGTGCTAATGGCTTTGTGCATTTTCGAGCATTACTTGTTTACATGCACTCATATCACTGTGGGAAAAATCTTGAAATCTATGTGATTGTTGTAAATAGATCTTCAAACTTGTCATGAATTATTAGTGAATGGTTATGTTGATCTTGAGACATGCATAGACTTGTGTCTATATATCTTCCCACTTTTTATTTTTGTTTTGATAAAAAGAGCTCACCAAATGTAAATCTCCAAATGAAAAGAGATATTGAGCTGCAAAAGCCTGTCGCACATTCTAGTATTTGACTAGGAAAAAGGGTAAGCGACCTTATATTAAAAGTGAATGTTCATTCAAAAAGGCCAAAGGCCTGTTCTTCAAAGAGAAATGTTATATATCTCTCTCACAATGAGAGATGATTGCCTCAAAAGATCAAAAAGATCAAATGTTATGATTGAAAGTGGAGTCAAATGTAAAGCTCCAAGTTATGTTATCAAGTTGTGTGGGAGGTCATATATACATATTTCTATAATTGAGATAGGTCACATTATCTAGTGCTAATTGTGTATGCCTTGGTTGAATCGATCATTGAAGCTTCACATTAGACGAAGGGCTATCTCATTGTTGTTATCCACACACAACACACAAGTTTATGTTCAATAAATGCCATATTCATTTGTGTGATTGTACTTGATGAAATGAGTTTTCACATGCTCAATCTTTGTTAATTCAAGCACAAAAAGATTTTTGAGTGTTTTAGGTGTTTTTGGAAAGTATTTTGTTTGAAAAATCTGAAAATTTCAAAAATACAGTTTTGCCCTGTATTGGCGGCTCAGTCGCGGGTATGTCAAGTCGCGAGCCTCAGTCGCATCTTCGCTGGTCATTTTTGGCGACTTGTTCGCAAGTGGAAGGTCCAGTCGCGAGGTTCACTCAGAGATTTTCGCGGCTCAGCTCGCGACTCACTCGCGGGTAGACCTTCCAGTCGCGAAAAACACTTAGAGAAATTTTTCAAAATTTTGTTCTTGAGTGCTTTGGCGGCTTGAGCTGGCGACTGTGTGGCGACTTAATCAAGTCGCGAAAATCGCGTGTTTGGCAGATACAGGAGCAGTTTTTAAACCTTTTTCAGTTTTCCCTCGAACTTTTGTGACTGTTCATCTTCTCTCTAAACTATCTCCCTCCCAAACACTCCATGCTCCCATTTCCAATCTTCATTGTTGCATTCTTGTAGCTCAAAATCGTCAAGTTACAGGTATGGGTTTTCAGTTTTACACTCTTTTCTACTTGATTTTGTGCTTTTCCCCTTTGTTTTTTCACATATGATTATGATTTTGAAATGGGTTTATGTTTCGGTCTCTGCTCCTTGTTCATGCTTAGCTTGTGGATGCTGTTGCTATAGTTTGTGTTGATGATAGTCTTATCCTTATTGCTCTTCATCCTCTGCTTAGCTAAGTGTTACTTTTATGTTAATCTGAACTTTGAGCTATTGAGTTGTTTCTATCTGTTCATTTTGAGGTTGTGAGTTTTACTGTGCTAAATATGCATGTTTTATTGTGTTAATCTGTTGGGAGCTTCTGTTAGTCTCATAATAATGATTGTGTGTCATGTCATTTTTTTTATATGTCTCAATGACATATATTTGCCTTTAGGATAGTTTTTCCATGTTGTTCATGTGCTTCCTATCTTAGGCTTGGTTTATCCATGTGATTGATTAAGTAGCTTATTGTTTAAGTGTTCAAAGTTAATTTGTATGAATGATATCTCTTTGTTAATTACATGGTACTGACTGGTTCTGCACATATATTGTTCTATGCTGTTGTGGCCTTTTCTGATTGTTCACAGATGGCTCCCTCACCTCAGAAGAAGAAATCTACTGCAAAGAAGGCTGACAAAAGATTAAAGATGGATTCTAAACTGTTTAGGTCAGTTCACCACTTTGAGAGATACAAGGATAACTTCTTGAATGCAGGAATCATTCAAGAAAGATTTGTAGATTTGGAGGACTTAAGACAAACCTTTATTCCTAGCTGTTTTGAAGGAAGAGGATGGGAAAAGCTTCTGAGTGGTTTCCCTGTTGTATGTGAACCCCTAATTAGGGAATTTTACTCAAATGCTGTGATAAAGGAGAATGAATTAAGTTGCTGGGTGAGGGGTAAAGAATTTGTCTTGGATGCTCATGTCATAGATGATGCATTAGGGCTTGAAGGATTAGATGATGAAGAATTTGTCAATTACAAGGATAGGAGTGTTTCTATTGAAACAGTTCAACAAAGGATAGGTGGGCAGAGAGAAGGGAAATGTTTGAATACCACTGCCTTTCCAGTGGACATGAGGTGCCTTACAATAATCATGATGTTTAACCTCTATCCCATTAAGAAATTGACTACAATCAATTGTGCTAGAGCAGTTTTTCTGATGGATCTCAAAGAAAAGAATTTCATAGACATAAGTTCCCACATTTATGACACTATTGTGGATGAGACTAGAACAACCTCTAGGCCTAAATTGATCTTTCCCAGTTTGCTAATGAGGATTTTTAGAAGGAAGGGTGTTCCAATCCCTCAAGACATCAGTCCCATGTCCACACCCTCTGCAATCAACAAGCTTACCTGCAAAAGGATAAGTGTTAGGCTTCCAGGAGAAGAAGATGAAGGTGATGAAGGAGAGGCTGTCCCAATGGAGACTGAAGCAGAGACAGCAGGGCTTGCATCAACCTCAACACCTAGGAGGAGTGGTAAAAGACACAGAGCTTCAACTTCTGCAGATACACCTCCAGATGCTTTCCAGATCATTCTGGACAGGCTTGATGGGATCAGGGCAGTCCAAACTGAGCACTCTGACAGGATGAGAGCCATGCAAGACCAGATTGATGTCTTGGCTGCTAAACTTGACAGCTTCACAACTCAGCATGACCAGTGACCCTTTGGCCATTCTGGTCAAAAAGGGGGAGAAATTATGTCATTGATGATGAAAAGCAGAAAAGCAAATCTTAAGGGGGAGTAATGTGTTGAGGGGGAGCTGTCATAGTTGTCAAATTCAGAAACTTTGTTTATATTTGCTTATTTTTTTGGTTTTTTTTTGTGTATAGCTGTTTCTAACTCATTTCATATACTCTTGGTTTAAACTTTAATATATTTTGATGATGTTATTCAGGATGTTTTTGGTTTGTACCCATGTGCTTTGGTAAGCTTCTAGGGTTAATGTTTTATGCATAGTTTGTAGGCTTTATGGTATGTACCTTGCTTAGTGCAGCCTTTATGCAATGTTGAAATCAGTACTTTAATCTAAATGTTCTGCATTTTGGTTTATGTACTGTCACTCTTGTGCCCTTGTAGGATTGTTCCTAGATGCATATGCCTTGTGTGCTATGCATTGGTTGAGTGTTGAGCATACAAGTGTCTTGCCTTGTGCTTGTTAACTTGTATGTTCTTGTGTTCATTCCAAGTGTGAATGAGCACTGTGATCACTACCTTGTGGTGTTCACTTGGTTGATCAAGTCATGGTTTGTTTATCAACTCCATCTTTGCTTGATCTCATATTTGTCTGTTTCATATGCATTTATAATTTTCTACTTACAATGATCATGGTGTATTGTTGTGTTTCAGGAGTATTATGTTCATATGATTCAAGTGCTTCACAGCTTCTAGAGTTAGGTGTGAGTGAGTTTTGTTCAACTGTTCCCAACTCACATGTTAAGTCTAGAGTCTGTTTTAGGGTTTTGTCACGGAATAGCCAAAGGGGGAGATTGTAAGGTTGAATTTATTCAACCATCTAATTGGCTTTATTCCGTGCCAAATTTGCTTGTAATTCAGCATTTAATAACCCTGTATTTAGGTGGGTTTGTTGTAAGGGTAGTGAGTGAGGTAGAGTGAAGTTTGCTCAAGAGTGTGCAAGAAAACAGAGACTCGTGGCTGGGACTCGCGGGTGGACTCGCGGCTGCAAGCCGCCAGAAGCTGCACACGTGCCAAGCATGCTGGAAGATGAACAGTCATGCTAGCTGGAGCACTACAGGACAAAACAGGACAACTGGCCATACGGTTAACTCACGACTGGATCTCGCGACTTGGTCAAGCCGCGAGGTCAAGCCGCGAGCCACCCCTGTTTTGTAAAACCTGACGTTTCACATTCCTCTCCCACTCCAGTATAAATACCCCTTTAACCCACGATTGAAAGAGAGCTTCCAGAGAGAATTTTGAGAGAGAAACCCTAAAGAAAAACCAGATTGCTTCACCCACAATCTCTACCTTAGAGTCTCTTCAAATTCCCCTACTCTCTTCCTCTCCATTGTCAAATCCTTGAGAGGCATTATACCAAACCTGGTTCTCACCATCATCATCACTGTGAGACAGTCGTTTGGATTTCTGGGAAGCAGTTAGGAAGGAGCCAATCTTCATTGGTTGATGCTACGGTCTAGTAGCGGAATCCGGGAAGCTAGAAAAGAAAAAGGTTCGGCGCAACCTCGTTGGAGCAAGAAGCTTGGAGGGCTTAGGTGCACTGGGTAGATTAGGCTTGGAGGGTCTATTGCTGTCCTTGTATCCCAACTGTATTTTCTAGTGGATTGATTACCGCTTGGAGGGCGGCGGAGAGGTTTTTCGCCGAGGACTTCGGTTTCGTCTTCGATAACACATCGCGTGTTGTCTTTGTGTTTGCATCTTCCTTCCTCTCTATCTTTGCCTTTACATTATCTGCTGTGGTTTTATTTTGTTATGGCTTAGATAGTTTAGAACCAATTTCATATTATAGCATGTGTTAAGTTTCCGCACACTAGTTGTTTGACATATTGCTTGAGTTGGTTAAGTTGTATTTTGGGGGTCTAAACGTTCAATGGTGTTTTGTACACGTTTTTGAACTTTCAGATATCCACACACTACACACAAGTTTATGTTCAATAAATGCCATATTCATTTGTGTGATTGTACTTGATGAAATTTGTTTTCACATGCTCAATATTTGTTAATTCAAGCACAAAAATATTTTTGAGTGTTTTAGGTGTTTTTGGAAAGTATTTTGTTGAAAAATCTGAAAATTTCAAAAATACAGTTTTGCCCTGTTTTGGCGGCTCAGTCGCGGGTATGTCAAGTCGCGAGCCTCAGTCGCATCATCGCTGGTCATTTTTGGCGACTTGTTCGCGAGTGGAAGGTCCAGTCGCGAGGTTCACTCAGAGATTTTCGCGGCTCAGCTCGCGACTCACTCGCGGGTAGACCTTCCAGTCGCGAAAAACACTTAGAAAAATTTTTCAAAATTTTGTTCTTGAGCGCTTTGGCGGCTTGAGCTGGCGACTGTGTGGCGACTTAATCAAGTCACGAAAATCGCGTGTTTTGGATATACAGGAGCAGTTTTTAAACTTTTTATTTTTCCCTCAATCTTTTTGTGACTGTTCATTGTCTCTCTCATCTGCTCTTACACATTGTCACCGTGCCTCCATTTTCGATCTCCAATACTTGTCTCTTTTCAGCTCAAAATCGTCAGCTAACAGGTATGGTTTTCTGTCCTGCACTCTATTTTACCTGTTGTTATGGTTTTCCCTCTGGTTTATTCACATTTGATTGTGATTTTGTGATGGGTTTTTAGCTCAACTATTATTCTTTGTCCATGCTTCGCTTGGATGCTTGTGTTTCTGTTTTTGAGCTAGTTTATGTTGGTGGTTGTGTTCTTCATCATGTGCTTAGCTAGGGTTAGCTATTTTTGTCTGATCTGCTGTTGATGTCGTGTTTCACTATGATCCTGTGTGGTATCATGTTGATGTGTTGTTGAATGTGGGTCCTTTTTCAACTGATTATGTGGTTCTTTTTGGTCTCCCTATACTGTGTAGTTCAATTTGGGCCATTTGTGTCCCTCATTGCTATTTTCTGACCATTCTCATCCAGCTATTAGGGTTTCTTCATTGTCCCTAAAATTCCACTAACCCACTGCTAATTTAGTCTGTTGGAATGTGTTCTGTCATTTCCCTTGTTCATAATGCAGACTGGTCATGTCACCATTCAAGAAAGCTGCTGTGAAAGGAGGTAGTTCCAAAGGGAAGGAACCCGTAATTGATGTGGATGATTACCCACCTCAGCCAAAAGGGACTCGCTCTTCATCAAGGAGATTCGATCCCAACAAGTTCAGATCATATGCAGCCTATCAGTCTTATGAGAACTTCTTTCTACATGCCACACCATTACTAGAAAGAGCTTTGGATCAGTCCTCACTTCATGACACTGACATTCCGAAATGGTTTGCTCACAAGGATTGGAATTACCTTCTATCTGATCCGGATGACGTGTATGAAGAGTTAGTAAAAGAATTTTATACTAACGCAATTGTGGAAGGAGATGAACTTAAGTGCTGGGTTCGGAACAAGAGTTTTTCTGTCTCTCCTACATATCTGGCAGAAATTCTTCACATCAACAGACCCATTTTCCGACATTCACCGGTCTATGATGATCTTTGTCCTGATGAGGAGCTTCTCAAAGAAAGTCTTGGTCAAGACTTGGAGTTCTCACCCAATGGCAAATCCATCAGTGTTTCCTCCCTTTCTCCAAAGCTGAGAGTGCTTACAATTGTGATGTTTCACAATTTGTACCCTTTATCAAGCACTGGGTATATGAACCTCGGACGTGCTTTGTTTCTTCATGATCTAATCTCTGATGTGGAAATAGACATCTGTGCTCATATCTTTCATGTTCTGCGCAAAACGGTTCTTCGAAATGAGTCTCGGATATGTGTTCCTTTCTGCAGTCTCATCTCACGGATCTTGAAGCTCAAGGGAATTTATCCAACGGCTGATGAAACTCCTCTCTCCAAACCAAGTCCAATCAACATGCGTACATTCAATGCAAGAATTGGACATGGTCGGAAAAGAGCCAAACCAGAAACTTCTGCATCTCACAGTGACTCTCAGTTTAGCACTCTCTCCCTAGATGAGAAACTTGATCGCATTGTATCCTCTGTCCACGAGTTGAATACAAAGATGTCTGGACTCACAGCTTCTCTACACCATCACAGCACTCGATGGGATATGAAGCTTACTTCTCTTCAGACTCAATTGGATCAAATTCAGAGAAAGCTGGAAGAGGATGACTAGCCTATTCCATGACAAAAAGGGGGAGTGATGGGCATGATCAAAGGGGAAGAATATATCAAAGGGGGAGAATATTACTTAAGGGGGAGTGTCTTTACATTCTTTTTCAGTTTCAATTTTTTTCTTTAAGTTGATATATTGTGTTTTGTAAACTGTTATTCAGGATGTTTTTGTGTTTGTACCCATGTGCTTTTGTAAGCTTTTAGGGTTAATGTTTTATGCATAGTTTGTAGGCTTTATGGTATGTACCTTGCTTAATGCAGCCTTTATGCTTTGTTGAAATCAGTACTTTAATCTAAATGTTCTGCATTTTGGTTTATGTACTGTCACTCTTGTGCCCTTGTAGGATTGTTCCTAGATGCATATGCCTTGTGTGTTATGCATTGGTTGAGTGTTGAGCATACAAGTGTCTTGCCTTGTGCTTGTTAACTTGTATGTCCTTGTGTTCATTCCAAGTGTGAATGAGCACTGTGATCACTACCTTGTGGTGTTCACTTGGTTGATCAAGCCATGGTTTGTTTATTAACTCCATTTTTGCTTGATCACATATTGCCTGTTTCATATGCATTTATAATTTTCTGCTTACAATGATCATGGTGTATTGTTGTGTTTCAGGAGTATTATGTTCATATGATTCAAGTGCTTCACAGCTTCTAGAGTTAGGTGTGAGTGAGTTTTGTTCAACTGTTCCCAACTCACTTGTTAAGTCTAGAGTCTGTTTTAGGGTTTTGTCACGGAATAGCCAAAGAGGGAGATTGTAAGGTTGAATTCATTCAACCATCTAATTGGCTTTATTCCGTGCCAAATTTGCTTGTAATTCAGCATTTAGTAACCCTGTACTTAGGTGGGTTTGTTGTAAGGGTAGTGAGTGAGATAGAGTGAAGAATGGTCAAGAGTGTGCAAGAAAACAGAGACTCGCAGCTAGGACTCGCGGGTGGACTCGCGGCTGCAAGCCGCCAGAAGTAGCACACGTGCCAAGCATGCTGGAAGATGAACAGTCATGCTAGCTGGAGCACTACAGGACAAAACAGGACAACTGGCCATACGGTTAACTCGCGACTGGATCTCGCGACTTGGTCAAGCCGCGAGGTCAAGCCGCGAGCCACCCCTGTTTTGTAAAACCTGACGTTTCACATTCCTCTCCCACTCCAGTATAAATACCCCTTTAACCCACGATTGAAAGAGAGCTTCCAGAGAGAATTTTGAGAGAGAAACCCTAAAGAAAAACAAGATTGTTTCACTCACAATCTATACCTTAGAGTCTCTTCAAATTCCCCTACTCTCTTCCTCTCCATTGTCAAATCCTTGAGAGGCATTATACCAAACCTGGTTCTCACCATCATCATCACTGTGAGACAGTTGTTTGGGTTTCTGGGAAGCAGTTAGGAAGGAGCCAATCTTCATTGGTTGATGCTACGGTCTAGTAGCGGAATCCGGGAAGCTAGAAAAGAAAAAGGTTCGGCGTAACCTCGTTGGAGCAAGAAGCTTAGAGGGCTTAGGTGCACTGGGTAGATTAGGCTTGGAGGGTCTATTGCTGTCCTTGTATCCCAACTGTATTTTCTAGTGGATTGATTACCGCTTGGAGGGCAGCGGAGAGGTTTTTCGCCGAGGACTTCGGTTTCCTCTTCGATAACACATCGCGTGTTGTCTTTGTGTTTGCATCTTCCTTCCTCTCTATCTTTGCCTTTATATTATCTGCTGTGGTTTTATTTTATTATGGCTTAGATAGTTTTTTTAACCAATTTCATATTATAGCATGTGTTAAGTTTCCGCACACTAGTTGTTTAACATATTGCTTGTATTGGTTAAGTTGTAATTTGGGGGTCTAAACGTTCAAAGGTGTTTTGTACACGTTTTTGAACTTTCATTAATCATCAACTAAGCTAGACTACCATTTAACACTTTAATTCCATCTAAAGAATTGTATGGTTATGATGAGGAATGTGGGATTGTGGATAGCAGCATATATGAGAGAATTAAGAGTAAAGGGTCTAAGTGCAACATCAAGGACTACCCCCTCACTATATTTCACATTTAAATAGAGATAACAATCATGTCTAGATAATTGAAGGTACAATAATTGAATCAGTAGTCTCCCAAACGTGGAACGAAACTCTACACATTAGCAAAAACAAGGTGAACAAGTATATTTCATCCAAAATACTGCACCCTGCAAACATATTTAGTTTTACTAACCTCTAAATAAAAATAACTTTCTACTTTAATGGAGTGTAAACTTACATCACTTGATAATTTACAAAGCTTTTAAATATAGGCAAAATACAATAAAAAAAAAGTCAAAATAGACCCAAAAGCTCAGATAATGATGTTCTATACAACCTTTGCAGAAAGAACTCTTCTCATCCTTGTTGTTGAAAAAAAAAAACATATTAGAGAAACAAAAAAATTGAGCTTTCTATTTTGCCATTTAATTTCTCTAATCTTACAACATAATGAACAAATATTTGTATTTGTTGCTTTTTTCTGGGTTTCTGTCAGTGTCTCGGTGAGTTTGGTTTCATGTTTGTGGATTTTTTTTTTTTTTTTTTCTGATGTGGATTTGTATATTTATTTCTTGGATTTATTGGGTTTGATTTACTAGAGGTTTATGGGTTTGGTTTTTTGGATTTATTGGGTTTGATTTGGGGAAGAACATGAAGCATGAAGTTCATGTCCTGGGAAGAAGAAGAACAATGTTCTTCCAAAAAATAATGAAAAACAAACCCATTTTTTAAACTCAAATTTTTAAACTGAAAAAACTTTTTTTTTCTTAATTTAATTAAATTAATGGTTATTTATTTATTTATTTTAAAATTTATGACCTGGATTTTTGTTTTAATTTTTTATTAATTTAAATTTGACATGGCATTTCAAAAATGCCAAATAAGTTTTTTTAATAATATTTTATTTTCCACGTCAGTGCCATGTCAACAAGTAGGGCATGCCGTTTGCCACCTCAGCATTTTCTGTCACTGGGTTGACGGTAGGGGCTATTTTAAAAACGATTTTTGAAAATCAAGGACTGACCTAGGACCTAAATCAATTTAGGGACAAAATTGTAACAAGGCCCAAAATGTAGGGACCAAAAGTGCATTTTCGCTTGAAAAAACCCTAACTCCACAAAACACTCTCAACGATATCTCAAGCTACCTGATCTTGATCCAACACACTCCCCTCCTTCCCTCACTTCCACCCTCTCCGAATCCCCTTCCTCCCTCCGCTCTTCCTTCCTCTCCATTCCCTTCTTATCGATCAGTAACGCACACACACTCTCTCTCTCTCTCACACACACACTTTGCACTATCTCTGTATGCAATAACATATTTACGGTTTGATTCACTGACTTTGAGTTGGGTTTGCAGGCATTTGTCGATAGAGAAGAATCGGCGCCAACAAAGCCTTGGGTATCTCCCTCTCTCTCTCGAACTCTCAATCTCACTCAAGACACTCTCGGAAGGCCAACTAACAGTAAGTTTTTCAACCTTTCTTGTTTTGATTTGTGTTTTAGGGTTCCCATTTTTGGTTTAGGGTTTCAATTTTGGGTTTAAATGTTCAATTTTTCCAATTAGGTTCTAGATTTGGATTAAAAAATTAGGGCTAAGGAAATCAGGTTTTAATATGTGACTTTCTTTTCACTTCCTTTTCAATTTTTTAACACTGATGCTTGCGATCCAAAGATAGAGAAGGAGGAAAAAATAAACCTTGCGATACATAGATGAGAAGGAGACAGACATTGAGAGAACTACCACCGGTAAGTTTTTCTTTTTTTCATTCAATTTGGTTAGATTGGTTTTTATTTAGGTATTTGGGTAACATTAGGTTTTGATTTGGAGAGGGCAAAAACAGAGAAATATTTAGACTAAAGTATACTTTTGACTCTTACAGTTTAAGACTTTTTTCATTTCGGCTATTTAAGTTTCAAATTCTTTATTCTAGCTTGTCATGACTTCTACACATTATACTAGTAACTATAAGCCTATGACCTTATAAAATGAGTAATTTCAAGTACCCATGTACTTCAATTGAGTAATTTCATCCTGAAAAGGACCATGCCATCTTATTTCTTCTTGGGTGGTTTGGTTGAGGGTTGGTCCAATAGTGCCATAGTCAGTTCACTTCTATCCATTATACTAGTAAATATAAGCCTATTAGCTTATAAATTTGTGGACTTTGCTTATGGCTTATGCCCCTTTGACCCTACTTACCATCAACAACCATGACAAATTGTTGAACAAAACATAAAGCCAGCTTATGTCTTTCGTCTCAATCATAATGGTATGTTTGATTTTGAATCAAAAGAATTGAGAGAAACCCTACCATCACCATTATATAATGTCAAGCATTTAAAGGCAATAATAGTAATACCTCCACCATCTACAAAATACGAAATCGGTGAACTGCTAGATGGCCTGCTTTGGATTTCTACTCTTCCAGAATTGTTAGTAATTGAATCATTCTGTCATGAGTCAAATCCCAATTTTGACAAATTAAGCTTTGAGGTATTAACATTTAGTTTTTTCTTAGAATCTTCAATCTTACTCTTTATGTTTTCACTAGTGGCTAATGAGGGTGCTAAATAGTGCTTTGAATTTTCAAACAAACTTAATATTGTATAAACCATTCTTGTTATATGTTTTTTCTTCTCATGCTACTCTGAGGTTGCTTTTTATGTGGTGGATATTTTAGTTATGACTTGTTAGTACTGTAGTAATAAGATTTTTGGTGTAGTTAATGTTTTTGGGAATTCCTTATAATCTTTTTGGTGTCTGGTGCACATTGTGTATACTACATGTCCTCTTTATTGTTTTAAAGAAGCTCCAATTACTAGAACATTTTGGTTTTTATTGACTTTTGAAGTTTTTGATTAAATTGAAATCAGGCAACTATGTACTATGATAGGAGTTAGTGAACCATGATACGGATCCCCTTGCTCTACAAAATGCACATTCTACTTTATTACAATAAGATTGCTGATGCAAATTTTCTTTGTCTTTCTTTGTTTACATTTTTCAAAGTGAAAGAAGTCTTTTATAGATCACAAAGTTTATAGAAAATACATGCTTTTCTATTTGAAGGTCTTCACTTAAATCTTACTGATTATATTGTAATTGAAATTAAAACAATGTCAAAAAGTTGTACACTTGTATGTAAGCTTACCCCTCTTTAGCAAAAAGTTGTACACTAGTTCTTGCTCTGCATATCATAGTAATCTGCATTCTAGGTGGCACCGAATCAAATGCTATTGCTGCCATGTCATGGACAATAGCACTAAGGAAAAGGTTCCTATTGCGAATTTTTCATGATCCTCAAGCAAATCAGTCTAGCTTTGGCAGAGCTATTGCCTACCTCTATTGACTTGGACTCTCGCATTTTTCTTTCATTCCATTAAGCACTTAGATCCGCCCAAAATTGATAGGCCTAGGATAAGCAAACTTGTTATCACCACCTTTGTGGGTGAAAAGAGGAAGAGACTAACCAATGGACCACCAGTACTTTTACCATCTTGGGGTGATTCACTTTGTCAGGTTTATTTAGTTTATAGTTATATAAGTAGTATAGTAATGCATTGCCTCAATAGCTCATTATTCTCAATTGAGTTTTTCATCCACAGTTAAAGGTCTGTATAGAAGGAAGGAACTGCTTAATTCAATAGAAATTTAAATTCCAACCAAACTTTGGTACTAGAAAACCTTTTTATCTCCGTCTCAATTAGGATGAGGGGAGAGGGCTTACCAACAGAGTCCTCATAAACTTTTTTTCCCACTTGCTAAATCTCACATTGGAGGATTGTTCAGAAAGCAAGAAAGATGGATCTTGATAGTGAACACTAGAAATCTAATTTCACTGTTAAAGGAAACTAATAGTAATAGTTTATGACTTTATGTTCATATTAAAGGAACTAGGTGAGCTTTTGTTTTATGTCTAGTAATTGTTAATCTTAGTGGAGAAATTTATTAACGTGATTTATCTAATTAATTTTGTGTGGCTTATGCTTTGTTTAGTCAAAGGATCGACCATATCAAATAAGAAATAATCTGTGTTTTATTATTGCAAACAAAAATATGTAATTTAGATTACAAACTTTATGGTAGTTCTAGTTTATATCTGAAGCAAAATATGATTGTAAGAGCAAAACTTCAATTATTACTCTTCCTTTCTTTGGTGGTTCTACATGTCACATTGATCTGTGATTGTGCCAATTTAATCATATGGATCATGATAATCCAAACTTTCGTCCTCTTTCTTTTATTTCACTATTTTCAAAAGGAAAGAAGACAATACTATCCAAATATTATATGGATCATAGTGCTTTCCAGTAATTGATGCTTTAAATATGAAGACTGTAATTTATATCTTACTGATTTCATTCTAACTAAAATTGAACAAGTACGAAAAGTTAGATGAAAGCATACTCCTTTCCACTGTTCAAGCTAATTGTCATATCATGTTCTAGTATATATCATAGTGATTTACATTCTAGGTCTCAAAGAATCAGGTGCTATTGTTGGCATGAAATGAGCAATAGCATTAAGAAAAAGTTCCTCCATTAAACTGCAACTACCTACCTTGATTATGAAACCTTAAAGATCCTCAAGCCAAATAGGTTTACTTTGTGAAAGTTATTAAGGTTCTTTTTCTTTTTTTTGGGACTGAAAAGGAATAGTCTTTTCGTGTGTTTTCGAAATTGTTGGAAAAAGTTTAGCTTTTTATTATTATCATTATTTTTGTCTCAGTTATTTTTTAAATTTAAATAATCTAATTTTTTTTAATAAATAAATCAGCTTTAATTTTTTTTAAACATTTCTACTAACTATATAAAAAGAGCAAATGCCTCTATGTACAGTAACTTTCGTTTAGTCAATTTTTGTCGGCTTGTTGAGGCCTAAACAACGCGTTCTATGGACACAACCCTTTCACTTCAAAACACAAACAAAACGTTCTGGAACTCTCTCCATGTCTCTTCTCTCTTTTTTACTTTTTATTTTAGGATCTCTCTCTCTCTCTTTTCTCTCTCTGGAACAAGTCAGCTTTACGCTCAAATCAAATTTCTATGGGAGATATTGAGGGAAGAAAGACTGACTCATCCTTTTTGCAATAAGTATCTCTTCTTCTTCTTCTTCTTCTTCTTCTTCTTTTATTTCTCCATTTCTTCAAAAAAAAAAAAAATTTCCCCTTAAGATCTGTGTTTGTATTTGTTTCCTTGTGGGTTACAATCTTTGATTGTTTGCTAATTTGGGTCTTTTAGGTTTATGATATTGTGGGTATTTTGGGTGTCTTTGGCTTCTTTTTCTTCGTAACTTTTACTTGGGTTTCTAATTTTTTAGGTTAGAAGAGATTGAAAGAGGAATAGAGAAACAGATAATAAAGAAAGGGGGATATCTCTTCTTCTTCTTCTTTTATTTCTCCATTTCATCAAAATTTATTTATTTTTTCTTAAGATCTGTGTTTGTATTTGTTTCCTTGTGGGTTTCAATATTTGATTGTTTGCTAATTTGGATCTTTTAGGTTTATGTATTGATCTTAGGTGCTTGTGTTTCTAATTTTTTAGATTGAAAGGGGAATAGAGAAATAGATAATAAAGAAAGGAGGATTTGGTTCCATTTTTGGTATTTTTGGCTAACACAAGACAGGTAACATCTGTCTCTCTTTCTCTAAAATTTTCAGTTTAATTTGGTTCATTTTTGTTCGTTTTTGCCTAATTTCATGCCATTCTCTCTATTTTTACGAATATATATACTCTCTCTCTCTCTCTCTTTTTGGTTGAAATAAAATTTTTGGGTGCTAACTTGTTATATTAGATTTGTAGCCACCAAGCTGAGCTGTGCGATTACAAAGCAAGGACTGGTCTTTGGGATATCAGTAATGTATCCTTTTGAATTTTGGCAAAAGTTGGTTTTTTTTTTTTTTTTTTTTTTTTTTTTTTTTTTTTTTTTTTTTAAGTAATGGATCAAGATGAGGTTAAGGTAGTTAGTCAGTTTGGTCCAGGATAAGTTAGAATCTTATAAGTTTGGGTTATAGAGTGGTGTTTTACCTTTCAATTTTTTTTTTTTTTTTTTTTTTTTTTTTTTTTTGGTGTGAAATCAGAAGAATGGGATATTATGTGTGGCTGTGATGAAAACACACATGATATATTATAATACTTCCACTCAATAAATTACAACTGAAAATTTAAAAGAGCAATGAAATCCAAGAAAGAATTTAAAATGCATGAGGACTAATATTCAGGTTCATAATCTTAGTTTCAATTTTTCTTCATTAAAATTTGGAGTTCATGTAGGATTCATATACAACCACCTCAAGCATGATAAGACTTAACATCAAAATACTTGCATTCCCTTCGTTGTTATCCTCATTAGAATAAATATTCAAACTTGGAATTATATACAACAATTTGTAAGCAAGAAGTTAATATTATAACAGAGCATTGGAGACATAAACTCAGGGTTGGATCTTTGAGTTTCTTGGCCTTTTGTTCATTGAAGATTAAGTTCCTGTCTCTACTAGAGTTTATTTATGGTCATAAGATTTTTGTAATTTTCCTTTTCCCATAAAAACACACATACACACTTATAAATTTGCAAAATTTAGTAATTTTTAGTATCCATGTTGTAAAATATTTTTGTATACATGTTGTAATTATATGTTTCAGAAAATTGAGTGATTAGATTAATTTATTTTTAAATCATGTTATTGCATCATAAATTCTTAACGATTGATGAGAATATATATTTTTATATATGCAAAATGTTTTGTATGGTACAATAAATTCATATAAAACTCAATTTGGTTGCTGAAGAACCCATTAGGTCTTACTAAAAAAAATAATAGATTCTTAGAGTTCACACTCAAAATGAAGGTTTAGCAGTATCATGACTACTGCTAAACCTTCTTTTTGAGTGTGAACTCTAAGAATCTATTCTGCCAAATTTTTTTTGGGATCAGATAGACCATAACATGAATTTGTTCAATGCTGTACAATTTCGCACCCACCATAACAACCAATGAAAATGAAAACCAAAGAAATAAACAGCAAACAACCTAAAGAAAATAAAAACAATAAAGGAATTTCTGCTCTTCAGTCAATTTTTTCCTTTCATTTTTTTTTTTTTTTTTTTCTTTAGCATTACTTATAACGACTGATATTTTTCTTCAGTCATTTTTTATTTTTCCTTTTGTAAAGGTTATAATTAATTTTGCTGATATTGACAAGTATTCAATTTTCGGATATAAGGATTACAACTAGCTGTCACCAATGTTGATGTGATCTTATTTATTTTTTTGCCAACAGTCAATTGAATCATTAAATTCTATACAAGATTACCCAGTTGGGATCCAAATGCCAACAAGCCTAAAGGTCATCTATCGTTGTAATGTTGATGTGATAATTTCAAGAAAAAAAATTGACAAGTTCTATAGTTACTGTAATTAATGCTGATGTGATAATTTCATGAAAAAGAATGCCAAATTCTATAGTTACAGCAAGTATATTTTTATTTAGCTTTGGAATGTTTCAATTGTGTGGTCTCCATCAATCATAGACAAAACCCTACCATCTTTTTTTTTTTTTTTCCTGTCTCTTTCTCTTTGGAAGGGAGTGTAGGGGCATTTAACCAAGGGACTCTAGCCAGCTTGAACATTATTTTCCTTTTGGTCACCGTGATTTACTAGAATGGGAAATTTCATTATCCCCTGCCGGATGTGAATTTTATGATTATGTATTTCCATCTCTTTCCAAGTTTTTGATGATCACACACAGCATTACTGTGAAAATAGATAAAAGAAAAAGGCTCTTTGTTAGCACCTAATAACATTTCAAAGAACACCAAGTTAGCATTGCAGGAGGAATTATATTAGGGACATTCAATTTTTCACTATCTTATTTACATTAGTTAATACGATAAGTTATAATTAGAACAAAATCAATTTTACATGAGTCCATTATTGTTACCACTTTTCTTAACAACAATCAGGACATGTTAATTACGTCTGTAGTTGTGAAATTTTAAAATCAATTTTGTCTTTAGATTTATTGCTTTAGAGGAAGCTGACCCAAAATCACCTCAATAGATCCCAATCAAATATCACCATGAATAAATCATTAGCGGGTGAGATAGAAAATTGAGCATCCTGGGTCTTGGGACAAGATGGTACTGGATGGCTATTTGATATATAATAGCATTTTGGTGCTAAGATTTGGGAGTGAATTTTTTGGGCTTTTTTCACTTTTCACTTGAGAGTATTGGCAGAGTATGTGCTTCCCATGATTTTGTTGTCGTACCATATGCTTTAGCTAATTTAATTGGACAAGAAAGCGTATATTCTTTTATAGGAAGGCGAACGTCAAAACACATGTAGTTGTTGATGAACCAAATGATAATATTTGTAAAGTTGTTGGGAATCAGCTTTAGCAAGTGGATTTACTTGTGATGGGTTAATAGTCTATTGTTGGAGACTAATGCATAAGGTTGTTATTTGTATTGGCAATCTATTTACACTTTAGAAAGTATTAGAATTGGAAGTTACTAGGTGTTTCTTCTATAATTTCAATCAAATTGGTGGCACCTAATAGGTTCTATTTTATAATTGAATTTAGTTCACAGTGTTTATCAAAGTGCTATTATTTATGAATTAGCTATATTTATCTTGATCTTGCTGTTTATGCCCTTTTAAGATATGTTTATCTCACTGAGAAATAGTAGGTGCTTTGAAGATAAGGAGAGATCAAGATCAGATTTGAAGCTATTTTTCTTTAGAACTTTAATGGATTGGTTGGCTACATTACAGAACCAATCATTTTTATCTTTTCTTGATTTCCTACATTCTTGTAATTTTTGTTCTTGATTGTTTGCCCCCTTGTACTCTCCCTGTGTACTAGGGTGCTCCCCTTTTTTATATCAATAAACTTATTACTAATAAAAAAAAAAGATATGTTTATCTCACTTAGAGTTAGCTTCTTCATAATGGGTTCATCTTTTCTTTTCTTTTTTTGGACAGAAAGATAAGAAAATGTGGATTATTACTTTCTTTCTATCTGATATGTTTTAATTCCTTACATGGTCATGTTATATATATATATATATATATATATATATATATATATATATATGTTTTTTTTTTTTTTTTCATCCTGATAGAATTTGTTGGTGACTCATTAATCAAGCTTATATGTCATTTGTTTCTTCTCCTTCTTTATTTCTTTCTTTTTTTCATTAAAAAAATGTTGTCTTATTCTTTCATCTAGGGGGACTTCTCAAATATCTAAGCAGAAATAAATCAAGGTCTCTAAAACCCTAAGAACATCAATGAACAAGATGCATGGTTGAAAGAAAATCAGGGCAATTACAAATCTAAATTTTTTTACATCCAAAATTTAAAAGACTTTATAGAGTAGGTTAACAACACCTTCCACTTATACGACATACATACATACATACATACATACATACATATATATATATATATATATATTTTCAATTTTCTTTTAGATGATGAGGTTTAAACTTTGGACGACTCTTTCATTCGGTTATAGATTAATGGCTCTTCATAGGAAGAACACTTTGATTGTTTGTACATGTGAACTTTTTAGTAATTATCCCAAGCAACAAAATTCATTATAATGTATTTGTATCAAATAATGTCTTGCATGTTCCGATTAGGATGTTGAAATTATTAATGTGCTCTGTATAATATACCTTCTTCTGACAAAAATGTGGACTTTACATGTGAATCCCACATATAGCATCCATCTTTATGTGTAGAAAGGTTAGTAAATCATATATATAGAATAAATTTTTTTTTTTTTTTTTGAGGAACTATAGAATAATTTCTTGATTGGGTGTTAGATTAAATTAGAGTTGGTTGAAAAATTAAAATCCGATTTGGACTTGGTACTCAACTAACACCCCTTAATTAATAATTTTTGTCTAATTTTTTAGCAGGTAGTTGTGATAGCAGGGAAAAAATAAATAAAAGTGCAAAAAAAAAAAAACCTATAAAACGCGGCTATAGGTTGTTCAAATGTAGCTGAAAACGAATCTATAGCCACGTAATAAGTATAATTATTAGCTGTAACATAAATTGAGGAAGTCTTGATAAACAATTAGAATTTCTCAAATAGTTAAAAGGAACTCTTGCCAAATTTGTGCATATCCTAGATTTTTTTTTTTTTTTTTTTTTTTCAGGCCTTCTACCTAAGATTGACTCTTACAAACATTATAGTAGTAATAATAACAAAAAGAAATGAACACTAGAAGTAACATGACAATTTTGTTGCTACCTGAGCACCCCATCCTAAACCAACAGAGAATATAGCCGATGGGGCAGACCATGATCCATCTGACCTTCGAGAAATGACCAAGCCTGTGCCAAGTTTGTAAGCAAGAAGAACACCAGCTTTAGCTACAGTTAAAATTGCCAGAACTTTTGCTCCTTTCAAAATTGCTAAGGGTATTGACTTGTCAGGATTCAACCTGGCAACCTGTCAATTCCAATCAAAACTATAAAGTCAGGAAAAAAAAAAAAAAAAAAAAAAAAAAAAAAAAAAAAAAAGAAGGAAAACCACTTTACAAAGGACTGCATATTTAGAATGTTGATGCAAAGTACGAATTTCTAAAATACCATTATAGTCCAGTTGACAAGTAGGTGAAAAGAAGCAAAGAGTAAACATAGAAACAAAGCTCCAAAATAGAAGCTATGACCTAGCAAGCACTACCCACTAGAATTTTACAATCCTATCTCTTTGACATTACAAAAGCAGGAAAGAGATGTTAGTTTTACAAAGATAAAACAAGTTGACATGTAAAATTAAGCTGAGATGCAAATGAAAATCAAACCTGGCAATAGCTTCTCAAAGTATTGGAGGCCTTGTATATCTCATGTTCCATAGACAAACCAAGTGGAAGATTCAACCATCCTCTTGTGCAAGTCCAATCTATCACATCATGCTTTGCTACTTGCACGGCATTGCTGATGCTGTTAATAAGAACACCCTGTAATGGATCAAGCCTATCATAGCAGGCATCACAGACCCTCTGGGGATCCCTCTCCCTGAACTTAACAGGTAACAAACACCTCCCCTTGGTACATACTCTGCAGAAAACTCCTCCACAAAACCGACAATGATGTCTGCCACGAGTAAGTGCAGTGAAAGGAGCAGTGCACTGCATGCAAACTGTAGTAGAACTATCCGGCAGCCAGTCAGGAGGCTCAGCCTCCAATACATCCTTGTAAACACTATAATTAACCCCACTTGATCCACTGGGCTCAAGGAGTGGTGGGGCGCTAGGTATGTAAACGGAGGAGTTCAAGAAGGTATCACCATCCTTTGCAGACCCAAGAAATGAAACATTTGAAGTAGGGAGTAGCGACTGCTGATTTGAAATGAAACTCGGAAGTTTGCTCCGGCCAGTCACAATGGCAAATATACCATTGAGCACATTCTTCAAGTTAACCTCAGGATGATGCATGCTATTATTATTATTATTATTATAAGGTTGCACCAAATTACGAGTGTCATCGCTTGAATCATATCCTTCTTCTCCATCAACAGCAAAATCATCCTTGTAAAACGCGTGATCCGGTGGAGAGGACTTTGAGTTTGAGTCCCATGGAGAGTCAGTGTAGTCATCAACATAGTGGAATTGGGCATTATTATTATTATTATTATCCTTTTCAACAACCTTAGAAAGTGAAGAATAAGAAACCCTGGTTGAATCAAAGTTTGCCATGGCCCATACACACGCTTTTCTTTCTTTTTCTACAATAAAAAGAAAAGCCAACCCCACCAGACAGAGATCAGCAAAGGCCTAAGCAAAGCACTGAAATTTGAACATAATTGCCCCTCTCAGCTCAGCAACAAAAATTATACAACAATTAACAATAAAACAAAGCAAACCCATTAAATTCATAAACCCAATTATCCACTTCAGATGGGGTCCTAGCCTAGGATTGGAATTATAAATTAAAATAAATTTCCACAACATTTGTGCCCATCTCATCTACAAATACAAGACAGATTCAATAATAAACAAACCCCCCCATTTTTAGATAGAATCAAGCAAGCAAGCAAGCCTGTCAATACAATTCATAATAAAGCTTAGTAGTGTATTCAATTCAAATGAGCTTGGCAATCATGTTAAGGTCCTAGAACAAGAAGAACATAGAAAGAATTAGGGTTTTGAAAACGGTAGAGACATCACATCATGTTCTATAGACTGACTGGGGTTACCTTAATTTCAAGGAAATTAAAAAAAAAAAACGATACCTTATTATTAGACTTGGAATTCGAATTCGAATGCAATGAATATCCGTTTTCTAATTCTCACTGCAAAAGCAAAACACAAATAGAAATATACATATATATAAATATATATATATATATATATATATATATATAATCAAGAAGGATCAAATAAAATAAATTCAGATCTAAGATCCGAATAAGAATGAGAAATTAGAAAATACGAACGAAGGAAGAGGAGACAGCAAAGCAAAATCGGAATCAAACAGATAGTTTGTTTATTTCATGTTCATTGGCTTTGCTTCTTTTTGTTGATTCCAGGACTGAATTACTGTTGTTGCACAAGTAATATTTTTCTTTTTTCTTTTCAGTTCTTTTGCTAATACTATTGTTGGGTATTGTTAGTGCTACTTTTTGATATATATATATATATATATATATATATATTTGGATTGAATTTTGTGAATTCTTTTTTGAGTTCTTGTGAATTTATGTTTGGACATAGACAAAGAGTGTGTGTTATCCCTATTGTGACTTGTAAAACTAATTAGCAAACATGTCTGAGTTCTTGGGACTGCCATCATAGTATCAGCAATTAAATATATATATATATATAAAACAAGCATGCTATATGACCAAATTGTGCTTGTAATTGCAAAAACAAAGCCATATGATTCTTAGCTGATGATTTAATCAATAGTTTCACTGTCAATTTCTTATGTAGTTCCAATCAGCTTCGGTTTTATATTTTTGCACAATGTTTTTGAGAGCCAAAACCTACTAGTTTTAATAGATTTTGGCAGTAAGATCCTGTAGATGAATTAGTTGTTTATGCAAATGAATGTTCTTCCTTGGATCAAAATGTTGGATCTCTCGATATACTTGATGCAATTTATGTGCAAGGAGTTGTAATACTTATATGTCAACTTTCTTATCCTGGCAGGCAGGAGGAATTTTTGAGGGATGTGATGCAGTTTCTGACCCTCCGTGGACATACTCGTCTCATTCCTCAAGGTGGGTTAGCTGAGTTCCCTGATGCTGTTCTCAATGCTAAGCGCGCCTTGACCTTTTCAACTTGTATAGAGAAGTAAGTTCTTTACCTTATTAAAGGTTATTGAAAATATGCCAAGAATTAGCTTTAAAAAAGTTGGTCCCTCAGGTGGTTTCATGAGGAGGCTTTCATGTCGAGAATGGCATCAATTGGAAAGGACAAGTTTTCTCAAAAGTGCTTTATCACACATTGACCAATAGAATGACTGTATGGTTTTTCAACTTTCATTCTTGAGATGCTTTATGTTGCATGATATGCAATTGAAGGTTAGACCTTACTTACAAAATTAATATTATGTCACATTCCGTAGTAAATGCCTTTTGTGATTGCAAGCTTATCTAATTAGGAAAATTTGAAGTATCTGGGAGATGGTGTTTGCTAATGATGATTTTTTACTATTTGTTTTCAAAATATTCTTGACACAAATTTATTTTCAATATTTTCTATTGAGCTTTATGACTTAACTTGAGGGGGCTAGATAGGCTGAAAGTAACTCTAGCTTTTTTTTTTTTTTTTTTAAATTACGATTTTCTCTTGGGATTGGTTTCATATGATGTTATTCTTTCATACTTCAAATTTCATTAACCTGTTGTAACTTACAAGGATTTTGGAAAACTTTTAGAGGACTCAAGTTGTATTTCTGATAATTAGGGTGTGGGGAATACAATAAAAAGGCATTACAAAACTTATCTTCTAGAATATGAACTGGCTCATGATGATGTAGATTAAAATGCTGCTTGTTGTGTCACAGGTCTCTCTCTCTCTCTCTCCCTCTCTCTCTCCATGTTGCTGTTTACTATATGCATGCACACAAAACTAAATGCCTTACTAAATAATTTGAGTCTGCATGATATAACAGTAGTGCAGCTGGTGATTGGGTGAACAGCGGAATATGTGGCGAGTGGGCTCACTTTGGCAGTGATAGGCGGCAGGGGCTTGGTGCTTTTAAGGTATGGTTGCCTTATTTGAGTTCTTATACAAAATGTAGGTGAATGCTATGGCAATTTACATGAACCTTTAGTAAGATTTCTTTTAATTCAGTGGTGTCATGAATTGCAAATTTACCTTAGCTTTTGGTTTCCTTCCATTTGGCTTTCACTATTTGATCCATCTGCAAAAAGATACAGACAGCATAAGTAGATTCGAAAATGTATATTTGATGTCTTAACGTCTTTATGATGATTGGCAGGACTATGCTAAAACGGATGGGCTGGAGTACATTTGTCCGCACTGCAGCATCGCAAATTTCAAGAAAAAATCTCATAAAATAACTAATGGATATTAATAGATGTCAAGAAGACATCTCAGGAAACTGCTAGTGAATATTGATGAGCCTTAGCCCACAACCTGCATGCCCTCCCCGTGCTCTTTTTGCTCTAGAAAATCCCCCCAACCCTCTCCCAAATATAATCTGAGGGAAGGTGGGTGTAGTCGTGTAGGAATGTAATTATCATTTTATATTCCCATTGTTTTTAATTATAGATAGATTATGCTCAACACAAGCCCCTTAAATTTTCCCATTGTTCCTCTGTACCCTGCAGAAGGAGGGGTCTCAAAATAGAATTGTAGATGTCAATTTATGCAAATTAATTCAATAACATAGTTCTGTAGCTGTATGATATTGAAATAGTCAAATAATTTCCCTTGTGTTAAGGTGTATTCCCCATTGTTACAAATCATTTTTCCCCATTGGATTAAGTACGCTGTCTATATAATACAGCCCGCTGTTTAGTCTTAGCAACGACAGTTCTATCACATTTTAGATTTCATTTTCATGTAACTTAGAACTTTGCTAAATTCGTGTAACTTGATCGTGATAACAATTTGATATGTATCTGATATGACATCAAGAGACTTTATCGAGTTATCATAACTTTCACATGCATTCTCCTTATTTATTTCTCCACTAGTGTGGAAAATGCTGAAGGCTATATTGGTGTATAAATTAATCAAGTTGTTATTGCTTGCTCAATCAGCTGCTAGAGGATTTCAAGTCCAAACCTGTCTATTGGAAGCCATATCCTTGAAGTCACATACAAAGTTTATAGTTATCACTTTGATCCAATTGCCATGCAGAGTTCAATTGTAGAGGTGATGGTTGAAGTTGCTCTCGGTTTGGTTCATATTAAGGCATACTTCCATAACATATTCTAATACAACTTATAGAGCACATGCTCTTGGGCATTTTGACATTAATCCACAGCAAAGTGAAATAGACCTTTTACTGTTTAAAATATAACAACATTATCCATATTACAAACTAATTATTACCATTGACACATTAGATTAATTAGAATGTTATTTAGATGCCATTAGAGCATTGGCATCATGTGTGCCAAAATATTTGGCATTTGGCACACTAAACACCAAAAACTATGCCTCAGAGGTGTTAGGGAGCTACCCATTTGATAAGCATTGCTAATAGCCATTTGATAAGGATTGTATGATTAGCATTGTTAATTGAGTAGTGGTTGTGCTGAGTTGTATTCAATTAGTTAGTTGAATTCTGTTAGTCATGAGTTAGTAGTTGCTGTGCTCAGTTAGTTAGTTGCATTGGTTGGGTAGTTTAGGCTAGAAAATGGGATTGAATTGTATAAGAGGAGATTTCAGATGTTGAATGGGGATTATCCAGAAAATTAACCACTTGCTCTTCCTGTTTCTCTCTAAGTCTCTCTTTTCCTTTCTTTAAGTCTTTCCTTTGCTAAGGAGGTGGTTACTCTCGAAATAACCAATCTTTCCTTCCCAAATCTATTTGTGGGTTTGTTAAATTTTGGTTGTTTTATGTGTGATTTTGGTTGGTTATTGAGATGATTTTGTTGCAAATTTGGTGGATTTGGGTTGTGGTAATGGGGGCCAGTGGGCAGTGGAGGTGGCTGTGGGTTGTGGGTTTGCTAGTTGTTCTTCAAAAACTTCATATGAGAGAAGGAGAGATAGGTAAAGTGAGTTGTGTAAGAAATAATAAAAAATTAATAAAGAAATAATATTTAAATGAAAAGCGAAAGAAATAATAAATTAAAAGTGAGATGTATTGATTTTAATGGGTTTTTCTTTGTTGGGATTTGTTGCTCGCAAAAAGTTGAGACACACACAGATTTGTTTCCTGTAATTGGGTTTATTTCATTTTTAATTGAAATTGGGTCTTGATTTTGAGCTTTTATACTGTAAAAATTTGTGAGTGGGTTCCTTAATTAACTGGGTTGATTTATCTTTTGTTTTGATGAATTCCAAACAAATATTTGTTCATTATGTTGTAAGAGTAGAGAAATTAAATGGCAAAACAGAAAGCTCAATTTTTTTGTTTCTCTAATAATGTTTTTTTTTTTGGACAACATGGATGAGATGAGTTGTTTTTGCAGAGGTTGCATAGATCATCATTATCTGAGCTTTGGGGGGTTTTTTTTTTACTTTTCTATTGTATTTTGCCTATATTTAAAAGCTTTGTAAATTATCAAGTGATGTAAGGTTACAAGTAGAAAGCTATTTTTATTTAGAGGTTAGTAAAACTAAATATGTTTGAACAGTGCAGTATTTTGGATGAAATATACTTGTTCACCTTGTTTTACTAATGTATAGGGTTTCGTTCCACGTTTGGGAGACTGCTGATTCAATTATTGTACTTTCAATTATCTAGACAGGGTTGTTATCTCTATTTAAACGTGAAATATGGTGAGGGGTAGTCTTTGATGTTGCACTTAGACCCTTTACTCTTAATTCACAATGGCCGACTACAAGATAATACAAGATAGAAGTATATCCCTTTCCTCCATCTCCACGCCAAGAGGAGGACCACCAAAACAATATTTGTGGGCACGAAAAAACATTGCTCTACTGATATGTAAAGAAAACCTTGAGTGGACGATATTTCATAGCTCTTTCCTCGGTGTAATACATTTCTATTCTACAAAAGCCTACCTTGACTAAATGATTAATTAAGAAAAATCTCACACACAGTCCCACACAGGGGCCTCTATATATCCACTCCCCTATCAAACCCCATCAACCATATTTCAAAACTATTCTCTTATAGACTATAGTCTCTTACTGCTGTCTCTCTTTCTCTCTGTAAACATGGGTTCAGAAGGAGGAGGAGGAGAGTTGAATGTGAAAGTGAGCAAGAGGGAGGTTGTGGCAGCAGTGCTGCCACTGCAAGAGCATTGGCTACCACTATCGAAGCTTTTGCTGAGGCAGAGCTTAAAGACCTCGACTTGTATAACCCTGATGACACATTGAAGGCAAACTTGTGCCCAAGAAGAAGCATGGTGTGCTCGCTGTCCAGGTTCGTCACGTGTTTCTTATTCCCAATGTATTCACGTACACCCCACACGCACACGCACATAGCGGTAATATTTTTGGCTCCTGCTAGAGCGAAAATTATCTTAGCGTATAAAACGTCCCTATCACGTTATAACGTCAATCTTTCTCCAACCCCTAATACATCTCAAATGAACCTTCTTCTTGACCTTTCAAGAGGTGCACGTACACAACCCAGTCACCGTTGCAACTTGGACTTGGCATTGGCATCACATACCCTAAATCACCTCCCCATGGAAAATGGTATGACCCAAATATTGGCTTACCCCATCCAAAATCCACCTTTGACTCCGGGAACCTTTGCCCTGATGATACCACAAAAGCTGGTCCATCTTCACTCCCACTACAATATATCTTAGCCAACCCTGGCACTGGACGATGAGACTCCACCCAATCTATGAGCCCCAAGAAATGTTCCTTGGTCACTGCACCATCCAAGAAATCATGAACTTCTTTGGCCACATAACTCAATGGATTTTCATCAATCTCATTTACTTCCTTGCCTCCATAAGGTATGGATAGCACATTTCCAAAGTAAGACCCCATGAGTGAAGCTTTGTCTATATCTCCATCACTTAACGTTGTCCTACCATCCACAACAACGCCCATTTTGGTTACCTTTTTGTCCACATTGTTAAGAATAGCATGTTTAGCAACCATCTTCCACAAGAAGGCACTAAAGGACTCTAGTTTAGTCCTCCTGCAACCATTGGTTGTGGTAGCTAGTGATTGGAGCAGGTTGAGTTGGTCAGCCTTAATGTAGTATATGCGGCTAATAAGATAATCATCACCACGTTGTGGGTCTTTGGGTGGAGGCAATGAGGTCACTGGAATATACATGTCGTTCAAGGATGGATGAATTGAACCAGGGCGTCTAGGATTGAGCAAAGAACGACGAAAACATGGCACCGTAGAGATGGGTTTAGACTGAGCCATCTCAGCCCATGACACAAGAAATAGGTTGGCCGAGTAGGCGTCTGCAATTCTATGGTCAAACGTGCACGCCACAACCAACCCACCACACTTGAGCTCGGTTACCTGCATATTCCAAATACAAAACCAAAAATGTCAGTATTAGTATTTTTTTTTTTTTTTACTACGTGCCTTGTCAAACATTTAATATTTGACTAATTCGTCCTCACCAAATTCATTTACTTGTTGCGTTTATTTGGATTGGTTGCTGTTTTAATTTTAACAAGTTATTGGGTTAGTAGGTTATGACTTTTGGTATATAATAATTAATATCAAAAGGAGCCCTTCTTTTTTAATTAATTTTATTCTTTTTTTTTCTCTCCGAAATATGATTAATTTATGAAGTTTGTTAGTCCTACATATATAATAGATTCCATTTTTTTATTACAAAAAAGAAATCCATTTTTTACAGCTTGTTTTTCTAAATAGTTAATAATAATTAACTATAGCAATATCACGTGTGTAAAAATAATGCCTTACTTTTGACAAATTCAATTAAAGTGAGTAAAAACAAAAAAAAAAATATTAATAATAATTTGAAATTTAATTCCTTTTACCAAAAAAAAAAATATATTAAATTCCATCTTTAACATAGACTTTATAGTCACGTGGAACCTACAAATTATTAAGGAACACATATCCCACAGATAAGATATTTTCTTATCAATAACAGTTAACCTTTCATTTTCCATACAAGCCATGACCATTAGAAAATAAAACAATTTATGAGTTATTGTTCAATATCACGAACCATATAATTTAATTTCACCCTCAAAAAAAATATATAAATTAATTTAAATTAAAAAAACTGAAAAAATAGAACACATAAGAAATAGTAGCTAGGATTTGTTCAAAGCAATTATTGATCATAATATAATATAATTGAAGCGGCAAATTAATAACCGTAAAATCCAAATGAAAGATATCATTCAAAGTTTCAAAACCAGCAGTTTGGCATTCGGGAAGAAGCCAAAAAGTAAAACGCATTTTTTTCATATTAGTTTCTTGTGTGGGGATGGTACCTCAAACTTTGATCAGTCGCCTAATTTTGGATATGTGTGAGTTTGGATAGCAAATGTGGCTGGCGTCTGTGTCCAAACCTGGGTCCCGTGTGTTGTTTATAGAACTCACAAATTTTTTAATAAAGCAAATGTAACATCCAAACTGGGTTCCACAAGATGCCTAAACAAAGACAAGGAATATTTCTGATTTAAAAACAAATTAAGTAATACTACTTCATTAAAAGTGGTTTTAATTAAGATAAAATCTATTTTTGGTTTTGATCTATTTATTTATAAATAGATAATTAATCATAAATAAAATAAATAAAAAAGGCATAATGTTTCTTTCCAAGTAGTTTCAAAAACTATTCTCGTTTCTTATTATTTCAGATTTTTAGTTCATCGCAAAATACTCTACTGGCTATTAAAATTGAATTGTTTGCATGTAAAATTATGTGGCTAGCATCTTCCAAAAACACATTTTAGGGAGAAAAAAAATTATATCCAAAAAAAGTTTCCAGGATTTTCTCCCTTTAAAGGGAAAAAAAAAAATGGTTCATTTGAGATGCATTAGGGGTTGGAGAAAATTTGACGTTATAACGTGATAGGGACGTTTTATACGCTAAGATAATTTTCGCTCTAGCAGGAGCCAAAAATATTACCGCTGTGTGCGTGTGGGGAGTACGTGAATACATTGGGAATAAGAAACACGTGACGAACAGCGAGCACACCATGCTTCTTCTTGGGCACAAGTTTGCCTTCAATGGTGTCATCAGGTTTATAAAAGTCGAGGTCTTTAAGCTCTGCCTCAGCAAAAGCTTCGACAAAGTCCACACCACGGTTATTGCAAAGAATCTCAGGTTCACCAACAGGGTTTGACACCACCTCACCAGCAAAAGCATAGTATGTCACGAGAGCTTGGGCCAAGGCCTTCTTAAGAACCCCAACCATGGAGCCAAAATTATTAGAGAGGTCCTTTCCCAGTAAGCTGGTGTTCTTCTTGTAACAGAAAAACACACCCACATCAACTGGGGGTAGAAGCAAGTCTAGGTTGGATAGTGGTAGCCAATGCTCTTGCAGTGGCAGCACTGCTGCCACAACCTCCCTCTTGCTCACTTTCACATTCAACTCTCCTCCTTCTGAACCCAGGTTTACAGAGAGAAAGAGAGACAACAGTAAGAGACTATAAGAGAATAGTTTTGAAATATGGTTGATGGGGTTTAATAGGGGAGTGGGTCTATTTAAATAAAACTTATTTTGCTGAAACTGAAAACTGAAAATACTGTAGCAAAATAATTTTTAAATGTATGAATAGTGCCGTGAGACTCATTTTTGATGAAAAAGTTACTGAAAAGTGAAATGTATGGGTTCGTAAATAGTGCATGGATATACTATTTACTGTAAAAAAAGTCGACAAATGCGGGCTTAAAAAAAAAAAAAAAAAAAAAAACGTAGAAAATGTAAACACAGTTTCAGCCGAATCCAAACCGCACCATTGAGGCCCCTGTGTGGGACTGTGTGTGAGATTTTTCTTAATTAATCATTTAGTCAAGGTAGGCTTTTGTAGAATAGAAATGTATTACACCTAGGAAAGAGCTATGCAGCAATGAAGCCAACTATCCAAAATTAATTTGTACATGCATCTTTGTTTTTTGGGGTAAACTTTTTTACATCTTTTCTTCTTATAAACATTTTTTCTTTTGGTAAAAGCGGGAATCTTTTAGCTAGTAAAGCTAGAAAATAGAAATATGGAATACAAGAGAGTTCGTATAAATAAATAAAAAAGTTATACACGACAGTAGCTTATTGTTCAAAACAAAGGCTTTGGCTTCTCCAACATGGGAGTGACACTTATAACTTATTTACGGCCCTTGCGATACCAACAAAGTAACTGCCCTGTTTAAAAATCAATAATATAAACAAAGAAATCAAAGGATGTATAATTTAATTTGGACCCTTTCTGTGTATTTGTATAATTTTATATACCTAGCTTAACAAGGACTCACTCTCATCATCCAAAAAAAAAAAAAAAAAAGACTAACTCCACTTACAACCACCTGATCGCCAAATTTAATCTGAACTTTGGAGGATCTCACTATCAGCTACACAGGTTTAGCTTATTTTCAGTTTTTCTTAATTGGATGTCTCCTTTTGTTTTAAATACACAATAGCAAGTGATAGTGGACTTTAATCTCTATCTTTTATTTAGTTGGTGAGCGATTTGACAGTTTCTTATTAAAATAAATGGAGATTCCAGTTAAAAGAATACTGAATATCACTATCAGCTACACGGGTTTAGCTTATTTTCAATTCTTTTTTAACTGGATGTCTCATTTTGTTTTAAATACACAATAGCAAGTGATAGTGGACTTTAATCTCCACCTTTTATTTAGTTAGTGGGCGATGTGATAATTTCTTATTAAAATAAAATGAGATTTTAGTTAAAAAAGTACTAAAAGTAAGTCAAACCCTAACTACACTTAGACTTATAATAAACTTTTGAGTCGCAATTTTTAACTTTTGTTATAACTTTGATATGATAAATTGTGAGTAATTGTTTATTACTTTCATATTGTTTGTCAAAAAAAAATTTTTTTTCACAACAAAGAAATTGCATGACAATAGTTACACCATCTCTTTTATTATTGTTATTTTGTTGTCCAAAGAAACAATAAAAACTCCAGGGAAAATGCTAGGGACACAAAAAAAAAAAAAAAAAAAAATTACTTGCTAACATGCCAAGTTTTGATTAGACTAAATCACTTTTATATGAGTCAACCACTCACAATTTTTTTTTTATAACACAATAAGTAGTCTAGATATGCAATAAATTTTAAAAAAAAAAAATTCCCTAATGTCTTCATGATAGGCGGTGATTGTTATTCAATTAAGTAATGTTGGTGAATACTAAAAAAAAAGCCACATCATCAATTATGTAAATCAACTTCAAAAGATTGATACTACAGGGATTTTACATCAAAGAAATGACTCTGTAGGAATATTACAAATTTCATTACGTAAATTTTACAAACCAATATGTCAACTTTTAAACATTATACAAAAATCACCAATCGCATTTATTTTCATGTTAAGTTGTAAATCATTTATAATAAAATTTATAGTCATTTAAATATATTTTTCTAAAGAAAAAAAAAAGTTTGAAGAGTAGTCTACATGTAACCAAATCATGTTTTGGAAAGTTATATATATGGCTCATCCTCACAGTTAGAGGTGAGGTTAGGTTTGGGGTATTTTCCAACCCGACCCAACTTTCTTAAATCAGAAAATCTCCAACCTAACTTGAAGGCATTGGTGGAGTTGTCGAATCAAGGAAGGGAAATATTGTTAGAGCATTCGTAGCGGCTGTTGCAAAAATTATGTCATTTTACCACACCAAAGGCCTACTTTATTATTTTACCACATTATTTTACAACATCACATTTATCAGATGTTTTATCATTCAATTCTATACATTAAAATAATATTTACTACACATTAAAATAATATTTACAACTCATCAACACAATCAACAGCCATCACACTGCTGCCAACAACCAACAGCCTCCACCACACAACCACCACATCTTCCACAACCAAAAACACAACTCAAAGCAAACCCAAACAAATCCAACCAAATTCCACAACAAACAACCATAACCCCAACCCAAACAACCCATCAAATCCCAGCCAAATCCTTCACGACCCAAACAAATCCTAGCCAAAACCCAACCCAAACAAATCCAGCCAAACCCCAGCCAAATCCTCCGCACCCATCAACTGCCTCAACCAATCACCTACCCAAAACCCCAACCCAACCAACCCATCAACAAACAAACTCAAGTAACCACTGGACCAAAACCCACAACGCTGCCGCAACCAACCTCGACCCACAATGCTGCCGACCCAAAACCTTGACCCACAACCCATAGCCCACCAACACCAAATCGGAAGCCCCACCACCTCAACCACAAACCCCGACAAACCCACCGCCTCCACACCCTCACCCACACCCACTTCCAAACCCAAAACCTTCATAATCCAAGTCAACCCAGACTCCAAACCCACCATCTTCATCGTCGTCATCGTCATTGTCGACCCACACCGGCATTACTCCCACACCGACATCGCCGACCCATAGCCTAGCCCATCTGAACCCACCCACCTCCATCAGAACCGAACCCATCAAACCACAAAAAAAAAAAAAAAAAAAAAAAAAAAAAAAGATAGAAAAACCATTGCTAGAGAGAGGTCGGCGTCACCGTGGAAGTGATCATCGGCGTCAGCGTTGGCGTAGGCGTGGAAGAGCAGTGAGAGTTGGGGTTTGAGAGGATAGGATTGAGGTGAGAAAGAGAGGAGAGGATTGGGGTTTACCAGGTGAGATTAAAGGAGATATGAGAGAGAAAGAGGAATAAAAAAAAGAATAAATCATATGCCACACGCGTTCCGTACCATGGCAAATTTGTGACTCTACTGTAGCATGTTGCAAAAAATATGAGATATGGCACATCTGATAAATGGGGTCAAATTGTGTTTGGTGTGCCAAATATTTAGCATTTGGCACATATGGCACATCTGCTGTGAGTGCTCTTAAGCCCGATAAAATGTGTTTTTTTTTTTTTTAATTTGATTTTGAATTGATAGATACTGAAAATTGTATAACACAATGTGATAAAAATTTAATTATTATTTTGTGTTATAATAATAATAATAATAATAATAATAATAATAATAGAGTTTAGTTCAAGTTACACCTGATGTAACTTTAAATAATGTTACATCACTAAATATTTTACCAAAATAAATCAATTTTAAAATGTTATGTTATAATAAGGAAATTGGAATAGCCACCAAACAAAATTGATAATTTTGATATAGCTATAAAAAAAATCATATATATAAAATCATATTTATATATAGCTGCTAGATATGCCTGCTGTATGTCCAAGGTACGAGAAAGTATACCATGTTTCGGTAATACTAACTCAGCATCTGTTTTGGTATTTCCTACCCAATAAATGAGTGACACTTATTTCAAAAAACTACATCAGACTATTCCAATAAATTAATCACAATCTTCAATATTATTGGAGTAGTCTGATGTGGTTTTTTGAAATAGGTGTCACTCATTTATTAGATAGGAAATACCAAAACAGATGCTGAGTTGATATTATCGAAATATGGTATACTTTCTCCCAAGGTACATACAACTTATATGGTCCTTTGTGGCATTCGAGGGAGTTAGTGAAATGGGCCCATTATTATAATGTAATTTTTTATTTTCTTCTCTCTTTTTTTTGACTCAGAACGGGTATTTCTTGTCACATCCTCAATTTGCACTGCAAACGTCCTATGGTGGCTTTTTACTTAGAATAGATACGCTGAAACGATCAAATTCCGCTGCCTAGACTTTTATTAACCATGCTTCCGACAAAGTTGCAGAAATAGATCATAGAAATAGTACGTTTCGAATATAGCCAAAGAGACATTTATTTTGATGAACATAGCCAAATGCATCATCATCACTTCAATAATTTTATACAAATGCATCATCTCACTTCAATATATGTCTCTTTGGCTTTTTTATAGCCAAAGAGACATATGTTCAAGTGATGATGATGCATTTGTATAAAATTAAAATGTGCGATCGACTAAAGTCTATCATATGATATAGCTCATATAATACAAGTAATTATTTAGCAACGTGAAAAAAATTAAAAAAAGAAGAAGTCCGAATCACAATTAAAAATAGCAAGTAATTATTCCTATTTGGTTTTTATGTTGATGAATTAGTACTAATTAATGATCAGTTAGTACTATTTTTCTTTTCTTAAGAAAGAAGTAAAGCAAATATATATCCAAATGCTGTACGTTGTTTATCTTGAATGAGTAATTTACAATATTATATTGAAGGAGGAATCTATATTCTATAGACAATATTTTTCTCAATAAACTTCATAATTGTTTATTTTATTGTTGGTTTTTATATAGGTCCATCATTACTTTATTATCCACCATTAATATTTTGTCACATAGATAATTGTAAAATATTTTTTAATTTTATGCCATTTCTTTTTTAGAAACAATTTTTTATGCCATTTTAACCGCGGGATATGGTAGAAAAAAAAAATTTCTAATTTTCTATCATATGTATTTAGTTGGGAGAATAAAAAAAAGGATAAAAATATCTTTTTCATGGTTGAAAAAATGAGAATATAAAAAATATAAATTATATAAATTTACTCTTATATTTCTATTAAATAAAATAAATAAATAAGCAAATAAAAACTTCTAGATATGTGTGCAGGGAAGAGAGAATAGATGGGTACTTTACCACCAAAGACCCTCTCCTTCCCTATTTTCTCCTCACTTTTATTTCTCTCATTTTCATTTCCCACTTTTCACCCGACCAAACTAAAGTCACTATTTAGAGAGTTTTTTTACAAATACAACAAAGTCTTTGAGTAAAAAGTTTATAATAATGAACTATTGCGCAACGAACGTACTCCAGTGGGGAAGGAATGGTGTGAGGAGTAAAGCTACAGATATTTATCCGAATAGTCATAAGCATTAATTTTATAGCGTTGAACTGGCAGTTGCAGCCACAGCCCACCGGACAGGACTACTATCATCTTGGTGATACAGAGTTAAGAAAAAACAGAAAGCAAGAGACGTGCCAACACAGGACTGATACAAAGAAAAAACAAAAGGCAGAAAGGGACTTGCTGAATGATAAAAGCTGAATATATTATTGATAAACAAAACATCACAACACTTTATCTAGCATTAACCACAACTACTATAAAATAGGAAAGCACTATCCACAACTCCTACAAGCTAGAATAATAACGTGAGACACTTCACAGTCATGAAATCTGTCTGAGATCAAATAACCAAATATCCTATAGACTTGGTCAAACTACCAAATATCCAAAGATACTTTCAATTAAATATTATAAAATAAAACATTAAATCTTAACACTTGGAAGATTCTTTGGATGTCCCCTCATGCTGCTTTTACTTTTATAATAAGCTTATATATAGCCATAGCCACCAAGTAGTGCAACAAAATTACAAAAATGATGCAGACGAAATTGACAAATGCTACTAGTCATATCCATGACATAAATAATTAGAAAAGAAAAAGAAAAAGTTGGTATTCTACTATTCTTCGCTAGCTTTTCGAATTCATAAAAGTCACAAATGCAATAAAGAATGTCCGTTTCTTCTTGGCATTTTACATAAAAGAAAGAAATAAACGTGAACAATCTAACAGCAACATATATGTGTTGGTCAAATTAGGACAGCGCTTCCTTAATTTCCTTGCGCGCACCACATTTCGTGTCTGACTCTGACCCAATCTCTTTCTTTTCATCCATTTTTGAAACTTTAGTTCATGACTCGATCATTAAAAATGTTCTATTATTCATTAACCACCTCTACAGGTTGCCGGCAGAAAAAAATAAATAAATAAATGAGAACAATCATATATGAAATGGGATTTGACTGACCCTTTTAGAGCGTAACCGTAGACATGACTAGTGCTTTTCTTTAGTAGTTATAATTGTTAGAC
Organism: Quercus robur; assembly: GCF_932294415.1. Taxonomy (NCBI): domain Eukaryota; kingdom Viridiplantae; phylum Streptophyta; class Magnoliopsida; order Fagales; family Fagaceae; genus Quercus; species Quercus robur. The sequence goes on along the minus strand of NC_065538.1, from coordinate 88,648,914 downwards.
ATATCTCAACAATTTACTTTTGTGATAAAGTAAAAGAAATAATACACAAATCTAAATATAAACAATAACACAAATAGATATGATAAACAAGAGCAATAAACAAATACTGAATATATTTAAGAAGAAATCTGCTAATAATTAAAAACTCACAAACCAAATGCGTGAAGAACGAACAATTCAAATCAAGTCTTGTGTTTGACACAATCTCCTTAAAGCAGATTTCGCCCCTCACACAATCACTGTGGTGCTTTGAGACTCGCAGACGACTACCTCCTAGGATAAAATGATCTACAGCATGAAAACGAAGCACACAAGGTCGTGCTCTGCAAACTACTCAATGTCTCTTTCTCTCTCTTTGACACAAAATGAATGAACAAAAAATATTCTCACTCTGAGAGTTTTTTTTATGCGTGAAAAGTGGTTTTCATGAATGAGGGACTATGAAACTTATACGTTACTGAACAGGAATTCTGTTTCAGTGATAACTGTTGTGCACAGACTAATTGACTCAATAATTAAAATAATAAAATATTATTATTAATTGGATAAGTGGGCCTAGTCCACACATGCCTAAAGCCCAACCCAATATCCAACCCAAAGCTCATATTTTCTGTTATTTCCAAGGTGGGACTCAAGGATTTTCACCACTAATAATAATATCTTCAAGTGAACATAGAAAACATCAATTTTTTATTCACTCCATGCTATTTTTCCAACAATAATTTAATTATTAATTATTAACATAAATTTTTATGAACTTAATTTAGTTATTAATTATTACCATAAATTAATGAAGGACAAATTGGTTGCCAATATATGAAAAAATAATAAATCAATCAAATAGCTTTTAAATAAATTCAAGAATATTAGACAATAAAATAAAATAAGTATGAATATGTAATCTAATAAGAATAAAGCAATCAAATAGCAAGGAAGTTCCCATAAAAAAAATAATAAAATAATAAAATAATAAAAAATAAAAGAAAAGGCAAGGAAGCTAGTAAACCAAGACCAGAGTGAGTCAATGTTGATATGGATGGGCAGGTGGGTCCTATCCACCCACACCAGTCACTCACCAGGCACCACCCCACCACCACCGGACAATAGATTCCAATTTGGCAAAACATGAAAGAAACCCAACGCACACGTTAAGGGAAAATCGGTAAATTGAGAGAGAGAAAGAGAGAGAGAGAGGGTTGGGCTCACTCAGACTCAGGGGGACCAAATTAAAGCATCAAATCCAACCCTACTGTACCTATCAAAGGCTGACCATACTGCATCCCAAAAACAATGTGCAGACAAAAGATCTTACCCTTTTTTTTTTTTTTGGTAGAAAAGGAATGTATTAAAAACAAAACAGAAAACAAAGATACAGGACAGAGCCTGTTTACAGCCAGACCACAGGCATCAGCCTCAAGAATATGCATAATGTCCACAGGCGGACTAGGAAACACAACATAATCACTATCAATGGAGATCTTACCCTTCATTTCGTGTTGGTTTTCTTTTATTCTTCCTACTTAGCATGAAATTTACATTTTCTCCAAGTGAAAAGATAGGATTGCCCTCCCAAAATCTATATTTTTCTATACAGAAACTATGGTAAGTTCGAAATTTTTATCCTATTAAGCAATGTAGCAAAGGAAACTAGAAGTGCTCATATCAGTAAGGTATTTATTGTCAACACTTAAATATATCTGCAATGTTTTTGAAATCAAATTATAAAAAAGATAATGACATCCAAACTTGTTAATGTTTTACATTAACAAGTTGCAAAGCGAAATAGGGACGTTGACAATCATATAGAGCTAAAAAATGCATTTTTTTGGGCTATCCTTTAGGGGTTAAAGGCTATAGAGTTTTGGATTTGTCTACCAAAACTGTGTTTACATCTAGAGATGTTGTTTTTCATGAAAATCATTTTCTTTATGTTCAAGGCAATACTAATTTCAATGATCCTTTTGTTACTTCTGATGTTGGTTCTCATTCTCCCACAGATAGCAATTTAGATTCTTTTGTCACTCCTGTTAGTATTTCAGAGGTCTATATTCCATCTCACACTTCAGATGTCATTGGGCTTCCACCTCATACTTCAAATATTCCAATTACATTGCCTCCATCTGTCAATGATACTAACAGTTCTACATCCATTCCCCATGACACTGTTTTGTCTAATTCAAATTCTTTAGAAATTACTTATGTTTCACCTACTGTTCTTATACCTGTTACTGCACTTCCACACACCAGAAAATCCACCAGGGTCCATAAAACACCTGCCTACCTGCAAGAGTATGCTTGCAATTCAGCTGCAATAGTTGTTGATCCGGGTTGCACTTCAGCTGCAAAAGTTCCTGATTCAGGTTGCCCATATGATATGGCTGATTTTCTCAGTTATTCACACATTAATCCTTCCTATCAGTCTTATCTCATGACTGTCAATGCCTGTCATCCAGAACCTGCTACTTTCCCCCAAGCAGTTCAAATTCCTGTTTGGAGAGAGGCAATGGATAAGGAAATTCAGGCTTTGGAGAAGACTGGGACTTGGATTCTTACTCCTTTACCTATTGGAAAGACCCCCATTGGCTGTAAATGGGTGTACAGGGTGAAGTTTAACTTAGATGGTAGTGTTGAGAGATACAAGGCCAGACTTGTGGCCAAAGGTTATACCCAAAGAGAAGGTTTAGATTTTCTGGAAACCTTTTCTCCAGTTGCAAAGACTGTATCTGTCAGAGTTCTTCTTGCACTTGCTTCAGCCAAAGTTGGCCTCTTCATCAACTAGACATTAACAATGCCTTTTTTGCATGGAGACTTAGATGAAGAAGTATATATGAGTTTGCCCCCTGGTTTTTACAGTAAGGGGGAGTGTTCTTCACCACATTCTTCTGCCCCTTTGGTTTGTAAACTTGTGAAATCCCTTTATGGATTGAAGCAAGCATCAAGGCAATGGAATGCAAAGTTGTCTACCACCATCCTACAGCTTGGTTTCATTCAATCTGAGGTAGATCATTCTTTGTTTATTCATTCCAATGGTGATTTGTTCACTGCATTATTGGTATATGTGGATGATATGGTTCTAACAGGTAATAATCCAAGTTGTATTGCCTCAGTTAAAGCTGTTCTAGACCAGAAGTTTGGAATTAAGGACCTAGGTTCTCTCAAATACTTCTTGGGCTTAGAAATTGCAAGGAGTGATAAGGGTATTAGTCTAAATCAAAGAAAATATGTTCTTGAAGTACTTAAAGAAACACCTATGGAACAACAGTTAAAATTGTCCAAGGGTGATGGTGAGTTACTTAAGGAGCCAGGTCAATTCAGAAGGTTAATAGGGAAGCTAATGGATCTTACACTTAGCAGGCCTGATATTACCTACTCTGTTCACAGACTTAGTCAGTTTTTATCATAGCCTAGAGTCCCTCACATAAAGGCAGCAACAAGAATATTACAATACCTCAAAGGCACACCAGGGCAAGGAGTTTTCTTTCCTGTGGAGTCAGATTTGCAACTTAAAACTTACTGTGATGCTGACTGTGCAGGCTGCTCTGATACCAAAAAGTCATTAACTAGATATTGTGTGTTTCTTGGAAATGCATTGATCTCTTGGAAGTCAAAAAAACAGGCTGTGGTGTCAAGGTCTTCAACAGAGGCAGAGTATAGGTCAATGGCTTCAACTACATGTGAAATTCTCTGGTTGATGTACCTGTTGAAGGACCTTCATGTCCCACATAACAAACCTGCCTTGATGTACTATGACAACTAGGTTGCGTTACATATTGCTGCAAATCCAGTCTTCCACGAAAGGTCCAAGCACATGGAAGCAGACTGTCACATTGTGAGGAATAGGGTTTTAGATGGTACAATTAAGACCTTCCATGTTAATTCAACGAATCAATTGGCAGATATCTTTACTAAAGCTCTAGGTGTGGATAACTTTCTAAGGTTGCAAAAAAGGTTGGGAGTTATCAATATTTTTGCACAAACCATTCAATATCCTGAGTATCTATCCTTGAATCAAGAAGCAAGAGCTTTGCTCTTGAGGGGGAGTGTCAAAAGCAAGGAAGAATGCACTCAAGCTATTAACAGATACAAGACCAGAGACAGAGAACAGGGCAGCACTCAAGGAACTGAAACTCAAAGAAATTGGATTAGTCCAAAACTGTTAGAAGTTATTCAATTCGTCCCTTATCATGAACACTTTATTCACATGCATGAAGGAGCCTTGCCACGTGGATAGAAGGATGACACGTGGATAAAAGGATGACATAAGCAGAAATACAGCTTGCACAGGCCAAAATGGCCATATACCACATTTTTTGGAAATTTTTAGCAAAAAAACAATGTTTCAGAAATAAATGGTAAACAACCACTTTTTCCAGAACTCGAGTTTCAGAAACTCGAATTCCTCATTAGTTTTGCCATTGTGGCACTGCTGAGTTGGATTTGTGCAATTAAAAAAATTATGTGGTACTCGAGCTTGGTAAAATCGAGTACCATTTACACAATACTCGAGTATACCAAGCTCGAGTACCTTTTATAAATAAAATGCAAAAAAAAAAAAAAAATTACACAGTACTCGAGTTTGGTAAACTCGAGTACTATGTTTTTTTTTTTTTTTTTTTTTTTTGGTTTGAGGATAAACAACAAATAAACATAAAGATAAAAATAAGTAGCTTTTTTTATGTTTTTATTTATTTAAATAGAAGCATTGTAAAATATAGAGATTTTAATTTCGAAATATGAATTTAATTTCTACATTAATTAAAATTGTTCATTGTTTTCTCATAAAAATTGTTCACTGTTTTCTGTATAAACAATTTCTACGATTTTGTATAAAATTATTTTCTGTTCAGCATTATTTAAGAAATTCTTCACTCTCTTTTTTGCATAAATTATTTTTTGTTCACTATTTAAAAAATTGTTCACTGTTTTCTCATAAAACACCCAGTGAAATCATGTTTTCTAAATTTAAACGCCAAATCTGAATGCTTTTTCATGTTTGAATTTCACAATAATCGAATATATTTTTCTAAATTGATAAAATCTGTTTCTACATTAATAAAAAATTTTCCCTCTGCACATCATATTTACTGTATATTCAAATCTGCTTACTGCATTCATAAAATCAGTTTTCTGCATTAAGTAAAATTGTTCACTGTTTTCTCATAAAAATTGTTCATTGTTTTTTGCATAAACTATTTCTAGCATTCTGCATAAAATTATTTTCTGTTCAGCATTATTTAAAAAATTGTTCACTCTCTTTTCTGCGTAAATTATTCTCTGTTCACTGTTTAAAAAATTGTTCGCTGTTTTCTCATAAAACACCTAATGAAATCGTGTTTTCTAAATTTAAAAGCCAAATCTAAATGCTTTTTCATGTTTAAATTTCACAATAATCGAATTTGTTTTTCTGCATTGATAAAATCTGTTTCTACGTTGATAAAATTTGCTCTCTACAAATCATGTTTACTATATTTTCAAAGCTACTTACCGCATTCATAAAATCTGTTTTTTCCATTAATTAAAATTGTTCACTGTTTTCTCATAAAAATTGTTCACTCTTTTCTGCATAAATTGTTTTTAGCATTGGTGCAGTTATTGCACTTATATTGTTTTTGTGTTTTTTTTAAAAATATGTAACCATATGAATAATGGACAAACTCCATGAAAGAAAAATGAATGATTCGTATAAATCACCTAATGGTAAATGCTTCGAAAAATTCGAATTTGTAAAAAAGTTCGAATTAGTTGAATGTAGAAATGTTCACTAAGTAAAACTATTTTCTACATTAAGTAAAACTGTTCACTGTTTTCTCATAAAAATTGTTCACTGTTTTCTGTATAAACTATTTCTAGCATTCTGCATAAAATTATTTTCTGTTCAGCATTATTTAAAAAATTATTCACTCTCTTTTCTGCGTAAATTATTCTATGTTCACTGTTTAAAAAATTGTTCTCTGTTTTCCCATAAAAAACCTAGTGAAATCGTGTTTTCTAAATTTAAAAGCCAAATCTGAATGCTTTTTCATGTTTAAATTTCACAATAATCGAATTTTTTTTTTCTGCATTGATAAAATCTGTTTCTACGTTAATAAAATTTGCTCTCTACACATCATGTTTACTGTATTTTCGAAGCTACTTACCGCATTCATAAAATCTTTTTTTTGCATTAATTAAAACTGTTCACTATTTTCTCATAAAAATTGTTCACTCTTTTCTGCATAAATTGTTTTTAGCATGGGCGCAATTATTGCACTTATATGGTTTTTGTGTTGTTTTTAAAAAAAATATGTAACCATATGAATAATGGACAAACTCTATGAAAGAAAAATGAATGATTCGTATAAATCACCTAATGGTAAATGCCTCGAAAAATTCGAAATTGTAAAAAAGTTCGAATTAGTTGAATGTAAAAATGTTCACTAAGTAAAACTATTTTCTGCTTTAAGTAAAACTGTTCACTGTTTTCTCATAAAAATTGTTCACTGTTTTCTGCAGAAACTATTTCTAGCATTCTGCATAAAATTATTTTCTGTTCAACATTATTTAAAAAATTGTTCACTCTCTTTTCTGCGTAAATTATTCTGTGTTCACTGTTTAAAAAATTGTTCGCTGTTTTCTCATAAAACACCTAGTGAAATCGTGTTTTCTAAATTTAAAAGACAAATCTGAATGCTTTTTCATGTTTAAATTTCACAATAATCGAATTTGATTTTCTGCATTGATAAAATCTGTTTCTACGTTAATAAAATTTTCTCTCTACACATCATGTTTACTGTATTTTTGAAGCTGCTAACCGCATTCATAAAATTTGTTTTTTGCATTAATTAAAACTGTTCACTATTTTCTCATAAAAAAATTTCACTCTTTTCTGCATAAATTGTTTTTAGCATTGGCGCAGTTATTGCACTTATATGGTTTTTGTGGTTTTTTTTTAAATATGTAACCATATGAATAATGGACAAACTCCATGAAAGAAAAATGAATGAATCGTATAAATCACCTAATGGTAAATGCCTCAAAAAATTCGAATTTGTAAAAAAGTTCGAATTAGTTGAATGTAAAAATGTTCACTAAGTAAAACTATTTTCTGCTTTAAGTAAAACTGTTCACTGTTTTCTCATAAAAATTGTTCACTGTTTTCTGTAGAAACTATTTCTAGCATTCTGCATAAAATTATTTTCTGTTCAGCATTATTTAAAAAATTGTTCACTCTCTTTTCTGCGTAAATTATTCTCTGTTCACTATTTAAAAAATTGTTCGCTGTTTTCTCATAAAACACCTAGTAAAATCGTGTTTTCTAAATTTAAAAGCCAAATCTGAATGCTTTTTCATGTTTAAATTTCACAATAATCAAATTTGATTTTCTGCATTGATAAAATCTGTTTCTACGTTAATAAAATTTTCTCTCTACACATCTTGTTTACTGTATTTTTGAAGCTGCTAACCGCATTCATAAAATTTGTTTTTTGCATTAATTAAAACTGTTCACTATTTTCTCATAAAAAAAATTCACTCTTTTCTGCATAAATTGTTTTTAGCATTGGCGCAGTTATTGCACTTATATGGTTTTTGTGGTTTTTTTTTAAATATGTAACCATATGAATAATGGACAAACTCCATGAAAGAAAAATGAATGATTCGTATAAATCACCTAATGGTAAATACCTCAAAAAATTCAAATTTGTAAAAAAGTTCAAATTAGTTGAATGTAGAAGTGTTCACTAAGTAAAACTATTTTCTGCATTAAGTAAAACTGTTCACTGTTTTCTCATAAAAAATTGTTCACTGTTTTCTGCATAAACTATTTCTAGCATTCCACATAAAATTATTTTTTGTTCAGCATTATTTAAAAAATTGTTCACTCTCTTTTCTGCGTAAATTATTCTTTGTTCATCGTTTAAAAAATTGTTCGCTGTTTTCTCATAAAACACCTAGTAAAATCGTGTTTTCTAAATTTAAAAGCCAAATCTGAATGCTTTTTCATGTTTGAATTTCACAATAATCGAATTTGTTTTTCTGCATTGATAAAATTTGTTTCTACATTAATAAAATTTGCTCTCTACACATCATGTTTACTGTATTTTCGAAGCTGCTTACCGCATTCATAAAATTTGTTTTTTGCATTAAGTAAAACTGTTCACTGTTATCCCATAAAAATTGTTCACTGTTTTCTTCATAAACTGTTTTTAATATTGGCGCAATTATTGCACTTAAATGGTTTTTGTATTTTTTTAAATATGTAACCATATGACTAATGGACAAACTCCATGAAAGAAAAATGAATGATTCATATAAATCACCTAATGGTAAATGCCTCGAAAAATTTGAATTTGTAAAAAAGTTCGAATTAGTTGAATGTAGAAAGTCTAGAAAAATTGATGGAAAATCAATGAACGTACCAAATCGTGAAGGTGTACATAAGATGTACAGATAGTCTAGACTTGTTGAGAAATTTGATTTCGTTGAAAGTACAAAATAATGAAAATTCAATGGAAAAGTATGTACGTTAGATGTATAGATCATATGTATATGTTTAAAAATTTGAATTCGTTGAATGTACAAAACTGTGAAAACTCAAGGAAAAATTGTGTACATTAGATGTACAGATAGTACGAATTTGTTGAAAAGTTTGAATTTGTTGATTGTGTAAAATCGTGAAAATTCAAATGAAAATTGAAGGACATAACAAATTGAGTAAACTTAATGGAAAATTAATTACATTAGATGTACAGATCATCCAAATTTGTTTCCAAATTTGAAGTCGTCAAATGTACAAAATCGTGAAAATTCAAATTAAAACTATGTACTAATCATCTTGATTTGATGAAAATTTCAAAATTGTTGAACACACAAAATCATGAAATCTTAATGGAAAATCGAAATTGTTGAACGTACCAAATCGTGAAAATTCAATGGAAAGTTGTGTACATTAGATGTTCAAATATTCTGGACTTGTTGAGAAATTTGATTTCGTTGAAAGTAAAAAATCGGGAAAATTCAAGAGAAAATTGTGTACATTAGATGTACAGATCATTCGAATTTGTAAAAAACAAAATTTAGATGTACAGATTGTTCGAATTTGTTGATTGTATAAAATCTTGAAAGTACAAAAGAAAATTGTGTAAATTAGATGTACAGATAGTCTGAATTTGTTGAAAAGTTTGAATTCGCTAAATGTACAAAATCGTGAAAATTAAATGGGAAACTATGTACTAATGTACTGATCATCCGAATTTGTTGAAAAATTTGAAATCTAATTTACACAATTTTATTCTGTACTTTCAAGATTTTATACAATCAACAAATTCGAACGATCTGCACATCTAAATTTTGTTTTTTACAAATTCGAACAATCTGTACATCTAATATACACAATTTTCACTTGAATTTTCACGATTTTGTACGTTCAACGAAATCAAATTTCTCAACAAGTCTAGAATATTTGTAGATCCAATGTACACAATTTTCCATTGAATATTCACGATTTGGTACATTCAACAATTTCGATTTTTTATTAAGATTTCACGATTTTGTACGTTCAACAATTTTGAAATTTTCATCAAATCAGGATGATTAGTACATTAGTACATAGTTTTAAATTGTTCACTGTTTTCAACAATAATTGCGCCAATGCTAAAAACAGTTTATGCAGAAAACAGTGAATAATTTTTATGAGAAAACAGTGAACAGTTTTACTTAATGCAAAAAACAGATTTTATGAATGCAGTAAGCAACTTCGAATATACAGTAAACATAATGTGTAGAGAGCAAATTTTATAAATGTAGAAACAGATTTTATCTATGCAGAAAAACAAATTCGATTATTGTGAAATTCAAACATGAAAAAGCATTCAGATTTGGCTTTTAAATTTAGAAAACAGGATTTCACTAGGTGTTTTATGAGAAAACAGCGAACAATTTTTTAAACAGTGAACAGAGAATAATTTACGTAGAAAAGAGAGTGGACAATTTTTTAAATAATGCTGAACAGAAAATAATTTTATGCGGGATGCTAGAAATAGTTTATACAAAAAACAGTGAACAATTTTTATGAGAAAACAGTGAACAGTTTTACTTAATGCAGAAAATAGTTTTACTTAGTGAACATTTCTGCATTCAACTAATTCGAACTCTTTTACAAATTCAAATTTTTCAAGGCATTTACCATTAGGTGATTTATACGAATCATTCATTTTTCTTTCATGGAGTTTGTCCATTATTCATATGGTTACATTTTTTTTTTTTTTTAAAGCACAAAAATCATATAAGTGCAATAACTGCGCCAATGCTAAAAACAATTCATGCAGAAAAGAGTGAACAATTTTTATGAGAAAATAGTGAACAGTTTTAATTAATGCAAAAAACAGATTTTAGGAATGCGGTAAGCAGCTTCGAAAATACAGTAAACATGATGTGTAGAGAGCAAATTTTATTAACGTAGAAACGGATTTTATCAATGCAAAAAAACAAATTCGATTATTGTGAAATTTAAACATGAAAAAGCATTCAGATTTGGCTTTTAAATTTAGAAAACACGATTTCACTAGGTGTTTCATGGGAAAACAGCGAACAATTTTTTAAACAGTGAACAGAGAATAATTTACGTAGAAAAGAGAGTGAACAATTTTTTAAATAATGTTGAACAGAAAATAATTTTATGCAGAATGCTAGAAATAGTTTATGCAAAAAACAGTGAACAGTTTCACTTAATGTAGAAAATAGTTTTACTTAGTGAACATTTCTACATTCAACTAATTCGAACTTTTTTACAAATTCGAATTTTTCGAGGCATTTACCATTAGGTGATTTATACGAATCATTCATTTTTCTTTCATGGAGTTTGTCCATTATTCATATGGTTACATAGTTTTTTTAAAAACAACACAAAAACCATATAAGTGCAATAACTGCGCCAATGCTAAAAACAATTTATGCAGAAAAGAGTGAACAATTTTAATTAATGCAAAAAACAGATTTTATGAATGCGGTAAGCAGCTTCGAAAATACAGTAAACATGATTTGTAGAGAGCAAATTTTATTAATGTAGAAACAGATTTTATCAATGTAGAAAAACAAATTCGATTATTGTGAAATTTAAACATGAAAAAGCATTCAGATTTGGCTTTTAAATTTAGAAAACATGATTTCACTAGGTGTTTTATGAGAAAACAGCGAACAATTTTTTAAACAGTGAACAGAGAATAATTTACATAGAAAAGAGAGTGAACAATTTTTTAAATAATGCTGAACAGAAAATAATTTTATGCAGAAAGTTAGAAATAGTTTATGCAGAAAACAGTGAACAATTTTTATGAGAAAACAGTGAACAGTTTAACTTAATGCAGAAAACTGATTTTATGAATGCAGTAAGCAGATTTGAATATACAGTAAATATGATGTGCAGAGGGAAAATTTTATTAATGTAGAAACAGATTTTATCAATTCAGAAAAATATATTCGATTATTGTGAAATTCAAACATGAAAAAGCATTCAGATTTGGCGTTTAAATTTAGAAAACACAATTTCACTAGGTGTTTTATGAGAAAACAGTGAACAATTTTTTAAATAGTGAACAAAAAATAATTTATGCAAAAAAAGAGCGAAGAATTTCTTAAATAATGCTGAACAAAAAATAATTTTATGCAAAATCGTAGAAATTGTTTATACAGAAAACAGTGAACAATTTTTATACAGAAAACAGTGAACAATTTTTATGAGAAAACAATGAACAATTTTAATTAATGTAGAAATTAAATTCATATTTCGAAATTAAAATCTCTATATTTTACAATGCTTCTATTTAAATAAATAAAAACATAAAAAAAGCTACTTATTTTTATCTTTATGTTTATTTGTTGTTTATCCTCAAACAAAAAAAAAAAAATTTACACAGTACTCGAGTTTACCAAACTCGAGTAATGTATAAAAAAATTTTTTTTTTTTTTTGCATTTTATTTATAAAAGGTACTCGAGCTTGGTATACTCGAGTATTGTGTAAATGGTACTCGAGTTTACCAAGCTCGAGTACCACATAATTTTTTTTAATCGCACAAATCCAACTCAACAGTGCCACGGTGGTAGAACTAATGAGGAACTCGAGTTTCTGAAACTCAAGTTCTAGAAAAAGTGGTAGTTTGCCATTTATTTCCAAAAAAGTGATTTTTTGCTAAAAATTTCCAAAAAAGGTGGTATATGGCCATTTTGGCCACTTGCACAAGTGGGACTGTTGTAACCATTTGTCCTCTTTTTACGGAATTAGTTACTTTCCTTTACTTCCACAGATTGTATATATAGATAGCTACAGTGTACAAATTAAGTTGTATTCTCATGTTCAATCAATAAAGATCATTCATTCTATTTAAAGAGAGAGAGAGAGTTCCCAAATTCTTTATAAAAACCCTAAGTAGTACCCAAATTTATAGGAAAGCATATAAAAGTGTCAGTCTGGACATAAATAACCAACAGTAACAAACAAACAGAATCCAACACAAACCCAGTTCAACAAAACCAAATATTGAAAAATTAATCCTAAAATGATAATAAAAAAGGGACCTTTTTTTCCAGGGAGTTGCTTGCCATCTTTGTTGTAATACTCATGAATGTCCACCGCAACCTTCCCTTGCCAAGTCCTCACCGTCACTCTCCTATTCCTCAATATCTAAACAAACACAGAAGCAATTTAGATTGATGGTTTTTAGACTCCTTAAAAACAATTGATTTAACCTAGGTAATTAGCGAAGTTGTTACTTAGTCCAATTTAACAAGTTTAGGTTTTCACAATAACAAAGATCAAATCACGCAAAGCAACGGAAAATAAATAACACAAGATATGATCACCCAGGAAACCAAACTGGTGAAAACCTGTGGAGGATTTGACCTAGCTATCCTCAAGGTAAACTTGAATCCACTATCTTGAAAGAATCGAAGTTCATACAATAAGACTTACAAGCCCCCACGCTTGACTTCTTATTGCTACCAACTAGTAGAACTTACTGACACGACCACGTGCAAGCTCCGAATCCACGAACTCCTTCTTTCTTGGATTCACCACTAGATACAAGCACACCCGCTTGTGTTTTCTTTAAACTTCAATGGCAGCAACTGAGTTGATCATCAAGGTATAGATAAATCTTCTCCTTGAAAACCCTAAGTTTGTGTAAAGGAAAACTCCTCTAGATCTCACAAGAGATTTACACAAACCGCAATATGAGCAACATTAAAACGTGGCTAGGGTTTGCCTTTTATACTTAGGACAAATTAGAAACCCTAAAAACATTTTAAAACAACTAGGGCTGGGTTGGAAATTCTGCAAAAAAAACATTCTGCCCGAGCTTCGATTGATCGAGCCTAAGCTTTGATCGATCGAGCCAGGCCGAAATGCATTAATCTTTTCTACATTAAGCTCGATTCCAACTTTACATAAATGCACAACTTTGAGCAAGACTAAAACACTTCTAAACACATTGTTTTGATTATGGTTTGCCAACAATACAAATTAGAGTTCTAAATACATAAAATCCTAAGTCTTTAGAACCTAACAAACTTCCCCTTTGGCAATCCGTGACAAAACACAACTAGAAGCTCAAAGTTTACAAATTAAAAGTCCTTTGCAAAAATAATGCTCATAAAACAAATTCAATCCTAACTACTATCCATCAGTTGCAAGTGTAGACAGCAGCTCAATTGAATCAACCTGTATATTTCCTGAAACACTAAACAAAATGCATAATCACATGTGTGGAAACAATACAAGTAAACAAATTAAATTCTTGATTTCAAACAACGCACAATAAAGACATATATCAATGAATAACTCATAAACATAAATCAATAAACAGTTTGAAACAAGAAACATATAAAGTACCAAAAAATACTCCCCCTAACATGAATATCCCATCATAAACATGGCAAGAGCTAAAAAATAAAATACAATGTGAAGCACCTAGTTACAATCTAAACTCCACAAGCTCCAACCAAAGAAAATACTCTCCCCCTGAAAACAAAAACTCTACAAAGTACTCCCCCTTTTTGTGACGGAATGCCAATGGGCAAACAAAATCCATCATCAAAAGGGAGGTGGCCTAAACTGCGCCAACTCCGCACGCAAGGCACAGATCTCATCGAGCACGTCCACCAAAATCTGACCATGAGCCGCCTGAATGGTCAAGACATGATCCAACGTACGTCGAATGTATGAATCATCCGAAGCAGTCGATGGAGGAACAACAGCATCAACAGCAGCACCCAATGTCTCAACAGTATCAACACCTGTAGAAGAGGGAGGAGGGGGAACAGCACTAGATGACGCACCCCTAGGATGTGAAGGAGCAACTCGCAGGTAAGCAGCCCTCTGTCTAAGAAATGTGGCACCTATAGGAGCAACTATATGAACAGGCTCACCAGATGGGAAACTATCTAGACCTAAAAAAAGCAATATCCTATGAATGAAAATAGGATGAATAAGCGCATGCCCTACGGCAGAACTCCTATGAACCTCGTTCAAAGAACGAAGGAACAAATGAGGGAAACTGATCGACGCACCAGAAACAAAAGCATACAAAAACACACATCGCTCTAGAGGGATGGTGTGGAAATGAGAAATAGGCCACAATGAATGACACGCTATCCTAAAGAAAAGATAGGCAGTCTCGGTAAGCTCAGCGGACGTGAACCGAGGATCAGAACCCCATTGGATAGATGACCCAGTGATGTATGACATGACAACATCTAATGAGGGTGACTCATCAAAGAGATAGTCAGGCTCCCGAACAACCGGAACCCCAAGAGCATCAGCCACTACCCGAGGGGTAATAGTGAACTTAACACCTCATATCCAACTCCTAACAAGGGTGTTGGAATCATAGACGTGGCAAGAGAGGTTCGAGAAGAACTCTATAATCAGGGCGGTCGGGGGTGGATGATCTATCTCTAAGAGAGGCAACCAACCTCTAGACTCAAAGTTAGCCCTAATGGCCGGATCAATCTCATCTAAAACTATAGCTCGCTCAGCCTAAATCTTACACTTACTGTTCAAAGTATCAAAGGCCTCTCTGCACTTATCATTCCTAAACCCCTCACTCGTAGAGGGAGACTCAGAGGAAGTGGAAGGGGTCCTATGAGCTCTAGTTTTCCTAGGCATGGTACTAGGATAAGGACCAAAACACAGAGCAAAGGAACAAAAACACAAAAGACAAAACCAAGGGCAGACTGCAAGTTAGCACATAAAAAATATAGAACAAAAATCTATACGATGCATGAACAATTTAAATGGCATGATGCATGTCCTAATGCAGTGCAATTAAGTCCAAAAAAGTTCAAATTCACAAAATTGGCTTGAACATAGAGGTATTAACACAAAAACCCCAAAATTTGGAAAACCAATTGATCAATTTGAAAGATATTGACGAATTGATCATTATACATGATAGAGTTCAAAAATTAATGACCAAATACATCAAATCAACAAGCCAATTTCATCAATTTAACCCAATTTGAACAAAATCCCCAATTCGGATCAATTTCAAACCCTAGAATTTTCAATTTTTCAAAAACCACAAAATTGATCAAATTAAACTACAAGAATCATGATAATAACATCCTAGAACAAAAACCCAATGATCAATTTCACCAAAAATGGTTTGCATCATCAAAAACCCCAAAATATGAAAAGTGCCGAAAATACCCAATGAATATGCATGAAAAATGCATGAAAACATGAAATAAAATGCAAAAGGAAGGGCAAAAAGGACTTACCGGCCTTGGGAGACAAAAACCTTGCAAAAATTGCGGAAGAAAATGACAAAAAAAACCTTGGTGGAGCCTAGCCAAGTCGGAGAAAGAGAGGAAAGTTTGAAAAGTTTTGAAAAAGTCCAATCTGACTTTTTAAAAAACATGATTCACGAGTTTCGATCGATCGAAAAACAGCCTCGATCAATCGAAACAGACAGAGACTTTAACAAAACAATTTTAAAAGAGTTTGATTGATCAAAAATCAGTTTCGATCGATCGAAACAGACAGAGTCTCTCTCTAACAGTTTTAAAAATTTTCGATTGATCGAAAAATAAAATGGATCGATCAAAATGGGCAGAGGCTCACTAATTTTGAGGAAAAACACAGTTTTTTGAAAAAAAAAATTCAGAATTGACTCAAAGCATTGAAATTTAAGAGCAATATGCATGAGTATGTGATGATGTGACTTTCAAAAAACAAGAATTTTAAGCCCAAATTCCCCAAAAATAAAATCTCTTGCATTCTCCATAAATTTTCATGCAACAAATTAATTTTGCACAAAATTCAAAGTATTTGCAAAACATGGCTGGTCAGAGCATAAACACACACAATAACATGTACAAAGTTTAGCAAAGAGTAACTCGTGTAATGTGTGCAACTAGCAAAAACTTGAGATACATGTGAGGTGATATGTTAATAGCAATCAATCAAAAAGTCTACAAAATTCATCACAGAGAATTTAAAAGAGACTATCACCCAAAGAGTTACATCATATAACTCCCACGTCTCCTAGATCATAAGCTTGCAATCATGTAAGTTTCTTGAATTTATGTCTCATAATATACACACCAGTTTTAAGTCATGCGATTTTGGCATCAAGCCTAATAGTACACCCCAATTTTAAGTATTAAGCAATTTAAACCGAGGCTTCACCTTATGTTCTTTTCGTGCATGTGCTACACTTTCTTGAGCACAAAATCTTATGATATGCACTAAGGTGTTCATGATTGGCTAGTGAATAGTGGTGAGATGGTTATTTATGCCTTTCTCTAAAAGTTCAAGTCCGACAGTGAAAAACATGTGACTTTAAGATTAAGACAGAGTAATCAAAAACCATAAACATCTTTCCCACACAACATGCACTACAAAGCTTCAATTAGTAGAGTGCAATAAGTAAGCTCATCAAAGCTAAACAATGTACAAACGACATGTTATGTGAAAATAAATTGACCAACCTTGTTCTTCAAAAACCAAGAAGGATAGTACAAAATACAATTTGCTTCCTTTTTCTTCCCTTTTAAAAAAAAATAAATAAATAACACCTAGAATGAAATGCATGAATGTTATGCAATGCAAATCCTAAAAAACAAAAAATAAAAAAACAAAACCAAAGAACAATGGTCACAAAGGGTAGAGTAATGAAGCACAAGGACCATGAAGACCAAGACCGATCAGGGACACA
This sequence comes from Quercus robur, assembly GCF_932294415.1. NCBI lineage: Eukaryota > Viridiplantae > Streptophyta > Magnoliopsida > Fagales > Fagaceae > Quercus > Quercus robur. The sequence goes on along the minus strand of NC_065538.1, from coordinate 88,631,724 downwards.
GAATCACACCAATTACTTGACGAAGAGTCTCAAACTTACTTCTATCAAGGGGTTTGGTGAAAATGTCGGCATTCTGACGTTCAATAGGAATATACTCAAGACACACAATCTTTCTTTCAACAAGATCCCTAATGAAGTGATACCTAATCTCTATGTGCTTAGTCTTAGAGTGTTGAACAAGGTTCTTAGATATGTCAATAGCACTAGAGTTATCACAATAAACAGCCATGGTATCTTGGGATATCCCATAATCAGTTAAAACCTTTTTCATCCAAAGAAGTTGTTAGCAACAACTTCCAGCAACAATATATTCTACCTCAGCAGTAGACGAGGACACAGAATTTTGCTTTTTACTCATCCAAGCAACGAGATTAGCTCCAACATAAAAACACCCACCAGTGGTGCTTTTTCTATCATCAGCATTACCAACCCAATCAGAATCAGAGAAACCAGCAAGAGATAGATTAGACTCTTTACTATAAAATAATCCATAATCACAAGTTCCAGCAACATATTTAATTATTCTTTTGACAGCATTTAAGTGTGAAACTTTAGGATTAGATTGAAATCTAGAACAAACACTAACACTAAATGCAATATCAGGCCAACTAGCAGTTAAATATAAAAGACATCCAATCATACTTCTGTATAATGTAACATCAACAAACTCACCTGACGGATCATTTGTTAATTTTGCATTGGCGGCCATTGGTGTTTTGGCATGTGCAACATTGTCCAATCCAAATCTCTTGACTAGATTCTTTTCATATTTTGCTTGGTTGATGTAGATCCCTGAGTCCGTTTGCTTCACCTGTAATCCCAAGAAATAAGTTAGTTCACCAACCATATTTATTTCAAACATCGCCTTCATTTCATCTACAAAAGAATGAGCAAGAGAGTCATTAGTAGCACCAAAAACAATATCATCAACATAAATTTGAGCTACAACAAAACTGTTCTTATCCTTTCTTATGAAGAGAGTAGTGTTTGCAGATTCCCTTTTGAAGCCATGCTCAGTGAAATATGCAGTCAATCTATCATACCAAGCCCGTGGAGCTTGTTTCAAACCATACAAAGCTCTCTTCAATTTATACACATCATCCGGTCTGTAAGGGTCAACAGAGCCTTTAGGTTGTTCAACATATACTTCTTCTTGCAGCATTCCATTCAAGAAAGCACTTTTGACATCCATTTGATATAGCTTGAAATTCAGATGACTAGCTATAGCCAACAGTATCCTAATGGATTCCAATCTTGCTACCGGTGCAAAGGTCTCATCAAAATCAATCCCTTCCACTTGTGTGCAGCCTTGAGCAACAAGTCTTGATTTATTTCTGATAACAGTGCCATGTTCATCTGACTTGTTCTTAAAGATCCATTTAGTTCCAATTACATTTACACCCTTTGGTCTAGGAATTAATTCCCACACATCATTCCAAATTAATTGATGAAGTTCTTCATGCATAGAGTTTACCCAATCAGCATCTTGAAGTGTCTTATCTACCTTTTTTGGTTCAAATTGGGACAGATAGCATGAGTGTGTAATTACACTTAAGGCTTTTGACTTTAATCTCATGTTATCATTCAGACTTCCCAATATATTTGAGGAGGGATGATTAAGCCTTACTCTAGAAGAAGGACCTTTAACTAGAGATGTGGATGTACCTTTCTGTTCTGATGAAGGACTAAACTCATGTTGAACCTGTTGAGTCTCATGAACCGGAGTGGATGGTTCAGGACTTGATGGCACAGAAATTGCATCATTCAACACCATTAGCTCCTCATCACTATGTTTCCCAACATAATCAATAGGAAGTGAGTCATTAACCTCCATAGGCTTATCTTGAACCGGAGTAGTACTTTATGAATGTGCTTCTGGACATACTTCATCATTGATCACAACATTTGACGATTCCATAACAGTTTTGGTTCTCAAATTATACACTCTATATGCTCTACTAGTAGAGGAGTACCCTAGAAAATATCCCTTGTCACTCTTTGCATCAAATTTCTCTAGGTTCTCTCTATCACGTAGAATGTAACAATCACTACCAAATATCCTGAAATACTTAATGACCGGCTTCTTTCATCTCCAGAGTTCATAAGGAGTCTTCTTGGAATCAGGTCTGAAATACACCCGGTTGAGTGTATGGCAAGCAGTGTTAACTGCTTCTCCCCAGAAAGATTTTGGCAATTTTTTATTGTGCAGCATGACACGTGCCATCTCCTGAACAACCTTATTTTTCCGTTCAACTATTCCATTTTGTTGTGGTGTCTTGGGTGAAGAGAACTCTTGATGTGTGCCCTGTTCATTGCAGAAGATAGCCAGCTTGGTATTCTCAAATTCTCTTCCATGGTCACTTCTAATTCTGGCTATCACAGTATCTTTTTCAACCTGCAATTTCTTACACAGATGTATCATTTTCTCAGGAGCCTCAGCTTTATCTTTCAAAAGCACAACCCAAGTATATCTGGTAAAGTCATCCACAACCACTAGAATATACTTCTTCCCTCCTAACTCTAAACTCGAGCAGGACCCATAAGATCAATGTGCAATAACTCCAAAGGTCTTGAAGTTTGAACACTAGCCATAGACAGATGTTTAGATTTTATCTGTTTACCTATCTGATATGGTCCACATATGCACTTATCTATCTTCTCAAACTTAGGTAAACCAACAACAGCATCACATTTGGAAATCTTTTCTAGCTGCTTATGACTTGCATGCCCCAACCGTTGATGCCACAAATCAACTTGATCAATCTTTGCACTAAAACACTTGTTGCTTATGCTTGGTGTCAATCCATAACAGTTGTCCGCTGTCCTTACACCAACACACATACAGTCACCTCCTCCATCAAGTATCTCACATTCATACTTAGTGAAGAGAACATTCAGTCCATTGTCGCAAATCTGACTAATGCTGAGTAAATTTGCCTTCAGTCCATCAACATACCAAACATCTTCAAAGACCGGTAACCCTGGGATGTCCACAGTTCCAATGCCTCTGATGACAGATTTGCTTCCATCTCCAAAAGTGACTATCCCAATCTTTCCTTCAAAGAGGGTCTTGAATAATCCTTTGTTTCCTGTCATATGCCTGGAACAACCACTATCCAAATACCAAAGACAAGAATCACGTGTCTTTAATGCGGTTAAGGCAGTATAACACAAATAATTATTACCACATATGATAAGACAAAGACGTCCAAGGAAAGATTTAACAAACTCAACAAGTAACAAATACACAAAATAAGCAAGATGATGAATAAGCAAAAAGAATTTCCAAGAATCCATAACAAAGGGGTCAAGGATCAGCTCAGTGATCAAAAGATCAACAACAAAAGAGCAACCCGCTCTGATACCACTTGATGGTTTTTAGACCCCTTAAAAACAATTGATTTAACCTAGGTAATTAGCCAAGTTGTTACTTAGTCCAATTTAACAAGTCTAGGTTTTCACAATAACAAAGATCAAATCATGCAAAGCAGTGGAAAATAAATAACATAAAATATGATCACCCAGGAAACCAAACCGGTGAAAACCTGGGGAGGATTTGACCTAGCTATCCTCAAGGTAAACTTGAATCCACTATCTTGAAAGAATCAAAGTTCATACAATAAGACTTACAAACCCCCACACTCGACTTCTTATTACTACCAACCAGTAGAACTTACTGACACGACCACGTGCAAGCTCCAAATCCACGGACTCCTTCTTTCTTGGATTCACCACTAGATACAAGCACACCCGCTTGTGTTTTCTTTAAGCTTCAATGATAGCAACTGAGTTGATCATCAAGGTGTAGATAAATCTTCTCCTTAAAAACCCTAAGTTTGTGTAAAGGAAAGCTCCTCTAGATCTCACAAGAGATTTACACAAACCGCAATATGAGCAACACTAAAACGTGGCTAGAGTTTGCCTTTTATACTTAGGACAAATTAGAACCCTAAAAACGTTTTAAAACAACTAGGGCTGAGTTGCAAATTCTGCAGAAAAAACATTCTGCTCGAGCTTCGATCGATCGAGCCTAAGCTTCGATCGATCGAGCCAAGCCAAAATGCATTAATCTTTTCTGCATTAAGCTCGATTCCAACTTTACATAAATGCATAACTTTGAGCAAGACTAAAACACTTCTAAACACATTGTTTTGATCATGGTTTGCCAACAATAAAAATTAGAGTTCTAAACACATAAAATCCTAAGTCTTTAGAACCTAACATAGATTAGGAACCCTAGAAATATATACATACACAGAAAGATAGATACAAAGGTAGAGAGAGAGACAAGGACCTCACAAATGACAATGTTGTCAGCAAAGTCATCGTCAGAGTCCTTCTTAGAGTTGGAGTTGAAGGGGGCGCTTGGCCTTCAAACTCATTAACTTGTTTTCACTAGTTAAAATTCCCTTTGCATGAGATCAAATGATCATTCATTTTGTTTTTCGTTTTAAAGATAATTTAATCGTGGGTTTAAAATCCATGACCTCACCCTCCACCCAAACTTGTGAGGTGAGGAAGTGTTAACTTATTTGTGCCAAGAATTATTGGCATGATGTTTTGTATTTGTAACTTGACAATTGACATGGCTAGCTTATGACAGGAGGAATCGAGACAGGATCTATTACCAACATATATGGTGAGTTTCGCTCTGGAAAGACTCAACTGTGTCACATACTCTGTCTGTGTGTCACTTGCCAGGTAATACTTCTTCTTCTTTTTTCTTCTTATTTTACCCCCCCCCCCCTCCCCATTTTATTACATGTTGCACCTTTGCTTTGCAAAAGAAAGCAGCTTCATCAAATGCCACATGCCATAGATGCATACTTTCTTTTTCGCTTTACAAAGTAAAATTAGAATTTAAGTGCACTTTTACTTATCCAAAATGATAATAATAATTCAGTGCACTTGTTAGGATTCTGTGAATGATTGTGCTTGGCTGCTATGCTTAATTGAGCTGTTAGCTCAGCTGCAATAAGCCTAGTTGCTGTGATGTGATGTGCACCTGACCTTGCTGTTACCAGATGATACTATTGTATTGGATAGCTTAAGTAATGCCATTCCATGTTATGTACTGTATAGTGGAGCAGATGTTATGCACTCTTTGATAGCATAGAGAATCTGGTTGTAACTTCCTGCTCAATATATGTGTGGATAATTGTAAATAGTCATGTGGTTAAATAGATAGGTAGTTAGGTGGTTAGTTGCAAAGGAGTAGTTAGAGTAACTAACTAACTTATTCTTGTAGTTAGTGCTCGAGTTGTTTAGATAAAAGGAGGATTTGATAATAGAATTTTCTCTCTATCTTGGAGGCCTGGCTAGCTCCCTTTAAGAAGCCATTTTCTTAATCACATAAGCAAAGATAAGAACAAGGTTCTTATCAGCGGTTTTATGATATTTCATTACTAATCTGAAAGGTCAGTTTGTTGAGTAGAGTAGGTACAGCATTAATCAATCTCTATTCTTTGCATGCTACTGCCCGTCTGCTACATATGATATCAATTTATTCAATGCATACACTTTGACATTTCAGCTTCCATTAGATTAAGGAGGTGGAGACTGGAGAGGGAAAAGCAATGTACATCGATGCAGAGGGCACATTTAGGCCGGCCACAGAGACTTTTACAGATAGCAGAAAGGTGTCATATAGCTACCTTAAATTGAATATGCTTCTCTGCAGTGTGAGTTATTTATAGCCAATGGTTTTGAATGCTGCAAGTTTGGACTGGATGGTCCTGATGTCTTGGATAATGTGGCTTATGCATGCTAGAGCTTATAACACTGATCATCAGTCAAGACTTCTGCTTGAAGCAGCTTCAATGATGGTGGAAACAAGGTGCAGTACTATATATATATATATATTTTTTTTTTTTTTTTTTAATCATGCTAAAGAATCTATTCTTCAATATTGTCACTATCAACCAAAAGTCAAGAAAAATAAAAATGTAATCTTGTTTGTTCTGTCTTATATTATTAAGAAATAACAAATTTATTCATCACATAGGAGCTTGTCGTGAGGTAAAACTTGATTTGGTGAAAGACATACTCCCCTTGCTAACAGTCAATGAATTGACAATGAAATATGTTTTATCCATAATCCCAAAGGCACCAAACAGACTTGACCTAGACACAAACTGATATTTTAATTTGGAAACCCAATTTTGTAAGACAGTGTGTGTGTGTATATATATATATATATATATACTTTGTCATATTGCAAAACTCTCCTTTACATATCTACCTGCTTTATTTCTCACTTATCTTGCTCTTTCTTTATATTTTTTCATTTTCACATTTTTCTTTCTTAATAAACTTTAGCTGGAAGGTTTTGTTATTATTCTTACTCTATGTGCAAGTCTAATTTCAAATTCTGAAATGTTCTTATTTTCAGTAATTATTTTTAATAAAAATTGCAATTTTTTCTTTTCTTTTCTTATTTGTGGGAGCAAAATATTGTCCAATTTAATTGAAATAATTTCATTTAGTTTATTGAATTTGTTCAATCGATGCTTAAATTTTAATCACTTACCTTTTAATTGGTTTTGAATAATATGGAATATTTATTCTATGCTGCAATGCCATATTCTTGTTCGGATGCACTCTTTTTTTATTTATAAATGGCTACTGTGTAAAGTGACTGGTCTGGTATTCATAATAATTGATGCTTATTACATTATTGATACATTTTTGAACAGGCAAAGGGCTGTCTTCATCGGTGGGACTTTGAGACAGAGGAGGAATGGGCAACTTACAATGAGCAGAAAGAAGCAATGCCAAAAGCTGCATTTCAGTTTGGCGTGAAGATGCAAGATGGTCGAAACACAGAAACAAAACAGGGACCAGAAGCTCAATAATGAGCTGCACCAGATTAACAAGATACTTACCAGAAAGAGATGAAGTTTGGTGAGGGTGCCAACCACTATCAACCTGGAAGGAAAGAAGCTTCGAATATGAAATTTGATAGTTGTTCTAGTGTTTAAGAGAAGTTTTCTTTCGTAATCTAAAATTGGTGATACTCTTAATTTAATTTAATTTTTTAATACAAATACAGTGGGCTTTTATAGTTCTTTCTTGTAGAATTTTCATGTGTTTTGTTTTGTTTTGGTTCATAAGACAAAATACTGAAGTAATTGGAGTTTAGGAACGGATGAAAATTTGAATTGATTATCGTCATGGGAATTTAGGAAGGAGCCATCAAGGAATCGACTAAACATTTTTGCTACCTTAATCTTGATGGGGTCAGCCATTGAGAAGTAGGGGACATATTGCATAAAATGTAATAAGAAAAGAATGCATTTTTTATGTTTTTGGTAGAAAAGGGGAGTTTTATTTATTTATATGGGGAGTACAAAAACGAAAGGCATAGTTTTATTTATTTATTACTAGGATTGGCTAGGACACTACCATCAATGTTAAGAGCAATATAAGGGCACCACCGCACACCCTTGGTGTGATGGTTACTCCACAAGTATAAGTGCTTGTGGAGTATGGGGTGTGTGAGGGGCAAGGGCCGAGGTTCAAGTCTCCAAGAGGGAGCTTCACACACATATACACTTAGATTAGGATAGAGTAGAATTCTATCTTGTAAAAAAAAAAACAGAGAGAGAGTAATAGAAGGGCTTGATGATGCGACGAGGTTTGAGTCCAGTTTTGCTAACTAGTTTGAACATGGTAAACTAAAACTGGAGTTGGAGAAAAGGTCATGGAGCAAGGAAAATATGACTTGGGTAACAACTGCTTTTACTTGATCATTCAGATCTAACATGTAGTTTTTTTGTTTTTTTTTTTAGATTTTATATGTCCTCCATGCATTGTCTTGTATGTTTCCAATCAGGCCTCATCTTGCAGTTCATGCAAGAGATTTAATAGGGGCGATCCTTGTCTTGATGGTTCAATCTCATGAGCCATCATCCCGTGTCAAGAAACTTACATAATACACATTGACTAGTCGTGTTGTGTTATGTTTGCAGATTATGTTAAAGGTTGTCAATCATCACAATCATTCATGTAACATTATAAGGGTGCATGAACAAGACAAGATGCCATTGAGTTGCCTTTGGAGATCCCCTTATTTTTACGCAATCCAAAAATGTGAAAAATGAATAAAGAAATAGATAGTATAGGGACACAATAAAATCTAGTAACATTTTCACAACAATCTTGTTTTGAGTTGTAATGAGTTTTGATATAATCTTATTTTATTTTGACATATGATGAGCTGATAACTCAAGTTTCTTGTAAAATTTTGATGTATCAGTAGAAGTACTCACAAAGAAGAAAGACAAAGCATTAAAAAAAAATGAAAATAAGAATGGCGAGTGTTTGTGATGTGTTAACATAAGACCCAAAATTTTCCTAATGAACCCCAAAAGACACGTACATCGGCTTATGTATCTATAGGGCAAATCGGATTTTAACTACTGTGCTTATGTAAATTTACAAGTTATTGTATTTATGAAAAAATAATTTTTTATTATTTCTTTGCTTATTATCCTTAGAAAAAGAAAAAGAGTGAATGATGATTGTTGTGGGTAAAGAGAGAGAAATATTAAAAAAAATAAAGAGAATTAGTATTTTAATGAAATAAAGTATCCTAATAGATAATTTGATGCGAGTTTTTGACAAGTGGACAGGTAAATTTTTTTTTTTTTTAAAAAAGGATTTTTATACTAAGAGTCCGTTTGAGAATAGCTTAATAGCTAAAACTGAAAATTTTTTTGCTGAAATTATTATAAATAGAGCTAAAAGGTAGCTGAAATAGTATATTGAGATCTATGAATAGTATTAAAAAGTACAATAGGATCTATGAATAGTAACAAAAAAATTGAATAATAGCAAAATAAGCTAAATAGTGAAAAAATCTGAATTTTTAAGTCAATACCAAACGCAACCTAAAATAGAGTAATAGTCTAATATACTGAGATGTGAATGCCCTAAAAAATGTAAAAGTAACATAACTGAGAAAGAGAAACGAACAACCCCTCCCTAGACTTATTTACCACATATGTACAAAAATATAAATATTTTAATCATCAACTAAGCCAGACTACCATTTAACACGTTAATTCCACCTAAAGAATTGTATGGCTATGATGAGGAATGTGGAATTGTGGATAGTAGCATATATGAGAGAATTAAGAATAAAGGGTCTAAGTGCAACATCAAAGACTACCCCCTCACCATATTTCACATTTAAATAGAGATAACAACCATGTCTAGATAATTGAAGGTACAATAATTGAATTAGCAGTCTCCCAAACATGGAACGAAACTCTACACATTAGTAAAATCAAGGTGAACAAGTATATTTCATCCAAAATACTGCACCCTACAAACATATTTAGTTTTACTAACCTCTAAATAAAAATAGCCTTCTACTTGTAACCTTACATCACTTGATAATTATAAAGCTTTTAAATATAGGCAAAATGCAATAGAAAAGTCAAAATAAACCCAAAAGCTCACATAATGATGATTTATACAACCTATGCAGAAACAACTCTTCTCATCCATGCTGTCGAAAAAAAAAATTATTAGAGAAACAAAAAATTTGAGGTTTCTATTTTGCCATTTAATTTCTCTATCTTACAAAATAATGAACAAATATTTGTTTGGAATTCATCAAAACAATAGATAAATCAACCCAGTTAAGGAACCCACTCACAATAATGAAGATAAATAATATGTCACAAACGGTTACAATATAAAAGCTCAAAATCAAGACCCACTTTCAATTAAAAATGAAATAAACCCAATTACAGGAAATAAATTTGTGTGTGTCTCAACATTTTGCAAGCAACAAATCCCAACAAAGAAAAACCCACTAAAATCAATATAACTCACTTTTAATTTATTATTTCTTTAGCTTTTCATTTAAATATTATTTTTTTATTAATTTTTTATTATTTCTTACACAACTCACTTTCTCTGTCTCTCCCTCTCTCATATGAAGATTTTGAATAACAACTAGCAAACCCACAACCCACAGCCACCTCCACTTTCCACCGACCCCCATTACCACAACCCAAATTTGCAACAAAATCATCTCAAGAACCAACCAAAATCACACATAAAACAACCAAAATTTAACAAACCCATAAATGGATTTGGGAAAGAAAGATTGGTTACTTCGAGGGTAACCACCTCCTTAGCAAAGGAAAGACTTAAACAAAGGAAAAGAGAGACTTAGAGAGAAATAGGAAGAGCAAGTGATTAATTTTCTGGATAATTCCCATTCAACATCTGAAATCTCCTCTTATACAATTCAATCTCATTTTCTCATCTAAACTACAATGCAACTAACTAATTGAGCACAGCAACTACTAACTGACTAACAGAATTCAACTAACTAATTGAATACAACTCAGCATAGCCACTGCTCAATTAACAATGCTAATCATACAATGCTTATCAAATGGCTATTGGTAATGCTTATCAAATGGATAGCTCCCTAACACCTCATGAGGCATGGTTTTTGGTGTTTGGTGTGCCAAATGCCAAATATTTTGGCACACATGATGCCAATGCTCTAATGGCATCTAAATAACATTCTAATTAATCTAATGTGTCAATGGTAATAATTAGTTTGTAATTACAATATGAATAGAACTATTAGAAGTTTCAATCTAGGTGAATAATATGGATAATGTTGTTATATTTTAAACAGTAAAAGGTCTATTTCACTTTGTTGTGGATTAATGTCAAAATGCCCAAGAGCATGTGCTCTATAAGTTGTATCAGAATATGTTATGGAAGTATGCCTTAATATGAGCCAAACCGAGAGCAACTTCAGCCATCACCTCTACAATTGAACTCTGCATGGCAATTGGATCAAAATGATAACTATAAACTTTGTACGTGACTTCAAGGATATGGCTTCCAATAGACAGGTTTGGACCTGAAAATGCTCTAGCAGCTAATTAAGCAAGCAATAACAACTTAATTAATCTATATTCCAATATAGCCTTCAGTATTTTCCTCACTAGTGGAGAAATAAATAAGGAGAATGCATGTGAAAGTTATGATAACTCGATAAAGTCTCTTGATGTCATATCAAATACATATCAAATTGTTATCATGATCAAGTTACACGAATTTAGCAAAGTTCTAAGTTACATGAAAATGAAATCTAAAATGTGATAGAACTGTCATTGCTAGGACTAAACAGCAGGTTGTATTATATAGACAGCATACCTAGTTTAATGGGGAAAAATGATTTGTAACAATGGGGAATACACCTTAACACGAGAAATTATTTGATTGTTTCAATATCATACAACTACAGAACTATGTTATTGAATTAATTTGCAAAAACTGACATCTACAATTTTGTTTTGAGACTCCTCCTTCTGTAGGGTACAGAGGAACAATGGGAAAATTTAAGGGGCTTGTGTTGAGCATAATCTATCTATAATTAAAAATAATGGGAATATAAAATGCTAATTACATTCCTACACGGCTACACCCACCTTCCCTCAGATTATATTTGGGAGAGGGTTGGGGGGATTTTCTAGAGCAAAAAGAGCATGGGGAGGGCATGCAGGTTGTGGGCTAAGGCTCATCAATATTCACTAGTAGTTTCCTAAGATGTCTTCCTGACATCTATTAATATCCATTAATTATTTTCTGAGATTTTTTCTTGAAATTTGCGATGCTGCAATGCAAACAAATGTACTTTAGCCCATCCGTTTTAGCATAGTCCTGCCAATCATCATAAAGACGTCAAGACATCATATATACATTTTCGAATCTACTCATGCTGTCTATATCTTCATGCAGATGGATATAATAAGGAAACCAAAAGCTAAGGTAAATTTGCAATTCATGACACCACTGAATTAAAAGAAATCTTACTAAGGATTCATGTAAATTACCACAACATTCACCCACATTTTGTATAAGAACTCAAATAAGGCAACTATACCTTAAAAGCACCAAGCCCCTGCCGCTTATCACAGCCAAAATGAGCCCATTCACCACATATTCCGCAGTTCACCCAATCACCAACTGCACTACTGTTATATCATGTAGACTCAAATTATGTAGTAAGGCATCCAGTTTTGTGTGCATGCATACAGTAAACAGCAACATGGAGAGAGAGAGAGAGAGAGAGACCTATGACACAACAAGCAGCATTCTCCATCTACAGCATCATAAGCCAGTTCATATTCTAGAAGATAAGTTTCATAATGCCTTTTTAGTGTATTCCCCACACCCTAATTATCAAGAAAAATACAACTTGAGTCCTCCAAAAGTTTTCCAAAATCCTTGTAAGTTACAACAAGTTAATGAAATTTGAAGTATGAAAGAATAACATCATATGAAACCAATCCCAAGAGAAAATCGCAATTTATAAAAAAAAAAAAAAAAAAAAAAAAAAAAAAAAAAAAAAAAAAAAAAAAACTAATAGAGTTACTTTCAGCCTATCTAGCCCCCTCAAGTTAAGATATAAAGCTCAATAGAAAATATTGAAAATAAATTTGTGTCAAGAATATTTTGAAAACAAATAGTAAAAAATCATCATTAGCAAACACCATCTCCCAAATACTTCAAATTTTCCCAATTAGATAAGCTTGCAATCACAAAAGGCATTTATTATGCAATGTGACATAATATTAATTTTGTAATTAAGGTCTAACCTTCAATTGCATATCATGCAACATAAAGCATCTCAAGAATGAAAGTTGAAAAACCATACAACCATTCTATTGGTCAATGTGTGATTATGCATCTTTGAGAAAACTTGTCCTTTCCAATTGATGCCATTCCCAACATGAAAGCCTCCTCATGAAACCACCTGAGGGACCAACTTTTTAAAAGTTAATTCTTGGCATATTTTCAATAACCTTTAATAAGGTAAAGAACTTACTTCTCTATACAAGTTGAAAAGGTCAAGGCGCGCTTTGCATTGAGAACGGCATCAGGGAACTCAGCTAACCCACCTTGATGAATGAGACGAGTATGTCCACGGAGGGTCAGAAACTACATTACATCCCTCAAAAATTCCTCCTGCCTGCCAGGATAAGAAAGTTGAAATATAAGTATTACAACTCCTTGCACATAAATTGCGTCAAGTATATCAAGAGATCCAAGGTAGAACATTCATTTGCATAAACAGCTAATTCATCTACAAGATTTTACTGCCAAAATCTAGTAGGTTTTGGCTCTCAAAAATATAAAGCCAAATCGAAGCTGATTGGAATTACACAAGGAACTGACAGTGAAACTATTGATTAAATTATCAGCTAAGAATCATATGGCTTTGTTTTTGCAATAACAAGCACAATCTGGTCATATAGCATGCTTGTTATATATTTAATTAATTGCTGATACTATGATGGCAATCCCAAGAGCTCAGACATGTTTGCCAATTAGTTTTACAAGTCACAATAGACTTTGTCTATGTCCAAACATAAATTCACAAGAACTCATATTAGAATTCACAAAATTCAATCCAAAAAAAAAAAAAAAAACTATCAAAAAGTAGCACTAACAATACCCAACAACAATATTAGCAAAAGAACTGAAAAGAAAAAAGAAAAATATTACTTGCACAACAATAGTAATTCAGTCCAGGAATCAACAAAAAGAAGCAAAGCCAACGAGCATGAAATAAACAAATATTTTTAGAAAGAGAGAGTGGGGAAGATTGGATGGACTTATAAAGGTTTGGGTTTGGGTTTAACTTTTTGAATGGGCCCTTAAAGTGTAGCCCAATAACCGTTATAGTGGGCCTAGACCTAGGACCAAGAACCAAGGACTTAGGCTTAGCGTGTGAGGAACCAAAATAGTACTTTAGAAAGTGTAGAACGAAAGAAATCGTAATGTTTTTTTTTTTTTTTTTTGGATGGGAAGAAATCGTAAAGTTATCTACCTTGGATAGACTTTTAATAGTGTTTGGCTGGCAATTATCTTTTCTAAAAGAGGAGGAAGAAAAAAACACGACAAAAAGGATTTGTGAGAACGTGGTCAACATAATCCAAATCTTAAAATCCTTCCCCTTCCTCCTTGTTTGTTGTTCATTCTTCGTTTGGACCGGATTTTTTTTAAAACACTGTTTAGAAAATAGGATCACTCGCTCACGTAACTATTCTATTATATTCTTCGTATCATAATTTGTATTTGTTTGTTTGTTTCTTCCTCTCAGTAGTTTTATGTTCTTTCTTTCCCCCAACTCCAACTGCGAGAAAGCCCTCACGGACTCTAATTTTAACCTCAATCAAATATTCTGCTGTAGCTGGCTGGCCTTAACCAAATCATTCATTCAGGTACTTCCTCTTTATTAAATTCACAAACTATCTCTTTGATTCCGATTTTGCTTTGCTGTCTCCTCTCCCTTCGTTCGTATTTTCTAATTTCTCATTCTTATTCGGCGGATCTTAGATCTTAATTTATTTTATTTGATCCTTCTTGATTATATTTATATATATATTTCTATTTGTGTTTTGCTTTTGCAGTGAGAATTAGAAAACGGATATTCATCGAATTCCAAGTCTAATAATAAGGTATCGTTTTTTTAATTTCCTTGAAATTAAGGTAACCCCAGTCAGTCTATAGAACATGATGTGATGTCTCTACCGTTTTCAAAACCCTAATTCTTTCTATGTTCTTCTTGTTCTAGGACCTTAACATGATTGCCAACCTCATTTCAATTGAATTGGATTGAATACTAAGCTTTATTATGAATTGTATTGACAGGCTTCTATCTAAAAATGGGGGGGTTTGTTTATTATTGAATCTGTCTTGTCTTGTATTTGTAGATGAGATGGGCACCAATGTTATGGAAATTTATTTTAATTTATAATTCCAATCCTAGGCTAGGACCCCATCTGAAGTGAATAATTTGGTTAATGAATTTAATGGGTTTGCTTTGTTTTATTGTTAATTATTGTTGTATAATTTTTGTCTTATTATATTTGTTGCTGAGCTGAGAGGGGCATCTATGTTCAAATTTCAGTGCTTTGCTTAGGCCTTTGCTGTGCTCTGTCTGGTGGGGTTGCCTTTTCTTTTTATTGTAGAAAAAGAAAGAAAACCGTGTGTATGGGCCATGGCAAACTTTGATTCAACCAGGGTTTCTTATTCTTCACTTTCTAAGGTTGTTGAAAAGGATAATAATAATGCCCAATTCCACTATGTTGATGACTACACTGACTCTCCATGGGACTCAAACTCAAAAAAGTCCTCTCCACCGGATCACGCGTTTTATGAGGATGATTTTGCTGTTGATGGAGAAGAAGGATATGATTCAAGCGATGACACTCATAATTCAGTGCAACCTTATAATAATAATAATAATAATAGCATGCATCATCCTGAGGTTAACTTGAAGAATGTGCTCAATGGTATATTTTCCATTGTGACTGGCCGGAGCAAACTTCCGAGTTTCATTTCAAATCAGCAGTCGCTACTCCCTACTTCAAATGTTTCATTTCTTGGGTCCGCAAAGGATGGTGATTCCTTCTTGAACTCCTCCGTTTACATACCTAGTGCCCCACCACTCCTTGAGCCCAGTGGATCAAGTGGGGTTAATTATAGTGTTTACAAGGATGTATTGGAGGCTGAGCCTCCTGACTGGCTGCCAGATAGTTCTACAACAGTTTGCATGCAGTGCACTGCTCCTTTCACTGCACTTACTCGTGGCAGACATCATTGTCGGTTTTGTGGAGGAGTTTTCTGCAGAGTATGTACCAAGGGGAGGTGTTTGTTACCTGTTAAGTTCAGGGAGAGGGATCCCCAGAGGGTCTGTGATGCCTGCTATGATAGGCTTGATCCATTACAGGGTGTTCTTATTAACAGCATCAGCAATGCCGCGCAAGTAGCAAAGCATGATGTGATAGATTGGACTTGCACAAGAGGATGGTTGAATCTTCCACTTGGTTTGTCTATGGAACATGAGATATACAAGGCCTCCAATACTTTGAGAAGCTATTGCCAGGTTTGATTTTCATTTGCATCTCAACTTAATTTTACATGTCAACTTGTTTTATCTTTGTAAAACTAACATCTCTTTCCTGCTTTGTAATGTCAAAGAGATAGGATTGTAAAATTCTAATGGGTAGTTCTTGCTAGGTCATAGATTCTATTTTGGAGCTTTGTTTCTATGTTTACTCTTTGCTTCTTTTCACCTACTTGTCAACTGGACTATAATGGTATTTTAGAAATTCATACTTTGCATCAACATTCTAAATATGCAGTCCTTTGTAAAGTGGTTTTCCTTCTCTTCTTTTCTTTTTTTTCTTTTTTTCTCATTTTTTTCCTGACTTTATAGTTTTGATTGGAATTGACAGGTTGCTAGGTTGAATCCTGACAAGTCGATACCCTTAGCAATTTTGAAAGGAGCAAAAGGCCTGGCAATTTTAACTGTAGCTAAAGCTGGTGTTCTACTTGCTTACAAACTTGGCACAGGCTTGGTCATTTCTCGAAGGTCAGATGGATCATGGTCTGCCCCATCGGCCATATTCTCTGTTGGTTTAGGATGGGGTGCTCAGGTAACAACAAAATTGTCATGTTACTTCTAGTGTTCATTTCTTTTTGTTATTATTACTACTTTAATGTCTGTAAGTGTCAATCTTAGGTAGAAGGCCTGAAAATATAAAAAAATAAAAAAAATCTAGGATATGCACAAGTTTGGCAAGAGTTCCTTTTAACTATTTGTGAAATTCTAATTGTTTATCAAGACTTCCTCAATTTATGTTACAGCTAATAATTGTACTTATTATGTGTTCCCAGATTGGAGGAGAGCTCATGGACTTCATAATTGTGCTTCATGATTCAAAAGCTGTGAAGACATTTTGTAGTCGCATGCATTTTTCTCTTGGTGCTGGTTGTAGTGCTGCAGCTGGACCTGTAGGGAGAGTGCTGGAAGCAGATCTTCGTGCTGGAGATAGAGGTTCTGGAATGTGCTATACATACAGTTGTAGCAAAGGTATTGTGTCATGATTTAAGCTTTGTGTGTGTCTGTAACTTTTGGTTATATGAATAATTAGAATCATACATGTATTTAACGTGCTAATGTGTATGATGGCTTAACATAAAAAGAAAAAATGAAGATCTCTAGAGGTTACAAACTGCGAACCTTTTATTATAGTATCATTGGCCGTGATCTCAATGTTCCTAAAATCTTTTTTTTTTTGATAAACAAAAAATTTTATTAGAAAAAAGCAAACTTAGTACACCGGTGGTGTACTAAGAGAGAAGTACAATCAATTCAAAATACCATGATCAAACAAGTGTAAGAGAGAAAAACAAGGGGGAGAGTGAAAAGCAGCACTGAATGTTCCTAAAATCTTGTTCAAATCTTTGGAATCTACTGACAGTTGACATCCAAATGGCTTTCTTTGGGCTATTGAAAGCATGCCGTAGGCTTCTTTTGTTCAATCATTTTCTGCTATTTGTTGATTTTGCAATCTCTTGTAAAGGGAGAAAAATTGTGGGAACATTGGAACTTGCTTCCTCACATGGTTCCTGTTTATGGCTTCGTATCAATTAGTGACTTTACTAAACCTTAATCCAGTTGATTAAGGTTGGGCATTGGCTCCATGAATTGTTGGACATAAAACTAAAGGAAATTGTTGTGAAAAATATCTTAAGTGGATGCTAGCACATTAGTCGATACTAATCTACCTGTATTCCAGTGATTTATGGTAGAATTACAACAGTTAGATGTCCACATGTTTCTGTGCTGGCATTTGGTAGTGGAGTGGGTGGGGGAAGGCATGGTTCTGTTAGGACAGTTTCTTTCAAGTGAGGGAGGCAAGATATATATCATATTTATAATTTCAATAGATTGTGGGTTATCTTGTATTCTCCTATGTGACCATAACAACATTACTTAATTTATTCTTGTTGTTTTCATGTTTGCTTTATATCTTTGATTCTTTTAAGATTAAATCTTCTTGATAGTTTTAATAGTAGTCAACATCTTAAAGTTTTGAAGTAAATTGGAAGCGTAAGGATTTTTTAAAGATTGAGAGCCTAAAATAAATGCAAATAGTGAAGAGACTAGAGGAAGATACCAAAATCTTTAGTTTTAGAGATCAGCCTAAAATAAATAAATATTCATTTTTGCAAGGTAGTGCTACTCAAGGATGTTGTTTTCTGTACTTTTCCCCATTCTAGTATGATTTGTGCATTTTAAAGTAATTTTGCGATAGCCTGAAAGTTGATAACTGCTGACACTTGCAAACTATGGCAGGCGCATTTGTGGGAGTGTCATTGGAAGGGAATGTTGTTGCAACAAGGATGGATACCAATTTACGTTTTTATGGTGATCCTTATCTCACCACATCAGACATTCTTCTTGGGATGGTGAGCAGACCAAAGGCTGCTGAGCCCTTGTATGCCGCACTTGAAGACCTATTCTCCAGTCTACGGTGATAATTCCAGTTGTCTGCAATTTGGCATCTTTCTGATGCATATGAAGCATCCCCATGAGCATTGGTGTAGATCACTTTTCAGACATGTCTGGATTCTGATACAGATTCCTCATTTTAGATTTATAACTGTAAAAAAGTTATTTGGGATTGTTTCGTCTTCTATCTGTATAAAGGGATATACTTAATGCCACAGGCAACTTAGTCTATTGTTTCTATCTTAATCCTATACATCTGTGATTGTCAAACCGGTTAAGTATAATATGATGTAAATATACTAAGATTCATTGGGACTTCTACATGTATATATGCAACAGAATAATAAAAATTAAATTTAGTTGGCATGAATCAAATATTACTTAGTACTTATCAAATGGTTTGTCAAGTGTATTTGGATGAGTTCATTTTCATCTGTCTGTTTTGTTTAAAAAATAATTTGTGTAAAAGTAGAGCTGTCTACTAATGACATAAAGAGTGTGGAGATGCTTAGGGGTGTTTGGTTTGAGCATTGCTCAAAACTCAGTTTTTCAAATTCAATACCTATCACTCAAAACTCTAATAACCCATATCTCATTTCTTATTTTCTATTTATCTCGACTTACCTAACAATGTGTTTGGCTCAAATATTTGCTTTAGTTTTAAGCTTAAGAAGTCACCTTTAAGTTAAAAAAAGGTCCCACACGAGTAGGTTTTTTTTTTTTGGGTTAATAAATGGAGATTTCCTAATAGCTTAATTTGCATTTCAAAAAATATTACGTTTTATTCCACAATTTGTTTTATTTACACGAATATTACGTTTTATTTATTTAACGGGGGTCTTAAAACCCTTTTATAAAATTGGGACAAATAGGGGGTCTAAGGCCTAAGCTTAAGTGGCTTAGGCCTTGAGTCACCCCTGTCCACTTCATAAGTATCTAGCCTCGAGCTTAAATTTATTATTCGTGGTGAATGATGTTTGAGTTGATGCATTCTAAATGTTATACACATCACATTCTTAAATTTTATAATTGGTAATTTTGTAGGGAATAAATCCACCGACTTTGTCATTGGATCCTATCCATTTGACATCAATGTTACCATAATACCGTTCTTTTCATCTTTTGGAGTGTGTGAATTTCAGTGAAATGTGTTTGGCTGTTTCACATTTTTTTAATGTATAATTTTGGCTCTGTCACCTTTGATATAATCTCCTATGACCTGTGTAATACGAGCAACATTATCTTTTTATAATATTGTTCAGCTATCTTTGTTTTTTTTTTTGAGTAAATTGTTTAGTTATCTTTGATTTAGGATAAATCATACTTTTCTTAAATATATGAAAATGAGAAATGCTACGTCTACAATATTTTTACAATAAATCACAGGTGGTTAGTTGTTATTGGTTCAAATTTCAAATTAACACTAAAATTACTTTTTTGCCCCAACAATAACAACTAGTAACAACTTGCCATTTAGGATTTGTTGTAAAAATGTTATAAAAATGTTGTAGACATATCATTTCTCTATGGGAATACTGATCCTAGGCAAATGCATTCCTAAGTCCCAACTTATTTCATTAATTGAAAAAATATTGACGTGATGATGTCGCAGAAAATTAAAGAAAGCACACACGATACTCTCTTGATAGGACAGAAACTAAACTATTAGTTCTCAGTAGTAAACTACTAGAAAAATAATTTGACAAAGTCTGTGTTTATTGATAATAGTCTGATTTGCCTCTAACAGCTACAAAATATATAAATATTGAAAAAAAAAACATTTAAAACCCTAATTCGCACTAATTATGCGATTAGGTGACAAAATACCGAAATTTACTAGAAATGGCAAAATTGAGTTAAATGCAGAATTATAAACTATTGACCTTAAAGTTGTCTTAAAACAGACGGGACCTTATTCTGACTTTTAAACTAAAAGTTATTAATGAAAAACAAATATTACTATAAATAGCAAAAACATTGTTTTCGAAACCTTAATGAAGGAATTCGCCTAAATTTTGGCAACGATCATGGCATCATGAATTTGGATTAGAACGCCGTTTCCCTTCAATCTGCTAATTTTCATGCAATTTCGACACTGTCACCTTGATGGCCTCTACTGGCCCTCTCCTTTGATCTTGCGTTGTGACTTCTTGTGCCCCTGCTGCTCCAAGAAGACATGTGCTGTTTGTTCTACATCAAGAGATTTGAAGAAGTAACAAATTTGTTTATAAGAGCACTCATAGCAGTGAAGCTAAATAGCTATATAGCTATTTTAGCTCCACCAAAACACAAAAAACCAACATCCAGCAATAGAGCTATAGCTATTTTTTTTAGCTTCATTACTACAGTGCACATCTATATATAAATGTGCACTGTAGCTGAGAGCTAAAAAAAAAAAAATTTAATAAATTTTTCTCTCCTCTTTCATTTAAAAAATATTTTCTCTTTCTTTCTTTTTCTCTCTCTGGCTTCTCTTCTTTCTTCCTTTTTCCTTTTCATTTTTTTTTTCTCTCCCTCATCTACTCTTTGCTTCGCTGATCTGTTCTGGGTTCATCTTCATTGCCGTCCCATGTCGCCGTCTCACACCGCCAACCCATCTCGCCCAGTCCTCCATCTCACCACCGATCCAAACTCCATTGCTGACCTAAGCTTTATCGTCGATCCAAGCTCCACCAGCACTGCCTTCATCGAACTCAAGAGCGCTGCGAATTTTGTGGTTAGATTTTGTGGCTGCGGCTGGATTTCGTGGTGGCAGTTTGGCTGGATTTCATGGTGGCTATGGGCGGTTGTTCTTGGTTGGCCATGGTGGTGGATCGGTTTATGGTGTTTTTATTGTAGTGAGATAGATTATTTTATTGTAGTAGATATATTATTTTATTGTGACATTTATATTATTTTATTGTGTTAAAAGTTAAAATTATTTTATTGTGATGTTTATATTATTTTATTGTGTTGAAAGCTAAAATAAATCCACTACTGCAGCATATGTGTAAGTAAAATAGATAAAGTAACTTTTGGTGGAGTTAAATAACTAAATTTTTAGCTCCACTGCTGTGGATGCTCTAATCGACTTATAATATGGATGAAAAGGATTTTTTTTTTTTCTTTTGAGAAAGTGATGAAAAGGATAATTTGTGATCCCATATCCAATAAATTGTTGATTCATCTACTTGTACAAACTAATCAATTATCAAAGTTTTTTTTTTTTTAACAAATTTGCCAAATAAATGGATGATAAAAGGGCTTAAAGGTTTTTAAGCTTCCCAAAACGTGGAGGCTTTTATTATTTTGAAACTTGGAACCTGTCTTTTGCAAAATTTATAGCTTGACATAAAGGAGTTCTCTTTAGAGCATCCACAGCAGTGGATCTAAAATTTTAGCTATTTAGCTACACAAAAAGTCATTTTATCTATTTTACCTACACACATGCTACAGCAGTGGATCTATTTTAGCTTTTAACACAATAAAATAATATAAACACTATAATAAAATAATATTTCATTCAACCACCGACACACAGCCACAACCACCATCAAACCCATAAAAATCACTGCACAACCACAACTCTGTCGTGCCCATCAAAACCAGTGAAGAAGAACAAAACAAAAACCCAAAAAAATCAACACAACTAAATCGAAACCCCTGCCCGATACCTTGTCCATTTCAGTACCGACCAACGAGACCTGCGCCAAGGGGCATGGTTTCACGGTCTTCACCGACGAATCGAGCCCTAACTAATATTGATCGCTCGATTTCACCGCCAACGGCGTGGCTTGGTCCTTCTCAATCGAAATGGAATGAGTGCAAAGCGAAACGGAAGGGTCTGTGGTGACTGGGCTTGTGAGATCGGGGATGGAGAAAAGGGTCTGTGGCGGCTGGGCTTGTGAGATCGGCGATGGAGAAAAGGGTCAATGGAGGAAGAAAGAAGAGATGGAGAGGTAGTGAGGAGAGACACGGAGAATGAAATGCAGAAAGAATAAAAAATAAAAAGGTAATGTGAACGCAAAATAAAAAATTTTTTTTTTTTTTTTTAGCTCTCATGAACAGTGCACATCTATCTATAGATGTGCACTGTAGCAATGAAACTAAAATTTTTAGATTTAGCTCCAATGTTGCAACAAGTTTTTGGTGTTTGAGGAGCTAAAATATAACAATATAGCACCACTGTTGTGAGTGCTGCGTGTCATTGTTTATATTAAAAGGTTTTTTAAATTTGGGTTAATTTATCGATTAAAATTGATATGCACCTGATATGAACAGTGCACATCTATCTATAGATGTGCACTGTGGCAATGGAACTAAAATTTTTAGATTTAACTCTACTACTGCAATAAGTTTTTGGTGTTT
The DNA here is from genome assembly GCF_932294415.1 of Quercus robur. NCBI lineage: Eukaryota > Viridiplantae > Streptophyta > Magnoliopsida > Fagales > Fagaceae > Quercus > Quercus robur. The sequence continues at coordinate 88,609,028 of NC_065538.1, read as the reverse complement.
AAGCAGTTAAAATATAGCAATATAGCACCATTGGTGTGAGTGCTGCATGTCATTGTTTATATTAAAAGGTTTTTTAAATTTGGGTTAATTTATCGATTAAAATTGATATGCACGTAACACCTTTCACTTTCTGATGACCAAATTGACATTTGACTACTTTCTCAAAAAAAAAAAAAAAAAAATGACATTTGACTAGTGAGTAGTGATACAAAAAGAGAAAATAAATGAATAAAAAAAACTAATCAATTCAATAAAAAAAATCTGAGCAACAAAAAATAGGAGTCCATTTAAAATTGAGAAAATATAATTAAAAAAAAAAAAACACAAGCCACACCAACACAACTCACGTCAGAAAACCTGCGCTTCCACTCTTTGTCTCATGCCTTCCGCTTTACATACTCTCAGCTGAAAACTCAAAAGCTTTTTGCCTATTTCTCTCAGGTACATGTACATGGTTTTAATGTTCATTTTCAATTTGGTTTTTGCTTTCAATAATTCGCTTTCCCAGTTGTTTTATTCAACTTATGCCATTGATTCATCATAATTCTATGAAAATCATAAGAACTTTCATCTCTTTTTTTTTTTTCATTTGGGTGGTCTAAACTTTTCTTTTGTGGGTACTTAAGATTCATTTCCTGTATATAGTTTTTGAATATTTCCACTTTCCCATGTGATTACAATAGTTATCCCTCTGTTCTGTTTAATGGGTTTTCTTTCTTACGTTTTTCTTGCGAACTATTTGGTGCTTTTTTTGGAAAAGTAGCAAAATTTGGATTGATTTGATCAAACAAAATATGGGTTCTTTGTAATTCAGTTTAAATGTCAGGAGGGTATGTGTCCAGCTTTCAGTTGATTTATTTTTCCATATTCTTATTTCTAGGAGCTAAATTTGAGATCTTTTATAGAAGTGAGTTCATGAGTCTTCATATGATTTGTTAATCCCCTCTGCTTGAAATGAAAAGAAACCAATAAATTGACAATTGGAGATTAAATAAAAAGATTTTAATAGTGCAGTATTTGATGTCTTGCAAATGAAAAACTTGAAACATAATCTTTAGTTGGGAATTGATTTCTCTGTCTTTTTTTTTTTTTTTTGGGGGGAGGGGGGGGGGGGGGGGTTGGAGCCATCTCTGGGGTGCTTTTACCCAATCAGTTCAGATTCAGAATTTCAGATTAAGGCTTTGTACTGACAGCAGCTTGAAATGTCATTTCATGATACAATTGGGGCCTTATGACTTTCAAAAGGAAATTTAAATATATAGTCATTTTTGTGGAACTCCAAAAAACCCATGATTTTTTTTCCTTCCTTTTCTTGTTAGTCATTTTCATGGAAATTTTATCCCCATTTTGGTAAACATGGAAACTCTACTTTCTTACTTAAAAAAGAAAAAATAATTATCTTAAACTTCTTCTTTCACATCATTTATAACGGCCTATTTGGATAGCAATGTTTTTCCCTTTTTTTTTTCTCAATCTGAACTTGCAGTAAAAACTTTTCGAGTGGCACATTAATTCTTTTGTATATATATACTTTTGACTTTGGCTCATGTTTTGCAGAATTCTAATGACAGATAACATAGACGATGACACGAAAACATCAGTTGATAATTCAGTTGAAAAGCTTCCTGATCATCTCCTGATAGAAATTTTCATTCGAGTTCCTATCTCAGATTGGGCACAAATATCTTGTGTGAAAAAGCAATGGGCTAATCTGTTTCGTGGAGAATGCTTGTGGCAAGCTGCTCTAATCAAGACTTATCCATTGGCTGGCCAAGCTAAAAGGTGGCCTGGACCTATCCCTCGAGGGTTGAGCAGAAGGTAAAGTTGAGTCGCTTGTTAGTGTTCTTCATATGACAAATCATTTCTCAGAAATTCTTGTTGCAATATTTAGTTTTTATTTTAATGGCTTGGAGAAAGACTAAAATTGATAGAATATGGATTGCCTTCTCGGGAACATGAGCTTCCAATATTCTAACATGCAGCTAGGAATTATTTTGGGTGATGGTTTAGGGCCTTTAGGCTTAGCTTGATTATCTTAATGTATTTGATAGAGCATGATTGGTTAAATTTTGATTATCTGTAGATGATAAAAATGAAGATGCAGTGTCGTAACAGTAATGGATATATTGTGTGTATCTTGGATTTTCCTTTTCTTCCAAAACTAAAATTTGCCTCTCTCCTTGGACCTCATTTGTTTCTGTGAAAGGTCATTTAAGGAAGTGATAGTTAATTGCTACCCTTTTGAATAAGTAGTGTTCATCAATTTCAAACTTATGCAAGATATACATTAGGGTGGATCAGCTTGTAACGCCTGTCACCTTGTCACATTATTATCAATGTCAACTAACATTTGTTATGTCAATGTATAACCTTGGCCTCTCTTTGGAGAATTATTCTAGCTTTGCCACTGATTATAATTTTTGTTTTTTTTTTAATTGGTAAGAATAATTTTATTTAAAAGAGATTACTTCATGAATAATGACACGAAGTAGCCTAAAGAATTACAAATGGAAAAAAATATCTTCATATGAATTGACTCTATGAAATTTTTTGAACATAAGTACTATCTGTAACCCCCGAAGCAAAGCACCACTCATAATGAAAACTAATGAAAGATGCTAAAGAAATAGACTAACAGAGAATGAAAAATATCTACGTTCTCTCTTATATTTGTTTCAATAACAGGAAATAGTTGCTTTCAGGCACCAAAATTTTATTATTAGCTTTACTAGCATTTTAACAGTCTCACTAAATTTCTTCAGGAGATTCACAGCTTTATACATTAGTAAACACAGCTTTGCTCTTGATGGTGACATAGACGAGCTTGTTGGACACACTTATTTGTTTTTGAAAGAGCAACTTGAACTTGCCTCAATGGCACCTCTGTCAGCAATCCTTCATGGAACCATAATTGGTGTGTCTTCTATTTTTATTTATGAGTTGAGCTAAGTGTCAATTCCTTTCTTGCATTTCATCAGTTGTAGGTCAGATAAACATCTTATAAGCCGGCACTTGCTTGTTCCTTATGGTTGCATGTCAACATTTTTTGTTTAATGTGATTTTGAAGGTCCTTGCTTCTGCCTTCCACTCATTTGCCATGATGTACTTGTATTGTCAATGTCCAAATTTATGAAGTTTATTGCTTTGTATCTCCGTCTCTTATCAAGCCCATCATCCTTGAATGTTCCATGTAGTGATAATGTCTGTTTTAACAAAGACAATTTGGACCAAATCTGTAAGTGAAATCCAGTCATCACTCATCAACAAGCCTTTACTAGGCTTCATGTAATTTGTCATCTCAAGTCATTGCATCAGTGACTTAACAGTCATTAGTTTCTCAGTGGGGTGCCCAGAACCCTGAGTGCTCAATATGCACTGACTGGATCTCATTGTGTTTTGGCAGATCAATTTATTGCTTGTGGGAAATCAAATGACATGGCCCATGAGCTTGCTTCACAAATCTGGCTTGCTGTTCTTGACAGTTTGGATGAAAACGAGAACACATTTTGCTTGCTTAAAAGTTTTGCACAAGAGGATGATGTAAGCTATACCTTTCAGAAATTTGTTTGTCTTTCTGTCACATACTAGTAGCTACAAAACCATTTTAGAGATACTAAGATTTCTTGAGTAGAATAATGAAACACTGTACATATATATATGTGGAGAGAGAGAGAGGATTCTCCCTTGAGAAGGTGATGGACAAATTGTGCTGCAAGGACAAATTGTGCTGCAAAGATAAATATGTGCACATTGTTGTTGCTATTTGCTACAATCACAATAATTTAATGTGTCCCACGTATTTTCTTTCTGTAACTATTAAATCCATATAGATGTTGATTACCCTGCCTCTATCACTTGCAGGTTTTTCTCCCATACCCGTACTCAAGATCAACCAAAGTCCAATGGAGGGTGTTTGAAAAGCTCTTCACCGATTTCCGAGACTGCTTTAGTCATGTAGATTACTATGATGTATTGGCATGTGCCAAGAACAAGTTTCAGCTTATACCATCTGCTTGGTTAGGTTACTAGCCCACTTCAAGTGCATATTCCTGGATCACGCACATAATTGTACATATGAATATAACTCTTGCTTATCCCTATACAATGAATGTATAGAGAAAAGAGAAACTGTATATCGGTTGCAGTTGCTACTTTTTTTGGTTAACAGACTCGAAATGTATTAAACACAAACAAGTTTAGCCTATCAAAGGATATTAAATTCTCTAAGTGTGGTGGGTTATCATAAACAACAAAATTACAAGATTGTTGAGCCCCTATTTTAGCTAAAGCGTTTGCACATTAGTTAGTTTTGTGGAACACGTTCAACAATCTTGTTCGACAAGTTCCTCAATAGGCTTCTGTGATAAAGAGAATAGGTGCCATCAGTTGTAGTTGCTACTTCAGTGTCTTCCTAAGTTTTTTGTACGGAAAATATTCAAAGGTCTAAGGTTATAACCATCTTTTGGTTACTTTCAACGGGAAAATATATATATATATATATATATATATATATATGTTTTGTTAAGAATCCCGTAATTCAACTAACACCTCCTAGTGTTCTTAATAGAGACGTTCAGAGTTCAAATCAATCTTCCTTCATTGTATCAATCAAATTATCAAAATATATATATATATATATATATATATATATATATTAACCATTTTAGCAACTATCAACAATTGTGGGATGATCAATATATAACGCTTTTTTCCTCCTCTTTTTGGATGAATAAAGCAGGTATAATGTGTTGTTAGTAAGCTAGTATGATTCCAATTAGGATATTTATCCCATAGTAGTTTTCTATGGACGAAGTTTCTACTAAAATAAATCAAGGTAAAAATATGGCAGGCATTAGAATTTTCTTCCACCTGGGGTCTGAAGCAATTGTCTAAGTTGGCTAAAATATAGAGCCGGTTCTGGAGACACAGATGATATAAAGAACTGTAATCCAAAGTCAGGCAGGGTGGAACATGTGTATGCATGTGCATGAGTATTAGGTAGGGTGTAGGATGGGAGCAAATTTTATAAATTGATTGTGGGAAATTTCACCTAAGGGCGAGGCAATACGGGTAAGTTGAGAGATTTTAAGATGGAAACTTGGATGAATGTTTTAGAATCTAAAATTTTTAGGTTAAGAACATTTATAACAGAGTACATGAAAAAAACCTCATGTAGGTTTAGTACAAGGAAAAAGAAAGATAGAAATGTTGTAAAACTTGATTAGGAGAATTCAACGAATTAATGTTTTCGATATCTTGGATCAATAATCCATAAGGATTGAGGGATTAAAAATTGTATGAATCATACGATAAGAGCATGGTGGATATAGTGAGAAAGTGCATTAGGAGCATTATGTGATCATAAAATACTTTTTTTAAGCTAGAGAATTTTTTTCATGTGATTGCTACAAGACTAGCTATGCTATATGATACTAAATGTTAGGCTATTAGGGTTTTTTTTTTTTTTTTTTTTTTTTTTTTGAGAAGATGAGCTATTAAATAGTTATGTCCATAAAATGAATGTAATTGAAATAAGAATATTAAATTCGATAATTGGAAGTACCAATATATATATATATATATATATATATATATATTGTAGTGGGTTCAAATCTCGTTCGGTTGACTTTCCTACAATAAATTTATTAATTGAAGAAGTGTCTACTGAAGCTCAGCACATCATGAGTCATGGGGGGGTGTCCTCGGGGGAAGGTGCTTGAAAGGGTCAAAGATAGTATACCTAAGAGGATCAAAGAGTGTGTACTTGAGAGCATCAAAGGTAGTCCTTGGGAAAATGTCATCAGGCAAAGGGAGTTCTTAGGCAAATCTTTGCGGCAAAATCAGAGAGTGTGTTTGAGAAGGTTAGAAAAAGTAATCTAAAAGGTCTCCTCGACCAAATGAAGTCCTTCGGCTAGTCTCCTCGGCCAAGTCAGGGAGTGTGTATCTAAGAAAGTCAGAGGGAGTACTTAAGAAGGTCTCCTTAATCAAAGGGAGCCATCGGGTTAGTCTCCACAGCAAAGTCAGAGAGAGTGTGCACTTGAGAGGATTAGTGAGAGTACTCCAGAATGTCTCCTCAGCCAAAGAGAGTCCTTAGGCTAGTCTCTTTGGCCAAGTTAGAGAGTGTGTCTAAAAGGGTTAGAGAGAGTACCCCTGAAGGTCTCCTCGGCCAAATGGAATCTTTGGGATAGTTTCCTTGGCCAAGTTAGAGAGTATATATCTCACAGGGTTAAAGAGAATACTCCGGAAGATCACCTTGGGCAAGTCAAAGATAGTTCCTAAGAGGATTAGAGTCCTAGTAGAATTAAAGAGAGAGAGAGAGAGAGAGAGAGAAACCCCCCCCCCCTTTTTTGGAAAATGGGTCTTCCTCTTTATAGAGAGATGTGTGACCATAGGAGTCCAAAGGAATATGTGGTCGTGGGTGAGTAGAGAATTTGTGGTTGTAGGAGCTCAAGGGAATATGTTGTGGTGGGTGAATAGAGAATATGCGATTATAATTGTTTTTTTTTTTTTTTAATAGTGAGACCCCCACATAATTGACTTGTCATGTGCAAATAAAAGTAATCAATGTACTAGTGAGGAAGTGTGATTTGATTCAAGTCACAAAGATGAAAGGGATATAAGAATATTTAAAATAACACTAGTACAATAAAAATAATGAACAATATAACTAATTAAATAGCAAAATGTATAATTTTAGATAAGATATAATGGCATAAATGAATACATTAAAGTAACATTGATAAGTTTGCAGATCATTCATATAGATGATTTCAAATTTTGGGACTAAAGGTTTGTTATTGTGGGTGGATGAAATTTGAGGGACATAATGGAACTGGAAGAACTTCTAATACAATTGAATTGTGATGAACTCCTAATAGAGTCAATCATTTGCTAAAAGAGATGGTCTTAGACCAACCTAGGTCACCTGAAGGCGGGTGGCCAAAAAGGCTATGATGATTAAGTCAAAAAACTAGTAGAGAAGATGAAAAATGGAAGAGTTCCGATTCATAGAGCTTCTTAGGCCTATTTCAATAGTGGGGGAATATTTATAGAGTATAGAGAGATATTTTTGGCATTGATTTGACCTAAATCTTGGCAGTAGACATGTCAATTGATTGTTCTGTCAAGCCAATAAAATGAATGTATATCAAGAGGAAGTATACCCTGTTTCGGGTGTATACTTCCACTCACAGCTAGGTAGGTCCCACCAACTGTGAGTGAGAGAAAACATGCACTCGAAACAAAATGTATTTTCTTGTGTATCTAAATAATAGACCTAATATGCAGAAGAACGGGACATGTACATAACATTAAATGTGATAACTAGAGTTAAAATGCTAAGATAAGCCATGATCCTTGGAGAATTTGTATTTTATTTTAGGGCTGTGGAGCCCATAGTTATAATTACTTTTGTGGGGAGGACAGGTCACCCAAGCTAATAGCTATGAGCCTTGCCTTCCTTATAATTATCCTATTTGTTCTATTAAATGATGGTGAATATGTTGCTCCGTAATTGTTAAGACTTTACTTGTCAAACAAACTAAAAGGCTACCAATAATAATTATAATTGACACTTGCAAGTTCATTACAGATACTCAAAAATAGAAATGGATAGTATAAAACCATTTTCACAAATCCATTGTAGTGTAGTTGGTTAGGAATAGGATAGCTCATACTCATATTCTTCGTCATGAAATGAAACTATCACGCGGAGCACAAGCCCAAGATTAATTCCATCATGTGTTCCATGCCCGTAGGAAATTAAAACTAAACGGAAAAGTGTAATAGTGGCTTTAGATAGAGATAGAAGACATACAAAAAAATATTTTTTCCTCACAAAGGAGACTTGTGAGCTGTTGGATAAAGATAAACTAACCCAAAATCTTAAAAGTGTTGTGCTGTGTTGTGAAGAAGTTGGGAAATCTATTGAGTCTAATTAGAAGAGGATAATTAAACTGGTCAAGCTTGGGTATTAAGGAATGTGTGCTATAGCTTATTATTGGTATTCCTAATGTAGACTTGTAATATGATGGTTAAATTAATCAAGTTGTTGTAGTATTTGGGAATGGCTTACCAAATATTCTACTGTATTTTTTTATTAAAAAAAAGAGGAAAAAGTCTTATGTAAATGGTGTGTATCGTCTTAAGAGAGACTACCTCAACTTGGTTTGTAGAATATGGCTTGAATTAGAAGTTCAACTCCTTGTTGGATTTGGATAAGAAAGAAATTTTATTCCTTTTAGGTTACTGTTGTTTAAAGTTATCAAGCTCTATTATGAGTCTTGTCTACCACTTGATTTTGAGTTCTATTTGGAATAGGAGTGATTCTCCTTTTGTGTGTGGAAAATAAGTTTAGTTCTTTTTGGTTTTAGATATGCTAGCCAACTCAAGTCTCCTATATAAACATAGTGTTGCTATGGTAAAGAGTGTGTGAGATAAAAATGCTTTCTCTTGTTTTGGTTCTTTGATATTTGTGGATTGTGATTTGGAATAGTGAGAGAGGTTTGTTGCCGCCTAGTTTTGGTTCTGTGATTTGGTGATTTGCTCTCTCTTGGTTTGTTGCAACTTTTGGAATTGATTTGTGGCTCTCTTTTTAGTTTGTGCGCAATTCATATTTAGTATTTGTGAACCTTTGGTTCTTTGGTTTTGTATTTGTGAGAGAGTTATTTGGGTGTATTTAGGATTTAGGTTTATGAGAATGCCTCAATACCAATTTGTATTATTCCAAATTTGTTATAGTGAAATTTGTTCGTTGTTGCCCATTGATGTAGGCTATTGCTAAACCATGTAAGGTATTTTGAGTCTATTTTCTTTTAGATTAATTTTCTTTGTTCCTATTATTTGTTTGGAGATCTTTCTTAGGCCTAAAATATTTTCACAATTAATCTTGCTAAATTTGAGATTCCGCTATTTTACAACATGGTTACCCTTAATTTTTTGGAAAAGGATAGATAAATAATAAGTAGGGTTTTCTTGTCATCTTCTGAAGTACAATAAGGTGATATCTCTCTTTTATCATTTTCTTCTTTTTCCTCTTATACAGAGGTAAATTAAATTTTTAAGCATTGAAATGAATAAGTTATGTATTTATATGTATACTAGCCTCATCACACATATTTTGTGTGTCCGATGATGCTTTTTTTGTTTAGTGTCATAATTTTCTTTTTCTTTTTGAAATTTTAAAAAAGTTTGTTTTGAAAACATGAATTAATAAGAGAATGTCTTATTTTATATGCATTTTAAATGGAGTTGGAAAATTATTTTTACTAAGTTGTCCTTAAATTTTTTTTTCTGTTAAACCTAAAGATTTATGAGTATTTCTAAATCACATAAAAATCTAAACAAAAAAAAAGAGAATCCTCTTACAAATATAGATGGTATGGATAAAAAAAGAAACAAGAAAAAAAAGAGGCAAAGTACAAATTAAGCACAGCAGAAAATGATCTAAATTCATTCGAAAACAAGTTGGGCAATGGCAAATTGCAATGGGGATGAATTTGATTGGGTTGGAGGAGATAGAGGAAGGGCAGAAGCGTCATTGGCGGGATCCGTACACAAATCAAAAGTCCTTTATTAGCGCGGCTTTTTTGAGACGTTATAACAAAATAATAATAAAATAAGAAGAAATGATAGAGTATTAAGTAGAGTAGTGTAGTGTAGTGGACCTTTTCTGACAATATTCTCTTTCTCTGTACGAGGACTCTGTCTCAGTCCTGTCCACTGTTCTGTTTTCTTTGGGTTATGTGTTTTCAATCTCACTCCACTCCATTTTACCATAATAATAATAATAAATCCAACCTCTTTAATTTTTATTACTATCTTCTTAATTACTACTTAACTCAATTACTTACACTTCTTCTTTTACTAAAAAAACCAAAATTTTTATTGGAAATGCAAATCAACTCAATTTATTGCTCACTGTCACAACACATTACAACACCTCCACATTCACTGTGTTCTCTCTTCACTCACTCATCACTCTTCTTCTTCTTCTTCTTCTAGGGTTTCTCTTTCAAGCCCTTCTTCACTTCTCTCTTCTCACAAAATGGGTTTTACTTATTTTGTGAGAGGCATTGAGGCTTCTTCTTGTGGTTTTTGCTTTTCTGTGTAATGCTGCCCAAAGATGTGCCTTTTCAGCACTCAACAGTGAAGAAGTTGGGAAATCTTGTTTCTGATCATTGTCAATGACGATCATTGTAGAGGTTTGTTGCGTACTGTTGCTCACAAAAAGTGTTCCCCTTTAAGCAATAAAATGCTGGAGGGATCTGCAAACCTTTGACAAGTCCTTTGGGTTATGGTCTCTGTAAGTGCACCCACATTGTTCACCAAAAGGTAAATGCTTCATCTATTCTGTGTCTTTCAAGCATTTAATGGATTGAGTACTTAGTATTTTCTGTAACCAATTGTGCTCTAGTTCAGTTTTGTGACCCATAAAAATCTACTTGTATTTTGAGGTTGCATCACAATTGGGAAAGTTGCCTTCTTTCTCAAAAGAATTTATTTTGAATCTGATGTCAGCTTCAAAGTAAGTGTACTTTTGTTTTTTTGGTATTTGATCACTGACTCCTTGTTAAGAGGAATTTGGATTTGAAAGGCTTCTTGCTTATCAGATTCTGGATTTTCCATTTTTTTAAAAAAACTTGGGGATTTGTTTGTTTATGATTTAATTAGGCAGATTTTTCACTGTAGGGTATCACATTTGGTCTATTAGCTGTTAGGCATAAACAGGAGGTTTTATTCCTAGAATAAGAAAATTGTTTTGTGTCTACAAAGTTGCTTTTGAGTACTAGTATGATTTTGGGGGATTTGAATTGTGATTTTGAAGAAAGAATCTTATTGATACTCTTGGCAACAGAAAAGCTTATTAGTGAAGAACGGTAGCTGAACATGGATTTCTTTAAAGTCAAAAAATTCAGAAAAGCTCACAAACCAGTCCCAGAAAAAGATTTAGAGGATAAGCCAGTGCCAGAGTCTGAAGAACCAAAGAATGACAATGCTGGTGATGATTTGAATAAATCAGCTAATGCTGATCCTGTTGCTGAAGCTGAGGACGATGATGATGATTTTATCACAAATGAGGTGAAGAGGAGGTTAAAAGAACTGAGAAGAAATAGTTTCATGGTGTTGATTCCAGAAGAAGAGTCATGTGCAGAAGAGGAAGAGGATGAGGAGGAGGAGGAAGGTGAGACAAGCTCTAGTGAGTGGAGGGATGTTGAAGCAGAAGCTCGGCAGTGGTGGTGTGGGTTTGATGCTGTGTATGACAAGTACTGTGATCGGATGTTGTTCTTTGATCGGATGAGCAGGCAGCAGCTCAACGAAGTTTGTAAAGGTAGCTTGCTTTGATAGATGATGTCTTTGAATACATCAATTCTTTAACGAGTGGCATTTCTTGTTTCAAAAGTGACTAACTTATTTGTATTTTCTAATTAGCAAAACGTATACTTTTCTTACATGTGCTATCTGTGAGTTTTAAATATTTAATGCCCAATGAAATAATAGTAATCGTATTCAAGGAATTGATCAAACTTAGCTGACTAGACAAGCTTCAGAATACTAGAAACTTAATCGATTTGAGCTCCCATGAGTTTGGAGTGGGCTCAGGGTTGGACTTGATGAAATCCAATTGAGCTTCCAGTTTCAAATATTGTTTAGTCAATTTTAGAATCATTATAAAACCTATTAAATTCGCTATGCTGTTTCACCAAGGCATCAATTTTGTGCAAAATGGGAATCACAAATAAAACACTATCAGATTGTTTGAAAATTGAATCATAAAAAGGTATAAATGCTCCTTTCTATGCTCTAATGTTTAAGCTGGATTTTATTAATTTTTTTATCATTATTTACTTATATAAAAAAATGGATTTGCTATGATTTAAGAGTAGAAGGCCATTGTAAGAGGGACAGGAAGACATGCTAAAACATCTGAAAGAATTTTAAAAACGCATTTTGGAAGTGAAGCACCTTTTTGGCTTCCTGGCCCTTTTCTGGGATATAGAGACCAAATTTGCACTTGGCAACATGGGACAAACAAACAAGCATGTCTATCTGGTGCTTGCTTTCATACCTGGGTTGCAACTGTATGCTCCGTAGAGTCACTTACCTAATATATATATATATATATATATATATAATTTTTGTCATAAATCATCTCCAGTTTATTTAATTTATTCTTCAGCTTCCTATAAATTTGCTTTGTAATTGTAACTTTGTAAGACAGATTTTTTAAATCCTCTTCACAAATAAAGGTTGTCTTCCAGGATCTCAGACCCCTGCAACTCCATCACCAAGATCTGCATCTAAGAAGCTCACGTCACCTCTTCGCTGTCTTTCTTTGAAGAAGATTGAGGAACCTGATGATGAAACCGAGCATCTTCAGCAGCCAGGTCATGACCCATACCAAGATATTGAAACAGCATATGTAGCTCAAATTTGCTTGACTTGGGAAGCACTTCACTGCCAATATACTCAACTGATTCAGAAAATCACATGCCAACCTGATAATCCCACCAGTTATATTCACAGTGCTCAGCAGTTTCAACAATTCCAGGTTCTATTACAAAGGTTTATTGAGAATGAACCCTTTGAGGAAGGTCTCAGGGCAGAAATTTATGCTCGATCAAGGAATACTTTGCCTAAACTGCTCCAGGTTCCCAATATAAAAGGTAAATTCTTGTGAATTAATCCATAAAATTTGATCATTTCAATTCGAGATGATGATGTGACTCTTTCATGATTATTGTTTCACTTGGCGTACGGTAACTAGATCATATTTAGCAAATGAGTATGCTTTACTTGCCAAACTGGGCTGTTAAGTAATTGCTTTAATTATCTGTTCAGGTTCAGATAAGAAAGTAATGGATGAAGAAGAATCAGATCTGACAGTCCTTGCCCCAGATCTCATCAGAATCCTTGAGAGCTCAATCCTCACTTTCCACTTGTTCCTGAAGATGGACAAGAAAAAATCTAGTGGTGTTCTTCAACTGTTTGGAAATCAGAACCAGATTGCAACCCCTCTTCAACAGATTCAATCTGCTCTTGAGAAGGTAAGGTTCTACTATATATCCTGTATTTCAACTTTCTATGCTAACATCTTTATCTGATATAACCATAAGCAAGTCTTCTTAGGAGTATAGTGTGGGAAATGCTTGTTGCTCATTAAACCTTCCCAATCATGTAATATCCTATCAGTATTATTAAATGCACTGTTTGTTTGAGAGTCACACTGCCCTTTGTTCAAATCATTAATTCTTGTTTGAACGGTTGCTTTCAACAACCTGTTCTCGGTTTGCGTGAAATGCAATGTAGCAACACAATAGTTCTGCATATGCTTGTACCAATGTTTGAATATACTGAAGTTCATTCTACAGTGCTTATAACATATTTTGGATGATGGTGCAACTGGCTTTTGGTTGAGCTGAGGTAACAATTGATGTAAAATTTCCCAAGATAAGAGTATAAATAATAATAATAATAATAATAAAAAACAAACTAATTAAAAATTCATTGGTCATTGAACATTCAATGAATAACATCTTTTGTTGACATGAAGCAACAAATTTAAAGTTCATTGAATGAAATTTGCTAAAAATCATCTCGCTTCACTAACTTAGAGCATGAATAACATCTTCCTTTTTTGACATGAAGCAACAAACTTGAAGTTCATTATCCATGCTACTAACTTTTTGCACGTTGAATAAAATTTGCTAAAAATCATCTTGCTTCACTAACTTAAAAACTTTTGATGGCTGGAATATTTTCTATAATTGTGTCCCATTGAACTGCAGAAAGGGATAAGACTGAAGGAACTGAGAAAAAAGAGGAAAGGCAGGAAGAAGAACTCTTGGCCCCAGACACATGAAGAGATTCAGCTATTGTTTAGCCTCGTTGATGTGAAAGTCTTATATAGGGTTCTCAGAATGGTGAGGATCACCAAAGAGCAGTTATTTTGGTGTGAAGAAAAGATGAAAAAGCTTGATTTATCAGATGGGAAGTTAAGGAGAGACCCCTCTCCCACCCTTTTCCCTTGTTAATAATAGTAGCTGTTAGCTGTGGTGTTAAGATGGGTAGAGAAAGCGGGTTTTTGTTTTTGTTGGATGGTTAGCTGCAAGTGAACCCCATTTTGGTCCTTTTGTTAATGCTGCAAAGGAATTCTCATATCCTCCTAGTAGGAACGGCTAATGTTTTTGCTGATTCGTTATAAGAATTGCAGAAAGGGCTCTCTGCTGTGTATCATCTGACAAAATCGTTAAATTGTTTAGAGAGTATGTAACTTTTGTATAACCATGTTGGTGTTGCAGTGCAGATAATTGTTATGGATATTTCTTCTTGTAGTGTATAATTCAGTGCCTTTTTTTTTTTTCAAAATTTTTTTTAGGTGGTTGCTAACAAATTTCTAAATTATATAAAAAATCAACTCCCCAATTGGTTCGATTTCATTAGTGGCAGTAATTATCTCATGCATCCGAGAGGTGTAAGTAACATAACATTCTTCTCATAACATGTGGCGGGTCCTAGTAGAGCTTTTGTGAGACTTGCAACTGTTTGATGCATGAGATATGTTCACCATCCAGAGACTAAATATATTTTTATGAAAAAAAAGAATGCCATGATAGTTTTGCCGTCACAAGTTTTTGTGACGAAATTTCTTTTGATACTTTTTTGACCAAGGAAGATCTACATTTAGTTGCAGGTTTTATTGGTTCCCACTTGCAAGTTACAACTTCCAATAGAGCTAGACTTTTATTTAACCTTTTTTTCTTTCTGTATTTTTTTATGTTTGTTTGTTTGTTTGTTGTAACTTGCTCTTGACTTTTGCTTTAACCTTAGTTGCATCAATTTCGAGAAGGATCTTGGGCTTTTGCTTTTTGTTCGTGACCTTACATTGGTATCATCAACTGCATGCGGAAAGGGTATTGGGCTTCTGTGTAGGAAAGAAAAACACCAACTAGCCTATTTGGCTTTAAATGAGGTTCAAACTTCAAATACAAGTTTTTTTTTATCTCAATTAGGTTTCAGGAAATGGCATTATTTTTCTATTTTTGGGGTTGGGAATGTGGTGTTTTCTTCTTCTTTTTTCATGTAGTTTTCTTATGTAAGCTGTGAAAATTCACTTGAATGTTGTTTGCATTTTTTTTTTTTCCTTTGATTTGCTAATTCTTACAATTTTTTATTTTTTATTTTTGGCTTACAACAATTGGAGGGATTTGAAAATATGTTCTCGGATAATCGGATATTATTATTAAGCCACAAGACTTTTGATCTATTTTTAAATTAATAATGATTATGGTCCAAAGCCTCAAGAAGATGGTAATTAAACATCTTATTTTGTAAGTTCTCTCAACAATTTGGCTTTAAAGCTTCTTCCTCTTCCTTGTCATTTCCTTTGCCACCACACACCCCAAAACCAAATCTAGCAACATTTAGCTAAAGGGGGTTTAACGTCCGTTTAAGAAATTTTGGAAGTAAAAAGAAACCAAAGAAAGGGAAAGGGGGGGAAAGGAAAGAAAAACAATGGAAAAAAGCATCAATCTCCATTAAAGAAAAAAGAACTTTAACTTTTTAAGTCTTAGGGTCTTGATAGTAGGGAAAAATAATAGGGGAAGAGAGAGGGCTAATTGATTTAGGATGCACCCTTGGAAGAAATTATTCAATACAACAGGATAAAGTTTTAACTTCTAATAAGTCTTAGGGTCTTGGTAGTAGGAAAGAATAATAAGAAAAGAGAATGGTGATTGATTTAAGGTGCACCCTTTCCCCTTTGGAGAAATTATTTGAAAAAACACTTTTAAGTCTTACGATGTTCGTAGTAGGAAAGAATGATAGGGGGGAGGGAGCGGTGATTAACTCATGGTGCATCCTTAGGAGAAATTATTTAATACAGCAAGAGAATAGTCATGTTGTCCTCTGACCAATAAAAGAAGACATTTCTTATCGACTGCTAATTTCAAAGGATCCAAAATTCTTTAATAGTATTAGTTGGGAGTACCACTTGTTTGCCCTCTCATTTTGTTGAATAATGAGACTTTTTATACATAAAATAGAATTTCAGTCTATGGCGTTCGATATGATTACTTTTTTATTATCAAGCCAAAACACCAATTAATTTTTTGTGTAAGCGAGGTTCAAAACTCAGACTTTACACTTTACCCCCCCTCCCCCCCTAAAAATATATCCCATTTTACACTTACTCTTCTAAACTATGAGAATGTACACTTACCTCCCTAAATTATTTCCTGTGTAACACTTTGCACCCCATCCCATGGATAATTGTTTAGAGAAGTGTGTATTATCATAGTCTAGGGGGGTAAGTGTAGAAGGGGATATAGTTTATGGGGTTAAGGCTGCGTTTGGTTAAATATAAAATATTTTTGGGAAAGGAAAATATTTTCAAGTGTTTGGTTGCATTTCAAAAAATGCTTTGGAAAATATTTTCTAGTGATTGGTTGTGTTCCTGAAAATGCTCTAAAAAACCTATTTTTATCATGTTTCTCACATTTTCTTAAGATCCAAACGAATATTATTACAAAGAATCAAGATATATAAACAATCAAAGAAACAAAAATCAAAACAAAAAAATCAAAATCCCAAGATCAATCGTGAGAGAGGGACTTAAGTGACAGAGAGAAAGAGATCGAAACAAACGGTGTTATCTGACGATGAGGAATGGGTCGGCAGAGTGGGTCGTTCACTGGGTTAGCTTAGGGGTGGGTTGCTCAGGGGTGGGTTGCTCATAGCGGTCCGATTGGCTCAGGGGTGGGTCGTTCATTGTGTCAGTGACAATGAAGAATGGGTCGGCGGAGTGGGATAGGTCTTTTTTCACCAGAGTGGGATGAACAGAGCACTCACCGTCACGTGAAGGGTATGAGGACGGCGATCTGACCGGCGCGATCGTGGGTTCGACGGCGCGATCTATCTCTCTCTCTCTCTCTCTCTCTCTCTCTCTCTCTCTCTCTCTCTCTCTATTTGCGCGTTTGTGAGTCCTTCTTTCTCTCTCTCTTTCTCTCTTTGCGTGTCTTTGGAAATGGTTTGAAGTGAAAATAACAATGGAAAATATTTTACACCTCGTTGCCCTTATTTTATAGTCAACACTAAAAACATTTTCAGTTTGACCCAATTTTCAGTAACAACCAAACATCCACTTTTACAGAAAAGTATTTCCAGAAGTGGTTTGAAGCCAAAACAAATGCACCCTAAGTATAAAAAGGGTATAGTTTAGGGGGGTAAGTGTAAAATGGGACATTATTTAGAGGGTAAAGTATAAAGTGTAATATGTGATAATGGTGATGATGCCAAATGTAATATGTGATAATGGTGATGATGCCAAGTGTAATATGTGATACCACTGGTCTAAACTTAAAATCTTTTTATAGTTGTATTAGAGCCAATATTGTAAATAATATTTACATTTTCTACTACTAAAATATTTTTGGCTTGATTTTGGACTTCATCTGCATCTTACTCATTAATATGGATGCAATTAATTTATTCCTTAATATCAGTTTATTCTTGTTTGGCTAATTTCTTGTGACTTTTTTTTTAATATTATTTGATAATTCAATGTTTAGTGAAAGAGGAAGAATTCAAATTATGGATGCCTTCATTTAAAACACTAACAAGTGAGAAATGAAATAAAAGGCTATAAACAATTTATTATAACTTCAAACTTCAAACTATTAGTGGCTTTCAAATTATGTTGTGTCAATGATGTTGGGTTTACACATGAGTGAAGTCTTATGTTGAATAATGATGAGAAGAATGATTGATTAATATAACATAACTGAGCACATACTCATAGAGTTTTGGCCTTTTGGGTTAAAGTATGTTTCTATATGTTATATTAATTATTTAAGGAAGCTCTACAAGATGTTTATCTCCCCAACAAATGGTATCAGAGCTCATGGTAATGTGGGGCAAAGGAGGCAAGGTTAACGAAGTTCCTTTTGCAGTTGGAGTGGGAACGGAGTGTGTGTACTTAAAACCCTTTCGCAAATGAAGTAAGACAGGTCCCTTTCGTAGTTGGAGTGGGGATAGTATATTGCACTAAGCAAGTCCATAAAGCCCATGCAAACGATTTTGGAAAAAGGTCCAACAAAGGAATATTATTACCAATGGTGCTAAACAATGGTGAAGTGCGAGGTTCTCCTGGAGAATAAAAGACGTGCGGGGTTGGCATGTAGAGGCCTATGGATGATGCTCTAGGGTAGGAAAAAGCCCATTAGGGAAGGGGGAGCGAATAGAACTTGTTGGTGGCCTACAGAGAGACAGAAACTCACATGTGAGGGGGAGATTGTTAGATTTACACGTGTAAGTGAAAACCCACATTGAATAATGATGAGAAGTATGAATAGTTAATATAATATAATTAAACATATGCTTATAGGACTTAGGTCTTTTGGGTTAAAATATATTTTTATACGTTATATTAATTACTCAAAAAATCTTCCCAAACTAACATTGTATGAGTCGCGTATGAGAACGTTTGTTCCACGATTTGTATATTCTCTATATAATCATCTTTTTTTGCTGAATACTCTATATAATCATCTGTAACCGATGCAAAGGTACCTGACATATTTTAGAGTAGATAGTGGTAATCATGGTCTTATTTGGTCAACCAATTACGCTGATCTAGATTCACTTTATTGATTTGAACTTTCACCTACTTAACTATGTTCTACTTTGTAAAGTAACACCTATGTTCTAATTTTGTTATATTTCAAAACCCTTTCACACTAGAAGATATCTTATATATCTAAAATCTTACATAAATCTCGTTTAGAATTCATTCATCTCAATACAGTTTAATTTTTCCTGTGGTCACGCTAGGAGTTAGCTTATTTTATTTTTTTAGTTTATCTTTACTCCTAAAATGAGTCTTATTACACTATTAAATGGATCTAATAATTCTAAAAGTTAATTTTTAACTTTTTTTTTTTTTTTTTTTTATATACTTTCAACTAAAAATTTTTAATTTTAATAAAATAAGTTTGCGTTTCCAAAAACCCCATATATTACAATACTTATGATATCTAAGCAAGCTTTCCGAAAGTTTTTGGTACTAGGCTTTAGCCAAAGGGAATAGGGGGGAATTACTTTAGGATCATCATCTAGGTATCTCATTGCCTATGGAAAAGACAGACAAGTCCCATCACAATTCACACATGCAATTAATGCAATGTCCTAGCAAACCAACCCCAAGTGCAGTGAGCCCTCCCCTACACAAAGATTTGGGTCATCATCATTTTGTCCTTCCACTGGACCCATCCAAGAATCATTTCACATCTGTCAATACTCCAGCTAAAGCTTACTAGGACAAGGGTATGTATATACTTATATGCGTGCCAAGGTCTTCTTTTTTTAATCTGTGCTCATGGTTAAGAGGCATCTGTTCTGCTCTACCTTTTTTTTTTTGGGGGCAGTACGTACGATTTACCTAAAACATACCAAGTTTAATATGATGAGTTTTAATTTAATTTAATGGTTGAAAATTGGAATTAAGGGTGGCCTTTAATTATAGACCTGCTTCAGTGTTCGATCGTTATTAGTTGTCTTTAATTTGGACTTGTGGAGAGTGCAGTTTAAAAATAAATGGCATTTTGGCATCACTCTCATTTTACTATTATTGTCCGTACGTTGTACAATATACGGAGTATATAATTGGGAATCATTATTATGACTGTTACACGTTTCAATTATAGTTGATGCTGGTGTCCGCTTATATTGTGTTAACACTCATCACCAAACCAATGAGTCATATTAGAATTTGAAAACTTTAGTATAACTAATAGAAAAGGAAGTGTCATCACTAGCACAATTGACATAATTTGAAAAGATTAATTTGCTAAATAAGTTGAATAATTCTAATGAAAATTCCTATCCAAAAAAAAAAAAAAAAAAAAAAAAAAATTCTGATGGAAATTATTGGTACCAAAGTTTCTTGAGGTATTGTGCAAATCAGCTTCCTTCAACCATTCAAATTAGTTAGTTAGGCACGTTTTCAAACAATTTAGAAAACTAACATCTCGAGTTTTTGAAACTCGAGATCCATATTAGAACTCGAGTCTTAAAGACTCGCTTTAGATCTCGAGTCTTTAAAACTCGAGTTTTATGCAAAAAAAATTTAACCTATAGTGGCGTTTTTAAGACTTACAGTGACGTTTTAAAACCCTATAGCGACGTTTTCCTGCAAAAATTTTTTTTTATAAGTACAGGTTTAAGGAGTCCTATAGTGGCGTTTTTAAGCCCTATAGTGACGTTTTATAGACCTATAGCGGCGTTTTTTGCAATTTATGAAAATCGAGTCTCTAAAACTCGATTTTCAGCGCAATTTTTTTTCTCCAAATCGAGACTTAAAAACTCGAGTTCCAGATGGAACTCGAGTTTTAGATACTCGAGATGTTATTTTTCAAAATTGTTTTGAAATATGACAATTAACTAAATAGTTTAATATTTATTGTTATTTTAAAAAAAAATTCAAGTTTCTTACCTTGGCTAGACATTTATAATGAAAACCCTACTTTCTCTTTTTTCTTATTTGACAAGTTCTAACTTTAAAAAGATCATGCCTAATAATTGAGCTTCATATAAGAAAGGCAATAAAATAATCAAAAGTTACAGCTTCAAGGTAGATAACTATATATAATAAACACAAATTGTAAAAGTAAAATAAAAATAAAAACATAATCGTTGTTTTCATCTTTTATTAACCCTTTATTATATGTGGGTTTCAGTTAGTTTAACTGGTAAAGTTTTAGATGGTTGAATAACAGATAGAAGGTTCAGTATTTGCCTATACCAAAAACTAATTAGTATCTTTGTCTGATAATAAAGTTAAAAAATCTGGAGTTTAATCCCTACACCAAAAACTAGACGTTTGGAATGAAGAGAAAATGAGAGGAAAAGATAGGTGAAAAATAGAGGGGAAAATGACCAAATAATTAAGTAGTATATTTTTACCTCTCTTTGTTCCCATGATTCTTCTCTTTTCTTTGCCTCCTCGCATCCAATGGTGAAGTTGAAAATTTATTGGTTTTAATTTAAAAGAATAAAATGATAATGTTTTGAAAACAAGAAGGATAATAAGTTAAAGGAGTAGTTTAAAAAATAAAGGTGAAGGGAGTATCATATATATAAAAAATAAAAATAAAAAGATGTAGTGAACGGTGTTGGTTAAGTTATTCCTCCTACATCAAAAACAGGGGGAACCAAAGTACCAACCCTAGACCTAGAGATTTGTTTTGTTTGTAGGTTGTTGTATCATGTATGGAATATTATGGAATATCGATGACGAACTTGGACTGTTTTGCTTAAATGCAGCATCAGCCATTGATTCTCTCTCAAGAACAAAGTAAGTCAACCATTTGACTAAAAACAGGATCAGACGGTGGAGATATCTGTGGTGACCTTTGCTTTATTGATACGTTTTTCATAATCTAAAAATAGTTTATTCTCCATTAATATCTAATATTCCATAAGTACAAAATTGCCCCTAAGCATGAACAATTAAGCTTTGCTTAATCTCTTTTTTTTTTTTGAAATGGAAATATATTCATTAAACCAACCAGGAAGACATACAAAGAGCCTGCAGAGCAGGACAAAGGACATTAGCTACACATATTAGATGGCATATCAGATTGCAGAAAAGACAGAATAAAGGGAGGGGCAACGCCCTTCCATATTTGACAATTTCCAGTTCTTCTAGCATGCTGTGCGAGCTCATGGGCCACTAAATTATAACTTCTACTCAAGTACTTGAAATGGCAAGATTCAAAAGACTCACAAACTTGATGAATTCCCTGAATGAGGTGGCCGAAAATGCTCCCTGTAGCTTTATCATTAACCGCTTGGATGACTGTCAGAGCATCAGATTCAACAATAATCCGAGGCAGCTGAAGCTCTTGAGCAAGAAGGACACCTTGCTCCAAAGCAAAGACTTCCGAAAGCTCTGCAGAAAAATAGGACTGAAGCGGCAAGCACAGAGCAGCCACTACTTGACCATTTGAGTCTCTAATAACAACACCCACACTGGAAGAACCTTCTTGTTCTGAAGAAGCACCATCAACATTAACTTTAAAAGCTCCAGGAGGAGGAGGGCTCCATCTAGAAGAGGCAGGTCTTACAAAGTCAAAATCCCAACTAGCAGAGCATGTAAATTCTTCCACTACATTTCTTGCTTTATGCCAAACTTGGCTAGGAGAAAGGCCACCATCCCTATGCAGAATATTATTTCTGTTAGACCAAATGGCCCAAGCCGTGGCAAAGAAGATCTCCAAATCTTGAAGAGTTGAGTGAGAGAGGATAGATAAAGCCGAGTCAAGGAAGGAATTTTTAAATCCTTGAGTGTGCAGAGGATTTTCAAGCCAAAAGTCCCAGACCAAGGAAGAGAAAACACATCTAAGAAGAGCATGATCAACAGATTCAGCATCATTTCCACAAACAGGGCAGACCATATCTTGAGAAATCCCTCTTCTAGAGATGGCTTCCATCGTAGGGAGACCATTGACACAAGCTCTCCAAGCAAACACCTTTATTTTTGTTGGCAAGTGAAGGTGCCAAAGCCGCTTCCACAAAGGCTTACAAGGATCCCCGATAGAACTTTCACCATGATCATTTGCTCTCCTCAGGCCGTGGGCTACATGATAGGCACTTTTGACTGAGAATTCTCCACGCCTATTTCCAATCCAGATAATTTTGTCTTCTGGAAGGGTGCGGCTTAGAGGAATCTTCAAGATTGTTTCTGCTTCGAACGGGAGAAAGGTTGCTCTAACCAAATCCACATTCCACCATTTTGTCATTGGGTTTATGAGAGAAGAGACCATTGGGAATTCGGGGATGACATTTGGAGGGGAAATGACCTTGTAAGTGGACGGGTTTGGCATCCATTTGTCATCCCATATATGAATGAGTTTCCCGTTACCCACTCTCCAACGAGTTCCCTCTCTAATAATGTCAAGGCTGCTGTGAATGCTTCTCCAGGAATATGATGGGGAGTTGCCAAGCTTAGCATTTAGGATATCTCCAGCAGGGAAATATCTTGACTTGAGAATCCTAGCCACAAGAGAGCTTGGGTTTTGTAGAATTCGCCATATTTGCTTAGCAAGCATTGCTTTGTTAAAAGCTTGTAGATCCCTGAATCCCATTCCACCACTTGCTTTCTGTTTGCACATAGTTTTCCAGCTCACCCAGCACATCTTTGTTTCTTGCTGCTTTTGGCCCCACCAGAAACTTCTCATCATACTCTCAATTTCTTCACATAGGCTTTGGGGAAGAAGGAAGCACCCCATAGTGTATGTGGGAATGGCTTGGGCAACTGCTTTTATAAGGATTTCTTTACCCCCCATAGAGAGAAGTCTACCCTTCCACCCGGCTAACTTTTGGCCAATCCTCTCTTTGAGAATAGAGAAGATTTGTCTCTTCGATCTACCAATGAGGGATGGGAGGCCCAAGTATCTCGTATGTCTTGAGTCTTGCATAGGGCCAAGAGTAGCAAAGATCTCATCCTTGACTTCTTGAGATGTATTGGGGCTAAAGAAAATGGAGGATTTCTCGGTATTAATTTTCTGGCCCGAGGCTTCCTCATAGTTCTGGAGTATTTGCTTCAAAGCTTGACATTCCACAACACTAGCTTTGCAGAAGAGGATGCTATCATCCGCAAATAACAAATGAGTGACTCTTGGACAGCCCCTACATATAGAAATGCCTGTCCAACTATGGTTTCGGGCTGCCTCATGAATAAGAGCAGAAAGCCCTTCAGTACATATAAGGAAGAGAGTTGGGGAGAGAGGATCCCCTTGTCTGAGCCCACGAGAAGGGGTAATGTTCCCACAAGCAGCCCCGTTTATTAAAACAGAATATGATACCGAGGTGATACACCTCATAACAAGATCCACCCACTTGGAGCTGAAACCTAGTTTCTCCATAACCGCCTTAATAAAGCCCCACTCAACTCTATCAAACGCCTTACTCATATCGAGTTTGGCAGCCATATAGCCCTCTTTGCCTGCATTTTTGTGGTTTAGAAAGTGCATTAACTCAAACGCCACAAGTACATTGTCAGTAATAAGCCTGTCAGAGGTGAAAGCACTTTGGTTTTCAGAAATAATATGAGGAAGTATGGCCTTAAATCTATTTGCAATGGTTTTTGATATGAGCTTGTAAACAACATTACACAGGCTTATGGGCCGAAAATCAGCCATCTTTTTGGGATTATTAGTCTTTGGAATGAGAGCAATATTGGTTCTATTTAGGCTAGACAAAGATATATTATCATTAAGAACATTCAAAGCCATATTAGTAATGCTAACACCCACTATATTCCAGTATTTCTGAAAAAAGATGGCAGACATACCGTCCGGGCCGGGAGCTTTTGTGGGATGCATCTGTTTGAGGGCGGTGGCAACCTCCTCACTAGTGAAGTTCTTGTTTAGGCTTTCATTCATCTCCCCAGTCACTCTTGTAGGAATGGCAGCAGTAACCTCCAGGATCTTGGTTGGGGAAACCGTCTTATATATATCCTCAAAATATTCAATGGCAACTTGGGCAATACTGTCTCGTTCAATACACCAATTGCCGTGACTATCCCATATCCCCGTTATGGTGTTTTGTTTACGCCTTTCAGAGGCTTGAGCATGAAAAAACTTTGTGTTCTTATCACCCTCCTTAAGCCAAAGTGCTTTAGCCCTTTGACCCCAATAAATCTCTTCATCATCTAAGAGATCATTAATTTCTCTCCTTATCCGGCTAATTTCAGAACTAAAGGCCCCATTTCTGTCTTGGAGCGTCAAAGAATTCAGCTCATTTCTTTTTTCTTGAATCTTCTTTGGAATTTGCCCAAATACACTAGAGCTCCACTTCGACAGCTCCGCAGCACAATTACTAAGATTAGCCATTACCCCTTCCGGAGTACTAAGGTCCAGGTTCATTCCCCAAGAGTTTTCAATAATAGATTTACAGTCTGCATTCTTTGTCCACATGGCTTCAAAATGGAACCGTTTTGCCCGGGCTAGACGGTGAAAAACAGGGGCCGAAACCAGCAAGGCACTATGATCAGAAGTAGAATCAGGTAAATGCTGAACTTTCATTTCCCTAAATTTTTCTACCCATTCCAGGTTGGCAAAGGCCCTATCTAATCTTAGGTATATTCTGTCTTCCCCCCCTTGCATATTACACCATGTAAAGTCAGAACCACAGTAACTCAATTCTTGGAAAGCACAGTAATCTACAACTTTTCTAAAACTATCCATTTGTTGCTGAGATCGAATAGCACCCCCTAATTTTTCTGTATTAGACAGTATCTCATTAAAGTCTCCTAAGCATAACCATGGGAGATGCAATTGATTATTTAAAAAGGCAAGGAGATGCCAAGATTCATACCTTCTGTGCGTTTCCGGGTGGCCGTAGAAGCCCGTTAGTCTCCATTTGAAACTGTGCTCCATGTCATTAATTACTGCATCTACATGGTACTGAGAGTAGCTCTTTATTTCCAAGTCTACCTCTCTAGCCCAAAGCAAAGCCAGACCACCTTTTCTGCCTACGCAGGGAACAATGAGGCCATTAGCAAGACCAATTCTGCATTTTATTCTCTCCATTCGACGAACTTTAGCTTTTGTCTCCATAAGAAATACTACTTTGGGATTCCATCGTCGCACCAAATCGTGCAACGCTCGAACTGACCGGGGGTTCCCAAGTCCCCGGCAGTTCCAACTTAGGGGATTCATGGCTCCCGGCGGTGCTGCCTTGCAGCCACCGCCGATCCCTCATCATAATGATTTTGAGTTGTAGTTATTTCCATACACTGCCTCTTATGCGTATCATCAATATCTTCTCCTTCAAAAACTAATTTCCCCATTCTCTTTGAACCAATGCTTACAGGCTGGACGTCTGAGCCTGGGCTTTTTTTCTTTCCTTTCTCTCTAGCAATTCTTTTCCAGTTTGCCTCTGCCTTTGTTTTCCTTACTGTCTCCTTTCCCGTAGGCTCAGGCATATTATCTTTTTCTTCATTAAGCCCAGCCTTGAACTTAATTGGGCTAGTCACTTCCATTTGTTCCTTTGCTAATTGGGCTTGTTGGCCCACGAGCGAATTTGCATCCTCTAAGCCCTTAAATTCCCCAAATTCACGTGGAGCGCCGAAAGTGGGGAAAGTACCCATCACATGTGGCCCTGACATCCCTGTAGCACTCTGGCCCACTAGAATAGTAGGTTCACCTGCTTCACTCTGAAACCCATCACTCCCTCTGACGTCATGCAACTCTGTGCTCCCTTCTTTTGAATTTGAATTTTTCCTTTTGTCTGCACTACCGGAGTGACCTTCACCTCCAATGAAAGTTGAACCAGCAGAGAAATTTCTTGTGGCATCTGTATTTCCATCAATCCTATCCTCACTACCTCCATCACGTTCTCCACTGCTGGTTGATTTGGATTTCTCCCATCCCAGTCTTGTATTACCTTGGGCCCGGAGCCAATCACCATATTGTCTGGGGTTTTGTTGGTCTGGGAGGTCCAAACAGTGCTTCTCATCATGTCCCAGTTTACCACACTGAAAACAGAAAACTGGGAGTCTTTCATACCTGAAGCTTACCCAACATTTTTCCCCTTCAACACTAGCCACTTTGCCCCCTCTCCTCAAGGGTTTGTCCAGCTGAAGATCAACCCTGATTCTCATAAATTTGGCCTGATCAGTCTGCCTTGCTCGCCTATCCATTTCAATGAATCTCCCAATGCTGTTACCAAGCTCTCTACCCACCTCTTCTGACATGAGCTCAAAAGGGAGACCCCATATTTGGACCCAGAAGGGAGAATGGGTGAACTTTATATTTGCAGCAGAAAGCCCTCTTCTCCATCTACTCAACAACAACAGGTTATTATCAAAATTCCAAGGCCCATTTTGTTCTACCCATTTCAATTGATACTCAGACCCAAATTTGAACTGCAGAATATTATTTCCCACATCCACAATTTGAAGGTCCGAACCCATCTTCCATGCCGCCCTCATTGTGTTCTTCAATGCCCTCTGATTTTGGTGTCTATCCGTCAAGAGGCGACCAAAGAGACTAAGAGAGCATTCTTCAAGCAGATCGGACTTACACCTTGTCTTTATTGAAATTTCCTCTTCTTCTTCCTTAGTGAGTCGCAGATTAAGCAACCCTTCCACCACCGTTTGGTCCATGACAGTGATGGAAGAGAAGGACACCGAACTCACCAACGTAACCCCAACCAGCCAAATGGAACCAACTGATAGAAGCAGAGAAAACCCAATCGGTAGGAAACAAAACCCAAATGATGAACAGAGAAACCCAATCGGTAGAAAACAAAACCCAGATGAAGAGCAGAGAAACCCAGTCGGCGAAGCCCAGCTGATGAGAAAGAAAACCCAACCGAAACCAGGAAGAAGCTTAGGCGATGAAGAGCAGGAGAGAAAACCCGTCGATCTCGGTTGAGAAAAGAAGTTCAGGCGAGAGAGAAAGAGAGTCAAACTCTAGGAAGAAACACCCAGAGGCAAACTCATGGGAGGAAAGACTCAAAAAAAAGAGAGAGAGCACTCAGAAGAGAGAGAAACGCTCCTACAGGGGAGAGAAAGGCGACTTTTCAGCTTTGCTTAATCTCAGACCTGGGGTTTGCTAATTTGACATGTTGGTATCAACTTAATGAATGAAAATCTTACCTACATATATATATATTCCCAACTGGGTGGGCATTATCTACATCCTTTAGGGACTGTTTGCCTTGCTATTTCAAAGCAATCTCCAAATAAATTTACCATTTCAAATGGGTGCAAAGGCAATAAGTTAGGAAGAAACTGGGAATGATCTAAATTCATATAGGAAGGAAGCATAAATCTAAATTTAAATTAATTACAAGGCTTAAACTTATGAACTGCCTTCATGGATATATTAATTGTCGAGGGCTCTTATTTGAACTTTGAAGTAGTCATGTCAAAGTATATGTTTCTATTAGAGTTGATAAATTTTGTAATCATAATATACATCAAATGGGATATTGTATTTTTTTTTTCTTCTTCTAAGTATACATGTATCCTATTCCTAGCACCATCAAAATGCTAAACAACGAAAAATGAACCATAGAATCCTCATAATCCTATATTGGTTGATTTCTCATTTCTTGATTTTTTTTTCTTAGGTTGACCTAAATTAGCAATATCCAAATAATATAAATGTCATAAAATTAGCATATCCAAAACAAAATTTACAAGAAGATAAAATATTAATTTGAGCTGTGATAGTTTTTTCTTCAAATTAATTTAAAATTACATATGCCAGCTCATACATATTCATATAATCCATTAACTTATTGTAATTTGTAAGTAAATAAAATTTCAAAAGGAAAATTGTTACAAACATATGGGTACTCTATTAAGAAAGAGAAACATTATTTCATTTTGGACCAACTCACTGTTGGTTAGGGAGATTCCAATGATTCCTCTCTCTCTCTCTCTCTCTCTCTCTCTCTCTCTCTCTATACGCTTATATATTATTTATATGATTATAACAACTTATAAGTACACGTAACAGTTCATAAAAAAAAAGAAAAAAAAAAAGAAAAAAAAAGGTACACGTAACATAATCTCTTTTGTTTGAAGCTTATTTGGAATTCTGGGCTTGAAGGACCAATTAAGACATAGTTTGGATAGCGTTTTTCAATAGATGTTGCGCGTTTGTGTTTAATTTATGCGGATTTTATGCATTGTTCATGAAATCTGTAAATACTTTTTTTAATAAAAACGACTTTAAAACTAGGTCTCAAGATACTATTCACACATTTTAAAATTATTTTATTATAATATTTTTAATTTTTAATTTTTAATTTTCAATAACAAACAATTTCTAAATAGGTCCAATACGAAAAGCACAGGGTTACTTCCAAACAATTCTTACTGATCACAGCCAGGAAAGGAATAGACTCAACACAGACACGTGTTGGAACCTAGCATTTGAAAACTGAAAAACATCGAACAAAGCTGAATCAATGATCGCATGTCTACATTTCTTTATGACGAAAAACACCCCAACTCCATACCCAAATTTGCTGCCATTTCCAATTCCACCCATGAAATGTGTGGGATGGCATTAATGCCATTTCACGTAACTTGTGCACCCATTATTTACTTCCATTTATTTATTCCTCTTTGTGTTTTTTAATAGCAACACCAAAAAGAAAGGAAAAAGTAATAAAATAAATTAAAAAGTTTTGATATTCATATTTCAGAGTCACACCTTGCCTTGTGCTAAACCTCAACTGCAAATGGTTCTGGTTCTAGCAAGCAAGTTATGTTATTTTCTCCAAACCCAAAAAACTCTCTCTCTCTCAAAGACTTTTGTCTTTCTAATTCTTAAACGTGTTCCTACTTCTTCTTCATACAGATAAAGAGCTTCTAACAGACTTGGGGGTTTTTGTTCCTGACTTTGAGGATTGTATCTTCTTTACCTGGTGAGACTCTCTCAATGCTTTAAGATTGTCTTATAAAGTTCTGGTTTTTGTCTTTTAATCCTCGTACTTCTTCTTCTTTGTGATGTTCTTCTTGTTCAAACCAGTTACGGCCTTCTTGGGGGTTAAAGTGTTTTCTTCTCTTCTCTAATATTTTCAAATTATGTCTCATTTCCTGTTTCTTGAATTTTTTTTTTCCTCTTTTGGGTTTGAGTTGTTGATTAATAGTTTCATGGGATTCATGTTTTCAGCTGTATGATTGATGGGTTTTGTTTTGTTTTGATGAACTTTCCTCTCAAGTTGGCTGCTTTAAATTTTGGTGTATAACTGATGTGTGGGGTAATGTAAAACTGTTATGTGACCATTTTGTGTTAAAATGTTGATGAAGTTTGACCTAAATTCGCTTGAGTTTTTGTTGCTCCTAATGATTTTAAGGAGCTTTTATAGCTGTACACTTAACAAAGTTGAAAGACCCAATTATGATTATTGTGAAAACATTACTGAAATAGTGTTGTCAAAACCGAAGTGACTTATGTAATGGAGACAATTCAACATGTATGAACTTGTTTCTTATGGACTATTAGTGATCAAATTACTATTGAATATCATCAATGTAACCTACAAAAGGAAGATAAGAGACATTGCCTGTCACATTAGACCTTCATAGAAATTATGTAGAAATATGAATTTCAACTCAAGAGTGGACAATATAATGAAGTAGGAACTGAGTTTATAATATAATGTTGACAGGTGGACCACTCTATCTAAAGCTGGTGAATTCTAGTATTTGCATGGGTGATTGTTCATTCAGTGCTTGCTATGAAAGATACTTTTTTTTTTTTTTAATTTTATGGAGAAGGCATATTTGAGATGGATTGCTGCTATGTTTCAACATTAGTGTTCTTTGTTTGTGCTATTGGGTATTATCATTAAAGCTGTATTAATTTATGGCTGTTGTTAAGGTAACTGTTGTCTAGATGTGTAATAGTCTTTTCCCGAGTAGACTCATTGTGATGTAATTACTGTGGATGTTGTAATACAAATTTGCCTCTGTGGAACACTGGCCATCCAGTTTATGCATCAGGAAATTAGATGTGGATAAACATTTTGAAATTTCTGCATCAGTATCACCACAAAGTCGTGAAATAGTATGATAATCTCTGATCAAGTCTTCAAAGTATGCTTGATATGAACTGGCTTGTAATTGATGATGTCATTTCTTTCTTTGCATATGTTATGTGTCCTCTTTTGGTGATGTCTTAAGATAGTTCTTTTTGCACCCTTATATGCAGCTATTTTTCCTGTCCGAATCTGTGAGTTTATTACCAAATTGACTTTCTTTTTCATTGTCAATTTGCTAAAATATGGCCAGAGCCAGACACTGTAAATTGTTACATGGAGCATTGGATTGAGTTTGCTCAACTACGGTGCAAAGTAAACTGTGAACTGAATATTTAATCAAAAAAGCAAAATG
This sequence comes from Quercus robur, assembly GCF_932294415.1. Lineage (NCBI taxonomy): Eukaryota > Viridiplantae > Streptophyta > Magnoliopsida > Fagales > Fagaceae > Quercus > Quercus robur. The sequence continues at coordinate 88,578,112 of NC_065538.1, read as the reverse complement.
ACAACTGAGAGCCCTGTGAGAATGGTGGAAAGCAGCGGAGATAGAAAGTGGCACTCTTCTAAGGATGCTGCGACTTTTGGATCTCCATCAAAAAACATGGTGGCAGAGCAGTTGGGATTACTCTCGAAGGTGCAAAGAGTTAATGGAGGTCAAGCAGACATAATACCCAATAGAAGTGGTAGCGCTCCACCAAGCATGGAAGGTTCACTTGCAGCTATTAAGAATATCTTAATGCAACAGAACTCTAATCCAAATTCAAGCTTGGCTAATTTAAGCAGTGCAATTGAAAATTGCATGTCTGAGGAAGAACTGCGCTCTGATCCAGCATATGTTGCATACTACAGCTCTAACATCAACTTAAACCCAAGACTTCCTCCACCTCTTATCTCACAAGAGAATCAACGCCTGATGCGCCATATGGGTGTTTTTGGCAATAATTGGAGATCAACTTCAGTAGATGACAGTGGCAATGGATCCTTACATTTGTCTCAGGTCTCCCTTTCTACTCACACGGAGGAGTCTGAGAATGATAGATCACCAAGGCCAGCTTCCAACAATTTGGCTGAAAGTAGTACTGCATATATACCTGGACAGAACACAGTTTCTTTGGCTAGTCGTCATAAAAGTTTGGTTGATCTGATACAGGTATAGAATTCAGTAAGTGTTTTGGATTCTAATATGCATTATTTTCAATCAACAACCATTAAGCTTTAAAGTGCTTTTGAATGTTCTGTTGTTTATATTTGATTAAGTGTGTTTAACCCCTTCCCCTCTTTTCCATCTTGAATATCACAAAAGAAAGTTCCTAATATCCAACAATTCAAGTAGGTAAAGTTAACAAGGAGATAGGAAAAGAAAAATATTATTAGTTTGCTTTCATATGGATTACCTCATGAATTTCAAAAAACTTGTATTTGAGTGCTAGAAATGCATTTATTCTTATAGATGGTATACATAACAAACCACCCACTCTCCCCCCCCCCCCCCCCCCCCCCCCCAAAAAAAAAGAATCTATTTGTGTTGTTCTTTTGGGATATATGTGAATTTAAATTTTCTAGTATTATAAAAAGAAAAGGTGTTGACTTTGGCATCATGCTTCACTTTCCACAACTATCCTATCAGTTGTCTTAAAAAGCACTTAAATAGAAGGGTATCATTGGAAAGTAATAAGAATGCCCATTAGGAGTATATCTAACTGATGCAGTGCATCCTTGCAGCTGCATTGTGTTTCCTTGGTACTTGATTTTTTGGAACAGGTTTAAGTCTTGTGCATATTGTAACCAAAGTTGTTCGAGATAAGTGTTAGCTATTTAGTTGTATAGTATGCTTTGCGACGTGCAACTGATCTGAGTGAAGTTCTCGTATGTCATTAAAAAAAAAAGTGTTAGCTAGTTAGTTACACAATTAGTCAACCAGATTCTAGGAGCCTATGTTGTAAGGTTAGGCAATGGCATGCATTCTTTCCAACTATAAGTAGGCAAGGCTATTGTATTTTGTAATCAGTTGTGATCTGAGTTTTAAAAGTACAGCCCAGAACTAGTCTTTCAAAGAGTGTCCTCTTGAAGAGTTGTGTTTCCACTTTACATTCTCTAAGCAACTTAATCCCATTCCTCAAAACCAAAGTTCCTAGCCCGAGCCACATCACTCACTCCTTCTCTTGTCCCAATTAATTCATACACCAACATAAAAGAAAGATTGAGAGAGGGCCATTCTGTGTGTGGTGTGGTGCAATGCTATTGGTTTCATTTAAAAGATGATCCAAGTAGGGTTTTTTTTTTTTGGCACAGATAATCTCTTAGCTAGGATTGAAACACAAGTTGCGACAAATTGGAAATTGTCAGAGTCTACATTAAGATTGAGAAGATCTAATGATCTTTTGTTGGTGTTGAGCCATGTGTTTTATATACTTTGATCAATACAGAATTATGTTTGACATTTGTTTATGGCGGAAGGGTGAAACAAAGAAATAGTCTGGGAATTTGTTTCCCATAAAAAAAATTTCTTGGGATTTTTCTGTACATTCAATGTACTCTACAGATAAAAGAATACATAAAATTGAACATATAATTTTTCATATCATAATCTTTCAGAGACTGGCATCGCTAGTTTCTGACTTTCTGGGATCTTTGATTGAGTGAGATTGATAGAACACAAAAACTTCATTGATGTTTTCTGTTTTTTGATCTTGTGGTGGCAACTAACCATCCAAAAGATGGCGAGTTCTATATTATTCAACCATTACCTCATTAATTTTAGTTGCTTGCTTGTCAAATTGCCTGTTTACTTTGACTTCTAGCATTTGGTGCTTTAAATCTTTATCAGTTCTTGTCACCCGATTGTAGCCTTTTCCATTTGTGACATATATTTGTAATTTCAATTTAAACAATGTCTTGCTAATGGATTTTAATGCCTGATTTTACATGATGAATACTAGCCCTTTGATTCATAGTTTGCTATTTGCTTTTTATTTACTGACAATATCCTATTTCTGTCTGAGCTTATCCTCTACATTTTCTTGGTGAATTTGTAGGAAGACTTTCCCCGTACTCCTTCTCCAGTATATAATCTGTCTCGTTCAGCAGGCCATGCAACAGCAGAGGAACCAGTTGATTCTGATGTCCTTGCAATTTCATTGAATGTTTCTTCTGTTAATATTTCAAAGCTACCAGAAACAAATTCAGGCCCTACTGATGTTTGTTCAGAGTCTTGTGCTCTGGATGCACATGCTGTTGGATTGATATCCGATAATAGTCCTTTAGTGACCTCTTTGACGAGTCCTGATGGGATAGGGAACTCACCAATGCAAGAAAGCAATGAATCAAGCAGGAAAGATGTTGTTTCAAAGGATGATGCGTCAATTAGTGGAGCCCTTGGGCCAGATGTTTCAAGAAAGGAAACTAGAGCATCCAATGCAGAGAGTAACAGGAACAAACAGGAAGAGCCACAATCTTATGGGAGGAATATGCTGCACCACCATCCTTCTTCACAACGCGGTACTCCATATCAATTTCAGGGGGTCCAGGCTCAAGTAATTTCTCCAGGAATGAATCGTTCACATGTTGTTATGGAAAAAGTTCCAAATGGTCATCCCCATTTCTCCTCTCTTGGGGTACAGCCTCCATTGCATTCTCCTGGACTCACACCTCCCTTATATGCAACAGCAGCAGCTTATATGACGTCAGGAAATCCATATTACCCCAATTTTTATCCACCAGGGTTATTTACTCCTCAATACAGTGTGGGTGGATATGCTGTGAGTCCAGCACATCTTCCCCCATATATGGCTGGATACACTTCTAATGGTGCCATTCCTCTACCATTTGATGCCACTTCTGGCCCAAGCTTTAGTCGTCGAACTGTTGGTGCTTCAACAGGGGAAGGTTTCCCACTTGTGGGTGATGTGCAACATCTGAATAGGCCTTATGGGCAGCAAGGGATAATGCTTCAACCTTCTTTTGTGGATGCGCATCATATGCAATACTATCCGCAACCTTTTGATAATGCATATAGCATTGCATTTCATTCTCGGTTGGCATCAACAGGTGTCACAGAGGGCCAGTTTGATCCTTTTGCTTTACAAAAAGAGTCAAATGTTGCTTCTTATATGAGTGACCAGAAACTTCAGCATACAGCAAATGGAAGTCTGAGCATAATGAGTCCAAGAAACATGGGAGCAACTAATAGTGGCTATTTACGAAGTCCTAACTTGGGTATCATGACACAATTTCCAGCATCACCTCTTTCTAGTCCACTATTGCCATCATCTCCAGTGGGAGGAATGAATCATCCAGCTCAGCGAAATGAAATGAGGTTTCCACAAGGTTCAGTTAGAAATGCAGGAGTATATTCTGGATGGCAAGGGCAAAGAGGACTCTACAGCTTGGAGGAACCCAAAAGGCACTCTTTTCTTGAAGAGCTGAAGTCCAGCAATGCACGGAAGTTTGAACTCTCTGATATTGCAGGGCGTATTGTAGAATTCAGGCAAGGTTCTGTAGTATCTATTTTAAATTATATTTTTTGTTCTTTTCTTTCCCTTGATCTAAATAATGTGATTCATGTATCATTTCCATTCTAAAAATAATAATTTTTCATTTGTGTTTAACATCAGTGTTGATCAACATGGGAGTCGATTTATTCAGCAGAAGCTGGAATATTGCAGTGGTGAAGACAAGGCATCTGTTTTCAAAGAAGTTCTTCCACATGCTTCAAAATTAATGACAGATGTTTTTGGTAATTACGTTATCCAAAAGGTATGCTTTCCAAATTCATGTGCATCAAATTATAGATTTCTATAATCGTGTATGTTTTTGCTTGACGTGAACTTTTGGAATGGCTGGCTTGATTATTAAGTCATGTTGGTATTTTACAGTTTTTTGAACATGGAAGTCTTGAGCAGAGAAAGGAACTTGCAGATCAACTTGCAGGAATGATGTTGTCTTTAAGTTTGCAGATGTATGGTTGTCGTGTAATCCAGAAGGTATGTTAGAATGTGATGATAGATGTGCAGGCTTATAATTCCACCAAATTTGCTGCCCATTGCTGATGGATCTTAAGATTATGCACTAACATTTTAAAGAGAGAAAACAAAAAAAGAAAAAGAATCCTAAGTCGATGCTTTTTGACCTCCATGTGATTCCATAAAAGCTTAGGGATGGAGATAGCATGTAGGGTCCATAACAGTGGTAGATTTCAAGATTGCATCACTAAAGTTTCCTTCCTGACAGAATTTTCTTTAAGGATTTAGAAGAAGAGATATGGTAGTCAAAGAAATTTAATTTTGCTGTAAATTTGGGATGGAAATTTATTTTTGTCAAGTTTGTGTTTTGTGAATGGCTGCTTAGTATAATGGCTAGTGAATTTTCTTGGGACAGAGGTATTTGATTGACAGTGAGTTTGTTTAATGTTTCTCTGCTGGAAAGACAATCATATTTGGTTGAATTCACAGTCTGACAATGGTCAACCTAATTAATCTTCCCTTTTCACTATCTCTATGATAGATTAATGAGTCATTGGTTTCTCACTAGGAAGGTTGGTTTTATGGCTTCTATCCTCGGAGTGCACTTGAATGATTGAGAGGCTTTATAATTATGATTAAATTCATCATCTCTTAATAGCTTAAGCTTTTGGGAGAATCGGAAATTTATCATGATATCATAGCAAGAGGTTTGAGTTTGATCCTTGTCTTCACTTTACCTCCCATTTGAAATGTTAAAAATCCCATGTGTTGGGTCCACTTGTTAAGGGGGAGTTTGGGTTCACATATATGGGGGAATGTTAGAATTATGGTTATGTGATTAAATTCATCATTTTCTAACAATTTAAGCTATTGGGAGAATCAATAATTTATTAAGAAGTTTTAAATTATATCAATAGCCTTCTTTCTTGAAACCTTGTTTTGGGGAAGTAATAAAAGTGCATTATATCTTTCCTGAAGTTTCTTTGAGTTCCTGATTGCTGAATTTGAGAGATACATTTAAGACATTTAATATTTGGATTTTAATTGAATCTGCATTTTCCCCCCTTGAATATATTAATTCTGCTATCATATAATATTATTAATAGAGAATCATTTTTGTCACAATTATCATGTGCATGATGTCTTCTGAAAAAATGCATGATCTTTTGTATGTATAGATTGTGTTGCTGATCTTTTAGATAGATCTTAGGAATCTTCTCAGGAATCACATTTTAAAAGAGGTGGACTACTTTGATAGTTGCAATGCTTTTCTTTTCTTTTCTTTTTTCTTTTTGAATAATTTAGTATATCGTAATAAATGAGCAATGATACTCTTACACTCATTTTTTAACATCCGTTTTCATGTTCTAAAATGTGGACATCCCTGCATCAATTGTGGATATTGATGTAAAATAGTGGATGTAAACAAGTGTAAGAAAATATTTTCCTGTAATCTATATCCTTGGTTGTATAGTATATTCTTGAGCTTACCTTTTTGGAGTGATAAAAACAGAATTTTTGCTTTATACACCATATGTTTTTGTAATTTTTATGCATTTTAGTCTTTTGTTCTGATATCCATAGTGCACTGCCTGTGTGCTCTGGGTTTTGTAAAGCTTAGTTTTTCTTTCAATGAAGCATTATTACTTATCAAAAATGTTTTTGTTTTAGTTTGAGAGTGAATTTGAAGAATCAATTTGAATGCTATATAACATTACCATTATTTATTCAATCTTATTTTTCGAAGGATGGGTCTAGCAAAGGGTGCCAAAGTGAATGTATTGATTTGTTGCTAGGATATATTGAAATATGTCAAAATTTTGGGGGTATAAACATTATTATAAAGGGATTCAAATAAAATTAATATAAAGTTTCACTACTTAAAAAATAAAATTTAGGGGCCTTTGGGGGCCATGGCCCTCACTGATCCTACTGTAAAATTGTCTCCACTTCAATAGCATTCTCATTGACTCTTGATCGTGTGCTGGATTTTTATTTTAGGCCCTTGAAGTTATTGAGCTTGATCAGAAAATACAACTTGTGCATGAGCTTGATGGACATGTTATGAAATGTGTACTTGATCAAAATGGAAATCATGTTATACAGAAATGTATAGAATGTGTCCCTACAGAGAAAATTGGATTTATTATTTCTGCTTTTCGAGGTCAAGTTGCCACACTTTCTACCCATCCTTATGGTTGCCGTGTCATTCAGGTAAATAAAACATTTTGCTGGTTGCAGAGGCTCTAATCATACTGTGTTGTATCTTGGTATTGAATTTTTTATGTTTGATTTGTGATAGAGAGTTTTGGAGCATTGTTCAGATGAGCTGCATATTCAATCTATTGTGGATGAAATCTTAGAGTCAGCATATGTCCTTGCTCAAGATCAGTATGGCAATTATGTCACACAGGTTGGTCTTATCTACTTTTCAAAAAAATTATATTAATAGCATTAACTTTCCCTCGGTGAATCTTGGAAACTAAGATGGATCATACTGGTTGCAGCATGTTTTGGAGATGAGAAAGCTGCATGCAAGAAGTCAAATTATCAAGAAGTTGTCTGGGAAAATTGTACAAATGAGTCAGCATAAGTATGCTTCAAATGTTGTTGAGAAATGTTTGGAGCATGGAGATACTGCTGAACAAGAGCTCTTGATTGAGGAGATTATTGGGCAATCTGAGGAAAATGATACTTTATTGGTAAACCTTTTTATTTTTATTTTTTTTGCCTAGGGTAAATCAACTTAAAAGCAGATATAGGAAGCTAATATCATGATATCTCAAGATTGATTATTACCTTCAGTCCTGATAATCTTACCTAGTGCTTTGGCTTGGCCTGATCATTGGGCTTGACTCACTGAGGTCAGCTGACCCAAGCCAGTTTATATTGGCTTCAACTGTTTCCCAGGGTTTAACAGTTAAGTATGGATCTAATTCCAGGCTTTTTTTATTTTATTTTATTTTTTGATAGAAACCGGATCCAGGATTAGTGCAAATATATGGGCCCCAAACCAGGCATGTTTATAACTGCTGCTTTTAGATGCTACCTATGAAGATATATCAAATCATGCCTTTTTTCTTAGGCAACTCTTAAGCCGTGCTCTTTGTTACCAGGAATCATGTATAAACATTAACAGAAAGTTATATGAGCAAGCTATAGGGTGAGGCCGTAGATCAAAGACCCAATGGGTGCATGTGTAACTTAACATTTAAAAAAAAAAAAAAAGTTACAAGAAATCAAATTCGTTAAGAAAAATTGCCAAGGTCCAACCCCCCCCCCCCCCCTTGGGAAAAAAAAAAAATCAAACTTGGCCCACCCAATTCCATATTAGTTTTTAGAACTACTGCCAAGAAATTTAGGTCTCACAATGTAGCAAATAAAATATACCATTCTGGTGCTTTTCCTCATGTCTCCACCAGCTACAGATTAGATATGGCTAATTTGACATTAAATTAATTAACTTTTAATTTTTTTTTTTTTTTTAGTTTTCAATACTGATGCGTTCCCGATTCCATTGAGTACTTAATTCTTTTGTCTTTTCACTGCTGAGATGCTTTTACCCGTATATCCTAATGATACTTTATTTGTACTTTCATTGTTAATGTGAACCCATTTTCTCTTCCCTTAACTTGTTGTAAACTCTTTAAAGTGCTGAAAAAATGAAATAACGTTGTGTTTTACTTGATATGCACCAGTGAGCTCTAGCTCAAATATTACTTCCTCCTTACATGGTGTGGTCATGGGTTTAAGATCCTTTGAGTGCATGTGTAACTTACCAATAGGGAATACTCAATGTCATTGCATATTCTTCTCTCTTTAATGAGCTTGTTGTGAAGTAAAATATGGACATTTCTGGACATTGTTCATAGCTTGCTAGTTGGAACTTTTTTGCATCTTGGAAGTCGGAACTTTTTTTTTCCTAGTTACTAAAGCTTTTTGTTGTTTCAATTTTTATTTACTAGGCAATGATGAAGGACCAATTTGCAAATTATGTGGTCCAGAAGATTCTTGAAATGAGCAATGATAAACAGCGGGAAATATTGCTAAATCGTGTAAGAGTTCATCTACAAGCATTGAAGAAATACACTTACGGGAAACACATAGTTGCTCGATTTGAACAACTCATTGGTGAAGGTGTGAAAATTGTCTCTTTAATCCATGTGCATGTATAAATCCATGATTATTTGGCGTCCATTTTATCTATAAGGGAAATGGGACTAAAGCTTAGCTTGGCTTTGTACATGTACACACACTTATTTGCACGCAATTAAGCATGGCTTGAGCGAAATGCTTATTTAACATTCAGACCAAAGGGGTCCAAATATGCGAAATAGTTGTCATCATGAGTCCTCTTTGAACATACTATGAGTTCTACATCAGTTGCAATAGAAAGGTATTGGCCAATTAACGTATGATTCCATATCTCTGACCATTACATCCGCTTGTCCTCTCACCTCTTTGACAAAGTCAGAATAATTGTTAATGCTATAAATTTTATTTTTAATTTTAATGCTTAAGCTGTATATCAAACCCCACACTGCAGTCTATCCTTTGACCAGTCAGAATACAGGCTTGTTACTGAACAAGAAGGAACACTAGCTTGGTTCTCTTTTTATTTCAACTGACTTATTGCAGTTAGCCTTAATGTTTGTTTAAATTGATGTAGTGATATTTTCAAAATTCTTTGTCAAAAGGCTGATCAATTGATCTAGTTGTACGCAATATAACTTACCATCATTCATGAAGACATAATAGATTACCATTTAGTAGAAAGTCTCGTAAATACTGATTGCCATTGTGATCTTATTCATCTTAGCATTATACTTTGGTAAATGGCTTGTGCACACATCACCTTGTTGAATTGGGCTTTTGAAATTGATAGTTCAATAGAACAGCATCTCTCTCTCTCTCTCTGATGCACTCCACAAGCACAGGCTCTTTTTCTATGTTAAAAATGAAACGAATATTTGCCTTGGATGGTGGGCTGCACCTAAACAGTGGCTTTCTTGATCAGATTATAAATATCTTCTGTTGTTGATTTTGTAACATGCAGAAAGTCAAGCCTCTGAATCTGATGGTACTCAGAATGGGACAGCATTGCTTCCAAGTTAAATGCCGGTGGAAAGCAGATAGTCGTTAGTAGAAAAACTTAAGATGGGCAAAAACTGATTTCATTCTTTTTTTCAAATGTAATCCCATTATTGCTGCTGCTTCTGCTGTTGTTGGCTGCCAAGTATATTTATGTAATTAAATATCATCAAAGTGTGTCTATGTATATATATGTATAGAAATTATCAATAAATCAATGATCAAAGTAATCTCACTGCCCGGAAATTATGTGGTTTCTTGTGCAATAATCTTTATCCTTGTTGTTGAATTTCCGTTAATTATTATGCTATAAAGTAAAGCTTGTTCTTGCAAGTCATTGCGTGGCTGCTAGGTAATTGAAGTGAGGAAAAAAACGAATATGGGAGTTGATCAGTCAGTTGGACTTTTATTTATATAAATCAAATATAGAAAAAGAAACTATATTAATAGGGAATGTTCAATTTCGGCTCTGAACAAACATTTGATGAATTTATGATGTTGGTAATGGTTGACGAGATGGAATGAAGTATGAATTTCTTGTAATATAAAATTATGATTCTAAAAATATACTAAGGGTCTGTTTGGATAGAACTTATTTTGCTGAAACTGAAAACTGAAAACACTGTAGCAAAATAATTTTTAAATGTGTGAATAGTATCGTGGGACCCATTTTTAATGAAAAAGTTGGTGAAAAGTGAAGTTTGTGGGTCCGTAAACAATAAATGGGACCCACTGGTGTGCATTTCACGGCTTATTTTGTTGTAAACAGTACATGAGTTGATGAAAAGTGTACAGTGAATAGGTTGAAAAGTCAAAAACTACGGCAGGAAAAAAAAAAAAAAAAAAAAGAAGAGACAAAAACGCAAACGCAGAATAAGTTGAATCCAAACTCTGCCTAAATCTTAAAAAATTAATGTTATATATATATATATATATATGTGTGTGTGTGTGTGTGTGAGAAAAAGTATGATTTTTTTTTTCTTTCTTTTTCTTTTGGATAGGAAATTGGAACTTTTAAAAATTAATTGAAAGAGTATACATCGTTTTGAGAGAGTGTGTTCTAGAAAACAAGAGTTCACTTTAATCTAGGTAACATAATGCTCAACACCCTGGGCATGTTTTGCTCTCAAACGAATAAGGCTATTGCTATTCCAATGAACATGAGAAACTTCAAACCTACGAAAAGTATGAGAAGGAGAAACAATTCCATACATAACTGGCATTAGAAACCACCAAAGAATCACCCTCCAAGAATGACAAGTTGCTGAAATTTGGGCTAATGTGATAGGAACATCTTAATGTTTTTAAATTTGGAGACATCCAAGTTTAAATCCCTCCCTCTATTGTGAAAAATGAAAAAACGAGAGCTAAAAATTAGATAGGTTTTTATTTTTTTCTAGAATGAAAAATTAGATAGGCTGAATAATAAAAGTAGAAGTAGACAATGTTATTGCATAGGTGGGTGGGTCAAAGTTTGATTATTTGACCCGACCCACTGCGGCATTTTATATATATATATATATTGGGGTTTGAATGAGTCCAAAGTCCAGATATAGAAAGAAGAAGAAGAAGAAAGGAAGGAAGATGAAGATGAAGATGAAGATGAAGAAGAAGTAACAGTAACAGAAAGAAAAGAAAGAAAGAGAGCTGTCAAAGGATGATGGATAGCAGCACAGCAAAGAGAGAAAAGAGGAGGAGGCAGAGTGAGAAATCTCGAGCGTTGATATTGATTGGAGTAATTGTAAGCGGTAGTTTGGTTTACTATCACTGCGCCTATCGAGGAGCCAGCGTCGTCTCTTTGATATCGGACGTACTCATCGTCCTCCTTTGCTCTCTCGCCATTCTCGGCCTCCTCTTCCGCCAACTCACCATCCAGTACTTCCTCTCTTTTTCTTTGCTTAATTAATTACTATGATTTTTTACGAATAATTTATTAATTGATATATATATATAGGGTTCCCGTAGACCCACTGGAGTGGCAGATATCTCAGGACACAGCCAATAGCATAGTGGCTTGGTTAGCTAATACCATTGGTGCTGCCGAGTCTGTTCTTAGGGTTGCTGCCACTGGCCATGACAAGCGCCTCTTTTTCAAGGTCTCTCTCTCTTTCTTTTACTTTGTTTATATGATGATTGTTGATTTGTAAGATTAGCAGCAGGGAATTGGGGGAAGGAACACCTTCTACTTCATTCTATTTTTATTACCATTTGCAAATAATTGATTTCTCAGATGGGGGGAGATTTTTGTACTTTAAAAACTTAATTGAAGAACCTGCAACTAAATATTTTTCATTTTTAATTGAGACTTTCCAAGTTGATCTTCTAATTTGCGCACCGTATTCCTGTGTATGTGACAATAACATTGCTGCAGGTGAAATAGGTTTAAGCATACTGAAGCATGTTTTGGCATGCTAAAATGCTATGGCTTTGGTAGCTTCTTCATCTGAATAGTTGATTCCCTAGATTGCATGTGCACCTGTTGATCATCATTTAGTAAGCAACAACGTGAACCTAAACATCAACTTTAATGGTGGAATTTATTTGTGAGAATTTTGTGCCACTTGCAAGATGGAATTTTAGTGAAGCACTCAAACCCTGCTACAAAATTATTAGGAACCCTATCCCCCCCCCCCCCCCCTTTATTTTTCCCCCTCTTCTTCTCTTATTAGGTATGGAGGTGGCTCATTTCATCTAGGAAGCACGGACACTTCATTTTGGGTGTCGTACCCGCCATGTCATGTTATAATTTTTCAGAGATTGCTCATGTCATACCTGTACCTGCACCTATGTCTATGCTTCCTAGCATTTCATACTAGTAATATTGTAGTTAATGTCATCAGAGAATGAAATAAATAACTTCTTTTTTTTCCTTTTTAGTTATGGTTGTTGTGGATAGCTAACCTGATAATTTATATATGATGTAATTCTTTCTTCAGGTGGTGATTTGTCTTTACATACTATCAGCTTTGGGAAGATTAGTTTCAGGTGTTACAGTTGCCTATGCTGGTATGTTGCTGCTTACATGTGCATTAAAACTTGATGACAATCTGAATTGTTTTACATCAATGTTAGCAAATTTTTATGGGTGGCGCATGATTTTAATAACTTTCTTCAACAAAGATGCAATGAAGTCTTTAATTTGTAGATACATTGTGGTTGATGCCCTAGACTCATCTGTCTAGCTCATTCTACTTTTTGTGGTTTAAATCTCTGTTTGTACATGTCTGTGGTGAGTCTGATTGTCTACTCTTATTATTTTATGATGCCATCATTTTTGCTACCTTGTAATAGTGGGAAATGGTTCTGGTACATTTTCTCTTGAAGAATATGTTACATTGTTGCTAGGAACCGTGTAATGAAAGGAAGAATCATTTTTTCAAATGCTTGAGAGGCAGCTGGCTTCCTGGATGTGGACATGCTGTGCATAGTGCAATTTTATATTATACATATATTTGGGTAATGTTGCATGGTAATGTTTGGCCATAATAAATAAGGTTAGAAAGTTGAGACCTCCTGCTGTCCTAGATCAATATTGATGCTAGCCAATTTGATCTGCTACTCATGGAGTGCCTACTGAGTAGGAATCATACTTAGATTTCACCATTTATGAAATACTCCCTTTTTCTGATATCATTATGACTGCCAATTCTGAAGCCTTATCTAATTTTGTTGTAGTTTCCATGTCAAACTGTCCGTGTTAGCTTTAAGAATTTTATTTCTATACCATCCATGCTGTCGTGCATGTAATGTCTAATGCCTAGTTAACAAAACAGTTAAAATTTGGATGCTATACTCCTAAAACTTTGGGGTCAGCTATGGCTCTTCAACAAGCTAATCAAAGATGGCCATATTTATTTTTTCCTGCCATTCTATCCTATGCAAAATCACTTTTTGTAAGCTCCTTCTCTGACACGTCATTTTTTACTATGAATATCATTTTAGGTCATCCTCCCATCTTTTTACATTTCCTCGACTTGAATCAACTCACTCTTCTTCTTTGATGCATATTTTGCTCTTCTTTGCACATGACCAAACCATCTTAAGTGACTCTTCCTCATCTTTTCATTAATAAGGGTCATTGCTGTCTTTAAGCAAATCTCTTCATTTTGAATATCTCTGTCTTGTATTTTCACTTATTCATTTCAATACTCATTTCAACTACACTTATTTTAGAACATGTTTCTAAATAGACCAATATTCAATATCATAGAGCATAGTTGGTCTTATGGCAGTCTTTTTAAAGGAAAATATTTGTGTAGGTTAAAGGAAAATTCCGAAGCCCTATTATGGTTCTTAAACGTGTAGAAAAAACTCTTCAAAAAGGAATCATACATAAACTAGGGAAGATATTATAACTTGCTTAAAATATTCAAAGTTCATTTGTTTGGATTGTCTTCCATTTTAGTGAGGCTTATTTTTCTGATATATCCACGTTACATATATAGATCTCAAAGCTTTTATGTATCTTTGAATCTCGCTTGAAATTCCAGCGACTTATTTGTATATTTTTTTTCTTCTTGCATCAGGGTTGTGCTTGTTTTGTCTGTACATGTTAGCAGAGACGTCTCAATCAGTGTCTCAGTTTCTGAGGGGAAGAAATGGCAATACAGATACTTCGGAGCAGGATATCATGTAGTCTGCTTGTTTTTTAATTTATCATGTATGGCCATTGTTATATTTGTAATTTACCATGTAGGCAGTCTCACTCGATAAGTGTTAACAAAGAGTTAGCTGTAGAGAACCAATTTCAGGTTTAAGATTTTATTTTTTTGGATTTTTTTTTATAAGATATTTTTTTGGATCTAACAATGGGTAAAGTCTCACATTATTTAAATTTTAAATAACGTGGTACTTTGATACATTGTTATATTTGTAATATCTAATCTTAGCAATGAAATGTAGCTATTTTAAATGTGGATGATCCTAATACCCAATGGAGATGCTACTGTTCTCCCTTTTTCTTTTTAAGTATTGGTTAATGAGTGTCCTGCAAGCACAAGTTAAGGTGCATTTGACACTTCATTTAATGATGTTTTTATATTTTCTTAAAAATAAAAATAAAATCAAACTATATACTAAATAGTATATGAATCTCCAGAAAAGCTTAAAAGATCACATTGAATTTGTACTTGCAAATCAATTAATTATTGATAAGTGAATTTTTATCTTCAAAAAATATACATTTTGGCTCATTATTAAATATATATTATTTCTCAACCTACACCTTTAAGGTGCTTGTTAACAAGACCTTTTTTATTCTTTGTCCTTTTTATGATATGCTCTTTTTGCATTTTATAGTATGCTCTTTCTTTCACTGTCTTCTTTAAAATTATTAGTATTTCATAAATGAAATCCTGTAAATACCATCCTGGAATTTTGACAAAAATATTAATTTAACCAATTGAGTCTTTATTTGAAAAAATTAATTTTATTCATATGAATGTGACAAATCAAACATTCAGTTAGTATTTTATGTATATCTTGTAACTCAGTGATGTTAGCTTCAGACTGTTCTCTTTGTAGGGAGATATTAGGCTGGAATTTCCTGCCACTTATTATAAGGGAAAGCAAAATATATAAATAGTAGACCTATCGATGTTTCTTTTAATTGTACTTTAAAAGACACTTTTTATTTTAAGATATTTTTAAATTCTAACGCTATGTTTGACTATGTAAAATATTCTCAAGTAAAAATATTTTTCTAAAAAGAAAATATTTTCAAGTATTTAATTGCATCCCAAAAAAATGCTTTGGAAAATATTTTAATGTGTTTGGTTGTGTTTTTGAACATCCTCTAAAAAACACATTCTCTACTAGTTCTCACATTTTTTTCAGCTTCCAGACAATTATTATAATAGAAAATCTCAATATATAAACCAAAGAACCAAAAAATATAAGAAAAAAAATTGTCCTTCCTTAAACGGGACATCGATAATGAGAGAGGGGGAGAGAGATAGATTGAGAGAAAGAGATAGGTAAAGGCAGTGGCAAGATTGTGAAAGATGGTGCCAAGCTTGAGGCGACAGTGACAAGATTGGTGGTTCGATCTAAAGGCGACAGAGATGGCATGGATGGGTGGCAGGTTGTAGATTGGTGACATGCGGTTCAAGATTTGGCATTTGGTTGGTTAGAGGGAAAGAGAGAGATAAAGGGAGGAAGAGAAGAGGAAGAGAGATGAAGAGAGGAGGAAGACAGAGGGATGGCAAACAGAGCTTGCACAAGGGACGGTGGTGTGGTGAACCGGGTGTCCGAAGCTTTTTGTGCTCTCTCTCTCTCTCTCTCTCTCTCCAGGTGGCTGAGTTGTGAGTGGGATGGAAATAGGTTAAAGGTAAAATGACTATGTAATCCGTTTTACACTCCTAGAGGCTCTAGTTTACGGTTATCTGAAATTTATTTCCAGTTTAACCATATTTTCATGTGTACCCAAACATCCTCAATGGTGTAAAATGTTTTCCCCAATTTCCTTTATAACCGAAACAAACACAGCCTAAATTGTCAATACCTATTGGCGTTTATTTTTTAATGGTACTTCAAAGACTCATTTAATAATTTTTACACTCCAAAACAGAATTGGACCAAAATAGATTGAGTGGATCAAATTGGATTGAAATGGACTAAATAAACCAATGGACCGAAATAGACCAAAAGACCAAAAGACCAAAATGGGTAAGTGAAAAATATTCACTCATATCTTTTAATCTTATTCTTTTGTATCTCATCATTGTCTATGTTCTTTTGTATATTTCAAAAACTTGTATTAAATAAGATTTTTTTTTTTTAATCTTAATTAGACAACATTACAACAAGGGGTAGAGTTATGATTTACCCCAAGAGGCAAGACATTAAATTGCCAAACTGGTCAGGTTTTCCATTTTTATTTGAAGATATGCATTCATGTTTTGGTTAACAATGTTAAACGAAATCATCTATGATCTATCCACAAGAGAAACTTATGCAATAGGGTCTCAAAGGTGACATAGCTTGTGTTTTATGCAGAAAATACTTGGAAAGGTATTAACTATTAAGGTAAGACTTTAACAACTTTAGATGACGTTTCCAACGGAATAGGATAATTCATGGTAGCCAAGTAAAAACTCAAAATTGACAAAAAGGTGTTATTTTAATTTATATCAAATGAGAAGTAAAACTAAAATCTCAAGTGGCACTAGCAACAAAAGGAAGGCTCAACTCAAGGACTCAGTATTAAATCTCTTTGCTAATAATCTTGGTGGATTCCAATTTTTGTCCTAAACAGAAATTCATCTTTATAACTCTACCAAAGATGCATTTGCGCACATCTTTCTAGAAAATGAAATGCATTTTGCATTTCTAGTTTTTTGGAGCCAAGTTTCTCAAAAAATTATTTACATTCTGCAACATGTCCCATTAAAAAGAAATTCAATAAGAACGGTAACCATTTTTTTTTTTTTTTTGGGAGCAATTTAAGCACTCCTATTAATATATAATCTTAAACAACACAACAATTAGGTTCGATTCAAATTGCGGAGATAACACATGGAGTTGGAGGAAAATTTTAAAACTTAGAGAAGAGGTAAGAACCCTCATTAAATTTGAAGTAGGTTCAGCTAAAAATATATTTCTTTGGCATGATTGGTGGCATCCAGATAGTACTCTATATCAAAAATATGGACATAGAGCTATATATGATGCTACTAGTAACTTCAATGCCAATGTCTCAACTCTCAAGTGTCTTACAAGTTACAAGGAAAGAGTTGGATTTGGAAACCTGCAAGATCAGAAAATTTAGTGAACCTACAAAGCAAGCTTGGTTTAGTGGTATTGGGAGAGGAAGAAAAGCCAATATGGATTCCCTCCTGTTAGAAATTGGGTAGGTTTTGACCCAACCCATAAACATAGGATCATCCACATTGGTTATCTGATAAGTAAGTTTGAATTTAAATTATCTGATATTGATATGAGTTGTCAAGATCAGTAGTGAAGTAATTTAAACTTAACAGTTGAGTACTTTTGGGGATCATTTATCTGAATCTCTACTAGTATTTAAAGTACTCCTATAGCAGTCAGATGTGAATTACTATGAGTGAAGATTTGTATATTTTTTGAGTACTCTCTCAAAATAAGCCATCTCTCTGGGGCAACATTTATTGTTCCCTATAATTTGGAGCGTGGAAATTAGGAGAGACGTAGCCTCTTCTGCGACTTGAAGGTGTTCCACAAAGGAGAAGTGATTGTGAGGAGTTAGTAAAGCAAGTGAAGAACAAGATTCGGCAATTTGGTGATTCATTCCACCGAAAGTATGTGTCTATATGACCCATAGTTTTTTATTTAGCACATCCACATCTAATCATCACTCTCGTGTAGAAGCTAATGTGAAAATTGGTTTGGTTTCCTAGCCATATTCCTAAGCATGCTTTTATAGGGTGGCTAGCTATTCAAAATAGAATCACCACAAAGGACATATTGCTACAATGGGAGCTCAATATTGATCCACAGTGAGCTTTATGCAGGAGCAGAAGCGAGAGAAAAGAATGGAATCATTTTATGATAATATTACTATTAGACTCTTATCTTAAATATTTCTTGAATTTAACTAATAATTTTATAAAATAAAAATATGTACATAAACTTGTTGTGGGGCCAGAGAATTTGTGGTCCCGGCCCACTTTCCATTAGGGCCCAAGGCCCGCACCGAGGAGAGTAGTTGCCGAGGACAAGTAGCGAAAGTCCAAATGGCCCAGAGATGCAGCCGAGGATGATCCTGTCCTCGGCATCCTGAGGACTAAAAGGGAATAACGGCACGTTATCAAAGGCAGCCTCCAAAGCGCTCCTAAAGGAAAAGGCGAGTGGAATGGGACTCGCACGGGGGTGCGGTGTGGGGATGGTTCAAGGAAAAGACGTCACCTCCGCATTGAATGCGCCAACAAACGTCCTAGTCACATTGATGAGAAAAGACTCCTGAACAGTGTGGTTTCGGTTATTGCAACTAACAGAAAGTGGGGGAAGACGGTTGATGGGATAGGTACTCGAGTAGTTACCTGCTTGATCAACAAATGGAAGGTCAGGATCAACTAAGAAAGGCTATATAATGTAAGGGCTTATGCGCCAAAAGGAGGACCATGGTACCCAAAAAAGTGAAAGGAATAATAAGAACATTAAGCTCAACAGACAAGGTCCATGGACAAACTTAGTTCACCTCTATGTGTCCATCATGTACCCCATGACTAATCTCTGTCCGGTGACCAAGGCCTAGCCTTTCAGCCCATTCTCTACAAATTTTATTGTTTGGGCCTTTAACGTACGAATCCAATACCAGATTGGGATCGTTACAAATTGAGTCCTTACACTTGTATTTAAACATATGAAAAATATTAATAATTTATACACTTAGCGAAAAATTATGTATAGATTTGTTAACAAAAACCACTTAGATAATATGTAAATTTGAATAATTCAACAAATTAAGTTTTTATTGTCACTAGTACTTCTTGGTGTTTTCAATGGAGTCATTCAAATCCTCCATCTTTTATTGTAACCAGTAAATTCAAAATAACAACAATAACAACAACAACAACAACAACAACAACAACAATAATAATAATAATAATAAAGAAAATTCTATTGGCAACGAATCATAATTTGAAAATATTATAAAGGAAAAGTAATTAAGAAATTTATAAATATGTATATTAATAAATATGGTTCTAATCACATTTTTTGTCAAGTCAATAATTTTTCACAATAAAATTGGTAATAATTTTAGCATTTTTCATCAATAAATTATATATTAACAATCGATCATATTGTATGATGTTTCATAACTTGAAAAACATTTGAAAGGCGGCTGGATGTAATTTATCATTTTAGCATTGGATGTATTCTATGGTAAATATCCCAACCAAGTGGACAAGAGAGTCATTATTATGAGCCTACAGGGAATCTCAATGGCTGAAAAAATTAGTCAGCAAACTATCACCAATTGAGATTAAAATTTCCTTCTTTTTTCTTTTTCTTTTTTTAAATGAAAGTAGAATCTAACAAATAGAGTAATTAAGCACCACTTACTGAGTTCAAATATTCTGTCTCACTCTTCCTGCTCTACTATATACTCCACAAATAAAAACATGCCACATGTCCATCTATTTTATTAAATGCTAAATTTATGTCTTCTATTATTACAATTTCCAAAAATAAACAAATAAATAACCTATCATATTTAGGTAATTGAAATAATAGAAGGCATAAATTTAGTATTTAATAAAATAGATGGACATGTGGCATGTTTTTATTTGTGGAGTATATAGTGGAGCAGAAAGAGTGGGATAGAAGATTTGGACTCCTACTTATTGTACATTTCTGGCATAATTAAAAAGAGGGATTTGAGGAGACAATTATACCTTAAATGTAAAAATTGAATATTTCAAGAAGACAATTATACCTTCTCGCCTATTGGTATGTATCTAGTTTGGGGCACAATATCTCAAACCAACTCCCTGGGGGATGTGGTATTTGGCTCGAAAGCCCTCCATACTAGCAGGAGAGTCTATTAGGTCTTTGAATCTACCCATTTGAACAAAATAAAAATGAAGATTTTGAAAAAGGGGAAAAGATTAAGAGGTCGAGGAGAGTGGCCGAGGAGAAAAAGAACCTAGGAGTGTAGAAACTTACGAGAGAGAGAACATAAGACTTTTCAGGAATTTCTTAAGAGTTAGGAATGTGAAGGACTCTTAAGGTTAAGCAATTTGTGAAGTAAAGGAAAAATTATGATCTCCCAAGCGTTTTTATATGAGAGGCGGGATTGAGTGGGAGTTATCCTGCTCAAAATTCAAGGAGGAATCCTGATCATAGGATCTGCATCCCACCGTTGGATGCTGAGGACATGGATTAGCCTGGAGCATATAATGAGGCATCGCGGGCCTCAAAGCGTCAGAAATAGTTACCAAAGTGGGAAACGACATTCTCACGCGTAAAAGTTGGGAAGCATGTAGAAACTGTTGCACTAGATCAAAACCCCGTTTTTCTCCTCGGATAGGAGAGAAAAACGGAATTTTTAGGGGCTATTGTGGGGATAACAGGCCCAAGATGCGTTTTTGGGCTATGGGCTTTGTCAGAGGATGTTTACCTGTTCGAGAACGGATTGGTAGAGATAAAGATGTCAAACTTGGAGACCCACGAGCAAATTGTGGTAGAAGAAGATGCGGGAAGTAATTTGAGTAGGGGTATCTCCTTGGCTAAGCGAAGTAAGGATCATATGATGCATCATGTTGTCCAAAGTGATCTTCTAAGAGGGCCTGTAGATGAAGATATGTTTCACGGGGGCACAGAAAGCAGAAACAGTTGGGAAATATTTAAGAGAAAGCTGCTACCACCCCATTGAATGCTCTGTACCTAAATCTTTGGCCGCATTAATAAGGAAGTGATATCTGAACAGTGATTTTTAACCTTACAGCTATTATCTAAAGACTTCTAGAAAGTGTTGATGGGATAAGTATCAATGTTAGCAATCAAGACCTACACGTGGAGAGTAGAAAGGTGGAAGAGGAGGAAGTATAAGAGGGAAGAAAGTCCCGGAGAAAAAAGGGACGGGAGATAGGAAGAAAAAACACTATAGACTGGATATCTGTAATTAATCTTTAAGAGAGAAGAGATATAAGAATCTGCTCCTCGGCTTGAGTCCGAGGACAAATTTCATCGTATAAACCCATCCAGCCTTATCATTTTGTAATCTTGGGCCACTGTTGTTACCATTTAAGCTCATTAGAAACAAGATTTCTAACCTACTCTCTATAAATTTATTGTATTGGACTCTTTGGGCTTATACCCTTCCTCTGGTTGGGCACAGGAACAAATTGCAACCTTACAGTTAGTATTAGAAATGGAAAGCAACAAATATGAGGGTGGGGGTTGTGAGAATTGAGTGAAAAATAGATAACCCGACAATTGGTGTATTAAGATATTCAATGGGAGTCAAGATAATATGTTTGAGTCTTCATGATGTTCAGGAATATAATTACAAAGTAAGGATACTTCTAGAAAAGAGGTTTTAAAAAAAATTGATTATAATTAAGACTTAGATCGTGTGAATATAACTGAGAAGGTATCCTATAATGAGGACAATTCAAGAAAATTAATTGAAGTATCCTATTCCCTCCTTAGTTTCAACATTGGTCCTTGTTCTGACATTTTATCTATCTTTTTCTTCAAAAGAAGAGACTATTGAGCAAGTTCTAGACTGGGGTCAAATGAGAGATATAAACAACTTCAAGACCTAGCCAAAAAAGAACAACAACTACTAGTCAATGAGATATACGCAACTTAATTTACGCAACTTAGTTCAAGGAAATATACGCAACTTCTTGACTAGGGGCAATGAGTTAGTCAATGAGATATAAACAACTTCTGGTACAGGGAATGAAATCCTTTGAATTTGACTTTAAATGCATTTTCTGGCGATGTATACGGGTCAAATAATCAATGACAAAGTCAGGATTTTAGTTTAGGGGGAGCCAAGATTTGTAAAATCTATCTCAATAAATGTTTGTTTAGAATTTGATACTAACTCATTATCATGCTCACGATTTTTCATAATTTTAAATATGAATTAACTACAAGTATATTTGTTATATCATTAAAACAAAGAAACAAAAATTACCAATTCATAGTTACTAACAATTAAAGTAAGAGATTAATTTAAATATCTAATTTGATTATTTTAAACAAATTGACAAAATAAATCAATCTAAAAGCACTACAATAATAGCAATATAACTATGAAGTTGTATACATGTCTCATTGTCTTGATTGCTTTTAAAAAATAGCTAGAACTTAACATTTTATTTATTTATTTATTTTTAAAAGTATTTTAAATTTAGGTTTATGGCAAAATCCTGGATTTTTTTAAAAAATAACTAAATGTTTTAGACTATTTTATTAGTTGGGCAACTTTCCAAACTATTTGCATTTCTAACAATTCGAGTTTAATAGACTCGATTTTGCCATTTGAAAATATATTTGGAAATCGAGTGTGAGACACTTGATTTTCAAACTTGAGTTTCTCATACTCGATTTTTAAGTGCATTTTTAAATGGCAAAATCGAGTCTATTAGACTCGAATTGTTAGAAATGCAAATAGTTTGAAAAGTTGCCCAACTAATAATATTATTTCGGATATATAGTTTTTTTTTTTAAATCCAAAAATCCTAGAGTTTGAAATTGAAAAGTTAGAGATGGAGGAGTAAAAAAGATGTGGATTTAAAATTAAGAGATACTACTTAAAAATATATATATAAAAAGAAGAAAAGAACTAGAACCCACAGCATTATGAAATTGAAACCACTATTTCCTCTGGCTCCGGATATCAGTTTTCTCGTTGCCATTCACTGGCTGGTCAAAAAGCAAGGTAAAACACGAAGATTCCTTGCAAATTTCGTACGTGACCCGCAACTGAAGTGAATGAAACACGGAATGCTAAAGTAAAAGATACGTTGAATGAAGCTTCTTGGAAATTTATTTCCTACATACGCGTGACGAAGCCCCAATCTACAACACTCTGCTCCTCAAAAACTGTTAAACCCAAGACTACTGCTGCCTTCACCACCTCCACAAGGCCTCTTCGCCGCTGCCTCGCCGCTATCAAAAGCCACAGCCGTCGCATCATCAAGTCCGAGCCTCCCTTCAGATCTGTTATTTTTTCTCAATCATTTCGCGAAACTAATGCCGCAGATCTTTTCTTTGGCCTCCGATATGCAAAACCCAAGAGTCTGAACTCCATCTTCACCTACACGCGCCGCCACGCGCGGTGGCCGTCGATCCACGCACCGTCACAGTTTCTCCGTCGACTGGTGGTTCACGAAACCAACGCCACGGTTCTCTTCGTCGGCCTCTGATATGTAAAACCCAAGAAGCCGGCCTCCATCTTTGATCACACGCGCCTTCACGCGCGGCCTGAAATTTGGCCGCCGATCCACGCGCCGTCGATGGTTGCCGTTGACCATTGCTCTGACTCCAACGAGCTCATGCCTTCTTCTTGCACTTTTTATCTCAAAAAAGGTATGCTTTTGCATCTATTTTTTAAAACACAAATTACTAATTTTCTAACCATTGAATCATTTTATTTATACATCTCACTCATCTATTTTAAAACTAGGGGAAACTGGAGGTGATCCTCTCTAAAAAAAAATCTATTAAAAAAAATTTCCTTGGACTTTCGTAGTCATCTTTAAATTTTAAATTTTAGTGGGTATAAGAGCATCCACAGCAGTGGAGCTAAATTTTTAGCAATTTAGCTCCACTAAAAGTTACTTTATCTATTTTACCTATACACATGCTGCAGCAGTGGATCTATTTTAGCTTTCAACATAATAAAATAATATAAACATCACAATAAAATATTATATCTACTACAATAAAATAATATATTCCACTACCAAAAAAATATTACACCACCAACCTCAATCACCTCTACCGTCAACCACAGGCACAACCACCACCACCACCACCACCATCACCACCGGCGGCAGTCCACAGCAAAAAAAAAAAAAAAAAAAAAAAAAAAAAAAAAAAAAAAAAAGAAGAAAGAAACCCACAACGAGCACAAGCCCACTGCCACAAACACAAATACAAGTCTACTTGCCCACAACAGATCGGAAAACACCACCACCACCACCACCACCACCACCGATAGTCCACAGCAAAAAAAAAAAAAAAAAAAAAACCCACAACGAGTACAAAAAACCAAAACCCACATCAGAGCTAGCAGTCCCGGTCCATAATACCGACTCCAACGGTCATGATCCAGGGTGCCACGTTGGCCAATGAGGCTCTGGTAGGCCCACTGTTTCCGGCAGAGCAAGAGATGAAAATGCCCTTCTCAACCGCCGTGGAAGCTCCGATTGCGATGGTGTCTCTGTAATACGGAGCTTACCCACCGCCGAGAGAGAGCGAAAGCACGTCCACGCCGTCGCTTATGGCTTGATCCATACCCGCAAGAATATCGGATCCGAAGCACCCAACGCTCCAACAAACTTTGTAAGCTGCGACGCGCGACCGACTCGCCATTCCAGGCGCCGTGCCCTGAGCGTAGCCGAGAAGAGAAGCGTTCCCCACGGGGGATCCGGCAGCGGTGCTGGCCGTGTGGGTCCCATGGCCGTCATTGTCGAGCTGAGGGATGAGGGAGGCCGGCGAGCTGAGGGATGAGAGAGGCCGGCGAGCTAGAGATGGGTGAGGGAGATGAGTGTTTGTTTGATGATTGAGGGAGATGAGAGTGCACGGTGAAGGAATGAAATAAAGGGATGAAAAAAATAAGATTAGTTTGATTATTTTATTCGGTAGTGGGAGTAAAAAATTATTTTTTTTGTTTAGATGAGTGCTACAGTGCACATCTATAGATAGATGTGCACTGTAGCAAATAAGCTAAATTTTTTACCTTTGGCTCCACTGCTGCAGGTTCTTTTTGCTATATTGGTGGAGCTAAAATAGCATTATAGCTTTTTAGCTCCACTGCTGCAAATGCTCTAATCATGCCACAGTTTTTTTTTTCTTTTTTTTTTTTTTCCTCAGCCACACACAAAGTCCCTTTAGTTGTTTCCCACTCAGCTACTTTTATTAATCATTTCTCTTCTCTACTCTCATTTCTCCTTTTCAATTTTCACTTTTTAGTGTGGGTTTGGATTCAACCGAAAAATTTTAATGTAATGGGGTACAATCACGCCACAGTTGTGTGTTTTTTTTCTTATTTTAGCCACACAACTTTTTCCTTTAATTGTTTTTCACTCAGCTATTCTCATTAGTCATTTTTCCTTTTTACTCTTATTTTTCCTTTTCGGTTTTCACTCTTTAATGTAGATTTGGATTTAGTGTTTCCGCTAAATCTTACGTTGCGTTTTTTTTTTTTTTTTTTTCTTACTTTCACGCACAAATAAAATTTACTGTTCACAAGAAAAAACACTGTTCACATACTGTTCACGGATCCAAGATACTATTCACATATTTAAAAATTATTTTGTTACAGTATTTTCAGTTTTCAGTTTTCAATTTCAGTAACAATAAATTCAATTCAAACGGACCTTTAGGCTTTTGCTCCTCTCAAGTCTCTGTGTTTTCACACTTTAGCCTCTTAGAGTATCCACACCAACTCGTGTAAACTTTTCATCTATTTTACACGGAAAAAGCTATTTTTTCTATTTTACACGGAAAAAGCTATTTTTTCTATTTTACATAACTATTTTTACAAAATACCCACATCAGTTCATCTATTATATAATATATTTTATATAAATAATATTTTTATATTCTTTTTTTAATATTATTTTACATATCCGTTTCTTTTTCCAATACCTCAATTTCTTTCTTCTTTCTTTCTTTTTCCTTATCTCAGCTGTTTCCTTTCTTTTCTTCCTCTTCTTTCTTCTTCTTTCTCTCATGGTCAAAAACCCAGAAGCACTAGAGCAAGAACTCCATCAACACCACAGCTATCACAAGCACCACAACGCCTCTCCAATCCACCGATCTCCATCTCTATACCCATTTTTGAATCAACTCTTCTCTCGATCTAATCCACACCATCTCGGTCACAAGCACCGATCCATAACTCCGATCAGACAAGCACCGATCTCCACAACTCCGATCCACAAGCACCGATCAGGCAAGACCTATATCCACAAGCTTCGATCAAGCGAGACCCATGAACTCTGATCGTTCCAGTAAGCACTGATCTCTCTTTGTTGTTTGTCCGTTTGGGTTTGTTTGTGTGTGGGTGTGTTTGTGTATCTCTGTGTTATTTATTTATTTATTTTTTGAGCAAGTATATCTCTGTGTAAATTTGTCTGTATAAATGTGTTTGGGTTAATTTTCAGTTGATTTTGGTTAATTTTCAGTAGATGTGTTTGGGTTAATTTTCAGTTGATTCTGGCATGTTGGGTTGTTGTAATGGTTGGGGAAGATAAGTTGTTTGATAGAGGAGAGAGAAAATAAAATTAAAAAAAATCGTTTACACGGTGAACAATAACCGTGTATATATACACGGTTACTGTTCATTTACACAGCCGAGTGTATATTTTGCACAATTTTACACCTACTGATATGGGTGTATTTTTGGCCAAAATGTGTAAAAATGGTTGCTTTATGTATTTTGCAAGACTATCCATGGACTGATATGGATGCTCTTAGACTTAGAAAGCAGAATTCAGTCATCCGCTACCTACATTTCTCTTCCAAATCCTAATCCCACCGAACAAAAATTAGTTTTTCCCTCTCAATCTCAGGCACTCACCTAACCATTTTTCTCTTCTTTTTTGCTCTCAGCCACGTAATGTTTCTTCCAAACCTTAATCCCGCCAAATAATTAGTAGTGTTTCTCTCTTAATCTTAGATTTTCAGCTCCCACTAACTATTTTTTTCTTCTCTTTTGCACTTGGCCACATAATTTTTTTTTTCCATACCCTAATCCTGCTGAACAAACAGTAGTTTTTACCTCTTAAATTCTCAATCTTAGGCTCCGACCTAACCTCCTATTATTTAAGAACACAAGCTCTCAGTCTCACTCTTAACTCTCAAGCCCATATAACCGTAAAACCTAATCATGGGTGGAAGTTCCCTCCAACTTCTCCTTACTTTTGTTCCTTTTTTGCTATGCACGAAGCCAACTCTTGGAAATTATTTGGGTGTGGGAGATATTAACCTCAGTTGCATAGAGTAGGAGAGACAAGCACTTCTTAAGATTAAAGAGGGTCTTATTGATGACTTTGGTCATCTTTCTTCTTGGAGTTCTGAAGAGGGGAAAAGAGATGGTTGCAAATGGAGTGAGGTTAGCTGTAGCAACCAAACAGGCCACGTAGTCATGCTCAATCTTAATTTCTCAATCTTGGAACCTTTGAGAGGTAAACTTAGTCCATTCTTGACTGACTTGCAATATTTGAATTATTTGGATGTGAGTTTCAATGATTTTAATCAGAGCCCAATTCTAGAGTCCATTGGTTCTCTCTCCTCCTTAAGTCACCTTGATGATAATGCTAATTTCGGAAGAAACATTCTTTTTCAGCCTGGAAACCTTTCGAGGTTGCAGTATCTTGATCTAAACTACAATCATTTTAATAATCCCAAAAACCTAGAGTGGCTTAGTCAACTTTCTTCTTTAAAATACCTTGGCATGGGTGGGGTTAAACCATTGGCTCTAGATCAATTATTAAACTACCTTAACACAATGGAAACAAAGAGGACCTACACAGTGAAATTTGTCCATATTCACTTCTATTGCAACATAAAACCTATCTTTAAAATTGTTCAAGAATCTGAAATAGGCGACTCGTAGAGACATATTCAATAGTAATGTGCCAACAACTCCCCAGAAACCTACGATAAATCCAAGTGCCAAACTAACATAAAATCCTAGTGATATAAACCCTTCTTTCTTGTCTTGCATGCCAGCATGTTCTCTTCTCCTGTTCATGGCTGGATTTTGAGCTATTCCTTCTCCCGAACATTTCTTTGGGAGTGGGGCTCCACAAAGATTTGGATTCCCCTCATATGAGGATGCATTAACGGTATCAAGTTGAGGGCTTGTAGGAATTTTTCCGGACAAATTGTTGTTTGACAAGTCCAAGACACTTAGACAATCAATATGAGAAAGGCTGAAAAGAATTCTACCGGAAAGCTGGTTCTTAGATAGATCCAAGAAATCTAAAGATTGTAATGCACCAATATTTGAAACAATTTGTCCAAATAAATGGTTTCTTGAGAGATTCAAAGATATCAATTCAACAAGTTCTGTAATTTCTTGAGGAATTGTGCTAGTTAATTTATTGCTCGAGAGATTAATGCTCTTTAATAGTCAAAGGATATTCTTGTACTCATGCTCGCTTCCTTTCCACGTCCAAAGCGCTTGGTCATCATATATAATTGAATATAGTGTCATGCCTAGAATTTCAATATACTCATGGGTGATGGTGGTGCTTGAGCTCAATTTTTGAGTCAAAGCAGTTATATTGTTGAGAAATTTTGGTATACTTCCAGAGATTTGGTTTAATGCGAGGTTTAAAAGTTGAAGATGAGCAAGATGGCATAGATGTGAAGGCATGATTCCGTGTAAGTGATTAGATCGAAGGATGATGATAGCCAAATTTGGAATGCTGGTCCCTAACCACATCGGTATTTGTCCCGACAAGTTATTGTGTCCAAGATTAATATATTTCAATTTTGTACAATTCTTCAAGGATGAAGGAATTTCCCCACTAAAACTATTGTTTCTTAAATCAATTGTTTCAATCCCAAGTAGCAAGCCCATCGATCTTAGGATTTTCCCAAAAAAATGATTGTTTCTCAAATTAAGAATTTTCAATCCTTCAAGATGCATCCAACAATCAGGAAGCTCTCCTGATAATTGATTATTGGAGAGATCTAAAAAGATCAAAAATTCATTTCTGATTGCACATAGAGATTGGATTGGCTCTGAAAACATATTCTGGGAAAGATTCAAATGTGCTGCTTTAAATAAAAACGATGGTATTTCACCTTCTAGATTATTTGAACTCGGGTCTATAAAGGGGAAATTGGAGATTTCCAATGAAAAATTTGGAATATGGCCACTGATTTGGTTATTAGACAAATCCAAAAATTGTAGTTGTGGAGAAAAGTCCCAACAGAAATGGGAAATGTTATCAGAAATTCCAGAATTAGAAATATCAAGCCAGTAGCAATTTTTCTGAGTTTGAAGCTATTTTGGGAATTGAGGAAGGCCTAGTTGGCAAGGCCTTAAAAATATCCTTTCTAATTGGAAAGGTGAAACCCAATTAGAGCTGAAGTTGAGAATCAATGGGGTATGTGATAAGTCCAAATTCTTCAAATTTTTTTAGTTTTGAGAAGTGGGTTTCAGAAATTACACCTTCGAATGAATTATCATGAAGCCTGAAAGTTCCTAGGTTGGATTGTTTTCCCAAACTTTCAGGTATTGTCCCATTCAAATGATTGTTAGAAAGTGATAACACTCTCAATGATGGAAATGTTGAGAGATCAGGTAATTTTCCAATGATTTGATTCGAATCTAAAAACAAGTTCTCTATTGAGTGTTGTGCACACCCTGTCAAGTTGTGAATAATTCCTAGGAATTTTCCATTGAGATTGGCCCGTATGAGAGACAATGTTTTTAAATTACACATACTACCAAAAAAAGAAGAATACTACAATGCAAAATGTACACCCAATAATTGATTTGGGATTGTGTGTACGAGTATTAAACCTACTAGTAACCATGTTGTGCTATCAATGTTTAATGGGGTTAACCATTGGCAATATGTCTCTATTTTAAATTCAACAATTGGCTCCAAATAATGAATAAACTTCCTTACTTGACATCCTGGTTCTTGGAGAATTGTAATCTTCCTAATATTTTCTCTGTTTCCCTTGCTAATTCTTCTACTTCTCTTGATGTTCTCTATCTCCCTTATAACGGTCTGACTTCCTCTTTGTCAATACTAGAGTGGTAGTTCAACTACAACACTAGTGTTGTTGAACTTGATCTCTCTAATAACCAATTGCAAGATATGATTCCTGATGCTTTTAGCAAAATAAAGTCTCTTGCACATCTCTATCTTAATGATAATGAGTTTGATGGTGGAATACCAAAATCCTTTGACAGTATGTGTAATTTAAAAACATTGTCTCTCATATGGGCCAATCTCAAAGGAAAATTCCTAGGAATTATTCATAACTTGACTGGGTGTGCACAACACTCAATAAAGAACTTGTATTTAGATTCGAATCAAATCACAGGAAAATTACCTGATCTCTCAATATTTCCATCATTAAGAGTGTTATCACTTTTTAACAATCATTTGAATGGGATAATACCTGAAAGTTTGGGAAAACAATCCAACCTAGAGACTTTGAGGCTTCGTGATAATTCATTCGAAGGTGTTATTTCCGAAACCTACTTCTCAAAACTAAAAAAATTGAAGAATTTGGACTTATCGCATACCCCATTGATTCTCAACTTCAACTCTAATTGGGTTCCACCTTTCCAATTAGAAAGGATATTTTTAAGGCCTTGCCAACTAGGCCCTCCTCAATTCCCAAAATGGCTTCAAACTCAGAAAAATTGCTATTGGCTTGATATTTCTAATTCTGGAATTTCTGATAACATTTCCCATTTTTGTTGGGGCTTTTCTCCACAACTACAATTCTTGGATTTGTCTAATAATCAAATCAGTGGCCATATTCCAAAATTTTCATTGGAAATCTCCAATTTCCCCTTTATAGACCTGAGTTCAAATAATCTAGAAGGTGAAATACCATCGTTTTTATTTAAAGTAGCACATTTGAATCTTTCCCAGAATATGTTTTCAGAGCCAATCCAATCTCTATGTGCAATCAAAAATGAATTTTTGATCTTTTTAGATCTCTCCAATAATCGATTATCAGGAGAGCTTCCTGATTGTTGGATGCATCTTGCAGGATTGAAAATTCTTAATTTGAAAAACAATCATTTTTTTGGGAAAATCCCAAGATCGATGGGCTTGCTACTCGGGATTGAAACAATTGATTTAAGAAACAATAGTTTTAGTGGGGAAATTCCTTCATCCTGAAGAATTGTACAAAATTGAAATATATTAATCTTGGACACAATAACTTGTCGGGACAAATACCGATGTGGTTAGGGACCAGCATTCCAAATTTGGCTGTCCTCATCCTTCGATCTAATCACTTACACGGAATCATGCCTTCACATCTATGCCATCTTGCTCATCTTCAACTTTTAGACCTCACTTTAAACCAAATCTCTAAAAGTATACCAAAATGTCTCAACAATATAACTGCTTTAACTCAAAAATTGAGCTCAAGCACCACCATCACCCATGAGTATATTGAAATTCTGAGCATGACACTATATTCAATTGTATATGATGACCAAGCGCTTTGGACGTGGAAAGGAAGCGAGCATGAGTACAAGAATATCCTTGGACTATTAAAGAGCATTGATCTCTCGAGCAATAAATTAATTGACACAATTCCTTAAGAAATTACAGAACTTGTTGAATTGATATCTTTGAATCTCTCAAGAAACCATTTATTTGGACAAATTGTTTCAAATATCGGTGCATTACAATCTTTAGATTTCTTGGATCTATCTAAGAACCAGCTTTCCGGTAGAATTCCTTTTAGCCTTTCTCATATTGATCGTCTAAGTGTCTTGGACTTGTCAAACAACAATTTGTCCGAAAAAATTCCTACAAGCCCTGAACTTGATACCTTTAATGCATCCTCATATGAGGGGAATCCAAATCTTTGTGGAGCCCCACTCCCAAAGAAATGTTTGGGAGAAGGATAGCTCAAAATCCAGCCATGAACAAGAGAAGAGAACATGCTGGCATGCAAGACAAGAAAGAAGGGTTTATATCCCTAGGATTTTATGTTAGTTTGGCACTTGGATATATCGTAGGTTTCTGGGGAGTTGTTGGCACATTACTACTGAATATGTCTCTGTGAGTCGCCTATTTCAGATTCTTGAACAATTTTAAAGATAGGTTTTATGTTGCAATAGAAGTGAATATGGCTAGATTTCACTGTGTAGGTCCTCTTTGTTTCCATTGTGTTAAGGTAGTTTAATAATTGATCTGGAGCCAAGGGTTAACCCCACCCATGCCAAGGTATTTTAAAGAAGAAAGTTGACTAAGCCACTCTAGGTTTTTGGGATTATTAAAATGATTGTAGTTTAGATCAAGGTACTGCAACCTCGAAAGGTTTCCAAGTTGAAAAAGAATGTTTCTTCTGAAATTAGCATTATCATCAAGGTGACTTAAGGAGGAGAGAGAACCAATGGACTCTGGAATTGGGCTTTGATTAAAATCATTGAAACTCATATCCAAATAATTCAAATATTGTAAGTCAGTCAAGAATGGACTAAGTTTACCTCTCAAAGGTTCCAAGACTGAGAAATTAAGATTAAGCATGACTACGTGGCCTGTTTGGTTGCTACAGCTGACCCCACTCCATTTGCAACAATCTCTTTTCCCCTCTTCAAAACTCCAAGAAGAAAGATGACCAAAGTCATCAATAAGGCCCTCTTTAATCTTAAGAAGTGCTTGTCTCTCCTGCTCTATGCAGCTGAGGTTAGTATCTCCCACACCCAAATAATTTCCAAGAGTTGGCTTCGTGCACAGCAAAAAAAGAACAAAAGTGAGGAGAAGTTGGAGGGAACTTCCACCCATGATTAGGTTTTTCGGTTATATGGGCTTTAGAGTTGAGAGTGAGACTGAGAGCTTGTGTTCTTAAATAATGGGAGGTTAGGTCGGAGCCTAAGATTCAGAATTTGAGAGGTAAAAACTACTGTTTGTTCGGCGGGATTAGGGTATGGAAAAAAAATTATGTGGCCGAGTGCAAAAGAGAAGAGAAAAATAGTTGGTGGGAGCCTGAAAATCAAAGATTAAGAGAGAAACACTACTTATTGTTCGGCGGGATTAGGGTTTGGAAGAAACATTACATGGCTGAGAGCAAAAAAGAAAAGAAAAATGGTTAGGTGAGTGCCTGAAATTCTAAGATTGAGAGGGAAAAACTAATTTTTGTTCGGCGGGATTAGGGTTTGGAAGAGAAATGTAGGTAGCAGATGACTGAGTTCTACCTTCTGAGTCTAAGAGCATCCATATCAATCCATGGATAGTCTTGCAAAATACATAAAGTAGCCATTTTTACACATTTTGGCCAAAAAAACACCCACATCAGTGGGTGTAAAATTGTGCAAAATATACACCCAGCTGTGTAAATGAACAATAACCGTGTATATATACACGGTTACTATTCACCGTGTAAACGATTTTTTTATTTTATTTTTTCTCTCCTCTATCAAACTACTTCTCTTCCCCAACCATTACAACAACCCAGCGCGCCAGAATCAATTAAAAATTAACCCAAACACATCTACTGAAAATTAACCCAGTATCAACTGAAAATTTACCCAAAATCAACTGAAAATTAACCCAAACACATCTACACAGACAAATCTACACAGAGATACACTTGCTCAAAAATAAAAAATAAAAACACAGACATACACAAACACACCCACACACAAACAAACCCAAACGTACAAACAACAAAGAGAGATCGGTGCTTATCGGAACGATCGGTGCTTGATTGGAACGATTGGAGCTCGTGGGTCTCGCTTATCATAATGATTACAAAGTGGTTGTCAGAAGGTTGGCTTGAATTTTTGAGCCAACATTAAATGGAGGATTTGACTTGGGTTCGGTGCTCTTACATAGTAGACCTATTAAAAATCAAAATTATAAATGGTTGTGTTTAGAAAGTTATAATTTTTATTTTTAACGGGTCTACTATATAAGAGCACTGGACTTAAGCCAAGTCTTCCATTTAATGGTATCTCGAAAATTCAAGCCAACTTTGCTTAATATATTGATTGCCTTGTTTCACAGCATTATCGCATTGCCAGCCTAATTTAAGTTTATGCTCTCTCTCTCTCTCTCTCTCTCTCTCTCTCTATATATATATATATATATATATATATATACATATATATTGTTAGGTCCATATTTTTAGGTTGATAAATCATGAACAATTTGATACAATGCTGATATGTGGGGGGCACGTGAGGTGCACTAGTAGTGTGAGAGTTGCTGCAGAGTGGTGCGTGATTTGCTGAGGCATGGTGCGTGGGTTACTACTGAGTGGGGCAAGTGAAGGCTGCTGATGTGGGACCTCAAGAGGCAATTATTCAGTTAGGTAGTTATAAGGAAGTCGTTGTGGGTGGTTAGAAGTTAGTTATGCCATGTACTGATTAATCAATGATTAGTGCGTTGTAATGCTAGATTAGGGAATTAGTTAGTTACATGAAAGGGAGTATAAAACAGAGATTGAATTGTATTGTTAGGACTATGAATGAATCCATTGTTTCCTTAAGTACCTGTTCTTCTATTCCTTTCTATCTCTCTTTCTCTCTATTGTTCTTGGAGGTTAACTGTCCTCGAATTCAGTTAGATCATCTTGGGTTCTTATCAATTGGTATCAGAGCCGGCTTGTCCTGTGATTACAAGTTCCACCATGGCTAAAACTCGATCAACTGCAATTTTCAATGAAACCATAACTTCACTAAAATCCACCACCGATCACCACAACAAAGATATCCAAGAAATTCACAAAATCACCAACATCCATACTCGCACCTTGAATGAGATGAGTCAA
The DNA here is from genome assembly GCF_932294415.1 of Quercus robur. NCBI lineage: Eukaryota > Viridiplantae > Streptophyta > Magnoliopsida > Fagales > Fagaceae > Quercus > Quercus robur. The sequence continues at coordinate 88,543,401 of NC_065538.1, read as the reverse complement.
CAATTGGCCACCATTTTACAGAAGTTGAATGCATCTGAGATTGCTGATTACAATCTTGAGAATCCACACAGACCAGAGGATCGTAACTGCCACCAATCTGTCTCAGGATTTTCCAGGCCAGTGAGATTGGATTTTCCCAGATTCAGTGGTGAGGAACCAACCTCTTGGATCTACAAAGCGAACCAGTATTTCAAATACTACAAGATTCTAGAATCAGAGAAGTTGATGATGGCATCTTTTCATATGGAAGGTGAAGCACTGGTTTGGTTTTAAGAAGGAGAAGAAGCTGGGGTGTTTGGCAATTGGGAGGCCTTGATTCAAGCAATGTTGATCAGATTTGGATTTACGGCCTATGATGATCCAATGGAAGCTCTAACTAGATTGAGGCAAACTTCCACTGTGGCTTTATACAAAGGTGAATTCGAAGGGTTGGCTAATCGGATTAGAGGCTTATCTCCTCAACATAGGCTGAGCTACTTCTTGAGTGGCTTGAAGGATGAAGTGAGGTTGCCTGTGAGAATGTTGAATCCTCCTACTCTCATTGTAGCATTTGGATTGGCCAAAATCCAAGAAGAGTACTTATTGAGTTGTAGGAGGAGTTATAAGGGGACACATAAGCAAACTAAACCTCCATTGCTTGGTGTACCTAAACCTTCATTGTTGGGGGCTCCTCCAATGGAAAATAGGTCCACCAGGATTCCTGTTAAGAAGATTAGTGCTGCTCAAATGGAGGAAAGGAAAAAGAAAGGACTTTGCTATAATTGTGATGATAAGTGGGCACCTGGGCATAAGTGCAAACAGGCCACTTTGTTCTTGATAGAAGGAGTGGAAGTAACCTCAGATTCTAGTTGCAATGATCAGTATGTTGAGGTTGACAATGGAGTTTGCATGGGAAGAAGACAAGATGAAAAGGCAGAACTAGAGATTACCTTGTATGCCTTGGTGGGCAACCCTACTCCAGGGACAATGAGGGTTAAGGGTAAGGTTAATTCTGTCTCATTGGTTATCTTGGTAGATTCTGGAAGTACACATAACTTCATTGATGCAGCTGTAGTTTCAGTTCTCCATGTGCTTGTGGATGAATCACAAATTCTTGAGGTTAAGGTTGCTAATGGTGATATCATCAAGACTCAAGGATCGTGCAAAGATATTCATGTATGTTTACAAGGGCAGATTTTTCTGGTTTAGTTACACGTGCTGCCTTTGGGAGGTTGTGATATGGTTTTCGGCACACAGTGGCTTAGCACCTTAGGAGTTATCAATTAGGATTTCATGAAATTGTCAATAGGGTTTAAATATGGAGGTCAACATGTGCTGTTACATGGTCTTAACACCCCAAAGGGTTTTGAAGTGCAAGATGAGGTTCAATTCTTCATAGAACCTACAAAGGGGCTGATCCTACAGATTATAGTTGAGAGCACAACTGAAAAGCAGTCTGCCCTGCCACCTGAGATCACATCCTTGTTGTAGGAATTTCATGGTGTATTCTCTACCCCAGTGGATCTGCCACCAGTGAAGGGTCATGAACACCAAATCAACCTTAAGGAGGGCAAGCAACCCATTTGTCAAAGGCCATACAGGTATCCCTATTACCAGAAAAATGAAATTGAAAAAATTGTGAAGGATTTATTAGAAGTAGGCTTTATTCAAAACAGTCAAAGTCCCTTTGCCTCACCTATTCTTTTGGTTAGAAAATTTGATAGTTCTTGGCGTATGTGTACAGATTATAGAGCATTAAACCAAGCCACTATTAAAGATAAGTACCCTATCCCTGTTATTGATGAATTATTAGATGAATTACATGGAGCTTGCATTTTTTCTAAGCTTGATTTGAGGTCGGGCTACCACCAAATTAGGATGAGGAAGGAGGATATTCCAAAAACAGCCTTTAGGACACATGAAGGACACTATGAATTCCTTGTCATGCCCTTTAGGTTGACAAATGCCCTCTCTACCTTCCAATCCTTAATGAATCAAGTCTTTAAGCCATTCCTTCGGAGGTTTATTCTTGTTTTCTTTGATGATATTCTGGTTTATAGTAAAAACATGCCTGACCATATTGAGCATCTAAGAATTGTTTTGGGAGTGTTAGCTAAGAACCAATTGTATGCTAAGATGTCTAAATGCATGTTTGCTTGCTTGGAAGTAGAATACTTAGGCCATATCATATCCGGAGTAGGTGTTAAGACTGACCCAAAGAAGATTTTGGCTATGCAAGAGTGGCCTGTGCCTAAGGATGTCAAGTCCTTGAGAGGGTTTTTAGGCCTTACCGGTTACTACAGGAAATTTGTAAGGGGTTCTGGTCACATTGCAACCCCATTAACTACACTTTTGAGGAAAAATTCCTTTTCTTGGGGTGTTGAAGCTGAAGCAGCCTTCCATCAACTGAAGTTAGCCATATCCAGTCCACTTGTTTTGGCATTACCTGATTTCACTAAGACCTTTATTGTGGAATGTGATGCTTCGGGTAGTGGCATTGGGGCTGTTTTGATGCAGGAGCATCAACCTATTGCATTTTACAGTCAAGTTCTGAAGGGTACTGCTTTGGCACTTTCAACTTATGAAAAAGAATTTCTGGCCTTAATCTCTGCAGTGAAGAAATGGAGACCCTATTTGGTGGGGAGACCTTTTATCATCAAAACAGATCAGCAAAGTCTCAAATATTTGCTGTATCAGAGGATTGGCACCCTACTTCAACAGAAATGGTTGTCTAAGTTGCTGGGATATGCATTTTTGGTTGAGTATAAGAAGGGTTCTGAGAATGTAGTAGCGGATGCCTTGTCTAGGAGAGGTGAGGTAATTGTAACTGAAGTTCATAACGGCCAGGAGGAGCTTGAAGGTACTGCTGCTTTGAATATGTTGAGGGTTGATCAAAATGATGAGGAAAGGGATTGGGAAATGGCTGCATTATCTCCTGCATCAAGTGCTTTGTATATCATCTCATTTCCTACTCCAACTTAGGTAGCGGAGCTCAAAGCTAGTTATGAAGCAGATTCTGCCATTCAAACTATTTTATCTGCATTTCAGAAGGGTGGCAACCCACCAAAAGACTTCTCTTTAGTGGATGGCCTGCTGTTTTTCAAGGGCAGAATCTATTTGGGGGCTAATAGTTCTCTTAAGTCTTCTATTTTGCACCATGTTCACAATGGACCTTTGGGTGGACACTCAGGCTATGTGAAGACCTTACACAGGGTTAAACAAGATTTCTATTGGCCGGGTATGAAGAAGGACTTGATGCAATACATCAAAAAGTGTGATGTGTGTCAACGGGTGAAGCATGAGAATTGTAGGCCAGCTGGTTTACTCCAACCCTTACCCATTCCTTCCAAGCCATGGTTAGCTGTGAGTATGGATTTCATTGAAGGACTGCCTAAAGCTCAATTAAAGTCTGTCATATTGGTGGTTGTGGATAGGTTGATTAAGTATGTTCACTTAATTGCATTAGCACATCCTTACAATGCATCCAAAGTTGCTTCTATTTATATGCAGTTTGTGTTCAAACTTCATGGAATGCCTGCTTCTGTGGTGAGTGACAGGGACCCAATCTTTACTTCTCGTTTTTGGAAGGAGTTAATGAAGCTTCAAGGAGTAGATTTAGCCATGTCATCAGCTTATCATCCTCAAACAGATGGGCAAACTGAGGTGGTCAACAGAAGTTTAGAACAATACTTAAGGGCTTTTGCAGCAGCTAAACCCATTGCTTGGGTGGATTGGTTACCTTTGGTTGAGTTTTGGTTTAATACCAATTTTCATTCCTCAACCAAGGTAACTCCCTTTGAAGCATTGTATGGCTATCCCCCTCCTAGGCTGTTGGATTACATTCCTGGCACTACTTTAGTAGAAGCTGTTGATGATCATTTGCAAAAAAGGCAGCAGATTATGTCCTTGCTTAAATAGAATTTGTTGTTGGCTCAAGAGAGAATGAAAGTTCAAGCAGATAGGCATAGGGTAGAGAGGAGTTTTGCATATGGTGAGTGGGTGTGTGAAGTTACAACCTTATAGGCAGCGGTCCTTAAAGCCTAATGCTCTTGGTAAACTCTCTCCAAAATTTTATGGACCCTTCCAGGTGCTGCATAAGGTTGGGGAAGTGGCTTACAAATTGGCTTTACCAGCTGACTCCATAATCCATCTTGTTTTTCATGTCTCATGTCTTAAAGCCAAGTTAGGACAGCAGGTCACTCCTATTTCTCAATTGCCATCTGTCTCACCTAAAGGCATTCTTACGCTTGAACCTGAGGCCATTTTGAAGAGCAGGTCAATCAAGCTGCGAAGCAGGACCATCACTCAGGTCTTGATCCAATGGCAAGGCTGTACCAGTGACGATGCTAGTTGGGAAGACTTATATCAGCTTCAACTGAAATTCCCTCACCTTGTGGGCAAGGTGCTTTGAGGGGGAAAGTATTGATACAATGCTGATATGTGGGGGGCACGTGAGGTGCACTAGTAGTGTGAGAGTTGCTGCAGAGTGGTGCGTGATTTGCTGAGGCATGGTGCGTGGGTTACTACTGAGAGGGGCAAGTCAAGGCTGTTGATGTGGGACCTCAAGAGGCAGTTATTCAGTTAGGTAGTTACAAGGAAGCCATTGTGGGTGGTTAGAAGTTAGTTATGCCATTTACTGATTAATCAATGATTAGTGCGTTGTAATGCTAGATTAGGGAATTAGTTAGTTACATGAAAGGGAGTATAAAACAGAGATTGAATTGTATTGTTAGGACTATGAATGAATTAGCTCAGTCCATTGTTTCCTTGAGTACCTGTTCTTCTATTCCTTTCTATCTCTCTCTCTCTCTATTGTTCTTGGAGGTTAACTGTCCTCGAATTCAGTTAGATCATCTTGGGTTCTTATCACAATTGTAATGTTTAGAACATATTTTGTCTAGTTATTTGTTATCAGGTTATATATTTGATCAAGATAAATCAGTTACAAATAGTGAAAGACTCAAGATTGCAAAAACCGAACTACTACTACACAGATTCTTGATTGCAACTCGACAAGTTGAGAGTCAATTAACTCGACCAGTCAAACTGCACATCTCGATCGAACAAGAATCGGACATATTAGATTCCTAGCAGTTTTTGTTAGCCATTGGATCTAGGGTTATGTGCTACTGAAGTTCACTATATATACAAGCTATAAAGCACATTTTTACATACATAAGAGGGTATTGTTTTTTAACACAGATTTGAAATTTTTCAAGCTTTCTTGAAGCATCAACGGGAGAACTACGTGCATGTTGAAGATCTGGTGATTAGGTGAAGTTGCTGCAACCAGATTTCAACCAAAGTTACTAGACAAATCATTGAGAGTGGATCTTGGAGTTGCGAACTGGGAGTTCGTGTGCAACAAGTCAGAGTAAACGAGTTCGTGGATCTCGTAGTTATGTGTGGTCCCATCAATTAGTACTACTTGAGATAGCATTAGATATAAGGTTAAATATTCTGTATAAAATTTTACTCTATTCTAGTGGATTTTTTTCCTTGAGGATTGATGATTAAATCCCCCCAGGTTTTTATTGTGAAACATTTTGTTGCATTGGTTTTCCTAGGTCATCAGTTTGGTATCTTATATGATTCATGCTTATGTGATGTTATTCAATTAAGATTTAAGGCATAATTAATCTAATTAATTACTTGGCTAAGAATTGGTTAATATTGTGACTATCGAGGCCTAAAACCCTAACATACACACACAGATATATATATATATATATATATGTTGGGAAATTTAGACTCTAGTTGATAAAATTAACAAGTTTTAAATCCAAGCTGATAATTGGATCTATTATAAATAAACCTTGTTCAAAAAATCAAACATTAATATCAAGTCAAAGTCATGCACAACAGAATAGTAAATAAGATAAGATATAATGACTTAGGAAAACCAATGAAACAAACTAGTTTCACAGTAAAAAAAACCTGAGGGGAAACCTTCCAAGATACAATCGACTATAGTAAAGAAAAGTTTTAAGATCTAGTACAAAAGAGATACAATGTGTTGTGAAACACATGTATACTCCCCGTCTAGATTGACTTTTAACAGTCGTGATTCCGTTAACAATGGGGAAAGCAACGGCAAGGGTTGGAATCCAAAACCATAAACCAGGCAGAACAAAACCAGTGGTTTGGACTTTAGAGGGAAACATCGGTGATTAAACAAAGATTGGTGCAACTTGCAAGAGATAAAATCTGATAGGTTAAAGGATTTTTTTTTTTTTTTTTGTGCATTTTATTCATAAATATGACAGGATTTGTTAGCAACACTAAGTTTTTTCACAATATATTAAGATGATAAGTTTTATTGTGTAACATTTTTTCAAATAGGGTAAAATATCAATTCTTCTTTAAACTTTCACAAAAGTTTGTTTTTTGTCCCTAAACTTTCAAAAGTTTTTGTTTTTGGTCCTTGAACTTTGGAAAACGTTTTACTTTTTGTCTTTCCATCTATATCAGTTAGTTTATATCCTATGGGCCTTAACGGAGTGTTCACGTGGCATTCAATTTGACTAAACTAGTTTACGTTAACTAACAATAGACACGTGGCTCACAATGAATAGCACACATGGAAACTATATTTTAAAATGACAAAATATCCCTCAGTCCCTTGAGATATAATTCATGTGTTCCAAACTATATATAAAGGGCTAGCTTAATTTTCACTTCTTTTTTTCTTTTGCTAACAAAGGCATTCAAAACTCTTTGAGTATCTAACTATTTTTTAGATATGTGTAGTCTCTTGTCCCAACTTTAAAATATATTTTTATTTTAATTGATACTTTTCACAAGTATTAGTTGAACGAGCTGCTAACCCGTGCAATGCATGTGAATAGTTATTGAATGAGTTTTAGGAAAAAAAAAAAAAAAGTCATTATTTTTGAGTTGGAGTAATAAGTAAAAATTCATGAAATTTTTAAAAAATGATATTGAAAAAAATAACTCAAAGTTTTATTAGTTTATAAAAAGAAAGTAATGTTGTTTTATTTATTAGTTTTTTGTGGGAAGGAATAAGAGACAGCATGTTTTATTTCTAATTTAGTTTGTGTTGTATATAGAGGTATATATAAGATAAGTTATAATATATATGCCAAAAGGTGCCTATTGAAAGGTTATAACTGTAAACACTGCATCTTGTACCCCTTACAACTCGAGCCCCTGTTCCCCAATGACACTGAAATTCCAAGGCCCAAGTTTGGTTTAAGGCCTAATTAGATTCGAAATTGACTTGAGAGATGTTAAAATGGAAAATAAAATTTAAATTTGTTATAAGTTATTGTTAAATCATGCAATTTGTGTAAAAATAAGTGATTATTGTTAAATCTTATCCTTAGTCAAAACCTGAGGGTTTTTTTTTTTTTTTTTTTTTTTTTAATAAGAAAGAAAACGTGGGTTTTTGTGTGGGATTTAAGTTTATAAATTTTTTTATAAAAGACTTTGTAGGAGGACTTTCGTCTCGGCTCCCAATCAGATATTGTTCACTTTAGGATGGGTGAGTTTTTCTTCCCTTATAAGCCTTTGGCCTAAGGATGTGTAGTAGTGGCACACTCATCCTTAGGCCAAAGGCTAATAAGGCATGGGTGGGAGGTGTCTCTCCCCGATATGAGATTGAGCAAATTCGTACGGGTGGGAAGGGAAGAAAAACTCACCCATCCCAAAGCGAACAATACCTGATTGGGGGCCGAGACGAAAGTCCTCCCACAAAAAGACGCCTTTTGGGGTTTAAGGAGAAACCCCTACCTTCCCCTTTCTAACTGCCAATGAGGGCTTACGTGAAGGAGTGCACTACCACAACATGAGGTGAGTTTTCTTCCCTACACACGTGTAGTAGTGGTACACTCATCCTTAGGCCAAAGGCTTATAAGGCATGGGTGAGAGGTGTCTCTCCCCGACATGAGATTGAGCAAATTTGTGCGGGTGGGAGGGGAAGAAAAACTCACCCATCCCAAAGCGAACAATACCTGATTGGGGGCCAAAACGAAAGTCCTCCCACAAAAAGGCGCCTTTTGGGATTTAAGGAGAAACCCCCACCTTCCCCCTTCTAACTGCCAATGAGGGCTTACGTGAAGGAGTGCACTACCACAGCATGAGGTGAGTTTTCTTCCCTACACACATGTGTAGTAGTGGTACACTCATCCTTAGGCCAAAGGCTTATAAGGCATGGGTGAGAGGCGTCTCTCTCCGATGTGGGATTGAGCAAACCCTTGAGAATAGGCTCAAAGCCATTTCCAGAGAGGACAATACCTGATTGGGTCCGAGACGAAAGTCCTCCCACAGACTTTTAGGTTGAATAGAATTTAAATTTGTTGAAATTCAAATGATAAAATTTTACCTAAATTAAATAGCTTTTAAATATTATCCCTTAATTTGAGAAAATGTATCCTAATAAATAATATAAAATTAATTTACTAATTAGTGAAAGTAGTCATCTGACACAACTACGGTTTCTAAGTTCAACTTTTATTATTATACTTATAGTATAAGATATGATATAATATGAAATGATTCATGAGTTATGTGGTATTTAAGTTCAAAAAAAAAAAATTATGATAGACTTTTAGTTTTATTTAAATTAAATATTTATTAAATGTTATCCATTAATTTGAGGAAATATATCATAACAAATAATATAAATCAACTAATTAGTTGTTCTTAAGATGTTGATAATAGACTTTTAGTTAGAGTAGAAGTCAAAAGGTTGTTTATATATTTAAAATTTTTGAAGTTTAAATGATATGTTTCATCTAAATTAAGCAATTGCTAAATATTATCCTTTAATTTGAGGAATTATGTAATAAAAAATAATAATAAATTAATTTATTAATTATTTGTTTTTAAAATATTGATCATAGATTTTTAGAGGGAGTATAAGTCAAATGAGGTATTTTCTAGAAAGAAAACTTGGGTTGTTGTTTTCGATTAAAGTTTAGAATTTTTTATAATATATTTTTTGTTTGAATAGAATTTAAATTTGTTGAAGTTTAAATGATAAAGTTTTACCTAAATGAAACAATTGTTAAATATAATCCCTTAATTTGATGAAATATATCCTAAAAAAGAATATATAATTAATTTATTAATTAGTAAGAGTAACCACTTGGAGAAATCATGACTTCTTAATGAAGATTCATATTTAAGCTAAAAAAATTTAAAATAACTAAAACTAAATTGTTAAGTAAATAGTAATAATAAATTATAAAATAAGTAAATAATTTTAATAAAAAATTACTAATAAATTTTTATTTTTTAGAGTTTCATCTTTATAATATAATTATTTATGTATTTTTATATTTTAAAATAATATTTATGCTTTGTGTTAATTTCTTAATATGAGATACGGAGTGAGTTTAATCATTCCAATTTGAGTTATGTTTAATTTATTCCTTAACCAGTACAATCAATAGTAAACAAAATATTGTTGTAAAAATATAGTTTCTATCGCATACAAAACATACGCAACGGAAAATTAACGGATCTACTTCATTCGCAATTGATAACATGTACCATGTAAATTTCAGAATTTAAGAACAAGAGAGCGTACTTTGGTGCGGTGAAATTCAAAACCAAAGATTAGAAGTACTTGGGAATACTTTTAATCTTCACTCCAATTCCACTTATGCCCAAGAAGTGTGGTCTCTCAATCAATTTTCACATTTGTGTTCAAGGGAGAATAAGAGAGTGGCTTACACTCACATACACACCATTTCATCCATCCATAAAACCTGTATGTTTCTCTCCTTATATATAACTGATTATCTAATTGGGCTAGCCATTTGGGCCATTCCAATTGGGATTTAGCATGTGGTTTAGAGTAAAACCAAAATGGACAAATAAGACACTAGCTTCAATAGGTTTTTTGGGCCTTCCTGTCAACTCTTGACAAGCCCAAAATTACCATTAATTATATTTAATACCACTATATAAATATAATTGCACTCTAGGCATTGTTAATAAATTATATCCCAAGACTTTATTATATATGCAACCCCTTCATGAAAATATTCATAGTAATACAAAGTCATGAATGTTGACTGCCACTTTGAAGATTATTACATGTTAATCTTTGAGTACCCGGTTCAATCTTTTAAGTTATTCATCATATATTTATGAAATCCAATTTTATAAATATATACTTTAATAACTTCTTATTAAAGTAGTTAGGCCTAACATTCTGAATAACCAAACCTATTAAACTTATCTCAAGAGAATATTTTATATCTTCGTTAAGAAATTATAAATTCCATCTTGAGAATATATGTTCCTTCAATATTAAATGTGGCTGCTCAACGTACTGAGATTTTGATCGTGACTTTAGATCTTTCCTTATATATCAAAGCAACCTACACTTCATAATCAGGGTCATTATTCTCTCAGGATTGAGAATTCATGTAAATAGAAGTCGTGAGATTTATTATTCATTTAACAATCGTTGGTAGAATAATAAATCTCACAGCAGTCTATTTCAATATGTTTTAACACTTAAAACATATCAACATATCATCGACTGTGAACTAAAATTCTGAGTTTACAAAGAACTTGTGATTTATATTTTCTGTGACTAAATCACATAAATCACATGCTATGCATCTCATGGACTATATGATAATGTCCAAATATTCATGTTACCATTATTTTAGATAATAATAAAACAAGTTTATTACATAGAAAATAATATCATACATAGCATCATACAATAGGATTTAAAGGGCACATATCCTAACAATCTCCCACTTGCCCTAAAGACTATTGTGCACTAATTTAACTCTCATTCCCTCCAAATGTGACTCAAAAGTCCTTTGGGGCAAGGTTTTGGTAAATGGATCTGCTAGATTATTTGCACTATCAATCTTTGCTACTACTACATCTCCTCGAACAACTATGTCTCGAATGATGGTACTTTCTTTCAATATGCTTTCTTTTCTTGTGATTTCTTGGATCCTTGGATTGTGCAACCGCTCCACTATTGTCGCAGAACAATGTGATAGGAACTTGTTCCGTTCTCATAACACCAAGATCATAAAGGAATTTCTTGAGCCAAACATCTTCCTTTGCCGCTTCACAAGTAGCAACATATTCAGCTTCCATAGTGGAGTCGGCAATACAAGAATGCTTAACACTATTCCAACTTATGGCTCCACCTCCTAAGGTGAACACACAACCTGAAGTGGTCTTTCTGAAATCAAGATCTGATTGAAAATATGAATCTGTATAACCAATAGGTATCAAATCCTCACACTGATAAACAACCATATAATCTCTTATTCCCCTTAGATACTTGAGAATCTGTTTTACAGCTTGCCAATGTTTAAGTCCTGGATTTGATTGATATCGGCTGACCATGCCAACTGAATAACAGATATCTGGCCTAGTACATAGCATGGCATACATGAGACTTCTCACTGCAGAAGCATAGGGAATTTGTCTCATCATATTTTCTTCCTCAAGAGTCTTAGGCCTTTGGTCATCAGACAGAAGAACTCTATGTCTGAAAGGAAGTAATCATTTCTTGGAGTTTTGCATGCTAAACCGTTCTAGAACCTTATCTATACATCCAGCTTATGACAAGCCTAACATTCTATTCTTTCGATCTTGCCAAAGCTTAACCCCTAGAATAAAGTTAGCTTCGTCTAACTCCTTCATATCAAATTGGTTTGACAACCAAATCTTTACTGATGACATTACCCCTATATCATTTCCAATGAGTAGAATATAATCAATATAAAGCACTAAGAGCATTACTACTTTATCTCGATGTTTTTTGTACACACATGGTTCATCTAGATTTTGTTCAAAACCAAATGACTTGATTGCTTGATCAAATCTGATGTTCCATGATCTAGATGCTTGTTTAAGTCCATAAATGGATTTTTTCAACTTGCATACCATATGCTCTTGGTTCTTCGCTATGAAACCTTTCGGTTACATCATATAGATTTCTTCTTCAAGATTGCCATTAAGAAATGCAGTCTTGACATCCATTTGACAAATCTCATAATCATAATGAGTAGTAATGGATAAGAGAATTTCAATAGATTTAAGCATGGCTACTAGTGAAAAAGTTTCCTCATAGTCAATACCTTCTTTTTGTGTATATCCTTTCGCCACTAGCCTTGCTTCAAAGGTTTCAACCTTTCCATCTATCCCTCTCTTCCTCTTGTAAACCCATTTGCAACCAACAGGTTTAATGCCCTTAGGCACCTTTATGAGATCCCTAACTTGATCGGAATACATAGAATCCAATTAAAATTTCATAGCTATGACCCAATGATGTGCATCTATATCTTTCATTGCCTCTTTATAAGTGTAAGGATCAGATTCAGCCTCTTCTAGGATAGCTTCACAAGTTTCTCTAGACCTATAAATCTTATAGGTGGTCGAACAATTCTCCTACTACGACGAGGCACTTGTATACTAGTCATCTCATGAGTAGAATCTTGTGATGTATCTAATACAGTCACATCATCCCTAGTTTCATCCATTGGTTGTTCAATTACAGGTTCATTCATTTCAACCAAAACAACTCTACTTCTAGGAGTATAATCATTCATATAGTCATTTTCCAAAATTTGGCATTTGTATTAACAAACACTTTATTATCTTTATAACTATAGAATAAACCTCCAACAGTTCCTTTTGGATACCCTATAAAGAAAACCACTTCTGTTTTAGATTGTAACTTGTCAGACTTTCCTTTCAATACATGTGCTGGACAACCCCAAATATGAAGATGTCTCATACTAGGCTTACGCCCAATCCACAACTCTACAGGTGTTTTAGGAAAAAACTTCGAAGGTACTAAATTTAGAAGATACATTGCAGTATTTAAGGCATATCCCCAAAAGGAAATTGGTAGAGTTGAATAACTCAACATGGATCTAACCATATCTAAAAGAGTCTTATTCCTCCTTTCTGCTACACCATTTTGTTGTGGTGTTCCAAGTGCAGTCAATTGGGATATAATCCCATTTTTAGTAAAGTAATCCTTGAAATCCCCAAGAAGGTATTCGCCACCACAATCAAATCAAATGACCTTTATGCGTTTACCTAATTGATTCTCAACTTCAGCCCTAAACTCTTTGAACTTTTCAAAAGCTTACCAATGAAAGGATGACCAAGACAGAACTCTGGAGATAGGGGATACCAAACCCCTGCAAGAGAAATAAAGACGATCTCGGGAGGACTAACAGTAGGTGGAACGTTGAAGTCCCTAAAAAAGGCACAAGGAAGGGAAATAAACAGTGTCCTATGAAGATGCCAAAAGAATAACGAGCCTGATATTATCTTCTCAGAGAGAGAAAGTCGCAGCATTAGGTAACCCCATGACAATCCACTAGTAATCATGCTCAGAATGGAAGAATTCAACATCCACTAAGTGCTCATTGACAACGGAAGCTCAGCAAATATCATCTACTTGCCCGCGTTTCAGTAGATGAAGTTGTACAAGAAAAGGATCAAGCCTTTCACCTTGCCTCTAGTAAGCTTCATAGGGGATAGAATCATCCCTAGGGGAATCATCACTCTAATTGTGATCGCAGGAACTTACCCAACACAGGTCAACAAGGAAATTGATTTCATTAGGTACACATAACCAAATCTAGAGTAATCATCAGTGAAAGTAATGGAATACTCATAGCCACCTCTTGCTTAGATAGACATTGGACCACCTACATCTGAATGTACTAGTTCTAGCAAATCTTTGGCTCTATTTTCTTTTGCATTAAAAGGCATTTTAGTCATTTTACCTTCCAAGCAGGATTCGCAGACTGGAAATTCATTAAAATCTAATGGTTCTAAAAGCCCATCTTTAACCAATCTTTGGATCCTGTTTGAATTAATATGACCCAAACATAAATGCCAAAGATATGCATCACTAGTAGAAGGAAACTTTCTCTTTAATGATTTGACATGTGAATTATTATCTAATTCAGAATTGTATAATTCATGCTTATTAGGAGTTATAATATAGAGACCATTAACAATATTGCCAAAATAGATAAACACTTTATCCTTCTTTATTACAACATTGTCTTTCAAGATAACACAATATCTATGTTAACCTAAATAAGTTGTAGAAATTAAATTCCTACAAACATTAGGTACATATAAACATTCTTCCAATATTAAAACTCTAGAATCAAAGTATAAATTAAACACTCCAACAGTTACAACTGGAATTTTGCTCCCATCAGCCAAAGTAAGAAACAGTTCTCCTTCATTCAGCTTTCTGGTCTCCTAGAACCCCTACAAAGAATTGCGGATATGATTAGTACAACCTGAATCCACACACCAGGAATCCATGGGATTTTGTACTAAACATGTGTTGATGTGGGCCTTGTGGCTTGTATTGCCAAGCCCAAGTCAACACAAGTTTACCAAATACTTGTTGTATTAGGAGTCCAAGGTAGCTGACCTAACATATATCCCTATATATATGTTATTAGTTACGGCAATAGGTGAATTCTAAAAAAAAAAACCTAACAGCAGCCGCATAAGAAGAAGAATAGTGTTTTCTTATCTTGTGGGTGAGAGAGAGTTAGGGTGTTTTGGATTTGGGTTTCTTGAGAGTGTTCTTGTGCACTATTGTATCTCCCTATTTTTATAATGAAATTTCTCCGTAATCACCGTGAAGGTAGACAGTTTGCCGAACCACGTAAATTCTTGTGTTTTTTGTGTGTGTGCTTGTTATTTAATTTCCGCTTATTTACCGTTATTGATTTAAGTCCTGAGGTGCTATCTACACAACAAGTGGTATCAGAGCCAGGTTAGGATTCAATCCTTTGAATACAGTAAAGATGTCAAGCATAAAGTATGATGTAGAGAATTTTTGTGGTAAGGGAAATTTTTCTCTTTGGCAAAGGTGGATGAAGAATCTCCTAATTCAACAAGGAGTTCATAAGGCCTTGCTTGGGAAGGAGAAGAAACCGGAAACAATGAAGGATGTAGAATGGGTAGAGATGGATAAGAAAGCAGCTAGTGCTATTCATCTTAACCTAGATGATGAGGTCATTCACAACATCCTAGAAGCAAAGACCGCAAAGGAGGTTTGGGAAAAACTAGAAGGTCTTTATAATAGAACATTGTTACTTGATGAAATTGAAAGTAAATCTGCACCAACTTCACTGTCATCTGATGTTTCTTCAGCAACACTAGCTAATTCTAGGGGCTTCTTTCCATTCGTCTTCTCCTCTAAATGCTCTTTCAACTCTTTACACTGATTCTTGTAATGCCCTTTCTTATGACAATAAAAGCACTCTACATCTTTCTTTGCACGTGATTTAGACTGTGATCTGTTCCTGCTGGAATTCCGTCCTCTTGATCTGCTTCTACTCCTATTACTTGACTCAAACTTTACAATAAGTCCATCATCCTGAGAACCATTACCATCTTGCTTCATCTTCATGTGTGACAAGAGAGCACTAGTCACCTCCTCGAGTACCATAGTCTCTTTCCCGTACATCAACGTAGTCACTAGATGATCAAAAGAAGTAGAAAGCGATGCAAATAAGAGTAATGCTTTATCTTCGTCCTCATAATTCACCCAAAAACTTGACAGCTGGGTGTTCAACATGTTAAACGTGTTGAGATGCTCCAACAGATCTGAACCCTCCTTCATATACAAACTATATAGTTGCTTCTTCACATACAACTTGTTCGTCAAATTCTTTCTCAGCAGACCTATATAGACCAAGAGATACACCAATAGGGTAATAAACTTCTCTATTATCTCCATCTCTAATCTTCTTTAAGCTCTTAGTGAGGTTCTGAGTCTCTGAGCTCTTAGTTTCAAACTTAGAAAGTAAGTTCTTCAACCCCTAGCTCACAAATACCCCTCACACCTCTACTTATAAGCTCTTATCCATCCCTAGCAGAAAGCCCCAGCAGCTTTACTAAACACTCTCTCTCACTACTCATACTACCCAAAATGACTCCCGCTGCTCACTACATATACTATATCCACAAGCATACCCTGGCATCATAATGATCTTGCTGCGCTAGCTGGAATCTCTCTCTCTCTCCCTTTATCTCACACTAAGTTTCTTCATTATTTGTTATAATGGAGCCCATGGTGTTTGTTTATTCATTTACTATTGAAGGTTATGATGTAATTATTTCTATAGAATTTTTCCCTCATGTTATTGTATTAGATGACTCTTCTCCAGAACCAATGGATGATGATTTTGAAGATGCAGATACTTTTCTTAATCTGTAAAATAATTAACGGCTGGAAGTTCATTCTGCTCTGTTTCATTTTACCGTTGGAATATTTACTGCTGGACTATTTCTATATTGCAGTATGCTTTTTATTGTGCCGACGTGTCTGTTGTAGGAAGTGTTTTTTGGGCCATCCCATAATCCTTGTCAATCTCATCCAAGGCCCAAGGCATAAAATAAGACGAATTCTTCAAAAACTTCACCGATAGCCCTTGGGCCGTACTTCAAGCCCATTGTCAAGTTTCGGTTTAGGCCCCCAACCCAACACAAATCTCATTTGTCGAAAGGAAGACTTTTCCGCCCCCGACAAGCTTTATGTAGGAGCAAAAGTGAGGGAAAATAATGGAATGATTTTATGATAATATAACTATTAGACCCTTATCTTAAATATTTTTTGAATTCAACTAACAATTTTATAAAATATAAACATGTACATAAACATAAACTTGTATTTAAACATATGAAAATTTTAATAATTTATACACTTAGCGAAAAATTATGTATAGATTCGTAACAAAAAACCACTTAGATAATATGTAAATTTGAATAAATCAACAAATTAAGTTTTTATTATCACTACTACTTCTTGGTGTTTTCAATGTAGTCATTCATATCCTCCATCTTTTATTGTAACTAGTAAATTTAGAATAACAATTATAATAATTAGCCTCATCTCACATGCTCCGCATGTGCGATGAGGCTCTTTTTTTTTTTTTTTTTAAGTTTAATATAATTTATCAACTCAAATTTATCTATTGTTAGTGAGATTAAACAAGAAGTGATTTTTATAAAATTAAAATTTAGGATTTGAAATGAAGTAATTTGCTGGGTTTAGTGTGTGCTAGTTTTTAGGGGAAAAATTTATCAAACGTTCGTGAGATATGTTTTGATAAAGAGTGCTAATTTTTAGGAAAAATGTTTATTTGGTAGTTTTTTTTTTTTTGAATTACAATTTTAACCTTATTTTTTATTTTTTAAGAATAAAGATTATCTAATTAGATTATGGGTATTTTTGACATTTTTTGAAGCCACAACAAATTTTCTAAATCCTCTTAATATCTAGAGATAATAATAGTAATAAGGAAAATTCTATTGGCAACGAATCATACTTTGAAAATATTATAAAGTAAAAGTAATTAAGAAATTTATAAATATGTATATTAATAAATATGATTCTAATCACATTCTTTGTCAAGTCAATACTTTTTTACAATAAAATTGGTAATAATTTTAGCATTTTTCTTCAGTAAATTATATATTAACAATCGATCATAATGTCTGATGTTTCATAAATTGAAAAACATATGGAAGGCAGTTGGATGTATTTTAGCATTTCAACACTCAATGTATAAGAGAATTCGTTACGAGTCCAATGCACAAAGGAGTAATCAATATAAGCCTCCAGGGAATGTAGATAGCTTAAAAAAGTAATTAGCAAACTATCACCTATTGAGATTAAAATTTCCTTTTTTTTTCTTTTTTTTTTTTTAATAAATGAAAGTAAAATCTAACAAATAGAGTAATTAAACACCACTTATTGCACATTTCTAGCATAATTACAAAGAGGGATTTGAGGAGACAATTATACCTTAAATGTAAAAATCGAATATTTCAAAGAAGCCAAAAGTCGGGTGTAAACAATGAATTGCATTATGCAATAAGCCCTAATAAAATTTATAAAAAAAAAAAAAAAATCAATAAGAATGGTTACAGTGGTCTTTTTTATAAGGAGAAATTTAAGCACTTCTTTCAATATAGAATCTTAAATATTTCAAATTGAGGTTCAATTTAAATTGCAAAGAATTTAAACTTTTATGGATAACATGCAATTACAACTTATGCTCTTAATTATTATTTTTTTCAAAAATTGTTTATTTTTATTTTTTAACATTTGTTGGATTTAACAAACTTTTTTTTTTTTTGTAAAATATAAACATATACTTAAACATAAACTTGTATTTTAAATATATTAAAATATTAATGATTTATACACCATAGCAATATATATATTTTATTGGCTTGTTAAACCAAAAAAGAAAAAAAAAATTATTCATCCCTAGTACTTCTTGTTGTTTTTAACGAGGTCATTCAAATTATTCATCCCTTATTGTAACTATTGAATTCATTAAAATAAAACAAAAGAAGAAAACATAAGAAAAATGTTATTGGTGATGCATCATAATTTGTAAAAGTAAAAGAAATTAATAAATTTATTAATTAATTTGGTTCTAATCACATTCACTTTCACATTAATACATAATTTTTTTGCAACCAAATTAGTAATAATTTTTTTCTTTTTTCATCAATAAATTCTATATCAACTAGTGATCATAATGCCAAATATTCAATAACTTGAAATCATTTGAAAGGTTGTTTAGAAAATTGGATTTATTGTATATTGAGATTAAAATTTCCTTTTCTTCTTTTTTTTTTTTTTTTTTTTTTTTTTTTTTTAATGAAAGTAGAATCTAACAAATAGAGTAATTAAGCACCACTTATTGCACATTTCTGGCATAATTAAAAAGAGGGATTTGAGGAAACAATTATACCTTAAATGTAAAAATTAAATATTTCAAAGAAGCCAAAAGTCAGGTGTAAATAATGAGTTGCATTCTGCAATAAGTCCCAATAAATTTTTTTTTTTTTTTTAAAAATCAATAAGAATGGTTATAATGGTCTTTTTTATATGGAGCAATTTAAGCACTTCTTTTAATATAGAATCTTAAATATTTCAAATTGAGATTCAATTTAAATTTAAGAAAATTTAAACTTTTATGGATAACATGCAATTACTGAAAGTTCAATAACGTGTATAAACACCTTTGAACGTTTAGACCCCCAAATTACAACTTAACCAATTCAAGCAATATGTCAAACAACTAGTGTGCGGAAACTTAACATATGCTATAATATGAAATTGGTAAAAACTATCTAAGCCGAAACAAAACACAATCCACAGCAGATAATAAAAAGGCAAAGATAGAGAGGAAGGAAGATACAAACACAAAGACAACACGCGATGTGTTATCGAAGAGGAAACCGAAGCCCTCCAAGCGGTAAACAATCCACTAGAAAATACAGTTGGGATACATGGACAACAATAGACCCTCCAAGCCTAATCTACCCAGTGCACCTAAGCCCTCCAAGCTTCTTGCTCCAACGAGATTGCGCCGAACCTTTTTCTTTTCTAGCTTCCCGGATTCCGCTACCAGACCGTAGCATCAACCAATGAAGATTGGTTCCTTCCTAACTGCTTCCCAGAAATCCAAACATCTCTCTCACAGTAATGATAATGGTGAGAATCAGGTTTGGTATAATGCCTCTCAAGGATTTGACAATGGAGAGGAAGAGAGTTAAGGAATTTGAAGAGACTCTAATGTATAGATTGTGGGTGAATCAATCTTGTTTTTCTTTAGGGTTTCTCTCTCAAAATTCTCTCTGGAAGCTCTCTCACAATCGTGGGTAAAAGGGGTATTTATACTGGAATGGGAGAGGAATGTGAAACGTCAGGTTTAACAAAACAGGGGTGGCTCGCGGCTTGATCTCGCGGCTTGACTAAGTCGTGAGATCCAGTCGCGAGATAACCGTATGGCCAATTGTCCTGTTTTGTCCTGTAGTGCTCCAGCTTGCATGACTGTTCACCTTCCAGCATGCTTGGCACGTGTGCTGCGTCTGGCGGCTTGAAGCCGCGAGTCACCCGCGAGGCCCAGCCGCGAGTCTCTGTTTTCTTGCACACTCTTGAGCAATCTTCACTCTATCTCACTCACTACTCTTACATCAAACCCACCTAAATACAGGGTTACTAAATGCTGAATTACAAGCAAATTTGGCACGGAATAAAGCCAATTAGATGGTTGAATAAATTCAACCTTACAATCTCCCCCTTTGGCTATTCCGTGACAAAACCCTAAAACAGACTCTAGACTTAACATGTGAGTTGGGAACAGTTGAACAAAATTCACTCACACCTAACTCTAGAAGCTGTGAAGCACTTGAATCATATGAACATAAGACTCCTGAAACACAACAATATACATTGATCATTGTTAAGCAGAAAATCGTAAAATGCATATGAAACAGGTAATAAGTGATCAAGCAAAGATGGAGTTAACAAACGAACCATGGCTTGATCAACCAAGTGAACACCACAAGGTAGTGATCACAATGCTCATTCACACTTGGAATGAACACAAGGACATACAAGTTAACAAGCACAAGGCAAGATACTTGTATGCTCAACACTCAACCAATGCATAATACATAAGGTATATGCATCTAGGAACAATCCTACAAGGGCACAAGAGTGACAGTACATAAATCAAAATGCAAGACATTTATCATTAAAGTACTGATTTCAACATAGCATAAAGGCTGCAATAAGCAAGATACATACCATAAAGCCTACAAACTATGTATAAAACATTAACCCTAAAAGCTTACAAAAGCACAAACATAAAACATCTTGAAAAACATCATCAAAATATATTAAAGTTTAAACCAAGAGTATAGGTTAAGAGTTAGAAACAACTATACATTAAACCCATAAAAACACAAAATACCCAAAACATAAGCATATATAAACAAAGTTTCTGATCTTGACAACTTTGACAACTCCCCCTCAACACATTACTCCCCCTTAAGAGCTGCTTTTCTGCTTCTCAATCATCAATGTCATTATCAACCAGAAAGAAACATCTCCCCCTTTTTGACCGGAATGGCCAAAGGGTCACTATTCAGGCTGGGTGGTGAAGCTGTCAAGTTTTGCAGACAAAACATCAATCTGGTCCTGCATGGCTCTCATCCTCTCTGAGTGCTCAGTCTGGACTTCTCTGATCCCATCAAGTCGTTCCAGAATGATTTGGAAAGCATCTGGAGGTGTATCTGAAGAAGTTGATGCCCTAGACCTTTTGCCACTCCTCCTGGGTGTTGAGGTTGATGCATGCCCTGCTGCCTCTGCTTCAGTCTCCATTGGGACACCCTCTCCTTCATCACCTTCATCTTCTTCTCCTAGAAGCCTAACACTTATCCTTTTGCAGGTAAGCCTGTTAATTGCAGAGGGTGTGGACATGGGACTGATGTCTTGAGGGATTGGAACACCCTTCCTTCTAAAAATCCTCATTAGCAAACTGGGAAAGATCACTTTTGGCCTAGAGGTTGTTCTTGTCTCATCCACAATGGTGTCATATATGTGGGAACTTATGTCTATGAAATTCTTTTCTTTGAGATCCATCAAAAAAATTGCTCTAGCACAGTTGATTGTAGTCAACTTCTTAATGGGATAGAGGTTAAACATCATGATTATTGTTAGACACCTCATGTCCACTGGAAAGGCAGTGGTATTCAAACATTTTCCTTCTCTCTGCCCACCTATCCTTTGTTGAACTGTTTCAATAGAAACACTCCTATCCTTGTAATTGATAAATTTCTGATCTTCTAATCCTTCAAGCCCTAGCACATCATCAATGACATGTGCATCCAAAATGAATTCTTTACCTAAAACCCAGCAACTTAACTCATTCTCTTTTATCACTGCATTTGAATAAAATTCCCTAATCAGGGGTTCACACACTGCAGGGAAATCACTCAGAAGCTTTTCCCATCCTCTTCCTTCAAAACAGCTGGGGATAAAGGTTTGTCTTAAGTCCTCCAAATCTACAAATCTTTCTTGAATAATTCCAGCTTTTAAGAAGTTATCCCTGTATCTCTCAAAGTGTTGAACTGACCTAAACAGTTTAGAATCCATTTTCAATCTTTTGTCAGCCTTCTTTGCGGGAGTTTTCTTCTTTGGAGGTGAGGGAGCCATCTGTGAACAATCAGAAGAGGCCACAACAGCAAAGAACAATATATGTGTAGACCTAGTCAGTACCATGTAATTAACAAAGAGATTACAGCCACACAGATGAACTTGAACACTTAAACAATAAGCTACTTAGATCAACCACATGGACAAACAAGCGTAAAATAAGAAACACAAGAACAACATGGAGAATGCAGGGGAGAATAAAATCAGTAGATATAGAAATTATCCTAAAGGCAGATATATGTCATTGAGACATATAATGGAAAAATGACATGACTCACAATCAGCAATTTGAAACTAACAGATGCTCCCAACAGATTAACACAATAGAAAATGCTCATTCAGCACAGTAAAACACACATCATCAAACGAAACATTTTGAAACAACTCAACAGCTCAAGATCAGATAAAATAAAAGACACACTTAGCTAAGCACAAGATGAAGACCAAAAAGGAAACAACCAACATCAAAACAAACTTTAGCAACAGCATCCGTAAGCTAAGCATGAACAAAGAGCAATAGCTGAAACACAAACCCATTTCTAAATCATAAACATATGCGAAAAATCAAAGGGAAAAACACAAAATCAAATAGAAATGAGTTCAAAACTGAAAACTCATACCTGTGACTTGAAGAATTTGAGCAGAAAATATGCAACAATGGAAATTGGAAATGGGAGCACGGAGTGTTTGGGAGGGAGATAGTTTAGAGAGAAGATGAACAGTCACAAATGTTCGAGGGAAAACTGAAAAAGATTTAAAAACTGCTCCTATTTCTGCCAAACACGCGTTTTTCGTGACTTGATTAAGTCGCCACACAGTCGCCAGTTCAAGCCGCCAAAACACTCAAGGACAAAAATTTGAAAAATTTTTCTAGGTGTTTTTCGCGACTGGAAGGTCTACTCGCGAGTGAGTCGCGAGCTTAGCCGCGAAAATCTCTGAGTAACCCTCGCGACTGGACCTTCCACTCGCGAACAAGTCGCCAAAAATGACCCGCGAAGACGCGACTGAGGCTCGCGACTTGACATACCCGCGACTGAGCCGCCAAAACAAGGCAAAACTGGATTTTTGAAATTTTCAGATTTTTCAAACAAAATACTTTCCAAAAACACCTAAAACACTCAAAAATTTTTTTGTGCTTGAATTAACAAAGATTGAGCATGTGAAAACATATTTCATCAAGTACAATCACACAAATGAA
Source organism: Quercus robur (assembly GCF_932294415.1). NCBI lineage: Eukaryota > Viridiplantae > Streptophyta > Magnoliopsida > Fagales > Fagaceae > Quercus > Quercus robur. The sequence continues at coordinate 88,520,197 of NC_065538.1, read as the reverse complement.
TATGGCATTTATTGAAAATAAACTTGTGTGTTGTGTGTGGATATCAACAATGAGATAGTCCTTAGTCTAATGTGAAGTTTCAATGATCAATTCAACCAAGACATACACAATTAGCACTAGATCATGTGACCCATCTCAATTATAGAAATATGTATATATGACCTCCCACAAAACTTGACAACATAACTTAGAGCTTTACATTTGACTCCACTTTTAATCATAACATTTGATCTTTTTGATCTTTTGAGGCAATCATCTCTCATTGTGAGAGTGATATTTGACATTTCACTTTAATGAACAAGCCTTTGACTTTTTGAATAAACATTTTCTTCAATATAAAGTCGCTTACCCTTTTTCCTAGTCGAATACTAGAATGTGCGACAGGCTTTTGCAGCTCAATATCTCTTTTCATTTGGAGATTTACATTTGGTGAGCTCTTTTTAGCAAAAAAAAAATAAAGAGTGAGAAGATATATAGACACAAGTCTATGCATGTCTCAAGATCAACAAAACCATTCACTAATCATTCATGACAAGTTTGAAGATCTATTTACAACAATCACATAGATTTCAAGATTTCTCCCACAGAGATATGAGTGCATGAAAACAAGCAATGCTCGAAAATGCACAAAACCATTAGCACAAAGGTACAAGACAAAATAAGCTTTGAGACAAAATTTCAACAACGTCAATCAAGCTTTTTGATTTTCTAATTTTTATGTGATTTTTGGATTTTTGACACTAAAAGCAAAAAGATTGATAAAACAAAATTAAAAATATGCACAAGACAAGTAAACAACCAACAGCAAAAACAGCAATCAAACAAACAAACATTGTCACAAAGCATAGGAAGTATTAATGCATGGACATGTTGTAATGCTTATGCATGAGTACCCTTTTTCACCCACACATCACTTGCGTTTGGGGTGATTTCCTTATAGGATTGGGTACGGGAGTTAGGGCTTTCAAATTTTCGTGAGAAGCTTTCCAAGCAGTTAGTGAATGCACCAATCATCTTCATCACGTTCATCATTCTGGGATCACCATTCTGATCTCTAGATTGATCACCTGCCCAATTTCTTCTATCATTTCTAGGTCCTCCTGACCTTTGAGGAGTTGCACTATTCTTTGCTCTCAGCTTTTGGCAATTTGGTCAAGTATGCCTTTGAAGTCCGCAATAATGACACACATAAGTTGCTCTAGGACCTCTTTGTAGTCGTGGGCGTGACTTGGCACGAGATTCAGACCTGCCCACAGATTGATTACAAGGATTCAACATCCGTTGGTTCACCACATTCTTCTTCTCCTCCACCTTGAGCTTCTCATCAGTAAGGTCATCTACAACTGGATCTTTGGCCTTTACAAACTTCACTTCTTTAGTGACATTTCCAGATGAACTACTTCCTCCGGTATATCCCAATCCGGATTTGTTTGAAAAGCTCTTTTGAGATGAGATAACATCATCTAGCTTCTTGGTGGTGACCCTCTCTATTTTAGCATTTGCTTGCACAACCTCATTCTCAAGAAATCTCACTTTTGTGTAAGCTTCGGACAGCTCACCATTCAATGTTTCTATCTCACATTTGGCCTCCCTATATCGGATTAGGAGACTTTTGTAATCCTCCTCTGCCTTCTTCATTTTTCTCACAGCTGCCTTTGCCACCCTTGTGTACTCACCCGACTTCTCCAAGAGTGAGTTATAATTCTCTTGAAGATTTGCTGTGCTTTCATCCTCTTCAGCATCTGATTCTTCAACAATTCCTAGTGATTCATCATCACTATGTTCTCCAAGGTCTCGTACAAGCAGATTCAACTCATCTGAAGACTCAATATGAGTAATAGTCATAAAAGCCGAATAGTTCCCCTCTCCATCACAGCTTTCTTCTGATTCTGAGTCAGATGAATCCGAGTCACTCAATGTTGTGGCATACACTTTGCCTTTCGATTTCAAATAATTCGGACATTCCTTCTTAAAGTGTCCATGCCCGTTACATTCAAAGCAAGTTACACCTTGTGTAGGTTGGGATTCTTTTCCATCTTTCTTTTTGAATTCCCTTTTCTCCCTTCCAGAACTTTGGAATTTTCTTTTATCATCAAATTTGCCATTATTTTTGAATTTCAAGAACTTTCTGAAATTTTTGACAAGGTATGCAACATCTTTGTCAACTACATCTTCTCCCGATGAGTCTTGATCTTCCACCTTCTCATTAATGGTCTTAAGAGCAAGAGATTTACTCTTCCGTTGATTGGGCAGCGACATCTCATAAGTCTGCAGAGAACCAACCAGCTCCTATACTTTGATGTCATCAAGGTCCTTGCTCTCTTCAATCGCTGTCACTTTAGCACAAAAACTTTCCGGCAATGATCGAAGGATCTTCCTTACAATTTTTGAATCCTCCGTTTTCTCCCCCAAGTTGAACTTGCTGACAACCACCTCATTTAGCTTCCCATAGAAAGAGTCAAAAGACTCATCCTCACTCATTTTGAGCTCCTCAAACCGAGAGGTTAGCATTTGCAACTTGGTGTCTTTCACTTTCTTAGTGCCTTGATAGGTGGTTTCCAAAATCTCCCAGGCTTCTTTGGCAACGGTAATATGAGAAATCCTGTGAAATTCATCTGGAGACACACCACAGAAAATAGCATTGAGTGCTTTGCTGTTAGCATTAGATGCAGCAAGTGCTGCCTTATCCCAAGTGGATTTGGCTGCCTCAGGTCTGGTCCAACCAATCTCAACAGCATCCCAAACAGATTCATCAATAGAACACAGAAAAGCTCTCATGCGAACCTTCCAAAAAGCATAATTACTACCATCAAAATATGGAGGTGCATTTAGGGATTGAGACCGATCCATCTCAAAAGGAAGTCAAAGATCACACAATGGTAATGAAACCAATAGCAGTGTACCGGCTCTGATACCAATTGAAAGTTCAATAACGTGTATAAACACCTTTGAACGTTTAGACCCCCAAATTACAACTTAACCAATTCAAGCAATATGTCAAACAACTAGTGTGCGGAAACTTAACATATGCTATAATATGAAATTGGTAAAAACTATCTAAGCCAAAACAAAACACAATCCACAGCAGATAATAAAAAGGCAAAGATAGAGAGGAAGGAAGATGCAAACACAAAGACAACACGCGATGTGTTATCGAAGAGGAAACCGAAGCCCTCGGCGTAAAACCTCTCCGCCGCCCTCCAAGCGGTAAACAATCCACTAGAAAATACAGTTGGGATACATGGACAACAATAGACCCTCCAAGCCTAATCTACCCAGTGCACCTAAGCCCTCCAAGCTTCTTGCTCCAACGAGGTTGCGCCGAACCTTTTTCTTTTCTAACTTCCCGAATTCCGCTACTAGACCGTAGCATCAACCAATGAAGATTGGTTCCTTCCTAACTGCTTCCCAGAAATCCAAACAGCTCTCTCACAGTAATGATAATGGTGAGAATCAGGTTTGGTATAATGCCTCTCAAGGATTTGACAATGGAGAGGAAGAGAGTTAAGGAATTTGAAGAGACTCTAATGTATAGATTGTGGGTGAATCAATCTTGTTTTTCTTTAGGGTTTCTCTCTCAAAATTCTCTCTAAAAACTCTCTCACAATCGTGGGTAAAAGGGGTATTTATACTGGAGTGGGAGAGGAATGTGAAACGTCAGGTTTAACAAAACAGGGGTGGCTCGCGGCTTGACTAAGTCGCGAGATCCAGTCGCGAGATAACCGTATGGCCAGTTGTCCTGTTTTGTCCTGTAGTGCTCCAGCTTGCATGACTGTTCACCTTCCAGCATGCTTGGCACGTGTGTTACGTCTGGCGGCTTGAAGCCGCGAGTCACCCGCGAGGCCCAGCCGCGAGTCTCTGTTTTCTTGCACACTCTTGAGCAATCTTCACTCTATCTCACTCACTACCCTTACATCAAACCCACCTAAATACAGGGTTACTAAATGCTGAATTACAAGCAAATTTGGTACAGAATAAAGCCAATTAGATGGTTGAATAAATTCAACCTTACAATTACAACTTACACTCTTAATATTTTTTTCCTCGATTTTTTTTTTATTATTTCTAAACATTTGTCGGATTTAACAAACACTTTTTTATAAAAAATAAACATATAAGTAAACATAAACATAAACTTGTATTTTAAATATATAAAAATATTAATGATTTATACATTATAGCAATATATATATATATATATATTATAGGCTTGCTAAACAAAAAAATACCACTCAAATAATATATATAAAAATCAGAATAATCCAACAAATTGAGGTTTTATTATCACTAGTACTTCTTGGTGTTTTTAACGGAGTCTTTCAAATTATTCATCCCTTATTGTAACTATTGAATTCATTAAAAAAAAAAAAAAAAAGTAAGAAAAATGTTATTGGTGATGCATCATAATATGCAAAGATTTTAAAGTAAAAGTAATTAATAAATTTATTAATTATGTTATGAATCAATTTGGTTCTAATCACATTCACTTTCACATTAATATATAATTTTTTGCATCCAAATTGGTAATAATTTTTTTCTTTTTTCATCAATAAATTCTATATCAACAAGTGATCATAATGTCAAATATTTAATAACTTGAAAACATTTGAAAGGCTCTTTAGAAAATTGGATCTACTGTATGCTAGATATCCCAACCCAAAACTGACCGAATCTAGCCAAAAACAAAGTCTCAACAAAACAGGTAGGAGAAAGAGAGAAGTTGTTTTGAGACAAGGGAAATAGTTGCTAAAGAACATAATTTGCAAACTATCACCTGGTGAGATTAATGTTTCTTTTCCTTTTCCTTTTTCTTTTTCTTTTTCTTTTTCTTTTTTTTAATAAAGAAAGTAGAATCTAATTCTCAAGTCATTCTTACCATCCGATCCACAAAACATTCCCATCAATCCCGTGTAGGATCTCAATCTTGATTATAATGCTTAGAGCCACGTGTTGTTTGTAATATGAATATTTTGTTTACCGTATTAGGCAAGTTGCATTACTTTGACAAAAACATAACAATTGTTTTGAACATGTACATAATAAATTAATCCTGGCCTCATTTACTTATGCTTTTGTTTATGGTTTTGGGTTTGTAAAACATATAAAATCATACAAGATATAAAATACAAAAAATTCCTATGAGGTTTGGGCTAATAATACCATATACTATCAAGACTTTTAAAAAATATTCAAATTGCTCTCTAAGCACAAATGACACTAAACACCGTTTGATAGTTTTCCTATTTCCTTCCAACAGCCTATCTTGACTAGGCAAGCCTTATAGTGATTGCATTATGGCAATTATATCTGTGAGAGAATGTTTGGGTAGCCAATGGTAGGTAAATAGCAGCCAAAAATGAAGAAATAAGCAAGAGGAATAAGAAATTTTCAAACAATATTAAGTGATGTTTGTGCTCAGGAAGCAAAGTGGCTACCTTTAGAAAAGTTTTTATATTGCCAAGAGCTTTGTAACTCAATTGGTTAACTTATTAGTGGTGTCAATTGAGATAGTTAGGGTTTAAATCTCCCATCTCCCAACTAACAAGTTATTAGCCAAAAATAAAATAAAAAATGTAACCTTTGGCATTTGTTCAAATCTTAAGGGTAGATTTTGTATTTCAAATCTTTGGCATTTGTTGGTTTTTCGTGAGTTGATGAGTTGAGTTCCATTATATCAAATTTGATTAGATAAGATTTTCAACCCGAGTAACCTAACTCAACCAACGCCATTAATAGTTTTAAAATATATATTTTAATTATTTTTTTTACCTGCAATTCACATACACACACACACGTGACACCCTAAGTAGGAAGTCCCTGCAAGTTGGGTTGATTGATAGAGTTGTCTTTGGGTTTAATTTTGGTTAGAGATTTCTTAACCCAAAGGAGGTTAAGTTGAATTCAAAGATAACTGCAACTTAACTCACGCACACCTCTTCAATCACATTTTATATTTGGATCCACATTATTATTCCTTAAGGTTTATAAACAAAATTATTTAAAATAAATGGGGGAAGAAAAGAAGGGGCGAGGAGAGAGGTGTTGTCTTGTTTTTGTTGTTAACAACAAGTGGATGAGCATAATCATATCCTAATGATCAGTCTTCTTTTTATTCTAACTAATTATTATTAATATTCTTCGGAGTCCTCCCTCAACTCTTTTATAGTAATCGCTTGCAATGATCGAGTTCTATTCCATGCGCTGATGCCTTACCTTTTTGTCTTTGGCATACGAAGTCTAGTAGAAGTTGGGTGGTCTAAGCCACATCGCCAAGCATCAAGAAAATGCAAACTAGGAAGAGAAAAATCCAACAAATATGGTAAATCATCCTTTTATACTCATACAAAAAAACCTATTAGTACTTTTGATCCCATGGGCACCAAAATTGAAGCTCACCTTTTCTTTTCTCTCTCTTTTTTTTTTTTTTTTTTTTTTTTTTTTACCTGTCAGAAGTAACAATGGTGTAGAAACACGGGGAAGCCCTTCCCGAAAACCATGAACTTCCCCAGCCTTAGGAAGGCAAAAGTTATATCTCAGGACTGTCAAAACCATGAAGCGACTTTTAGCATGCTAGTCTACTCCTTCCACCTTGTAATTCTTAAATAAATGATCCCAACATAACCATGAACTTATGTGGGGTATTGCTAGATGTATGTCATAGATGACCTCTTCCAACAAGCAATATGTCTTTCCAAGCTTCATAAAACATCCAGGTGATGCCGGACGATGGCATGACCTTTAAACAACTAGCACCCCACCCCCTGTAGAGTCCCAACAGACCTCGTTCACGGATGACTTCTGAAAGTGCTGCTGCCATGTGGGGTGGGCACTTACCCTGTAGAGCTCCCACCATTAATCGTTTCCTGGCCACCTCCAATGGAAAGCTAATTGTGCTAGCAGTAAAACCTGGAAAAGTGTATGAAAGTCCAATTATTTTAAGAGTGATGATATAATTATAATCAATGGTCAAAACACAAGCTCATCTTTATCATTTTGGTTCCTTTGACAAGCGACATTGTTTGAGTAGATCGTAAAGTTTCAAGAATAACATATAAAAGTAAAACAGTGACAAAGTATAATATGCTCTCGAATGGTGCAGTTGGCCCAACAGTCTCTTATACTTATCAAGAATAGATCTTACCACTCTCAAAATAGGAGGTACTACATCAATCACACACTATTTACAGATTGTTAGGGCTTTTTCTTGGAGAGAGAGAGAATGCATTGTAAAATAAATAAGGAGAATAATGGTTTCAATAGACCTTTTTGAGATATCATCTCCAAGATGCATGTGCAAGCATTCCAATGAACAAGTTAATTAGACCAAAATACCAATTGAAATGTTATATAAAGCTGACATGGGGAAAGATCAGTTCTGATCCAAAATTAGGATCCATAACATTTTCAAAGAAACTGTTCATTACCAACTGGATGGGAATAGAGAGAATTAGGGACTGGGGAGTGAGGGTGTCAGATTCTCATTACCTTTATCCAAAATAATTGAATGAGCTTGTTTTAAGCTTTTATACATGAAGTCATATTCTTTTTTTAAAATAATAAAATAAAATAAAAGACATAATTGAAGCCATATTTCTCACCTGCAAAAGCTCCAAGCAGGAGCATCTCAGGACGGTTCAAAGACTTTTTATTTTTTGATTGGCAGTAAGATGTCTTCAATGTCTCATACATGAAATAGTAGCAAGTACTGTATGGCAGCATTCCAATCAAAGTAGGTGAGATACCAGCATAAAAGGCGCCAATCCCACCATCCTTATAAATTTTGCTAATTGCAACGCTTAAACTAGGGTATGCCTCAGGACTGACAGTCAAGCGATCCTGTAAAAAGATAACTATAAATACAACCGAAAAAGATGTAGTTGTAAAATATAAATAAAAGAACCTAACGGATATATGACATCATCATTAACTACAAAGTAAATAGACCAGCAAAGAACTATGTTATGAGAAATAACAGATGGAAGATGAAATTTTTAACGTCTAAAAACAATATAAAAGAACTTATCAAAAGCGAACAACATAAAAGATGTGTCTGACTAGACTCAATTTTCTATTTTCATGACTGGATCCCATAGTGCAAATACCTTCAAAACTTCAAGGGGATGGCAAGCAAGTGTGCTAAAAATTCCAGCAGCTGCACCAGCCACAGCTATTGGAGAAATCCAAGAGAGAGAAAACTTCAAATTGAAACGACCAATTTGCAATCTTGGGCATTCTTCCTGATTCCATTTCTCCTGTGCTGATGTCATTGATCGTTTTACACACTCAAATGTTCCAAGCTCAATTGCCTGGGTAGGGATTATACGGAGCATATTGATTGCATTGCCAGCCCATAATCCTTGCCAACCCTGCTTCTCAATCACCTCCAAGAAACTACCCGCAATGTTTTTGGATCCAACACCAACCACCATTCTCGTCCTGAATATTACACGTTACAAATCAGAATATTTTAACGCTTTAATATATAGTTATTATAAAATTGGTAACAATTACAAACATTTCAAAATGTATAATTTAATTAAGGTTCATGTAACTTAAGAAGTTGAGTGTGGAGAAGGAAGATTTAAAACATCCTCTAACCACCAAGCTTGAAATGGATGGGTATCATGGGTTGCAATAGTCACCGATTTATGCAGCACGTAAGTTGGTCATTGATGACGTAAGTCATTGACTATTGCAACTGTGTGTTCTGGTTTAGTATTGTATACACCATAGTACATATTTAACATACAGAAATGTGTGGATGTGGATGTGGGTGTGTAGGCGTGTAGCATACTCCATACAGCTCATCATGAAATTATACATCCATATAAACACTTCAGATTGGTCATAGAATTTAAAAGTAATCAGCCATAAAAGATTTCAGATATATGCACACTTCCATGTAAGAATTTATTACTTGACATCGAAAGTGGATAGAAGATTAAGGTGCTGTAAGGGTAAGGCCAAAAGGGAACATGACTGAGGTAGCAAATAAAGAACTGATGAGACATGTATTTAGAAAGACCTGATGCCCAATGCCAAAAAGAAACAGGAATGTAAAATGTTAAAATAATAGACCATTCTAAACACAGCTAATTCCTTAATCATAAAGTTTACCGGAACATATCCTAGTATAATGACATTGCATATATGTATATATGGTCTACAATCATCTTCTTCTTTTCTTTTTCTTTTTCATAGATAGATAGTTAGGGCGGGAGATAGTTTTGGGGGGGGGGGGGGGGGGTGTTTCAACTCTCAAACCACCAACATCAAGCACCACAGAGGGTATCATCACCACTAGGCCATCACTTGAACAAACATCATATAAAAATTATAGGAGGAAATTACATTCTGCAACCGTAAACTATACCCCAAATTACACTTTGCACCCTCAACTTTTAGAATGCACGTTCTGCACCCTAAATTATGACCCTTGTTACATATTGTTCCCCAGTTTCAAGTTTGTTGTTAACTTGGACGGAAATCCAAAGTTTATGATGCAAAATGTAATCGGGGAGTCTAGTTTAGGGTGGTAAAATGCAATTTCTACTTTGTTTTTAAGTCTTTCGGCCTCCACCTCAGATCAAATCAGCTTCATAAGGGATGGTGTGTTGGGAGAGGGGCACTCTGTTTATCCTATGAACCCAAGTCACCTTCAACTGTTCAACATAGGATGCATTGTTTTACAAGATTTTCAAGAAGCAGTAGAGAGATTACACAACAAGAACAAAAGATATGTACAGCCAATATTCTTATTTAATTAATAAGTCTAACTGTTGAGTACGCCTGGGAAGTTGTGTCCTTTTCCAATTAAGCACATTTTCTATTACTGATTTAAACTGGAAGGTAAAGGGCAATGCTTGTAGATATTTGAGCAAGTAAACAAGAAATATTAAATGTGATGACAAATTCATTTACTTCATGAAATAAGAAATGCATGTAAGTAGAAAGCAAAGCCAACCGAATGGTCTCAAGAGGAGCAAGTACAGCCTTGGTCATAGCCCCTGCTAAAGCCCCACTAAGAAACTCACCAACTTCTCTAGTCCTGAAGAAAACCTGAATTACATAAAAGCATGTCAATGTTATAGAACCAATTAAATAATAATTTATTTCTCTTTCAGCCCCTAAATGAAATGCCAAAACCAACCTTAATGAGAAGGGGGGAATCAGTTGGTCAAAAAAAGAAGTGTAATACTATGAAAAAAGTTGACCAAAAACCATGTAACACAAGCTCCAATGTCCATGGGACAAGAAAACCATACCCAGAGACAGACATGATTAAACAATCCGTTTAATCCAGTTGTCAAACTCATAAATAAGAAGTTAAAGGAAAACCCAAGGATATAATCAGTAGAGGAAAAGATAGGCGTATTTAGGACTATTTCACCATGACCATGGGTGTTAAGCAAATCCACATCGGTAAGTTTGTGTTTGGAAATGCGTATGTGTGCTAGTTAGCCACTCCACATACTAGCTTAGATTTTTGGGTTTGACATATTAACAAGTATCAGATTGCGGTTTCATAGTCTTGGAGTCCACATGCCAAGCCTGTTTCTCTTATTTAGTCATCAAGCAGTCTGTCTTTGTTTTGGTTTCTGTTGAGCCTGATACAGTGTTGGGAAATTCCACATCAGTGAAATGTCTACTTAGTTCCCGGCATTTACACTTGTTGGGCCTCTAAACTGAAAAGCTTAAGTTTTTAGGTTGGATACTCTAATAGTAGGAAGTCCATGAAGAAATGGAAGATGAAGTACAAGAACCCCACAAGCCTATATGCTAAAATCCTATACTTATTCTCTAGTGCTGTATGATTTTTTGTAACATTATCAAATTTGGGTTATTCTAATGATACTTAATGCACTAGGTCCTCCATAACTACTATAAGGGTACTATAAGTGATGCTGGATAATGACACTTTTAATTAGACTTGTAAGCATCGTTTTTCTTTTTCTTTTTTTTTGTAAATATAATTCATGTTTGGGTGGTCACCACAAAAAAATTGATCACAGTCTAGATATCACATAATCTTCAAAAGATCATGAACATGGTCAATTGCAATTTATAGCAGCAAATAAATAGAAAAGGAATAAACAATCTGAAGACCTCAAAACCAAAAATAGGAGAAATTCTATTTTTTATATCTGTGCAGAAAGTTTGATTCTAGCAAAAGATATAAAAAATCAAAAAGGAAGTAAGGTAAAAAACAAAAAGATCTAAACTTTCTTTCCAGGACTTGTGTAATTTTTCTCAGCAACCCTAACAAAAGGAAATAAATTTAACCCCCCCCCCCCCCCCCCAAAAAAAAAAAAAAAAAAAAGAGTAGCAATCTTTTTCACATTTTGCTCTATTTGAAGTAATGGGTTTTGTTTTCTTGACCGTTTGAAACGATCCAGAATATCTTTAAGACCAGCAAATAGGCCAATAACACTGAAAAGTAAAGAAATTAAAAAAAAAAAAAAAAATCCCAGATAAGCAAAATAGAGAAGTGAGAATGAGACAGACCTTACAGGCACGACCAAGGTCAGGAAGGTGAAATTTGAGGTCGAAATTGGTGTCTTTCTCCATTTCAAGCTCTTTGGGAAGCATCATTACCATACTGTACACGTCTCCAGATATCCCAGCATCAGCATAGCTCTTCTTCTTCAGAGACTGCGATTCAAATGCCATTTTTTTATTTTAAAATTTTTAGCAAAAATAAAATAAAATAAATTGTATGGGAATTTCCCAGAAAGAATATGCAGAGGCAGAGGCAGAAGCAGGGATGTTGTAGATGAATTCTCATATACACATTATGACTATGGTGTATGTATATAAAATAACAACAGAGAGAGAAATAACCAAACAAACAAACAAACAAACAAGGTAATTGTGTTCCATCAAAAAAAAAAAAACAAGGTAATTGCAAAGAAATGACGTGCCTGAGAATGAGACGAGGATTTTTGGGTCATTGAGGGAGATGGGTATGGGAGATTTTTTTTTTTTTCTTTGCCTATGGTTGCTACCAATACTTCTCCATTCAACTTTGGAGGGTTTTGGAAATTTGGTATATGAGTCTTTTGCTTTTTGACGACATAAATGAGTTAAATGCACTTTGGAGGGTTGCCCGTCTCCGTGTGTTTTGGTATGGGTGCTCTGTTTTTTTTTGTTTTGTTTGTGTATGTGTTTGTGTTTGTGTCTACTTCAATCTCTGTGACCAATGCTTTTTATTTTTTGGTGGTGAAGGATTGAAAAGTGAAAAAAATAGATTCTCACTTTCAGAGTTGGGAAGGAACTGGAATCTTTGACTTCATCTTCGGAAACATAAATAGGTTAACAATTAAATTACAAGATTTTTGATATAAAAGTACACCCATAGTTGGTAACAAGTTCCACAAACAGATAAGTTACCTTCTTTTGCTCCTCCCAAAAAAAAAAAAAAATTTATCTTATTTTTGTTTATAAATACACTTGTCACTCTCCTTTTATCTATTATATATATATTTAGTAGATTCAAAAAGTTAGTTATACTTTCATAAAATATAAAAAATATTCATAATTTACTCAATTTCAAATTTTAAATTTTAATTTCTTAAAAATTCTTTCTTGTGTAACCTTACTAACTATAGATAAATTCAAATTGAAAATTACTTTAATATTCTATTAATTTTCATGTTTTCTTTTTCTTTTTTTAATACTTATTTTATAAAGCATAAATTGAAATAATGGTATCAAGGAATTGCACAAATTTCAAAATTTAGAATTGATTTCAAAATGTCAACAATTTGTAGCTTAACTAATACCTATTTATTTTTCTAATAAAAACGTCTAGGGCTTAAATCATTTATAATCCTTCCTAACATTCTAATTATTAAAAATAAATAAAATCATTACAAAATTGCATCATTCTTTGAATTGATTCAGCTCTATCCATTTATCAAAGGGAACTGATAGTATATTCCTACTAGTTTTGGTTTCTCCAATACCATTAGATTGTATAGAATTGATTTTTCTTTGTATATAATTTAATTAGATAATACATTCTTAAAAAGTAAAAAATAGGGTTAAAATTATAATTTAACAAAATTCAAAAAAAAAAACTATCAGATAAGCTTTTTTCCCTAAAAATTAGCACACTATGTATTAAAATATATCTCAATTAGCACACTCTATATTAAAATTAGCACACTTTGATACAATTTTTCTAAAAATTAGCAAACACTAAACTAGAAATTTACTCAATTTTAAATCTTAAATGGGCACATAAAAGATAATCGTGAACCTTTTAGGAATATGATCCTTTTTAGATCTAATTCTCCTATGGGATTTAGATCAACAGGGGGGAAGAGTTATGCCTTTTCATTTTTATTTTGATCTAAAGTTGGATATTTATAATGATTAAAGGGATGTTTGGACTTCATTTAAAAAAAGAAAAAGAAAAAGAAAAAGAAAAAGAGGATGTTTGGATGAGAGAAGGGTTAATTATCACTTGTGAGATACAAAAGGGTTAATACTTTTAATAGGTTATAGGTAGTCTTTAAAGTCAATTTTGAAATAGACAGACAACCATGGAATCAATTAAAAAGAAAAAAAAGAAAGAGAAAAGAAGAAGCTAGAATCATCATTCATCAACAAGTCCTTCATTTAAATTTCAAAATATAGGCGGCTTTCCATCAAATTAAATAAAGGCATCTTCTCAAATGATAAAAGACCTTACAGAAAAAGAAAAAAATAATTTGAAATTGACAGAATTTAATAAGGATGGGCATTAATGAAGTTTGACGAAGTCAGCAGCCAAAGTCTCTTTTTCTTCAAGCCAAGAAAATAAATAGAAATATATATATATATATATATATATATATTGGGTCCGTTTAGGTACAGTTTGTTTTGCTAAAAATTGAAAATATTGTACTAAAATAATTTTTAAATATGTGAATAGTATCGTGAGACTCATTTTTAATATTTTTTTTTAATAAAGTGATTGTAGGTCTCGTGAATAGTGCATGAATAATGCTCAACAATGCATGAACAATACTAGTTGTCCCCTAAAGCCAGCAAGGAACCACATTATAGGTTGGCCACCCAAAATTTTGAAATATTTTAATATCCTATATATATATATATATATATGTTATAAATCGGTTAAGGTGGGGTCAAAGAAAAATGAAATTTGGCCCTCCCAAATTTGAGTTGCTCTCCAATAGTATTAGAAAAAAAATTGGCTTCCCCCAAGAAAAAAACAAAAATAAATAGCTTAATCTTTCCAAAACAAATTTATATAAAAAAAAAAAAGTTACACAAGGATCATCCTTTTTTTTTTTTCCTTTATTTATCTTTTCATTTATACCTCCAATCAATTGAGTTATAAGGCTCCTGACACCATTATATTTAAAAATTTAATTATTTTTCTCTTTGGATTATTTTCCATACATGTTTAGAGTAAAGTAGACAATTTGTGTGTACTCATTAAAGTTTAGAAAGATTATGTTCATTAGAAGAAAAAATTAGGTAAATAACGAGTTCTTGCTAATCTAATTGTATATGAATATGTTTTGAATTTATCTAAACCGATTTATGAATATCATAATTTGGCCCCCCAAGCCAAAATTCCTAGCTCCGCCACTAGCTAAAGCTAAAACGCGTGAAAAAAAAAAAGAAAAAAAAAAGGGGGGGGGGGGCGTGAAACCACTGTAATGCCAGAAATGCAAACGTGAGTAGAAGTAATTTCTACCCAAACGCACGCATATATATATATATATATATATATATATAGTGGAAGGACAAAGAATTTGCTCCTTTTTTTTTGTTTGGTTGTTGTTTTATGGGTAAAGTCTAGTCAAAGAAAACACGGTACTGTTCATATAACTAGTCTGCAATCAGTTAGAATAAGCCTTGTGCTTTCAGGAAAAACATTTTATTTTGGTGTCTTTTATTTTACCCCCACGAAAAAGTTGGATGATGAAAGTGAAAGAATTATTGGGAAAGCAGAACAAAAATGTGGGCATTGGGTTTGCATTGGGTCTCGATCACTGATTCACCCTTTTTCTCCTTTGATGAGATAGATACTTCCATCTTTCCACTACCATATATATATGTTCCAGAGAAGAGACATAGAAATAGGACCACTGCACTAAAAAAGATTCTTTGCACCACAAAAAAGGATAGGAGCTGAAAGAGTTGGAAGTATTCCTTTTCCTTTTACCTTGTTATCTAAGAGAAGGTGCTGTAACCATCAAGCAAAAGTTCCAAATGCCACTTGTATCAATGTATATATGTTTGACTTTGGTCGTAGCATATACATACAATACAAGCCATTTTCATGCACGTTTTGGACACTTCAATGTCAATTCATCTTCAAGTCTGATCAGTTCGATGTTAAATCAACAATATTGGATTGTGGATATTTGTTGCACTTATCAACAATATCTATCTCTATAGATAGATACAATACCAACACCAGTTCGCTTAAAATCAAGGCCCGCCCAATACAACCGCAAAATAATACCAACCGCTCTCCTCTTTTTTTCTGTGTGTAGTTGTAGTCCAAGTCCACGTGGGAAGCCCATTCACAAATTTGGAGTCTGGTTTGAAAGAGCAAAAAATTAGTTTTCCTTTCTAGCTCACTCATGGAAAGACTACAAAATTGGCTTAATTAGGCAACTTACAAATACACCTAATGAGTAACGCACCGCTGCAAGTCAAACACGTTTAGCCAAACCTTATTTAAATTGAAAAAGTACTTGATACTTCTAGAGAATGATAAAGTGATGCTTAATTTTCTCATATTCACGATGAATCTCATTAAAAATTTAATTAATAAAATCTATCATTTAATGCCAAGTGACATATTCCAAAAGTTAGCAACTTTAAAAGAGGTCAATCCTCCCAAGAAAGTGAGCTAATATAGGCACTGTTTTAAAGCCAGACCAGACCAACCGGTTCAACCGATTGAACTAAGAACCGAACCTAAAACTAGAAAAATCAGTCAAAACCAGTTAAGAATTGGGAAAAATCAAGAACCTAACCTTTTTTTGATTCTTTGATCATTCCGGTTTTAAAAACCATGAATACATGTTAAATTGTCCAAATTATTTAAAGGGTTATGTTAATAGGTGCTTTTAGGGTAATTGTTAATAAACTATTTTAGGACAATTTTTATACCACTTTTATGGGAGATTGAAAAGACTGTCAATACATTAATTACTTTTTTTTCTTTATCCATAAAAATTTCTTAAAATGGTTTACTAAAAAATGCCCTTAGGGCATTCGTTAACATTTCCCTTATTAAAATGACATTATACTATATTATTTTGATTATGAAACTCATAACTATTGACATCCCATTTTACAACCCGCATTTAACCTCACATGGAGGGTAAAAATGTAATTTCACCTTAGAAATAGGCATCTTAATTGTGGCTACTAGATCCTTAATTTCATTTCATCAAAATGATCTTGATGTTGTAACGATCAAATTGACTAGTCATAAGCCTTAATCAGATCATTAGATTGAAAGTTATCATCAAATCAAGTTTTAATGACCTAGATGTACTATCACAATGTGATTATGAATAAATGATTTCAATTGGTTATAATTATAATAAATATAAAATTAATGACATGTCATATTTTGATTAGCTAGGACTACATCTTATGGTAAGGTTGCACACACTTGATTAATTAGATAATCAAACATTAGTTATTCAATAAGTAATTTGTGTAATTATCTTTTTAATTTGGGTAAATTTGAAACTGATTAAGTTTGAAATGGAAGTGATTGGAGCCTATAAATATTAATTGAAAACTAATTTAGGGCATATTAATGTTAATTGTGCTGAAATTATTTTCCAACAAATGACATCTGCTCACTATTTTGTTAATATCTCTCAAAATATTTTGATTCTATGAGTGAGATTAATTTTGCCAAAGACTAGACATCCGGGTCTTCAATTTGAGCACAAGAGCAAGACAATTTCGATCAGAATTGAGTAAGATATGATTTCCTAAATTTGGCTTTACGGGCTGTTACAAGAGCTACGGAAAAAACCAAATTTTAGGTTATTTTGTTTGCTCATCACTCCCACCAACCTCCACATTTAATGCATCCGCTTTCTCTAAATACTGAAATAGGGTTTAGGTTCATTATTCTCTTTGATTCTTTGTTAACCTTCATTAAATGACAGTTCATTCATATTTTCTCCATCATTACTATATAAATCCTCCATCTTCTCCGTTCTAAAGCACACAAAACACCATTTCTTCTCCTCTCTTGAGTTCTAGTGAAGTAGAGTAGTCTTGTCATATCTTGTTCTTCTTGAGACTCAAGGTATTGAGTCAAACTCACTCTCCTTCTCCTAGTTCTTTTTTTCTACTCCACCCTTAGGACTTCCATCAAAAGTCTCATCTTCCACCGTGTGGATCTTGCATGTGGGTATAATCTCTTTCCTAATTTGTTTTTTATATTACTTTGATGTGATTAAGATTAGAGTAGGCTAGTGTTTATTTTAAATTCCTTGAATGTGTTTGAATGTTTTAAATGTTCATATGCATTCTTCACATGTTCTTGGTTGTTCGTTACATATTTATGCATAACACTAACTTTGATCTTAAATCCACGTAAAAATGTGAAAAACATAATTGTTTCATAATTCTCTCAAATCCTTGAATCTAGGATATCCCCATCCACACACATTCACTATAATTTAATTTTCAGTCGAAATACAAGGACTAATAAATTGAATTAGGGTTAATCACATGCAAACACATTAAATTCAAGCAAAAATAATGAACATGCAATTGATTAATAACATGTTGGATGATGTGATATGAATGTTAGTCACTATAGTCTAAAAGACCGATTTCACCGGGTAAGGTGAGTGCCAAATACCTTACCATCTTGTAATGTTGCCTCCAAGTTTAGATATAGGGTTAGTAGATCAAACATTTATCCATGCAATTTTCAATTTCCATATTGGAACTAGGAAATAAAACCATGTACTTTATCTTAGATTGTATCTAGGACCAAAGCTATGTAATTTCCTATAATCAATGTACATTCAATTACAAATTAATAAAATGAGGAATTTTTCAATTATGGTTTTCTTATTTTTCCAATAATTAAATAAGTGGCGCCTCCATTGTAAAATACTTTGGGTGTGTTTGTTTAGAGGTGAAATAAAGTGAATGAAAAATTTTGGAGAGAAAATGAGAAGGAAAACTTTTTTGGAGTGTGTTTGGTTGGGTGGGGAAGAAATAAAATAAATGGTGGGGCTCAGGTATTTTCTCACCGAGTCCACCAAAAAGTTTTCTCCCCAAAATGAAGAAAAAACTGAAGAGAGAAAATGATGCTACTTAACTGATGAAAATGTACATGTGCACTTGCACATGGGCTTTGTCTGTATGTTGCTCTTCTTTACGTTTTTTTTTTTTTGGACATCCCCTCTTCTTCTTTTTTTTTTTCTTTTGATTCAATGGGTAGGCTTCATCTAGTGTATGTTGCTCATATTTTATTTTAATTTTGGTTTTTTGTCACTTTTTTGGTTTTAATTGGGCATCATTTTTAACAAGGGTATATGAGTAAATTTATAAAAACTCATTTTTTCTATCTCTCCACTTTTTAACTCCTAACCAAATAAAATGGAGGAAAATTAAAATCTTTTCTATCATTCCACTTTTCCATCCTCCCACCATTTTCTATTCTTTTACATTTTCACCCCTCCAATCAAACGGACCCTTAATTTAAAGGAGAAAATATAATTAGTTAAACTTTCATTTTTGAAAGGTAATAACATGATTTCACCCATTCAAGTGGATTTGGCCTAACACCAAAAAGGGGCTTGGGATGCGGTCTTTCACAATAGCTCAAGGTTGCCATGCTCTAAAAAACATAGCAATTAAATACAACACTAACCCCTTAAAGGAGATTTTGGAAGTTCCCTTTTGCCTTTATAGCAACATAGTCACATTGTCATATTTATTTCCTCACCTAAGTCAACCTATTGAAATACATATAACATACTCAAAAATAGGTTTTTCACAAGTACAAATTTTTGTGGGATGCGGGACAAGTGTCGAAATTTAAGTCTTTATAAGAGAGTTTTACACATATAAACACCTAGATAAGGTTAGAATAGGATTTCTATCCCATATTAAAAAAAAAAGGGCTTTTCCAATAAGTGTTGATATGAATAATAGCCTTAGCTCGTCGTCCACCAATTAAGTTCATCCAAACGTGACATGTTTATCAATAAATTATAAAGCATAGTAATTTGTTTTGAAGGCAACTATAATATAAATTTTTTTAAAGAATTTATTTACAAGTTTAAATAATTTAATATCAACTTCAAATTAACCGGTATGCAACTTAAATTTCACTCAAACTAGAGTAAGTTGTAATTATTATTATTTTTTTATTTTTTATTTCTAAAATTTTTACAAATACACGTATAAACATGTACTGAACTCTATTATGGAGTTTGTCCATGAACAAAAGTTTGGACTTGGCTTGTACAATAATTAAAGATTAAAATTTGGACTTGAATTTAGCAAATTAGGTAAAAAAAGAAAAGAAAAGAAAAAGTGAAAAAAAGAAAAAGAAAAAGAAGAAGAGGACGGAAATGAAGCCCTATATGCTGCTCCTCCGGTCTCATGTAGTCATGACCCTCTGCTTCTGTAATCAAATATCAGATTAGAAAGACACACAGAGTGTGTGTTTCTGTTTCTGTTTCAGTTTCAGTCTGTGCTTGCGTTGCGTTGGGTTTGGGGAGACAAAGAAAGAAAATCGTAGAGAAAAAATGTCGAAGAAGTTGGCGACGAGAAGGGAGCTGTTGGAGCGTTGGAGAGGCATTGAGGAAGACGAAGACGACGATCGTGATCATGATCACGACCCCTCCCAAATTCGCCGTCTTCACCAACTTAAGGAGCAATGGTTCGTTACTTCTCTCTCTCTCTCTTGCTTCTTTTGGTTGATGATTCAATTGTGTGCCTCTTCATGTATCAATTCTCTTCATGTATCAATTATTATCATTTTTTGTTCATTGGGTCGGAATAGAGTTAAAATTGTTAGTGTCAAATATGTGTTCATTGAACTTTACCTTTTTCATATTTTGAGCTCTGTTCTTGTGACCCGATTAACCAAAAAAATAGAAGAAAAGAGTTTAACTCAAAATGGGTATTGCCCTCCACTTATTCCTGTGGGATGAGCCACTCCCACATTGCCATTATTTTAACTCTGTTCACTGTTGGGATAACTGTTTGTAAGTTTAGTTTAGTTAGATCAAGTTTTTTTTTTTTTTTTTTTAATTGTTGTAAACCCATCTCTTGTAAGAATTATTGGTTGTGTTTAGAGGGGACTTTAGGCCTTTCTTTCACTCTTGCTCTTTCTCCACCTTCTTTTTTATAAAACTTCAAATGATTATCGAAAGAAAAAGGTTGAAGTTTCAATTTTTACACATGAATAATGCTAGGACCACCGAAATTGGCACAACTTTATGCCACAGCTCACCACATGTGGGGACACACCTTAACCAATCACAACTTGCTATGTGGCGAGTTGTGGCACAAAGTTGTGCCAATTTCGGTGGTCCTAGCATTACTCTTTACACATCACTTTATTCCTGTCTTGTGGCCGCTAATTGTTTCTCTGCTTCTTTTTTGAGTTTTATTGGTTTTTTATTCTAGTTTATTCTCTATCCTGGTGAATGGGAACTCCTAGTGTTAATTTTTTTTGAAAGCTCTAGAGGATTGAGACAGGGTGGTGGTGAAGGCTTTAAGTAGAATGTTTTCGAAGGCAGTAGATGGACAGTATATTTAGGGGTTTACAGTGGGAGGTCGGGCAATGAAGCCTTAAATGATTTTGCATCTTTTGTTACCAGCTGATACTCTAAAACTTTTTTGAAGTGGTGTCTGGCCTAAAAATCAATTTAAGCAAATTTGAGATGGTTCCAATAGGAGAGGTCGCAACTATATCAGTTTTGGTTGAAATTCTGGATTGCAAAGTTTCTAGTTTTCCTACGGAATATTTGGCATCACCTTTGGGTCTACATATAACTCTAAGGTCTGTTTGGATTGAGGGGGAGTGAAGGGCAGTAGAGTAGAGTTTGCTAAAAATAGGCTAATTTTGGACCAACTCTACTCTATCCCCCACCCTCCCCCTCAATCCAAACGGACCATAAAGGCTATTTGGGGGATTCAAGTAATAGCCTAGCAGTAATGACATCCTTTGTGGTACCCAATGTCTATGGTTCGAACCCCCCCCCTCCCCCATCCCTCATTATCTACCTATAAAAAAGAGAGTAAAAAGGCTATTTGGGATCCAATTATGGGAAAGATGGAGAGAAGGTTAGCAGGCTGGAAAAAGCTATAATTATCCAAAGGAGGCAGAGTTACCTTGATCAAGAGCACCCTATCTAGCTTAGCTACCTATTTCCTTTCTTAATTTCCCATTCCGGTAAGTGTTGCTCATTGCCTTGAGAAGTTACAATGGGATTTTCTGAGGGGGGATTCAAGGATGTTGTTAAAATTCAGTTAGTAAAGTGGAAGACAGTTTGTGAGGATACAAGTTCGTTTTTGGCTAGATTTTGTGGGGATACAATCTTGAAGGATGCTTTTATGATGTTGTACCATATAGCTCGAGATAAAGAGGCTTTGTAGCAGATAATATGAATTGGAATGATGGGGTTCTTCATTGGGATATTTTGTTTACCAGATCTATTAATGATTGGGAGGTAGGGATTTTGCTGTTCTTTTAGGGGTCTCCTTCACCCCATTAAAACTAGTAAGGTTGAGGATGACCTGATATGTTGGATCCCTACTAGGAGTGGTAGGTTAAGTCCTATATTAGGGCTCTTACTATGGGTTTTTGCCTTATATTACATGGAAAAACATTTGGAAGGTTAAAGTTCCTTTTAAGGTTGCTTTTTTCACATGGACAACTGCTTGTGGACTGTCTACCATGGAGAATCTTCAAAAGTGGTGTATATGCCTCATTGATTGGTGTTGCATGTGTATGCATGGGGAGACCATAGGCCATTTGTTACTTCATTGCGATTGTGCATGATCTGTGGTCTACGGTGTTTTGTCCATTTTAGGGCAATGGGTGAAGTGAAGAAAATGGTGGAGTTGTTGGAGTGCTAGATGGGCCCCGGCTTTGGTAACCATCATTCTGTTGATATATTGGGGACCCATGCCTTGTGCTATGTGGACCATTTGGAGGGAGAGAAACTTTTGGACTTTTGATGTGATCAAGCATTCATCTATGGAGCTAAAATTGTATCCTTTGTGATCCATGTGTTGCTCTTTTTCTACCTTAAGCGGAGTTTTGGGATTTGTAACTTTAGTTGAAGATTTGTTGTATCCTTAGTACACTGCCTATGTACCTGGGGGTAGTTTTCATTTAATCTTCAATAAAGCTTTATTAAAAAGCTTATACCTAGTGCTCAAAGCACCCGCTTTTGCGGGGTCTAGGAGAGGTCAATAAAGCATAATTACTTATAAAAAAAAGTCAATCTCTCTTGGTTTATCATATTTTGCTATAGTTTATGTATGATATCGATTTATTTCTGGTTGGTTGCCTTTTTAGCGCTTGGTAAAGTTGCTATTCTCTCTATTATGTCAGGTTTGCAGATGCGTTTAATTTCTTAATTTGTTTGCCGAAAGAAACTCATATCTGGTGTGGCACTGGGGATTTAATGGGTCCACTTTTGGAGACATTCTACAATTACTTCAAAGACGAGCGTCCTAATTCTCCTCTCAAGCTTTTATGGAAGAGAATCTCCGAAGAAATGCGGCAGTGCATCCAGTGCGTCTCTCAGCAACACCAAGCCCTAGAGATGTACAATGAGCAGTATGAGTTGAGTTCAGTAGGTCCACTTCTTGATGTGTTACGGAGTCTTAATGAGGAAAGGGTGACTCAGCACTTGAGAGAGATCACTGCAAGAATAGCACGGGAAGAGTATGATCCAGCTCGTGATAATGCTGAAGTTATTAGTGTCATGTATGAGGTATGTATGTTGTTCTTTCTGATGTTTCCATTTGTTTACTTGTTTCTGTAAAGTAGTTGACATCATGTTGACTGTTTGTTTTGGCTTGAATATGGATACTAAATTGTGTTATTTTTTGTACTTTTTTTGTTGTTGAAGTACTCGACCAGGTCCTCTTTGGAATCATACATTGAAAATTTACCGTATATGGTATTCGTTAGTGGCTTAATAATGGGCAGGAAATTATCATTCTTCTTCTTTGTCTTTGTCTCATTTTTAAGCCTCTGAAACCAGATCTGATCTGCTGCTTGCAGCTAACAATGCCTGTAATGTTTGAATTAAATTTATAAAAACTCTAGGTTCATTCCTAAAATTGTATTCTACCTAGTTATGACCATTTATAAACCTTCCATATCAGAACATATAGTGCTAAAATCTAATATCTGCATCTCTCTTTGCCTTCTCCTAATTTTTGCCTTGAGTGAAAGGATTTTTTTTGTTGTTGAGGAATTCTTCCCTTCTCATTTATTTCTTTGATTATTTGAGGTTTTTTAAGCTCCATTTTTGTTGTTCCTCTAAGTGCTCTCACTCTTGCACACCTGCCCTGATGCTCTACCTCCTGTGATTGATTTAAAATTTGGTTCAGTATCAATCTTCCTTTGAGTTTCAGTTTTTAATTTAACCTAAATCTTGAAATCTTTAATGCAAGCCTCATCGATTGATCCTCCTAATGTATTATGAGGTACTTATCTACTCATTTCTTTACCTGGTTGCCACACAAGATATTAGGTGATTATAGATGTCCAACTGTTTTTGTTGGCACTTTACCTAAATGATTGTATTTTTTTGAAGACTCTGCCATATGTTCAGCTAATATATTGATATATCTGTAATAGACTAATAGTGCTGGATCTCTTAGGCTTGTAATGTGGAAATCCAGCTTTAATTATGTTTGATTTTTGCCAATGAGCTCTAGCTCAAATGGCACCACTTTCCCTTGTACGAGCAAAGTGGAGGATGAGGATATGAGTTCATGACTCACTGGGTGCGTGTAACTCACCAGTTAAAAAGTTATGTTAGGCTTTTCTGACCCAATATATCATAAAACTACTTATGTGTATCTATATATTAGTTATCCCATTACATATTTGAATTTTCAGAAATGTTTTTGATTTGTTTGCAGACCTTTAATTCTGAGATGGAAGGAGACTGAATTTGTTGTCTATCTGATCACAGGTTCTGATGTTCCCTGCCCTGTTGGATGATCAGTCATTGTTTACTGAATTTGAAACGTTTATTGAAGCTATTGATAATAAGCATGAACTGGCTCTGGATGGACAGCAACAGTTTCCGGTATTTAGTGGGCTATGTGTTTGCATATTTCATCAAACGGCTTTCACTTATCTCTTAAACTTTATTTTGCCTCATTGAGTAAACCTGTTTCCTTTCAGGGTGTTTATGCATTATTTTTTTTCAAGAGAAGAGTGCGCTCTGTTGGTCATCGTCTTGCTGGATCTATGGGAAAACTGAGGTACCGTTTTTTTTATTTCAAAATTTGGACCTTGAGGTTCTCTTGCCTTTTTCTTGTCATCTTTTTTATTTATTATTATTATTTTATTTTATAATTATGCTGATAAAATTTGCTATTGTATTCTGTCTGGCGCTGGCCCCAATGGGGTTGGGGGTTGGTTTGGGTGGGATTTTGGCATTGCACGTTTTGATGGTCTATGTTCTCTTTTTGGTTAGTTAATTAATTAATCTAATATATATATATATATATATATGTATGTATGTATGTATGTATGTATGTATAAATCTAAATTTTAAGTTATAATCTCAAGGTGAGAGGGAAAGGGAGATTCGAGCTACTGACCTCTGTTTATGAGGTGCGTCTTCAGCTGATTATTATTTTTAACAGCACTGATTTTAATGCTTACAACCAAAATAATTTATTAATTTTTAAAATTTTTATGCTGTAAATTTAATTTTTACTGCTGTTTCTGGTAATGAGGGGATCACAGCTTATGCTTATGTGTTTTTCATAAGAAATTGTGAGTTATTTGGTTTTCATTCAAAACACCCCTTCCAACTCAAACCTCCTTTTTGGGGGAAAAAAGGGAAAAAGAAAAGAAAAAATAACTGAGATTAATAACCTACCTTGTGAGAGATCTGAAATTTAAGCCAAGTTTCATATCTTAGCAATTCTGGCTAAAAATGATGCACAAATTTAAGCCTAGTTCCGAAGGATGTACTTTGGAATTTCTATCATCAGTTAATCTTTCTGAAAACCCTGTCCCCTGGGGGGGTTATGAAATGTTTTCCATTGTTTTGTGGCCTCAAATCCTGGATCAAGTTTTTTCATGTTATTCTCTTTGTGCGTAGGAGAGTAACAGAATTGGAACCTTTGCAGCCTTTGCTAAAGAAATTTATATGCTTTTTGGAGAACGAAGTTTTGCCATCGACTCTCGGGACTTCAAGGTCTAGAGTGAAGCTGGACCGTGTATCCATATGGCTTGGAATCAAATCATTGTAGGAATTGTTAGCCAAATTTCATCTTCAACAAATATTCCTTTTCCCCCCCCCTCCTCCCTGCTAATGTTAGTTTTGCATGTTGTTATGAAGGCTTGGGTTCTTAGAACCTCCAGCTTTCGAGGAAGGGATATTGGAGCGCTATCCCATTTTTCTTGACCTTGTGCTCAATCATATCAGCAGTGATTCAATTGAATTTTCTCATGCGGTTACCTGCTTGAGACTGCTGTTTGAAATGCTTGGTAAGCACCTCTTCTTTTTCTGATCACAAAGATTAATATTGTGTGTAATGTGTCCTTTGATGTTTTGGAATTCCTTTTAAGGTTGTAAGCTTTGGTTGAGGTCTACATTGTCTGCAAGTGTGATGTGCAACACTCTATTGGGTCAGTGTTTTCATACTCGAAACGAGAAAAGCCATAAAGACATTTTTGATCTTTTTCAGCCATTTCTGCAGGCACGTGGGTGGAACATTATGTTGCTTCATCTCAAGTCATTCATTATATTTTTCCAAGTTTTCTGAGTTATTTTACATGTTAGATATAGTTTCCTGACATTACTGACGTGTATGCGTCCAGTCTCTTGAAGCTTTGCAAGATGGGGAACATGAAAAGCAACGGAGGCATTTTCTATATTTTCTCCTCCATCAAGTGCCAGTCAGCGGTAACTTTAGTGTTCTAACAAGAAAAAAGGCTTGCCAGGTTCTTATTTCTTCCTCCAGATTGTTGGGTTATGCATTTTAGATTGGTGTTATATGTGCAAGTGTAATAGTGAAACTGTTGACCATCTATTCCTTCATTGTCCGGTTGCTTTGGAGTTGTGGGATATGGTTTTTGGTTTATTTGGAGTTTGTTGGGTTATGCCAATGTCCATTGTTGAGCTTCTTGCTTGCTGGCAAGGTCGATTTGGTCGCCATCGTAATGGAGATATATGGATTTTTGTTCCTCATTGTTTGATGTGGTGTATTTGGAAGGAAAGAAATAGTAGGTTTTTCGAAGACAATGAGCTTTCTATGCCTGATCTCAAGCTTCTATTTTTCAGAACCTTATTGGACTAGTTCTCAGTGTGGAGAAACCAACATTGTTCTTCAATTTTGGATTTACTTGATTTATGTAATTTTTGTATTTGATATGTACACCCTTGTATACTCCTTGTGTACTGAGGTGTCTCTTTTTTTGATATCAATAAATCTTTATTACTTATCAAAAAAAAAAAATTTCTTCCTCTAGATTGTCAAATAATTACCATATGTGGCCATTATTAGTATTATGTTGTTGTTGTTGTTGTTGTTTTTTTTTTTTTGGATAAGTAGTATCAATATTGTTGTTGTATAATATATTGATTATACTTTTTTTTTTTCAACTTTTGAAGAAGGTGTAATCAATATCAATATCAATATCAATTGATGGTTTGTGTTGTTTCGGCTCACCTATGTTGCTATTTAATGCAAGATTCTATTTTCAGATAGCACTTCTAATTATACACAGAGGTTATAAGATGAACCCGCCATGCCCACCCTTTGAATGTGCACATATGTGGTATGTAATCCTAATTGTTTTGTACTTGATATGATTTTAATTTGTGGTGTTTCTAAGGTCATTGGATGAGTGTGTCATATTCTAGTATCTTTTTTTTCTCTCACTCTTGGGAGCATTTAGAACTTTGTAACTTTAGTTCTTAATTCTTTTTTGTTTGTTTCTTTGGTTGGGTTTTTTTAATATATATTTTTAAATTTAAAATTTAAAACTAATTAATTATTTTTATTTTTTTTTTATTTTATAAATTTGTTTTATCTTGTATACCTTCAATGTACTAGGGTGTGCCTGCCTTTATTTTTTCTTCAATAAATTGTAATTACTCATCAGAAGAATGTTTATTGTTGGAATGTGAACTTTTTTTTCCAAAGACTTGCTTGGTCAATTTTAGCATTAAATAATGAACAACAGATTTGGAGAGAAAAGAAATGGAATAGAGTTTGTGCGTTCCTTTTTTTGCATCAAGGGGAAATGTTGGTGGCTAAGACTAGGAGGGTAGAAATGAAAGACTTTCATATAAAAAAGAATATCTCTAGAAAGGTGGAGAGTTTTTGGAAGAAAATAAAGTTTGCATTGGGTAAAGCAGCCATCATTTCACTGTTTTTCCTGTTTCCTGAATGTTGCATTCATTTAAGCACAAAAATGATCGATAGACATGGTAACTACTAATAACTAGTATATATTGACTTGATGGTCAGCTTGTCAAAAATGGGCCAAATCTGGTTTAACCAACAGGTTTCCTATTTAATCAGCTTAAAACTGAGATGGTCCAATAGGAAGGATATAAGCATCATGTGTGAACAGGCTTATTAAAATCTCAAATTAGCGGTCATAACAACATTTTACCCATCAATTGGAATGCTAAGCTCCTATTGGCATGCTAACATGTTTCTTTGTCTATTATGTTCTTTTCTTTGTCTTAATTTTTTTAGCATATTCTGGTCTTACCAACATTACAAACAATGAAAATGAGGCAACTTAATTATAGAAAACAACTTTTTTTTTGATAATTTGATAGTTACAATGGGGGTGGGGGGATTTGAACTCTCTGTCTCCATTGGAAACACTAGGAGGTGCTAGTTGAGCTATAAGGTTCTTGGCTTATAGAATACAATTCCTTAAGAACTCAAATGTGAATAGGTATCTTAAAATTTTCTCTTAACTTTAAAGTGTTACTGAGATAACTAATTTTGTTAAAAAATTTATTATATAAAAGGTCAGCTTCCCAACCCGTTTGTTGCAATCCCTTCTCCACAATGATGTTTGGTATTGTCCTGAAACTCGTGTATTATATTGGAGGTTGAAGGTTTTGATAATAACTGCTAATGATTTCTAAAATAATATGTTAGTTTGATGATATTCGTATATATAACTTTGTTGGAATTGGACGAGGTTGTGGATAGAGATGAAGTTGTATGATTCATTTCTCTGCAATTTTATTGGACAGGGGCCCTTCTCTAGTGTCATCCCTGAAGGATTCTTCACTCCACAGTTCTCTAAGGCAACCTGCTTTTGATCTTATACAAACCATTATAGTGTCTGATGCTGCTGCCCTTATAACCTCAGTGTTGAATAGCTGCACCCCTTGGAGTATTGATAGAAGCATGTCTAATGATTTGAATGATGCCGAACCATTTGTTCCAGATGTTGAAGAGGAGGACAATAGTTCTTGGAGTGAATTTGGTGCACTGAGTAAAATTAGTTCTCGGGAATTTAGGGAGTGGATGTGCATACCCATGTTATGGATTGATGTTCTAGTTGAAATTGATCCTTCAGTCTTTCCAGTATCATTTTCCAAGGCTGTTTTCTGGGCCCGATCTCGTTTTCCAATGGTTGAACCCGAAAGTAGTGAAGAAATAGCACTTCCAGTGAGAACTTGGCTTTCGTCCTCTGCTACAG
This sequence comes from Quercus robur, assembly GCF_932294415.1. NCBI lineage: Eukaryota > Viridiplantae > Streptophyta > Magnoliopsida > Fagales > Fagaceae > Quercus > Quercus robur. The sequence goes on along the minus strand of NC_065538.1, from coordinate 88,491,279 downwards.
TGATCTCCAATTCATTTGGTTGGAAAATTCCAACTGGTTCTGATGATGGTGGAGAGGGAAAGGAGTCAAAAAACTCTGTAAAAGTATCATCAATGTGTCTTCCTTTAGTAAGAACATTCAATAGGTTGTTAGCATTTCGTTACTCTTTTTCTATATATTTTTTATGTTGTAGAGACCCCTCTATATAAGTTGGTGTATCAAAGAACTGTGTATTTTAAGTTTATTGCTTATGAAGCAATGTATATGTTGGTAAGGAGCTAGTCCCTCGAGTAATTTCATGAGAGGTGTATTACAGGTTAACTGCACACTTTGTTGTTCAAGTGGGGCAAGGAGAACTACGGAAGCAGTGGACTTGGGAACCAAGGATGGGTGAAAGCTTGATCCTTTCACTCATTGATCCTAATGATGTACGTCAGTTAATCCCTAATATCTCACCCATCATTTACATCCATGGTTAAAGAGATAAATTTTGCTCCCTTGCAACTCCTGTAGTTGGCATTTGGTTAAGAGTTGTATACATGTATATATTTTGGTTTGATGCAGAATGTGAGGCAGCTTGGGAAGTGTATCTTGGAACAAGTTTCCAATACACGGGGTCTTTCTTGCGGCTTGAAGTTTCTTTGTTCTAATGGTTATTCTTTGTCTGCCATTTTTTTGGGCTTGAGACATTCTTGTAAACTGGTAAAGAATTCTTTTCAGCAAGCTCTTGGAAATTATGTTATGGTGGTGTGAGTTAGATCTCTTTCTCTCTGTCATACACACACACACACACACACGTGTTAAACTAAGTACACACCCATGTATAGATAAGTGATGATATTTTCTTTACAGTTATAGGAATGCCCTTTTAAGGGTGATGAGTCTTGACTTTTCAAAATAATCATCCTTATCATGTTGTTCCTAACATTGCTGTTTGCACTATTCTAGGTTCTACTGGATTGTGTTTTAGTAAAGTTTCAGAGTTTACAACATTTTTTCTTCGTTCTATGCAAATTGCTCAAAGAAGGGGATTTATCGGCCCTAGATATGCCAGAAAATTCATCTGATCGTTCAAATATCGCAAGGTTCTCTTCCCAAGGTGGATTTTTGAGGCAGCCTGTTTTTGATTCATTGCCTGTGAGTGTCAATGAGCATTCTTCAAATGTTGACTCAAAATCACAGGAAAAGTTCATTTACTTACTATCAGAAATTGCATGGCCTCCTATTAAGAGGTGCTTGTTAGAAGGGAAAGCATTTATTGATCACAGTTTTTGTCAGGTATTCTGCAATCTTTCTACTTGTAAATGGTTGTCTTAGAAGGTTCTGTTTCTAATACTTGCAAACTCTGGTTTATTTATTTTTTAAAGCATATGCATTGAGCCAGTGTTGTCATTAATGGCATTTTATTTTTAGCCATCTGTTTCTTCCGTGTGCATGCGTGCACTTGTATGTGTGTAGGCTTACTTTTTATGCGGTGATCAGTTCTTTTCTGTGGTTTAATGTACAATGGATATTACTTTGTTCATAAAGAGCTTACTGCTGTCCTTTTATTTTCACCTAAAAATTTCTTCAAATGCTGTTTCATTTTCTGGTTGGAAGTTAATAAATTAATAAAAATGTACATCAACTCTGCGCTATTAGTCAGTCTGATGCATGAGAGCTTGTTTTCATTGGGAAGGCAGTCTTACTTCGTGGTCTGTGTTTTCAGATGACTTGTGTCCGCTTACTGGAGATCCTCCCTGTTATTTTTGAAATAATTTGCCCATCATTTGGTAAGAAGCTTGGGGATTCCAGAATGTTGGTGGAAAGTTTATATGACTTCTCATGGCTAAATTACCTGATGGATTGGGGGAACTCATCACTTAAGGTCATAATCGTGTATTGGAAACGGACAGTTACTACTTTGCTGACTTTCCTCAGAGGTTCACATAGTGACACTGCTACAATGACAATCAAGGCCATTGAAAATCTAATATCACGTGGTGAGCTTTTAGTATATATATCAACATTTGCACACAGGCATAATATATGATGTAGTTTTTTATTATTATTTGTTGAGCATCAAAAGTCATCATTAATGTATCATGATATTTTTATTTTTATTTTTGATCGATAATTATTCATGATATTTTTATGCCTTCTTGATTTTAGATAACTTTGCTACGGATGAATTGACAGAACAAGTTTCGCGCCTTTCTGTTTCATTATCTAAGGAGGCATCTTGTAACATTGAAAACACCGCCTTTAGGTCAAGATCTTTATTTCCTGAAACCTTGTCTTTTGAGAAAAAGAGTTTAGTTTCAGATGTGCAGCCTCTTTCTGTGGATGATAGTGATGTGGAGATCCTGGACTCACTAACGGGATCTTACAAAAAGGATAAAGAAAATTTGGTTGTTCTTTCTGACAGTGAAACAGAGGAATCAACATCACCCAATGAGGCCATTCTATCTGATACTGAGACAGGTCACTGCATTTTGGATGGCAAGCCTCTGGTTCCTGGGAGCGCACCACATTCTGACCCTAAAACGGAGAAGGTTGCTGGGACTGGCGCTTCTATGGATTTGTTGGAATCTTTTCAGCAAAAAGATGCTACTGATTGTTTGGTTGCTTCTAAGAATAAGGACATTGACGAATTAAAAGGCAAACCAACACCTGCTTCTCTCCTAAAATCAAAAGGGGTAGACAATAAGAAGAAAACAGAATACCCCAAACACAATGAAAATAATTCTGTTTTGTCCCAGAATAGAATTAATTTGAAGAACTCAGATGAAGCTGTCAGTTCCAATAAAATGGTTCTAAATTGCAACAGAATTATTTCTAAGACAAGTGATACTGTTTTGAAAGAGATTGTACGTGATAGTGAAGATGATCCATTTGAGTTGGCACTAAAATCTGCAAGAATTCAGCAGTCAGTTTTGTCAAAGTCCACTTCTCTTCCTAAACGGCAAGTTATTCAACTTAAATCACCATTTGAAAGTAGATTTGGCCGTTTACATAGACTAGAGGCCGGAGTGAAAAGGTTCAAGCCACCGAGACTTGATGACTGGTATAGACCCATTTTGGAACTTGATTACTTTGCAACTGTTGGATTAGCATCAGCAAGTGAAGATGGGACTCGAACTGTTAGCAAATTAAAGGAGGTTCCTGTGTGTTTTCAATCACCTGAACAGTATATGGAGATTTTTCGGCCATTGGTTTTGGAGGAGTTTAAAGCACAATTAAATAGTTCCTTTCTGGAAATGTCTTCGTGGGAAGAGATGTATGTTGGCAGTCTATCAGTGATGTCGGTTGAGAGAGTTGATGATTTTCATCTTGTGCGATTTATTTATGATGACAATGATTCTGCAGCTTCTAGAACCTTTTCAGAAAATGACCTTGTTTTGTTAACGAAGGAGCCTTTGCAAAAATCTTCCCATGATATTCATATGATTGGAAAGGTATGCCATCACATTTTCTCATAACATCGTTGGGGAGAGTTGGGCGAGAGTTTCATACAATAATGCAGGGGATAATCCAGGATTAACCGATTTATTTGTTAATCACTTAAATTTTAAGCAACCACAATAACTCTATTCCCTAATTGGTTACTGAGCGCAACCCACTTAACATTGACAATTTAATTGTTTCTAGAAATTACAGTTTATGATCCAAAAGCTATCTGACTGGTCATACTTCTAAAGCAGCTTTTTAGTTAGAAGTTAGATCTAAGTTCCATATTCAAGATGCATATTTTGAAATTAACTATTACACATGAATGGCCCATGTTTGAATGTTTATGCTATGATATTTTGTATATATACTTTTTTTTTTTCCATCTGTTACATCATTTTGCTAAAGCACCTGTATATTTTCAGGTGGAAAGGCGTGAAAGAGACAATAAGAGAAGGTTAACCATATTAGTTATCAGGTTCTATCTTCAAAATGGTTCTTCACGTTCAAATAAAGCTAGAAAGAACCTCATTGATCGTAGTAAATGGCATGCATGTCGCGTAATGAGCATTACACCTCAACTTAGAGAGTTTCAGGCACTATCATCAATTAATGGCATTCCTATATTTCCAGTGATTTTAAATCCTGTCAATGATTCTCTTGGTAATCATGTATCTAAGGAAGTGAATCTGGGTAAGCTGGCCCAACCCTTGCAGCAAATACTGAAATCATCCTTCAATGACAGTCAACTTCAAGCTATCAGTGTTGCTGTTGGATCACCTAAGTTGAAGAAAGATTTTGAATTATCTCTTATTCAGGGTCCTCCAGGTATCTGATTTACCTTGGTTTGTTGCAGATTTCATAATTTTCTGTCTTTGTGATTTATATATTGTCTTTGTTTATAGGTACTGGCAAGACGCGTACTATTTTGGCCATTGTCAGTGGTTTGCTTGCTTCACCTTTACAGAGGACAGGTAATGCAAAAAATACTCTTGGTGGTAGTTTGAAAACACATAGTAAGCCATTCTGGTCAAGACCACAGATTAGTGAGACTGCTGCAATAGCAAGGGCATGGCAAGATGCAGCCTTGGCCAGACAACTGCATGAGGATGTTCAAAGGAATTCTAACTCCATGGAAAGTTCTGCAAGAGGAAGGGTACTTATCTGTGCTCAGTCAAATGCCGCGGTTGATGAGCTGGTATCGAGAATTTCTAGTCAAGGCCTTTATGGCAGCGATGGAAAGATGTACAAGCCATATCTTGTAAGGGTAGGGAATGTGAAAACAGTCCATCCAAATTCACTACCATTCTTTATTGATACACTTGTTGACCAACGTTTGGTGGAAGAGAGGATGAATGGTTGCAATGAAAAGAATGATTTAAGTGTGGAATCTTCGATGGCACTACGTTCTAATCTTGAGAAATTAGTGGATCGTATCAGGTTCTATGAAGCTAAGCGTGCTAATTTAAGGGATGGAAATGTTGATCTTAAGAATTCTTTGGAAGATGGTACTCATAAGGGTGATGATGGGAAAGAAATGTCTGATGCAGAAATAGAGTCACAGCTAAGAAAACTTTATGAACAAAAGAAGCAAATTTATAAAGATCTTAGCAATGTTCAGTCACAGGAGAAGAAAGCTAATGAAGAAACCAGAGCTCTTAGACATAAGCTTCGGAAGTCTATATTACGGGAAGCTGAAATTGTGGTCACTACATTAAGTGGTTGTGGTGGAGACCTCTATGGAGTGTGTTCTGAATCTATGTCAAATATTAAATTTGGCAGTCCATCTGAGCGTACACTTTTTGATGCCATCGTGATTGATGAAGCTGCACAAGTAAAATGTCTTTGCTCTGCTGAATTTATTGTCTTTTTATTACTTGTACTGCTCTCTTTTCTGTCTTAAGCATTGCTTCTTACCGCTGCAGGCTTTGGAACCTGCTACTCTGATTCCTCTTCAGCTTTTAAAGTCAAGTGGGACCAAATGTATTATGGTGAGGACCATCAACTTAGTTAGTTTATAAACCTTTATGTCATGACAAGAATGGTCCTGAAATTCACAATCTATCGTTTAAGGTTGGCGACCCAAAGCAACTTCCTGCAACAGTTCTTTCTAGTGTTGCAAGTAAATTCCTGTATGAATGCAGCATGTTTGAGCGATTACAAAGGGCTGGTCATCCTGTCATTATGCTGACCGAACAGGTGAAGTAGATTGCAAAATGTTACCTTCATCCGTATTTTATACATGATCGAATGAGTATAAGCCATATTTAGGAGTGTTACTGTAATTGGACCTTGGCACAAAAAAGTGCTTTAGTAATGAAAGTTGGCTTTTGCAACAATCTATACCGGGGGATATGTTTTGATATCTTTGAAGTTTATATCAAATACTATTGATTTATCAAAAAGAGTTTTCCCCCCTTTTGTCATATAATGATTCCAAGGGTACTTAATTTTTATTTTATTTTTGTTAGGTATTCCAAGGGTACTACTTATTGTATACTGATATATAATTTGTCCTTTATTTTATAAAAAAAAGGAATAATAGAATGCCATGTTCTTACATATCTGAATCCCTTGGAACTTAAGTCTCTCTTCTTTTTTTTTTCTTTTTTTCTTTTTTGGGTTGTAGTTGTTTATCTTGAGAGCTGATTGGAGTTACATTTTGGCTCTAATACTTGTTCAAATACATGATCATTTGGACATAAATAATAGCGAGTGTCAATTATGCATAGAGTTTGTTGGTTGAATATGTATGTTTCTTTATTTTCATTGCTGTTAGTTTTCATTATCATTCTTGATGTAAATCAATTTTAATTTTTCATTATTAGTCTTGACTCTTGACTTGAATAACTACTAGGGCACTTGTTGCTGTGTGCTTCTATGAGATCCTTTAAATTTGTATACATAGTTATCCAAAATTAAAAATGTTGTTATAATACGTAGTTATTATCAGATTAAATGATCAAACCAGCATTTCCTAATATTTTAAGCTTTTGGGAGTGGGACAATTGGTAATTTATCTTGGTATCAGAGCCGGAGGTCTTAGGTTTGAATAAGGCCAACACAATTGACCAAATATCTCAAGCCATTTAACAATGCAGCAGAAGGTGGTAAGCTGACTCCCCACCATTCAAATAATGACTAAATGATTAAATTTATCATTTCCTAACAGCTCAAGTTTTAAGACAAGTGATAATATATCATGATATTAAAATATGTGATCTTGAGTTTGAAAACTATCTCCACTCTACCTCCCATTTAAAAAAGTTAAAAAATACCATGTATTGGGCCCACTTATTAAGAGGGACTTTGGGCCCACACATGAGAGAAAGTGTATGAATAATGGTTCAATGATTAAATTCACCCGTTCCTAACAAATTAAGTTTTTGGGAGAAGTGGTAGCTTATCACCTACTAGTCTTGCAACTTTGACTTGCAGCCAACTATGTTATGACTTTTGTTTACTAATCCATATATTTCTTGACAGTGTATTCATGATGTTTCTCTTTTCCTATTTCCTGATCCTAAATTTCCCATGAAAAATCTTTAATCAATATTTGTGTCCTTTTGAGACTAGCCAAGTTGAGTCTGTCAGACAAAATGGCTGCGTCAATTGATTGTTATCTCATTAAGTTGTTGTTGCTTAATTCTTACCTTTCATATATTTTACTATAAGATTGCCCATATCATTGCTATCTGATACATGTTATCTAGGTTTTTTTTATTATTTTATTTTATTTTTTTCAAATGCTTTTAATCTCATATTATTTACTAATTTTAAGGCCCTTTTTGGGGTGAGGTGGGAAGTCATTTATATTTTTATACATTTTTATCCTTTTGGGAAATTTAAAAACTTTTACCGACAGTTTTTCCCATTTTTTTTTTTTTTTTTTGTTTTTTTTGTTTTTTTTTGTTTTTTGCAGTATAGGATGCACCCAGAAATATGTAGGTTTCCTTCTCTGCATTTTTATGACAGAAAGTTGCTAAATGGTGATAAAATGTCTAGCAAGTCAGCTCCATTTCATGAAATTGAGGGCCTTGGACCATATGTCTTCTATGACATTGTTGATGGACAAGAGCATCGCGGTAAGAATTCTGGTGCATTGTCCCTTTACAATGAGCATGAGGCTGATGCTGCAGTTGAAGTACTTAGGTTTTTCAAGAAAAGGTACAGAAACCGTTTTAAATCCATTGTTTTTCAAGAAGAGGTTCACAAACTTCATTACAAGCCTTTTTTTTTGTTGCTACTAATCTTCTACTTCAATATATTGCTTAGGTACCCATCTGAATTTGTAGGTGGAAGAATTGGTATCATAACTCCATACAAGTCTCAACTATCACTTTTACGATCTCGTTTTTCAAGTGCATTTGGATCTTCTGTTATAGATGACATGGAATTTAATACTGTCGATGGTTTTCAAGGTCGGGAGGTTGATATACTCATACTTTCCACTGTTAGAGCAGGGGATCCTAGCACTTCTGCACTTGGGATCAACTCAAGCAGTATTGGGTTTGTTGCTGATGTACGAAGGATGAATGTTGCTTTGACAAGAGCCAAACTCTCGCTCTGGATCTTGGGTAATGCCAGAACTTTGCAGACAAACCATAACTGGGCTGCTCTTATAAAGAATGCTAAAGAGAGAAATTTGGTTATTTCAGTTAAAACACCTTACAAGTCCATGTTTAAAACAGCCTTTTGTAAAAATGCTGCTCCAAGAATTCCGGACAAGCATTCAAGACAGCATAAGCATGTTGAAAAGGCTAAAGATGTTAGCCAGCATGCAAAACAAAATGAGAGCATTGCAAAGCAAACCATTGAAAGGAAAATGAAATATGTAGGCTGTGCTGATCACAGTCAAAAAAGGGGTATAGGAGATGAAAAAGATTTTCTAGCTATTAGAGAAAATATCCCAAGTACTGGAAGAAGTGCCAGAGATGAATGCAAATTCCCTGTGAAGACTGATTCTTCTTCTTCAGTTACAAATGGTAGCAACAGAACCACTGAGGATGTCAAGTGTGCAATCTCAGGGAAACAAGTTAGAGATGGTGGAAGAAAGGGCAAAGAGAGTAGTGAAAAGAAAGTCAGTTTGGGGAATACACATATAAGCAAAAGAAAAGATAAATTTGAAAATTATAGGAGTAATTTGGATCCCTCTGAATGCGAATCGGGTGATAGCCAGAACCTTTTGAAATCACAAGCGTCAAAAAGACTGAAGAAATCTTCTGATGGTGATAGAAGCCAGAAAAATCAGGAAGTTGCAATTCCCTTACCTGAAAGCAGCCTTAAGGAGAGGTATGCTAATGATGGAGATAAAGTGCCCAGTCAAACTGGCACTGCTGAGGATTTGATTGCAAAAAGGAAAAAACAACGTGATGCTGTTGATGCTATTCTTTACTCTTCTCTGATATCTTCAAAGAAGTCTGAAACATCAATGAAACCTTTGCCTGCCAAAAGACCTTTCTCATCATCATCAAATGTAAGTGGTGGCATAAAGCCATCCAAAACAATAAAAGGTATGGAAGGTATTCCCCGGAATTGCTCTATTTTAGGTATTATACATTTATACATCTATTCTAATATAGGAAAATAGAATTTCAGCGAATTCATAAGTTCACTCTTGGTATATGTTTCACTAGCAATAGCTTTGGTTTCTGCATAGTGTAGGGTTGTTTTCATTTCCAATTTTTTATTATGAAATTATTGCGCACACCCAACACACCCATTGCGCATAAGCCTCGGCCAACTCCATGCAAAGTTGCACTGCACAACACTGCATATGCTGTCTACAACACACATTAGCCTGCAACCTGGCAGTGTCAGGCCATAACCATGGGTCCAATACAAGCATAAGACCACCATCAAGCCACCGACTCAACTTTTCCATATAGGCATCCACTTCAAAGGGGCAACATAGCCTGCTGTTGCCCACCTATCACATCCACCTAGCTGAGGCTGTGATATGCTCTCCTGCATGCTCATGGTTTTGTGTGGCTGACATGAGTAGAAGGTGTTGTGTGTGTCACATTACTCTTTATTTAACTTTCAGAAGTTATGAAATTTTGTTTGAGGTTTGTGTTACAACCTTCCCTAGGTGTGATGCCTATAAGAGTTTTTTGTTTTCATTTTTGAAATTCCAGCAACTTGAAACCTAGCAACCACACATTGATTCTCACATTTAAAACCCTAAAATCTAAAACTTTAATAAGTCCAATTTTTATTAGGAATAACAACTGGTAATCCATTTGTATGGATGTAATGCCTTCTATTCAAGAGGAGAAAAATAAGTTCTAAACTTTTAGAAGCTATGGAGCTTTGTTTGAGCTTTATGTGATAAAGCCTTCCTGAGGTGTGATACTTAGAAAGGTTTCTTCTTCTTCTTCTTTTTCTTATTGTTTTTTTTGGTCCTTAAATTCCTAGCAACATGAAAACTAGCAAACCACACAATGGTTTGTCGCATTTAAAACCCTAAAATCCAAAAGCGGTAGGTCGAGGGTTCGAATTTGGGAATCAACTTCAAAAAAAGAGTAATACTGTCTAACAATAACTTCTCTCAAACCCTGTAAAAATGGAAGCTTTGTGTATTGGGTACAACCTTTTTTAAAATTGTGTAAAATCCAAAAATTCAGGAACTCAAAGCCTTCCATCAATCGAATAGCCCCAAATAACCCACAAATCCAAAGTATTGTTCATGGGATACTTAATTCCATTCACAGCCCAGGACCAACCCAAACCTCAGATTTTCCCCTTCGTTTCATTCCCAAATTCTACTATTCCTCTTTTTTTTTTTTTTTTTTTGGGTAAGAAATCCTATATTGCTTATTTTTTTTCCTAACTTTTTTCTAAGCAAACAATAACCCTAATTCTTCAAATCCTAGCTTTCCAGGAATTCTAAATCTGATTTGGTTTCCTTTTTTTGTCCAACGTCATAACATAAATTTAAATCGAAATTGATTTCTCGCTACCTGCATCATTTGATTCTCCTCTCAACAAAACCTGATAGGCGACCTCCTACAGCTGCCCTATCTATCATATTACTTTGGAACTCCATGATAAATATAAAAAAGAAGTGGTGATAAGAGGTCTCCTTGCATTAAGCCCCTAGTGCTGTTAAAGAATCTTGTGGAACTAGCTTAATAAGGACACAGAATCTAACCAAAATGAAGCATGAGCCTATCAATGCCCTCCATTTATCCTTTTGATTCCTTAATTTTTGATGTCTTAAATTGCTGGACTTGGCCAGTTAAAATTTTATTCTGACCTCTCTAACAAGTCCTTTTTTCCCTTCTGTCAGTTCCATCAGCATCTTCAACTAGTGCATCACGAGATCAGATCCATCAACATCGCAGTAAGAGGGACAAATCTGTGGGCTCCCACGACGGGGGTGAAGCCTGATTCTGCTTGAAGTCATTTAAATATCTGGTTCAAAAAGTGAAGCTTTGCTATCATTGCTGACTTTCCAGGAACTGGAAAGGAGAGTTTAGGCTGGCTTGGTGCACCAACAGTAAGGTAATTGGTGGAACCCTCTGGCATTATCCACATATCACATATATCAGGGCCACCAACTGTTACAGATGAATTTCTCATCAGGTTTCTGATACATAAAATTGAAAACAGTTTATTGACAGCTGGTACTGTAAAAGTTATATGTTTTTAGTAGATGTAAATATGTAACTGTTAAAAAAAAAGTTGATGCAAGGATGTAATTATTGGTTCATAGTGCAAAAGCTTATTTTCTTTCATTGTGTCATGCATAATGCAGTAGCATCATTTTTGTTCTGAAAAATTAGTTTCAGATGGTCTTGAAAGTAGGATTGATTTGTCTGAAAAAGTGTACTTGGTACCACACACACACACATGCTGAATGGAATTGTTGATTAAACTGTGGTTCACTACAGGGATAAAGCAGCATGCTTCTGCTAGTGATGGCTGGGCAGCAGGTTACTTTTCGACATTTTGCATGCAAAGATTCTGAAGAAACATTTTTGGAACTCTTGGCCCTCAAGTTGCAATTGGGTCCTGAAGTGCCTTGCATTATCCAGATAATTGACCTCTAAACCTGCTGCCAATTTCAGGAATCCTTTTTGACCATTTCCTGGAGGTCCATATAAAATTCCTTGACATAGTCTGTCAATGGGTGGAGCCCATAATCGTTACCATATTGTCCATTGCGGATGCCTGCTTTCACTGTAGTGTATTAACGTCATTCAGATTCATGCTTGAAGTGAAGATAGTCACATAGTGGATTCTATGATCTCCATTACTGTTAGCATCATCGCTCCTGAGCCTTTTGTTGGCCATTAAACTGTGCAAAGACAACACAAAGTTTGTATAGTCAATAGAGAGTAGAGGAAGAAAATTGCCGGTTAATTCCAATGCTTAGAAGCGTTGTGCGTTACAGGACCTAGGATATGCTCAAGCATATAGCAGGAAGAAGTAAAAGGTTCACTGGAAATATTTTGAATGACATTCGAGTGCAAAGAAAATTCATTTTATTAGTAACAACTTACGGTAATTGTTATGAGAGGTAGCTATACTTGTATTCTGACTCGTTCTCCTCTCTCTCTCTCTCTGTGATGCTTTCACAGAAAAAAAAAAAAAAAAAAATAGAGAAGATATGTATGAAATACAACTTAATATTTTTATTTTATTTTTGAAGAATTTATATATTTGACTATCAGGACTTGATGTCATGTTATTATTGTTCACTAAAAGATTATCACACGTAATAAAGTTTTGTCATAGGACATGATCATACACGTGCTTATGATCTTTCTAAGAAACATGAAGAAACCTGTGTATGATAACTTAGAGAGGAAAAAGAAAATATAAATGTGTTTCATTTCATCTGGCTTATGTTCTACTATGTTAGTTTTTTTTGTTGGTAAGAACTATGTTAGTTAAGAGCGGCACTTTTGCTGTGTTGTTTCTTTTCAAGTTTTAAATTTTGTACTTCATCTCTTTGTTTCTTCTGATTAATTAAATTCACTTATTCATCGAAAAATAAAAAGGAAAATAAAGCAAAGCTGACTTATTTCTGTAATTCTATATTACCCTGGCAATATCCCTAGTAGTTTGGCAGTGATAGTGTTTTGTGTATCAATGATTCGGTCCAATCTGGCTTCTCAAGGCACATCTAGGAAAAAAAAAAAAAGATCTCTCTCTCTCTCTCTCTCTCTCATGCTTTATTTGGATATTGTGGGATGGCCAAGCTTATAATTGAAAATATTAGATATATGGGGGAGGTTTGCATTTTTTTTTTAATAATTCAGTAAATGTGAAGGGAGAAAATGGATTTAAATCTTAGTTTTCGACATAAAGGAGAATAAAAGGAGAACAAGGCTCTTGATTGGAGGGTGTTCTGCGTTGGGATGAACTTACTCTCTTCTATTTATTAACATTCTTTTGTTAGGATGAAAATAAGTTTAGCAAACAAGCCTCAACTAACAAAAACAAACATGTGCCATTCTTACCATGATCTAACTTTTGTGAAATGGGTATGGACTCTCAACAGATTAGTTATGGTCAGCTACATATATATATATTTTTTCCACCATTCTATTATATATAATTTTTGTTACTTTCTTAATTAGTATGTCACTTTTTACTATTTTTATTAATGATATTCTTGGTTTTCATATTTTTCTGTTTTCCTCAATTTGAATAAACTAACTCTCTCACTGATGTATTATTTGCTCCATTTTGAACATGGCCAAACTATCTCAAACAAAATTTTCTCATATTTTTATCAATAGGGGCTATCCCTATATTTAGGCGAATTTCTTCATTTCAAATCCTTCTTTCTCAGGTATTTTTAACTTTCCATATACATATACATATATATATATATATATATATATATATATATATATATTGTAGGGGTAAAGTCCCTAGATCAAACAATGGCCCTTGGGCCCTATATAGAATTCGATCACGTCCGAGGAGAAGGTGTGGGCGCCAAAAGGGCTCCTGACCTAATTCTTATGAGTCCAAACTTGTTTAAAAGGCGGTCCGAGGAGAAATGTCTCCTCGGACGTACCAAGTATGGCTCAAACATGCACCCTACTAGCAATAAAGAATCACTCCAACGAGTATTAGTAGCAGGGATGAGTCCCACAAGCCTGTGAAAGGGAAGATAGTATAGGATGTTAAGGGAGAGACCACAGCTGCCACATTAAATGCATGACAGCTACTTTTCTGGCCGCATTAATTTGGAGAGGACTGACGAACAGTATTACCTTGGCTACTACAACTCACAGATAGATGGGGGAGATGTCCGATGGGACGGGCACTCAAGTGAGGGTCCAGATGATCAACATGTGTAAGGTTCTGATGACTTCAAGGGGGCTATATAAGAGAAGGGAGTCCTCATGAAGAAAAGGAGGAAAAAAGAAGGAGGAACTGAGAACAGAAGAAGAAGAGAAGAAACACATCTCTGGACCAGAGATAGAGATACTCCCCATACGTCTCCTCGGACCGTATATTCAATGGACTTGAAGGAGATTTTCCTATTTTTGATTGTTGTATGACCCAAAGTTAACTAACACGTACTTCGTTAGGGTCTAGTTCTGTAACCCACCCTCTACAAATTCATTGTCTAGGGCTCCTTGGGCCGGAACCACATAATTGTTGGGCCTGGACCCCAAACTGAGACCCTATATATATATATATATATATATTTATATTAACATTCTTATTTCATGAATACGTTGCTTCTTACTAGTTCAACATTCAATACCATCAAACATAGATGGAGTTTTATAACAGTCTTATAACATTTTCTCTTTAACATAATAAATATTTTACAATCATACAATATTTCAAAGCATTTTTTTTCCACTACATTTATTTTTCTTTTGTCCTATAATTTGCATCATCTTTAATTTGTCAATTTTTATGAATTATTTATTCAGTATAATGAAAGCTTTTACTCTTTTGTATTTCCTTATTGTTAAGTCTTACAGTCTTTATTTTTGTTTCTATTTTACTAAACTTACATCATTTGTGACATAATCTAAATTATATTTGTACGTTCATTTCATTGCTGATTTTCTGACTGCAACAAAGTTTTTCTTGTTCGTTCAGCATGATAATGATTTAACATGATTAATAAGTGGATATTAGATGTTAAATTAGACTTATATTTTTATTGTTTAAAGAATTGGACTGTGGCCCATGATTTGTTGATGGCGGGCGATGACAAGTGAGGAAGTGATGTGACATATATTCAGTGGATAATAATGATGAGAAATGAAGGTGGGTTTCTTCTGGCATGTGATGACTGATGAGATGAAAATGACAGATGACGATAACAATCATCGTAGCCCAAATTATTGTCATGCAAAAGGTTGGTAATGATAACGCTACTGGGATGGAGATATATGAATTTGGGTTGGCAATCCAAAAACAAATTAATAAAGGTTTGGTGAACGAAAGAATTGGTTGGAGCTAAGCTAGCCATGCATTTTAATTTGGGGGAACGATGTGAATGTGATCACATAAGAAAGAAAGAGTGGACAATTTTTATCTTCTCCTGTAGGAATGAATGTGGAAACATGGAAATAAGTTTCACTACACATCGATCTGTTATAATATATTACTAGATAGAGAATCTAGACATAGATATATGGCGGTACTTATTATCCTATATACTACTACATACTCTACATGTGTACCGTGTTGCATTCTAACATGCATTAATTTGAAGTATAACTAATGTGGACCTGTGGAGAAATATATGGTACTTTACAATTTACGTTTTTATTTCACATGCATTTCAGAGAGAGAGAGAGAGAGAGAGAGAGAGAGAGAGAGGGAAAAAAAATAGGATACAACTGAGATTGTTATTGGAAGTCAAACAACCACCACCTGATTCATATCGACATTATAAAATAGGATACATGAGAAAATCATTCAAGCAATCTCCATTATTTGATACCACAGTAGGTGGAGAGTGGGGACTCGCACAAAGAGCGATACAACTCTTTTGTTTTTATCTTTTTTTTTTTTTAATAAGTAAAATATAATTTGAAATATATAACGTCTGTTTCATGATGATGATTATTCTTAATATTATTCTAATAAAAAAAACATAATTATGACTATACACCAAGCTCCAAGAATGACCCAAAAAGAAATGTAGATTAAGTAACAAACCATAAAAATTGTAATATTCTTTCCGGAACTTAGAAAACTTGGAACACAATATTGCGAACAAATTAAGCAATCTCATGCAGGAGAAATGTTATAGTACATTCTCTTTTCTTGAGAAAGAGAAGAAAAAAAAAAATGAAAAAGAAAAGAAAGAAGAAGCAAAACTGCATACAAACAGTTACAAGGTATTAGTTTACAAAGTCCTAAAGAAATAAAAAAGCATTGTGGCAGATGCAAACAATTTTCAGAATCCCAAAAGTAATGTGACGGCTTCAATGGTCGATGCATATATAATTTATGCCTTTTTCTCTCTTTTTTGTAGTATGGGTATTCTTTGGGCTCAAGTAATGTCTCCACTACAGATCACTCAGATAAACATGTGACCTGCACATGATTCAACCAGCTGATCATGCGTAATCTCAATCATCACCAATCAATGCATGACATGTGTGATCATTTTACTACCATGGAAATTGCCTTTTATTTTATTTAATTTATGTGGGTGGCCATTGTGTTATTTGGAACATTTTGTAATTAAACATTGGAGAGCCTCTTCTCTTTTTCTTGCTTCCTAGCTCATCTGTGGTGGTTAACACTTCATTTCTTTCCAATCCTGATTACATTCAAATAACATAGCATGGACTTAATAAAAGGAACTAAATGCTTTATTTAAGGCTTAACAGAACCCTCTCCATGCTTTTATTTGATTGCACGATGTTTCTGAACAAGCTCGTGAGGACGTATTGTTAGATATATTATCGCCTAAGTGGCACAAATCAATAATTGTAGGTCAATGTCATTATAGAACAAACAGTAACTTAATCTTAGGTTACTCTATAGTTAATTTATGATTAATTAATAAGTATCTTTTAGCATATACGTATGTACCTACATTGGGTTCATGATAATAAAAGGGCTTAATAAAATGTTGTCATGGGCTTTCATAGTATAAATGTAGACTGTTAGATCGAACTTTGAACTACGTAAATCTTCATGTGTTTTTGCTTTCCTGCTTTCGCTCATCGTTTAGTTATCACATAACTTTAACAAGTACTTCAGTTTAAAGAACAATTTTCGTGAAGCCAAATTTTGAACCGATTTATTATAATTAGCTAAAAAATTGCATGTAATCAGTGTGTAGAGTATCGACCTGTTAGTTTATTCAACTCCCCCTTGCAAAAGCTGTTGAGCGTCGGAAATATGATTGGAAGGGGTCCATAGAGATGTGGTAGCTTTCGTTTGGGAGTTAGGAAGAAAGAGAGTTGGAAAATAATTGTGTTGGTCAGGGGGATTTCATTATTTGCTTGTGGCTATTATATATTGAAACTTAGCTTATTGATTTGGTAGAACTGGTCGAATGAGTGAGCTAGTGACCCCATTCGGTTCACTTTGCTTGGTTTTTTGGTCCTAATGAATGAAACATCCCCTCCCTCTTCTCTTCTATTCCCTTTTGGAAGCAATGAGCTAGGATCGAGAAAACTGACACTCTCACATCGATCTCAACCAATTCCTCTCATCTGTACCTCTTTTGGCCCAATTATCGATTGCATGCATGCACTGATATTCATGCAGGCACTCAGATCAGAGTCATGGAGGGTAATTAAAAAAAAATAAAAAATAAAAATAAAGCAAGAAACTTCATGTATGGGTTGCAAAATATATATTCTATGGTAAAAGTGAAATATGGTCTCTCTTTCTTATTGTTATGGAAACAATGTTTTTGTTGGAGGCCGAGAGAACTAAACCCTCGTAGACTTTATAATTATCAGTTAGTGTAACTAATCTGAATCTAAACTAATTTATTTGAATTAATAAAATATATCTCTATAATCATTTATTAATTCCTAGTTAAAATAAGATAGGTTTATAATAACATTCTTCAATTCCCCTCTAAAAAATACCATTGTCCTTGGATAAAATATATACACTTAACTTCCTATACTATCATAATCCAAATCAATTTATTTGACAAATCTTAATAATTATTTATTATCCAATACTAGTTAAAATAAATTAAGTTCATAACACTCTTAATGCGTTTAGAATTAAAATTTCTACTTAGGGTATCATTAAAAATAAAAATAAAAATATATTCTACTTAGGGAGAATGTAACGGAGAGAGACCTTGCAAAGCATGTTGAGGATTGTTAAGAAAACTTAAATATAGGGGAAAAAAATACTGAAAGAAAATCTAGAATTAAATTAATTTACAGGATAATATTCTCTTCTAGAAGAAAATACACTTTATTTCAGGTGTATGTTTTTTGCTGGAAAATTATGCTCGATCAATATATAACCAATTTACTAGGAGGCCCAAGAGATACATACACACACGTGATAGGGTTCATAATTAACCAGCAGAAACTTTTCATCAATTATTCACATTTATATAATAGACTGCTATATAGTACACACTGTACATATTATAATGTACTTAAAAAGCAAGGGGTCATGTGAGCTTGAAAGTTGAAACAAACGAACAAATAATACAACAACAAATATTGTAGAGCAAACTTTTAGGAAACCCCTTATATATAGACAATTACTCAAAGACCCGTATATTGTACCATGTTAAATAATACTCAATATCTATATACGTACTCTTCTAGAGCTAACTTCGATCATATACATGTGCTAACCAATCATACATCGATTAAGATAATGACCCACACTTTTCCCAATATCTAGATGCTAATTACAAAATAACCGCAATTTTAAGTTTTCTTAAACCAAACTGTACGATTTGTCCATCTTCTACGACCTTTGACCGAATAATTAACTTCATGATTACTTTCTATTAACGTGGCCATATACTGAACCACAACAGTTTAATTATTTCCTCATTCGTTACACCTTCCTTGAATTATCTACCAATTGCGTTTGATTTGGATCGATGGCATTCCTAAAAAAAAAAAAAAAAACCGTTGGTCAAGGGTAACTTAACTTGTTCTATATGTGTAAACACTTTTTTTTTTTGGGGTTCACTACATAATATACAAAGGTAATATAATATACAAAGGTAATATGTGATAAATATACCACTAAAAAGTAAGAAGTTATCCTGGAATCCCCTACTTAGAGACCTAGGATGAAAAAACGCAAGTCATATGTAAGTTCCAAAATTCATGACAATTTAAGGGTACGTAGGATATATATTAACAAGATTGAGTATCAGAATTCGTTACCATCAGCTTGATCTCTACAAACTTAGAGAGTGTAACCTTAAATGAGTAATAGTTATTACACACACTAATACACATATACTATATGCGCACACACACTTATTTTTAATTGAAATGGTGACTTGAAGTCATAATTTCAGTTAAAAATAAGATGTGTGAATGGTGCATGTGTGTGTAAGAGTTATTTCTCTTCAACCAATGTTAACCAGTTAGCCATTAATTCTTTCATGTTAAATGATGTTTCCATGACTATATCGTGGAGCAATTTAATTCTAATTATAGTTTCCTCTCGTTCCTGTAACATTTTTTTTTTTTATAATGCGGGCCTTGTATTTTCATTTTTCTACAAATTTGAAAATCATTCTGAAAAGGAATCCAAAGTGGATGAAAATAATGAAAGCTTAAATTTAAAACTACAATTTTCTTTTCAGCTCAAAACAAAATTGAATGTATTCTAATAATAAATCTGGTGATGATGGCTCCAATCCGAAGAAAAAATATATGCTTCTCGATGTTATTTTAAATGCATGGGGAAAAATGTTTGATTCCATGGAACAACCAAGTACCAAAAAATAAAACGAGGTCCATGGCTAATCATTCCAAAGTTAGTCAAATAAAGATAAAATTAAATAGATTTCATGATTGAATGAAAAGTACGTCCATGTTCTATACCTGTGTACTATAAGATGTCAACTTGTGGGCTAATTTTTTTAAGTAATTTGATTTTTCTCTTTCATTATAAAAAAAATTGGCATATCACATGGAATTTCTTGAGTGCCATCTTCCACGATCTTCTAAGCAACCTCTAAAATCAAATAAGTAAAGACAACAAACATTTAAATAATTAATTAATAGAGACATCAATATTATACAGATATCAAGACAAAGCTGAGAGAGTAGTAAATAATTTTGGAGAGCACCTCCTTGGTAGGTTTTTACTGTTAAAACAGTTGCTTTAGATCCACTAGCAATAAATTAGACTGGTACTGTACGCAATGAGAGAGTTTAGCTATCTTCCAAATTCACATGTGGGATTGTTAAATGAAAAAATTAAAAATAAGAATATGCAGAACTTCAATTCAAAAAGAGGGAAAAACAAAATTTCCTTAATTAGATCCCAGTCTTATATTGCAAGTTGCATTATCATTGCATGTATATTAATATGGCTAATCTACAAGTTGATTTATACTATATATATATATATATATAGATGGTGGGGTTCATGAAATGAACCGCATTGTAAAAAAGTATATATTTCAATTAATTAAGGATATATATGCTTTTTCTATAAAGCATAGAAAATTAGTAACATTTAAACTATGAAGGATAAAATGTGTTAATGTTAACATTTTTAATAATCCAACCGTTCATCTTACATAACTAAAGTCTCAGTACATATAACTGACTTCTTCACACACACACAAGAAAAGAGAAAAAAAAAAAAAAAAGAAGCGAATATTAAGCTAAGAAAGTAATGTTGCAGAATCCAAGAAAGTGAAGCTAAAATATAAATTACTCACCTAGGGATTAAATCTCTAAATAAACAAAAACAAAAAGGCCTTGATCGATTGGTTATGATTCATGAGGCAGTTGCACCAGTAACCAATGTACCATAACTTTAATGAATAATGATATATTATATGTACAAAATAATAAAATATCAAATACTCATTAAATATTGCGGGTAACTCAGCGCACCACCAGCATCTTCAACTTCTTTAAATGCGTACACCACCACCCACTTGCGATTCATTCACACAAAGGAGCTGCTATAGCATTTGAAGGACACAACACTAGTTCTCTTTGCAGAAAACCAATTAACTTGATGGATTCAAAGAAGTCTAACAAGATCAGGGAGATTGTTAGGCTTCAACAGATCCTCAAGAAGTGGAAAAAGCTAGCAAATGCTTCAAAGAACAGCTCCAACACTACTTCAAGCACCAACACCAGCAATGGCAGTACTGGCAGTAAAAGCATCAATTTCATTAAGAGAACACTCTCTTTCTCAGATGTTTCAGGGGCTTCCAATGATGTTGTCCCAAAAGGGTTTCTTGCAGTTTGCGTAGGAAAGGAGTTGAAGAGATTTGTTATCCCAACTGAGTACTTGGGTCACCAAGCATTTGCGATATTACTAAGGGAAGCTGAAGAAGAATTTGGTTTCCAACAAGAGGGAGTGCTTAAGATTCCATGTGAAGTGTCTGTGTTTGAGAAAATCTTGAAGGTGGTTGAAGAGAAAAGAGAGGTGTTCTACTTGCATGAATTAGGTTTCAATGCAGACAGTGGGTGCTACTCATCAGATTGTGAGCTTACACCCTCTCATCATCCTCAAATGTGTAGATGATTACTTCATCGATTTTCTTCTTTACCAAATCTTTTTTTTTTTTTTTGTCTTTAATGTTGTGAATGTAATGTATGAGGGATCCAATATTGAGTGAGATCGGAGGAGGATTTAGGGACAATAATGTAGACTTCTCTTTATTATTGAGGGAAATTAGTTACTAGTTAGATATCAACTATATATGATCCAAATGTTATTGAATCTGCCATTATTTTGGTGCAAAGGATATCAGATTTTCTTCATTTGAATGAAAACATCGAGTTGCCTCTTAAGTGCAATTAGTAGTAGCTAGCCAATACTGTCATATATAGCACTGTGAAAATGGTATTTGTAAGGTTAATATGACATTTAGGATGCATTTCACTTCCTAATTCAATCTACTTTTCTTTTTCCTTCTTTATTGTTACGGTTACTTTTTCTTTTTTCCCCTGTTTATAGTGAATGCAATATATGGGAAAGAAAGAGGTTGGAGTAGAAAAATTCTTGTCTAGGTACAATTGGGAGCAGTGAAGATCCATATGTATCTAATATATATCTACCATTATAATTAACATAGTAAATGGCAATGAATGATAAAGACAAAGAACATAACTGATGTTAGTTGTTGGACCACAAGCTACAGCTACACCGCCTGGGTTTGAGCTACCCGGTCAAGGGACCTACAACTAGTTTAAGGTACAAGGTCTGGGCCAGGATATATAACAATTGTGCGTGAATTATATACTGGGTATCACTATAATTACCCTATTCATATTTATTTCCCTCATATATATATATAGTAATTGTTTATAAACACGGCCCAAAAAAACGCGGCCTAATGCCCCGCGTTTTGTTGTGATTCATTTTTTTTAGACCTTGTTTTGATCCTTCTGGCCTTTTGGCTGACTGGTTTGATGAATAGTACCGGTTGTAAAAAATTGGCTTTGTTTTTTTATTTTTGAAAAATCAAGTGGCTTTAATTATTTGGTCCTTTCAATTTTGGGAAACCATTTGGTCAAACTGAGACCAGTGCTTGCATCAATTTCATCGTTGTGATCATCATCACTCTCACTTTCTCTTTAAGGAAACCTTAATCCACAAACAAAATATCGTGGATCACTAATCTTCTTATTAAAGATATTTAATAAAGGTCTAAATATGTTGTACAGCTCTACTCCATGTTTATTGTATATCATCTATTTGAAGTTCAAGCAAAGAAATTCTAATTTTATTTGTATTACAAGTATTGTAAACTTGTGGTAGCTACAATCCTAAACTAAACATAGACTATAGTCTATGTTTAGTTTAGGATTTACCTACTTCAACTACACTTTAATGGATTTATTGTAAAAGAAAAGGCTTAATAGTAATTAAATATGTAGTAGGCTTTTAAGGTTGAGTCAGCTTGTATATTTCTCTTTATTCTCTCTCTGCCTTTTTATTTTATTTTCATATTTTCTGCATACACTTAATTATAGCGTAAAAAGTTATATTTATCTTTTCTAACATGATATAAGAGTTGCGTTTTATCTTTTCTAATATGATATTAGAGTAATGTTTCCATGACTTTCATTAACATATATCATCAATCGTTAGATCTATGTTCGTTCTCTAACAATTATTGCCAACCATTCTATAAGAGTCGTCTTGATCTGTTACATATCATGGACACTGTCTAGATTTGATAAGACAATCTTGGTGATTTAACAACATTTAAAAGGAAGATGTATATGTCTTTTGCATTTGATCATTTTTGGTTTCCTTTTGAACAAGTGAATCCATCATCAACCATAATTCGCTGAGTACCACATACTATATATATGTTGATTGGTAGCCTAAATCCTTTAACTTTATTTCGAATAAAATCTTTTTGTCATGTTAGGTCGCGTTACTTAGATGACCATACTTCTGATCAGTAGCATTTATTGACTTTATTTTTAGTCACGCGACCTTGTCATCTTCAAGTAGCGTTTTAAGGCCACACTTTCTATCAATAGCCTCCACATGTATGATTTGCAATATGTTAAGCATTCAATCTTCAATCATTACACACATTTAGCCTTCAATATTCTAGCTTGTCATATGTGCTTTTAATATGGCCTAGCTTTGTCCACTCCACATCTAATTCGGTTATAATTTTAAGGCCCAAGTATGTCCTATAACTTTATTTTAGGTTTATTGTATCTAATAATCTTTACTTGAAGTGCAAACAAATACTTATTTTGCAATAATGTAACTTTGTGTTAATTATTCTATGATTAGTTTAAAATTTAATCTACAATAATACCCTTAAATAAATTCATTGTAAAAGATAAAACTTAATAACAAAAATGCAATCATCAAATTCTTTTTGTTGTTGATGCATGCCTTTAAAGTCAATCATGTAGTAATTACCGATGTTCTATTTTTTTTTTTTTATCTTCCTAATTTTTTTCCCTATATTCTTATACACATTATTACGGTGATAAAGTTGTGTCTGGTTATCAAATCCCATACAGCATGTCAGTCATGTAATTGTCCTAAAAAATTCTTATGAAGTTTTATTTTTAAAAAGTGGGCACAATGGGTTCAAGTGATAGTGTTGTATTAATGACGTATTTTGTGGTACTCCATATTTATAGTTTGAAGTTGAATCCCACCTTTTTCTTCCCAATTTTCTAACTATCAAAAAAAAAAAAAAGGTTTAACTTCAATGGCCTAACTGTCAATAAATTGGCAAGTGAACAACGAAAACTGAAATTTATGTCCACGTTTCTATTTTTGATAATCCTGTCGACCATGTTTCTTTTAATGCACCACTGAGCATTTCACTCTGATTATTTCTTTTTCTTATATACCTCACCATCATATTTGATATATGATTGGTGTTTTTAAGTTTTTTTACTAGGCCTAGTTGAGAAGCACAGACGTAAAGCCATATAAACTCAGCTCGGGGTTTGAACCAACCCTACGGGTCCAAGGCCTTTGACCAGCATATCCAGTCTAACACTGCATGAAGCATGATTCTACTTTAAATTTTTAATCCAATCTGGTTTTTAGTGACGGATTTCCTTATAATATTCTCTATACCATGTTCATTTCAGCTTGACAGCAGGCAAGTTGCATTAAATATCAAAGTGTTTGCACTCATTTCGACAATATTAATTTTAAGCAATCTTTCCGCTACTGCATGATCAGTAGTAGCATCACAGGAAATTCACAATTTTATACTATGGGCTACTCTTATCTTTGAAGCATTAGAATTTCCAAAGAGTCAAAGATAAATATTTTAACTGCTCTATCTATGTGCTATTATCCAAAGAAACAGCCAGTCTCTCCCCTCTTGATCAGTCTCACGTGGCTTTTGCTCATTGCTTCCTTTTTAGATTGGTAAGTGGTGTCTGATTGAAGCTTTGCAGCTGTGTGAAACGAATTGAAGATGCATGGCTACAAGGAACATATCTCATAAGATTGTAGAGTTGACACACTACTTGAAAAGGAGAATATGCATATGCATCTTTCCAATGCAATGAGCCAATGACAAATTTGAATTGAGGAACAAAATGAAGGGATTCTGGTGTGGACAATGGATGCATGCCTTCAACTTTTACTTGCGTTTATATAAGTGGTAAAGAATGATTTTTTTTTTCCTTATTTGATTTAGAATTTTTTTCCCATTTTTTTTCTCAATTGGTTAGAAAATTAGTAATTTGTAGCTTGGGAAATTTTTTGTTTTTTTTTTTATAATTCAATAATTGGGAGTGAGAGAATTTGAATTTTGAGCGTTTCTATTGAAAAAAAAATAAGATGCCAATTGAATTACAAAGTTATTAGTAAAATCCTATGTAAAGGCTCAAAGGAATAGAAATTATTTTATATGACTAGAGGATTAAATCTAATAAAATGCTATTAATTTTTGTCCATGATATTATTTGAAATGGCCATTGAACCCTAACAAATATGACACTTTTTCCTTTTACAAATCTGTCTTGATTTTAAACTTTAAATTCTAAATATAGTGAAATTCTTGTTAGTGCGATTAGGGCTAACCTATAGCGGTTTTTGTACAGGGCTGGCCCTGGGCCCTACATTCCTCAGGCCCGAGCCTTATGGTACATCATATGATCCTGTCCCCATTCTTGGACCTTAAGCCTCGGCCCAGACACCTTAGGGCCTAATTTGGGCTCAAGAGTTGATATAAGACCACGCTAGCTTGAATACCCCAAGCAAACCTCTTTCGATCATTTTTAGCCTGGTTGGGAGAATTATTGCTCGGGTACACCCTATGCCCAGCCACCCGAATGTGTCCGCGGAAATCTCATTGCCGAGCGGGCTTCAAGAGGTGGGTATGAGTTCCGATGCCACTACCACCTCACCCATCTAAAGGCAATGGAATTGGACCCTTATTTGCACTAGTAAGGGGGAGCAATCATAACATCCCCACTTACCTTGGCCTATAAATAAGAGAAGCTGATGAGGAAGAGGGGGTTGGCAATTCTAGATAGAAGGTTGAGAGGAAAAAAGGGCAGTCACTTTGAGAGAAAGTAATTCTATGAGGTAAAGAGAAAGGTTTGAGTAAATTGAGGTGTATTCAGGTTGCCGAGTATAGGACCACCCATAGTAGGAAACCAAAAGCCCATAAAACAAATAGATTGTGAGCCTAAGTAGAGGTTAGGCCCAATAATCATACATAGGGTATCCACAACTGGCGCCGTCTGTGGGGATCTCCTACAAAGCTGTGGTTCGAAAGATGTTCAGGGAGTTATGCTGAAAGTGCCTCTAGGGGGTCTTCTCAGGGATCTACTTGGTGAGAGCGGAGGCACAAAAGGCGTGAAGATAGGGATCGAGAGCAAGAGGAAGAACGATCCGACCTTAGAGAAGGGTCATATCAAACACACTGGATGATGTCAGGAGCTTTAGGGCACGAGCAATTTGACGAGCGAGATGAGGAGCTTGAGCGGTTGCGCAGGCTGGTGAGAGATCTAGAGTTGGAAGTAAGAGGTAGGCAACGGAGAAGGACCGAGAAGAAGAATCCGCTAGTGGGGGAGGACGTTACGAAGCTGGGACACATTAGTTTGGTCCTGATCGACATCGGGAATGTTCACGTTCACGGGAGTACACAGATCGAGACTCGGAATCCTTGAAAGAGTGACGACCTAGGAATGCTGCCATGGACGCTATGAGCCGAGCCTTACGTAGAGCTGCTCAGTCACCATTTTCAGATGACATTGAATAGGCCCTAATGCCGAGCAGATTTACGTGCCCACCATTCAACGTTAGCCACTATATCCAGATGATGTCCTTGCACACTCATAATGACGTGCTTATGTGTAAGATATTTCCTTCAAACCTCGGGCCTACTGCTTTGAGATGGTTTAATGGGTTACAGAAGGGTTCCATTCACAGTTTCGCTGAGTTGATCCAAGAGTTTGGTGTTCGGTTTGTAACTTGTAGCCAGGTCTCGCACCAGTAGACGCATTACTATCCATGAAGATGAGAATAGGGGAAACCCTTCGCAACTATGCCAGTCGATATTAGGAACTCTACAATGAGATCGGTGGGGGTAATGAGAAAATTGTGGCGAGCACCTTTAGAATGGGGTTGCCCAAGGACTCTGAGCTATGTGAGTCGCTAACGAGGAAGCCTCTCGAGGATATGAGGTAACTTATGAGGCACATTGAGAAGTACAAACGCCTAGAGGATGACCGGTTGCAGAGTAAAGGAAAAGCCTCGGTGATGAGTCGTCCTCGGCAGGGCGGCTTTCAACTAAGGCCCTAAAGGGATTTAAGGGTTCAAGAACCAGAAGCATAAATGGGGGAAGTGAATATGACATTCAAGGAGTAGGTACACAGGATCGTAGATCGAATTAAGAATGAGCCATACTTCCGGTGGCCGAACAAGATGGGGGGTGACCCGTCCAGGAGGAACTAGAACTTGTACTGTACTTACCACAGAGATAAGGGGCACACCACCGAGCAGTGTCAGGTATTGAAGGATCATCTTGGGCAGTTAGTAAAAGTGGGGTATTTGAAGGAGTTTGTGGTGGATTCAGAAAACCGAGTTGCCGGGCAAGGTTCACAGCAGAGGGGGAATCCTCTCCTACCCCCATTAGGAGTGATTGGGGTCATCCACGCTACCCCGGGGGGTGCTGCTAGGAGGAAAGGTGTGTTGGCTGTAGTACCAGTAGAAGACTGCTTGGGAAAGAAACCGTCCGGGAAAAAGATGAAGTTCACATGAGAGCCTATTGCTTTCAACGAAGATGACTTGGAAGGAACAATTCAGCCACATGATGATGCTTTGGTGGTGATGGCCAGAATAAACGGATTCATAGTGAAGAGGGTGATGATAGACTAAGGGAGTGGGGCCGATGTGATGTATCTGAACCTGTTCAAAGGGCTTGGGTTTAAGGACGAAGACCTCTCGAAATACGATACGCCTCTGGTCGGGTTTGATGGCCAGGTGGTGATTCTCGAGGGGCAAATTTCCCTACTCGTGAATATGGAAGGAAAGGAAGTAGTAGTAACGGTTATAGTGGTCTTGTTCGCGTAAAATAATTTGCAAGCGCACAGAATCGTAACAAGTAGTAAAGTGTTTTTAGAAAACGAATATCGAACCCACAGGGATTAACTATGTTATTGAATACCGAAATTCACTAAATTAATTACTATTTGGAAAATCGAAAATAAAAGGAAGTTCTACTATCTAAATTAAATTAAACTATTATGAATAAAAAAAAAATTAACAAAGTGTAAAAATCTAAAAGTGTAAAAAAATATGATAAGAATGGATCTAGAGCGATTGATTTCACCTAACAAATCCCACACAATTTATTCTTACTAATTATTAAATTCTAATAATCTCCAGTTGATGATTAAAAATTCCTTAACTATTCAATATCTTCTCTCGAATAATATCAAAGATATCTTCAACTAACAATTCCATATCTCTATGCGAATTTAATTAACTGGAGACTCATTACACACTTTGAATTTTCTAAAAAAAAAATCACACTAATCGCAGTAAAGCATCTCTACTTTCGCTCAACTAATGGTGTTTAATTCTAGAACTAAAATAACAAATCACCTTTCGGTCTCATTGTCATTCAATTGATCAATCAATAATTCGTAAAAGAAATATTAAGCATTAAGAATAAGAATTAAACACTCAATCATGGAAATATTAAAAATAAAATAACTCAGAATATAAATTGTGTGTTCATTGCTAGACTACATCAACGCTCTAGAAAATAAAATTTAGTTCATAATCAAATTGAAAAGAAAACAAATAAAACTTATGTGTTTTATGGAAATTGGTTGATCAACATGAAGCGGTGCCCCTTTGTCCTCAGAAAGACTCCAAAGAAAATTCTTCAAATACGACCCTCTTTTTCAGAAAGACTCCAAAGAAAATTCTTCAAATGCGGCGCTCTTTCTTTCATGTTTCTAATCTTTCTATTTATAGGAACAGTACAGAAGTCCCTCACTGACTGAAAGCCCAATTGTCCTGCCCTTTTCAAACTCCTCCACGTGTGACTTTATTTTTGCCTTTTGACTTCATGCGCATATTAACATTTTTGGGGTCTCTTTTCTTGGACTCTAGTGGTGGGCTCATTAAAAAGAGAGATATTACTTGTGGTTTTCAGGCTGGGAAGTCCTTGGGCCAAAGAAGAAAACATTTGAAAGCCCAAAACCGATTTTTGGCCTCAGAGGACCATTGGGAAACACGTGAGTGCTCAACAGAGGAGGGTGTTGGGCTCAAGGAGCAAACCACTGCCAGCACAGTTGAACTGCTGCGTTTCTCCGTACCCAGGCTCATCGGACTAACAACCATCGGAATCTGAAAACTGGTATCTTCCTTTCTTCTTTCTTCCTCCAACTCGACTCGGCAAGCAGCACAATGTTTCTCAAAAACCCCCTTCCTCCAATTGGACCAATCTTGAGACCCAGACCGAAGAAACCCACCAAAACCCAAAACACCACAAATAAAGCAAAAGGAAGGAAGCCACTCCATTTGAAGACTAGATTTGAAATAAAACTGGAAGATCTTTATTTCTCTATCTACATACCTTAGATCCAAACCCATCTTCTAGGCAGATCTTGAAGTCGACTTGAAAGCTTGCACGCGCTCCTCTAGGATGTTCGATCTCATGGCTGAAGTGGAGCTTTCATCATCCTCAAACGTGGTGAGATGAAAATGCAGAAGTTCTCTAGTGGTAGCTTGATCCATGTTGCTGAGGGGACCTTGAAGGCTATAGAGACTTAGAAAATACCCGAATAGGGAGAGGGAGAGAGAAAGATTGGCACTAAGTTTGCACCATTTCTTTTAGTTTGAAAGTTTAAGATGTAGATTAATCTGAAATCTTCTCATTCCTTCAAAGCACAAATGAATAGATAAAAATAAATAAAAATAAAATAAAATCAAAAGAAATAAATGAAAACTACCAATTTTAATAAATAAGAGGATAATAAAAATCATGTAAAAATTACACTTATCAGTTTTCTCCTTATACGGCAATCCTGGAAAGGCCGTGGATCCATGTGATGGGGGTAGTCCCATCCACCCTGCACGTGAAGGTTAAGTTCCGTACCGAGCAGGGCATTGCTATAGTGAGGGGAAGCCAATTGGCCAGACAATGTTTAGTGGCCGCGGTTGATCGGAAGCATAAACAGGCCAAGTAGAAGGAAACATCCGAGCAGGCCCCTTTATAGCAATTACAGGAGCCCCAAGAGGGATTGGGGGCTAGCTGTGCCGAGGAATTAGTCAGAATAAGAATATTGCTGGATGTTGACAAGTGTTCTCAACTACGGCAAGTATGGGGGATAAGGATAGGGTGGAGGTGTTACTTTTTCTTATGCAGAATATAGATGTGTTTGCTTGGAGCCCATATGAGGTCCCCGGGATGGATCTTGAATTCATAGTTTACAAGCTTAATGTAGACCCATCATTCCCTCCTAAGAAGCAGAAGCTGAGGAGATCGGCTAAGAAGCACGTCGAAGCTGTTAGGCAGGAAGTTATGAAATTGAAGGAAACTGGGGCAATACGGGAGATATTCTTTTCAGAGTGGCTTGCAAATACCGTGATGGTTAAAAAGATGAATGGTGAGTGGAGGGTTTGCGTCGACTTCACTGACTTGAACCGAGCATACCCTAAGGATCTGTTTCCCATGCCGAAGATTGATCAGCTGGTAGATGCCACCTATGGACACCCGAGGATGAGCTTTCTAGATGACTTTGAGGTTATCACCAAATTGCCTTGGTTGCCGAAGACTAGGAGAAGATGGCGTTTATTTCCCCTGATGCTAACTATCATTATATCGTAATGCTATTTGGGTTAAAGAATGCCGGGGCCACATATCAGCGTATGATGACCAGAATGTTTAGGGACTAGATCGGGCGCACTATCGAGGTATACATTGATGATATGGTGGTAAAAAGTAAACAAGAGGCGTAGCATGTTGGCGATCTCAAGGGGGTGTTTGAAGTGCTCCGAAGACACAAGCTGCGCCTCAACGCTGATAAGTGTGTTTTCGGAGTAGGGGTTGGCAAGCTCCTAGGATATTTGATCACCAACGGAGGGATAGAAGTTAACCCATATCAGATTGCAGCAGTGACATGTCTTAAACCACCGAGCAATCCAAAGGAAGTTCAAATACTGACTGGTATGTTAGTCGCCCTTAATCGGTTTATTTCCAAATTTGCTGATCGGTTCCGTTCGTTCTACCAGCTTCTGAAGAAATGAAAGGGATTTCAATGGGACAAGGAGTGTGAAAGGGCTTTTCAGGATTTGAAAGAGTATTTAATGCGGGCCCCTATGCTGATAGCCCTAGAGCTTGGAGAAGACTTATACATGTACCTCTCGGTGTCCGAACATGCTGTGAACGTCATACTGCTGAGAGACCAGGGTGTGCAACAGCCTATATACTATATCAACAAGACCTTGGTCAATGCCGAGATGAGGTATCTACCTTTAGAGAAGTTGGTGTCAGCGTTAGTTCATGCCACGAGGAAGTTACCCCACTACTTCTAGGCTCATACGGTTTACGTATTGACCGAGTATCCTCTACAGTCGTTACTTAAGAGATCCGATTTCACGGGAAGAATAGTCAAATGGGGGACTCGGCTGGGTTCCTTTGATATTAGGTATAGGGCTAGAAGCTTGGTAAAGGGTCAAATACTCGCCGATTTCGTTGCGGAGTTCTCCCCGAGGAGGGGGGATGAGCTGGTCTGCTTTGTAGAGGTGGTCCCGTGGAAGGTGTTCGTGGACGGTGCATTCAGCGCATCAGGAGCTGAGGTTGGAATTGTAGTTATCACACCAGAAGGGATAAAACTAGAGCATTCCTTTAGATTGGGCTTTAAGGCCTCTAATAATGAAGCCGAATATAAAGCTCTGCTTGCTGGATTGAGAGTTGTTTCTGATCTAGGCGCTAAGGAGGTGGAAATCTACTCAGACTCCCGATTAGTAGTCAATCAAGTGCAGGGAAGCTTTGAGGCCAAAGACCCCTGGATGATGGAGTATTTATAGGAGGTGAAACAAGCGATGGGCTATTTTCAGAAAGTTAGAGTGATTCAAGTAGCCCAAGGACAGAACCGGCATGTTGATTCCTTGGCCATCCTAGCGACATCATTAGCTGAGGAAATTCCTCGACTAATAAAGGTGGAAGTGGTAGCAGAACCAAGCATCAATGTAGGGGTTAATGTTTCGATGGTAACAATGGTTGGACCATGTTGGATGGACCCAATTATCGATTTTATAGTCGAAGACCAAGTGCCATCAAATGAAAAAAAAGTGGAAAAAGTACGCCGGACAGCAGCTCGGTATTGGCTATCAATTGATCGGAAGCTATATCGAAGATTTTTTGACAGGACCTACCTACAATGCTTGCACCCCAGCAAGGTTGAAGAACTCTTGGTCGAGCTGCATGAGGGAGTGTGTGGCAGTCATGTGGGAGGACGTTTATTAGCCCATCGAGCAATGACTCAGGGATTTTGGTGGCCGCGCATGCAAAGGGATGCTATTGAGTATGCGTGAAAATGTGAGCAATGTCAAAAGCACGCCCCAATGATCCAACAACCGGTAGGAAACTTAAACCCCATTATTAGCCCTTGGCCCTTGCGTAGTGAGGGCTGGATATCGTTGGTCCATTTCCTTAAGCTACGGGAAACCGAAGATTTATCCTAGTGGCTGTGGACTATTTTACCAAATGGATGGAGGCGGAGGCGTTGGCAAACATCCAGGATGTGGATGTTAAGAAGTTTGTATGGAAGAATATAGTGACAAGGTTTGGGGTCCCAGAGTCACTAGTGTCAGACAACGGGTTGTAGTTCGACAGCAGAGCTTTCCGCGAGTATTGTAGCGATCTCGACATTACAAACTGGTATTTCACCCCGGCATATCCACAGAGCAACGGCCAAGTTGAGACTACAAATAAAGCTATTGTGAATGGGTTAAAAAGGAGGTTAGAAGGTTCTAAGGGTAGGTGGGCAGAGGAGTTGCCTAATGTTTTGTGGGCATACTGAACAACCCCGATGAGGTCCACGGGGGAAACCCCTTTTTCTCTAACATATGGAGTAGAAGCAGTCATACCGGCAGAGGTGAACTTGTGCAGTGCCCGAGGTTCAGGATTTGACCTCTCTGAGAATTCAGAGTTGATGCTAAAATAGTTGAACCTGTTGGAAGAACGCCGGGAATCAACGACTATACGGCTAGCAGAGTATCAGCAAAAGCTTGCTCGAAGATACAATCGAAACGTGAGGAAAAGGGAGCTTGGAGCAGGGGATCTAGTACTTCAAAGATTAGTGGGGAATACACAGGACGTCAATATAGGGAAGTTAATACCAACTTGGGAGAGACCATATAGAGTTACCGCCATTACAGGCGTAGGGGCGTATTATTAGGAGGATTTAGACAAGAGACCTCTCCCTCTGCCGTGGAATGTCCACAATTTGAAGAAATTTTACCACTAGACTATCAGTCCACGGGGGTACATATTAAGTGTAATGTTATGTGTGCGTATTGTTAATTAATGCGAAAGTGATGTTTATCCATGCAGGTGCATTTGTACTTTTAATTTCATTGTTGCTAACTCATTAGCCCTGGACAATATACGCGGAGAAGGCTAGGGCAAATTATTCTAAGGACAGAAGTTTGTTCTCGGTTCGATGTTCATCACCGAGTGGGTGGAAACCTTACGCTAAATCATTCTAAGGACAGAAGCCTGTCCTCGGTTTAATGTTCATCACCGAGCAGGTGGAAACCTTGCACTAAACCACTCTAAGGACAGAAGCCTTCCCCCTGGTTGATTTTATCATCGGGCAGGTGGAAACCTTATGTCAAATTATTCCAAGGACCGAAACCTGTCCTCGGGTCGTTTCTTAACACCAGGCAGGTGGAAACCTAATTCTAAGTTCTATCTAATGGCAATCCTCCTCTCGATTAGGTCTTTCTTCACCAGATGGGAGGGAATTTTAAACTGTGTCCAAGAATCACGTAAAACCAATCTCGCGAATACAACCCACATCACGGGAAAGGTAATTACCCTACATCCTCCTAAAGGTTCAACGTATGACAAGTTTAGTTATTGTTGCCAAGGAGCCAATTCTTTCTAGAAAAATGTGATCTATCCTAGGCCGGTCCCAGCCACCATGCATACATAGATGTTATCCGGCCTTTTGAAGATAAATAAGGGAGCAGTTTCAATTGCTGATCAGAGGCAAACCAGGATTAAACTACCTGGTCATTGGGAATATGTGTGTATATAAAGGAGAGATACAATCAAAGAGCATGATTGAAATAATAACTTTAATAGCAAGCATTCATAAGCATAATTAAAACAAGCAAAGAAAAACTAAACCAGTGTTTTGTCACCACAGCCCGGTGAATACAGACAAATAAAACTTAGGTAATTAAGAGTTAAACTATTGTTCCGTCACCACAATCTGGTGACTTAGGCAAACCTAATGAAAGAAAAGTAAACCAAGATAAGAAAGGGGGGATAATAAAAGCTGGTCAAAAGCATAAGCTTTAAATGGCAGGATCGTTGGTCGGAGAGAAGGCTGTGTCTCTAATAGGCTGGTCGGGTATACCTTCAGATGGTTGAGCTGTTGTGGGAGGCTCGGTTTGGGCGCCCTCAAGGTGATCGCCAGCACGGAGGCTGTTGGTGACTTCCAGGTCAACTAACTCCACGTGGGAGTTAATTTGCCGCACCAAGCCCCTCATGCTGGCTGTTTCTTCTTCTTCATCGGCGTTGGGGGGATTCTGGACAGAGGGAACATAGTTCAGGAAAGGGGTCTGAGCGGGATTCCTTAATGGAGAATTCTTAGGAACCCCCATTGCTTGCAAGGTAGCTAGCCACCCCTCCCCGAACGCGAGCCTTTGAGCCTTGTGGATGACAGGCTCCACGGAGTTTTCTGCGTCAGTAAAGCCCTCATTGTACCATTTTTTCTCACAAGCCTCCAAAGCCACCTTCAGGTTGGCAATCTCATCAGCTTGTGCGAGATTCAAGCTTTCCGCCTCTGCCAGCTTGAGCTTGGTCCCCACGAGCTTCATCTCCAACTCTGCCCGCTCTTTCTCTGCCAACCCCCAAGCCTTCTCTAAGGCTTTCACCCTCTTCTCAACAGCCTCGGCGGCCTTTTTCTGGTCTTTCACCGTGGCCTTGGCTACATCCTTGAGGGCCTTCTCTCGTTCGGCATCCTCAGTGGCCTCCCTCAACCTCCCGTCAATAAGATGGGTTAGCTGCGTGACTTGATTGCACAAAAGCCACAATTATAAAGAAAAGGAGAATACACACGCTTTGTAGTAAAAAGAAGAAAAGCAAGAAGGTGTATTATCACTATAGTATGCCACTGTAAGCGCTTGGCCAACGATTTTTCATTCGCGCCCAAGAAGAAATGGACGACTTCTAGCAGCAGCAGTCCCTGAACTAGACTTTGGGCCACTCGCCCCCCTCCCCCTGTGCCCACACCCTCATGTTGGCAGTTACCGGCAATGGCTCAGCACTGAGCGTATAGGTGGGTTACTAGCTAGGCTCTTGCCATGAAGAGGAGGTTGCATGAGACCCTATCTGGGTGGTTGGCTGAGCATCCCCATGGGATTCACGGATGGTAAGCCCACTAGCAGCTCAGGAGTCCTTGACGGTGCGTCCCTTGCACCTGTGGTGGGTTGCTCAGTTGTACGCTGTCTCTTCCGAGAGCGACTGGGGGGAGGAGGAGGGGGATTCGGATCACCGCCTTGGGGTTCTTGTTGTCGGGCTACTTGCCGAGTGCCAGGCAAAAACCGGTTAACAGTCAATGCCAATCTCGTCACCATTTCTAAGCCGGAATTGGATTTGGCTCCTGAGGAATGTACGGACTCGGCTGTTGTCGGCTTAGCAACTTGCACCAGAGCTTCAGGCTCCTCAACAGGCATGTGGACTCTCCGGCTCCGAGACACAAGTTTGGCTGATTCGTCCCTCACCGGTGCAAGGTCTTCTACAGTAATATATCTAGGTCCCAAGTCTCAAGCTTCATCGATGGTCAGGGTGGGCGGAAGGAAGTTGGCGTGCCGAGCGTCAATGTATGATAGCAATGGGCTGTCCATCAACAGAGTCGGGCCGAAGGGCTGCTAGGTAGTGTAGACAGGATTGCAGTTGAGAATCAAGTGTGAAGCTCGGAGCTGCCCATCAAAATGCACGAATATTTCGGATCGAAGTATGAAATTTATGTCCTTCACGTGCACTACCCTAAGATCTGGCCTGAACGTTTTACTTTCTGCATCAAAATAACACGAAAGCGGGTTAGTGTCTATTTAAGCAATGATAAATCGTAATTAAGAAGTATAGATGCTCGGTACCAACCAACTTTACGTGGCGATAGCGGACAAGGGAGCTCATCAGCGAGCCAGTTGTCGCTCACCCGGACAAATTCTCCTGCCAAGTTTCTATTCGAATTGGGCAGGCATGATATAAGTCGTACCCTCATATTCCTAGTCTTTAAATAATAATCCGACCTAATATTGCCGCATAGACTATACATAAAGTTGATGTCATAGTGGTTCAGTTGTAACCCGAATATTTAATTTAACCTACTGACATAACTCACAACTTGAAAAAAATTTGGGGGTAGTTGGTTAGGGCATAGACCATAGAACCTAAGGGTACCTATGACGAGAGGATCTAATGGGAAACCTAACCCCGCCTTCAAGTATAGCCATTAAAGGAAAGAATGCCACATTTAGACCAGAGCCCCTGTTGAGAGCAATGTTGCCCTCATGGCAGTAAGCAATATCGACATCCTTTGGGACGCCATAAGCCTCTCTAAAATTGGCCAAGGTAGTCCCAAGTGCAAGAAGATGAGAGTATCCCATCTCTAAGCTATGAAGCGAAGAAAAATTTGAAAGGAAGAAAGGGAAAAGAGAACTTACTTTGGGCTCTAGAGAGTGATGATTTGGAATGGAGTTTTTTTTTTTTGCACAGGCAGAGAAGAAATTGAAGTTGAAAGGATGTAAAAAATGATATGGACAAACAGAGGGGACTATTTATAAGGACTAGATGGGAGTGAAAGCATTAAATGGGGGAGAGGCGGAAAACTCTTCCACTCCCTTTGGTAACCTCCACACGCGTGGGCACGGTTCATGAACTATCAGACAGTTCGCGAACTGGCAGGTTATAATAATTGATGGATGTGACAGCCTAGCATGGTGCTTCTAAGAGAGCATTAATGGACATCTGGTTCACCTAACAACTGACGATTAAGATTCTCGGGGGATCACCACCACTACTAGACTGTCCTTGATTCCTTCCTGGTAGCCGGGAATAAATCAAGGGGTGGCTATTATACGAGACTGGCCCGGGGCCCTACATTCCTCGAGCCCAAGCTTTATGGTACATCATATGATCCTGTCCCTATTCTTGGACCTTGAGTCTCGAACTAGACACCTCAGGGCCTAATTTGGGCCCAAGAGTTGAAATAAGACCACGCTAGCTTGAATACCCTAAGCAAACCTCTTCCAATCATTTTTAGCCTGGTCGGGAGAATTATTGCTCGAGTACACCCTGTGCCCAGCCACCTAAATGCGTCCGCGGAAATCTCGTTGCTAAGCGGGCTTCAAGAGGTGGGTATGAGTTCCGATGTCACTACCACCTCACCTACCTAAACACCCACCTAAAGGCAATGGAATTGGGCCCCCATTTGCACTAGTAAGGGGGAGCAATCATAACACCCCCACTTACCTTGGCCTATAAATAGGAGAACCTGATGAGGAAGATGGGGTTGGCAATTTTGGATAGAAGGTTGAGAGGAAAAAAGGGCAGTCACTATAAGAGAAAGTAATTCTGTGAGGTAGAGAGAAAGGTTTGAGTAAACCGGGGTGTATTCAGGTTGCCGAGCATAGGACCACCCACAGTAGGAAACCCAAAAGCCCACAAAACAAATAGATTATGAGTCCAAGTAGATGTTAGGCCCAATAATCATACGGTGGGTACCCATAGTTTTCTTGTGAATGTGTACTTCCATTTTTCACTTCATCAATATCCTGTAGTATTTGTGTAATTGCTTATTTCTTTGTATTTAGTGACTTGCATGCTTTTGGTAATTAACTGGCAATAATCAAATTACAAGATTGATTAGTTTAACAAGTCAATAATTTCTCTTAAATTAACTAAAAGGATTAAATTTACTTTTTCATTTTCCCGTATCTCTATTTTATGCTTTTGTGCTAGCCTATATTATTGGCCATGGGAGCTGGTTACATCTAGTGTTCAGTGATACTAGATCCATTGCGATTGTGACATGTGTCATCATATCTATGGATCTAGTACACTGGATGCATTGGACGTAATCCATGCCCATTGGCCACACCATAGCATTGTAAGACAAGGTATGCATGTATGGACTCCATACTTGACTTCAAGGTTTAAAACGGCTATAATTAATGTAAGGCAAAGTACGCATGAATGCTATTGTGTTAATTAATTAGGCAATTTGTGCAACAAAATTGATTTCCTTTAAAATGTTAGTTAAGAAAGCTGGTTATTCTTTATATTTCCAAGGTATATCAATATTTTTGCCATGGTGTGTAAGCAACGATCTTCAACGATTCAAATAATTGAAATCGCCATCAACATCGTAATATCATTGTGTGATAAAGAAAGTAAATAAAAATATAAATAACGAACTAACAATGCAACTATATATGGTTAGACAAAAAGTACAACACGGGAAATTATATTACATGTTGTTTTTTTTTTTTTTTTTTTTTTTTTTTTTTTGTCTTGCATCAATAGCATATAATTTACAGAGAGATTACACTTTTTTAATTATTTGGAATGAAATTTATAATTACAATAATATGTAAACAAATTAATGCCCCTCTGATGATGATTGAGCAAAGACAAGCAATATTCACATGACTCCAAAATATTCATCCCAGGCTACATCGATCCCAATTGAACAAGACGTTGACATAGGCAAAAACAATTAATGTATCTACCACCTAAGAACTTTATGTTTGTGATCATATGGTAGCTTCTTATTGTTCTTCTTTCTGTTTGCACAACATCTATATAATATTTTCTCAAAATCTTCTTCCTCACAAGGAATTCTAAGGCCACCCTCTTGATCAAATCCAAACTCCTCGGCCACCATATCCATTAAACCTCTAAAATCTGGCATTGACAAGTAGCTTGTGGGAATCACAAACCTCCTCAGTTGTGGCCCTACGTAAACTGCCAAGAACCCTTTAGGAACTTGCATGGAGGTCTGTGAACCTGACCTGCTGCCGTCAGACAGTTCAGCTCCATTAATCAATGACTCCTTCAAACCTCCATATTCAAAAACCTCCTTATGCTTTCCGGTGATCGCAGAGGGCTGTTTCTGGAGAAGAGGTGCCCACCGAAGCCATACCCGAAGATTGTTCTTTGGCCGGGGAGCTTGATAAGAATATTGGTTCTTCATCTCTTGTTGGGATTTTAAGTTTTGGAGAGTTAATGAAGCACAATCATGGATCTCAGGATACAAAAAAAAGGGTTTACTTGGACCTTATCAACAAGACAAATTGAAAAAAAAAAAAAAAAAATCTTTTTAGAGGACGAGAACTGATTTCATTAATAGCCTTATCAACAAAATTATTTTCTTAACTTGCACAATTAATTTATACAATAAATTAATTGGCAAAGAAAAGAAATAAAAAAAGAGAGAGACCACTTTGATTACATATCAATTTTTTCTCCAAAAGATTTTTTTTCAAACCTGTAAATTAGTTTCTTACTGTAAAACATTGAAGTTTGCCGGATATTTACGAAAAAGGGAAAGAAAAGGAAATTGGGTTCATCCTGACTAAGAAAAACCTTTTGCATGAGCAAAAAAGAAGAAGAAAAAGAAAGTGAGAGAAAAAAAAAATCCTAATTTGTTTTAGATACAACTTAATTAAAGGGTGCTTCCATCGGTTTGATGGGTAGAGAATCAATAAGATTACCATACAGAGGAATTTAAACCATGAAGTTAAAAAAATATTGAGTGGTTCGCCATTTGTTTCTCACAACCTTCCTCTATATTTAGTGGGTTATGATCTATATATAGTTGTTGGCCGTTTGAGTCAAGAAAGTTTTGAGTCAAAGAGGGGCTGTTTTGGTGTGCTAATTATGCCTCTCCAGTGCAGTATTCTGGATCATCCAAAAATGGTTGTTTTCTGCAGACTTGCTCTCCCTTTTCTAGTCATACGATG
This sequence comes from Quercus robur, assembly GCF_932294415.1. Classification (NCBI taxonomy): domain Eukaryota; kingdom Viridiplantae; phylum Streptophyta; class Magnoliopsida; order Fagales; family Fagaceae; genus Quercus; species Quercus robur. Next base: position 88,451,547 of record NC_065538.1, on the reverse strand, counting down.
GAAGAAACTTTGATAGATGGATATATATGTCAGTTTTGCACGACTCAATCCAATGCTAACTCTGTTACATTGAGAGTGTGCTCATTTTGGATCTTTTCTACAACTAATTTCCTTAAAAAAAAAAGGTCTTATCTATCTGTTTGAGAACAACTTATTTAGTGAAATAGTATGGGAGAACTCGTGAATAATACCAAAAAATGTAATAGGACCTATGAATAGTAGTAAAAATAAGTTGAATGGTAAAAAAAGTTGGCTTTTTAAGCCAATGCCAAATGCACACCTATTAATTGGCATCCTTAATAAACTTCCCCTAATTTTTAGATAGACTGATTCCCAAATTTGAATTTGTGATGACACCATTACTTGAGGGATAGCACTTACCATCTCATCTCTCATTAAAGCTCTATCATGTTTCTCAAAAAAAAAAAAAAAAAAAAAAAATTCTCTATCCCTATTTAATGTAATTTAAATATGCTATAATTTTTTAGATAAAAGAGTCAATAATAATATAACAATTTTTTGTTTGAGAGAACTTATTTTCATTGGTTTGTTAGACTTAGCGTAATTGTACCTCTTTCTAAAAAAATAAGAATAATTTGATTGTGGATCAAAATAGGTGAAATTTTAGATATTATAAATTTTACTACATAAGTCTTACCAATTAATATTTCAACTTTTAAATAATAAAAAAATAATTTAAAAACTTATTTATTATATTATTGATAGTGACATCAATTCCATTCATTAACATTTGTAAGCCTTTAGAATTTTCCCTATTGGAATATTTATACTTAAAACCTAGCATATTTATCCTATGGATAGGATATATATATATATATTATTTTTTTTTTTTCAGAACAGAAAATTATTGGGAGAAAGATTTAGTTTTTTCTTCCCAAAAGAATGAAAATAAAGAAAATCAACAATGATATCTACAACAATTAAAAGTTATAGTTTCAAAATTTTGGGATAAGTTATATAGGCTCTTAAAAAATTAGTTGAGGTAAGTCAGGGGGCACCCAACAATTATTTCTAATGGTTTATTATTGTTAGAAATACTGAATGCAATAGTATTGTATTTCACAAATCAAAAAAATATACATCAGTGCCTTTATATAGAAGGCATATGTGTATGGTACAAGTAAAGTGTAGTACAAGTACAAGTGTGCTATACAAGTAACCTAGCTGGGCCTAAAGCCCATAACATAATATACGTTAACAGCCCTCCTTAAACTCAAGGTGGATGTGAGACCAGCTTGAGGTTGTCAACCAAATCACGAGTGCGTCCCTTAGGAAGTGACTTGGTGAAGATATCTGCAAGTTGATCTTTGGAGCAGACGGAGAAAAGCTTGAGAGCACCATGGACAAGATGATAACGGATAAAATGACAATCAATCTTGATGTGTTTAGTCCATTCATGAAAGACATCATTGTGAGCAATATGAATGGTACTCTCGTTGTCACAATAAAGGGGAGTAGCAGAGGATGTGGACACACCTAAATCCTTAAGAAGCCATCGTAGCCAAAGGAGCTCAGATGTGGTATTAGCAAGGGCACGATATTCTGCTTCAGTACTGGAGCAGGCCACAAAAGTTTGTTTCTTACTTCGCCAAGAAATCAAAGAAGAACCAAGGAAAAAGCAATAACCTGTAGTGGACCTGCGATCAGTGGGATCTCCTGCCCAATCAGCATTAGAGAATGCACAGAGTACAAGAGGAGACTGAGCTGAGTAGAAAAGACCATGGAAGAGGGTGCCCTTCAGATATCGAAGAATGCGCAGAATAACAGTATAGTGAGTTGATTGTGGAGCAGATAGATACTGGCTCACCTGATGAACAGCATAGGAGATGTCTGGACGAGTAACTGTGAGATAAACTAGGCTGCCAACTAATCGTCTGTAAAGAGAGGGATTAGACAATGGTTTCCCCCCTGAGGGAGTCAGATGCGCATTAAGCTCAACTGGAGTGTTAACAGTCTTACTATCAGTGAGTCCAGCTCAAGACAAGAGTTCAGAAGCATACTTGGCTTGAGTAATATAAAGTCCATCTGTAAAATGAGTGATTTCAAGACCCAAGAAGTAGCTGAGATGTCCAAGATCTTTCATCTCAAATTGCTGATTGAGAAAATCCTTGAGTTCTTAAATGCCACTGAGGTCATCACCAGTTATGATCATATCATCCACATACAGGAGAAGTAAAATAGTGCCTTTGTCAGTGAGATGAAGAAATAAGGCAGAATCATAATGATTGGCTATGTAACCCAAGCGAGAGATGGTAGAGCTGAATTTGGCAAACCAAGCTCGTGAAGCTTGTTTAAGGCCATAAAGTGCACGTCGAAGGTAACAAACCTTGTTTGAGTCAACAGAGAGACCAGGAGGAGGTTGCATATAAACTTCTGCACTTAAATCCCCATTAAGGAATGCATTTTTGACATCCATTTGAAAAAGGTCCCATTTATTGGCAGCAGCAACAGCTAAGAGGGCACGAACAGATGAGATACGAGCAACCGGAGCAAAGGTCTCTTCATAATCAATCCTATACTCCTGTGTAAAACTTTTTGCAACGAGACGAGCTCTGTAGCGCTCAATGGACCCATCAGAGTAAGTCTTAATCTTGTAGATCTACTTACAACCAACCACAGATTTCCTAGGAGGAAGTGTCACCAAATCCCAAGTATGGTTTTTAGATAATGCATCAAGTTCCTCTTTCATTACAATCTGCCATAAAGGGTCAATGGAAGCCTCACGATAGGTGTGAGGCTCGTGTAGTGTAGCAAGGGTAGTGTAACAATGATAGTCAAGTAAATGTGCAGGAATGGATCTTACCCGAGTTGAGTGACGAGGTGGAATGTCTTGTGCAAGATCTTCAGGCGGAGTAGGAGCAGGGGACCCAAGCTCGGGGTTGGGGTTAGGTAGCTCGTCTTCGACCTGTTCATCTTCCACCTGTTCATTATAGGGTGAACTAGGAAATGGATCAATGATGTTTGGTGGTTGGACAGAGAAGTCTACAAAAGAATCAGGAGCAACTACAGGAGGATCAGGATCAGCTATAGAAGGAATATGTGCCTCGTCTAGAAAAAGATCTAAGAAAAAAGAGGAAGATAGGGAGGCACGGAAGTGAGAGAGCTCGACAAAGAGGCGATGTTCCCAAAAGACAACATTATGGGAGACATGAAGACGATGAGAGACAGGATCATAACACCGATACCCCTTTTGAGTTTCGCCATAGCCAAGAAAACAACAAAGCCTTGACTGAGGCTCAAGTTTGTCATGCTCATGTGGCTGAAGAAGAACGAAGCAAGCAGAACTGAAGGAGCGAAGGTGGTGATAGTCTGGAGGTGACCTAAAAAGGCGCTCTATGGAGTTTGATTTTGGATAACAGGACTTGGAATGCGATTAATAGTATGAACAGCATGAAGAGCAGTTTCGCCCCAAAAAGGAGCAGGAACTTTGGCAGAGAGAAGGAGAGCACGAACAGTGTCAAGAATATGACGAAGTTTTCGTTCGGCTCTACCATTTTGCTGAGAGGTACCTGAACAAGTTAGTTGATGAACAGTGTCATAGGAATGCAAAACAGTTTGGAAAGCATATTGAGTGTACTCAAGAGTATTATCAGATCGAAAAATTTTGATGCGTTTGGAAAACTGAGTTTCAACCATTTTTGCAAAATTAGAATATACTTGCAATAATTCAGAACGATGTTTCATATTAAAAATCCAACTATAGTGAGAGTAATCATCAACAAAGACAACAAAATATCGAGACCCACCAATATTAGAGACAGAGGAAGGTCCCCAAACATCAGAATGAATAAGGTCAAAGATATTAGTGGATATTGATTCACTAGTATTGAAAGGTAAAGCTGGTTGTTTTCCTAACTGACATGAGACACAATCAAAATTTTTGGTAGACACTGAACCTAACAAACCTCTAGAAGCCAATTGTTGTACTCGAGAGGAAGATGCGTGACCAAATCGAGCATGCCAAAGTGCAAGGGAAGGAACAGAAGAAACTACAGCAGCTGCAGCAACAGAAACAGGAGCAACAAGTGGAAGACGAAGGTTGTCCACGGGAAACATACGCCCAACTCTAGGACCGGCCCCAAGCTCCTGTCCCGTCCTTGGATCCTGCACAATACACCCAGAATAATCAAAGATAATGCGATAACCCAACTCAGCTAATTGTCCCACAGAAAAAAAATTGTAAGAAAGGTTATGAACATTAAAGACTCCAAGAACCGAGAGGTTAGAGGTCGAAACAGAGCCTATATTATGACCAAACATTGTGGAACCATTTGCTGTGTGAATATTAAGAGGGTGTGGTGCAGGTTTAAGTTCAGAAAATAAAGGCGAATGAGGTGTCATGTGATTGCAACAAGCAGAATCCATAAGCCAAGAGGTAGGAGACATACTAGATAAAGTTGAGAGAGAAGAGAAATAAGATGCATTACCAACCATACAAATGACATTAGTGATGATGTTTATAAGGTCATCTCTGGAAATGGTGAAAGTGGATCCAGAAGACCGAGACTGTGCAAAGACGGGAGCCATTGGTTGGTCACTCTCAGTGTTAGCAACAGTAGCAGCAGAAATTGAAACAACTGATTTATTGCGATGATAAAAAGTCTCAATACTGTGGCCAAATCGTTTACATAAATTGCAAAAACGATTGTTGGATTGTCGACGACGATTGTTACAAAAGGAAGAAGACTTGTCCTTATTCTTCATTTAGAAGCAAAATATGCAAAAATGGACTGCAAAAATGAAATCTACATGAAAAACTAGGTAAGGAGCACCTGGACTGCAAAAGTCAACTCTGGCAAAAAGTCAACCTTCAGTCAAAGTCAACGAGCCAGTCAACGAAAAGTCAACGTGGGTCAACAGTTAGTCAATGATGATGTCAGCTGACGTGGTGGGTGACATCAACAGATTGGACGATGATGTCAGCGGGTGACGTGGCAGTGATGACTTCACTTAGGGCTGACGTTAACAGGTGCAGATCTGGCGCGTGTAGGCGCGTGAAGAACGTTGTCGGCGCGTGGAGGCGCGTGCGAAAGGCTTTCGGCGGCGCATGGTGGCACGTGGAACGCGTGAGCTTTTGCGCAGAATCGTTAGGTGGCGCGTGACGGCGCGTGTGAGCTCCGATGGTGGTCAGGTTTCCACGAGGTGGTAGATCGGCGAAGGACGATCTTAGTGGTACCAGCAAAAACACAATTGGGGCAAGGATCACGGCGGTGACGGTATGGCAGTGGTCTCAAGACTCTGAACGACGGTAGCTGCAGGTCCGAAACCAGAAACGATGACTGAAATGCGTCAAAGGTTTAACGGTGAATGGCTGCAGCAGCAGTTGTAACAGCGGAAGCAATTGTGAGTTTGGAATAACACCAATGAGAGACAAAACTGCAAAGAAAAAGTCAGAGCGATGGCTCTGATACCATGTTAAAAAATACTGAATGCAATAGTATTGTATTTCACAAATCAAATAATATACATCAGTGCCTTTATATAAGAGGCATATGTGTGCGGTATAAGTAAAGTGTAGTATAAGTACAAGTGTGCTATACAAATAACCTAGCTGGGCCTAAAGCCCATAACATAATATACATTAATAGCCCCCTTCAAACTCAAGGTGGATGTGAGACCAGCTTGAGGTTGTCAACCAAATCACGAGTGCGTCCCTTAGGAAGTGACTTGGTGAAGATATCTGCAAGTTGATCTTTGGAGGAGACGGAGAAAAGCTTGAGAGCACCATGGACAAGATGATAACGGATAAAATGACAATCAATCTCGATGTGTTTAGTATTATGATTATTATTATTATTTTTTATGGTGTAGTGCAAATCATTTGGCTAGCACCTTTCTCAAATTGTGACAAGGGATAACACAAACAAGTTGGTAATTCCTTGGGGTTATTACAATTTACAATACAACATGGGTCATGATGGGGAACTCTAGAAATTTAAGTAGTTAGAAGAAATTGCAATATCTTGGATTTGAATAAGATGAGTGTATTGTGTGGGTGTGTTAAATCCGATGTACTAAGTCAATCTAGGTTACATAAAATTATGTAAGTTTTAATTGTTACTTTACCAGTCTTTTTAGCATATAGTATAAATTAATGCGGGTTAGCGTTTTTCTTGAGTCGTGACAGCGAAAGTTGAACAATTATTTTGCTCGTTTTAATATATATTGGCAGTTGAATCTTGCACAACTACATTCACACGCCTAAAGTTATACTCGCAAATAATGTTTAGATTTTTAACATTTGCTATATATGGTAGTTCTTGTTTTGGCAGTGATGACTCTCATGTAATCATGCAAAAATTGCAAGGACAACTGCACACCAATATGTAAATACAAGCATTTATGTTCTATATACAATGCTTCCAAACCTTAATGCATTCAACAAATACATGGACATTCCAACAATGCATTGGTATTTGCCTATTTGGTAGTCACATCTGGAAACCTAGTATACACTTTTTCACCTCCCAAGTTGAGTTTTATTTCCAATTTATACATATAGAATCCATACCCGTCTCTACAATATTCATGGCAGCGACTAATCTATATATCAAAGGTGTCAAATTAAACACTCCGGAAAGCCATCCAACGAAAGCATGTCATGAAGTTCTTCAAAGGCAGGGGCCTCATTCTTAGGTGCATCTGCCTGACTCCCTATAATAGTGGTCAGTACTCCAACCTCGACCTGCTATGCAGTCCAACCACTCGAATTCCACCTGGATTCCTTGCTATATATGTTGGATATGAGCGTAAACGGTTCTTGATCCCGACCCGGTTCCTGAACTTTCCAGTCTTCACTGTCCTTCTTGACAAGCTAGTGAAGAATATGGTTTCAAGTTTAGTGGAGGCATAGTCCTACCATGTGAGGTTCAGTTCTTTACAAAATTGCTGAAGTTTCTAGTGAAAGATGAGAAAAAATATAGAAGCCTGGGGTTTCATGAGTTTTTTAAGTTGATTTCTGAAGTGGGATTTGATTCAACTTCATGCAAAGAGGAAGGTGACTACCTGAATCATTATCATGAGTTCAGACCTCTACCGGCTTGAAATTATTTAGTTATGGATAAATACTGTTACGCATATCCTGTACACACAAGTTTACACCGGCAAAAATGGCCCAATACCATCAATTTTGGAAATAATTTGCCCAGAAACACTGTTTCTGAACTATATAGCAATGTACCACTTTTTCTGGTACTCGAGCTTGGTGAGCTCGAGTACCATCTTTTCATTGGTCAAACATCTTCTCAAAAAAAAAAAAACGCCGCTATAGGGCCCGAAAACGTCACTATAGGGCTTAAAAACGCCACTATAGGGCCCCTTGAACCTGTTATGGGGACTTATGAAAAATTTTGCAGGAAAACGCCGCTATAGGGCCCAAAAACGTCACTATAGGGCTTAAAAACGCCACTATAGGGCCCCTTGAACCTGTTACGGGGACTAAAAAAATTTTGCAGGAAAACGCCGTTATAGGGCCTGAAAACGCCACTATAGGGCTTAAAAACGCCACTATAGGGCTCCTTGAATATGGGGCGACAGTGGATTAAAAAAACATGGTACTCGAGCTCACCAAGCTCGAGTACCAGAAAAGGTGGTACATTGCTATATAGTTCAGAAATAGTGTTTCTGGGCAAATTATTTCCAAAATTGATGGTATTGGGCCATTTTTGCCAGTTTACACCACCCTTTATTTTTAAGGGTTTCTAGTATATGTTGTTTTGGGCGCCATGGTGAGTCTTAGATATCTCTTTGCATTCACATATATTTTTTAATCAAATAATAAAAAAATCATGAAGCATTGGGATCCTTATGCAGTGTTAATACTATTTTAATTAATGGAAAAAAATAAATAAATTAGGATTTGATAATAATACTATATTGTTTCTTTTCATTTTGTACATCCTCTAAGAATAATTAAGGTTAATTAATAACAGTTTTTAGTTTTAAATCTCTCTTCTCTCACTTGTTAGAAGCAAATAAATTTTTTCTTTTTCTTTTCATAATCAGTGATAGAACGATCAGGATCCTTACACATAAACTTGTATCTACGCAATGGAGAAATTATTAATTGCATCCCAAAGAATATGTCAGTAGTGTCTAGTAGCCTTCACACTCAATTAGAAAATGTCAATTAAATGTTTTTATTGAAAATATCAAGAGATACCAATTAAGTTACAAGAATTTTCTTCCTCAAAAAAAAAAAAAAAAAAATAAATAAATAAATAAATTACAAGACTCTTCTCAAATTTAGTATTAAAATTTTTCCTTTTTATTTAAAATACAATATATTATATAATATCTTCTATCCCAGGAGAATATTATATAAGATAAATGGAATATTATATTATTTGTTTCACGGATAGCTCATATATGGCCTTGACTTAACCCCAAATACGTAAAGGCCCCAAGGTCTAGGCACTTTAAATAAGCAAAGACCTCAAATTGTGACTAAAAAAATTGGCTTTTCAAAAAAAAAAAAAAAAAAAAAAAAAAAAGAGCATAGGTGAGTTATATGCTTTTTCTCCCTTATCCGTAAGAAGACTATTAAAAGTGTTAGCCAATTCAAATTCAACCCAATTAAAAATTTAAATTGTTTAAATGAAAAAAAAATGTGAGTATGCCAAGTTGTTGTAGGTGAGTTGTATGCTTTTTTCCTTATCCTTAAGAATACCATTAAAATTGTTAGCCAATTGAGATCCAATCCAATTAAAAACTTAAATTGTTTAAATAAAAAATTGTGAGCATGCCAAATCGTTATTGATGTTCATTTTTCTCTAACTTAAGACTTAAATTTTTTATGTTGATGACATTTTGCAATATATAGAAGCTTTGCAAAATTTATTTGATATAGTAATTAAGTGCAATCAGGTGTAACAGAACCACTAGCAAGAACAGTAACTTTGCCGGCTACAAAGAAAGACAAGGGGCAACCTGAAGATACGTTTACAGAGGATTGGAATACACAAAAACTTCATAGAGTATGCAAATTTACATTGGTCTTTTTCAACCAGCCACCAGAATATGCAAAATTTCTTTGGTTGACATGGTTAGGCGGCCTGACTACATTTACAGTGCTGGTGTAATTGAAATATGCAGAAGAAATTCTTGGAAACAACATGTAAACAACTGGAGAAGAAAAGAGGAAAAGGCATATAGGGAACTCAATGACATCCTGTAACCTCCAGGTGGTGTATTCAAATCAAGTTTCACATCTTAACAAAGGAGTAACATTCTCACAGTAGATTGCTGGCGATCAGCCACATTAGGATAAAAGCCCCAATTTCGAATAAATTTTTGTTAGAACTTTTCTACCAACAATGAAAGGCACATTTGTACATTGCATCACAATTTGAAGCAGATATGAGAGTGAGTGGCAATTAAGCGGAGGTTGAAAGGATCAAACGCGCACACACACACAAGTGATATTTAGACAGACCAAGAAATCTAATTTTAGGAAAATTGAAAGGACTACTAAGACCAAAACTCTCATGTTAGAATTAAAAAGACATACAAATTTTTGTGCATTGACTGGAGTTGTTTTCTATTGAACAAATTTCTAAACCATGTACTAGTGCAGTTCTTTTGCATGATTAAATGAACTACAACACTAATAATTTACGATGACGTGTCTCATCAGTTTGTGATCTCACATGCAAGAACTGATAATGCAAAGGTGTCCTACATCAACATAATATTGCACTAAAGCATTTAATAGAGACAAATTCTAAGAACAGACAAGGATCATCTATGTGATCGATCTCAGCTATACATTGCTGTCTCGTACATACTTCTGTTGTCAAAGGATCTCCTGGGAGATGGTTGTGGTACAGAGACATTCAAAGCAGTTGCCATTAACAATAAAACCTGCATATTGCATATACGTGTTATGTTATTCCATACATTAATACATATGGGACTCAAACTCAAAAATATAAGTAAAAAAATAGATACAGTGTTCCTTATAAACTATGAAGATATCATAAGTTCCAAAATGGGAGCTGGGGTATTCCTGCCCTAAATTTGGATCTTCCACCTTTTTCCACTCCCAACTCCAAATTAAGACTGCGTTTGTTACGGCTGTAAAGAAAATTGGGAAAACATTTTACACCATGCTCGTTGATTGGGATGCTCAGAAAATTTGGTCAAACCAAAAATCTCATTCGTTGACTATAAAATATGTGGGCCTTGAGTGTTAAATAGATTACACTTCTATTTTACTTTCAAACGAGAGAGAGAGAGAGAGAGAGAGAGAGAGAGAGAGAGAGAGAGAGAGAGAGAGAGAGAGAGAGAGAGAGAGAGAGAGAGATTTTCCTCCTCTCGAGGTTGTTACCACCGCCCTCTAGGTTTGACTGTCTCTTCTTGATCTCGTCTACACCGCCCTCTAGGTCATATCGTCTCCTCTTGATCTCATCACCGCCACCCATGACCGATCTCGTTGTCTTCGCCTAATGATCATCGCTGGCACCTCCAGATCAACCAACCCATGACCGATCTCTATTTCTTTCTCGATTTACCTCTCTCTTTCCCTCAGTCACTCACTCTTTCTTCCTCCCTCTCTCAGTTTGACTAAGTTTGAGAGAAGGATGAATGGTTTTGTTCTCAGTTTTGTTTTTTTTACATTTGTATATTGAAATTTTCTATTATAAAATTTGTTTGGAAGCTGAGAAAATGTGAGAAACTAGTAGAAAAAGAGCATTTTCAAAATGCAACCAAACACTTAAATATATTTTTCAAAGCAATTTTCAGAATAATGCAACCAAATACTTGAAAATATTTTCCTTTCCCAAAACCATTTTCAAGTTAAAATATTTTACACTTGGAAAATATTTTACATGTTGCCAAACCAGCCTAAGAGCATGAATCAAGTATTGAGGAAATTTTTAAAGTACTATACAAAGAGAAAAAGAAAAAAAAAAGGATATAGATAAATCACTTCGCATTCCACACTCTAAATACTAATTACTATCTTAAATATTTATAATCCACTTAATAATATAAAATTTACAAAAGAAAAAAGAATTGAAAAAAAGAATTTACCTAGTACTTGATTTTTTGAAAATAAAGTACCATACAAAATGAAAAAGAAAAAAAAAAGATAAATCACTCCACAGTCCACAATCTAAATACTAATTATTATATTAAATATTTATAATCCACTTAATAATATAAAATTTAAAAAAAAAAAGTAAAAAAAAAAATTTACCCAGTACTTGATTTCTTAAAAGTAGAGTAGCACAAAAAAAAAAAAAAAAGATAAATCACTCCACAGTTCACAATCTAAATACTAATTACTATCTTAAATATTTATAATCCACTTAATAATATAAAATTTATAAAATTGAAAAAACTTTATTCAGTACTTGATTTCTTGAAAATAAAGTATCATATAAAAAAAAAAAAAAAAAGAAGATAAATCAGTTCACAGTTCACAATCTAAATACTAATTACAATCTTAAATATTTATAATCCAGTTAATAATATAAAATTTACAAAAGTAAAAAAAAAGTAAAAAGAAAAAAATTCACCTAGTACTTGATTTCTTAAAAGTAAAATACTATAAAAAAAAAAAGAAAAGAAAAAGATAAATCACTTCACAATCTACAATCTAAATACTAATTACTATTTTAAATATTTATAATTCACTTAATAATATAAAATTTACAAACGGAAAAAAATGTGAAAAAAAAAAATTTACCCAATACTTCATTTCTGAAACTAAAGTACCATACAAAAAGAAAAATAAAAAGAAAATGGATAAGGATAAATCACTCCAAATTCCACACTACTATTTTAAATATTTATAATCCACTTAATAATATAAAATTTATGAAAAAAAAATGTGAAATTTTTTTCCTCAATACTTGATTTCTAGAAATTAAAAGTACTATACAAAAAGAAAAAGAAAAAAAAAATGATAAAGATAAATCACTCCACATTCCACCTTCTAAATACTAATTACTATCTTAAATATTTATTGTGGGGCCCGGCCCAAAACAATGGGCTACCTAAACACAGGCCCGTCCGAAAAGCATCATGTCCGAGGAGAAGTCATAGCCAAAACGTTATTCAAGCCCAACTACGGTAAAAGAAACCTGTCCGAGGAGTAACATCTCCTCGGACGCTACGAAGTTTAGGCCAAGAGCTCGCCCCTACCACTGCAGCTCATCCCCCAAGCATATAAAAAGAATAAAACCCAAAATATCTCATGGAAAGCTGCTACCGCCACATTAAATGTGTCACAACCACCCTCTTGGCCGCATTAATGAGGAAAAGACCCCTGAACAGTACTACCTTGGCCACTGCAACTCACAAGGGGATGATAAAGGTGTCTGATGGGACAGGTGCTCAAGTGGGGGCTTAGATGATCAACAAGTGTAAGGTTCAGATAAGAATAATAGAGCTATATAATGTAATAGAGTCCCTCAAAGAAAGGGACGGGAAAAACTGTATTCATCACTTAGGAAATAAAATCTTCTGGGGAATATTCATTCTGGTGTTTTTATCCCTGCTACAACCTTCTCCATACCTAAGTCCGACTAGGTTCACTGAGGCTAAGTTCTTTCACCCATCCTCTACAACCATTTATTGTGTGTTGCGCTTTGGGCCAGGGCCTGATCAAAAGGGTTTGGGCCAGGAAAATCGTGCAACTACAATTGGCGCCGTCTGTGGGAAGAACTAGAGCATCAGTTGGCACAACGGTCGAGTATGGCAGAACTAGGCCCACTCCAGGAGAATCCTCACCAGGCAAACTCCCAACAAACACAACCCGTCGAGTCCCAGAGGCAAAATAACCCCACCAACCCAAGCGGCAGGGGGAATCGTGAGGGAAGTGTGCATACTATCCGGACGAGTCAAAGTCACACTCACACAGGTAGTCATGTGTCCTAGAGGCGAAATAGTCATCAGGCCATGCAGCGGGAAATAGACGACCTGAAAAGGGAGTTACGACGTGTGCGGCGAAAACAATCCCACTCTGACTCAGACGAATCTTCTAATGCGGAGGATGCGAGTTACCGACGGAGGTCAAGGACCCCCCCAAGTGAAACCTTTTCCTACGAGAGGGAACCACGCCCCGTACGGAAATATGAGAACCCGTCCAGCAAGGGTTCAGAGAACGATGTTATGAAGAAGGCGCTGGACCAGGTTTCGAGATCACCCTTCACATATAGAATTGAAGGGGCTAAGCTGCCTCGACGCTTCAACCAACCAGCGTTCGTCATCTATAATGGTCGAGCAGACCCGGTAGAGCACGTGAGCCAGTTTAACCAGAAAATGGCAATCTACTCCCAAAACGAAGCCCTAATGTGCAAGATCTTCCCATCCAGCTTGGGATCGATGGCGATGAGGTGGTTTAACAGCTTGAAGACAAATTCCATAGGCTCCTACAAGCAGCTCACTCAGGCTTTCTGCTCCCGTTTTATCACAAACACCAGAGTCCCTCGACCCCTTAGTTCATTATTATCCTTGTCTATGCACGAAGGGGAAACCTTGAAAGCGTACTCGGATAGATATTGGGAGGTGTATAATGACTTAGATGACAACCATGATGATGTTGCTATCAGCACGTTCAAAAGCGGCCTCCCCACCGAGCATGGCTTGAGGAAATCCCTCACTGGTAAACTAGTTGCCGACGTTCATCAGCTGATGGATAGGATCGACAAGTACAAACGGGTGGAAGAAGATCAGCTGCAAGGAAAGGGAAAGGAGAAGGTCATTCCCCCTAAAGCAAATGACTTTAGATCGGAACGGTATAACCCTAGCCAGCCGAGGAGAGATTTCTCGCGACAGGCTGGACAGAGCCACGCACAAACAGTGAATGCCGTGTTCAGGGAGCCAGTACAGCAGGTGCTGGAGAAAGTAAGAAACGAGCCCTACTTTAGATGGCCGGGGACGATGGCCGGAGACCCGTCCAAGCGTAACCAGGACCTATACTGTCACTACCATCAGGACCATGGGCATACCACCGAGGATTGCAGGAATCTGTGGAATCACCTAGATCAACTAGTCCGAGAGGGGAAGTTACGTCACCTTCTACACCCCTCAAGCGGACACCCCGGTCAAGCAATACCAGAGTCTCGAAAGGATGTGTCCTTAAGACCCCCTACTGGAACGATACATGTCATCCTCGCCGCACCAGGAAGAACTGGGCCACCCATCCCCAGAATATTGGCTGTAGATCGACCCTACTCCGAGGACAGGCACAGGGAACCCAAAAGGTCGAAAAAGCGAAGCTCTTTGATACTGGGATTCTCGGACGAGGATAAGAAGGGAACTATTCAACCTCACGACGATGCCTTGGTGGTTACGTTAAGAATTGGAGGCTTCGATGTGAGAAGGGTGTTAGTAGACTCAGGTAGTACGGTAGAAATAATGTATCCTGATCTATACAAGGGGCTGAACCTCAAGCCGGAGGACTTGGCAGCTTATGATTCCCCTCTTTTCAGCTTCGAAGGAAGGATGGTTACACCGAAAGGGCAGATCCGGCTACCCGTGCAGACTGGGTCAGAGGTGGTGGAGGTAAATTTTATCGTGGTCGACGCTTACTCCCCCTATACCGCGATAGTTGCCAGGCCATGGATCCACGCCCTAGAAGCCGTGACCTCCACACTCCACCAAAAAGTAAAATACCCGTCCAGAGGACAAGTGGAAGAGATCCGAGGAGATCAGGCCGTATCCAGGAAGTGTATGGTTGCCGCCATCCTACATCGGCCCATTGCCGAGTCCTCGGCCCCACAGAACTCATAGCAACCAGCCTCCTCGGCAGGGCGAGGGGATGAGCTAGCCGAGGAGATCAGGTGTGAAAGTTTAGAAAAGATCGCTGTCAACAACGACCCGGACAAGTTTTTTCAGGTCGGCTCTGAGTTGCCTGCTCAAGAAAAAGAGGAACTGATCGGATTTCTCAGAGGAAATGTCGACGTGTTTGCGTGGGACGCCTATGACGCCCCGGGGGTTGATCCTGGTCTTATTTGTCACCACCTTAACGTCAACCCGTCTTCCACTCCGAAGAAGCAGCCCCCCCGACGCCCTTCAAAGGAACACGCTAGTGCCGTGAGAGACGAGGTTGCAAAACTGAAAAAAGCAGGGGCTATTAAAGAGGTCTTTTACCCCGAATGGTTGCTAACACGGTGGTGGTAAAAAAGAAGACAGGTAAGTGGAGGGTCTGCGTGGACTTCACGGACCTGAACAAGGCGTACTCAAAGGACCCATTCCCCTTACCGCGAATAGATAGGTTGGTGGATGCAACCGTGGGTCACCCTCGGATGAGCTTCCTGGACGCCTTCCAGGGCTATCATCAGATCCCCCTTGCGCTAGAGGACCAGGAGAAGACGGCTTTCATGACGCCCATCGGAAACTACCACTATAAGGTGATGCCGTTTGGGCTAAAGAACGCAGGCTCAACCTACCAAAGGATGATGACTCGGATGTTCGAACCACAGCTGGACAAGATCATTGAGGTTTACATAGACGATATGGTTGTGAAGAGTAAAAGGGTGTCCGAGCACGTGAAAGACCTTGAAGAAATCTTCGCTATCTTAAGAAAACACCGGTTGCGGTTGAACGCTTCCAAATGTTCCTTCGGAGTTGGGTCGGGGAGATTCCTAGGGTACATGGTAACCCATAGGGGAATATAAGTGAGCCCCGATCAAATCAAAGCGATAAACAGCTTACAGGCTCCTCGGAACCTGAAGGAAGTACAGAAGCTCACGGGTATGATTGCAGCATTAAACCGGTTTATATCGCGGTCAGCGGATCGATGCCGACCATTTTACCTACTGATAAATAAGTGGAAAGGGTTTGAGTGGTCGGAGGAGTGCGTTCGGGCTTTCCAGCAGCTTAAGGAATATCTGTCACAACCCCCCATCATGTCCAGTCCTGAGGCAGACGAGGTGTTGTTTGCGTACATCGCTGTAGCTCCCCATGCTGTAAGCCTGGTACTGATACGGGATGATAATGGGGTGCAGCGACCAGTATACTATGTGAGCAAATCATTACACAAAGCCGAGGTGCGATATCAACCTCTAGAAAAGGCAATTCTGGCGGTAGTACATGCCACCCGGAAGCTCCCTCATTACTTTCAGGCGCATACGGTTGTCGTTCTAACTCAGCTTCCCCTTCGAAAAGTGCTTCGAAGCGCTGATTACATAGGAAGGATCGCCATGTGGAGTGCGCTTTTGGGAGCCTTCGACATTAAATATATGCCCAGATCCTCCATCAAAAGCCAGGTCCTCGCAGACCTGGTAGCGGAATTTGCTGAACCCTCTATAAAAACAATAACCGAGAAGAAAGACATGGATGGAAAATCGGTTGGTGTCATTTCGGCAGGGGGAGCCCTGCATTGGAAGGTCTACGTGGACGGCGCGGCCAACCAGAGAGGATCTGGAGTTGGGATAGTTCTAATATCACCAGACGGTGCCGCCATTGAAAAGTCGCTGAGGCTCGGATTTCCGGCTACGAACAATGAAGCCGAATACGAGGCCTTACTTCAAGGGATGACAATGGTTCAAAGATTGGGCGAAAGAGTAGTAGAAGCATTCTCGGACTCCAGATTGGTCGTCGGACAAGTGATAGGTGAGCTGGAAGCCAGAGATGCTAGGATGCAAGAGTATCTAGGACAGGTCAAACGCCTACAGACGAGTTTTGAGTCATTCAATCTGACGCACGTTCCTCGAAGTGCAAACACTCATGCAGACTCGTTGGCCACTCTTGCCACGTCCTCGGCACATAATCTGCCACGAATGATCCTAGTTGAAGATCTAGTCAAGGCAAGTCCCATCAGCAGAAACCCGGCCCAAGTCCACCAAATCAGACAGAGTCCCAGCTGGATGGACCCCATAAAGAACTTCCTCCAGAATGATACCTTACCGGAAGAAAAACTAGAGGCCGAAAAGATACGTAGAAACGCTCCTCGGTTCTGGCTATTAGAGGACCACAAGCTATATCGGCGCTCCTATTCTGGACCGTACCTACTCTGCGTACATCCAGAAGAGTCCGAGTCTCTACTTGAAGAGTTACATGAGGGAATTTGTGGAAGTCACACCGGAGGAAGGTCGCTGGCACACAGGGCACTCACCCAAGGATACTGGTGGCCGAACATGCAAAGAGAGTCCCAAGAGTATGCTAAGAAGTGCGACCAGTGCCAAAGATTTGCCCCGAATATCCACCAACCCGGAGGGGTTCTCAACCCACTCTCTAGCCCATGGCCGTTTGCACAATGGGGACTTGATATTGTCGGACCATTCCCCAAAGCTGCGGGGAACAAGCGATACATAATAGTCGGAACTGATTACTTCACTAAATGGGTGGAAGCTGAACCCTTGGCCAACATTAGGGACGTGGATGCCCAGAAATTCATCTGGAAGAACATTATCACCCGCTTCGGGACTCCGCGTACACTCGTTTCTGACAACGGTCTTCAATTCGACAGTAAGAGCTTTAGGGAGTATTGCCGCGAGTTTAGGATCATTAATCGGTATTCCACCCCCACATACCCCCAGGGAAATGGGCAAGTCGAGGCCGTGAACAAGGTCATCGTGAACGGGCTGAAGAAAAGACTGGATGAGGCAAAGGGGAGATGGGTAGAAGAACTCCCGCATGTCTTGTGGACATATCGGACAACGCCGCGACGTTCAACCGGTGAACCCCCTTTTCGATGACTTATGGGGCTGAGGCCGTGCTTCCAATCAAGAACAACTTCCCCACACTAAGGTCTAGCTCATTTACTCCAAACGGTAATGACGAGTTATTGGGAAGAAGCCTAGACCTAGCCGAGGAAAGAAGGGAAAAAGCCACGATTCATATGGCCTATTATCACCAGAAGCTGAGACAAGGGTATGATGCCAACGTTAAGCTGCGGCCTCTAGGTCCGGGTGATCTCGTGATGAGAAAGATTCTCGGTAGCGCAAAAAACCCCTCTTGGGGCAAGTTGGGGCCCAATTGGGAAGGACCATACCGCGTCACATCCGTGGCCGGGATAGGCGCTTACTACCCAGAAGATCTGGATGAAAAAACCGTACCACGACCATGGAATGTAAATAACCTCAGAAGATATTGTTATTAATGAAAATGGCTTCGCCCATGTTTTGTTTCTTGCTTATCCTCTGCGTGCTGATATGTCTGCATCTATTCATAGTTTTAAACAGAACCTAAGTCCTGCATGGCTTCTCGGACCACAGACTTAGGGGAAATTATTACTCACGAAAATTCATACAAGTTTTAAACAGAACCTAAGTCCTGCATGGCTCCTCGGACCACAGACTTAGGGGAAATTATTACTTATGGCAACTATTCATAGTTTTAAACAGAACCTAAGTCCTGCATGGCTTCTCGAACCACAGACTTAGGGGAAATTATTACTCATGACAATTCATACAAGTTTTAAACAGAACCTAAGTCCTGCATGGCTCCTCGGACCACAGACTTAGGGGAAATTATTACTCATGGCAACTATTCATAGTTTTAAACAGAACCTAAGTCCTGCATGGCTCCTCGGACCACAGACTTAGGGGAAATTATTACTCATGACAATTCATACAAGTTTTAAACAGAACCTAAGTCCTGCATGGATCCTCGGACCACAGACTTAGGGGAAATTATTACTTATGGCGTCTACTCAGTTTTAAATAGAACCTAAGCCCTGCATGGGTCCTCGGACCACAGATTTAGGGGAAATTATTACTCGACAATTTGGGAAACTATTACCTAAGGGAAATCATTTTTAGGCGCGCGCACAGTCTAGCACCGTTGTAACCCTCACTCAAATTCGCTACAACATCCTCTTCACCACGACCGTTTATATCGTTATCAGCGCTAAATAAAGGGATAGTGCTAACATAAATCCATAAAAATGAAGGAAACATTCTATATTAATATTCTGAGACCAATACAAAAAGAGTGGTCCTTACAAAAGAGTGCAAAAGCAGGACAACTCTCATTCAAAAAAAAAAAAATATAGTAAAAACAAAGATGAAGGAAATACAAAAGTTAAAAAGCCAAAAAACTAAGCCTTGGCAGGAGGGTCTTCTTTCTGCTCTGGCTGAGGAGGAGAAACCTCGATGGTAAGGTCCGCAGCCGGATTCTTCGTGTTGTCAGGCACAAGGACGGCGTCAGGCACCGCCAAATCCTGCCCAGAAGCTGCTTGGGCGCCGTCAGGATTCTCTCGAATCTCCTGAGGGTAGAAAACGTTCTCAGGCAACCTTAGCGCCGAATCCGCGGGAACTCCTGCAGCATCAAGAGCTTGAGCCCACGAGATACTGCAGTAGTCCCTACACACTTCGGGAATCTCCTCGGATAGCCTGGCCTCCGTCTCTTGGACCCCGAGCTGGCGAGCAGCATTCTTTTCAGCCTCCGCAGCCTCTCAGATCAGCTGAGCCTCCTCTCTAACCCGCCGCAGCTCACCCTTGACTCTTTGCAGAGCAATCTTGAGATCCACCACTGCCTGCTTCTCAGTGGCGAGGTTGATCTGGGTCAAATACAGCTCTTTACGCTGATCCTCCGCCTGGGTCTCGGCACTCTTCAGACCAGCCTCAGCACTTTTGCGCCGTCTTTCAGACTCCTTGAACTTCTCAGTAAGTTCAAGATGATCGTGCTTGAGGGTCCCCAAGGTTTTCTCCATCTCCGTCCGAGACTGAGCCTCAGCCTCAGCCCGACTCCGATTATCACAGCAAAATTCCTCAGCCACAAACACTTGCTGAGTAATCTGTAAACGAAACAAAATCGGCTCAGAATTTAGCAGGGTTAAATAAGTTAATGAAACAGTGAAAGAATTACTTACCATCGCAAGATCCCTTTTAAGGGATAGGAAAAGCTCGGGCTGAGAGAACCGCCTATAGGCCTCCATATCCCGAGGAAGCAGTAGGGGTTGTTCTAAGGCATCAGCCACGTACCCTGCTCGGCCCCGGTTGTACTCTCTGATCGACGAGTTGTAGGGGATAGCAACCCCATCCAACTCCAACTTAGGGCTCCACGTACGCGGGGTAGCGCGCACCTCAGCACAGTTCTCCTCGTCCCTGCTCTCAGAGGAGTTTGCCCTCTTACTCCTCGGTCCCTTGGCAGCCTTTTGCTGCTTAGTAGGCCGGGTAACCAACTCACCCTCCTCAGGGATGTCAGCCTACCTCTTCTTTTTCAGGTCAGGGATAGCCTTGAGGCCAGGATCAGTAGGGACTTGAGGGGCGATTGGAGGTGGGTCCTGAGTTTGCGCCTTGGCAGGCGCCTTCGAGGATTGACCCTTGCCTCGGCTGGACATCAACTCTCTCAGAGACTTTCCCATATCACCTCCTTCTCCGTTCGAGGAGTCTTCCGAGCAGGTTATAATAATTGGACCACCGACCACGGAGTTGCGGTCCTGCTCTCCTTCAGGATCAGAAAGCTCAACCACGGGGTCTTGCTGAACTTCCTCCTCGAAATAAAACTCGTCTATTTCTTCCTCAAGGGAAAGATGAGATGATTCGGTGTGCCCCTCAACGGGAACAGCAGCACCAGGCTCTTCCGGCGGAGGTAGTTGCTCTACTATATGGGGATGCCGAATGCCGGGTAGCACGACTGGAGGAAGATCACGTGGAGCTAGGAACCCGTTTATGGATACGTCAATCCTAGCCAACCTCGGACTGCCAGCCCTTATGGCGTGACCAACAGCTTGAAAAGTGCGGCTTAGAGGTTGATAGCCCAGAACCAGATGAGCCGCACGTAGCTGTCCGTCCTCGGCAACGTAAATCTCCGACCTCAGGAGATAGTTCAGCGCCGGCACATTCACGAAGTTTATCCGGGGAGTGACGTGAACTTTATCTGCAAACACCCAAGAAAAGTGGGGTTAGTACATGAAATTCTCCAAATGTAAGGAAAGCCAGAAAAGTAACCCCCAATGCTAAACCCTATCCCCAAAAGGACTGGCCCTAAAGACGCCGCACCTGGGTTTCCTGCCCTGGTCGGACAATGAATACCGTCGAACCACTCCCCCGAAGCAATCAGAAAATCATTCTTCACGGTCTTATTGGAGATTGGAAGACAGGAGATCAATCTAACCACCTCGGATCGGGATTTGAGATAATACCCTCCACTCTCGAGGCGATGACACTCATACAAATGAACCACGTCGTGCCAAGTAAGGCCTAGATTCATCCGCTCGTCTAAGACATCTACACAGCCTAGTATCTTGAACATATTAGGGGCACACTGATGCGGCGTCAACCTATGGTTGGACAGGTATTCCCTTGTGATCCTACGCATGGGAAGTGTCATCCCTCCCTCTATGAAAGCGATCATGGGGATAACAACTTCTCCCTCGCCTCTATCTGTCAATACTCCCTCAAGAGGACAGTACCGCAGCCCCACACCCGGGGGAATATGGTATTTTGCCCTAAAGGCCTCCATAGCGGCCGGAGTATTTACTAATTTTTCGAATCTACCCATCCGAGTTGTACTGGAAGAGTGAAAATAAAGACCAAGGGAAAAATAAAGTCCGAGGAGGAAGTCGAAGTGACAAAGCGAACGGAACTTACAGGTATCTTCTCAAATGCCCAATAAGGGAATCGGAAAGCTCTTCTATGGAGGGCGTCTCGCAGAAATGACGATGAAGATCTGAAGGAAGGATGTGCTTAAGGATTTCTGGGCGCTGGAGTTCTCCGGAGGTCTCTGTTCTGATGAGCGGATAAAAGAAAAGAAGAGGGGAGCCTGTCTGACGTCTTATATAGCCGGGAGGAGAGAGAAAAGATCGACCTCGCCTAAAAAGTCGAGAAATAATGATGGCCGTTCGATCCACGTCTCACCGTTGGATGAAGGGGACAAGAAACCTCCGGAAGTAAATGGCCGTGCCTCGTAAATTGTAGCGCGTCCAAAAGTAACTGCCCGCACGCACGCCCCAAGGCTTCTTTGCTTCCATCCTCTCACTGACATCAAAACCCCGCTTTTCTCCTTGGAATGAGATAAAAACCGGAGTTTTGAGGGGCTATTGTGGGGCCCGGCCCAAAACAATGGGCTACCTAAACACAGGCCCGTCCGAAAAGCATCATGTCCGAGGAGAAGTCATAGCCAAAACGTTATTCAAGCCCAACTACGGTAAAAGAAACCTGTCCGAGGAGTAACATCTCCTCGGACGCTACGAAGTCCAGGCCAAGAGCTCGCCCCTACCACTGCAGCTCATCCCCCAAGCATATAAAAAGAATAAAACCCAAAATATCTCATGGAAAGCTGCTACCGCCACATTAAATGTGTCACAACCACCCTCTTGGCCGCATTAATGAGGAAAAGACCCCTGAACAGTACTACCTTGGCCACTGCAACTCACAAGGGGATGATAAAGGTGTCTGATAGGACAGGTGCTCAAGTGGGGGCTTAGATGATCAACAAGTGTAAGGTTCAGATAAGAATAATAGAGCTATATAATGTAATAGAGTCCTTCAAAGAAAGGGACGGGAAAAACTGTATTCATCACTTAGGAAATAAAAGCTTCTGGGGAATATTCATTCTGGTGTTTTTATCCCTGCTACAACCTTCTCCATACCTAAGTCCGACTAGGTTCACTGAGGCTAAGTTCTTTCACCCATCCTCTACAAACATTTATTGTGTGTTGCGCTTTGGGCCAGGGCTTGATCAAAAGGGTTTGGGCCAGGAAAATCGTGCAACTACATTTATAATTCACTTAATAATACAAAATTTATAAAAGAAAAAAAAGTGAAAAAAAATATTTACCTAGTACTTGATTTCTTGAAAATAAAGTACCATACAAAAAGAAAAAGAAAAAGAAAAAGATATATCACTCCATAGTCTACAATCTAAATACTAATCACTATCTTAAATATTTATAATCCACTTAATAATATAGAATTTACAAAAGAAAAAAAAAAGTGAAAAAAAAATTTACCCAATTTTTGATTTCTTAAAAGTAAAGTACCATACAAAAAGAAAAAAAAATCACTCCACAATCCAAAATTTAAATACTAATTATTATCTTAATTATTTATAATCCACTTAATAATATAAAATTTATAAAAGAAAAAAAAGTGAAATTTTTTTACCTAGTACTTGATTTCTTTAAAATAAAGTATCATACAAAAAGAAAAAAAAGAAAAAAAAAAGATAAATCACTCCACAGTTCACAGTTTATAATCTAAATACTAATTACTATCTTAAATATTTATAGCCCATTTAATAATATAAAATTTACAAAAAAAAAAAGTGAAAAAAATTATTACTCAATACTTGATTTTTGGAAACTAAAGTACCATGCAAAAACGAAAAGAAAAAAATGGATAAGAATAAATCACTTCACATTTCACATTCCACACTCTAAATACTAATTCTATCTTTAATATTTATAATTCACTTAATAATATAAAATTTATGAAAGAAAAAAAAAATCCTCAAGAGCATTCACAGGGCACATGGATCTATAAATCAATTTTCTTCCCTCTTACTGGTTAAACAAACTCGATTTTGTCCTCTTTACTATGGTAACATAGAGAAGAAGACAGCTGGAAGGAAGCCAGAACGCATTATTCTTCTTATGCTGCTAACGTCGATGGAAACTAAGGCTGTGTTTGTTTTGGGTGAAAATCACTTCCGGAAATGCTTTTTCGTAAATGCGGGTGTTTGGCTGCGCATGGAAAATAAATTTTTCGAAAATGCTTTTCAGTTGACCATGTGTTGGGGTGTAAAATGATTTTCGTTTTTATTTTACCTTCAAATATCATTTTCCGGAAAACAGAGAGAGAAAGCTGAGTGAGAGTGAGATCGCGCCCGCACGCAGAGAGAGAGAGAGAGAGAGAGAGAGAGAGAGAGAGAGAGGAAGAAGAGACCAAACCCAGAAACCGACTCCGACGAACCCAGAAAACCCAAGACGGAGCTCGTTCGTCGAGCAATGCCCAAACTCATTCGTCAAACCCAGAAAACCCATTCGATCGCACCATCTCAGACCCTCATCGCCCCGATTGCACCACCGGCGAGATCGTCACACCCCAGCACCGATCCACCCAAAACCGATCGTTCTCGTTGCACCCCAAAACCGATCGTCCCCGAGCTAGCTTCGTCGTCCCTGACCCAACTTCGTCTTCCCTGACCCAACTTCGTCGTCCCCATTCATCGAACCCAATCGCCTCTCTCTCTCTCAATTTGACCGGATTTGATGAATTTTTTTTGTTGGGATTTGTTTCTTTTGTGTTTATTTACTGAGAAATGATATTAATATTTGTTTAGAAGATGAGAAAATGTGAGAAACATCATAAAAATGGGTTTTCTAGAGCATTTTCAAGTATACAACCAAACACTAGAAAATATTTTCCTTTCCCGAAAATAGCATTTCCGAAAAATATTTATTTTCCGGAAAATATTTTACGGGAACCAAACACAGCCTAAGATATTTTGATCCTTCAAATTGTTGCTTAAACAAAAAATAGAGCCAAAGCTATCAGATTACTGAAATTATGAATAGACATGTGGATGTAAAATTTGGAGATGACATAAATTGATAAACCCATAATCTGGAAATTTCAGGTACAAAGAGGGAAGAAAATTGATTTATAGATCCAGGAGCTCAATATGCAAAGAATAGAGCAGCACCCCGGTGCTTCCAACCTTGTCATTTAAGGTGAGGATTAATTAACAGAGTTCAATCAACTGCAGTAAATAAATTCAAAAAAATTTTAAAATTAAAAAAAGAAAAAGAAAAAGAGAACGAATAAGAAAAAAAATTAAATAATAACCATTTCTTAAAGTTTCACTCTAAATTTTGGGCATCAAAGTTTATTTAGGTGTGTTTTACCTTTTAAATCTTCAAGAAGTACGAAAAAAGGACATGCCAATTAAGAAAGTAACAGAGAGTGTGACTTCAAATAAGAAAAGGAACGAGAAAGATTGCGGATATCATTGATGATGGTATTAATAGTCCAATCAGGGGGGAGGTCAGGGGATGATAGAGGGTCAAAACAGGCCTTGGCATCTCCTTCAAAACAGACGAGGTTCCACTGCTCTTCGATTGCAAGATCCACTGCCCAAAGAATGGCGGAAGCTTCAGCTTGGGTAGGCGAACAAACTTTGACATTTGGACCAGCCTTTAACAACATCACCTCTATGATCTCGAGCTACAGCTGCCAAAGTTGTTGTGGAGGAGTTCAGCGCTGCATCAGAATTAATTTTGATTTAATTCCCTAGAACTTTGATTTGTCTAATATTGTATTTTCCGGCACCACAATGCAACATTTTCTCTCCATGGTTAGCCTGACAGTCATAAATAACAATGTTCTTTGTTTTAGGACAAATTAAATGATTTTATATATAGAATAGTTGGTTAAGCAATCCAAAGAAGTCTAAATAGTGGAACTCATCACTTGTAGGATCTTGAATTCTTGATTCACTACTTGCAGGCCATTTACTTATGATCAATTATACTTTTTATCTGCACTGTTTAATTTTCATAAGAGGAGTTTTTAATTAAAGTTCACAGTCCATCTGTAGGAGCAAAGCATTAAGCTTTCAAAGTGCAAAAAGTAGGGTAAAGGTGTCATATAGTCTCTTGTTTATGCTTACACCAAAACCAGAAGCAAAATTATTCTATCAAAAGGCAAGAAGCAATGTTTATGATATAAATCCCTTGCGTATATGTACATTTTTTTAACAGTATGAGAAAACTTTCATCTTTAAATGGTAGGGAATTAACACGAAATTCCCAAACCTGTGAGAAACAAAAATAGAGAAAACATACGCTAAAGAAAAATAATCACACGCACAAGACAATATTTATGTGGTTCGGCAATTTGTTTACGTCCACGGAGTTGTAAGGATTTCACTATTATCAGGAAAAAATACAAAGTGCGGCTATAGTTTATTCTCTCTCTAAAAAATGACAACAACCAGAACCCTAATCACCAAAACAATGTTTTCCATAAATCTTCTCAACTATTACTAGCTTATCTTTAACAAGATAACAGATAAAGTGGTATTTTGCCTGTATATGCTTGACTTTGAATGAAAAGCTGAATTTTTAGCAAGAAAAAATACACTTTGACTGTCACTGTGTATAATGCCCATCTCTTGCTTCTTACCTAATTCATCTAAGAAGCCATATAGCCAAATCGTCTCCTTTCTAGCTTCAATTGCTACAACATACTGAATTATATAATAATAATAAACAAAATCTGTATTATATATATATATATATATATATATATATTTCAGTGAGTGTATATATATATATATATATATATATATATAGAATTTTTAGTTTTCCCCTCTCTTCTCTCCTCTATCACGGCTATTATCTAGAAATTTTTAGAGAATGTTTTGATGCTCAAATGTAGGTAAGTGAATCTGTATAATGCTCAATACCTAGGCTACTTGCTTCATTACTATGCTTTCTAGAAATATGGAGAATTTGTTTGAAAAGTGTGTGGGTGTTAGAGAAATATTCAGAACATGTTTTTTGTTTTTTAATATTTGGGTTGTTTGTTAATTCTGTGTGGGTTGTCATTTGGTTTTTTTTTTTTTTTTTTTTTTTTAATTTATAAGTTTTTAAAATTTTTACACCAAACTAACCGCACCGCATTGCTAGGGTGAACCGAACCTGATGTAGACTAGTTCCTACCCCTTCACATGTGAGGTGCAGTCAAGAATGAGGGAAACCACACCCTATAGGTGTGGTGCGAAAAATCCCCTCATAACCGGCCGCGCCTCACCGTGTACAGCCCTAGGTAAGATTTCTCATATTTGTAACCGCTTGAATATTGATTAGTAGATTCTTGGGAGTGGTGACCTTAAATTCACTCGGTGGGAGTTTTTGCCTTGCGAAAAGTTTTCCCCATTTGTCAACAAATCACTGTGTCTATTTAATTTTTGCTACATTTAGTTTATTTGGTGATTTGTTGGTGCCTCTATGATTTGCATGTAATTGGACCTAATTAATCAACTTAGGTAATTGAGTTAATCAACCAGGGTCAAGCTATCTTAACCCAACAATATTGAATTTTATATTGAACATGAGCTGAATTCGAGCTCAAATCCAAACAAGATTATATGTTCAAAACAAATTTGAACTTGTTTGTAAGTTAATTAAATTCTTCTTTATTTTCATATATAAACTAATAAATATTAGATTCACTAAATGTATATTGTTATAGATTATACATCATTTTTACTATAAAATGGATATTTAAATTATCAATAAATCATAAATAATAATTTAATATTTTATCATCTTATTTACAAACTTATCAATCTCAAGTTCTTTATGATGTTTTTCCAGCAAAGCAGTATAATTCATTGGGGGGTTTTTCCACTTGTAGAATGAAGGCATTCTTACTTCATTTTACCATGAATTAAAAAAAAAAAAAAAAAAAAGTACGTTATGGTCTTATAAGTAATGCAAATACATTAGACCTTTTAGATATATATATATATATATATATATATATATATATATATACTAATGATTTTGTACCACTTTTTGTGCAGCGGTCACAAAAGACCAAAACAATTTCGTTGTCGTAGCCAAGTTTTGGGGAAACGCATATATATGATTCTAGTATTTGAGCGTATGGGTTAGGCTTTGGGTGAACCATGCACGTTGTTAAATATAAAGTTTAAGAAAGATTGAATAGTCTGTATATTGATGTGTTATACCATGTTGTATATGCTAGAGTAGATGCGGAAGAGGAAGCATAAAATAGGAACACTGAGAACACGAGGGTTACGTGGTTCAGCCTTGACGGCCTACATCCACTGAGGAATCCCTTAAGGGCTACATCTTTATTATGTATAAGAGTGTAGTACAATAACCTCTTATGTTACAATGAGCCATAACATGATTATATATAGGCGACTAAACCCTAGACTACTAGTACAAGCAGAACTGGGTTTGGGCCTATTACATTGGGCTAATATGTCTAATATATATCTCTAACACCCTCCCTCAAACTCAAGGCGGAAGCTCGATGAAGGCTTGAGGTTGGATAAGTATTAGAAGATCACTTGGAGATGCCTTGAAGAATGCCTTTGAAGAAACCATAATGAAGAATGTGCCAATTGACCAATTTTGGAGTCTCAAATGCAGAAACGGAGCCCAAAATCGGAATCTACGTGAAAAATTGAGCAAGATAGGCCTTTTTGGAAATTTTGACTTTTGGTCAAAGGTCAACGCAAAAAAGTCAAAGTCAACTGGTCCAGAGTCAAAGTCAACAATCAAAGTGCTCACGGGTCAGATTCGGGTGGTTCGGGTCAACGGTCAGTTAGGTGGCGTGGTGTTGACGAGACGGCACTACTGACGTGGCTGATGACGTGTCGCTGACGTGGACTAGGGCTGATGTGGAGCCGTTTGCATGGCTGCTGACGTGGAGGGCCGACGTCATCCGCTGATGTCAGATGACATCAGCAGTAGTTTCCAGTGCATGGAAGGCGCGTGACGGCGTCACCGGTGCGTGAAGTATATGCCAAAATCCTGGAAGCGCGTGAGAGCGCGTGTAATCTCGGATGTGGGTCGGAATCGCAGGTTTCGTAGATCGGCGGACGAGGAGGCCAACAGGGCGGCGCGTGCGCCCAGAAGACGATCTAGAAGTCAGGAATCTATGGCGGCGCGTGGGATATTTTCCAGAGGCTACTGCGGCGCGTGGAGGCACGTGGCAAGACTTCGGGTGACCGGATTTCTGGGTTTTGGTCGCGGGAGATCTTGGAGCACGTCTGTGGTGTTGGTTTCATCAGGCGAAGCTTGGAGTTGCGCAGATCTAATAAGTTAAGTCACGACTTTGCTTGAGTTTGTGGATCTTGGACACAGCACAGAGCCATGGTGGCTGCGAGATGCCGTGGAGTCTAGATCCAGCAGACAAATATGTGTGACTTCAGATGGTGGTATGCACATGAGAATCTTCTTTGCTTGCTAGAGATGTTTGTTTGATGCTAAGAACGGAGTTTGGCTCTGATACCATGTTAAATATAAAGTTTAAGAAAGACTGAATAGTCTGTATATTGATGTGTTATACCATGTTGTATATGCTAGAGTAGATGCGGAAGAGGAAGCATAAAATAGGAACACTGAGAACACGAGGGTTACGTGGTTCAGCCTTGACGGCCTACATCCACGGAGGAATCCCTTAAGGGTTACATCTTTATTATGTATAAGAGTGTAGTACAATAACCTCTTATGTTACAATGAGCCATAACATGATTATATATAGGCGACTAAACCCTAGACTACTAGTACAAGTAGAACTGGGTTTGGGCCTATTACATTGGGCTAATATGTCTAATATATATCTCTAACACACGTAAATCTAGTCTTCGTTGGCACCCCATAGATCCTAGCTTAGGCTATGGAAGTTCCCTTTTAAGTGCCAGTGTTTAAAAATCCATTCAAAAACTTCTGATTATCAAATAGACAAAGAAAAAGGAAAAAAAGGCTGGTGTTTCTTAGAAACATACATAGAGGAAAGTCACGAAACATATAGTGTATATAATTGCCTCTCATCGTGGTTCAAATAGTTTAGTAGTTACTAGCTTGTTGGATCTTGATTCATCACTTGCACTTGCAGGCCAACTTATGATCAATTACACTGTTTTCTAAATAACGTTTCGGTCTTATTAATTTCGTACTTTTTCTTTGCAATGCTTAATTAACTTCCGTAAGAAGAATTTTAACTTTATGGTCACAGCCCGTCTCTTTTATAAACTAACGCTAAAACTAGAAGCATAAAATATTCTATCAAAAAACAAAACAATGCTAGCTTATAATATCCCTTGCGTAAATGTACAATTTTTTATGAGCATTGCAAACCTTCATCTCTTAATATATTGTATCCAACAAACCTTGAGCCTAACACATGAGAAGGTCCTTGGATTATACTTTCACTTATTCTCTGCCTCTGTCTGTGTGCATGCATGGTTGTGCTTTTCTTTGTATAGACAAAGCATCAAGCTTTTTTAAAGTTCAAAGAGTAATCATCATATAGCCTCTTTTTCAAGTTAAACACAAAAACTACAAACGTAAATATTCTATCAAGACAAGAAGCAGGGCTTATAATGTTCCTTGTGTAATTGTCACACTCTTAACAGCACCCAAAAAAGCTTGAACCAAACTTATATCGGAAGTTCCTTTGATTCTTTTCTTCTTATTTCTTTGCTTTCTCTCTGCTTTACTTCATTCGGTGGCAAAGATATCTTCTAACACATATGCCGCATATGCAATGACAAGTTGTCCCTACATTAATCATGTTGAGTGCACAAGTGATATTCTTTAGGATTTCGAAATTCATTATAAAAGCTGGAAAGAAGAATGTGGACAGCACCTCTAATTAATTACCTTCTCCTCTTTCAGTTTCTTCTGTTATCTATCAATCAAATTTTCAGTCTCCATTAACTATGGCTGATGCACTACTTACTGATCTCTTAAAGCAGTTGGGTTCATTCACTGCTCAGCAGGCTCTACAAGAGATCAAGTTGCTTGCTGAAGTTGATGATGAAGTCCAAAAGTTTCAACACAATTTCGCAATGGTCCAAGTGATGCTCAACAAGGCTGAGGAAAGACAACTGACTGACCCAGATGTGAAGCCTTGGTCTGATCAGCTCAAAGATGCATACTACATGATGGATGACGTGTTGGACACCTGGAACACTGCAAAGATCAAATCACAAATTCAGAAAGAGGGAGAAAAAGTTGCTTATAGTAACGCTCCTGCCCTTGAGAAAAAAAAGAAGAAAAAGGTATGGTCCTTCTTCCCCTCTCCATGTTGTTTTAACCTTCCTCTCCGTCATAAGATTGGTCACGAGATAAAAAAACTGAATGAAACTTTAGATAAGATTCTCAAAGACAAACAAGCATTTGGGATTGACTTGAAAAGTCAACCTGAAGTAGTTGAGAGACCACCAACTACGTCCATTGTGGATGTGTCTAAAATAGTTGGCCGTGATAAGTATAGGGATGATCCACTAAACAACCTATTAGGCATGGGTAGTCAAGAAGAAAGCAATCCTCTTGTCATCTCCTTAGTGGGCACAGGGGGTATTGGAAAGTCAACTCTTGCCCAACTAGCCTATAATCATCCTAAGGTGCGAGCCCATTTTCAAAAAACAATATGGGTCTGTGTTTCTGATCATTTCGATCAGTGCAAGGTTGCCAAGGCAATCATTCAGGAGCTTGACCCTAAAAATGATTCCCTCAATAATACTACTCCTACATTGCAAGCTCTATTGCGTACAGTTTGTGATTTGATTAGGGACAAGAAGTTCTTTCTTGTCTTTGATGATGTGTGGGCTAAAGATTCCACACAAGAGTTTGAAAAGTGGGAGCCTTTCAAAGATGCTCTAAAATATGGTGCTCAGGGTAGTAGGATTCTAGTCACCACACGTAATGAGAAAGTTGCACACATGATGGGGAGCGCCAAAGCCCACATAATCAATTTAGGGAATTTGACTGTTGAGGATTGCTGGTTGATTATTAGGAGAATAGCATTTTTCAATGATAATATAGATCAACATAAGGATCTTGAACACCTAGGTAGACAACTAGCAATTAAATGCCATGGCTTGCCGCTTGCTGCAAAGCTTATAGGGGGTTACATGTGCAACAAGAGAAGAAAAGAACAGTGGGAGAAGGTTTTGGAAAATAGTTTGTGGGATTTAGAAGATGTTGAAAAAGGTCTTTTGGGACCATTGTTGTTGAGTTATTATGAATTGTCCTTAGCAGAGAAAAAATGTTTCTTATTTTGTGCTGTCTTCCCAAAAGATCATGAAATTAATAGATTTGAGTTAATCATCCATTGGATGGCACAAGGATATATTGATATTGACTCAAAACGAAATATGGAGATGGAAGACATGGCGGAAGAGTACTTTCAAAAATTAGCCATGCGCTCTTTTTTCCAAGATTTTGAGGAAGATGAAATTGATGGTAGAATTAAAAGTTGCAAAATGCATGATATTGTGCATGACTTTGCACAGAAAATGACAGAAGATGTATGCTTCACAATTAAAGGTGATGAAGAGGTTAAGATAAACTTTAAAAGGGTTCGCCACTTGTCATTAATAGTTAAAGAAACATTTCTTGAGTTTGTCTATGAAGCGAAAAATCTACGCTTTTTAAATTTGGATTTTATTTCTTCTCCGATTGTCCAATCCAAGTTATTCGACCATTTGACATGTCTACGTACATTATATTTGAAAGGTGAGTCCATTTTGAAACTTCCAAATGAGGTGGAAAAATTGATACATTTAAGATTACTCAAGTTATCTTGTGAAGAGATAAAAGAATTGCCTGAAAGTATATGTAATTTATGTAATTTACAAAGTTTGGATGTTAGTGAGTGTAGGAAACTTGAGAAATTACCCCAGGGGATAGGTAAACTAATTAATTTAAGACACCTCCTCCTGTGGGATGATGATTTTGAAGAATTTGGAATAAAATCGTTTCCGAAGGGAATTGGGAGATTAACTTGTCTTAAAACATTAGGATACTTTCCTGTAGGTAAGGGCGAAGAAATATGTAAACTGGGAGAATTAGAACATTTGAACCACATTCAAGGGACACTTGTTATACTTGGGTTGAAAAATGTGGTAGATTTTGGTGCGATCGAGAATACATTGAAGAAGAAGAACCACCTCCGTGATTTGTGTCTATCATTTAACACATTAGAGGAATTGCAGACAAAGAAAGAGGAGGAAGAGGAAGAGACAGAGAAAGAGGAGGAAGAGGAAGAGACAGAGGAAGAAAGAAGAAGAAAAATGGAGAAAGATGTAGCCATTCTAAATGCCTTAGAGCCACCTCCCCGCTTGGAATCTTTACTAATTACTTATTATAAGGGCACCACAATGTATCCTAATCGGATGATGTCCAAATTGACCTATTTGAAAAGGCTTTTTATCGAAGAGTGCCCAAACCTAGAGCAGTTGCCTCCTTTGGGGAAGCTGCCGTTGCTCGAAGAATTAGAAATAAGGGAAGCTCCAATGATTCGAAAGGTGGGAGATGAATTTTTGGGAATAGACATAGAAGAAGAAGAATTATCAGAATCATCTAAAGACATCATCATATTCCCAAAACTTAAATCTCTTATATTTTGGAGATTGGGGGAGTGGGAAGAATGGAGTGGGATGGGAGGAACAATAGAAGAAGAAGAAGAAAAAGATAATAGTGCTAATGCTTTTGTTACTAATAATACTCCAAAAATTCAAATAATGCCACGTCTTCATTCCTTGACAATTCGGTATTGCTACCATCTAAAGTCTCTGCCAGACTACCTGCTGCGTAATACTCCATTACTACAGGAATTGGAACTCTATCGATGTCCAATTCTCGAGCAGCGTTGCGAAAGAGGGAGAGGAGATTACTGGCCCAACATTTCTCACATTCCAAACCTCCGAATTGATTATAATATGTTTGGGTTGCAAAGAGACGGTCAACTTCCAGAGAGCATTGATTCAGAGGTAACTCTTCTTTTCTTGCAAAACTATCCTATCATTCTATATAAATACTCATGAATATATGGATTTGTGCAAATAGACGCAATTAACTTAACTTCTATATTTATCCCATCAAAAACAATTAATTAATAATACCAACCACGTCCCTTGATAAATTTTCCCAATATCACAAACACACTACCGCCACCAAATCATTCTATTTGTTTGGGTTGTGATATTCCTTGTTGCTCTAATCTCTCACTGGTATGGTATGGGTTCTATTATATTTTATTTTTCTTGTTTAATATTATTATTATATGGGTCATTGTGGGTTTTGTTCATTTTGGGTTATTTAAACTAATCTGACATACCTGCTATGCTTTTCTTTTGGACATGCATGTAGATGCATGATGATGTGGTTGAGGTGGACAAGATTGAGGACAGTAATCATGAAGAAGATGATGGGGCTGGGTTTGAGGCGGATGAACAAGTTGTGAAATTAAACATTGATGAAGGGGATTTGTGAATCTGGACAGTACAGGGTAGTTGACATGCATTGAAGAAAACAGATACATTGTTATGAGACTGGGTAGTAAGAGCAGAGTGTTGAAGAAGACAAAAAGTTTGAAGACAATGAAGGAGGTCAGATTCCCTTTTAAATTGCTTGAACATTACCATTAAATCTATGTTTATATTGCAACTTTATGTCTCTTATTTCTAGTTACCTTTAATATGTCTATCTTGGATTAATTGGTCTAATTCCATTGTGTGTTTAGATCAATGATTATACTCATTAAAATATATTAACTTTTAATTGATTGATTTCATTAAATTTTTGTGTGGGCATGTGTGGGATCATTAATTTTTAGCTACAAGTAGAGTTTTTTTGAATGATGATGGCGAGAACAAAGAGAGATATAAAGCCTTTGTTTATGAAACTCTTTCCATGTTTTTTCCTAATATAAGATGTTCTTGAATAGAGAATATAAAGCCTCTATACAAGTTGCAAACTTAAGAACCATCAATTTGGCAGTTTACATGCTTTTTTTTTCCCCAGTGAAATCTTTAAGGTCCCTAACACTTTTTTTAGTTGTGTAGCAGATTGATTTTTTTTTTTCTTCATGATTTGTGAAATAATGATTTTGGTGCATTGGGAAGAGCATGGTAAGAGCAAGGCTTAAGCAATGATATAAAAGTTGTTTTTGGGTGAAGATTTAAAAAAAAAAAAAAATAGTTAATGGAAAATCTCTACACCCATTATCCTGAGCTAAAAATAATATAAAAGCAAGGCATTGAGAATAGTTTGTAGAAAATTAGTATTTGATTAGTTGTAATATGGTTTGTTTAACAAGTTGGTCTGGTGGGGTGCCTATCAGGAAAGATGTTCAACATGAAGTAAAGGGGGAACTGCTTGTAACCTAAGTAGGATTATGAAGATGAAAACTTGGTCAAACGTAGGTGATTGGCTGAGCTGAACAGTACAGGATGATTGTCATACACTGAAGAAGACAGATACATCTTATGGGACAGGGTAGTAAAAGGAAGGTGTTGAAGTGGACAGAGACTTTACAGACGAATGATGAGGTGAAATTCCTTGATTACTTTGCATGATCATCATTTTCAATCCGTGTTTATTGCTACTTTGTGCCTATCATTTCTGGTTAGCGTTAATATATTTATCTTGGATCAATTTTTTGAATCCAATTGTGTTTAGATTAATGATTATAGTTGTTAAAAATATATTAGCATTTCATTGATTGGTTTTATTGAATTTTTGTGTGTTTGTGTCAGGGATCATGAATTTTAGATACAGGTGGAGTTTTTTTGAAGGATAGAGTGAGAGAGAGGAGGGATCTAAAGCCTTTGTTAACTCTCCTTTTTCTAGGATTTCTTTGACTATTTCTTCAGAACCAGAAGGATCAAACCCTCCCTTGCCACTCTTAGGGTTTGTGCTCTATCCTTGAGATGGAAATGATCATTATAAAATAGAGACGGGAATAATTGCTAGTCATAGCATGTGGTTTTAATAAAGCCCTGTTTCATGCAGGAAATTAGCAGGTTTGGGCTTACAGTTGCAGTGGTAGTGTACTGAACTCAATTTGAATATTTTGTCTTCTTCTGAGACTGTCCAACCCAAGTTATTCGACCATTTGACATGTCTACATTCCTTATATTTGAAAGGTGAATTCATTCCGGAACTTCTAATTAATAAGGTGGAAAAATTGATACATTTAAGATACCTCAAGTTATCTTGCTTTGATTTTAAAGAATTGCCAGAAAGTATATGTAATTTACAAAGTTTGGATGTTACCGAGTGTAGTGAACTTGAGAAATTACCTCAGGGGGTGGGTAAACTAATTAATTTAAGATGATGAACTTGAGAAATTGCCTGTTTGATGATGATTTTGATGAAATTGGAATAAAATTGTTTCCAAAAGGAATTGGGAGATTAATTTGTCTCAGAACATTAAGTTACTTCCCAGTAGGTGTAGGCAGTGAGGGTGATGAAATATGTAAATTGGCAGAATCAGAAAATTTGAACCACATTCAAGGGAAACTTGCAATAGTAGGGTTGAAAAATGTGGTAGATTTAGGTGAGGTGAAGAATGCATTGAAGAAGAAGACCCACCTTTGTGCTTTGTATCTATTTTTTAAGAGCAATGAAGAGATAGAGGAAGAGACAGAGGAAAGAAGAAGAAGAAGAAGAAGAATGGAGAATGATGTAGCAGCTATTGTAGTGTAGATTAATATTATATCATTTATATTTTGATTAAATTTGATTTTTCATATTATTCATTTAAGTTTCAATATTATATCAATATGGGTATTGCAAGTTGTCTTGATTTTGGGTATTTATTAGACTAATCTGACATATAACTTCTCTTTTTGGGCATGTAGTTGGAGAATAATGAAATATGAAGATATAGAAGAGGAATTTAAAAGCCTCTTTTCTTTTGTGGATGTTTGGTTCTTTCTTCTCTCTTTTGCTTCATAACTTCATTCTCACCTCAGAATTAAAACAACTAAACCCTCCCTGCCTCAGACTTAATGACTTCAGCATATGATATAATACTTTAGCATAACTGAGAGCAGGTAAAACCACAATAGAGAGCAGCAGATTACTTTCAAAATTATAGCACCGACTTCCCAGCTCCTTCCAGAGTTTCTGTGTGTCCAATTCTTATATCTTTCTGACCTATTTCTCTTCCATATATTCTTAAACAATGTTCCTAAAATCAGCTTCACCTAAATCTGACAGTTGAGATATTTTCATGCAGGATTCATAGCAATGTAAGCTACTCTTGCTAATAGTGATCTGGACTGTTGCTTGATTCCCGAGTCACCCTTTTACCTTGAAGGAGCTGGAGGACAATTTGAAGAAATAAATTAAAGAAAATGGATACATGGTTATAGTAATAGCTAAAAAGTGCAGGAAAAAAGCTTTTTTGTAAGCATGAACACCAAAGAACTGCAGGATTCTTTTGCAAATAAGCTACTCCAGGATGTGAGTCTGGATATATCAAAATTTTAGTTATGGGTGCTAAGATGTATTGTCTTCCTTTGGTGTTAAATGTGTTGTTTGCCATGCCTGGTAATTGTGAGATCATCTTTGAATGTTAGTAAAGAAAATACTTGAAGAGGTGTATTTGTGTAGTAACTAATTCTAACTTTAAGACCTGGCTACAATTAACTTTGTTTTGCCTTCAGTCCTGGTAAGACATATAAAATAATTTCAACTATTTAAGGCACCCCTTTTGACTAATAGTAAATTTAGTTGCACTACAACATGGTGAACTGGGGTCCTTAGCTTCCATTTGGCAACACTTAGCAGTTTTCAGTCCTTATACAACATGAAAACATAAGAACCAATGATTTAATTGTAGGAAAATTATGCAGGGGTTCACGAGAAATTCTTTGAAGTAATCACAACTTTTTTGCTGCTCATTATCAATTCATCAAATTGAAGATGGCTATTAGCCTTAAATTTTTAGGTTAGTTTATTTTTATCTTCATATCATTTGTTTCTTTTGTGATTTTTTCTACAATCTGATGGACAAAAATAAGACTTCTTTTGCTTGTGTTGCAGATCCCATGTACATGCTGTTCCAAGCAATGCATCGGATAATGTGTGTTAAATCCCCCTAGTGCACAACCATTTGTGGTGCAATGGCAGGGTATACGAGCTCCTATTAATGGGAGACATGCTTAGATACCATTCTATGTAAGTTCCTTCATGATTTGAAATACATTCATATTTTCCTTTGATTACAAGTATATTCAAAATTTCATTAATTGGTAGATGCAGAAAAAACAAGGTTAATTTGGGATGCTGGTTCTCTTTAGTAGTTAACTCCTATTTCTAACCTTGAATGTTTTGTCTCATTCAAGAACATCTTGCAAAAAAGTTCCATTCTCTTTCTGCCTCATCCAATCTAAACATCACACAGAAGGCTCTGTGTACAAATGGATCACTTCTGCGATGCAGCAGAAACAAGTTTAACCTGGAATGCTGGTTTCTATAATAGTCCATCTTGTTTAATAATAAATGAAAAGTAAACTGGGCAATTTATTACTAACACCTTTATGTAACCTTGTCTATGATTTTGATACTGTGAAACGTTTTTTTTTTTTTCAAGTAACAATTTTTTTAAGAAGAAAGAAGGAAGCTCTCATAGCTCAAATCTATGCTAATCATCTAGTCCTAATGTTATAGGGTTGGGTATTTGGTATTTATCAAGTTTGTAAGTCAATATCTTATGCTCGTTCTTTGTCTCAGAGCCAGAGGTGTTTCATAGCATGGAAGAGAAGCAACTGGCAGTAGGGATGAAGATATTATGAATACATTGGCTTCATTAGTTGGATTAGGTAACAAGCACAAAATGTCTTTATCTAGAACAACATTCGTGGAAGTGAACTTAATTTCTTATTGGTTTATTGGGACTTCTTAGCTGTCTCATGTCAGTCATGCCACACTAAAGGAGTTCTTTCCATAGTTTGGTTTATTTCCTTCAAGATAGAGGTAATTTCAAAACACAAGACAAACAGAAGTAATCTTCTCTCTTCCTCCCCCTCCTCTGTTTTAGGCAAATTATGTTTGTCCAGAACTCTTCCTGCCTTTTCTTTCTCTCTGTGGTGGTGTTGTTACTATTAATTGATGTTTTTTTTTTACCATGAATAGCACCTCTATCCGACCAAACAAAACCCACTTTACAAGGGAGCTCTGAGGGCGAGCACTTGACATATGAGAAAGGATTCTGAGCTACCAAAGAAGTAATTCTTCCCTTTGTACATATTACTATTGCCCCAAATTTTTCCTACAAATATTGATCTAATGCCTCATTGGGTTCAGTTTCTTCTATCTTTCTCTCCATTAATTTGTTGGTATGTTTGTCACTCATGATTTAGATCACTGACAAGGCTCATTAAGCTGGTACCACAACCCATGTTTGAAGTTTTACGCATGGAGAACGATGTTGTATACTATGAGGGTGAGTTTTATAGTGATGATGATCTGTAACATGGCATCCAATTTCATTCTTTACAGCCTTAGTGTACTCTGTTTTCTCCCCATCATTCTGTTTACGTCAATGGTTTGCATTTTTTTCTCTGGATTTTAAGTATCTTGAGCATGTATTTATGGTGGCTGTTCATAAAGATCTTTGTATTTTAGTAATCAAATCTTCCTTTTGCAGCCCAATTGCCCATACTATTTGTGGAGTTCATGCTACGGTCTGCCACTTATAAACTCTGGGTGCAGGTATTGCATGGATTATCTAGTACAGGTAACTATATATTCTTGTCTTCTTTTCTTATGAGGTGCTTTTCTATTAGCCTTTTCATATTTCCTAAGAAATAAATACTATAAATGTGTAACTATCATTAGTGATTTCTATATTATTGCTATAAAAATTTCTCAACATCTTCCTACCATGTAGTTATACAACAATGACAAAGCCTTAGTCCCAAAATTTTGGGGTCTACGATGGATCCTCCTACCATGTGGTTATCTATGTTTTCAATCATCTTGGATTGGGTAACGTGTAAATTTATAAATTCCATAATCATCTTTAGCATATATCTAACTGGGCGATCCCTTCAGGCAAATTGACTACACATAATCAGCTTTAGCTTTTATATAACCCATTTATACCACTGTTATGTCCTGCTGTGTGTGCAACAGTTGAATTGCTGATTAAGAGCTCTAGTCCAACCTTCCTTTTTCCATATTGTTATCCAATTCAACAGAATATCAAACTCTTATTTTCAGTGATCTTGAATTGCAGATTAATCTGAATCATGCCCGTTTTTGTAAAAATTTTCCAACTATTATTGGTTTGCTTTTGGGCGCAAGTCCATATAATGTTTAATTACAAAAATGCTCTTAAATTCAGCATGACGAAATATTTGCTACAATATTCAATATCGTGTACTCCACACCTTATTGAGGATTTGGTACAACCAGTGGGTGAGGGATCAAAATACAATAATGATCTTCAAACGGTGTCTAGAAGAGCTTACATGTATAGTCTATTAATGTTGTTTACTAGAAAAAGGGCAATAGAGTAGTAGTTAGCCCACTACGGAAAATTGATAGAATAATTTTGGTTTCAAAGTAAAAGTTTCCGTTGGAGTTGCAACAATAAACATAATCAATTTGCTTATAAATATGTTTTTCTATTGTCTCCCCTTCATTGTGCTGAATCACTGACCCTGTTCGTAAATTTTGCAGTGTAAAACTATTGGAGAGGCACATTTTATAGGGGTCAAAATTGTTGAGCAGGGATGCACCTCAAATAAGCTTGTCTTACATTCTGATGCAAGATCGCTAATTGATAAAGCTTGATAGGCCCTGCATACGTCAGATTAATGAAGCTCCCTTTCTCTTTGTCCTGATCATTGACCTTATTTATAAAGCTCTATACTCAGTTCATGGATGTAAAAGTGCTGATAGATGTGTCTCCATTCAAAATCATGAACATAGCATGTCATGGATGTCAAGAAGAAACAATGTCAAGCAGTGACACATGAACAGGAAATTAGGCAAATGCTTTTATGTATATCTGTAAGTTCATTCCAAAGAGTTTGTTGTTTAAATGTGAATGCCTGGATAAAACGTTTATTGCTGTAAGGACAGGTTTTGATTTCAAGAGTATGTAAATTGCATGTGTTAGTGGCAAAATTGATTTGTATAAGCAGATGCTTTTGTTAAATTTCATTTTTCTGATGGCTAATATCCTAAGATAATATTGCTGCTAAAAGAAGTGCTAGAGTGTTAATAATCTTTAATAAGCCAGTCGCTAAAAAGCTATCAACAAAGTGACCTTTAGAAGCAGTTGTTTATATATTTTTAAGCTTCTCATGTTTATTACTCAGTGAAAAAAAATCATGTTTGTTGTGCCTTTGTGTGGACCTATAATCAAATGATAAAAAATGTGCAACTAAAATTCAAGTGTTGTTGCTCCTGCCTCCCTTGTTGTTACATAAGATTTAGATAGGGACCAGTCATCTTGGTTCATAAGAATTTGATGTCCTTGAAGTTTAATTTTTCATCATAGCTAGAAGAATTGGCCCACGCTTTGTAGAGAAACACTTCTCTTGAAGAAAAGTAGACATGCTTTTGATAGAATGTCATGAACTTGCTTTGAAGTTGTTGAGCTGAACACACAAGAATTCCTACACAGAATTTCAACGTCAATCAAAAATGTTTTTTAGACAAGGAAATGAATGCAGTAGATGCTAAGGATTAACAACAAAAATTTAGGTGCCAAGAAAATTCGCTCTTAATATGCTTTGGAAAAGTTTGAGTAAGTTTCACTTCTTTGAGCAGCCACAGCCATGACTTGTTCTTCAACAATTTATCAACACATTAAAAACCTTTTTCATATTACATTGTCAACAGATATTGCTCTTCTGAATCCTGACAAAAGTATCTAATTCTAATCATTCTAAGAATTATGCCTACTTTGCAAACTTCTTACTTATAATTGATGCTTGTTACCTTAAATAACCTCTCTATGCCCACTCCTCCCCCCCCCTCCCCCCCCCCCCCCCCCCCCCCCCCCCAACAGCTCTTTACTATATGGAAAATTAGAGTATTCACATGGACCTAATCTTATAGTTCAATAATGCAGTAAAAATGATAGGTATATGGAAAATTAGAATAATCCACATCCAGCATACAGAAAATTTAATCACAAATTCAAAGCACCAGGTTTATCTTAAAATGGAATTTAGAAGACTTTAAACCTCACAATTATTATTGTTCTTTTTCTAGAATAGAAGAGTACTTTGCTCATTAGTGTCAACTAAATTGAATCATTTTGGTTTCAAAGTTAAAAAATTACGTTGGGTTTGTCCTAATAACCTATGGTTGAAATTTTTTGTTTCTCAAAAAAAAAAAAAAAAAAAAAAAAAAAAAAAAAAAAAAAAAAGAAGAAGAAGAAGAAGATGTGCTTTAATTTTTTTCCCTTATTATCTTCTCTCCTTAATCCTCAATCAATGACCTTGTTTGTAAAAATTTTGCAGTCTAAACCTTATGGAGAAGCACAGTATATACTGGTGAAAATTGTTAAGCAAGGGTGCATCTCAAATGGCCACATCCTACAATCTGGTACAGGATAGCCAAATGAGAAAGGTCCATAGCATAATGGCAAAACTCTATATGGCAGAACAACGAACCTCCCTTCCTCTCCACCTTAATGCTATGTTTGAAAGTTTGGAGGGAAAGGAGAGTAGAGGGGAATGATTATCCTTCACATTGTTTGAATGTTTTTAAAATTAAGTAAAGGGGAGAGGACTAATTAGTTTTTTCATAGTTTGTAATTTTGTTGATATGGTAAGGGTAAATTTGGTAATTCATTTGATCAAGCATTTCTATACTCTACTCTCCCTCCAAATCTCTCCAATTTAGGGGAATTAAAAATGAGAGGTTAGAAGTAGTTAGAACCCCTTTAAACCCCTCCAAATCCCTCCCCCTCCTCACTTAAAGAACATCCAGACAAGGTAATTTAACTTACTCTCCCTCCTTCTACTCTACTCCCCCTCCATCCAAACAAACTATAAATCTTTGTCCATGTCTACAAAGCTCTATGCTCAAATTCATAAACAAACTTTAGCTTGTAGATGAGGCTAAGAAGTTGCTATGTTAAGTGTTAACAATATAATGTTACCCAACTATCATATTCAAATTATTTTATGTTTATTTACTACTAAGATTATTATTCCATATTTGGTTTTTGGCAAAATTTACAAGATAGATTAACTAAAAATATGACATCATAATGGAGTCTACCTGATGAAACTCTATATTCTCCTAGCCTGTAGAGACTTATGTTTATATGGGTCAAAGTCATGATTTTATTATGATTTTTGTTTACCTTTTATTTACAGTACCTTGAGCTAAAAGTTAAATAAAATAGGCATTGGTGTGCATTTGGCATCAACTTATCAATTTATTTAATTTTTTGCTAAAAGTGTGTTAAAGTATATTTGTACTATAAAAAAGTGTAAAAAAGTGTGAAGTTTTAAAAATTGACATCCCCCTCGCCCTGATTCTCTCTTCCTGTTGCTTTGCAAGTATGTGCTATCACTCTGTCTTGTGGTTTTCTATAATTAAGATATTGTTCATATTGATTTGATTAGATTGAATTCCATAGAAAAGTTGTTATTCTTCACAGCTATCAAATAATACATATGAAATTTGGTCATTCTTTTAAGATTGTGATTGTTGATTTGGGCGGTTCTTAATTATTAGGTTAGGGTTTTGAGACAAGAGAAGTAGCCTTACCTTTTACCTCTGGACCTTGTTTTATCCTGCAGAGTGGGCGTGTTGAGTCGACGATGCTAATTTCTGAATTGACAACATCATCATCATCACCACCATCTTCACCATCTCCATCAAAGAAAAAATGTAGAAACCGGTTCTACTCTTGCTTTGGAGTGGTATGCATTTAACCTAGGATTGCTTTTTTATACTAGTGCTTTGGTAGTTATTATAGTATAGATTACCCTCTCACTAATGTAACAGTAGTGTTTGAATATTTTCCTGTGCTTTCAATATTAACTTCCATGGACTACTGCTACTGTCTCTGTTGCTCATCTTTGTTAGTTTGTAGCTAGCTGCAATGAAATTCTTGTAATTGTTTCTAAAGTTATGTGAATTCCATTTCAAGAAATGGAGAATCTTGGATTCTTGAACACTGATGTTCCCTTTAATATGCTTTTCTGTTTTCCTACAAAGATTCTTCTAGGATTAAAGTGTGTTTCCAAAGGCTGGCACCAACTCATATTTGACCGCTCCTTCATCCAGGCTCAATTACAAAAGCAAAAGCCCATTGTATCAGGATTCATCTTCCAAGGGAAGTATCACTGTATCAGTGGTGCAATGAAGATATCAAAACAGTTAGCTACATTCCTGCTGTTGAATCAGAAGATGAAGGTAAAGGTGGTGAACAGTGCAGCAAAAGGTGATTGATTGCCTTCCTGGAACACCCTTGCTAAATAAACTCAGTACGGCAACAATTTTGTTAGTTGGCCGGATTCGGAACAATTTGTAATAATAGCATCTCGAGTTTCTGAAACTCGAGATCTAATTAGAACTCGAGTTTTAGAAACTCGAGTTCGTTGTTTTCATTCTACCTTACGTGGACAAAATTTCCAGGTGGAGCCACGGGAAATCGAGTCTATAAGACTCGATTTCTTGCAACCAGCAACACAAAAACCAGAAGCACTTTCAAACGGCACATTTGAAAGTGACAGAACCTTTCAACCTCACTCACTCTAAGACTCCGCCCTCTCTCACTCTCAAACTCACTCTAAAACTCCGCCCTCTCTCACTCTCAAACTCACTCTGAAGCCGTTCGTAGCGCCGTTCGTAGCCCGCCGCTCGTAGCCCGCCGTTCGTTGCGCCGTTCGTAGCCCGCCGCTCGTAGCCCGCCGTTCGTCTGCCGTTCGTGCTCTCTCTTTTCAGGTTCTGGGTTCTCTTCTTCTCATTTTTCTTTATGCGATTTTTTGATCTGTGTGATGGGTATTGTAAATTTGAGTTGTTTTCTGTTTTGGGTTCTTCAAACTAGACCCTTTCTGTTTTCACTAAATTTTAACTAGTACTAAGATTTCGGTCGGTATGAAAACAAAGTATAAAACCATTTTCTCCCTTTTTTTTTTTTCCTGTTTCTTTACTCACATTTGATATGAGTCTGTGTTAGATTGGTAAACGGTGATCAAAGGTGTCTTGTTATAGCACTTTTAAGGTCTATAAAAATTGTCAAGACTGCTACCTTGGTGCTGAAGTTCACTATGCCAGATACAAGTTTTTGATTCCTCTCAATACCTGCTTGACCAATCGAAAAGGCTAGAT
Organism: Quercus robur; assembly: GCF_932294415.1. NCBI lineage: Eukaryota > Viridiplantae > Streptophyta > Magnoliopsida > Fagales > Fagaceae > Quercus > Quercus robur. Next base: position 88,406,810 of record NC_065538.1, on the reverse strand, counting down.
CTCGACATATCGAGCTTAATCTTGATAGATCGAATCTCGGGATTATAGATTCGTGATTTTAGCACTATATTACATAACACTATATGATAAAGATTTAGGTATATTTATTTTGTGTTATATATATATATATATATATATATATATATATATATATATATATATATATATATATTACTTATTCCTAGATATAATCTACGAAAAATGATATAACTTCATCTTAATTACATAAAAGGTTTTTAGGATCAAGATCCTACACAGGATCGGTGAGAGGGTCTAAGGATTAGATTATAGGATTGGCATGAGGATCATAAAATCTTAATTTCCAACTAAAGAAAAATATGAAAAAATACTTATAATTATAATTCATAATGTAAAAGAAATATTGAACAAAAGTAATTTTAACACAAATCAGTGAAATTACTAATAAAAGGGAATGTACCAAATTACAAATAAATAAACAAAGTTCAAAATTTAAAGTTACAACTTACCAAAACCAAGTTTTAAGTTCTAACACCACAAACAGTCATAATGTCTTGCATAAACAACACAAAGCAAATAACAACACTATGCCAGATACAAGTTTTTGACTCCTTTCAATACCTGCTTGACCATTCGAAAAGGCTAGATCTCGACATATCGAGCTTAATCTTGATAGATCGAATCTTGGGATTATAGATTCGTGATTTTAGCACTATATTACATAACACGATATGATAAAGATTTAGCTATATTTATTTTGTGTTTTATATATACATATATATATATATATATATATATATATTTATATATATTACTTATTCCTAGATATAATCTAGGAAAATTTATATAACTTCATCTTAGTTACATAAAAGGTTATTAGGATCAAGATCCTACACAGGATCGGTGAGAGGGTCCAGGGATTAGATTATAGGATTGGCATGAGGATCATAAAATCTTAATTTCCAACTAAAGAAAAATATGAAAAAATACTTATAATTATAATTCATAATGTGAAAGAAATATTGAACAAAAGTAATTTTGACACAAATCAGTGAAATTACTAATAAAAGGGAATGTACCAAATTACAAATAAATAAACAAAGTTTAAAATTTAAAGTTACAACTTACTAATACCAACTTTTAAGTTCTAACACCACAAATATACATAATGTCTTGCATAAACAACACAAAGCAAATAACAATACATAATTTTTTGCATAAACAATCCGAAGCAAATAACAATGTTTCAAATAACACCACAATCACACTCAATCATCAAGGCCAAAGTTTTGGTTATCTTGAATGGATTCCTCAAAGTTGGGTTGATTATCATAAACAACATTCTCATCATTGTTTGCAGCCACATGGCCTGCATTATCCATTAGATAATTATCAAAATCTCCTAATATTTGGAGGTTCATTCACTTGATTTTCATGGGCATCACCAAACTTAGATTCATCACTAATATCATAAACTCATTTATCCTTGTCACCTAGCAACATAAAATATATATAAAAATAAAATAAAAAAAAATCTCAAACTCAGATTCATCGTCGACTCTCTATTCTCTAGTCTCTTTTCTTCTCTTCTGTCTTTTGTAGATTAGGTTAGGGTGACACAGGGTTTTTTTTTAAATCAATTTGGGCTTGGGCCGTTGGGCTCTCTATTTAGTACAATTTTTTTTAATCACTTTGGGTTCCAATTGGAGGCCCAAAATAAGCAACAAAAAAAGAAAAGAATTTGCCTTCATTGAACCTTATGGCGTTTGGTATAGGATAATGTTTTAGAATTCCCAGGAATGTATAAAGATTTTCATGTTTGGTTTCAAATCATACCAAGGAATCAGATGCCAGGGGTATCTGGATTCTCCTTCAACCCCCTTTTTTGTAGGAATGTGGATTCTCTTTAAAACAAGTGGGTATCCAACATCCCAAGCTTAAAGGAAATTGTATTTTATATAAATTAACAATTTAAAACATTTTTTCTTATCATTTAAGCAATGGAGAATATATAAAACAAATTATCAATATCTTATAGACTTAAATGCTATCAAGTTGTTTTGTTGTGGATTAAGCTCTTTTTAAAATTATGAATGAGAAAAAGTCATTATTAGATGGTATCTGATCATATGAAAGTTCCAACACACCATTTTAGGATATAACGATCAAATCACTTAATGTGCTCATTGACCATGAGATTTCCATAGTGCAAAGTGGGTTCTTGTTAGCTTTGATTATTACTGTTGTGTTGTTGGTTTGCTTAGATTATAAGTTGTGTGATGGCTTTGCGTTGTGTACTTGTATAGTCTTGTCCGAAGGTACTCTCTCTTTCTTCTGAGTGCTTTCTCGTTTTTGCTTCTTAGACTCCTCTCTCTCTCTCTCTCCAATTTTAGATTTATGAATTTCATGATTTGACCTAGGGTTTGGATCTTTTTGGGTTTTTATTTTTTTTGATTTTATTTTTTTATTAATTGTGTTTTTAAAAAAATGATTGAATTTGATGTAATTGGTTTTGCATCATGTTTGAATTTGTTGGTTTGTTCTACAAGTTGATGATTTAGTGGTTTTGCATGATTTGCTATAGCTATTGTCTAAGTTTAGGTTTTGGGTTTCTGGGTTCTTTTCTCTCGGCCAAACTGTTGAACATATTAGAACATAATAAACTAACCAAAAGTAAAAGTAAGTTCACAAACTCAAATTCTCGGGAAATTACATGAGGTTACCCTCTGTTGGGGCGAATTGTAAGTGGTTCACATACCCTCTGTTTAAGCCTTACAGTGACATTTTAAAGCCCTATAGTGGTGTTTTCCTGCAAATTTTTTTTTATAAGTATCAGGTTTAGGGAGCCCTATAGTGGCGTTTTTAAGTCCTATAGTGACGTTTTGAAGCCCTATAGCAGCGTTTTTCTGTAATTTATGGAAATCGAGTCTTTAAAACTCGATTTTTACGTCAATTTTTTCTCACTTTAAACCCATCCTCTTATAAATCGAGACTTAAAAACTCGACTTTTATATTGGAACTCGAGTGGAGGAACACTCGAGATGCTAGTTTTCAACATTGTTTTGAAACGTGACAACTAACTAAATTTTTTAATATTTATTGTTATTTAGAAAAAAAATTCTGTTCTTATACCAAATCGTTTCCAAAATGACCAATTCCTTATACAGTCATGTATTGTAGGTAACTACATTTTAAGATATTATGATACCCATTCATTCCATTCAATCACTACCCATTTCATACCCAAAATAATGATGAATAAAGTCAAAAAAAATTGTAACACACAAAATGGGCAAATAAATACTCAAAAAATTAACACTAACAAAACAAACTTCTATAACACACAATATAAGTAAATTAACTAAGTTATGTCAACTATGTACAAAATAATTAGTCAAACTCTTTAACCCACACCCATAGACAACTAATACCCAACTACAATGACAATCAAATTATGCAAACCCTTACCTGAGATATCAATTTGTTGAGAGGGAAGAGCAGTGAGAGAGGCAGTGTGATGAGTGAGAGTGAGAGGCAATGTGGTGTAGAAGTTATGGGTGAGAGAGTTAGTGAGGGTAAGAGTTAGTGAGGCTGAGAGACTCAGTGAGGATACTCTGTTTTTGGGTGAGAAGGCTGTGTAGAATGTTAGAAAGTGTGTTATACGGGCTGAGTGAAAATGGGTGTTCTGTTTTAATAATTTCCCCCAGTAGAACTCGAGTCTATAAGACTCGAGTTACTTGCATTTTTACCAACACACGTGAAACGAACGTGAAGTGAAAAAAAATGGGTAGGATATCGAGTCTTTAAGACTCGATATCCTTGTATTTTTATTTAATTAATTTAGAACACAAAATGAATTAAATAAAATTTGTTTAAAAATTCAAGGATCTCGAGTCTTTAAGACTCGATATCCTTGTATTTTTATTTAATTTATTTAGAACACAAAATGAATTAAATAAAATTTGTTTAAAAATTCAAGGATCTCGAGTCTTTAAGACTCGATATCCTTGTATTTTTATTTAATTTATTTAGAACACAAAATGAATTAAATAAAATTTGTTTAAAAATTCAAGGATCTCGAGTCTTTAAGACTCGATATCCTTGTATTTTTATTTATTTAGTACACAAAATGAATTAAATAAAATTTGTTTAAAAATTCAAGGATCTCGAGTCTTTAAGACTCGATATCCTTGTATTTTTATTTAATTAAACACAAAATGAATTAAATAAAATTTGTTTAAAAATTCAAGGATCTCGAGTCTTTAAGACTCGATATCCTTGTATTTTTATTTAATTAATTTAGAACACAAAATGAATTAAATAAAATTTGTTTAAAAATTCAAGGATCTCGAGTCTTTAAGACTCGATATCCTTGTATTTTTATTTAATTAATTTAGAACACAAAATGAATTAAATAAAATTTGTTTAAAAATTCAAGGATCTCGAGTCTTTAAGACTCGATATCCTTGTATTTTTATTTAATTTATTTAGTACACAAAATGAATTAAATAAAATTTGTTTAAATAAAATTTGTTTAAAAATTCAAGGATCTCGAGTCTCAAAGACTCGAGATCTAGGTGGCAACATTGTCCACGTCAGTCGGAATAAAATAACGGAAAGCGAGTGTTTGAAGGTCGAGTTTTTTAAGTGGATCTCGATTTTTTGAAACTCGAGATGCTATTTTTCAAAATTGTTTGAAACGTTGTCTAACTTACAAAATAGAAAGGATGAAGGAGGTTATTTTGCTCAAAACCTCTGCCTTCCTGAGGATGTAGTGATGTTAGCATCGTGCAATGAGCTTGTTTGTCGTTTGAGTTGCTTTCCTGCTCAAGCTCAAGACCCTGCTATTTATGTCTGCAATCCCACCTACAAGGAGTGGATTAAATTCAAATCACCTTCTGCTCTGGACAATCTTACCACCATAGGACTGGTGTTTGACCCAACTCGGGATCCTGTTTACAGTTCTACTAAATTCAAACTAGTTAGAGTCAGGCAGTTGGAGATTGAGACTAAGACTGAGGAGGAGGAGGAGGAGGGCTTATATCATACTTTTGAAGTATACTCATCAGAATCTGGGGCATGGACACAATCAAATGAGATTTGCCACTGCAATAACAATTTAGTCAAGAAAAAAAGTGTCTGTTGGAGGGATTTTACATTGGCTGATTGGTGGAGATAAAGTGCTCACATATTATGTAGAGAAGGAGCCTCTTGATTAATTTGAGTACCAGTCCCCGCTAAGGAATTTGAGGCCATCCCTCAGGCATGCATTGGAGATTCTGAAGGGCAATTGCATTATGTGAAATGGGACTTCACATATGGTTCCTTGAAGATTATTTTGAATTCAAATGGACACTAAGACACTTTTGCAGGAAATTGAAGAAGAGCATCCACGGTTTTGCAATCTACATCAAAGAGTGACACAAGGGGTGACTTATGATATGGACCCAGGGATGGTTCCATTGGCCTTTAAAGATGGATTGTTGTTAATCAGGGTGTCTACCAAGCTATATTTTTATCACATTGACACATGTAAGATGAAGGAACCTTGCACTCTTTCCAAGTTGGGTCCAAGTTCCTTGTTTTGCCTAGTGGTGCTTCCCTATTCCACGAGCTTGGTTCCATTAAATTCGGCATAGGAAGCTGCTCTGTTGAGTTTTGTCTCTTACTATTAGTTCTAAAAGACAAGACCCCGAAGAAAGTCGTTTTGTGGGTTCTTTAATTCAATCTTTCTGCTCTCCTCATGGATATTTAGTTATTTACTATAGTTAATGGTTTGAGGATTACTATATGCTTGTGTTTCCTTGGATTCGCGGGGTTACATGCAATGAAAGATGTGTTATGGCTATTAGGATTTTTGGTTTTGGGTAATAAAATGTTAATTACACTCTCCAAGTTTGACTTTAGTCTCTGACAATTCAAATTTGAATTTAATCTCTGATAGTTGATAGCATTTTGAATTCTTGCCTTTCTGTTCATGTATGTCAATGACATGCCTTTTGTGAGTTCTAGTTAAATCAACTTTGTACCTCTAAAATTGTTGACAACGTTTAGGCTTGGGCATGAATTAGATTGACTTGTCTATTTTCTTTTATAGATCTAGATGTAATTGTCAGAGACTAAAATCAAACTTAGAGAGTGTAATTAATATTTTAGAGATGGGTTCAAGTTATATCTGGTGTAACTCTATAAGAGTTCCACCCTTTTTAAGCCGTAGATTGCCAAAAGATCAAACGGTTAAAAAGAAAACACTGTTATCCATCATTATATCATTAAATATTTACCAAAATAATAGCATACACATTATCGCTCTCCTTATTAAATGATTTTTGTGTCTCTTTTTCTCAGTCCTTATTAATTTATTCAATTTTCATTGTAATTCCTTTTTCTACGCAATTCCTTGTAAGTTTCTACCATCTCCATCTTTCTATGCTTTTCTTATTTTAGTCAGTTTTTTTCTCCACTAAATAAAACCAATCACTTTCCTCATCCTTTTTAACAAAATGTTCAAGCAAAAATATTCACAGCAGGAGCTACAAATAGCATCAGACAACTACAACAAGACCACAAATTTCTTGAAAGGAACTTCTAATTATTTTTAATTTAGGTCCTTTGTATCTCGTGTTCCAATTTTACTTACTCGATTTTTTTAATCTTTTTTTAAATGTTTGTTGATTTGCAAACAACCTCATCACCTAAGATAAAACCTGATTATCTTATCACTAAGGATAGACTTCTACAGACTTAGGACTTGTATTTGGTGTGGCTGCCAGATATGTCCTTATCTCTATCTCTTGTATTTGAACTCAAACTAGTATGATGATTAGTATTAGTAGAATCCTTAACAGGGCTCAAGTAATTGAAGCATAGACAATTATGTTTTTGATTTTGAAACTTTTCTTTGAAGAGTTGAGTTGTTATTCCATAAGATCAAAACAATGTAATTTGATATTTCTTAGTTATTAGAACCATGGAAATGGTTGGTGGAGCTATTGGATTTGTATGTATCGGTTTTTTTTTTTGGGGGGGGGGGGGGGGGGGTTTTGAGGGCAGGTTCATTAATTCTTTAAACTTTATTTTTACCCTATAGATTTATCCTGAAGATCCCATGTTTTGTTTTTAACTTTCAAGTTATTTTTAGATTTCTTTGCAACGGCACTTAGTCAATTAGATACGACTAATCTCCACACAAAGAGAGAGAGCTGGGCTAATTTCTGATTTCTTGATTCTCAAAAATAAATTCTGATGCCTTTTCATTCAATTGTGCTTGAACATTTTGTAAAAAGGGGATGAGGTTTTATTCAGGGGAGAAAAAAACTAAGGAAATAGTAGAAGGAATTGCATAGAAAAAGAAATTACAATGAATGACTTAATAAGGAGAGAGAGAAAAATATAGGAGCATTTAATAAGGAAAGAGATAATAAGTATGCTATTAATTTGTTAAATATTTAATAGATGTCATGGATAATAGTGTTTTGTTTTTAACCGTTTGATCTTTTGAAAATCAGTGGCTTGAAAAAGGTGTAACTTTTGTGGAGTTACATCAAGTGTAATTTGAACCCATCTCAATATTTTAGTACCCAAAAACAAAAATCCTAATAGCCAACACATCTTTCATTGCATGTAACCCTGCGAGTCCAAGGAAACACAAGCATATATTAACAAAATAAAGAGTTAACAGAATAAAATTCATTCATTTGAATAGCTTTATTTTAACAGAATAAAGGGTTAACACCTGAGAAATTGTTGGATTGATCTGAACCTCTACTTAACTATTGAAAAGAAAGTTCTTTAAAATTGGGCTGTAATCTTATATTGATTCTTACCTATGAGTTAGAGCACTGAATGCTCTCTAAATAGAGACTAAATTTAGTTAAAGATAGCTGACCTTCATTTTTGTTATCACAAAATATGCGGAGGAAAAAGTGTAATTAAAACGATTCATTGCAACAAACATTGTTAGAAATTTTTTATGGCGCAGTAATTCTAGAAGTTACAGTAGAGTCCATGTTTAGTACACAAAATAATCTTACCTGCAAATAATTACAAAATGGTCTTATGCTATTTGTTTCATTCTCTCATACCTTCGTGACGATTATTTTTGCTAGCTGAACTCAAAACATCCAGGATCATGTCCTATACTAAATATATCTCCTAAGGTATGCCATATATTTGATGGCTGATTTAAATGATTTCTTGACCAAATTTTGTTTGAATAATCTGATAAGTTAATTTATATATATATATATATCTTTAGTTATTTCTTTTAGTAATGATAGTTTATTAACTTATGGAGTAAGATTTTTCTTTTAGCAATTCACAAAATGATCCTTAACATATTATTATAGAAAATTTTACTTTCAAATAAGTTCAATCACAAAATGATCATTAATAGTATTTCCATGCATCGCGTGGGTCTACAGTTAGTATCATTAATTTTAAGGGCTTTGAATTTATAGTTTCTGACCATCATGCTTTGATGTTACAAGTTAAGAGTATGAATCTAGACTGCTATGTTCTAAAAGTTTAGAACAATTTGCAAACCATAACACAAACTTGTCTAGATATAGATGTTAAGAGTCTATAAGGTTTATTAGACAATGCTCAAGTTGATACAGATTAAGATTCAAGAACATACAAGCTGCAGAAAGAAGAATTCAAAATTTGCCTTGCTCGACCTATCGAGAAAACAGGTTCGACCGATCGAGACACAGATTTGCATAATTTAATTTCAGCCAAGAGCTCATTAAGCCCATTAAGTGATTATGATTTCAGATCTAATTCTCCTAGTATTTAAAGAAAACACTAAGACATGTTTTACAGGAGTTTTTTAGAGAGAAAAGAGTGCATCTTGTGCCTCCAATTGTAAATCTAGGGTTTTTGTACCCAAAGCTCTCTAAAATCTTCTATCGACAATATTCTTTGAAGAAACTCAAGATCCGGTGTTGTAAAAGTTGTTGAAATCACTAGTCATCAAAGGTGCTAGAGATTTAAATCTTCAAAGGTGGTCTTGGAGTTACAAACTAGAATGTTTGTGTTGATGATCTAAATCTTTGAGTGGACCTCTTAGAGTCACAAGTATGAGTGTTTGTGTTCAACAAATTTAGATAGAAGAGTTCGTGGATTCAAAATTGTGTGTGGTCACGTGAGTAAGTACTACAAGAGGTAACTTTAGATTTAGGGAAAAATCTATTGTAAAACTTCTATTCTATCATAGTGAATTTGTTGCCTTGAGGGTAGTTTAAGTTAAATCCTTCTCAGGTTTTTTACCTTGAAACTGGACAGTTTCATTGGTTTTCCTAGGTCATTATATCGCTGTCTTCTTTACTTTTTCACACTTAGTGATACAATTTTTTGTGTTTAACCTAGATTTGAATAATAAACCTAAGTAACAACTTGATTAATTAATTAGGTTAAACAATCTGCGTTTACAAGGGTCTAAACAAACAAACATGGACTCATGTAGATTTTTTGTCTCGGTGATTTAAGTGTCTCATGTCAGCGAAGAATGGGAAGAGTGGGATGTTCCTGCAAATAACTGATGTCAGTTGCAATTCATAGTTGTCCAGTTTTGAAACGACATTGTAAAACGTGGAGAAGTGAAGACTGGACTAATCTAGAAATTCTCTGAACTCATCATTAGTATGCGCAAAAATATATGCATTGGAGCCATTCAACTTTTGGTTCGATGTAGGCACTTATATTCTGATTCTTTTATAGGTAACATCTTGTACTTTTTCTTTTTTTTTGGGTGCCGTTGTTGCATTTGCTTTTTTTGTTCCAAGTTCTATAGTTATTATTTCCAACATATTAAGATGTAAGGGTCAATAATTTTGCTCTTTAGGCCTCATTCAGTCTATCTAGCATCAAATTTATAGGGATTTCTGTAGACAGCTCCGTTATGAGTTATGACCAGAGAGTCAACAAAACAAGCTTTTTAAAAAAAAAAAAAAATTTTACAAGCTTAATCTGCCATGCTGGTTTTCTTTAGTAGGTATTCTTATTTATTTATTTATTTTGTTGTTGTTGTAGTTGTTGTTGTTGTTGTTGTTTTTTTTCTTTTTTTTTTTTTAAATATGATATGTAAATAGGGGGAGTGGGGGAGGTGGGATTCGAACCCTAGACCAACCGAGGTGGCTGCACATAGTAATTATATTTATACTAGTCGCAAACCTGTGCGATGCGCGGGAAAATTTAATATGAATATGTTTTATTGGATAATTATACAATTAATATATTAGATTGTATATTTTTAAAAGTCAATATGTGTTATTTGAAAATATGATTTATATTAGAAGTGTTTTTGTGGTGTAACAACTAACAAATTAAATATATTTTGTAGTTGGGTATTATATATAGTGAGATATGTATGAAAATACAATGCAATAAATTATATATATATATATATATATATATATATATATAATTTACAGTGTGAGAATTATTAGACTAAGTCCTAACCATGTATACTTTGTTTACCACTAGACGTAAGGATAATAGGAATTCTAAGAAAGAATTAATCAAGTTCTTTAAGGTTGCTTTTGGAAACAGAATATAAAGCTAATTTATTTTACTATTTAGCTTATTTTTGCTATTATTAATAGGTCCCATTGCAATTTTTGGTACTATTTATGAGTGTCCCATTGTAATATTTCAGCTAACTTTTACCTTTATCTACAGTACTTTCAGTAAAAAAAAATTCAGTTTCAGCTAAATAAATTGTTCCTAAACGGACCCTAAATATCTATACATAAAAACATTAATAGCATAATGATGCTATACAATAAATTATATTTTGTCTTATTCTCTTTTTGGCATTTTCCTTAAAGATGATCAACTAAACAAAGTAAAAGCTTACCAAGAAAGCTCAAATTAGCTAAAATTTTTATGGTGGAGATGCCTATTATTTGTAGTAGAATGAATAAAATAAAAATCAGAAACATATTTGACAAAGACGCATAAGATTTATAAAAGAAATTTTACCAAACATATAGGATGCAACAATAACAAAATTACTACATTGAATACTTTTTGACCTTTTGACACTCTACAAATAAGCACAAAAAATGTTCATTATCAATATGTTTCATACCAACATTAGGAATTTCCACAACAATGAGAGGCTAAATAAAACTGCATTAACAATCCTAAGTCAATTACAAATAACAAAAGTTAATATCATTGAAAATTTTGGAAAGGAAAACAATAGAATCACTTCAAAAAATGCAAGAATACTAAGGCTGTGCTTGGTTACATGTAAAATATTTTCCGAGTGTAAATTTCATATGTTTGTTTGGGTTCTAGAAAATACACTGGAAAAGTATTTTCAGTGTTTGGTCGTGCATGTAAAAGCGTTTTTCCAGAAAATATTTTCCTGTGTTTGGCCCCCAATGTAAAAAATTTTACAGGAAAAATGTCAAAAAAAATATACCTATAATACAATTGAGCATCTCAAAATATCTATATACATCATATATGCACATTCGTTAATTCCAATCACAAAAAATATGAACATATACACATCCAAGTTTTACATAACAATTACAGAGGTACCCATATACAAAAATAAGAGATTAACACAACTTTCTTGGTCATTCAGCCAAGTTTAGATGTGTCATTTCATTGAGCTCATCATCGAGTTGGACTTGAGATGCCATTGTGTTTAGCATTTTTGCATTCAACTTTGCAATCTTCATTGCATGGTTCCGCTACTTAATTGCGATATCTAATTGATATTTCAATAAATCATATTTAACATCTCCTGTGTAGTGGGGGCTCTCTTCAGTTGAAGGAGTACCGAAACTTGAGCTAGAATGAGTAGAATATGTACTGGATGAAGAACCTTGTTGCACATTCCCACCATTAATTTGCCAAAACTTCATAAAAACAACTTCTGCATCCATTTTGTGCTTAAACGCCTTGTGGTCTACTCCAGAATATTGATGAACTTGGGCACAAGTTTCTTCCCATGTGTCATACACCCCAGGCACACGACCAACAAAAACAACGTATGTCTTACCCTTTAGGTGGTCAATAGGATAAACAGTTTAAAAACCAAAATTGGCCTTATGACATACATATTTAGCATAGAAAATTATTTGACATACCATTCAATCAAATGTGTAAGCAAGAGTGGGTTCCAGTTAGCTCAACTGGTAAAGTCTCTGATAATTGTATAAGAGATCTAGGGTTCAATCCTCGCCTACACTAAAAACTGATTGGTGTCTTGGTCTGATGATAAAGAGCTATCATCAGAAGTGGACGTCATAGGTTGAAACTCTCTCAAAAAAAAAAAGTGTAAGCAAGAAGATGATATTTTCCAAAAAAAAATCCTACAATACAAGACAGTGTAGACCCATTCAACATCATCTTAGAAAAGTCTCCACAATAATTGTTGTTAAACCATCCAAATTCACATAAATATTGTAACAAGCCCAATTCAAGAATAATGCTAAATTCAGTTTACCAAAATATTCACAAGCTAATATATATCTGCACAAACACTTATTGTAGATAACATTATACACATATATTTTATATACAAACAAATATATAAATAAGGATAAATATATTTATATATATCAATATCTAAATATATATATATATATACACTTATTGTAGATAACATCATGCACATATATTTTATATACAAACAAATATATAAATAAGGATAAATATATTTATATATATCGATATCTATATATATATATATATATATATATATATAGCAGAGAGAGTATACCTTCGGGTTTGAGTGGTGGGTTTAAGGGATGTGTTTGAGGTCACGATGTCGATAGAGGGACAGATCATGGGCTGGGATGCTGAAATCGGGGTGGGTTTAGCTTGGTGCATCGGGTACATGCAGTGCTCGATCTGGGCATGCTAATCGGAGATGGGTTTGAAAAGATGGATGGTTAGTGTCATATTTATTGGGAAGACTTTCATATCCTTAGTATCACATTGTTGTAGCAGAGCCTCAAATGATGGTCATAAGTAAACCTAATCAAGTGCATGCAGTTTAAAGGTGACCTACTTAGCATGTTTGCTTTTGGAGAATGGCTTACATTGTAGAAAATTTCCTGAACATATTGAATTTGAAGCTAAATCTTGATAAGTAGTCATGTGTGTTAAAGCATTTAATTTTTTTCCCTTCTTTTTAAATCAGAACTTACTATTTCAGACTTTCAGCTGCTGCCTATGAAACATGGGAAAATGATTATGCAATTTATTGCCACTTTCTGAAGGAAATTAAATATCCATGTATTAGTTTTTTATGAAAAATGGGGAAGATGATTGACCAAGTTTATGAGTGTTAGATTCTTGCTAATGTATATCATGCTCGGGTTAGTGCAGATTTTGGACCTGGAAATTTCTCATGAATCCCACAGCTTTAATTCTCAAAAATAAAAGTAGATATATTTGAAAAGAGAGGATGGTGGTGGCTTAAAATCTTTTGTTTGCCAAATTATTTGGTGGTCTGCTATTATCGATACAATAAAAGGATATTAGCAAGAAGGCTTGACCATTGAGAAGGTTCAGGAGCTATGTGCTGAAAGGGATAAGCTCAATAAGGAGGTTGATGATTTGAGAAAGGAAACTCCAAACTCCAAAGTCCTTTTGGAGGAAAGATCTTGATGCTCTGGAGGGGCAACGCGATGTATGACTGAAAAATTAACAATTCCTTGTGATGATGATTTGTTTATTTTTGTGTCTTTCTGATTCTTGACTGTTTAGTTTTATGTCATTTAGGAGCTTGAGAAAAGTGATGCTCAGTCAGAGGAGTTAAGAAAGAAAATGAGAGGCAAAGCAAGGGGTGAAGCTGCTACGAAGTCTACTAGACAAGCACCCAGGAACCCACGGAAGAACAATAATAAGAAGGCAAATAATGCAAAATCTGTTGCAGAAGTTGTCTCATCATCTATGTCTGCAATGGAAATTGGTAAGTGTCAAACAATTTTATGTTTATTATATGTATTAGTTTTTGTTTGATTTTTGGTTTACATATGCTTGATTTACCAGAGAAAGCTCCTGAGGCAGCAAAACCCAAAGGTAGAGAAGTCTCTAGGAAAGCTCCTGCTAAGGTCTGTTTCTGTTTCTGTTTCTATTACTATGTTCTATTTTTCCTTGTAAAGGATTTCTCTAGAACTCATGTTGATATTACCTTTTCTTTTCAGCCGAAAAAGCAAACTTTAGTCTTGAATGATGATGATGATGACGACGACGACGACGATGTGCTTGAGCTTAAAGAACGACTTGCTGCCTATAATGTCGACTCATCTCCTGATTAATCAGCTGGTAAATGCTATATTATTATATTTCATTAGACTATTTATTATGATCTTTACACAACTCAGCTGTAATGTAAGAAAAATTACAGTGGATGATATGGGGATATTGTTTGCAAACCGGATAATATATGATCTTGTGTGAGAAATTGTGTTTCTATTATTCTTCATAAAATCAATTATAAGAGAACGAAATACTGTAATGTACATAGATAAAAATTTTCCATGTTACAAGCACCAACTAAAATTTCCACTTGAGATTCAGCAGAACTAATAATTAGTGTCTTGTGAATTTTTCCATGATCTTTTACTGCGATCATTAGGAATGTGTTGGAGTGTTTTTTCTGTAAGTATTTGTGAGGTAAATTTCTCTTTGTTTTTATGCCCAACAGCCATGGAGACTGAAGTGCCCAAAGTACCAGCCAAGAAGAAAGAACCTAGCAAAAGGGCTGCTGCTGCACAGAAGAAGAAGCCCTTGGCAACTGTTTCGGAGATATCTGATGATGATGATGATGATAATGATATTAATGAAATTGATGATGATGATGATGAAGATAGTGAGATAGAAGTTGTAGCTGCTCCAGAAGCCAGGAAAAAGGGCGGGAGAAATCCGGCTGCAAATGCTAAGGCAGTTAAGGCCCCTGCAGCGGCAAAGAAGAGAGGTGCAGCCAATAAGCAGCAGCCTCAGACATTGGGCCAGAAGCTGTTAACTGACATGTTAAAGCCTGCTAAAAATTCTGAGATTTCACTAGAGAAGAAAGTGAGAAAGATGAGGGCATCTCCATTCAACAAGAAAAGTGGTTCTGTGTTGGGAAGGGTTGGTAAGGTAAATGAAGTGACTGAAAATGAAGAAAATTCGGGTTCTGCTTCTACTTCTGCCAGTACTGAAGAAACTATTGAAGTTGCACCAGCAAGAGCAAGACCTCAAAGGGTGAACCGTGCACAGACAAGGTATGTGACTTCTGGACAAACTTGTTGGAACAGATGCAATAATGTATTGAATTATATATTAATAGAAACTTTATGCATTTGGATCAAGCCCAATAACGGGTAAGGCTTGAACATGTTGTAGGGTGACTGATGGTTTCTACAATTACACACTCAGGTTCCGATTTTTGATGGCTCGGCAAGTGAATGGGTGAAGGCCATAGAACAAGTTGGGTTAAAGGTGGCCACAGATCAGTGTGGGAACAGTTGTGAAAAAATGGTTACCTTATGTGAATGAACCAATGCATGCGTGGAGGAAAGATTCTTTTGTTGCTGCATTTCCTTCACAAAAGGTTCACATAACTTTTGGGATTGACTTCCCACAGGTATGAATATTGCTAGACTGTCAATTTCTGAATATATATATATATATATATATTTCTTGGATGTGTAATTTGAAAATGGAGAAGGTTGGTGCCACTTCTTTGCATTGGTACATTATTGGCTGTTAGAGCATATAAGAATTTATTTCTGGCTTCTAAACTCTTTTATGTGTTATCCCTACTAGATGGGGGCCACGAACTAAATAAATGGGGTGGCTGTTATTGGTCCATGCATTGCTCCTGTTTTGCTTGCCTTTTCTGCTTGTGCAATGGAAAATCTTGTAGGTTGATTGGGTTGATACAAGTTTTGGGCATTTAACTTGTATAATAACACTTGATGGCAGATTTGGCATTTCTAAATTTGAGATAGGACTAACTGTCACCAAATATTGGTGAAGTGCCTTTGTGTGCTATTGCTATAATTATCTTATTATTCTTCTTTAGTTATCTACAATGTTGTGAAGCAATGAAACCTTGGTCCTTGGATATATAGTTGTTCCAAATTATTAGTGTTGGATCTGCATTCATTTTGTTTATTTTTCTATTGCATATATTCTTGTGTGTGTATCTGGGTTTTACTCGATAGGGGTCGGTACATGAAGTGGCTCTACTTTGAAGAGGTTCCTTTGTCATTAAAAAAAAAAAAAACCTTCTGTGTGTGTGTGTTGAATGAATTTACTACCACAGCAACAAAGCTTAGTCCCAAATTTTTGGGGTCGGCTATGGATCCTCAACAAGATTAGTCAAGGTTGGCTACATGTATTCTTTTCCTCCATTATATTCTATCTGAAGTCATAGCCTCCATTGAATGAATTTACTGCTAATAAAAAATAGCAGGCTTAAAATGTTTGGTGTTGGTGCAAACACAATAATAATGGAGATAACACACAAAGAGAAACTGAATAGTACTTCTAAATATTATTAATTCAATAAGAAAAATTACACAACACTATTTGGACTGAGGCGTGGTACTCGCTCTCTTTAAGGAGATTCAAGCCCTTGGTTGGCTAAACTTTGTAACTGGTGCAGACCTTCTCTGACTTGTCTCCCCCAGGATACAACAGCCCAACAAATGTTATATGGCTAGAACAACTTCTGCACAAAGTGTTCAAACCCAAGGCTCCACCAGAAGAACACCTTTCTTTAGCCCGAAATTTCTTAAGTATTTAGGAATATTATAGAATTCACTCTCTCACACAATACACTTTACTTTTAACTATTTTCTTCATTCACTCTTGATATGAAATTAGTCCATAGCATAGCCGTATATATAGTCTTCCAACCCTTCACATAACCTACATGTTATTTATTAATTTAGAAAACTTCTCTTAATTTATTTAATCTAACTTTCATACAAGTAACTCTTTCTTTAACAACTCTTTTTTTAACAACTTTTATTATAACTCATCTCTTTATTCATCTTCAGTTATTTTGAGTTTTAACATATTTAATTTAAAATGTACTAACATTTGGTTGCAGGATTTTCAATTATAGAATTTGGCAGTTGTCATAATTAGTTTATAAGTGAAATGCTTTGTTTAACATAGAATAGGGACCAATTATTTTTCTTTCTGAAATTGAGTAAAGTTGCTGCAATACCTGGTTACTTGGGATTTCTAGTGGTTAGGGTATACTGGAAATGTGATTTGGGTGATTTAGAAGACCTGGAACATATTTACAAATGTCAATTTTAACTATTCACTAGTAGTCTTGTGAGTAATAAAGATATATAAGATGAGTTGTCTTAATTTACTTATACAAAAAAAGAAAGAAAAAGATTAATTGTCTTAATTTCTATATGGTAATCCACATTTTAAAAAAATAATATTTATATCGCAGGTGCATGCTATTGGCTGTCAGTGGTTTTCTTCAGCACTGCTGGATAATTATTTTTACTCCGAGCAGATAGCTTCATCAAGAACCTTTTGTGTTTATGAGCAGGTTTGTTTAAAATTGCCAATAATAGTCTTGTTCTCACTTCCTCGTTGCTGTCATACTTTGATATTTTCCTTAGCTATGTTCAAGGTGGTTGGAAGCATTATAAAGAGAAGTTTACTGTTATGAAAAAAAGTCCAGAATTTAAATCTAGACAAGCAAGTGACATAGGACAAGGGGGGAACAAATTGTGGTAACTTCAAATTTTTTATTATATTGTTGAATTTATGCTTCTAATACTCAATTTTATATTGGAAAAGCCTTGCAGGTGGAGTAAATGTGTAATTTTGGGCTCATAAAAGGGGGCTCACTGGACAATGCCATTGTTTGTAGGTACATGCTTCATTTTTGTATGCATTATAACAGTTTTCTCAACTGGACTGGCAGTGGGCACTACTCAAAATGATTTGTTTGTGAACAAAACTTGGTATTAAAGGACAAGCGGTCATTTAATAAAGCCCTAATAGTTACAATTTGAAAAAATTGGGAGAAACACTGTATGTTCTAATTTTGCTTTCTAAAAAGTCAATGTCAAAAAACTTTCTTTGAACATGCTCACTTTGAAGCTGTTTTTTCAGTAAGAATAGAATGATCTAGTGGGAGTGTGCAACCTAAAGAGATGGCCCACCCTGTCCATAGAAAAGCAATTATAGATTAGTTCCTGTTTTTAGGGTGAGAATGCAAATTGCTAAATTTAGGGGTTCTTACGAGTTTGGAAAATACTTCCAATGTTTTCTTTGCCAAAACTCAATAGATGGTGACAACATGTGCTGGTATTAAATTGAACCAGACTAATATAGAACAAATCATCTATATATATATATATATATATATAAAACCGAAGCTTCTGCTAGCACCACAATTTTCCACGTCAGCATCATTTAAAAAAAAAATACAAAAATACAAAAATTCTGATTTCTTTTTTCTCTAAAAGCCGATAATCACTTAAAAAAAAAAAAAAAATTCCAAATTCCCATTACAAAACCGATACCGATACTTCTTCAAAAGAATCAAAACCTAAACCTAAAACTGACGCTTCTTCAAAATCTCTCCTCTTCTCACACGCAGCATCACCTTCCCCTAAACCTAAAACTCACCCTTTTCTTCCCCCAAAATCAAAACCCAAAACTCAGATTCTCCCACCACCGCCGCCGCCTCCACGGATTGCCGCCACCACGAGTCACCGCCACTGCATCTTTTGGTTTTCCTCTCCCTATTATGCAACTCATTCTCTACATTGAAAATCAAAATCCATACCGAATGCCTAGGTACGCTTGCTTTCCTCTTTCTCTTTTCTCTGATTTTAAGTTTTTCAATTGAAATCAAACAGAGTAAAGGCAGCCTACTTAATGATGAAAACAGAGGAAATATTTCTCTTTTTTTTTTTTTTTTTTAATTTGGAAATATGATTTAGGTTTTGGTATTGTAGTCTGATTGGTTTTGATTTAGGAAGAATAGATGCTTGACATTGATAGGTTTTGGTATTGTAGTATTGTTCGTTACATATTTACATGTCCAAAGCTGAATACAAGAAAATCCTGTGGGTTTGTATTTAAAATACAATATGATTTCAATAATTCAAAACCTAACCCAAGCTAATTCTTGCGTTATTGCAACAGAGACTAGCTTTGGAACTGATAAACCTTCTATTGGAATTTCAAAAAGTGGAGGTATGTCAAATTTTGATTACCATATGTTAAATTGTTTTTTTTATCTCATAATATATCTTATAGTTTGTGCATGCTATACGTGTTTATGAAAAAATTGATGAACTTGCAGTTGCTGACAAATTAATGAGTATTGGGCGATCTAAATCTAACCTTCTATTGGAATTTCAAAAAGTGGAGGTATGTTAAATTTTGATTACCATATGTTAAATTGTTTTTTTACCTCATAATATCTCTTATGAACTCGCAGTTGCAGACAAATTAATATAAACTGTTATTTTGTTTGGTTGAAGGGAATTAATAAATCTCATAATGAGTATTGGGCGATCTCAATCTCATGATTTAAGTATAGGTGAGATCTTCATTTCCTTGATTAACATTTACTTCTCACACAAGTCCAAAGTATACCAGTTGTCAAGGATAAACTTTCTAAGTGCTTTCCATCCATCATGGGTCAATCTAACTTCAGTAAAGATTATCATAATAGTGTTATGGTGAGACTATCTGGGAAGGGTTGAGTTGTGATATTAATTTGTAATATAATGTTGTAGCACTATTGCAAGATGGATTGGGTCACATCACAAATGGTTTCAGAAATTTATCCAAAAAATTGAATGATGCTGTCCAATGGTGTGCACAATGCTATACAATATATACAATGTAGCAGCAGATAAAGTTGATTGTGATAGTACAAGGCCACAAGCTGAAGATGTCTACTTGGCAAAGAATAAAAGGTTGAAGGAAAGGGACACAGGTAAACATTTGGATGTCATTGTGACAAATTGATAACGTTTTGGAAAATTAGAATTTCCTAAGCTGCTTTCATACCATGGTCATTTTTTAACTTTAGCCATACTATACCATATTTGGAATTGACGTTGCTATTGTGGTAATTTTTGTCATATGCAGTGAAGAAACGTATATTTAAAGAAAAAAATAAAAAGAATTTGTGAGTTTGTTTAACAGGTTGTGAAATTAAGGACAATTATAAAAAACCTCTTCAAGTCATTTGTCAATTTGAAATGTACTTGATAATGAAAGATTGTCATAACATTGTGGCTTAGAAAATATGCTTTCTGAAACTATTTTTGCTATGTCGACATTTGACATTAACAAATCTGTGGTTGGCTCTTTCAGGGGGGCAAAGCTCTCCATGGCCTGAGCTCTAAGAGAAAGCAGATGTTGGAAGATGTAAGCCTACTCAAGAATTTAAAGATAAATGAAACTGAGTCAGGTACATTGACTTGACATGTGACTTAAAATTCATCTGTATATATTAGCTTTATACCGTTTGATACTCTTGCTGGAAGTCATCAACTATATGTAATATTTCTCCTTTCCTCCAAAGTCATGGAAACCAGGTGGTCCCTATTGGATTTGGGTTGGATATTTCTGCTTAGATGAAAGCATTATCTCTCCCTTGAATCTCAATGGCTACCCGCATGATTTCACCTTTGCTTAATTTGTCTCATGTTGGAATTTCTTTCTATCCTATTCTTTTGTTATGTTCAGAATTGATTTTCTTTTGAGTATTTGGGTTAATCTCCATATTTATATTAATATTGTTTTCGTGGGTTTGGTTTTGATTTAGGAAGAACAGATGCTTGACATTGATTTGTAAAACCTTTGCTTTTTTTAATTAGGGTTATTTTAGGTAGGGTATCGATGGTTGTTTTTCTTTGATTTTTTAAATTCCTCAGTTTAAATTATTTAACAAATTTACCATCTTTGGCTCATATATTTGTTTCACGTTGACCTTTAGTTCTTTGCAGTTCAATTTTCAGTTGCTTATTTTGAATTCTCATATATTATATTTGTTCCTTCCCCTAAGCCTAGGTACGCTTGCTTTCCTAGATATTTACTCCTTCCAAGTACAACATTAATTGGTTTCATAGTATTGTTCGTTACATATTTACATATCCAAAGCTGAATACAAGAAAATCTTGTGGGTTTGTAATACTTATTAAACCAAATATAAGAGTACACTATGATTATTGTAATATATTACTTCATAATATTTGTATTTATCTCATTTTTAATATTACTTTATAATATTACATGTTTCATCTTATATTAGAGCCAATTTAGCTTTCAATAATTGAAATTTGAGAAATGTTTAAACCTTAATATGTTAACGTTTGATTTAAAACAATCCCGTGCATCGCACGGGTTAGCGACTAGTTAATATAATATTCCAAATGTTTGTCCTCTTGGATTCAGTTTTGTGTGAGTTAAGTGGGTAGTGCAAGCCCTGACTGTACCCACCCCCCCCCCCCCCCCCAAAAAAAAAAAAAAAAAAAAGAAGTGTGTAGGAAATATTTCAGGTCCAAACTAGGAGATAAGAAATTTTACATAGCTATGCAAACCTCAAAAATTAGTTTGTCTTTTGTGTTTTCCAAGTTTCATTGCATACTTAATCCTAATCTTCTTCTGCAGTGCCAGCAAAGTTGCCTTTTTGTTTTAGATACCAAGTGACTGCCGGCACGACCATTGTGACTGAAAAAGTGAAGAAAATGGATGAGAAGTTTCATGTTTCTGAGAAGACCAAGACTGCAATTTCAGCTTCTGAGCAGACAGTCAGTAATGCTGGATCTACCATTATGAAGAATCGGTATATTTTAACTGGGGCTACATGGGTTATTGGTGCATTCAGTAAGGTTGCCAAGGCAGCAGGGGAAGCAGGGCAGAAGGCAAAGAAAAAGGTCTTAGCTGAGGAAGATCAGGAGAAAAAAGTGGAAGGCTCTGCTAAGACCCATGAAACTGAATCCCCAAAAAATGAGCCCTCCAAAACCACACCGGCACAAGGATTGATCCTCTGAAACTCCAATACTAGCATACATATTTGCATAGAAAGTTTAGGCTTTGTCATCATATTAAAGAATACCAATGCTTTGCTGCTAGTCTGGAAGTGGTACATGTATAATGTGCTGTCAGATGCTGGATGCTTTATTATGTATTTAACAAGGAAGTCATTATTTTCTGTTGTTTTAGTATTGTTCTCTTGTGTGTGTGTGTCTTGTGATTCAATGTCCTTCGAGGGCCATTCTAAAATTGTGCATCTATGTAATTATTTAATAGAAGTATAACAATTAATGGAAGTTAAATTTTGATGTCGATATGGATAACAGAATTCTAAAAAGCTTTGTGCAAAATATTTGCTTGGTGGGATTTAATTACAGATATCTGATATGGATGAAATTGACTTGGATGTGGTATGCAAAGCTGAAAAATCAGAAACTTTATAGCTACCTACGTTTTGTCTGGATCCAATTTTGTAGGCTCTCTTGCAAGTGCCCTGCAAGATTAGACTATGATTTTGGTTTCAATTGTACAGATAAAAACTGTGGGTTTTTGTAGTAATATCAAATTATTTTTCCACCTTCCCAACAACCATGATCATGGATGCATTTCTCTTTAATTTGGTTGTACTTGAAGTCTGGATATTATTGAAGCTCAAAGAAGTAGCATAATAGGCTAACCAAACCAAGACATAGTATTTGCAATATTTTGATTGATGGATACAAGCTTCTGCAGAGTCATGAGCATTTGTGATTTTCAAACCAAAGATTTAAGTGGTGTTGAACATTCACTTGAAACTGTTGTTATGCATGCTACTTCTAATTGCCAACATCACATAACTTTATGCATTACATTTTGCACGAAGAATGGAGCAAGCCTCTAGCGAAGTATTTGATTGTGATGAATTAATTAAAATTGTGAACTTGGTAATATGTAACATGGTTAAGAAGAAGGTGGTTGGCCAGATAACATGGTGCATTTCAATTGGATTATGATGCTAGAAAGTTGAACTAAGGAACTTCAGAAGGGGCTACCAACACAAGCCCCCATTACAGTTTGCATAGTGTTTTGCCACAGTGGTTTTTTTTGGAATAAATAAATAACAGGACATTGATTAATGCAACAACCAATCATTCTTTTTCCTCCTTGATTCAAAAACGCAATAGCAGAGTCAACAGAGATAGGAAATACACAATTACACACTAGCAGATTCATTTGTTGTAAAATAATAGAATACACATTACATTGATGAAATTGTAAAAAGGAAATTTTTTTTGTTATTTATAGAGTTCTGAAATTAGTTCTCAAATTGGAAAAAAAAAAAATATATTCCAGTGGAACTTGAGTATTATATACTCGATTTCCAAACAAAATCGAGTCTCTAAAACTCGATTTCCACTGGGATTTTTTTTTTTTTTTTTTTGTGTGCAGCTACTCCTGCAACAGTAAACCAGAATTAGTTTTCCCTTCCCTTGCAACAGTAAACTAGATCCAGAACACATCACATGGGTAGCGGTAAACAACTAGATACAAGCATATGATAATGGTCAAAGGGAGAGTATATCAAATGCAAACAATCGGATTAAAACAGTTACTATTCATGGGCATTATAGTTGCCCTCTTAGCACACAAAAACATTCAATACTAGCTATCATCGCTTCAAAGGAGGGCCCTATGGTTGAACTTGCCAAAGTAGTAGCTACTAATGCCAAAGTAATATCATTGCTAGTATTATAGGCAAAAGCTGCACAACGCAACTAATGTAACGAGCACAATAGATAGCAAATAGTTCAATTACAACAACATTTAGCAATAAACAAAATAACAACTAAGTCAATACAACATATTCTACATAGTCGCCTAACACTTGTCCATACTGATATAACATACTCTACATAGTCACCTAGCACTTGTCCATACTGATATAACATAGTCTACATAGTCACCTAACACTTGTCCATACAGAAGATAACCACAAGTCCCATGTACAATGTCACTTAGCAAAATCAAGTCTTCACTCGCCTGACAAACATTAAAATACGGTCATTAGTTTCCAAATGCGAAGAACAAAAACCAAATAAAATTCTGAGTATATTTTATAAAAACAGTGAGGGCACTTGCCTAGTTTATAGCACTACCACTTGTCAAAGCCCCACGGGAATTGGGATAGCTTCTACGGTTATGCCCCTCTTGATGACACACTCCGCATCGCTGCCTCGATTGAATCTCCCTCAAGTCCGGATCTTCCCTTCTGCTTCCCCGTTCTCGCCGTGCCCCATCCATTTCGATCCTTATTCTTGACTTCACAGGACGACCTTTGGCCCGCAACAGCTGTGGGTTAGGCACCCACTGTGGTCCGCGAACGTCCCTCCATAATGACTCTGACTTTGGCACCATAAAATGATGTGAATATGTGTGAATGACGTTGTTCAAACTATAACATGGGTCAATATAGCTGGTTGCATCGAGGTGCAGACCTTGAAGAACTTTAATTGCATGTGAACAAGGGATCTTCAAGTTTTGCCACTTTTCGCAACCACATATTTTAGCAAATACGTGCACTTCATGATTGTGGTTTCCCCCTCCACCTCTATGGTCGTTGTACGGGATAATCACTTGATATACACCATCTTCATGATTAAAATTCCTTAGAGTGTGTCCTGCGGTTTTCTGCTCATTTTTGTTATAGATCTCTGTTGCATAATCACTCCACACCTTACCTCGAGAGAGATCAGAAGTAATTTGTTTATGTCAATCATGGAAATATGCAACAAGTTTACACCAAATGAATTCAACCATTACAGTAATGGGTAAATCACAGGCACCTTTAAGTACCCCATTAAAGCACTCAGAGATATTGGTTGTTATTGCCCCGTAATGTCTTCCACCATCATGTGACTGGGTCCATTTATCCAGATTCTCACTCATTAGATATGTGTATGGCATATAACGTGCAATCCGGCGATCAGTAGAGTCTACACCCCTCAGTAAATTAATCTTAGCCTCCTTAATGGTTTGCATTATGGACTCAAATTTAGCTTCATGAGTCGCATATCCAGCTTTCAAGGCCAATGCCTTTAGAGTCGGGTTATCAAAGTATGTGTTGAAGTTGCTAGCAACATGTCGATGGCAATATTGGTGAAATACCTATTCTGTTCCATCCTGACCTCTAGGCCACTCTTGAATGGCGCAATTGATACCTTTATGTCGGTCAGAAATAATGCAAATGCCCTCGTCAGGTATGACATGCTCTATCGAAGTCCTGAGACACTCTAAAAACCACCCCCAACTAGGCCCTGACTCCTTGTCTTCCACAACAACAAAGGCGAGAGGCAAAACCTTTTGGTTAGCATTGGTTGCCATTGCAATCATCAATATCCCTTTGTATTTACCATATAGATGAGTCCCATCAATACTGATCACTGGCCTGCAATATCGGAATGCAGCAATGCATGGAACGAATGCCCAATATACATAGCGCAGTAACATAATACCTTCGTATGGCCTAGGTATGGTGTGATAGTTGTATTGGGTACCCAAGTCCTGATCCAAGTATGCCAACAACAACTTTCGCAACCTCTCAGGTTTTTGGGTTTTTTTAAAGTGGGAAGAAAGGATTGGGATTGGAGGAATGAGAGAAGAAGAAGATGATGGCTCTCTTACTATAATGCCATGTCTTCATTACTTGGTGATGACGTCGAAAATTGTCACCAATGGGTCACACCGTACTCGCGATTCGAAACGAACCTGCACGACAGAAGCAATCGAAAGAAGTCCTTCAGAGAGCACCGGTGTGGTGCCGGCCAAAAGCTCTCCGACGGTCAAGTTAGAATTCTTCTGTTTTACTTAGAGCATTAGAGAGGGTCAATTAAAGCGTACCTCGATTTCTGGGGGTGGCAGGCCTTTTATAGTGGCAAAGGGTTGACTTTTCTTCTTGGTTTCCAAATCTTTTCCATGTGGGACTCTAATACAAATTCCTCTGAGCGTGGTGAGCAAGGATTTCCATTTTTGGCTCTTAAGGCTTTTCTAGGCGATATGGACCTCGGATCATGGGCCTTTACTACGTCTGTCAGCAATGGGCCTTCAAAGTGCAGGGGATCATCTTTATACAGGCCCACCAGTTCCGATCCGTCAGGCCCATTAAGGTAGGCCCATCAGGCTCTATATTTTACCATCTTCAGTTGCCCCCTTCACCCCGATGGTCCGTCACCTTTTAGGTCAAAGGATCAATGGGGTGACGATCCTTACGTATGGGTATGACGGGCATTTTATGACGGATTCATGCAAGATAGGACGACGGTTCCAGATTGATCAACCCGTCAGAGTAAGATTCATCAAGTTGACGGTTATATGACGGGTACAAATCTGTTGGTACGTACTGACAGGTTGTCAGCATTTATTAAGCATGCCACGTGTCACTCTCTGAATGGCCGTTGTATAGGATCGAAGCGTCGCTTCGTCTTTCGTGCATCTCCTATATATATAAGGCGCCTCACTCTCTCATTTTTCAATTTTCACTCAGAAATCATTTGTCAGAGCGAAGCCGTCAACCTTGTCAGAGTAATCCGTCGAGGGCGAGCATCTACTGATTACACCAACCGTCACCTCTCCTCTGCTAAGTTTGGTAAGTACTTCTAATATACTATAGTCAAGTTACATTTCTGTCCATGCATTGTTGTTAGGCTTTCCATACCCGTCAATACTTTCAAACCCGTCGGTCTTAGGTTTCATTGTCAATTGTAGGAAATGTCTAGTGCGTCAAGTAACCAGTCGGTGGTTCGTGATGGGACGGAATACGAGGATGTATACCCGTCCGGTCATAAAGACCAAGAGAGCCCCGGCGAAGATAGGAGTCCGTCTGCCTCCTCTTCATCCTCAACAAATGAGGATGTGGAGATAGTTGAAATAGAGGGTTCTGATGACGACGGGGATCAAGCACTGGAGTCCGTTGTAGGTGCTGATGGACTAAGGCAGTTCATCATGTTGCCAGAGTGGACGGTGTATAGGTTTACATCCGTCATCAGGGAGAAACATTTCAGCACCTTCAGAACCAACTTCCAAATCCCGGACTATGTTTCCATCCGTCTACCATACGCGTCGGAGAAGTGTTACTATGAAGGGGTAGACGGTGTTGGAGTGTATGAGCAGGCGTTGAAGGCTGGACTTCGATTCCCGCTTTCTACACTTCATAGGGAACTTTTACAGTATCTGGGGTTGTCCGTCACCCAGATATCCCCTAACACCTGGAGGGTCTTCATAGCCATGGAGATTCTTTACGGTGCAATGTCGGATGGGGAAAGGAAACTGACGGTCCGTGAATTTCTTCACTGTTACCGTCCAGACGAGATTTTTAGATCAAGGGGGATGTATAGTTTTGCTAGTCGGAGCCCCTTGTTGAAGGTGATCTTTGAGACCCCAGACTCAAATAGAGACTGGAAGAGTCGCTACTTCTTCCTGGAGGGTGACAGATGGATGAGCCATCCAGGGGAGACGGAGTACATGCCCGTCGACACAACTTGGGCAGTGATAAATCAATCGTGTATGCATCCGTCTTAATTTTGTAAAGCTTTTCATATCCGTCCATTTTTATGTGTATATCTTGATCGTCTTTCTCTGCAGGTAGACGGCGCCCACAAGTCAGCCTTGAGGAGTTTAGTTTCCTTGAAAAGATTTGCAGGAAAACTACGCCGGAGGAAAGGACTTGGGCTAAGTTGGTGAACCCGAGGACCATACATTGGTACTGCGACGGTCCTGAGCCCACCCAAGAGGCAATTAGATACGACGAGCGAGTTCATAGACGTAAGCCCGTCAGCTTTACTTTGCCATTTAATTGACTTTACTTAGTTTTAATTTCATCCGTCATTATTTGCAGAGATGGAAGACGCAAAAAGGAGAGTTTTGATCAAATCCCAAGCCGTCAAGAAGAGGGAATCCGGCGAGGTGGTACCTAAGGTGTCGGCTTCAGCCCCTAAGAGGAAACCGACATCAAAATCCGACCGTCCATTTAAGCAACCAAAGGTCTCTCTTGAACCTGTGGTCGGTTTAATGGCTGAGGGTAACAAGACCGTCACCCCAGCTAAGCAGGGGACGGGTAAAGGATTGATGACGGCCCCAGACGGTAAGCAAGAGAGACCTCCTTCCCTTCTCCGCGACGACTCCAAGTATGCATTGGAGAAGCTGTCGTCCATCATCACGGCGGAAGACTATGAGGATCTTGGAAATCACTCGACGGAGGCCATGGGGGAGACGGGCCTCTTTGCCGTCGCTCAGGTTGGTTATGTCCGTCAAATAAGTTTATTTTTCTTTTTCGTTGTTATTTACATTATGTGACGGTCTCTTTTCTATTCGCAGTCCTTGGTCATGATGAAGGGACTACTGGACCGGTGTCTCAACCGTGAGAGTACCTTGGACCGGGTGCGCGCGAAGGCGGAGCAGACGGAGGAAGAGCTCGGACAACTCCATAAATGGAGGTCCAAGATGGAGAAGAAGCTGGAGCTTTCTGAGAAGGCAAGGAAGGAGCTGGAGGAGAAGACTGTCTCTGCGCTGACGGTCATAGAGAAAAAGGAGGCGGAGATCAAAGAACTCAAGGAAGAGATCCGTCATGTGAAAGAGGTAGCCGTCGAGGAGTACCGAAGCTCAGAGTCCTGCTTGGGCGAGCTGTCAGATTCTTTCCTTCAAGGCTTCGATGATTCTCTCCGTCAAGTCAAGAAGGCCTATCCAGAGCTGGATTTGTCAATGGTCAAACTTGAGGACCAAGCCCAGACTTCTGCCCTCCCCGTCGCCTCCGAAAATACGGAGGACCTCTTTGGCGAAGACGCTGCTCAAGGAGACGGAGAGTCCGTCCCGTCGAAGGATGTCCAAGTCGCTGAACAAAAGAAAGATTAATGTCTATGTA
Organism: Quercus robur; assembly: GCF_932294415.1. NCBI lineage: Eukaryota > Viridiplantae > Streptophyta > Magnoliopsida > Fagales > Fagaceae > Quercus > Quercus robur. The sequence goes on along the minus strand of NC_065538.1, from coordinate 88,377,940 downwards.
ATTTATTTTGAGAACAATCCGTCCTTTTTTTTTTTTTTTTTATTTACATTTCAGAACAATCCGTCCTCTTTAATTGTATTAAACACTTGCCTTTGAGGTTTTTGGCTTAATGTTCATATATGCTTTCTATCATTGTTTGGTACTTTGTTTAAAGGTTCGTCCTCCTTCTTGAGGAAGGATTTTTGTGAGAATATTTGTTTATCTGTGATACTCCGTCCACATTGCAGACTTGTTATCTTGTGTTGATTGAGCATTTACATCCGTGAGGATTTTCCTTTTCCGTCTATTTTTAGAGGTTCATTATGAGGACCCGTCCACTTTGTGGCGTTGTACATCACTTTTTAAATGTAATGCCTATTTAATGGACTTGTAAAAAATTTTAACGTAGTCAGTGGTCCGTCCACTTCGCTTGCATGTTCTTCTATTATATCCGTCCACCTTGGGACTTGAGTTATCATCCCTGTAGGATGTCATCATCCCTGTGGGATGGCCCGTCGGCCTTGTGGACTTTATTTTATGTCCGTCCATTTAAGGACTCACAGTGATCGTCCTTGTAGGACGATCCGTCCGTCTTGTGGACTTTCGATTGTATCCGTCCACCTTGTGGACTTGAGTCATCATCCCTGTGGGATGGTCCGTCCATCTTGTGGACTTTGGCTACTATCCTTGTAGGATGATCCGTCCATCTTGTGGACTTTATTTTGGGTCTGTCCATTTCATGGACTGACAGTGATCGTCCTTGTAGGACGATCCATCCGTCTTGTGGACTTTCGATTGTATCCGTCCACCTTGTGGACTTGAGTCACCATCCCTGTGGGATGGTCCGTCCATCCTGTGGACTTTGGCTACTATCCTTGTAGGATGATCCGTCCATCTTGTGGACTTGAATGATTATTCCTGTAGTATCTTATCATCCCCGTAGAATGATCCGTCCATCTTGTGGATTGCATTTGTATTCGTCCATCTTGTGGACTTTATTTAGTTTTCGTTAATTTTGTAGACAATTATAATGACATCCAAGTAGAAAGATCAACGTAATATCTGATTATAGAAATGCGTAAAGGAAAAAGTGCCTGCCCCCTTTGGGCTTAAAAAGGGCACAACAAAATTGTAGCAAAAAGTCAGTTAAAAGAGAAACTTATAAAAAGCTCAAACAAAAACTGGTTGCCGTGTCACTACTACTGGTAGTATTTCCTCAAATGCTCGGCATTCCATGGATGTGGCAGCTTCTCTCCATCTGTTGTCTCCAGGTGGTACGTTCCTTTCCTTTTCCATGACGTAACTCTATAAGGTCCTTCCCAGTTGGGGCCGAGTTTTCCCTGTGCAGGGTCTTTAGTTGCACCCATGACCTTCCTGAGTACGAGGTCTCCAACTTGGAAGTTTCTATGTCGGACCCGGGTGTTGTAATGTCTGGACATGCGATCCTTGTACCTAGCGATCCTTTGCTCCGCCACCGACCTAACCTCATCTATCAGGTCCAGCTGTAGCCTCAGGGATTCGTCATTCCTGCATTCGTCATGGTTGTGAACCCTGTAACTTGTGAGTCCAACTTCTGATGGGATGACCGCCTCGCTCCCGTATGTCAGTCGAAATGGCGTCTCTCCTGTCGGAGTCCTCGCCGTTGTCCTGTATGCCCATAGTATGCTCGGCAATTCTTCGGGCCATATGCCCTTTGCCCCCTCGAGCCGAGTCTTGATAATCTTTAACAGGGATCGGTTCGTGACTTCAACCTGGCCATTAGCCTGAGGATGGGCGGGTGATGAGTAGTGGTTTTTTATTCCTAGCTGAGTGCAGAAATCCCGGAAGTGGCCGTTGTCGAACTGCCTCCCGTTATCTGAGACAAGAACTCTTGGAATACCGAACCTGCATACGATGCACCGCCAGACAAAACTCCTAATGTTTTTTTCTGTAATGGTGGCCAAGGCTTCCGCCTCTACCCATTTTGTGAAGTAGTCGATACCCACTACCACGAACTTCAGCTGCCTTACCGCCGTTGGGAAAGGTCCCATGATATCTAGTCCCCACTGAGCGAACGGCCATGGAGCCGTTATAGGGGTTAGCTCCTCAGCTGGTTGTCCGATGAAATTGCTGAACCTTTGGCATTTGTTGCAGCTTTTAACATAAGACTCGGCATCCTTCTGCATGGTTGGCCAGTAATACCCAGCTCGTACCAGTTTGTGCACTAACGAGCGCGATCCGGAATGGTTCCCGCATATTCCTTCGTGTACTTCCCTCATTACGTAGTCTGCCTCTTCAACCCCGAGACATCTTAGATAAGGACGGGAGAAACCTCTCTTGTAAAGAATGTCTTTTATCAAGACGAACCTCGCCGCTTGGACTTTTAGCTTTCTCGCTGCCTCCTTCTCTTCTGGCAATATCCCGTCCTTTAAGTATGAAGTTATCTGCGTAGTCCAGTTTCTTTCGGAGCGTATCTCCTGCATGTTGTCGGGGTCTATTAGCGGAAAGATTTGAACAAAGGAAAGTACATTACCCGGTGTCATCATATGTTCTGCTGAAGCGGCTTTGGCTAGCCGATCAGCGAGCTCATTTTCTCCCCGTGGGATCTGGACGAACACTGCTTTTAGCCCGTCGACTCTCGCCCTTACTTGATCAAGATATCTCTTCAACCTTTCCCCTTTGCATTCATAATCTCCGTTTACTTGATTGGTCACGACTTGAGAGTCGCAATGCACGACCACACTTTCAGCTCCGGCGGCTTTGGCTAGGTCGAGTCCTGCTGCCACCGCTTCGTATTCTGCTTCATTGTTGGTAATGGGGAAGTCGAGACGGACCATACATTCAATCTTGTCTCCTTCAGGTGACAGCAATACTATGCCGGCTCCTCCAACTCGCTTATTGGATGATCCGTCGGTGTAGATGTTCCACTGGGAGGGTTCTTCTGCCCCCTTGTCCGCGTCATGCGTAAACTCTGCTATGAAGTCGGCTACAGCTTGTCCTTTAATGGCCACACGTGGACGGTACTTGATGTCAAACTCACTCAATTCTATTGCCCACAGCGTCAGTCGACCCGCGGCTTCAGGATTACTCAGTGCCCTTCTCAAGGGCTTGTCGGTCATTACGTTCACGGTATGGGCTTGAAAGTAGGGCTTGAGCTTGTGAGCCGCCGTGACCAACGCAAAAGCGAGTTTCTCCATAGGTTGGTATCTTTCCTCGGCACCGCGGAGCGCCCGGCTGGCGTAGTACACGGGCTTCTGTGCCCTGTCCTCCTCTCTGATTAAGGCCGCGCTGACGGCCACCGGGGAGACAGCCAAATAGAGGAAGAGTTCTTCACCTGGTTGCGAGGGGCTCAGTAGAGGTGGTGAAGATAGATAGGTTTTTAACTCCTCGAAGGCTCGCTGACACTCGTCCGTCCACTCGAATGACTTTTTCAATGTTCGAAAGAAGGGTAAACACTTGTCCGTCGCTCTCGACACGAATCTATTCAATGCCGCTACCTTGCCGTTAAGGCTCTGTACTTCCTTCACGTTTCTCGGGGGGGCCATCTCCATTATGGCTCGGATTTTGTCCGGGTTAGCTTCAATCCCCCTTTGAGATACCATGAATCCTAGGAATTTGCCTGCCGTTACACCGAATGCGCACTTTCCCGGATTGAGTTTCATGTTGTAGGATCGAAGCGTGCCGAATGTTTCCTTGAGATCTTCCAAGTGGTCTTCCTCCTTCCGGCTCTTCACCAGCATGTCGTCGACATAGACTTGGACATTCCTTCCGATTTGCTGTGCGAACATCTTGTTCATTAGTCTCTGGTATGTTGCCCCTGCATTCTTCAGGCCGAATGGCATTACTTTGTAACAGAAGAGTCCTTGACTGGTTACAAACGAAGTCTTCTCCTGATCGTCCTCGTGCATGCGGATCTGGTTATAACCCGAGAAAGCATCCATGAAGCTTAGCAATTGGTGTTGAGCCGTCGAGTCTACTAGAATGTCGACCCTTGGAAGGGGATAGCTATCTTTGGGGCATGCTTTGTTAAGATCGGTGAAGTCCACGCACATCCGCCATTTGCCGCTCGTTTTCTTCACCATTACCACATTCGCCAGCCAATCGGGGTAGTAGACTTCCCTGATGAAGCTTGCCTCTTGGAGTTTGTGGACCTCTTCCGCTATTGCTTGGTCTCGTTCCGGGGCGAATACTCTCTTCTTTTGTCGGACGGGTGGAAACGAGGGCAACACATTCAACTTATGCACCATGACCGAGGGATCGATTCCTGGCATATCGTCATGGCTCCAAGCGAACACATCCTTATTGCTTCTCAAGAAAGCTACGAGCTCTTGACGGATTGCGGGTTTGGCAAGCGTTCCGATCTTGGTGGTTCGGTCTGGATTGGAACTGTCGAGAGTTATCTCCTCTAGCTTCTCTGTAGGTTCTGCCATCGTTCGGTGTTCTTCTATGTTCAAGGCCTGGATCTGGTCTTCCACCTCCATCATAGCTACGTAGCATTCTCGTGCGGCAATTTGACTTCCGCGTAGCTCTCCTACCCCATACTCCGTTGGGAACTTGATCATCAGGTGGTAAGTTGATGTTGCCGCCTTCCACGAGTTGAGCGTGGGTCGTCCAATAATAGCATTGTAGGCTGATGAGCAATCGACCACCAAGAATGTTACGTCCTTGGTGATTTGTTGGGGGTAATCTCCTACTGTCACCGATAACGTGACTGCGCCCAAAGGGAATATTCTACTCCCTCCGAAACCAACGAGCGGGGCGTTTGTCGGTATTAGCTGCTCCCTGTCAATCCTCATTTGTTGGAACGCCGGATAATACAAGATGTCGGCCGAACTACCGTTGTCGACCAACACTCGGTGGATATTGTAGTCGCCTGCCCGCAAGGTGACGACGAGGGCATCGTCGTGTGGATGGTGTAGGCGTCTTGCATCCTCTTCCGAGAACCCAATAATGGGGCCTTCCCTTCTTGCCATCTTTGGCACTGTACCCGCCAACTGGACATTCTGTACCATCCGAAGGTATGTTTTGCGAGCCTTTTTCGACGATCCGGCCGCGGCTGTTCCTCCAATTATCATCCTTATATCCCCTAATGGGGGTCTTGGTCGCTCGTTTTCTCGACGGGGGTGTTGTTCTTGTGGGGGTTGATCCGTTCTCTCCTTGCTGACGAACTTCTTCAGCTTCCCTTGTCGGATAAGGGCTTCGATTTGTTGCTTCAGGTCGTAGTAATCGGCCGTGTCGTGTCCATGGTCACGATGGAAGCGGCAATATTTGTCTCTGGACCTTTTGTTGGGATCGCTCTTCAGCTTTCCCGGAAATGTCAGGGATCCTTCGTCCTTAATCTGCATTAGGACTTGGTCTATCGGTGCGGTCAACGGGGTGAAACTTGTGAACCTTGCGCCCATGGGTTTTGGACGTCTCTCCTCCCTTCGATCTCCCATTCTTTCTTTCTTCCGCCCCTGGTCCTGTCGGGGATCCTCTTGTCTGTCTCTTTTCTTGGGTCTATCTTCTCGGGCTAATAGTGCGTCTTCAGCGTTCATATACTTGGTGGCCCTGTAAAGCACCTCCGACATGGTCTTTGGGTCGTTTTTGTATAGGGAGAACAAAAACTTACCCCCCTTCAGCCCGTTCGTGAACGCTGCCACTAGTATCTTGTCGTCGGCTTCGTCGATCGAGAGCGCTTCTTTATTGAAGCGTGATATGTAGGCCCGTAACGTCTCCTCCTCTCTCTGCTTGATATTCATTAAACAAGCCGTGGATTTCTTATACCGATGTCCTCCGATGAAGTGTGTAGTAAATTGAGCGCTCAGCTCCTTGAAGGTGCCGATGGAGTTTGGTGTTAGCCGGCTGAACCAAATCCTTGCTGCGCCCTTTAGAGTTGTAGGGAACGCCCTGCACATAATTGCGTCTGACACTCCCTGAAGGTGCATCAGGGTCTTGAAGGTCTCTAGGTGATCGAGAGGGTCCTTGATTCCGTCATAACTATCCATATTTGGCATGCGGAATTTACTTGGCAGGGGGAAGGAATTGACGGTTGCCGTAAATGGCGAGTCAGTCCGGTTGACAAGGTCGTCAAGATCATTGGACACTCGCCCCTTGAGAGCGTTCATCAGTACTTCCATCTGTTCCTTCATCGCCTGCATCTCTGCGATGATGGGTTGTGGAGCTGTATCCGTCACTGAAGGGACGCTAGCGTCCCGTCGCACTTGTTTGCTCGGGGCGTTACTCTCCTGTGGTCCGTCATGATTCCTCCTTTCCGCGCTGGTTACTTCTTGATCTGCTCCTTGGTTATTGACCGCCGCACTCTTTTGGTTTAGCTGCTCTTCTAGGTCGTGGTTTTGTTTGGTGAGGCGCTCCACGGCTGCGGCGAGCGTCCTGACCTGTCTCTCAAGGGCAGTCGTAGGGGCTTCCTCTTCTTGAGCGTCGTTAGTGGTTGCCATCGAGCGTGTGAGTACCATGTAACTCTTTTGTCTAAGAAGCGATAATGTGCTATGACGATCGTTTGTTCCCACAGACGGCGCCAACTGATGACGTCGAAAATTGTCACCAATGGGTCATACCGTACTCGCGACTCGAAACGAACCTGCACGACAGAAGCAATCGAAAGAAGTCCTTCAGAGAGCACCGGTGTGGTGCCGGCCAAAAGCTCTCCGACGGTCAAGTTAGAATTCTTCTGTTTTACTTAGAGCGTTAGAGAGGGTCAATTAAAGCGTACCTCGATTTCTGGGGGTGGCAGGCCTTTTATAGTGGCAAAGGGTTGACTTTTCTTCTTGGTTTCCAAATCTTTTCCATGTGGGACTCTAATACAAATTCCTCTGAGCGTGATGAGCAAGGATTTCCATTTTTGGCTCTTAAGGCTTTTCTAGGCGATATGGACCTCGGATCATGGGCCCTTACTACGTCTGTCAGCAATGGGCCTTCAAAGTGCAGGGGATCATCTTTATACAGGCCCACCAGTTCCGATCCGTCAGGCCCATTAAGGTAGGCCCATCAGGCTCTATATTTTACCATCTTCACTTGGAAATTTACAAATGCTACAAGCTAAAGTCATTGCCAGAGTTCCTTCGTACTATTCCATTAAAGGACTTGGAGATGCATGTCAGTGATCTTCTTCAAGAACGTTGCAAAAGAGAAACAGGAGATGATTGGCCCAAAATTTCTCACATCCAAAACATCAAAGATCAATAGCAAGTCTGTGCAAAAGGACTGTCAACTCCCGCTTGATTCAGACTGACATTCAGAGGTGACGCTCCTTCCTTCGTCTGCTTATCCATTCAATTCTAAGTTCTACTTTGCACTTCCATTTCCTGATTTCCACTAATTATGTAAATCAATTAATTAAATATCCTAATATAGATGTTATCACTTTTGCAACTTCATTAATTTTTTATCTCCACCGATCATTCTGTCTCCTAAGTCCACTATTTGCAAATCTAATATACATCTTGTCTGCTTATTCACAATCTTTTATTTATATATAATTCCCATAAACTGAAAAATTGTTTGGCTTAAATTTGATTGATTGATTTATTTTTGGTTGGGATCCTTTTTGATCTAATTTCTTAGTGGTAATAACTAATAAGCGTCTTTCATTTATGTTTTAATACCATATCAAAATGGGGTCTTGCGGGTTTTCTTGATTTTGGGTATTTACACTAATCTAACAACAAATATGCTTTTTCTTTTGGGAATGTAGTTGGAATGACTGAGCACCAGGGTTTTTCAATAATGACCATCAGATTGAAGAGGAATTTAGAAGCTTCTTTTGTGGACGTTTGGGGTAGCTTCTTTTGTGCATATTACTTGGTCATGGCAGTGAAGTGAATTGAAATGATGGAAGCTAGACATAAGGATGATCTTCATACCTTAATGACAGCATCCAGTTCCTTCAAAACTGTTTCTGATGCAGTTGAAAAATAAGTAAGTGGTTGGATCTTGAATCTCATTCTAACACGATGAATTTTTTCAATCTTGTTAGTTGTCATATCAAATTATTCAAAAGAAAATTATTACATACAATTGGATTAAAGGTTGATTCTTTTTACTTTATCTCTTATATTTGTGATATCGTTTGAATGGTATTGATGAAATTGCTTGGTTTGGTTGTTGATAATACAGTGTTTGCTCACATATGAATGAACAAAATATTTATACCAAATATATTCAGTAAAATATTCTTTCTCATTTGATGGTCTTATTTCTTTCCAATTAATAGTCTTATATCTGTCCAACATATTTCTCTTCCATTTATTCTTCTTAATCAAATCAGCCAATTTATAAAACGAAGTTAAGCTTCACCTAAATCATGTAGCTGAAATAATTTCACTCAGGATTCATAGCAATATATGCTAACCATGTTGTGGACTGTTGCTTTATCCCTGAGTCCCCTTTTTACCTTGACGGAGTTGCTGGAAAATTTGGAAATAAGCTACTCCAGTACGTGAGTCTGCGGATATCTCAAAAATTAAGGTAAGGATGCTGGATGTATTGTCTTTCTCTGGTGTCAAATGTGTTGTTTCGGTGCCTGACAATTGTGCACAGATCACCTTTGAAAATTAGTAAAGAAAGAACTCGAAGAGGAGCATTTGTGTAGCAACTAATTCTAACTTTAAGGCTTGGCTATAATTTCCTTTGTTTTGATTTCAGTCATGGTAAGATGTATAAAGTAATTTCAACTGCTTAAGGCATCCCATTTTAGTTAAACTGATATTAGATATCACAGCAACATGGTGAATTGGGTATCACTAGCTTCCATTTGGCAACATTTAACAATTTTCAGTCCTTATACAACATGCAAATGTAAGAACCATTGCTTAATTGTAGGAAAGTTATATGGGGGTTTATGATAGTTTTTTCCCCCTAGAGAAATGCTGATTGCAAACACGAAAAGTTTTTTCAATTAATCACAGGTTTTTGTTTCTCATAATTACATGGGGGTTTATGATAGTCTTCCTCTTTAAATGTTTAGGTTAGTATAATGAGATTTTAATTCGTCTTATTTGTTTCCTTTTATATTTGTCCTACAATATGATGGGTAAAACTTAGTAACTTCTTATGCTTGTCTTGCAGATCCCTTGTATATGGTATATGCTGTTCCAAGCAATGCATCTAATAATCTCTGTTGCATTCCACTTGTGCAGTACCTTTCATGGTGCAAGGGCAGGGTATACAAGCTTCACAGTTGGCTCTATTAATAGGAGACATGCTTAAATGTTTATGTTAGTCTATCGAGATTTTACTTCGTCTTATTTGTTTCCTTTTAGATTTTTCCTACAATATGATGGGTAAAACTTAGTAACTTCTTATGCTTGTCTTGCAGATCCCGTGTATATGATATGGGCTGTTCCAAGCAATGCATCTAATAATCTCTGTTGCATCCCCTTGTGCACAACCTTTCATGGTGCAAGGGCAGGGTATACAAGCTTCACTGTTGGCCCTATTAATAGGAGACATGCTTACATACAATACCATGTAAGTTCCTTCATGATTTAAAATAAAGAGCATCGATAGTTACACACCGTGTATACGGGACAATTGAAATTGTTTTTTGAGCAAACGATTTTTGTTAAAATTGTGAAATCGTGCTTACAAAACATTTTCACCATTTCACAATCAAAATAAAATCGTGTTTTGGACGGTTTCAGCCGTTGTGTGTATGGTTGTTTGTAACACCGTGTGTGCAACAATAATTTTCCTAAAATAAATTCACATTTTCCCTTAAAAACTAGTATATATTCAAAATTTTATTAATTGGCAGATGCAGAAATAACTAACTTAATTTGGCATGCTGGTTCTATTTAGTAGTTAATCTTATTTGACCTCATCCAATTTAAACATCACGTAGAAAGTCTTGTGTACAAAATGCCCAACATCACTTCCAAGATGCAGCAACAAGAAGTTTAACCTAGAATTCTGGTTTCTTTATTAGTCCATCTAGTTTGATAACATATGAAAAGAAAATTAGGTAATATTTCAGTAACACCTTCATTTAGCCTTTTGAATGCCTGAAAGTTGAAACCTTTTTTTTTTTTTAACTTAACAATTTTTTTAAGAAGAAAGAGAAAGCCCTCGTAGCTCAAATCTATGCTTGCTAATCATCGAGTCTTAATGTTATAGGGTTTGGTACTTCCTATTTACCAAGTTTCTAACTCAATATCTTATGCTTGTTCTTTGTCTCAAAGCCATAAGTGTTTCATAGCATGGAAGAGTGCAAAGCATGGGAAGCGACCACTAGTAGGTTGAAGGTATTTTAAAATGCTTTGGCTTCATTAGTTTGATTAAGTAACAATAACATAAGCTCTTTATATGGAACAATGTTCTTGGAAGTAAATTGAATTTCTTATTGGCTTAAAGTGACTTCTTTGCTCTCTCATGTCAACCATGTCTCACTCGAGGAGTTCCCTATGTAGTTTGGTTTATTTCCTTCAAGATATAAGTAAATTTCGAAACACAAGAGAAACAGAAATACTCTATCTCTCTTCCTCCTTTTCCTCTGTCTTAGGCAAATTATGTTTTTCCAGAACTCTTCCTGCTATTTCTTTCTTTCTGTGGTGGCTTCTGATTGATGTTGTTACCATTAATAACCCCTCTATCAAGCCACATGAAACAATATCTACTTGACAAAGGAGCCCTGAGGGCAAGCACTTGGACTTATGAGAAAGGATTCTGAACTACCAAAGAAGTAAGTCTTCCCTCTGTACATATTACTATCGCCCTAAATTTGTCTTTCATATATCGATCTAATAACTTATTAGATTCTCTATTTGGCATGCTCTCTTTTTTTCCCTATCTTTCTCTCCTTTAATTTGTTGGTATGGTTGTCACTCATGATTTAGATCATTGACAAGGCTCATTAAGCTGGTACCACAACTCTTGTTTGCAGTTATAAGCATGGAGAATAATTTTATATCTACAGTGGCGAGTTTTATGGTGATGATGATCTGAAAGCTGGCCTCTGATTTCATTCTTTATAGCCTCAGTGTCCTCTGTTTCTCCCTGTCATTTTACTTACATTGAAGATTGGCATTTTCTCTGGACTTTGGAAGTGTCTGGAGCATGTATATATGGTGACTGTTCATAAAGATCTTTGTTTTTTAGTAATCAAATCTTTCTTTTGCAGCGCAATTGCCCATACAATTTGTGGAGTTCGTGGAGAGTCTGCCAGTCATAAACTCTGGGTGCTGGTATTGCATAGATTATCTAGTATAGGTATTGTTGTCTTCTTTTCTAATGAGGTGCTTTTCCATTAGCTTTTTTATATTATCTAAGAAATAGAATAATATAAACATGTAACTATCGTTAGTGATTTTTATATTAATTACTATAAAAATTGCTCAACATCTTCATACCATGTGGTTATCTATGTTTTAATCATCTTGGATTGGGTCAAGTGTAAATTTATAAATTTCATAATCAGCTTTAGCATATATTTAAACCAGGTGATCCCTCTGGGAAAATTGACTATGCATAATCAGCAATAGCTTTTGTATAAACCATTTATACCATGGTTATGTCCTGTTGTGTGTGCAATAGTTGTATAAGCAGATGCTTTTGTTAAATTTCATTTTTCTGATGGCTAATATCCTAAGATAATATTGCAGCTGAAAGAATTGCTAGAGTGTTAATATCTTCAATAAGCCAGTTGCTAAAATGCAATCAACAAAGTGACTTTTAGAAGCGGTTGTTTATATATTTTTAAGCTTCTCATTTTTGTTATTCAGCGAAAAAAAATCATGTTTGTTTTGCCTTTGTGGACCTGTAATCAAATGATAAAAAATGTGCAACTAAACTTCAAGTGTTGTTGCTCCTACTTCCCTAGTTATTACATAAGATTTAGATGGGGACCAGTCATCTTGGTTCATAAGAATTTGATGTCCTTGAAGTTTAATATTTTCATCATAGCCCTAGAAGAATTGGCCCATGCTTTGTAGATAGACACTTCTCTGGAAGAAAAGTAAACATGCTTTGATAGAATGCCATGAACTTGCTTTGAAGTTGTTGAGCTGAACGCACAGAAGAAATTCCTACACAGAATTTCAAAGTCAATCAAAAAAAAAATTTAGACAAGGAAATTTGCTCTTAATATGCTTTGGAAAACTTTGAGTAGCTTTCAATTCTTTGAGCAGCTTCGGCCATGACTTGTTCTTCAGCAATTTATCAACACATTACAATCCTTTTTCATATTGCATTGTCAGCAGATATTGCTCATCTGAATCCTAACAAAAGTATTTAATTCTAATCATTCGAAGAATTATGCCTACTTTGCAAACTTGTTACTTATAATTGATGCTTGTTACCTTAAATAACCTCTCTATGGCAGACATTGTGCTTCTAATTCCTACTTTTTCCCCCCCAGCTCTTTACTATATGGAAAATTAGAGCATTCACATGGACCAAATCTTATAGTTCAATAATGCAGTAAAAACCATAGGTATATGAAAAATTAGAATAATCCACATCCTGCATACAGAAAATTTTATTACAAAATTCAAAGCACTGAAATGGAATTTAGAAGACCTTAAACCTCACAATTATTATTGTTCTAGAACAGAAGAGTACTTTGCTCATTAGTGTCAATTGAATTGAATCATTTTGGTTTCAAGGTAAAAAAAACTGCGTTGGGTTTGCCCTAATAAACTATGGTTGAAATTTTTTTGTTTCTCAAAAAGAAGAAGTTGAAGATGTGCTTTAATTTTTTTCTCCCTATTATCTCCTCTCCTTCACCCCAATCAATGACAAGTATATTTCACCTTCCATGTCAATGAAGACCAAATCAAGATATTGATTCAAGAGAAATTTATGGGATTAATTGCCGGAGGAATCATGGGATTTAGACAATTAATATGCAATTCAAATTATTTTTTGAATTTTATATGAAATTCCATTATAAATATGCCCTTGTAGTTTGTTATTAATCAAGTGAGATATAGTCTATTGGCTTTTGGTGGTGTGGATGTAAGTCTTACTGACTGAAGCACTTAATCTTTTCCGTTGTTTCTTTCTTATATTTTCTATATATTCCATACTGTTTCAAATTTCCACATGGTATCATAGCCACTAGCCTGTGGTCACTGGTCAATTGCTTTTTTTCTTTCTCATTTTTTTGTTATTTTGTTCGACCAAACTCATTTCTGTCAATCTGCCAAATCAGTTTCTCTCCTCCCCCCCCCCCCCCCCCCCACCCCCAAAAAAAAAAAAAAAAAAAAAAAATCACTACTCCCCAGTTCCCAGATCGGTTCAGCATGCGGCACTAGAGCTTTGAACTAGTGCTTATGAGAGGAATCCAGATGCACCAATAATCTTTTACACTTGGCTCTTGGGTGCAATCAATTACTTGTTGCGTAACTATGACATGAGTATTGCAAAGAACACAGTAGCCTTGCGTTTACGACCAACCAAGTCAGATAGATCCCTCAATCTTAAGGTTGGATCTTCAATACTTTTGTAGGGACCTGAAATCGCTTGCTTAATGCTTATCGACATACTATACAAGTGCCAACATGTGGTATCAATGGGTTGCTGCCATGTCCAAGTAAAATTGCAAGTTGGCGCTCTGCTTTCTTCCTTTATTTCGTTTGTAGGTATTTTCAATTATGTGTTCCCTATTGCAGCAGTCATTAGTCCCGATGCTAACCAAATCATATTAATCTTCAAAATTAATCCAAAGAACAAAAGAAAAATAATAATGATATTGAGGGTCAAGATTATACATGACCTTGCAATCTTATGTTACAACAATTAAAAGACATTAAAAAAATACATTAATACATCATGTGACACTCACTGGAATCAGCTAGCCTCACTTTATTAACCTACGAATGCGTCCTTACACCAAAATGATGATCCTTCATTTTGTTTGACATGCTAAAACAAGCCTTTGTGCCACATTTTATTAAGTTGCCATACTCAACTAATTTGATGGAAGCCATGAAAGAGTGTAGACCCCCAGTTCATGTATTAGATGAGAAGTGAAATGTCAAGCCTGAACCTTTAAGCCTTTGCTCAGTTATTTGATCGAGACGCATTGCCATTTCAAGTTTAAGATGATTCTTCCAATCTCCAACTTCACCTTTCCTAAAAAATGAGCTATTTTTTAAGGACAAGAAGTTGGTTCCAACTTGTGTGATTCCACTTTTATTCACCTCTAAATTAGACAAGTTCTCAAAACTACATAGGTTAACAATCTTTTGCAACGTACCTTTTTGTTCTTCTTCTGACGAAAAAGGGTAACCCATGAATTGAGCTAGTTTCTTTACCCAAGATATAGTGTCATTTTTCAAATCTTCATACTTCAGAAATAGTACCTTCTCTGGTGATTCCAAACTTGCTCTCCAATACCCTAATACATGATCCCAATATGGTCCAAATGAAGAATATCCTTCACAAAAAAACTCAAATGCGTCCTCCAGATGAAGATCTTCCAAGGCTGAGGCATCCATGGCCTTAGGATTCATCTTGGAAACAAAGTGCCAAAGAGACACAAATACATCTTTTGGATCCCTGCATATGTAGACAATTTTACAACCAGAATCTATAATAGATTTTGGCAAGGAAGTGTAGGGAATGTGTGTAGCCAAAAGTGGAACATCTAGATCTAAATTTTGTGGGTTTGAGCGAACTTCAGACTCCAAGAAGTGTACACAATCATGAGCTAGTCTGGTGAGTAAAGGGCTTGCAGGCTCATCAAAATGAGATCGCGTCATAACTGCAAAACTCAAAGCCTTAAGCCAAGTTGTGCCAGATTTTGGAGCACTACTCAAGATCACATTGTTGGGTTGTGGCATGAAGTGGTCTTGAGCCCACAACACTCCTTTTAAACTGTATGCACTCCACCAAAAACCTTCATGCTGGTGGAGATCCGCTACCCAAATACCCTTTCTTTGTGGCGTGGTTGAGATGATCTCTTTGTATTTTTCATGGGTTTTTGGATCAGACCAATGCTCTTCTTGCCCGTTACATGTTGGACCATGGTTCTGGTTCATTTTGGAAGAAGAGAATTCTATTGGTAGAAACTAGAAAGCAAAACTAGCTCGGAATATATTGGAAATGTATACCTAAATGGGAAGCAAGGCCATTAGTATAAGTAGTAAGTTAGGTACATCATTTTGCAATTCAAAAGTTACTTTATAGATCAGATATAATATCATTGCAATAGTAACAGGCACATGCGCATGCATGTCCTATACGAATGGGTCAGAGTCTACATTTTCTCTCAAATCAATCAAAGTTTGTCGCAGAATTCCAAAATAAGTTTTGAGTTTACCCAAGGGCGGCTGGAGCCCAGGGGGTTCAAATGAACCCCCTGAATTGAATCCAAAATAAAAATTTATTATAATATATATATATATATATATATTTTTTTTTATACTATTTTGACACTTAAAATAAAAATTTGAACACCCTAACCTTAAGCCCAACTGAAATAAACTTAAATATAATCATCTTAACAATATCTTGACCTTTTTAAACACAAAGAAAAATCTCAATAACAAATCAATTTGATCTAAAATCTGAGAAAATTTAATAACCCAACAACAAAAGTAGAATTTGCTAATCTTAAATCTTAGAAAAAGCTCATTTAGATCTTAAGAAATTTTAAATTAATCAATCAAATGAGAAATTAGTGGATGAATAATTGCTTGACTATGTACATTGAAATATATGTAGCTAATAGAATTGATAATGAAGATATCGTGCAATAATTTTTGTAGGGTCGGTTTTTGGGGCCTAGGCCCAGCAAGTGAGTAGTTCTGGCCCAAAAGTCCCCAGACAATGAATTTTTAGAGAGTGGGTTACAGAGCTAGGACTAGACGAAGTGAACGTCAGTTAGATGTATGCCATGCAATACGTTGAACGTAAGAATATTCCATTTTCGTTTGATGAGATATCGGTCCGAGGAGACGTGTAAGTGCACCTCTTGCTCTGTTTACAAACTATAGACTTCTTTTACCTTTTTCTCCCTCTTTTTTCCTAATTCTTCGATCCCCTCTTCATGGGGATCTCCTTCTCTTATATATCCTCCTTGAATTGATAAGAACCTTACACTTGTTAGCCATCTGGACCTTCACTTGAGTGCCTGTCCCATCGGACATCTCCCTTATCCTTCTGTGAGTTGCACTGGCCAATGCAACACTGTTCGCCTGTCTTCTCCACATTAATGCGGCTGAAAAGGTAGCTTTCTCGCATTTAATGCGGCAGTTGTGGCTTCTCCCTGGTGTCTTACATTTTCCACTTTCCTGCTGCATAAGGCTCACCCTCCTACCCATGTTCGCTTGGATGGGTTCTTCACTGTGGAGGGGACGCTTATTGGGCCCATATTTGCGTGTCCGAGGAGGCATTCCTCCTCGGACATCTTCTAAAACGATCCAGGCTCAACGGGGTTGGGCCAGAGGTCATTTGGGCCCCTATTCCCCGTTGGGTCATGGTTGGGCTTCGTGTGGGTTCCCGGGCCCACTGTTAGTTTTGGGGAATTTCACCCCTACAATAGCCCCTCAAAATTCCGGCTCCTTCTTTCTTGTCCGAGGAGGAAGGGCGGGATTTTGACATTCATAGGATTATCTAATGTGGGTCCCTGCTTCACTTGCGCGGAAGTATGCTTCTCACGTGCCTCATTTATGACGGGGGTGGTTGATGACCCATGCGGCGCTAATTATTGCTTTTAGCAGTTTTATATATTTTGATCCGACGGTTGGACGCCAGATCAACGGTTGGGACGATTTCCGTTTCCCTAGGCGGGAGTATGTCTGTCCGGCTTCTCCTGGATACATAAGATTTTCAAAAAGCATTCCCTTCTCATTTTTGGACAAGCACTCACGCACTCAGAGTACTCTCGCACTCTCCCTTTTAAAGCGCTCAAGCCCTCGAAGTCGTCCCCTTGAAGATTTCCTACAAATTCCTCACCCGTAAGTGTACGTTCCTTCTCCATTGCCTTTTTCCCGCATTACTCCTTCAATAAATCATCTTCGCGTCGCCTAGGATTAGGGGGATGGGTAAACTTGACAAATTGGTAAATTCCCCGGCCGGTATGGAGGGCTTCAGGGCCAAATACCGTATTCCGCCGGAGGTAGGTCTAGAGTATTGTCCTCTGGAGGAGGTCATAATCAAGAGGAAAACGAGGGAGGTCGTCATTCCAGTGATAGCCTTTGTGGAAGGAGGAATGACCATCCCTATAGGGAGGATAACCAGGGATTATTTGCGTGGTCATAGGTTGGCCCCTCACCAATGCGTCGCGAATATGTTCCGAATTCTGGGGTGCATAGAGGTCCTGAACAATCAGATGAACCTCGGCCTTACATGGCATGACGTGGTTCATTTATATGAACTGCATAGCCTCGGCGACTCATATTACTTGAAGTCCAGGTCCGATGAGGTGAGGTTGATATCCTGCCTCCCCAAGTCCAACAAAGGCTTGAAGGATGACCTTTTGATCGTCTTCGGACGGTGACACGACGGTCTTCACTGCCCAGTCAAGGCAGGAGAACCAGGTGGGGCACCGTAGAGTTAGATCCCTTGGAAAGGATCTTAGTTTTGATCTTTTCCCCCTTTTTTTGTTTTATTTCGATTCTGACTTTACTTGTTTGCCTCCTCGGACTAACATATCCCTCTCTTCGAATCTTGCAGACAAGAAGCATACAACTCCTCGGCTTAGTTTGGTCAACGTCCAGGCACTCAACTTCCTTCTAAGGTCTGAGATTTACGTGAGTACAGACGGGTAATTGCGATCCGCGCCCTTGATTTTGGACTACGTGCCCCTTACTCGTGCCCTAGTGGAGCCCGACCAAGCAATTAGGGCAGGTAGTCCGCGATTGGCACGGATAGACGTCTCCGTACCAGGCTTTCTTGCTTCGAGAGATTTACCCCCCGTCCAGCTGCCTGCTCAGCGTGCCTTTCCCGTAGTAGTTATCCCAAAGGAAGAAGCCGGTTCTTCGCACTCGTCTTTGGAGGATCAGATAGACAAGTTTCACTTTGCTGAGGAGGGAGAGGTGTCAGCCAGGATAGTAGAGCTCTCGGATTCTGATTCAAATCTGGACCGCGCCTCGGCAGCCCCTGACTTGGGTTTAGTAACCGCACAAGTTGGTACCAGCCAAGAGCTTGAAGAAGAAGAAGGAATGGACCTGAGACAAAGGTCTGGCCTCAGGGGCCTCCTTGCCAATAGGAACAAAAGGCAGTCCTCCAAGGATGCCCCAAAGGAGCAGCCGACCTCCAAGGCTCCTCTTCCTCCTCCTCCCACATCGGATGTGGCGTTACAGCCTATGCCCAATTTAAGGCGAAAAAGGCCTGTGGGGGAGTTGGAGGAGGGTGAGGTTGGCCAAGAAAAAGCCAAACCTCAGAAGAAAGGCAAAGAGACCAAGGAGCCGAAAGAGAAGAGGACCAAGTCCATTGATAGCCGAGACGAGGCGGCTATTCGGAGGGAGCAACGGATATGGTCGCCACGGCTCGAACTGGATGGCGCTCCAATTTCTTGGGATGTAACCTTGTGGGAATCCCAACGACGGGAGGCGTCATTCTTGGCTGAGGCCCTGCAGCAGCCTCTTCTTTTGCCTCGCGACATGAAGGGGCTTCGAGATACTCAGCAACCAGAACTCTTCATGTCGCTGAAGAGGGACATGGCAATGGTAAGCGAAAACTTTTACTATCTCGTTCTCTTGTTACGCATCCATTTATTCACCATTCTTTCTGATTAAACTTTTATTCTCCTGGTGCAGGTCACTCAGCAAATCTTCATTGCTGAGGAGTGGGCCAAAAAGGCACGTGAGGACCTTCATAATGAGGCTCAGTCCCGCCGCATTGCCGAGAGGGCTACTGGCGACCTCAAGAAGGAAAACGACAGCCTGAGCCATGAAGTAAAGGAGGCGAAGAAGGGGCGGGACAGCGCGGAAGCCGGCCTCAAAAATGCCACTAAGCAGGCTGAGGATCTGCGCCTACAGCTCCGCCAGTCCGAGGAAAATCTTAGGGCAGAGAAGCAGGCGGTTTTAGATATCAAGGCCGAGCTTGCAAAGGTTAAGGGGGAGGCCCGCCTGGCCAGGGAGGCGGCCGAGAAGGCAATGGCAGCCTCTTATGAACGAGGGGTCAAGGATACTGAGGTCAGGCTGGCCGAGGAGGTGGCTACTGTATGCAGGGAATACATTACCCTGTCTTGAGGTGTAGCCTTGGACCGGGCGGCTGTCCCAGCGGATTCCGATCTGAGGAAAGCTGAGAATATCTTTTTCCCTGAGGAAGTTCGTGAGATCCCCGTCGAGGTTGCAACTGAAGAGCCTCTCCCAACGAAGGCTTTAGCCTCGAACTCTGCTATGCCTGACGCTGAGGATGCGCAGCCGGCCGTGAAGGACAAGTTGCTCGAGGACAGTCTTTCAATCAGGGAGGTTGTTGCATAGGCCAAGGAGACTGTTTCGGGGTCACAACCAGCAGATGACCAGCCCGGGCTTGCTCAGGGATTAGTGTTAGAAAAGTAGTGTAGGATTTTCTTGTTAGATTTTTCATATTTTGTTCTGTTTAACAGTTGTAAAAGGATCGCTTTTGAGGATTTCAATGAATGGTATCGTTTCCTTTTATTCTTGTTGTTTTACTTTCTCTTCTGTTTTTATCATAAGTGGATGTTTATTCTACCATTAACTGCTGAAAACCAAGCGTGAATGAACGAATGTGTAAAGAATGATAGCTAATCATTTAGACGGAATTGCTGCGAGGCTAATTTTCTCCCAAGTATGTGGTTCGAGGAGCCATGCAGGACTTGGGTTCTGTTTAACACTTATTGAGAATTGCTTCGCGGTTAATTTCCCCCAAGTCTGTGGTCCGAGGAGCCATGTAGGACTTGGGTTCTGTTTAACACTTATTGAGAATTGCTTCGCGGTTAATTTCCCCTAAGTCTGTGGTCCGAGGAGCCATGCAGGACTTGGGTTCTGTTTAACACTTATTGAGAATTGCTTCGCGGTTAATTTCCCCCAAGTCTGTGGTCCGAGGAGCCATGCAGGACTTGGGTTCTGTTTAACACTTATTGAGAATTGCTTCGCGGTTAATTTCCCCCAAGTCTGTGATCCGAGGAGCCATGCAGGACTTGGGTTCTGTTTAACACTTATTGAGAATTGCTTCGCGGTTAATTTCCCCCAAGTCTGTGGTCCGAGGAGCCATGCAGGACTTGGGTTCTGTTTAACACTTATTGAGAATTGCTTCGCGGTTAATTTCCCCCAAGTCTGTGGTCCGAGGAGTCATGCAGGACTTGGGTTCTGTTTAACACTTATTGTGAATTGTTTCGCGGTTAATTTCCCCCAAGTCTGTGGTCCGAGGAGCCATGCAGGACTTGGGTTCTGTTTAACACTTATTGAGAATTGCTTCGCGGTTAATTTCCCCCAAGTCTGTGGTCCGAGGAGCCATGCAGGACTTGAGTTCTGTTTAACACTTATTGAGAATTGCTTCGCGGTTAATTTCCCCCAAGTCTGTGGTCCGAGGAGCCATGCAGGACTTGGGTTCTGTTTAACACTTATTGAGAATTGCTTCGCGGTTAATTTCCCCCAAGTCTGTGATCTGAGGAGCCATGCAGGACTTGAGTTCTGTTTAACACTTATTGAGAATTGCTTCGCGGTTAATTTCCCCCAAGTCTGTGGTCCGAGGAGTCATGCAGGACTTGGGTTCTGTTTAACACTTATTGAAAATCGCTTCGTGGTTAATTTCCCCTAAGTCTGTGGTCCAAGGAGTCATGCAGGACTTGGGTTCTGTTTAACACTTATTGAGAATTGCTTCGCGGTTAATTTCCCCTAAGTCTGTGGTCCGAGGAGCCATGCAGGACTTGAGTTCTGTTTAACACTTATCCCAAATAGCTGTACAGTAACATGGCGTCAAGCATGGTGCCTTTCATTAATAACAGTACCTTTTCAGGTTATTTACATTCCACAGACGTGGTACTACATGTTCGTCCAAGTCTTCCAAAAAGTATGCCCCAATGCCGGCTACGGACGTGATACGGTATGGGCCCTCCCAGTTTGGTCCAAGCTTTCCCCATGCAGGGTTCCTCGTGGTGCCTAGGACTTTCCTCAGCACTAAATCCCCAAGCGCCAAGGGCCTTGACTTCACCTTGGCGTCGTAGCCCTGTTTGAGCTTTTGCTGATAATAAGCTAGGTGAACCATCGCACTTTCCCTTCTCTCTTCGAGGAGATCCAGGCTTTTTTCCAGAAGGCTGTTGTTAGCAATGGGGTTGAAGGCAGTAGTCCTCTGGGTTGGGAAGTTTATCTCCAGTGGGATGACAGCCTCGGCTCCGTAGGTCAATGAAAAGGGGGTTTCTCCCGTGGACCTGCGAGGCGTGGTGCGGTATGTCCACAAGACGTGGGCTAACTCTTCAACCCACCTCCCTTTCGCGTCGTCCAACCTCTTCTTCAGTCCATTCACTATGGTTTTGTTGATGGCTTCCACCTGTCCATTACCCTGTGGGTAGGCCGGTGTGGAGTATCGGTTGATAATCCCGAGCTCATTGCAATATTCTCTAAAGGCTTTGCTGTCAAATTGGAGGCCGTTGTCCGAGATCAGGGTGTGCGGGGTCCCGAACCTAGTGATAATATTTTTCCAGACAAATTTCTTGACATCGACGTCCCTGATGTTTGCCAACGCCTTAGCTTCGACCCACTTCGTGAAGTAGTCGGTGCCGACGAGAAGAAATTTCTTGTTCCCAACCGCTTTGGGGAATGGCCCTAGTATGTCTAGGCCCCATTGTGCGAATGGCCAAGGGCTGGACAACGGGTTAAGTACTCCGCCCGGCTGATGTATGTTCGGTGCGAACCTTTGGCATTGGTCGCACTTCTTCACATGTTCCAGAGCCTTTTTATGCATGCTCGGCCACCAGTAACCTATCGTCATGGCCCTGTGGGAGAGGGACCTACCCCCCGTATGGCTTCCACAGATCCCTTCGTGTAACTCTTCCAGTATGAGCTCTGTAGCCTCTGGGTGCACACACAGCAGGTATGGCCTCGAGAATGAGCGTCGGTAAAGCTTGGAGTCCTCGGACAGCCAGAATCGAGAAGCTTTCCTCCTGATCTTGTCAGCCTCAACCTTATCGTCCGAAAAGGTGTCGTGCTTTAAGAACAGCACCAGAGGGTCTATCCAGCTAGGTCCTGCCCCGACGTTATGTACCCGAATTCCGTTAGCCTTCTCTGTTGTTGGGCGGCAGAGATCTTCAACTAAAATAACCCGCGGAAGGGGCTGAGCCGAGGAGGTGGCCAGTGTTACGAGAGAATCAGCATGGGTGTTCCCACTCCTGGGTGTATGCGTTAAACGGAAGTCATCGAAATAGGTCTGCAGGTATTTAGCCCGGGCCAAGTAGCCTTGCATCCTCTCATCCTTCGCCTCCAATTCCCCATTTACTTGTCCCACAATGAGTCTCGAGTCCGAGAATATGCTTGTGCATTTTCCACCCAATTTCCGGATCATTGACATCCCCTCCAACAGTGCCTCATACTCTGCTTCGTTATTCGTGGTAGAGAATCCGAGCCTCAACGACTTCTCTATGGTTATGCCTTCGGGAGAGACTAGGACGAGCCCCACCCCTAAGCCCCTTTGGTTTGCTGCACCATCGATGTGTGCTCCCCACCAATTGTGTTCATGCTGAGAGATCGTGCTGATCAGTTTCCCATCAGCACTTGGTGACCCCAACATTTCCATCCCTTCTATGGTGGGCTCCGCAAATTCAGCTACCAGATCGGCGAGGACCTGACCTTTTATGGCGGTGCGAGGCATGTATCTAATGTTGAAAGCGCCCAGGATTGTTCCCCACTTAGCTATTCTACCTATGTAGTCGGCGCTACGGAGGACTGATTTCAGTGGAAGTTGAGTTAGCACAACTACTGTATGTGCCTGAAAATAGTGGGGGAGCTTCCGCGTGGCTTGTACGATGGCCAATATAGCTTTTTCGAGGGGGAGATACCGGGTTTCTGCCTCCTGCAGCGATTTGCTTACGTAGTACACGGGCCGCTGCGTGCCGTTGTCTTCTCGGATTAGCACTAAGCTCACCGTATGAAAGGCTACTGTGATGTATGCGAACAACACCTCGTCGGCATCGGGACTGGACATGATCGGTGGTCGGGCGAGGTATTCCTTAAGCTGTTGGAAAGCTAAAGCACACTCTTCAGTCCACTCGAATCCCTTCCACTTGTGCAATAGGAGGAAAAAAGGCCTGCATCTGTCCGCTGAGCGGGAGATGAAACGGTTTAATGCAGCTATCATGCCGGTAAGCTTCTGGACCTCTTTGGGATTCCGAGGAGGCTGCAAGCTATGAATGGCTCTTATTTGGTTAGGGTTAACTTCAATTCCTCGGTGGGTCACCATATAGCCCAAGAACTTCCCTGATCCCACCCCAAATGAACATTTGGACACGTTCAGTCGTAGCTTGTACTTTCTCAGAATTCGAAACACTTCACCAAGGTCTCTGATGTGGTCGGCCACCAATTTGCTCTTTACTACCATGTCATCTATATACACTTCAACGGTTTTACCCATCTGCTATTCAAACATCCTAGTCATCATCCTCTGATAGGTTGACCCGGCGTTCTTCAGGCCAAAGGGCATAACCTTATAATGATAGTTGCCAACTGGGGTGACAAAAGCGGTTTTTTCTTGGTCTTCAGCAACCAGGGATATCTGATGGTAGCCCTGGAAAGCGTCCAAGAAACTCATCCGGGGGTGTCCGACAGTCGAATCTACCAGTCGGTCTATCCACGGCATTGGGAAAGGATCCTTCGGGCAGGCCTTGTTTAAGTCCGTGAAGTCTACGCAGACCCGCCATTTCCCGCTCTTCTTCTTTACCACGACTGTGTTTGCTAACCATTCGGGGTAGAATACTTCCTTGATAGCCCCAGCTTTCTTCAATTTTGCGACCTCTTCTCTCACAGCGTCTGCATGTTCCTTTGACGGTCGCCGAGGAGGTTGCTTCTTTGGTGTTATGGCCGGGTTAACATTAAGGTGATGGCATATGAGATCTGAGTCAACCCCAGGGGCTTCATAGGGATCCCAGGCGAATACGTCCTCATTTCGTCGAAGAAAATCGACTAGCGCTGACTTCTCCTGTGCTGGTAATTCTGAGCCAATCTGAAAAAACCTCTCAGGGTCTGATCCGACAAGTACTTTCTCCAGCTCTTCACAGTCCACCTCCATGAGGCACGTGAGAAGCATACTTCCGCGCAAGTGAAGCAGGGACCCACATTAGATAATCCTATGAATGTCAAAATCCCGCCCTTCCTCCTCGGACAAGAAAGAAGGAGCCGAAATTTTGAGTAGCTATTGTAGGGGTGAAATTCTCCAAAACTAACAGTGGGCCCGGGAACCCACACGAAGCCCAACCATGACCTAACGGGGAATAGGGGCCCAAATGACCTCTGGCCCAACCCCGTTGAGCCTGGATCGTTTTAGAAGACGCCCGAGGAGGAATGCCTCCTCGGACACGCAAATATGGGCCCAATAAGCGTCCCCTCCACAGTGAAGAACCCATCCAGGCGAACATGGGTAGGAGGGTGAGCCTCACGCAGCAGGAAAGTGGAAAATGTAAGACACCAAGGAGAAGCCACAACTGCCGCATTAAATGCGAGAAAGCTACCTTTTCAGCCGCATTAATGTGGAGAAGACAGGCGAACAGTGTTGCATTGGCCAGTGCAACTCACAGAAGGATAAGGGAGATGTCCGATGGGACAGGCACTCAAGCGAAGGTCCAGATGGCTAACAAGTGTAAGGTTCTTATCAATTCAAGGAGGATATATAAGAGAAGGAGATCCCCATGAAGAGGGGATCGGAGAATTAGGAAAAAAGAGGGAGAAAAAGGTAAAAGAAGTCTATAGTCTGTAAACAGAGCAAGAGGTGCATTTACAAGTCTCCTCGGACCGATATCTCATCAAACGAAAATGGAATATTCTTACGTTCAACGTATTGTATGGCGTACATTTAACTGACGTTCACTTCGTCTAGTCCTAACTCTGTAACCCACTCTCTACAAATTCATTGTCTGGGGACTTTTGGGCCAGAACCACTCACTTGCTGGGCTTGGGCCTGGGCCCCAAAAACCGACCCTACAATTTTAAAATACGAAAAACCGTAGAAGGCAATTGTAAAACTTTATATTTTATAGTTTTTTTTTTTGTGATGTCGATATATTTAATTTATCCTTTTTTTAAAAAAATTATATAATTTATGTTTCTTATTGAACCCCCTATAAAATAATCTTAGAGCCGCCACTGTTGCTTGACTATGTACATTGAAACATATGTAGCTAATAAAATTGATAATGAATATATCGTGCAATAATTTTAAAATACGAAAAACCGTAGAAGGCAATTGTAAAACTTTATATATTAAAGATTTTTTTTTTTTTTTT
Source organism: Quercus robur (assembly GCF_932294415.1). Classification (NCBI taxonomy): domain Eukaryota; kingdom Viridiplantae; phylum Streptophyta; class Magnoliopsida; order Fagales; family Fagaceae; genus Quercus; species Quercus robur. The sequence goes on along the minus strand of NC_065538.1, from coordinate 88,352,643 downwards.
GGTGATGTCGATATATTTAATTTATCTTTTTTTTTTTAAAAAAAAATTATATAATTTATGTTTCTTATTGAACCCCTAGAAAATAATCCTAGAGCAGCCACCGAGTTTACCGCTTGTCGGCAGAATCAATTGCACAATATAAAGGCTTGTGAATTAAATTTAATCAAGAAATGGTCATGTGTCCTCGTTTTTTAATTAAGTAATGAGCAGATAGACACCATTAGAATCAAATTTAGATCTCATTTCAATCATTTTGAGCTACCCTCCTCGACACAAATAAATAATTGTCGTGCATGTGTTTCATACACCTAACCAATTATTTAGATTATACGGCATGTGTTTCATGCTGTATAATCTCCTTTCTTTTTGTTGTGTTTTCTACGTTAGGAGTTTTTTTCTAGCTAATAAAATTTTTCTGTTCATTAAAAAAAAAAAATAAAATTGCACCTAACCAATTATTTATTTATTTATTTATTTTATCTATACTAAATTGATAACAATATAATGTTGCATGAGTGTCACATCAATCATTTCTTAAAACTTATCCTATTACCTGCCTCGGCACTACCAGCACACATGATTCGTAGCCTTGGAAGCCCATGTATTATATATGGTCTTTTTTAATCAATTATTTGTTAATCAATTTTATATAGTTATTTGAAGTGCATCCCAACCCTTCACTTGTATAATCACTAGTTTTTATTTGGGTGCTTATTCTATTAGAATGTGTTGCAAGCTGTAAAGGTACTGTTCAGGAGTCATTCTGCTATTAATGTGACCAGCTGAATTGATGCAGTGCATTGAATGTGGAGGTGATAGGTGCTTTACCTGAAAAACTTCCCCTCTTCTTTACTTGCACGTCACAAATTCTTTCCTCGGTCTCCAATCTTCTGGCCTAAGTAGCTTATCTACAGTCCTTTGAGGAGTGTTCTCTCATTGGGCTCCTCGAGCAATCTGTTTCCTTGATTTCAACATCGAGGCTTTTATCAATGTGCTGGGCCAGGGCTACTGAGAAGCAGGGTCCACTTTCTCCTCGAGTCAAACCTGCTTGGTAATATTCCTCCTTCGAGCCTCGCCCTCCCACATTAATCCCCCAAAACTCCACTCTCTTTGTCATTCGAGGGAGTGAGGCTTTGGTAAGAGGTAGGAGGGTTGGCACGTTCTGGATGTGTTACCACATAGAAATGTCTTTTCACCTATCCCATACATGTTCTTGACGCTTCGGTATCCTTAATGCGGTAGTTAATTCAGCAAGCAGCTATGTGTCCCCCACGTTCTACGATGTGATGGAAATCAAACGGCTGTGATTTTATCGAATTAATGGGCGGGAAAATAATTGCTCTCTTTTTACCCTTATATAAAGGGGTGTGAAGATAGCTCCCTTCACTTTTAGAGAAAATCACCTATCCCTTAAAAAGTTTTTCTAAGGAGCCCAGCTTTCTACTCTCGTAAATTACCCCAAGTTCATACTTAGGATATAATTACCCTTTTTCTATTATTATTATTATTATATATTTTGTTCTTTCACTTTTTAGGATGGGTAGGTTTGCTAGCTTAGTGAATACTCTCGAGAATAGGGAAACCTTCAAGGCTAGATACAATATTCCTGCTAGGGTCGAGTTAGAACATTGTTGTTTCAAGGAGTGGTACACCAAGAGACCAACTGGGGCCATAGTCATCCTCATGATCACCTTTATAGAAGGCGGAATGGAGATTCCCATGAGTAGGGTAACGAGGGATTTCCTTATCCTCAATAGACTATGCCCCACCTAGCATAATTCTTAGAACCAGACCGGATTGAGAGGTCAGACGGTGAAAACTGGAAACCGGGATGAAAATCGATTTTTTAAGCATAAAGAACCGGGCATATGTAGCAATTCTGTGAACCCCTAAAACCGGGGTTGAACCGCATGAACCGATGGCAAGAACCATGCGGTCCAACCCTTGAGCAATTTTTTTTATTTTTTATTTTTATAAAAACAACTTAACACAATTTTATTCTACTTAATTAAATTATCCATCTCTTACAAAGAATAAAAAAAAAAATTATAATTAAAATCCTTCAAAGATATTTAACTTTACTTCAAAAATTAATCATAAATTTTAATGTTTTCATGGTTATTATTTTATTTTATTAACTTTCTTAATTTATTATTAAATATATGCTTGTAAATCATTAAATTTCCCTCACATATATAGATATATTAGTCAATTTTGCTAGTTTTATAAATTTAATATCTATATATAGGCTTTAATTAATTATTAAATTAATTATGACGTCATCACGGTTCGACTTTGGTTCGACCTCAAAAATCTTGAACCTCTCCCTTTTACGGTTCAATGAATGGTCCGGATCTGAAAATCTTGCCTCCTAGTGCTTTCCAAACCTATTTAGGATCCAAACCTATTTAGGATATTAGGCAGTGTAGATAGCTTAAACAGAAAAATGGGTATCAACCTATCTCATCACAATGTCAACTGGGACAGTTGACATTGTGATGAGAATTCTATTGGTAAAAAGTAGGAAGCAAAAAAGGTTTTCAGACCCGAACCGTTCAATGAACCGTAAAACGAAAAGGTTCAAGGTTTTTGAGGTCGGACCGAGGTCGAACCGAGGTCAAACCGTGATGACGTCATAATTAATTTAATAATTATTTAAAATATAAATAAATATATTAAATTAGTACAAATAAAAAAAACTACCTAAAATAGTCCAACTAAATATAAAGATTTATTTTTTTCAAATGTATTTTTCATATTATAACTTTTACAAACAAAAATATAGTGTTTCTTTCTTTATTTATATTTTGATTAGTTAAATTTATGATAATAATAGTTAATAATAATTATTATAATATAAAAATTAGAAGGGCAACCACCCACCTTAAATAAAATTTCTAAAAGTGACATATATTATTAAAAAGAAAAAGAAAAAAAAGAAGATACAAGCTGGTATCAACACTAGCGGATAGTAAAATTTAAAAACATTTGAATAGTCAAATCACTCTAATTACTTCATTGGGCTTCACGAGGTCAAGTGGGTAGTGGTGTTGTCAGCAAAACAGTGCAGCACACTTAACAAAAACATGAATCCAATGAAGCTAGGCAGCAAGTGTCCGTGAACTTCAAAATTTAAAAGCTTTCATTATTTCCAAGAATAGGCAGCAAGTGTCCGTGTACTGTAGACACGTGGAGAGCTTAGGAAATTATCAATATTTCCAATACTAGATCCGTGTCAGTGTAGTCAAGTCATAACAAATACAAGGGAAAGTGAGAAATCAGACCACATACTCAACAAAGTTTCAGCAAAGAAGAGAGAGAGGGAGACGGACAGAGAAGAAGAAGAAAAAAAAAAAAAAGAAGAAGCAGAATATGAAGAAAAAAAAGAAAGGAGAAGCAGAAGAAGAAGAAGAAGCAGTTGCTTCATGGCGCCACTCCTGCTTCGTCTTCGTTGTCGTCTTTCCTTTTCTCCTTTTCTGTGTTTTTTTAATTTTTTTTTAATTTTTTTATTTTAGGTTCAGATTCAATGGGTTGCTTCATGGCGCCACCCTTTCTTCATCGTCGTCTTCTTCCGTTTCTCCTTTTTTTTTTGGGTTCAAATTCAATGGGAAGTAGAGAACCGTGAGAACCGTGAGGTCCGACCGCGGTTAGCACGGGTCCTTGTGTTTTGCTCATAGAACGGTTCTTGAGGCTAAAAGAACCGCAAAAATGAACGGTTCGAAGTTTTTCCGGTCGGACCGTACGGTCCGGTCCGGGTTTCAAAACCTTCTGCAAAACTAGCTTCGGAATATATTGGAAATGTATACGTACCTAAATGGGAAGCAAGGCCATTACTACTATAGATAGTAAGTTAGTTATCATTTTGCCTTTCAAAAGTAATTTATAGAATAGATATAACTTCATTGCAATAATAATAGGATGTAGGCACATGCATGTTCTGCCATTAGCAATACCCAAAAACGTACTAGCTATAAGAATCAGTCAGTCTACGTTTTCTCTCGAATCAATCAAAGTTTGTCAGCAGAATTCCAAAACAAGTTTTGAATTTCCCGGCCCCAAACAAAATAAAAGTTTTTGGATAAGATCATGTGTCCTCTATTAATGGGCATATATATTATTATTCACCTTGAAGGCCAACATGCCACACTATAGAGCTACCCCATTAGAATTAAATTTAGGTCTCATAATTCAATCATTTTCAACTACCCTCCGCGACACATGCAGATAATTGTTGTGCATGATATCTTTCATGCACCTAACCAATTAATTCAAGCGACCTCACAATACAATATGGATAAGAGTAAAATTACAAGTTGGTAATCACCACTCTCCATTCTTTCATTTTATTGTTTGTAAAGAATTATTAATTGTAGAGGTCACTAATCTTGATGTAGTCTAGATCAATCTTCAAAATTAAGCCATGCAACAAAAGGGAAAGAAAAAAAAAATAGAAAAAGAGAAAGTAAAGAGAACAATAATGACGTTGAGGCTTCAGATTATACATGACCTTGCAATTATTTCAAGTTTTATCAAACCATTCGTCATAGTGTTAATTTGACATGCTAAATCAAGCCTTGATGCCATTTTTTATTTAGTTTCCATACTCTAAACCATTTTGATGCCAGCCATGAAAGGAGTACTATAGATTCATCCTTTAGATGAGACATGCAATGTCAAGCCGGAACCACTTAGCTTTTGCTCAGTTATTTGATCAAGTCGCATTGTCATTGTAGGTGAAAGATGATTCTTCCAATCTCCAATGGCTCCCACTTGTATGATTCCACTTGTATTCACCTCCAAACTAGACAGCTTCTCGAAACTACATAGGTTTATTATCTTTTGCACCACACATTTCTCTTCTTCCTTTAATGAGAAAGGGTAACCTATGAACTGAGCAAATTCTTTTACCAAATATATAGTCTCATTCTTTAGATCTTCATACTTTAGAAATAGTATTCTCTTTGGTGATTTCAAACTTGCTCTCCAATATCCTAACACATGATCCCAATATGGTCCAAAAATAGATAATCCTTCACAAAAGAACGTACTCAAACGCATCTCGCAAATGAATTTCTTTCATGGGTGAGGCTTCCATGCCCTTAGGACTTAGCTTGTTAGAAAAGTGCCATAGAGAGACAAATACATCCTTTGGATCCCTGCATATGTAAACAGTTTTACAACTAGAATTTATAACGGATTTTGGTAAGGAAGTGTAAGGAATGTGTGTAGCCACAAGTGGAACATCTAGATCCAATTTTTGTGAATTTGAGATAAGTTTGAACTCCAAATAAGGTACACAAACATGAGCCAGTCTGGTGAGTAAGGGGCTTGTAGACTCGTTGAAATGGAATCGGGTCATAATGGCAAAACTTAGTGCCTTAAGCCATGTTGTGCCAGATTTCGGAGCACTACTCAAAATCACATCATTAGGTTGAGGTGTGAACTGGTCTTGAACTGACAAGATCCCTCTTAAGTCGTGTGCACCGCACCAAAAACCTTCATATTGGTAGAGATCCACAACCCAACCACCGTTTCTTCTTGGGATGGTAGAAATGATCTCTTTGTATTTGTTATGGATTTTTGGATCAGACTTACACTCTTCCTTCCCGTTTCTTTTTGAACCAAAGTTCATTTTGAAAGAGAAGAGTCAATTGGTAGAAAGCAAAACTAGCTAGGTATATATTGAAAATGTAAACCTGAATGGGGAAGCCATTGCTATAAAAAGCAAGTTGAGTTCATCATTTGCTTTTCAAGTTTGCCATTTCAGAGGATAGGGCCATTAAAAAGTTTCACGCTTTCACTCTCACTAATTAGATCAGATATCATTTCATTTGCAATAATAGGCACATGACTCCTGCCACTTGCATTGCCCAAAAATGGCTCTACTACCTATAACATGTGCCTCTTCTGAATTTAAAGATGGCAAAAGATTAACCCAATGATTTGTCACCAAGCTCAAAATGTCTCAAAAAGTGATTTAATCGTGAAAGATTAGAAAAGATTTTGTGAATTTTTTTCATGAAATTAAGGTTTCACTCTCACAGCAGATGGGAGTTACTCACCTATTATACGTAGCATTAAATAATAAACGCCAAACCGTATTTAAGAAGATTAATCTCATCGTAATAACCTAGAAGAGCTAACCTATCCCGTGCTTAGTAGCCTTAATTATTAAGATGAAAGATAACAAGATAACACCTAACACCACCAAATAATAACAATCCTTTGCGAAGAAAGATGCTAACCGGTGGTGACGAAACCAAGAATTTGTTGGGGAAGACCAAAACTTGAACAAAAATTCATTGATCATTCAAGAATAAGAAATAGAAAAAATATATAAACAAAATAAAGATACAAATAGGAGTTTGATATATCAAAATGGAATTCGACGTTCCTTTATATCATTAAATTTATCTATATTTAATTCTGTATGGAATTTTGTTACAATTTTCCTTTTGCTATATAAAATCGAAAAGTCTGTTAAAATATCATTTTTCATTTAGTTGTGAATCTTTGTTTAATTTGATAATATTAATGATTGAAAATGTTTGTTTCATAGTCACAACAATAAGAATTAGAATAATAAGTACAAAATACAATAACTTTTTTTTTTTTTGAGAAATAAATACAACATGCTGCTAACCCCGTAGTTTGAACCCTTTACTCCCTAGACTCCAAGCACTTTGTATATGGAGATGTGTCAATTCAGCTATAAAGCCTTTGACACAATAACTCTATAAACAATTTGGCTTTTTTTCTTTTTTCTTTTTTATCATCTAGTATTCAGTAGCCATTGAAACAATGAAAAAAAAAATATAGAACTACCTTTTAGAAGTCTAGATATCAAACTATATTATGTTAATTATGGTGAAGTTTCATGCATTTTAAACAGTATATTTAATTTCCCTGATTTGTGAATTCTTGCGGATAAAACTTGTTTACTAACAAAAAAAATATATATATATCATCACTTCTTAAAAAAAAAAATTTGATGCACCTCTCAAAGATCAAGAATTGAATTAAAAATAAGCTACTATATTCTAAAAACTAAATCTCTCTAAAAAAAAAATTCTAAAAATTAAATAAAAAACTTAATTATATGTTTACTAAACTGATTATTTGATCCTTGTAGTTGAGAAGTAATTGCAGTATAAAAACATATAATTGATAGTGATGCTCAATTGTAAAGTCATCTAAAATAAATTTGAAATAATTTTTTTTTTTGAAATAATTTGAAATTTGAAATGATTGAATGTGGTTGTGTTTATTCTTTATCCAGGAGAGTCCACTTTTTCTTGGCGGAGAATTAATTTCATTGGATTTTTTTTTTTTAGTTAGTTGAAAAAATATTTTTATATTTGTTTTGGTAGGGCGCGCTATGCCACATATATGATTTGGGTTTTTGAGGGCTCATTTTCAACTTCGAAATTGCGGCCAATTGTTATCAAAAAAGAAAAAAAAAAAAAGAAGAAGGAGAAGAAGAAATTGATGCCATGTGACCCATTCCAAAACTCATATATATGTGGCCATATGGCCCGTTCCAAAACAAAAACAAAATTTATTTTGTACTAACAAAACTAAAACAAATATCTTATATAAAAAAAATCTCCATTCCAAAAAATGCAAATGACATACGCATTAAACTTTGTTCTATATGACATTGGTAGTTGGCACATGGGAACTATAATTAAAAGTTTTTTACTTTGAGATTTGAGTTTTTTTGTTTTGTTTTTTTTTTTTGGTGATAATTTTTAATAGTTGAAGAAGAAGTGTTCGAATCCTTAACGTTTTAGTTAAAAACACTAGAAAGTGTATGTTAAGCTACAAAGCTCTTGGGGAGATTTGAGTGTTGTTATACTATTTAACTCCACCAAAAGGATTGTTTTGGCATTTTTATTTTATTGCTATCAATAAGATAACTTCAATTGAGAATCATTATTGATTATATATTTTTTAAACTATATACAATAAATTCTCAATTACCAGAATTTAAATATCAATTAGTGAATATATAGTAAAGTTCCTTATTCTTAACTCAATTTTAAATTATGAAAAGCATGTAAATCTTTTTAGAATCAACCATATTTATTTGTCAGTAAACAAATTTTATCTGTAAGAATTCATAAATCATAAAAAACTATTGTTGAAAAGAAATGAGGTTACACATTTTTCAAACCCACCCCACGCAACATGCATGTATGTTAGGCGGGAATTAAACCCATTAAATAAGTTGATTAGCTTGATTAAATAAGGATGATACCCACTAATGGGCAATCCAATTAAACAAGTTTGGCCAAGTTCAATCCATTTCATTGCAACTTAAACCGAGACATCCATAATCTAAATAATCCTCATCTATTCTAATTATCAAATTTAAAATTAAAAAAAAAAAATTGGTTTCAAAATTTTTTTTTTTATATTCATATTGCTGACGTGGCAAAAATTTAGCCTTTGGCGGAAACTATAAAGTGTTACTTTAGACAGAGAGAAAAGTGCACAAACCTTATCTTCTTCGGTTTAGAGTGAGAGACAGTGCAATGGCCGCAGCCACAGCAAGTCATTTGCTGATGCCTCCAATACGATGCGCTGATTCAAAACCAACAAGACGCGGTTTTGGAACCAAAAACAACACCAACAAGGTACCCACGTATGTATTATATCTATACATACTTATGTGTTTTCATCTATCTATATGTGTATATGTGTCTGAGCTACAATTTTCTTTAGTTCTCTGTTTGCTTGCTAATAAAATGTTGGAAAAGTAAAGAAAAGATTGATACTTTCTTTTTAAGGTTATTTTTGTAATGGGTTTTCTCAGCAATGACTTGGGAATAATAGGAAATGAAGGACCCACTGTTTTCTTTGATCTTTCTAATTGGTTGCCAGGAAAAAGTGGAGGAAAGAAAACAAAGTTTTTGGCCAAAAGATTTGTGCTTTCTGTTGTAAATTTTTTTTTTTTAATTGGGCTCTCTAGGCAGTGAAGTGTGCATAATAGTAACACAATGTATTGACTTGTTCAATCCTTATTTGAGAGTTTTCTTGCATTACTTGTTTGATTACTGAGAAAATGTAGGAAAAAGTATGGAGTCTTTCCTTTAATTGTTATTTCATAGCCATAGAGAAAGTAAATACTTACTAACTTAGGGAAATTCTGAACAAAGGAGAGAAATTAAAAATATTCCTAATATTATTCTAAAGCTATATATTTAAATGCTTTCTAATATGTCTTTATGGTTAATTTATTGATTGGTTTGCTCATCAATGAAATGGTCATAATGGAGACCTTATATTCTGACATGTGAATTGTAAATAGTCAGTTGCACCTGTATGATAGCAATGCTTTCATCATGTCGTAATCACTGTTTTTGCCTGGTGCAGGAAATCAACAACTAAGCAATCTGGTCCTGTACCTACTCGTAAGTGTGGATAGTTTTCCCCTCAATTTAGGAAAATTATTCATATATTTGTTTATTTGAACTTTGTACACTACAATTGCCCAAATTTAATCTTTTATTGTTCAGAACATTTTGCACAAAAATGTTTGAGTCGTGAATGTTGCCCTTGATTCTTTGTGTACCTCTGTATGTGTAAAAAAGGAGGGAAAAAAGGGTTTGGGGGATAGGACATTTTAATCCATCAGTCTTCTTTAAACTTGGATTTTGGTTTGTATTTTGCTCTAGTAAATGTTCAAGGTGTCAATTTTTTTTTTCTTCAACATGTTTTACATAAAATAATCATTTTAACCCCCTTTTTTTTAAAATTTTTATTACAGTTATCTGATCATATGCATAGTCTTGAGGCTGCTTAAAGCATTTATAAAGATCTCTCAACTGATAATTCTGCTTTGAAAAACTTGTGGTGGGCTCTGAAACCTTTTTTTTTTTTTTAAAATCTTTTGTTAACTTTGGGGCAATAGGCCTGTATGGCACACATGGGCTTCCAAAACCTGATACTTCTCTTGATATCGCTTCTTGTTTCCCATTATGCTGGTCTTCTCACAATTTTCTTTGCATGTTCGCCATGATATTGCATGGCCACTTGTAGTTTTGGACATGCTTGTGGTTTGTAAGATTAGACAGCATCATCCTCTTAAGTTATATAAATCCTTTTAATCAAATTATTTAATGAATTTGGACCCTCATGTAACTTTCCTAGATTTGTTCTGTTTATATTCTACTGGTCTTTGCTGCATTAACCTTACCACAAGTTTTCATTGTAGAGGCACCTGGTTTAAGTTCTCAATTTGATGGGAAATCGAAGAATAATTCTTTGGACCTTCAGTTTGAGGAACGGTTGGAAGCAGTTAGAAGGTATATTGTGTTATGTTTCTTTCCCATGAGCTTCTCATATGTCCTTACTTGAAAATAATGAAGTGAGATCAGGTCAAAATAGAAAATCATTCATTAGGTTTAGGAAATATCAGGCTTGAATTAATGATTTTTTCTACCAACATCAATGTGACACTCTATCCATGAAGAGAAATCTTTTTCTTTATTCAATTGAAGAAAGGAAATAAAACAATTTGCCTCATTTCAGGTTTCATACTTACATGTCAGTTTGATTAAATTGTATTTAATATCCTGGATGATGGATGTTTAGGTTAGAGTATGTTACTTTCTCGTGATATTGCAGGCTTTTTCACTAAAAGATTACTTTAGCTTTTCCTGAAGTATTGAAAATTAATAAGCTTAGTAACAGTTTAAAACATATGAATATACATAGTGATGTCGCGGAAGCTTGAAGAAAGCACACACAATACTTTCTTAGATGGAACAAAAACTAAAATGTTAGCTTTTGGTCATAAACATCAAATCCATAAGGGGTCCCTTGAATTCACAAGGTGATAGGTTTGGAATCCACCAGAGAAAACTTTGAATTTTATTAATAATAGTATGTTTTGCCTCTAGAGGCTACATAGCATATAAATACTAAAAAAACAAAACTCTAGGATGACTAGGAAAACATTCAAAACCCTAATTCGCGCTAATCACGAGATTAGGTGGCAAAGTATCGATTTTTACCAAAATTGAGTTAAATGCAAAATCATAAACTACGAACCTTAAAGCTTGTTCCAAAACAAGCGAGACCTTATTATGAATTTTGAACAAAAAGTTATTAAGGAAACAAAAATTACTAAAAATAGAAAAATCATTGTTTTTGGAGCCTTAATGGAGGAATTTACCAAAGTTAAGGTGCACCTTGTGGCAAGGTGATGACTTTTGATCAAAAGACAGTTTCCCTTCAACTAGCAAAATTTCATGCAATTTTGACACCTTTGCCCTGATGATTTCTACTTGTGCATTTTGGTCTTGCGTCGTGATTTCAGCCGCCCTTACTACTCCAGGAAAGCCTGTGCTATCTGTTCTACATCACATAGACTTTTATGAATATTAATAATAAGTCATAAACACAAGTGATTGCATTTTTCTGTTATATTGTAGCTTGGTAAGTCATATGGAATGGCTGCAGTGTTGCAAGAACCTGCTATCTGGAAAACTGACTATGAATCTATGATGGTCATAAATCAGTATAGCACCTATCAGCCAGGTCTTCTTATATTAACCATACACTGAATTGAAGCCTCTAAGTTATTGAAAATGAGACAGAAAATGAGGTGATTATCTCTTAGTACACTGCTTAGTCATGAGGAAATCATGGTCTTTACTCTTTATTGCTTCTTAGATAAACTGGGTACCCCTCTGCGCTTGATTTGGAGCTGTTGGCAGGGGTGAATTGCCCCTGCTTTTAAGGGAGAGTGGCCAATTCATCTTATTAAGTTTTCCTTTCTTAAAATCATTTTTGCAACCCTTGCAAGAGAGTGGCCATTACAGCTAGTTGTATGAATTTTTCTCTGTGCATCATTTTTGGAATAATTATTCATGACTATGGCTTTCTGTATGCTTCTCAGGTCAGCGCTCGAGAAGAAAAAAGAAGATGACGAAAAAGACTTTGGAGCAATTGACTATGATGCACCAGTTGAGGCAGAGAAGAAAACGATTGGACTTGGTACACAGGTAAAATTTTCAGCTGTTTGTGCTTTTCTCACCTGTAAAATGATATGATTGACATCATCTTCAACAGTATATATATCACTAATTCAATTTTGATATGACAAGATTGGGGTAGGTGTAGCTGTCTTGGTCTTCGGTTTGGTTTTTGCTCTTGGAGACTTTCTTCCCTCAGGAAGGTATGGCATAGTAAGTGAAAGGTTCTTCTATCCTGTACTAATTTTCGATCAATCATCTCTGTTGTTGTTTCCATTGTGTCTAGCTGTTACTACTTTGTCTCATCTGATAAACTTATCTTTTTCTTTTAAAAAATAACAGTTCAGTCTGGCTTTTGCTGGGGCATAAAAAGGCCAAGTGTTAAAACCTTAATTTAAAGCCAATTGATACAACATTGCATACCTTGAACGTAAAAATCATTACTATGGTTCATAAAAAGGCCAAGTGTTAAAACCTTAATTTAAAGCCAATTGATACAACATTGCATACCTTGAACGTAAAAATCATTACTATGGTTCATAATAGTATTTGTAGTTTTCAAAGGCATATATCATTGAAGACTACCACCAGCCAAAAATTGGGAACATAACATTTCGTAGGGGACCCTGGAGCTCTACTGGAACTATTCAAATATGAAATTTTCAAATTTATTTATTTTATGTTTTAATCTCATTTCCTCAAAACTACTATTTGATCTATCCATATTATTACTGTTGTTGATTTATTCTGTCCTAACTGTTTCTCCTCCCCCTCAACCCTCATAATAATATTTGATGGGTTGCAATTTCTGGAGGCATGGTTTGATTTTGAGATGACCTTCAATTTTCCAGTGTTAGTCCCACTGAGGATGGTGCCGTGGTCAATAATAAACTGTCGGAAGAAGAGAAAGCTACTCTTCAGGTAATATTGGAAATCTCTAATAATTTTTACTCTTGAGTAACTTATCAAGAAAAGAGAAATTTACTCTTGAGTAGTATTCTTGGAAATTGCTCACAGGAACTTAGAAGTACTAAGCAAGTTATAGCTTTTAGTTTTAGTTTAGGAGATAGTTACCAGAATGCATATGAACAATTATTATTATTATTTTTTTGATAGGTAACGTAAAGTTTTATTAAATAAAAGAAAGCAGCCAACCCGAGTACACAGAAGTTTCATAATGAACAATTATTTTTTGAATTGCTTTGTTTTTTGGGGCAATAATTTTAATTCCTACTTTAAAAGATAATGTCATTCATGTCATAGTAAGTTTCATAATGATAGTGGTTAATCTACATAGAAGTATGGCTTATTTAGTGTCACCAAGGGTGATCCTCCAATTCTGAGCTGGTTTATTATGTAGTTTTGTATTACATGTGCATTTATTTTACAGCAATTTATTCATCTATTAATTTACTTTTGGCTGATCGTATTTGTTTTTCTGCAATGTCTTTTGATGAAATCAGGAAAGATTAATCATGTACATTTAATTCTTGATATGTGGCAGACTAGGCTGAAAGATTATGAGGCAACGCTAACTAACTCCCCAAAAGATCCAATTGCTCTTGAAGTGAGTCTTTCATTGTTCTGCAGGATACCAGTTCTGTTTCTTTGTTACTGTATGCTGATATCACTGAAAATAGAAATGTACTTGTGCTGGTTTGACTGAATTATTGCTACATGTTTATTTTATTGTTATATGAAACATATTTCAGTGTCGTCTATATGTGTAATTAGCTTTGGAACTAGACTTAAAGGAGTCATTTCATCTTTCAAGAAGGAAAAAAGAAGGGATTGTATTCAATATATGCTGCTGATTCTTTTAGTTAATGCTGGTTGAAACGTGCAAATAGAAGAAATTGTCTTAGTCCAATCGCCTGTCCTATAGTCAGGTTAAGAGCATGAACCTAATCTGATGGATTTGGTGGCTTTCAATCTAGACCAAAATGCTAACCTAATTATGTTAAAAAGCTTTTAAAGTAAATTTATGCCCACAAGCATGTGTGCATTCACACACCCACGCAGAGAGGGGGAGAGAGAGCAATCTACTTGAAAAATTATAAGATTCTCATTTTTGGTTTCATGTTGGTCATATTTGGGAGCCAACTAAAACCAATCAACCCAAATTTATCTGTTGGATAACAAGAATTTGGAGCTTGGGGATCTTGATTTAGTAGATTGCATTTTTATTACTAGAAGGGGAACACAGAAATTTTATGACATGAGCTTTCAAAAAAAAAAAAGCAATTGAAAAGGTGTGATTAACCTTAATCATCTTATGGTATCAACATGCACATGCAACATATAGAAGACACAATGAACAAGTGTGAATTCCATTGACCGTGTTAAAATAATATTTATTTAATTAAATTCATCATTTCCTATCAACATAAGCTTTTGGGACAAGTGGTAGTTTATCAATGTATCATGGCAAATGATTCTAAGTTTAAACCCCATCTCCACTTTACCTCTCATTTAAAAGTTTCATATGCAATTTTTCCCTAAAAAAAGTCCTAGAACAAATATATTCTTAATCTACTAGGTAATTATTTAATTATTTTTCTGGTTCCATCATTATTTTTATAAATATTTTACTTCCTATCCCAATTTGATGGAATTGGTAGGGAGCTGCAGTGACATTGACAGAATTGGGAGAATATACTCGAGCTGTCTCTGTGCTTCAGGACTTGACTAAGGTATTTTCATGCTCCATGTTCGAAGTTTTATGAATTTTATGTACAATAAAGTGGACATGGTGCTTTAACCATGCTTCCAAGATAATAGTTTTTCAATTGATCTATTGACTTTTGTGCCCCACAGGTGAAACCAAGTGACCCTGATGTTTACCGTTTGCTTGGAGAAGTCAAATATGAACTCAAAGATTATGACGGGAGTGTAGCTGCATTTAAGATTTCAGATATGGTAAGTCTTCCTCAGATTTGCAGGATAATGTTCTGCTTGTTGCTGGTTTAGACTGCCGTGTGCACTGAACATGGGGATTTTTTGCCATTTAACATGATTTTCTTAACAATTTTGTTAGTTGGTAAATTTTTGAAACTATTTTGTAAACTAGTATCTCGAGGCTCTGAAACTCGAGTTCAATGAAGGAACTCTAAGACTCGAGTTCCAGGAGGTGGCAAAACTGATGTGGATAAAAAATCCATGTGGAACTCGAGTCTCCAAGAACTCAAGTTCCACAAAGGAAAAAAATTCTCAAAGGCTGAGAAAGTTCATGCCTCCCATTCACGTTTCCCACCATTAAATGGGATGACCCATCAAAACAAATTCACCAAAGCAACAACAAATCAATAGCTAGAGCCTAGAGGTTTGTTCTGCTTCATGCTTCAGCTTTCTTGGTCCCCCATCCCAACCATCAGATCTGAAACAGCATCCCAACCACGTACATCATCTTTTCTTGTATTATTTCTTGGGATGCTTTGTAGGAACTCGAGTTCCACGTGGATTTTTAGTCCACCTCAGCTTTGCCACCACTTTGAACTTGAGTCTCAAAGACTTGAGTTCCTTCATTGAACTCGAGGCTTTAAGACTCGAGATGCTACTAAACAAGATAGTTTGCAAAACTTGTCAACTAACGAAATTTGCTTGACTTTGGTATGCTAAATAATGAGCTCATCTTTATTAGCATTGGTGCTCGTAACTTAACATCGGTGTTTGACTGTGTGCTCTCAGCCTCTCACCAACCAGGGCATGTGATTTACAGGTTGTTGGTTGTATGCATCTATGAGGATTATTCTCAAATCAAATTAGTTAGGATGCCTATAATTAAGTATTTTCTTCAATCATAGATTACGGTTTCCTAGATTTTGGGATTTGTTGATTAGAACTTAGAAGGATAGCCTAAGGACTATGAAGGGTTAGGAATTGAAAAGGCATACGAAAAATCAACTAAAAGGATGCAGGTGACCAATCTAAGCCCCAAATGACAGACACTGATCCCTAAATTTGATGTTGTTTTTATGTCATTATAAATATTTCGCAAATAACCTTTTATTTTATATTAAATTTGATTTGCACTGTATGAAGAGGAAGCATGTGAAATTGATAATCACATTATATACAATTGATAGGAATTGCAGGAAGCAGAATAAGAGCTATTATTTTATTATTAGTTGATAAATGTTTGCGCTGATGATTACTTAATAAAAATATTTGAAGTCTTCATATACCTAACAGGTGTCTAAAGAGATCAACTTTGAAGTACTGCGTGGCCTTACAACTTCATTACTTGCTGCTAAGAAACCAGATGAGGTTTGTCATCATGCTATTAGGTTGAATGCTCCACAATTCAAAACTTTTTTGAAAGAGCCTCTTGTTTTAATTCTTAGCCATTGATACAAACAGATAGGAGCTGATTTTGTTTTATTTTAAGGGTATTTCTCTAATTCATAAACTTATGGAATTGGTTGTAGATTTGCTTTATTGGGTTATAATATTATTGATTAATTATGTTATAGGGTTTTTTAATTTGAGTTTGCAATAGTAATTTAGTTTGTGCTTAGTAAAAGTCCATATATTCCATGTTCCATAAGGTTTAGGTTAAGCCTCTATACCCCATTTAACCCATCAGCAAAAAGCTATGGAGCAACCCCAAAATACCAAAACTATTCTTGGGTTACTGTTCACAGCCCAAAAACTTGTGCTCTCTTCCCTTTTTACATCCAAATCGGATCCCTTTTCTTATTCTGTTAGAGACCCTAAAATTCTTAACTGTTACCAACCTTTTCCAACCAGAAAATCCTTCAACAGTTGTTTTGGTTTCCAACAACCTAAATGACAAAATCTTTTTAACCCAAATCAATAGTTCAAGGCTTAAGACCCGAATCATCATTTCTTGTTCTTTTTTTTTTTTTTTTTTTTTTTTTTCAAACTTTTGGTTACCAAAACCTGTCAAGAAACTAAACAAAAGGCTGACAACAGCTTTGTTCTATGTCAGCCATCTTTCAGCTACTCAAGTGGTGGAATATGTTGTATTCACTTATTTGAACTCACCCAAACTGTTGGACACATAGCCCAGCTACTGGATAGCTGAGTTGATCTTGATTTCATGATATTACTACTCTGACTTCAATTCATGTTCAGGACTTGCATAAATGTACAGATGTTTATTTTTCTCTAATAGAAACTTTTATATTGATTTCTTACGCCAATGAGCTCTAGCATAATCGGCACCTTTTTCCCTTATAAGTTTTAGGTGGAGGGTAAGGTTGTAGGTTCAAGACCCATTGAATGTGTGTGTAACTTACCAATCAAAATACGCACACACACAACACACACCAAATTAACTTATAATAATTTCTAAAACTTTCTGGTTATTATTTAATGCCATATGTAAGATTAGATCTTCAATCTAGGTTCACTTAACATTTTGTCTTAGTTATGTCCTAAATTGATAGGAATTTGTACATATATGAGAGCAGATTCTATTTTAAAAATGAAAAATATTATGTAATTTTGGTCATGTGATCATCACTGCCCAGCCTTGCAGTCAACTGACTGGGTCCTTTGAATTTGGCTTGTATCGATTTTCCACATAATATTCTCTTATGTAGAAAAGAGAGCTAAAACTAACTTGCTTTACTTAAACTCAGGTGTGGAGCTCCTTATCTCCTTTTTGGATCCCAAAAGCATCGTTATAGAGATTCTTAAGTCAATTACTTAGAATCCAGGCATATTATTGTCATCTCATGAACAGTTACATGTAACAGCCTGTTAGACAAGCATATCTGCAATTACAATTTCATTTTTATTTTCTTTTCTTTTTAATGCAGGCTGTTCAATTTCTCCTGGGCTCTCGTGAACGACTGTATTCTCAGAACTCTAATAGTAAGGTTGAAGAGACAAATTCGCAACAGGTGGACCCTGTTCAAGTGAGTTGTAGTTTCTCAATCACAGATTACACTTCTAAGATTCCAAAATTACAAAAGTAAAAGGAAAAGGGAGGATTTTAAGCATCATAAAGCAGCAACTTGAAGGAAATTTGATTATGATTTGGGTGTAGCCTTTTAAAATATGTTGCATCATAATTGATTTGCCTTTCAGGGAGTGTTCTAGAGAACTTACAAATTACAATACTAAGGTTTTAGCCTTTTAGATTCACTAAAGTATTACATTTGTTCAACCAATGAAAATGACTTTGGTTTTATGTGGATAATGTTTTTAGAAAGCATGCCTTCACAAAAATGCTGTCATCATCTCTTTTAATACTTATGGAGTAATAATAAGATACCATATATATGACAATAATAAGTCATATATGTGAAACAGCATTTATGCATTCAATTTTTTACATTAGTTTTCTTTGTTAAATGCAGCCAAGAATCATGTTATTATGTGATCATGTTTTTAGTTTATAATACTTACTAATTAGCAAGTGAAAGGCTACTGAATAACAAAGGAGTAAGACCAAGTCATCAACCCTATTATTAAAACAAAAAATTGATTATTACTTTTTTATTTTCAAAAACTCATCTATAGTAAGATCCGAATTCTTTTCCATTGGGTGCCTCATCAGAAGTGAGGTCCTTTGGGGCTGTGACAAGGGCTCAAAACCTCTGTTTATTTTAGCTAAAGAAGCAGCCTCAGGAATGATATCATTGAAAATGTATAATAATAATGGTATTCAAATTTGATTCTCAAAAAAAGAAATACTAATGATATTAAAATTTTAAAATAGTATGGGGAAAGACAACATTTCATCTCCTCTCTTATTCTCTCTATAAAGAAAGCCTTAATAGCTGTGGGAGAAAAAAAGAAAAAAAGAAAAGAGGGAATGCATCTCAATCTTTTTTATTTGACATTTTGTATTATTTGTGTACAGACAAGTTAGCTACTTTCTCTAATTTTCTGCTTTCTCTTTGTTTGTCACTCCAATCTAATTTGAAAGCTTGCAAAAGGAATTCTTTTTAACCTATTCTAGAAAATAAATCTAGAGCTCCTTTATATGTGATGTTCAAACATGCCTTTCCTTTTTTATATTTGTTGTATCCTCAATTTTTAAATCCTTTTTTCCGTGGATATATAAGAGTACATGTGAAAAAAATCTCAAGAATACATGCACCAAATTAAGATGATAGCTGAATCTTTCAGGTTCCTTAATGTTTTTTTTATTTAAAATTTTGACAATTTTTTTTTAATGTTTTTCATCATCAGACATCCTTTAATTGCTTTCTCTTAAATGAAATCTGATTTTCAGTGGCTTTTTTCTTGGTTTTCTTTTGCCATTTTTTTCTTTGCAATGAGATTTATTTCAGGTTGAATTACTTCTTGGTAAAGCATATTCAGATTGGGGCCATATCAGTGATGCTGTATCTGTTTACGACCGCCTCATCTCTAGTCACCCAGATGACTTCCGTGGTTACTTAGCTAAGGTTCCTCTCTCTCTCTCTCTCATTTATGCAATGAATGTTCTAGCCAGATAGCTTGGAATGTTTGTTAATTTAGAACTAAGATGAAAATTATTTTTTACCAATACACCAGCATATCTCATCAAAATATGCCAATACTAGGTACAAAATGTATATGATAAGGAACAAAGTATTCAGTTATAAAGATCTCAAAGTATGAAACCTTTGCATTGCTAGACACTTTAGTGAAGAAAGAATATATATATATATATATATATATATAGTTAGTAGTATGTGATTAAATGATTAAATTTACAATATCCCAATAGCTTAAACTTTTGGAACAATCGGTAATTTAACATGGTATCAGAGTAGGAGGTTCTGAGTTCGATTCATGTCCCCTCTACTCTACCTCCCATTTAAAATCCCATATGTTGCGCCTCACCTATTAAAAGAGAGTTTGAGCCCACATGTGAAGGAGAGTGTTAGAAGTATATGGTTAAATGATTAAATTTACTATATTCCAATAGTTTAAACTTTTGGGACAATCGGTAATTTAACATCTATATTAATAGTCATTTTGCAACTTCGCCATGTTATCTAATTACATTTTTGAAAGGAATATTTCATCAAGATTGTTTGAAATTTTAGTTTCATTTTTTTTTTTTTATTGATGGAAAAAACCCTAGATCCTAGTGTAGATTTTGTGTTTGTGTTGTGCATGTATGCTGTATAGCATATGGTAAAAATGGGGTATTAGTAGTATTACAAGAATCTCACTAATAGGAGTTCTCTCTATGAATCTTCATTACTGGCGGTTCCTGCAAAATTAATCATGAAGCTTTTTAATTAAAATGGTGTGTATGTCTTTACAAACTGGTAAAACATCCATGGTGATTTTTTATTTATTTATATTTTATTAAAATAAAATTAGTACTTTGAGTGCATGTAGATACAGGTAAATACATATTTAAATCACGCACATCCACTATCCACTATCCACTCTATTCTAATTGTTAAGTATTCTTTTATAAATCCTGGGATCATGGAAATTGTTTCTGGATACTATATCTAAGAATAATTTAACCTATCAAAAAAAAAATATCTAAGAATAATTATGTGTTCATGCTTCTTTCTGATTTGTGTGACTACTGTTTGAATAATGCATGATATGAGAGAATAGAATCTTTCAAGAATATGGAGGAAATTGCCAATGGAAAACTAAGAACTGGTTACTGATTGAAGGGAGTGCACAGTCCAAAAAATGCATGCAAAATGGTTACTGACATTGTTCTTCACAATGCATCATTGTTCTTTATTGGTTTTGATTCCCTCTTTCCCGCTGGTTGATGGTTATGCTTCTAGTTTAGATATTTTGAGATGAACTGAACTTGCATATAAATTTTATCGGTATTATTCTTCTGCAGGGAATCATTTTGAAAGAAAACGGTAAAGTTGGAGATGCAGAGAGGATGTTTATTCAGGTGAGTATGTGAATATTTATTGGCATATGCATGTATATGGAAAGTCATGTACACATGTATGTATGCATCGATAATAGTGTCTTTTGAAATGCATATATGTATATTTATGTGTCAATATACATGTAATCATGTATGTGTCTATGTTCATATGCGCATTCTTCTACCTCAATCGCACAAGTAATACCAGCAAGCTACAATAGGCACTACAGCTTCCTATTTTTTGTGGATGCATTATTTTCTTTTCTTTTCTTTATTATTGTTATGGTTGTTTTTTTGTGTAATTGTGGATCCATGCTGACTATTTTCCAAGTATCTAATGGTAAAAGAGTTGGGGAGACTACAGCTTATGTTGACAGGTAATGAGCATGCCTGTGCATATATTTTCTATTCTACTCAAAATTATTTATTTATTTATTTTTGAACTCTCCTCTTTTGAACTAACATGGGAGGGCTTGAAGTTTAGAGCAACTCTTGAAGTGTTGAATTTTCCTAATTCGCAACTAAAATATTTTAAGGGACTTTGATGGAATAATTGTATCTCAAATGCAAAGCCTCACGACTTTTGACTCCTCTTTGTATAAGCTTGGTTGATTGGGTACAAGTTGAAGTTTAAAACCATGGATCTCTTTGGGAAGGGGTCACCTCGTTTTGTATCTTTTTATGTAATTGCAATGATTATCATGCTTTTGTGGAACCTTGGCACTTATATTATGTCTGTATAGAACGTACACACATTGCACACATCAAGGATGTAAGCTAGTATCTATGGCCTATGTGCAGGCACGGTTCTTTGCACCAGAGAAAGCTAAGGCACTTGTAGATCGTTACTCAAGACGGTAACTGCTGTTGTTACTGCCTGTTTTTGTGCATGGTTCGTTTATAACTTAGTCTTGATGTAGTTCCATTTTGACTATTGGACTATTTATATCGGTCTCCAAAATTTTCATAAGTTCATTTAGTGTGTCTCTAGATTGTATGTACATGTATAAGGATTGGCTGATAAGGATAAAACTGTTACCCTGATTTTCCATATGTAATTTAAAAAATTAAATAAATCAATAGAATACGAAATTTATTTGTTATTATGATGAGGATCGAAAGAACTTAAAGATGAACATTATGTTAGGATCAGCTTTTTATTTATTTATTTTCCTGCTGCTAACCATCAGAGATTCAGTGCAATTTCAAGTCAGTCTTCCTAAAATGATGCTTCGCATGTAGCATGGCATTACATATTTTGATTGCATAAATGCCTTTTAGAGAATTAGTGCCAGAAACATACTTAAGTTTATGACAAATGTGCCAAAAACTTAAAAACAAGGAAATAGAGGGTTTTGCTGGATATATGTTGTAAATATTGCCAAAATAAGCCTGTAAAATATTTCCTCACTGTTGTGGTCCAGTCTCAAGTCAACATTCTTAGGCCTTTTAGGAAGGGGGTTGACAATGTTACTTAGGCCTAAGCCCCTGCAATTTGCAGTAATTATCTAATGTATCATCTTTCTTGCAGTGTGGGTTCCATAGCTGTGGGATTTACACATTGTGTGAGAAATGATATATATAGTGAATGCATGACATGTGTTCTCTGACATAGAACTTTGCCTTGCCTAGTTTGTTGCTATGCAAGAATTGCATGATCTAGCATTTCCAACTCTTTCACTCCGGACGTGGATAAATGGATTCATAAATCATCTCTCATGATTCTGTCTAGCAATGATCAGTAAGAGATAAAAAAGGACAAGGATTCTCCTCCTGTGATTTATAGTATGTAAATAGAATCTCCTGCTAAATTCTCCATTTGTAATTTCAGAATTAGGTAATTACATACATATCTTTTATCAAAGTCATCAACAAAGCAAATTTCACAATTTCCCATTTGTGATTGGATATTATAACAACCAACTGAGACTTCCTGAAAAAATTCACATCATTTTTACATTATGCTTGAACATTTTGTTTTGTTTTTCTTTTTTTCCCCCTCTCAAAGGAATTTGTCTTTAAACTAGTGTACTTAATTACTCAGCGGCTAGTAAGAGTTGTGTACACTGACTATAACATGCATCTTTGCAAACTAAGAAACCTCGTAATAAGTAAGAGACTGCATAAGCCATTTTGTGTCTTTCTTGTGCACAGCAACTCCTCTCCTCCTGCAAAACCATTCTTGTGAATTCTCTAGAGGTCTCCACTATCTGAAAGTCTTGGAATTGCAGTGGACATGTCAACAATGAGGGGAGTCTTAGAAAACATGCATATTAAGTAGCCAAAACCAGCTAATAGATTTTAGCATACTCTAGGGTTGCATTTGGATTGAGGACTAGTTAAAATGGATAGAACATGTATAATATGTTAGAAATGTTTCAGCTTAGTGATGAATGTATAACCTTCGTTTTAGTTCAAATTTTAATATGAACAATTGACTCAAGTCAATATCAGGCAATAATAAATATAGCTTCAGAATTAAAATACTCAAATTCTATCCCCAGTAAGAAGGTAAATGTGCCTGATTAGTCATCAGGCAGCATTCTTACCCATTTATCTGTAACAACACTTCTCCCAGTTGTGTGCTTTGAATTAATTCTGAAAATCATTGATTGGAAAAGCAAACAGTCTAAGGGGAAAAAAAAAAAAACCATGACTCATCTCATAATTTGCAAAATAGACATAGGGTTACAAATGTTACTTTAGAGGAGAAATGAGTTCAGCCGGAATCATGATTCTGGTGGGAGTTCAGATTGTGTCACAAATTAGGCATACTAGTCACAGACCTGCGCGATACGCGGGAAAATTTGATATGAATATGTTTTATTGGATAATTATTGAATTAATATATTAGATTGTATATTTTTAAAATTCAATGTGTTACTTGAAATTATGTTTTATATTAGAAGATTTTTTGTGGTGTAACAACTAACAAATTAAATTTATTTTGTAGTTGGGTATTATATATAGTGAGATATGTATGAAAATACAATGCAATAATTTTCTTATAAAAAAAAAAAAAATTGCAGTGTGAGAACTATTAGATCAAGTTCTAACTTTGTATACTTTGTTTATTACTATATTTTTCTCCAAAATATAGATCCACGTCTCTTTCTTCCGTACAATTGAAACTAAGTGAAAAAGTATATAAAGATAACTATGTAATAGATCATAATTAATAAATCATATATTATGAAGTTGAAATATAAAATAAAATAAAATAAAATGCAATGAGCAAACTTTATTTCATCATATGAATATATGAACAAATCTTGAGATTTTAGAACAGCTGTTGAAATTATGTTTTATATTAGAAGTTTTTTTGTGGTGTAACAACTAACAAATTAAATTTATTTTGTGGTACACGTGTAGTAGTGGTACATATGTGTCTTGGGCTCAAGCTTATAAGGCACATGTAGGAGGCGTCTCTCCTCGATGTGGGATTGAGCAAAACCGTGAGGCATAGCCAAAGCGGACAATTCTTGCTAATTGGGGGCCGAGACAAGAAACCCTCCCACTTTAAAAGGCGCCAGACACGTGTACCACTACTACTTAATAACTGATGTTACACTACTCCTTCAGCTTCACAGCGGCAGCAATTGATGGTACACTACTCCTTCAGCTTCACAGCTTATAAGGCAGCAAGTGGGGGGAGTTGTCTTCGATGTGGGACTGCAAAAGTATCCCAAAGAGTACGCAAACAGTTTCCCTGGGACAACAAAAAAGTAGCCCACAATAAAAGGAGCATAATTGATGGTACAATAATCCTTCAGCTTCACAGCTTATAAGGCAGCAAGTATCCCAAGGAGCCCATAGCTGGTATAGACCAATCTAATCTATTAGCACAATGCAATGCCGACACTACAAAACGCGGCTATAGAAAACGCAGTTATAGCTCAAATGGACTTATACTGGCGTTTTTAGGAACTACAACTATGTTTTAAAAACGCAGCTATAGACTTGTTTTTTTGTAGTAATAGAAGGAAAATGATTCTAAAAACCCAATTTTCCCTGGGACAACAAAAAAGTAGCCCACAGCTGGTATAGACTAGTCGAATCTATTACCACAGTGCAATGCCAACACTACAAAACGCGGCTATAGAAAACGCAATTATAGCTCAAATGGACTTATACTGGCGTTTTTAGGAGCTACAACTATGTTTTAAAAACGCAGCTATAGACTTGTTTTTTTGTAGTAATAGAAGGAAAATGATTCTAAAAAACCAATTAAGTAATGATCTAGTAAACAATATTATCAATTGCATGTGTTCCAAAAATTTCCATTTCTTTATTGTAAGGTTGAATTTAATCAACCATTTTGTTAGCTTTATTCCGTGCCAAATTTGCTTGTAATTCAGCATTTAGAAATCTTGTATTTAGGTGGGAATCATGTAAGGATAGTGTGTGAGAGAGTGTGAAGAAAAGCTCAAAAGTGTGCAACTCAACAGGGCCTTGCGACTAGATCTCGCAGGTGGCTTGCGGCTTGTAAGTCGCCAAAGGAGGCACACGTGTGAAGCATGCAAAGGAGCTGAAGAGTCACGCCAACAGGAGCACTACAAGACAAAACTTCTAGTTTGGCCAGGTCATTAGTTCACGACTCAGACTCGCGACTAAGTCAAGTTGAGAGGCCAAGTCGCCAGTTTACTCTGTTTAGGAAAAAACTGACTTTTTGCATTCCAAATACACACTAGTATAAATACCCTTTATACCCACAAAATGTAGAGAGCTTCCAGAGAGAACTTTGAGAGAGAAACCCTAGAGAAAAACAAGATT
Source organism: Quercus robur (assembly GCF_932294415.1). NCBI lineage: Eukaryota > Viridiplantae > Streptophyta > Magnoliopsida > Fagales > Fagaceae > Quercus > Quercus robur. The sequence continues at coordinate 88,327,062 of NC_065538.1, read as the reverse complement.
GACTCATACACAATCTTCATCCTTTGATTCTCCAAATTCTTCTACTCTCAACTTCTCTATTGTTACATCCTTGAGAGGTACATTACCCAAATCCTTTTCTCACCATACCCATATCTGTGAGAAGGTTATTTGGTGCTTGGAAAGCAGTTAGGAAGGGACCAATTAATATTGGTTAATACTATGGGCTATAGCGGGATCCGGTAAGCTAAAGAAGACAAATGTTCGGCGTAACCTCGTTGGAGCAAGAAGCTTGGAGGGCTTAGGTACACTGGGTAGATTAGGCTTAGAAGGTCTTCTGCTGTTCATGTATCCCAACTTCATTCTTTAGTGGATTATTAACCGCTTGGGGGGCAGCGAAGAAGTTTTACGCCGAGGATTTCGGTTTCCTCTTCGATAACATATCCCTGTGTTGTCTTTGTGTTTGCATTTCTCTTCTCTTAATTTTTGCTATTTAATTTCTGCTGGGTTGTGATTTTATTTGGTTTAGATTGTTTTATCAATTCTGTTTTAGCTTATTTTCATATTCCGCACATACATTGTTTGATAATAAGCTTGAATTGGTAATTTGTAAATTAGGGTCTAAACGTTCGAGGGTGTTTTACACATATTTTGAACATTCATTTATAAGTACGATAATTAGTTCTTGCCTTAATGTCTACATCAAATATAACGAGACCAAATTTCAAATATATGAAGAATACATGCCTACTGGATTCCGCCAACCAAATAAAAGGTCGGTGTTGTATTTTTGTTAACACCCATTGAATGAATGAAAAAAAAAAAAGCTCCACAACTCAAATGCAACACTACAATGTAACAAAAGATGCTCCACTGTCTCCCCACTAGTGAGGCACGTACAACAACATCCTACAAGCTTGTTTTTTCTCTTAATAAGAAGGGCACTGTTTGTTACACGTGTAATGAGTTTTAGCCTAATTAAAATATCACAATTGAGAAGACCTCTCCCCCATACTATCATCCATACAAAGAAAGAGACCTCGTAAGTCTCTATCTCAGTATCTTATTTTCAACATTATAAGGGGGTGTTTGGTAGAGTAGTTTGAGAATTGTTGTTTGGAATTTTTTGAAATACGTGTGAGTGAAAAAGTGTGTGGAAATGTGTGTAATGTTGTTTAAAATGTGAAAATGTGAGTTTGAACTCACTCACCAAACAGGCCCTAAGTTTCTCTCTTTTGTGCAGTTTTTTTTTTTTTTTTTTTGTTAGAAAAGGTTAACTAATTGGGATGTTCATTTTTTTTATTTTTCCTATATCTCTGCTTTAAGTTGATAATTTTTTATGTTTGTTATAACTCTACTTTGGGTTGATGCGGTTTAGTTTTGTGTTTTTAGTTTTTTTTTTTTTTTTTTGTTCTCTTTAATTGTTAAATGCTATCCTATTGCGTTATAAAAAATTAAAGATAATATATATTATTTTATTACATAACATTATTTGGGTAATTTGATGTTTATTGTTATATCTTTTATTTTTACTTTTTTTTTTCTTATCATCTTATTTTATTAAATATTTAAACTCAGCTATATCCTCCCTATAATTAAATTATTTACATTTTAGCTTATTTTTTATTTTAAAAAATTAAACATATAATATATTATTTAAATTCAAATAAATAAAATTGTACTCATTTTTTTTAACATTTACAATTTCTCCAACCTTTCTCATTCCCTTTACCTTTTCATCTCCCCATTACCCTCTATCTTAATATCACTTTTCATCTTTCTCTTTATCTTCCTTTATTTTGTTTCCTCTTTTTTATTATCCTTTTAGTATAAATTTGACATTCTCTCTTCCATTATATGCATAATTTTTCTTCACAAAAAATTTTATTTCTCTCTCAATTTTTGATGGATTTTTTTTTTCCATCTCTACTTTAGGTTGATAAACTTTTTGTGTTTTTTAGAACTCTACTTTAGGTTGATGGGATTTAATTGTGTTTTAAGTTTTTTTTTTTTTTGGTTCACTTTGATTGTTAAATTTTATCATATTGCATTATAAAGAACTAAAGATAGCATATAAAAATGTAATATTATTATATTACATAGCATGATTTGGATAATTTGGTGTTTATTTAGAGATAATTAATTTGGTGTTTATTGTTATGTCTTTTATTTTTACTTTTTTTCTTCTCATATTATTTTATTCAACATTTTAATTCAACCACATCCTCCATATGTTCAATTATTATTATTATTATTATTATTATTGAATTAATATATTAGATTGTATATTTTTTAAAAGTCAATGTGTTATTTGAAATAATGTTTTAAATTAGAAGTTTTTTGTAGTGTAACATAATATATTTTGTAGTGGGATATTATATATAGTAAGATATGTATAAAAACACAATGCAATAAAAAAAGCTATCTTTTATTTTATAGTGTGAGAACTATTACACTAACTTATAACCATGTATGCTATAAATATGTATGCGAATCAACTCTTATGGGTATATTTTTCTCCACAACATAGATCGACATCTCTTTTTCTCTCACAATCAATAAATCATATATCATAAATTGGAAATATAAAATAAAATAAAATGAAAAAACAATTTTTTTTTTTCATCATATGAACATATGAATAAATCCCGCAATATATAACTCTTCAAATTCATAAGATACAAGATTACTTAGATTATATAGTAAAATAAGACCAACTTATCCATCATGACATTGCAATATTTTCTAGATACAATTATATAAAAATATTGTTTTGTTAATCTTGTCTCATAAACCAAAAGTATCATCTATATAGCTAATAATATCTTTAAAGAGTAACTAATAACAAAGAATTCTTAATTTGAATAGTGGATTATATATATATATATATATATATATCATCTAACCAAGGTTGTCAAAATCGAGATCCTACGTAGGATCGTGAGAGGTAGGTTGGATCATGAATCGTAGAATCGGATCATAAAATCTTACATATTTTCAGATTTAAAGCAAAAAACACATTGATAATAATTTTGTATGTTGAATAATCACGTAAATTTTGAATTTATCCATAAAAAAAAAAAGATTTGTATCATATGATACAATTTGCATGTCATATATCGTTACGTCTATACTAATAAAACAAATATATTTAAGTTTTAACCCAATGTATCTAAAAAGTTCAATAAATGTTTAATTAGCAACCAAATACAAAATATTTATCAACACATGGAAATATTTTTCAAGTTCCAAGTTTAAAATCCAAAATAAGTTATCAAATGGAAACTGTGGGAGGGTTTCTTGTCTCGGCCCCCAATTAGCAGGAATTGTCCGCTTTGGCTATGCGTCACGGTTTTGCTCAATCTCACATCGGAGAGAGACGCCTCCCACATGTTGGACAATTCCTGCTAATTGGGGGATGAGACAAGAAACCCTCCCACACCAGCATTTTTAAAAACGCGGCTATAGAGTTTTTTTTTACTGCGTTTATAAATGCTGCTATAGACATATCATTTTGTAACTCTTTAGACTCATTTATGTTTAGTCTTATTCAATAAAATACTTAATTACTTAAAAAATGATTTAGGACTTTTTGAATCATAGATTAGGTTTTTATATGATCAATCAAGGTGGGCTAAAAGGATTTAGATTTTAGGATTTGTCGATTGCATAATGCATATGGAAGAAATGCATGATATTAGAGAATATAACCTTTACGAAGGAACATGCATGCCCGGTGGAAAAGTAAGAACTAGTTTATGATTGAATGGAGTGCAAAGGCCAAAGAATGTGTATGTAAGTGACCTTTTATTATTACTAGTCGTTAGCTGCAAACTCTCGCAAAAATTAAATAGTGCACATGTTATATTTAAAAGTGTTTTTTATTTTTATAAATTTTATGTAATAGAATATAATGTAATAAAAATATTTAAACTATAATTATAATATTGTTTTATATAGATGGAGAAGAAAAAAAAAAAAAACGTACACCATTATTTCATGGAACACATATAACATGTTACATTAAGTTTAAATTATTACATAAGTTTAAAATTATAGAATTTTTTTTCTTTCCAAAATGTAAATAGAATGCCTATATTATAGAAAATTGAATTTTAAGGTAATCTTTTAAATATTTATTATTTTTATTGTTTTTTTAGGGATCACATCTCTAAAGTCTAATGCCTATTTTGTTGGTATTTTTTAATTAAAAACTAAAGAGTATGGCCCTAATAGACTAAAATTTCATACTTTTAAACCCAAAAATTAAGAAGAAAAAAAATTTTGAGCTCAAAACTAAAAAATGCAACCTACAAAAAGAATCAATGTATGACCCAATTAGTCCAAAATTGACCAAAGTAGATTGAATGGATCGAAGATGACTAAATAGACTGAAGTGGACCGACATAGACCGAAGTTGACTAAATGGACCAAACTGAACTAAAAATCTAAGCTAATGTGGCTAAATAGAAGCATAATAATAATAAATACTTCGCTTTAGTTTTTATATATTATATAAATATAGATAATATAGATTTGTAAGAGTTATATACTAACTATAGTATTACTAAAAAATAATTATGAATTTGTTCAAATATGCCTAATCTAGAAAATAAATCTAGAGCTCCTTTATATGAGATATTCAAACATGCCTTTCCTCTGTTGTATTTGTTGTATCCTCAATTTAAAATAAAATAAAATAAAATCCTTTTTTCATTGGGTAATGTTATATATAAGAGTACATGTGAAAAAAAATCTCAAGAATACATACACCAAATTAAGATGATAGCTGAATCTTTCAGGTTCCCTAATGTCTGTTTCTAATTTTAAAAATTATAATGTTTTTCAGTATCAGATATCCTTTAATTGCTTTCTCTTAAATGAAATCTGATTTTCAGTGGCTTCTTTTTCTTAGTTGTCTTTTGCCATTGTGTTCTTTGCAATGAGATTTATTTCAGGTTGAATTACTTCTTGGTAAAGCATATTCAGATTGGAGTGTACAGGCCTAAGAATGCATGCAAGTTGGTTACTGACATTGTTCTTCACTATGCGTCATTGTTCTTTATTAATTATGATTCCCTCTCATTCCTGCTGGTTGATGGTATGCTTCTAGTTTAGATTTTTTGAGATGAACTGGACTTGCATATAAATTTTATTGGTATTATTCTTCTGCAGGGAATCATTTTGAAAGAAAACGGAAAAGTTGGAGATGCAGAGAGGATGTTTATTCAGGTGAGTAATGAATATTTATTGGCTTATGCATGAATATGGAAATGTACGTACATACATATCTTTTATCAAAGTCATCAACAAAGCAAATTTCACAATTTCCCATTTGTGATTGGATATTATAACAACCAACTGAAACTTCCTGAATATATTCACACCATTTTTACATTTTGCTTAAACAATTTGTTTTGTTTTTTCCGCCCTCTCAAAGGCATTTGTCTTTAAACAAGTGTACTTAATTACTCAACTGCCAGTAAGAGTTTTGTGTACTGATTATAACATGTATCTTTGCAAACTAAAAACCTCGTAATAAGTAAGAGACTGCATAAGCCATTTTGTGTCTTTCTTGTGCACAGCAACTCCTCTCCTCCTGCGAAACCATTCTTGTGGATTCTCTAGAGGTCTCCACTATCTGAAAGTCTTGGAATTGCAGTGGACATGTCAACAATGGGGGGAGTCTTAGAAAGCACGCATGTTAAGTACACAAAACCAGCTAATAGATTTTAGCATACTCTAGGGTTGCATTTGGATTTGAGGACTAGTTAAAATGGATAGAACATGTATAATATGTTAGAAACGTTTCAGGTTGGTGATGAATGTATAAGCTTCGTTTTAGTTCAAATTTTAATATGAACAATTGTCTCAAGTCAATATCAGGTAAAAATAAAGATAGCTTCAGAATTAAAATACTCAAATTCTATCACCAGTAAGAAGGTAAACGTACCTGATTAGTCATCAGGCAGAATTCTTACCCATTTATCTGTAACAACACTTCTCCCAGTTGTGTGCTTTGAATTAATTCTGAAAATCATCGATTGGAAAAGCAAACAGTCTAACTAAGGGGGAAAAAAAACCATGATTGCAAAATAGACATGGGGTTACAAATGTTACGTTAGAGGAGAAATGAGTTTAGCAGGAATCATGATTCTGGTGGGAGTTCAGATTGTGTCACAAATTAGGAATATTATTGTTAACCAAGGGCAATTTGATGCATAAAATTAGGGTGTAACTCAGGGCCAAAATATGAATTAAAATTTTTTTTTCTTAGTTATCACACGAGGGGACAGTCATTTTTGCAAAACTTTGGACTTCATTAGCATTTTCTTATATCTCAAGAAAGGTAGATGTAATTTTTCTAAAGAAATTAGTCATCTAATACCTAAGAGCAAACCATCCTCCACCTTGACCAAGGTGCATACCAAGTCAAAGGAAAGAAAACAACATATATTAGGACATAATTTCAAGTTCTCTGTAGGGATTTCTTCAAGCATGTGGGTCACATTATATGCAGTATTATGATTTTTGCAAAGCAGAACATACTAGTCATCTAAAGCAAAGCAGAACATGCTGTTGATGTATTTAATTAATACCATACTGCAACAACATGGATAACTCCCCATTTGACAATCTAATAAGTGCATATTTAAAGTGAATAAAACCTTCCCTAAGCTCTTCTTTTAGAGCTATTCTAAAGTAGACAAATTGATTAGTTGGATAATTGCTGATGTTACTCACCTATTAGTTGTAGATGATGATTCTGACTCATCCCTCAGACTGAGTGAAGCTAACGGTTTTGAAAGGGACAATACAGGATCAGCCAAACCCTTGTCTTCATTGAAATTGTAGAAACACTTCCGTTTCTTGGCATCATTGACTAATTTCTTCCAAATAGTGTTCTTCTTAGTTAAAGTTGCTTCATTTCCCAATATCCAAAGGCAATACCTGCAAAGTGAGACCATGCCTATTAATTGCAAAAACCACTAGAGTCTCAAAACATGTTTTCACAGCACCATAGTGAAGTCTCTACTTTATACAATATCTGTTACCTTGCACGCGTTAGTGCCACGTTTGTTCTTTGATGATTTTTAAGAAAACCAACTATTCCGTTCTTATTACATCTGACAGTAGAGATAATTATCACATCCTCCTCACCACCCTGGAACCCATCAACAGAGCGAACACTAATGGAGAAGTCATCATTAGAATCTGCATTGTACTTCTTCACCGTCTCTCCAATTGCAAAAACTTGAGCCTTGTATGGTGAGATGATACCAACTCTAACCTTCTTCTTTGTGCGAACTGATTCTTTAGGAGTGAAAGGAGAAATGAAAAATATGAGATTTACGGAACACATTAGCTTATTGATGATCAAGCTAACCATAACTAAACTTCCTAGCAAAACATTTTGCCAAAATTGAGACTAGGATTAGTTGCTACTTTAGACATACCTTTGAAAAGGCTTGAAACTATCTCAGATGCCACAGCCGCCTCAGCCATATTTTTCAGACTATGGCTGTTATCGAATTCCTCTTTTCCATGTGCTACATTTATAAAAGAGTAGGAGCCATACATCTTCCCCTGAAGGAAATGCCTCTCGTAGCTTCTTCCTTTGACATTGTGGCCATCCAAAATATGATTTTCATAGAACATCCTATTTGGGAATAAGCTTATGGATGGATGCATCCTATGCTGGACATTAAGAAGGTCTTTCTTGTGTCCTATCAATACCAGCCTCTGGAACAAACTTCTTCCAATTTCAGCTTCCTCAGAAATCTAGTAATAAAAAAATTTAAGGATGTTACATTGATAATTCATAAAAACAATCAAGGACAGAAAAATAATAATAAAACTTTAAACCTTGCTTTGAACCATCGCAGGCAGTTGACGTTCATCCCCAATGAGAATAGCATGGCGGAGGCCAGGAAGTTGTAAAGGAATGGTTGATTCACATTCCTTAAGCTGAGCAGCTTCATCTATAACCAGTAGTTCCAAATCAGTCTTTACTTCATGCACTTTAGCAGAGCTTGATACAGTGCAGAAAATCAGACAAGAATTTTGCAGGCAGAATTTTTTTATAGCATACTCGCTTTCAAAATTTGGAACATGGAATTTTTGAGGAAGTGATCTGAGGATAAGAAGGCACTCATTTTTCACAATACTCAACTCCCTTAAGTGACCAAGTCCGCTTCCTACATTTTTTCTGAAGACTTTCTCTAAGAACCCTTTATCAGTAACACTAACAGCACCCAACAAAGTTTCAAGAGATTTGAGAAGATCAAGAGCTTTGATCATCTTCTTTACCATTTCTAATGAAATAAAAGAAGTAGGTAAGTGTGTATATAAATTTTCCATAAAAAATGTCAGACGTTTTGAAATGCATTTGAATCTCTTCTGTACGAACTCCACAAATGTCAAAGGGTTATCACATTCATTGGCTACCTGTCCTTCATTTTTCTTTTCTTGGGAAGAACTATCCTCCCTTTGTTTTTCCTCATGCTCTAAGCCCTTTTCATTCCACGAAGGCACCTTCTGTTTCTGTCTTTTCTTGTTTTTGTTTTCATTTAAGGTTTGAGTGATAACTTTCTTCAGATTTTTCTTGCTCTTCTTGTCTTTGGCGGATTGATCATCAGCCTCCTTCCCTTGATTCCTATCTATTTCTTTATTTTTAGATTTTCCTTCATTTATATTCTCCTCAAGGTCTTCCACTCTTCTATTTTTCAGGTAAAAATGATATTGTTGTTTAGGTTCGTTGAGCAAAGTAATCATTGATAGTAAAGTATCTTTCCAGCCTGTTGATGAAAGAAGGCATTCATATAGTATAGTAACTCGGTTATCAAGGAATACATCAAGAAGGTCATGACGATCACCAATCTTCATCCGCTCCCCATTTCCAAATAAAAGTATATCTCCAAGCCCATAAGTATCATATTCAAGTGAGTCTGTCACATTCTTTAGAAGCCGCTGGGTCACTTCCAAAACTGCAGTATTCGTCGGGGCACAAGTAAGAGTTCTGCATTTCATTCTAAGTAGATATAATAGTAAATAACCAACTGTCTTGGTTTTCCCAGTTCCCGGCGGACCCCATATTAGTTTGACAGTATTCTGATGATTGCATTTCCTAGTTTCCAAACAGCTAAGAACTGCAGCTTTCTGGGAGTCATTTAAATCAGAGGAGCAGATTCTGGACCTCACATCTGCATAGGTAGTACTGCAATTGTTTTCAGAATTGCACGAAGTACAAATTTTTGCTACCTACAAGAAGTTAAAAAGAAAAAAAAAAATTGCTGAGAATAATTTCCAAAAACATTAATATGCAACAGTAAAGTAAACTATGATTAAAATTCTTACTGCAGAGTTTGGTTGCAGCACTTTTTCAATGATATCTAAGTTTTTTCCTTCCAGCTGAGAGTTCAATGCTCTCCATATACGGATATTTGTGGTCATGTTTATCAGGCAAATAGCATAAAAAGTTTCCCTCTTCTTCTTCTCTTGTTCTAGAGCCAAGATGGGCTTTGAGGCTAATATTGTAAGAATATTGTCGTCTTTCACCTTTTGAACAAAAGCAACAAGAAAGGCTCTGTTGGGTCTGTCTAAATCATTGTATTTTGGTCTTACATTTGTCAAGGCAATGATGTCTCCAACCATAGGTTCATATCCTCCATTCTTCTGTAATCCACTCACACTTTTAAGTGTAACAAGGTAAAAAAAGTCTTTGGGTGGTTTAAAATCCTTGGTTTGTTTGAATGACGATATTTCACAACTAGGCGCTAGATGCAGTGTTGACATGCTTGATAACAAGTCAGCATGTGTTTCCTCAATAAGTGGATAAGTGAATGAATTCATGTATTCTGTTGTTGAGGAAAATTTAAGTGGGATCTGTCTCACCTGTTAGTAAATCATTTCAGGGTTAGGACTTAGGACTGCAATTTTCATGAGAGGAAAGTTTAGTACATGTACGGGTGTGATCAACATGATCTGAACATAATTGCAAGGATCCATATCTCTGCTAGGAAATGGGAACATAAAGACATAATATGTAACCGCATCCACATTATCATCAAATTTTCTGCCAGGTCTAACTATGCAGATAAATCAAATCACAATATAGGAACTCTGTATTTGATGTCATACACTATTTAATCATAACAAGTTCTAGGTTTTCCCAATAGTTGCATGAGAGATATAAGAAAAGAAGAGGGAAAAAAAAGAAGAAAAAACAAATGAACAAACAGACTTAACCTAAAATGCGAAATTTATGTTACCCCAACTTGACAACATAGTTTCTATTGGTATATAAAAAAATAAAAATAAAAATTAATGGTTAATACCCCATTTGGTCAGATGTGATATTCATATATTTTTTGACATTTGGCTAACAAACAAACTTTAATGAAATCGATAGTGCTCTATAATCTGCATGTGTTACAACTTAATTTCTTGCAATGAGGAGGATGGTGAGAGCTTTATGGTAGACAAACCTGGTTTTTGTAAAGATCTTCATTGCGAACATCTTCGATAGACCAAGAGAGTACCAAATCTACTAAGCGTCGACCTGGAACTTCTTTCTTCTTCACCGCAGTCTTCTCCATTCTGTCAGTTCCTTCTTCTCTTCTGTATAGTCAGTCAATGGCCAAAATGTCACACACCCTTTAAAAATAGAGATCATGAAGGTTTGCTTAGCATCGACGGAACCAACTTGGAAGAAAAAGTGAGATATTCCTAACATGCTTTTGGCTTATAAGAGTTTCCATTACATTTTCCTTGTAAAGGTCAGAAAGCATATGGACGTACGCAACATGATTAAAAGAAAAACGTTAGAAAAGAAGAAAAAATAGAAAAAGTTGTAATAGAAGACATTGACTTGAAGTCAAATGAAAGTTTCCCAAGTGGGAATGCAAAACTAACTTTGCTTCCTGCCTTCTTCCTTAATCCTTGCACAAACGGTATTCGATTCTCTATCCATACATGCAACTACCATGCAACAGTGCAATACTCTTGTATGGACGTCCCAAATTTTGTAACTAGCATACGTTATACACATTTCCACATACCCACACACATCATAGCCTAAGTACACAAATATTCCAATATAATGCATATATATATATATATACACACACCTATATCAAAAAGAACCTGTTTGTGTCATTACCTAAGTAAACACTATAGATTGCAAATTTTATCGTATTTATTAAAAAAAAAAAAGTTGTATGAACAACCCAATTAGTTAACCTTTTATAACCACCAAAAAAAAAAAAAAAAAAAAAAAATCCTGCACAAAAGAGAGAAACTTACTATGTTGAAAATAAAAGACTGAGACAGAGACTTACAAGGTCTCTTTCTTTGTATGGATGATAGTATGGGGGAGAGGTCTTCTCAATTGCGATATTTTAATTAGGCTAAAACTTATTACACGTGTAACAAACAGTGCCCTTCTAATTAATAGAGAAAACAAGCTTGTAGGATGTTGTTGTATGTGCCCCAATAGTGGGGACAGTGGAGCATCTTTTGTTACATTGCAGTGTTGCATTTGAGTTGTGGAGCTTTGCTTTTCATTCAATCAATGGGTGTTAACAAAAATACATCACCGACCTTTTATTTGGTTGGCGGAATCCAGTAGGCATATATTCTTCATATATTTGAAATTTGGTCCCGTTATATTTGATGTAGACATTAAGGCAAGAATGTAATTTTCGTACTTATAAAGAAATGGAAATTTTAGGAACACATGCAATTGATAATATTGTTTACTAGATCATTACTTAATTGGATTTTTAGAATCATATTCCTTTTGTCATTACAAAAAAAAGGTCTATAGGTGCATTTTTAAAACACGGTTGTAGCTCCTAAAAACGCGGGTATAGGTCTATTTGAGCTATAACCGCATTTTCTATAGCCGCATTTTGTAGTGTCGGCATTGCATCATGGTAATAGGCCTGACTAGTCTATACCATCATTTTAAAAAAAGGCTATAGAATTTTTTTACCACGTTTTATAAATGCTGCTATAGACATATCATTTTGTAACTCTTTAGACTCGTTTATGTTTAATCTTATTCAATAAAATACTTAATTACTTAAAAAATGATTTATGACTTTTTGGATCGGAGATTAGGTTTTCGTATGATCAATCAAGGTGGGCTAAAAGGATTTAGATTTTAGGATTCGTCAATTGCATAATGTTAGGTTCTAAAGATTTAGGATTAAATGTTTAGATTTCTAATTTGTTTATGTTGGCAAACCAAGAACAAAAAACATGTCTAGAATAGGTCTTAGACATTGCTCAAGGTGATTCAAGTCAAGTCTTAAGAACATTCAAGCTACAAGAAAAAAAAAAATTGAAATTCAATGAAGCTTGACAGATCGAAGAATAAGCTCAACTAATCGAAAATCATAGTAAAGTAGTTTTTGCAAAATTTTAAATCAAGCCCAAGCCCACGAAAACGTTTAGGGTTTCAATCCAACATTCCTAAGTATAAAAGGAAAACCCTAACTACGTTTTGAAGACTCTTAGAAAACTTGTGAGTTACTCCTATAAGATCTGAGAGATTTTGTATCTTCTAACTCCATAAGTATCTATCGGAACAAGATCTACAATCAAGTGCTTGTGGAATTTAGTTGCTGCTGCAAGATCAACAAGTGAGATCTCAAAGTCATAAGCATGGGAGCTTATGTGTTGCAAATCCAAGAGAGAAGAATACATGAATTCGGAACTTGCTCGTGATCGTGTCTGTAAGTTACTACTAGAGATAGCAATAGATTTAGGGTTAAATCTTATTGTAAAAACTTCAATTCTTTGTTGGTGGATTTATTTACCTTGAGGATAGTTAGGTCAAATCTTCACCAGGTTTTTACCTTGAAACGACTCGTTTCATTGGTTTTCCTGGGTGATTATATGTTTGTGTTCTTTATTTTTCAGCTGATGTGCATGATATGATCTTTCACTGTTTAACTTAGATCTCATAATTAACTTAAGTAATCACTTGGCTAATATATTAGGTTAAACAATCTGTTATAAGGGGTTCAAACAAACAAACACATAATGCATATGGGAAAAATGGGGTATTAGAAGTACTAGTAATGCATGATATTAGAGAATATAACCTTTACGTAGGGGTGTCCACCGGTCGGTCCGGGTCGAGTTTGTGCCCAACCCGGAACTGACCTGATGACATCGGGTTTCTGGCAAGAAAACCCGCCGCCAACCGCAAACACCAACGGGTCAGGTCGAATCGGTCGAAGCCGACAATGATGCTGCCAGAGATTCCATTTTGACGGCGACTGTATTTTTCACCGGATCTTCGCAGGATTTGTGCAAAAATCACCAGATCTAAGCAAAAAAACATCAAATAGCCACCTGATTTTTGCAAAACTCACGAGATCTGAGCGAAAATACACCAAATTGTCGCCGGATTTGAGCAAATACCATCAGAGTTTCGCTGAATTTGAGCAAAACCCATCATATTTTCAACGGATCTGAGCCTTATTTGAGCAAAACCCAACATATTTTCAATGAATCTGAGCCTTATTTGAGCAGAATCCATTAGATTGTAGCTGGATTTGAACGTAAACGACGAGATCTCGCCAAATCCGGTAGAGATTTCATGGATCTAGCTAAAATCTCACCGGATCTAAAAAATCTCGCTGGAAAATGCCATAGAGCTCGGTCGGTTCGGGTTTCTTCGGGTTTTGGGGAGAAGATTCAAGATTGAACTGCCCAGATCGGATTCTAGAGAAGAAAACCTACCACCGACCACCGGAGTTGTCGGGTCGGCCAGCGGTTGGTCCGGGTTCGATCGGATTTACCGGGTGGCTCAGGCCACTGGTTGAGTTGGACACCCCTACCTTTACGAAGGAAAAGTAAGAACTAGTTTATGATTGAATGCAGTGCAAAGGCCAAAGAATGTATGCAAGTTAGTTACCTCTTATTATTACTAGTCGTTAGTGGCAAACTCACGCGAAAATTAAATAGTGCACATGTTATATTTAAAAGTATTTTTAAATTTTTATAAGTTTTATGTAATAGAACATATAATGTAATAAAAAGATTTAAATTATAATTATAATATTGTTTTATATAGATGGAAAAGAAAAAAAAAATGTACACCATTATTCCATAGAACACATATAACATGTTACATTAAGTTTAAATTATTACATAAGTTTAGAATTGTAGAATTTTTTTTTTCTTTCCAAAATGTAAATATAATGCCTATATTATTAGAAATTGAATTTTAAGGTAATCTTTTGAATATTTATCATATTTTTTTTATCGACCACATCTCTAAAGTCTAATGCCAATTTTGTTGGTATTTTTTAACTAAAAACTAAATAGTATGGCCCTAATAAACTAAAATTTCATACTTTTCAACCCAAAAATTAAGAAAATAAAAAATTTTGAGCTCAAAACTAAAAAATGCAACCTACAAAAAGAATTAATGTATGGCCCAATTAGTACAAAATTGACTAAAATTGACCAAAATAGACTGAATGGACTGAAGAAGAGGACTAAATGGATTGAAGTGGACCAACATAGACCGAAGTTGATTGAATGAACCAAACTGAACTGAAAATCTATGCTAATGTGGCTAAATAGAAGTATAACAATAATAAATACTACGCTTCAATTTTTATATATTATATAGATTTGTAAGAGTTATATACTAACTATAGTATTACTAAACAATAATTATGAATTTGTAAAAATATGCCTAATCTAGAAAATAAATCTAGAGCTCCTTTATATGAGATATTCAAACATGCCTTTCCTCTGTTGTATTTGTTGTATCCTCAATTATTATTATTTTTTTTTTTAAAAAAAATCCTTTTTTCCGTGGGTAATGATATATATAAGAGTACATGTGAAAAAAATCTCAATAATACATACACCAAATTAAGATGATAGCTGAATCTTTCAGGTTCCATAATGTCTGTTTTTTATTTTAAAATTTTGACAATTTTATTTTATTTTTAATGTTTTTAAGTATCAGATATCCTTTAATTGCTTTCTCTTAAATGAACTCTGATTTTCAGTGGCTTCTTTTTCTTGGTTGTCTTTTGCCATCGTGTTCTTTGCAATGAGATTTATTTCAGGTTGAATTACTTCTTGGTTAAGCATATTCAGATTGGGGCCATATCAGTGATGCCGTATCTGTTTACGCCCGCCTCACCTCTAGTCACCCAGATCACTTCCGTGGTTACTTAGCTAAGGTTCCTCTAATCCTCTCTCTCTCTCTCTCTCTCTCTCTCTCTCTCTCTCTCTCTCTCTCTCTCTCTCTCGTATTTATGTAATGAATGTACTTGCCAAATAGCTTGGAATGTTGGTTGATTTAGAACTAATGATGAAAATTATTTTTTACCAATACACCAGCATATCTCATCAAAATATGCCAATACCAGCTACGACATGTATATTCTAATGAACTGGACTTGCATATAAACTTTATTGGTATTATTCTTCTGCAGGGAATCATTTTGAAAGAAAACGGTAAAGTTGGAGATGCGGAGAGGATGTTTATTCAGGTGAGTATATGAATATTTATTGGCATATGCATGAATATGGAAATGTACGTGCACATATGTATGTATGCATCTATAATAGTGTCTTTGAAAATACGTATATGTATATTTATGTACCAATATACACGGGCGGAGCCAGAGGGGGACCAGGGGGCACCTGCCCCCCCCCCCCCCCTGAATCCCCCCAAAAAAAGTCCTCATATTTTCTATAAAGCAAACCATACCCCTAATATGGAATAAATAAATAAAATACACATTTTTATTTGAGAAAGTTTAAAAATGCAATAAATTTTCACAACACTCTTATTTTTAGTTGAGATGCATCTCAAAATAAATATATTTTACTTTTATTTTGACCAATGATATATTGATATTTTAATTTATTGTAAAAATATTGTGAGATTTTGTAGTATTACTCAAACATCTCCTCTCACTTTAAACAATGAGCCTGACACAAAATAAATACCACTGCCACCAAACCTGTTTAGACTTTTGACCAATTTGGCAAATTTCAATCCTTTTTCTTTTTACTTATCCAAATTTCTTTCCTTTCATTTCAATTTAACCACGTGGAACTCAAACTTTACACAAAATAATATTAATAATAATAATAATATCTTGTATGGCACTAAAGCAGTAAAACATCCATTATTTATTTCTCCATCATTTCTTGCATTTTCATAGTTTCAAAATTTGATTTTTATCCTAAATCCAAAATTTAAATAATTAGAAGAATAGAGAAAGAAAAGTTGAAATTTATTTTCTCAATTTATTTTGAGGAATCAAATTAAATGTCTAAACTTGATGTATATAGATTAATCTCTTACTTTGATGATTGATCGTCAGGAATGTTTTACAATTGTTTATTTATTTTACAATTATTTAAATTTTAATAGATTTTGTATGAAAATTATTGTTGTTTATAATTTTATTATTAATATCAATTAATAATTTTAGGCTCTTTTTTATTATTTTTTAATCTTGTTCCCCCTAAACTGAAATCTTAACTCTGCCACTGCCAATATACATATAATCATGTATGTGTCTATGTTCATATGGGCATTATTCTACCTCAATCGCACAAGTAATACCAGCAAGCTACAATAGGCACTACAGCTTTTTAAGTTTTGTGGATATATTCTTTTCTTTTCTTTCTTTATTAATGTTATGGTTTGTTTTTGTTATGTAATTGTGGATCCATGCTCACTATTTTCCAAGTATCTAATGGAGTCATGGTAAAAGAGTTGAGGTGATTATGGCTTATGTTGACAGGTAATGAGCATGCCTATGCATATATATTTTCTATTCCAGTCGATTTTTTTTTTTTTTTTTTTTTTTTTTCAACTCTCTTCTTTTGAACTAACCCGGGAGGACTTGGAGTTTAGAGCAACTCTTGAAGTGTTGGATTTTCCTAATTCGCAACTAAAATATTTTTAAGGGACTTTGATAGAATAATTGTATCTCAAATGCAAGGCCTCACGACTTTTGGACTCCTCTTTGTATTAGCGAGGTTGATTGGGTACAATTTGAAGTTTAAAACCATGGATCTCTTGGGGAAGGGGTCACCTCGTTCTGTATCTTTATATGTAATTGCAATGATTATCATGCTTGTGTAGAACCTTGGCACTTATATATTGTCTATATAGTATGTACACACACATGCACACATCAGCGATGTAAGCTAGTATCTATGGCTTATGTGCAGGCACGATTCTTTGCACCAGAGAAAGCTAAGGCACTTGTAGATCGATACTCAGTCAAGACAGTAACTGCTAATCTTAATGCCTATCAAGACAGTAACTGCTTTTGTTACTTCCTGTTTTTGTGCATGGTTCGTTTATAACTTTGTTAGGTTCTAAAGTTTAGGATTTTATGTATTTATAACTCTAATTTGTATTGTTGGCAAACCATGATCAAAACAATGTGTTTAGAAGTGTTTAAGTCTAGCTCAAAGTTGTGCGTCTGTGTAAAGTTGGAATCGAGTTAAAGCAGGAAAGGATTGTGCCTTTCGGCCTGGCTCGATCGATTGAAAGACATGCTCGATCGATCGAAGCTTGGGCAGAATGTTTTTCTGCAGATTCGTCCAACTCAGCCCTAAGTGTTTTAAAACGTTTTTAGGGTTTCTTATTTGTCCTAAGTATAAAAGGCAAACCCTAGCCACGTTTTAGTGTGGCTCATATTTGCGGTTTGTGTAAATCTCTTGTGAGATCTAGAGGAGCTTTCCTTTACACAAACTTAGGGTTTTCAAGGAGAAGATTTATCTACGCCTTGATGATCAATTCAGTTGCTGCCATTCAAGCTTAAAGAAAACACAAGCGAGTGTGCTTGTAGCTGGTGGTGAATTCAAGAAAGAAGGAGTCCGTGGATTCGGAGATTGCACGTGGTCGTGTCAGTAAGTTCTACTGGTTGGTAGCAATAAGAAGTTGAGCGTGGGGGCTTGTAAGTCTTATTGTATGAACTTCGATTCTTTCAAGATAGTGGATTCAAGTTTACCTTGAGGATAGTTAGGTCAAATCCTCCCCAGGTTTTTACTGGTTTGGTTTCCTGGGTGATCATATCTTGTGTTATTTATTTTCCGCTGCTTTGCATGATTTGATCTTTTATATTGTGATAACGTAGACTTGTTTAATTGGACTAAGTAACAACTTAGTTAATTACCTAGGTTTAATCAATTGTTTAAGGGGTCTAAAAACTATCAAGTGGTATCAGAGCGGGTAGCTCTTTTGTTGTTGATCCTTTGATCACTGAGCTAATCCTTGACCCCTGTTGTCATGGAACACGGACACTCTCTAGTTATTCCTCCTCACTTTGATGGGAATAATTATACTTACTGGAAAGTAAGGATGAAAGCATTCCTGAAATCCATTGATGAGAGGGTGTGGAACTCCGTTGAATACGGATGGGAGAAGCCCACTACTCCTGTTAGTGAGTGGGAAACTTCTCAAAAAGAAGCAGCTTCGTTTAATAGCAAGGCTATGAATGTGATTTTTAACGCTGTTTCTATGGAGGAATTTAAGAGAATCTCTAATGTTGAGATCGCTCATACTACTTGGAATATCCTCCAGACTATGCATGAAGGCACAAAGGCTGTCAAAATAAATAAATTGTAGCAATTGACTTCTAAATTTGAAAGCATTAGGATGTCTGATGATGAATCTTTTGATGAATTCTATGCTAAATTGAATTATATTGTTAATTCTGCTTTTAACTTGGGTGAAAGCTATGATTAACCTAAAATTGTTAGGAAGATTCTTAGATCTTTGACTGAAGACTTTAGACCCAAGGTGACTGTCATTACTGAAAGCAAGGATGTGGACTCCATCCCTGTTGATGAACTTGTAGGATCTCTTCAACCCTATGAGTTGGATCTATCCAAAACTACCAAATCCAAATCAATGGCTCTTAAGTCAGTTGATGATGTTGAAGGTGGTGGATTTGATGATGAGCTCTCTGCTACAGAGATTGTCTACCTTGCCAAGAACTTTAGAAACTTTCTCAGGAATAGCAATAGAAAGGCAAGAGGCACAAACACTGCTAAACCTAGAAATTTTAGGAAGCATGATCCCACTAAGGCTAACAACAATGATAAACCTAGAGAAAGAGTAGGTCAATCTTCCAATAATTCCTTGGGCTCTCAGTGTTTTGGATATCAAGAGTATGGACACATGAAATCTGAATGTCCAACCTATTTAAAGTCTAAGGGTAAGGCTATGACTGTAACTCTTAGTGATGGTGAAGTTTCTGATAATGAGTCTGATTGTGATGAGGATGGAAATTTCATTACTTTCACCGCTACTGCTGTAGTTGATGAGAGCATATCTGTTGAAGAGAACCCTTCTGATGGGGAACTCTCTAAAGATGCAGATTTTCAAGAGGCCTATAATAAACTTTGCAAAGTTGCTGCAAAAGATGTTATGAATGTTGAACTTGGCCTGAAGAAAATTGAATCTCTTGAGCTTGAAAAGAAAAATTTGCTTGTTAAACTGTTTGATGCTAATGATCTTTTGAACAATGTGAAAACTGAAAATATGCTTTTCCTTGATAAAGTTAAATCTTTGGAACTTGATTTATCTGTTGCTAGATCTGCTAGTTCTAAACTTGATCAAATACTGAGTGTTCAAAAGTCTTCTTCTGACAAAATTGGATTAGGTTATGTTGATAGCATCTCTGTGTCCTCTCCCCATTCCACAAAGTTTGTTCCTTCATCTTCTTCTTCTGAACCTTCAGTGAGTGAGATAGTGAATGAAACTGTCAAACCCCCTGTGAGTGAAGTTGTTAAACCCTTAGAAGGTTCATCATCTAGGAAGATTAGGGTTGATCTGAAAGAGTCTAAGTCTAAGAAGCCTACCCTATCTAAGGACAAGACACATGATAAGCCTGCATGGGTTTGGCACTTTTGTGGAAAGTCTGGACACATCCGTCCAAACTGCTACAAGCTGCAAGCTGCTAAGAGAGCAAACAAACCAAAAGTACCTGTACCTCAAGCACTTGATCCTATGGTACTTATTGGTGATTTGGTAAAGGCTTTAAACCTTTATTCCAATCCCGGAGTTGGTAATCATTCTCATGAGAATAAGAACTCCAATGCTCGTGTTGCATCTAAAAGGTTTTGGATGCAAAAGACTCGATCTAACTGAGTCTTTCTGACATGGTCCTTATGCTTCATTGCTCTACCCTTTGTGACCATTGTTCTTTGGTTTTGTTTTGTTTTTTTTGTTTTTGTTTTTAGAATTTGCATTGCATAACATTCATGCATTTCATTCTAGGTGTTTTTTTTAATAATAATAATAATTCAAAAAAAAAAAAAAAAAAAAAGGAAGCACATTTTGTTTTGTACTATTCTTCTTGGTTTTTGTGAACAAGGTTGGTCAATTTATTTTCACATAACATGTCTTTTGTACCTTGTTTAGTTTTGATGAGCTTATTTATTGCACTTTACTAGTTGAAACTTTGTAGTGCATGTTGAGTGGGGAAGATGTTTATGGTTTTTGATTACTATGTCTTAATCTTGAAGTTACATGTTTTTAAATGTTTGACTTGAACTTTTAGAGAAATGCATAAATAACCATCTCACCACTGTTTACTAGCCAATCATGAACACCTTAGTGCATATCATAAGATTTTGTACTCGAGAAAGTGTAGCACATGCACAAAAAGAACATAAGGTGAAGCCTCGGGTTAAATTGCTTAATTCTTAAAATCAAAATTGGTGTGTACTATTAGGCTTGATGCCAAACTCACATAACTTAAAATTGGTATGTATATTATGAGGCATAAATATAAGAAACTTACATGATTGCAAGTTTATGATCTAGGAGATGTGGGAGTTATATGATATAACTCTTTAGGTGATAGTCTCTTTTAAATTCTTTGTGATGAATTTTGTAGACTTTGTGATTGATTGTTATTCACATATCACCTCACATGTATCTCAAGCTTTTGCTAATTGCACACACTACACAAGTTACTCTTTGCTAAACATTGTACATGTTATTGTGTGTGTTTATGGTCTGACCAACCAAGTTTTTCAAATACTTTGAATTTTGTGCAAAATTAATTTGTTGCTTGAAAAATTGTGGAGAATGCAAGAAATTTTGTTTTTGGGACTTTGGGCTTAAAATTCTTGTTTTGAAAATCATATTATCCCATACTCATGCATTTTTGTTCTTAAATTTCAATGTTTTGAGTTAAATCAAATTGTTTTTCAAAAATTGTGTTTTTCCTCAAAAATATGGTGAGCCTCTGCCTATTTCGATCGATCCATTCTGTTTTTCGATCAATCGAAAATTTTTAAATTTGATAGAGAGAGTCTCTATCTGTTTCAATCGATCAAGACTGATTTTCGATCGATCGAAACTCGTGAATCAGGTTTTTTTAAAAGACATATTGGACTTTTTCAAAGTCACTTTTTCAAATAGTTTTTCAAATTTTCTCTCTCTCCGCATTGGCTCTAGGCTCCACCATCAATTTTTTGTCGTTTTTCTTCAAGATTTTTGCAAGGTTTTTGTCCTTGAAGGCCAATAAGTCTCTTTTGCCCTTCCTTTTCCATTTTATTTCATGATTTCATGCATTTTTCATGCATTATAATGGATATTTTCGGCACTTTCAAAATATTGGGGTTTTTGATGATTCGAACCTATTTTGGTGAAATTGATCAATGGGTTTTTGTTCTATGATGCTATAATGATGTTCCTTATAGTTTAATTTGATCAATTTTGTGATTTTTGAAAAATTGGAAATTCTAGGGTTTTGAATTTGATCCGAATTGGGGATTCTGTCTAATTGGGTTAAATTGATGAAATTGGCTTATCAAATTGTTGTATTTGGTCATTATTTTTGTTATTCTATCATGTGTGATGATCGATTCGTCAATATTTTTCAAATTGATCAAGTGGTTTTCCAAATTTTGGGGTTTTTGTGTTAAAACCTTAATGTTCAAGCCAATTTTGTGAATTTGAACCTTTTGGACTTAATTCACTGCATTAGAACATGCATCATGTCATTTAACTTGTTCATGCATCATATAGATTTTTATTCTATATTCTGTTTTTGTGCTAACTTGTAGTTTGCCCTTGGTTTTGATTTTTTTTTTTTTTTTTTTTTTTTTTTTTTTTTTTTTTTGTGTTGGTCCTTATCCTAGCACCATGCCTAGGAAAACTAAAGCCCACAGGACCACTACCACTTCCTCTGAGTCTCCCACTAGGGTTGAGTTGTTTAAGAATGATAAGTGTAGAGAAGCCTTTGACTCCTTGAACTGTAAGCGTAAGATTTGGGCTGAGCGAGCTGTTGTGTTGGATGAGCTTGATCCGACCATTAGGGCCAATTTTGAGTCTAGAGGTTGGTTGCCTCTCTTAGAGATAGATCATCCACCCCCGACCACCCTGATTAGAGAGTTCTTCTCGAATCTCTCTTGCCACATCTATGATTCCAACACCCTTGTTAGGAGTTGGATACGAGGTGTAGAGTTCACCATTACCCCTCGGGTAGTGGCTGAGGCTCTTGGGGTGCTGGTTGTTCGGGATGCTGACTATCCCTATGATAAGTTACCCTCATTAGATATTGTCATGTCTTACATCACTGGGTCATCTATCCAGTGGGGTTCTGATCCTCGGATCACGTCCGCTGAGCTTACCGAGACGGCCTATCTCTTCTTTAGGATAGCGTGTCATTCCTTGTGGCCTATTTCTCACTTCCACACCATCCCTTTAGAGCGATGTGTGTTTTTGTATGCCTTTGTTTCAGGAGCGTCTATCAGTTTTCCTCACTTGTTCCTTCGTTCTTTGAACGAGGTTCATAGGAGTTCTACTGTAGGGCATGCGCTGATTCATCCTATTTTTATTCATAGGATTTTGCTCTTCTTAGGTCTAGATGGTTTTCCGTCTGGTGAGCATGTTCATGTGATTGCTCCCATAGGTGCCACCTTTCTTCGTCAGAGGGCTGCTCAGTTGAGAGTTGCTCCTTCTCGTACTAGAGGTGCGTCATCTAGTGGTGTTCTCCCTCCTCCCTCTTCTACAGGTACTACTGCTGCTGAGACTTCAGGTGTTGCTGCTGATGCTGATGTTCCTCCACCGACTGCTTCGGATGATTTAGACATTCGCCGCACGTTGGATCATGTCTTGACCGTTCAGGCGGCTCAAGGACAGATTTTGGTGGACGTACTCGATGAGATCCGTGCCTTGCGTGCGGAGTTGGCGCAGTTTAGACCACCTCCCTTTTGATGATGGATATCTTATTTGCCCTTTGGCATTCCGTCACAAAAAGGGGGAGTACTTTGTAGAGTTTTTGCTTTCAGGGGGAGTTTATTTGTTTTTGGTTGGCGCTTGTGGAGTTTAGATTGTATCTAAGTGCTTCACTTTGTACTTACATTTTTAGCTCTTACCTTGATTTTTATGGGATATTCATGTTAGGGGGAGTTTTATGTTTTGTTGGTACTTTATTTGTTTCTTGTTTCAAACTGCTTATTGATTTATATTTATGAGTTATTCATTAATATATGTCTTTATTTGTATGTTGTTTGAAATCAAGAAGTTATTTTGTTTACTTGTATTGTTTCCACACATGCGGTTATGCATTTTGTTTAGTGTTTCAGGAAATATACAGGTTGATTCAATTGAGCTGCTGTCTACACTTGCAACTAATGGATAGTAGTTAGGATTGAATTTGTTTTATGAGCATTATTTTGTAAAGGGCTTTTTATTTTGTAAACTTTGAGCTTCTAGTTGTGTTTTGTCATGAATTGCCAAAGGCGGAGTTTGTTAGGTTCTAAAGTTTAGGATTTTATGTATTTAGAACTCTAATTTGTATTGTTGGCAAACCATGATCAAAACAATGTGTTTAGAAGTGTTTAAGTCTAGCTCAAAGTTATGCGTCTGTGTAAAGCAGGAAAGGATTGTGCCTTTCGGCTTGGCTCGATCGATCAAAAGACAGGCTCGATCGATCGAAACTCGGGCATAATGTTTTTCTGCAGATTCGTCCAACTCAGCCCTAAGTGTTTTAAAATGTTTTTAAGGTTTCTTATTTGTCCTAAGTATAAAAGGCAAACCCTAGCCACGTTTTAGTGTGGCTCATATTTGCGGTTTGTGTAAATCTCTTGTGAGATCTAGAGGAGCTTTCCTTTACACAAACTTAGGGTTTTCCGGAGAAGATTTATCTACACCTTGATGATCAATTCAGTTGCTGCCATTGAAACTTAAAGAAAACACAAGCGGGTGTGCTTGTAGCTGGTGGTGAATCCAAGAAAGAAGGAGTCCGTGGATTCAGAACTTGCACGTGGTCGTGTCAGTAAGTTCTACTGGTTGATAGCAATAAGAAGTCGAGCGTGGGAGCTTGTAAGTCTTATTGTATGAACTTCGATTCTTTCAAAATAGTGGATTCAAGTTTACCTTGAGGATAGTTAGGTCAAATCCTCCCCAAGTTTTTACCGGTTTGGTTTCCTGGGTGATCATATCTTGTGTTATTTATTTTCCGCTACTTTGCATGATTTGATCTTTTATATTGTGATAACCTAGACTTGTTTAATTGGACTAAGTAACAACTTGGCTAATTACCTAGGTTTAATCAATTGTTTAAGGGGTCTAAAAACTATCAAACTTAATCTTGATGTTGTTCCATATCAACTTTTGGACTATGTATATAGGTCCAAAATTTTCATAGGTTAATTTAGTTCAGTGTCTCTAGATTGTATGTACATGTATAAGGATTGGCTGATGAGGATAAGGCCATTACCCTGATTTTCCATATGTAATTTACAAAATTAAATAAATCAATAGAATACGAAATTTATTTGTTATTATGATGAGGATCGAAAGAACTGAAAGATGAACATTATGTTAGCACCAGCACTTTATTCATTTATTTTCCTGGTGCTAACCATCAGAGCTATTTCATGCCAGTCTTCCTAAAATGATCCTTCGCATGTAGCTCGGCATCACATATTTTGATTGCATAAATGCCTCTTAAAGAATTAAAGCCAAAAATTTACTTAAGTTTATGACAAATGTGCCAAAAACTAAAAAAAATGGAAATAGAGGGCTTTGCTGGATACATGTGGGAAATATTACCAAAATAAGCCAGTAAAATATTTCCTCACTATTGTGCTCCAGTCTCAAGTCAACATTCTTAGGCCTTTTAGGAAGGGGATTGACAATGGTACTTAGGCCTAAGCCTCTGCAATTTGCAGTAGTTATCTAATGTATCATGAATCATCTCTCTTGCAGTGTGGGTTCCACAGTTGTGGGATTGCACATTCTAACATAGAATTTTGCCTTGCTTAGTTTGTTTCTATGTAAGAATTGCATGATCTAGCATTTCCAACTCTTTCACTCCGGACGTGGATAAATGGATTCATAAATCATCTCTCATTATTCTGTTTAGCAATGATCAGTAAGAGATAAAAAAGGACAAGGATTCTCCAACTGTGATTTATAGTATGTAAATAGAATCTCCTACTAAATTCTCCATTTGTAATTTCAGGGTTAGGTAATTACATACATATCTTTTATCAAAGTCATCAACAAAGCCAATTTCACAATTTTTCATTTGTGATTGGATATTATAACAACCAACTGAAACTTCCTGAATATATTCACACCATTTTTACAAATGCTTGATTTGTTTTGTTTTTTTTCCCCCTCTCAAAGGCACTCATCTTGTAACAAGTGTACTTGATTACTCAACTGCCAGTAAAAGTTTTGTGCACTGGGTATTACCTGTATCTTTGCAAACTAAACCTCGTAATAAGTAAGAGAGTGCATAAGCTATTTTGTGTCCTTGTGTACAGCAACTCCTCCTACGAAACCATTCTTGTGGCTTCCCTACAGGTCTCCACTATCTGAAAGTCTTGGAATTGCAGTGGACATGTCAACAATGAGGGGAGTCTTAGAAAGCATGCATATTACGTAGACAAAACCAACTCATAGATTTTAGCATACACTAGGGTTGCATATGGATTTGAGGATTTAAAATCAATAGATTGGAAAAAAAATTACCAGTATAAATTATTTAATATGAATTTTAACAATATGATTAGATTTGAATTTTGAGGATTTTGATCCAATAAAAACACTAGTGTTATGAATTTGAAATGACATCTTACACTTAAATCATTTTAAATCTACATATTGATCAGACAAATCTACTTATTAGTATTTTAGGTCTAATCATTTCAAATTTTCACATAATAGACTTTTTCATTATGTAAGTAGAAGGGGGGAAAAGAAGAAGAAAAAAAAAAAGAAAGGTGCTTGGATTGTAGTTAAAATGGATAGAACATGTATAATATGTTAGAAACGTATCAGGTTGGTGATGAATGTATAACCTTCGTTTTAGTTCAAATTTTAATATGAACAATTGACTCAAGTCAATATCAGGTAAAAATAAAGATAGCTTCAGAATTAAAATACTCAAATTCTATCACCAGTAAGAAGGTAAACGTACCTGATTAGTTATCAGGCAGCTTTCTTACCCATTTATTTGTAACAACACTTCTCCCAGTTGTGTGCTTCGAATTAATTCTGAAAATCATTGATTGGAAAAACAAACAGTAAGTAAGGAAAAAAAAAAACCATGACTAATCTCATAATTTGCAAAATAGACATAGGGTTACAAATGTTACTTTAGAGGAGAAATGAGTTCAGCAGGAATCCTGATTCTGGTGGTAGTTCAGATTGTGTCACAAATTAGGAACAATATATATATAATGACAAAGCTGTTAAGAAAATAAATTGGAAAAACTACACCAATTTCCCTTGTGAATGATGACCCCTAAAGTTTCATTAAAATGAGTAAATGACAGTCCAGGTTTGACCATGGTTCATACCAAGTCAAAGGAAAGAAAATAATATTTATCAGGACATAATTTCAAGTTCTCTGTAGGGATTTCTTCAAACATGAGGGTCACATTATATGATTTTTGCATAGCAGAATATGCTAGTCACCTAAAGCAAAGCAGAACATGCTGTTACTGTATTTAATTAATACCATACTGCAACAGGATGGATAACTCCCATTTGACAATCTAAGTTCATATTTAAATTGAATAAAAACTAAAAACTTCCCTATGCTCTTCATTTAGAGCTATTCTAAAGTAGACAAATTAATTAGTTGGATAATTACTGATGTTACTCACACATTAGTTGTAGATGATGATTCTGACTCATCCCTCAGACTAAGTGAAGCTAATGGTTCCGAAAGGGACAATACAGGATCAGCTTCAGGACTTGAGTTGACTGGCCATCTCATTGGAACAACTAAACACCTGTAGCAAATAAAATGGTGTTAGGTCTCCATGAAGGAAATATTGTTATTTTTTATATATATATTTTTAAAAAATCGACTTCCTTTCCCCCACCCTACGGGCTTAAGTTAAGTCACATCTTCTGGAACAATTCCCTTGTCTAAATAGTGATTTATGTCAATATAGTTGCCCATTTGGTATAGTTTAATTACTGCTTTTTGAAAATAAGATTGTTCAAAGAAATTGTACATTAAAAAAAAAAAAAAAAAAAAAAGTGAAGTTCAAAAGGCTATACTATAAAAAAGCATGATTTGAAAAAGTTTTACCAAACAGGCACTAGATCCTCTCTCTCTCTCTATCTAGATATGTATATATGTATGTGTATATGCATTAAAAGTCTAGTTGAGAGATTCCTTTGGCTAAGTTCACTTGATTAAATGCTTTATCATAAGGCATATTGTATCATGTTGTTTTCAACCAGAAAATTTAATCAAAAACTTAACCATAATACTAGCCGTCTTTATTGCCCTGGTGGTTAGTCATATGTGTTGCAGTTAATCCCACTGTCAAAGGTTCAAAGATGGTAGAGAGAAAAAGAAAGCACTTCCCCAATTTAGCTTCAAAAATGACATTTTTCACAATCAAGGACAAAATTGAATAACAGTTAGTTGATAAGAATGAATTAAGACAGGATGCATACCCACTGAGGCTTTTGTGTTTGCAGTGATTTATCTTTTCCAAAGTATAATTCTCAAATAGGACATCAAGTTGATTTGCTAGTTTTGGCATTTCAGATAATGGCAAAATGTCCCAGACCTTCAGAATCTGAATGTAGTTCGAATTTTCCTTGAGAATGTCTACAGTCCAAACTAGATGCAGCAACCCTTTGACCTTGTACTGCTCTAATAATTGGGAAGAAGCTCCACGATGGACATAGAGATTTTTCTTGCTTTGAGGTTGACGCCAACCATTTGCAAGATTTTCCAATAAAGTAAGTACTTTTGTACAAGTCTCAGCATCTTTAAGTCTTGACATAGATTTCAAAAAATCTTTGCTGAAGGAGACCTATATCAGACAATAAAATGAGGGTCAACCAATTAATGTTTGAAACTGATGACAACACATCTTTACAAGTTAATGTATCATTACAACTATTAGAAGAAAAAAAATCAGCATACCATCCATCTAGCTTTTCTGAACAGAAAAGAATCCACGTTGAGTAAAATGTGCATTTGGTTACATCCAACCAAGGCAACTGTAATAGCCTGAGCCAAACCCTTGTCTTCATGGGCATTGTAGAAGCACCTCCGTTTCTTGGCATCAATGACTAATTCCTTCCAAATAGTGTTCCTTTTAGTTAAAGTTGCTTCATTTCCCAATATCCAAAGGCAATACCTGCAAAGTGAGACCATGCCTATTAATTGCAAAACCACTAGAGCCTCAAGACATGTTTTCTCTGCACCATAGTGAAATCTATACTTTATACATTATCTGTTACCTGGCACGAGTTAGAGCCACATTTGTTCTTTGATGATTTTTAATAAAACCAACTATTCCATTCTTATTACATCTGACAGTTGAGATAATTATCACATCCTCCTCACCACCCTGGAACCCATCAACAGAGCGAACACTAATAGAGAAGTCATCATTAGAATCTGCATTGTAGTTTTTCACCTTCTCTCCGATTGCAAAAACTTGAGCCTTGTACGGTGAGATGATACCAACTCTAACCTTCTTCTTTGTGCGAACTGATTCTTTAGGAGTGAAAGGAGAAACAAAAGAAATTGAGATTTATGGAACACAATTACTTATTGATGATCAGGCTAACCAAAACTAACCTTCCTAGCAAAACATTTTACCAAAATTGAGACTAGGGTTATTTGCTATTTTATACATACCTTTGCAAAGGCTTGAAACTATCTCAGATGCCACAGTCGCCTCAACCATATTTTGCGGGTTATGGCTGTTATCAAATTCCTCTTTTCCATGTGCTACATTTATAAAAGAGTAGGAACCATACATCTTCCCCTGAAGGAAACGCCTCTTGTAGCTTCTTCCTTTGACATTGTGGCCATCCAAAATATGATTTTCATAGAACATCCTATTTGGGAATAAGCTTATGGATGGATGCATCCTATACTGGACATTTAGAATGTGTTTCTTGTGTCCTATCAATACCAGCCTTTGGAACAAACTTCTTCCAAATTCAGCTTCCTCAGAAATCTAGTAATAAAAAAATTTAAGGATGTTACATTGATAATTCAAAACAAGAAAAGAAGAAGAAAATAACCATAATCTATAATAATAAAACTTTAAACCTTGCTTTTAACCATCGCAGGCAGTTGACGTTCATCCCCAATGAGAATAGCATGGCGGAGGCCAGGAAGTTGTAAAGGAATGGTTGATTCACATTCCTTAAGCTGAGCAGCTTCATCTATAACCAGTAGTTCCAGATCAGTCTTTACTTCATGAACTTTGGCAGAGCTTGATACAGTGCAGAAATTCAGACAAGAATTTTGCAGGCAGAATTTTTTTATAGCATACTTGCTTTTAAAATTTGAAACATGGAATTTTTGAGGAAGTGATCTGAGGATAAGAAGGCACTCATTTCTCACAATACTCAATTCCCTTAAGTGACCAAGTCCGCTTCCTACATTTTTTCTGAAGACTTTCTCTAATAACCCTTTATCAGTAACAGTAACAGCACACAACAAAGTTTCAAGAGATTTGAGAAGATCAAGAGCTTTGATCATCTTCTTTACCACTTCTAATGAAATAAAAGAAGTAGGTAAGTGTGTATATAAATTTTCCATAAAAAATGTCAGACGCTTTGAAATGCAGTTGAATCTCTTCTGTACGAATTCCTCAAATGTCAAAGGGTTATCACATTCATTGGCTACCTGTCCTTCATTTTTCTTGTCTTGGGAAGAACTATCCTCCCTTTTTTTTTCCTCATGCTCTAAGCCCTTTTCTTTCCACGAACGCACTTTCTCCTTCTGTTTTTTCTTGTTTTTGTTTTCATTTAAGGTTTGGAAGATAACTTTCGTCAGATTTTTCCTGCTCTTCTTGTCTTTGGAGGATTGATCATCAACCTCCTTCCCTTGATTCCTATCTATCCCTTTATTTTTAGATTTTCCTTCATTTATATTCTCCTCATGGTCTTCCACTCTTCTATTTTTCAAGTACAAATGATATTGCTGTTTAGGTTCGTTGAGCAAAGTAATCATTGATAGTAAAGTATCTTTCCAACCAGTTGATGAAAGAAGGCATTCATATAGTATAGTAACTCGGTTATCAAGGAATACATCAAGAAGGTCATGATGATCATCAATCTTCATCCGCTTCCCATTCCCAAATAAAAGTATATCTCCAAGCCCATAAGTATCATATTCAAGTGAGTCTGTCACATTCTTTAGAAGCCGCTGGGTCACTTCCAAAACTGCAGTATTCGTCGGGGCACAAGTAAGAGTTCTGCATTTCATTCTAAGTAGACAGAATAGTACATAACCAACTGTCTTGGTTTTCCCAGTTCCCGGAGGACCCCATATTAGTTTGACATTATTCTGATGATTGCATTTCCTAGTTTCTAAACAGCTAAGAACTGCATCTTTCTGGGAGTCATTTAAATCAGAAGAGCAGATTCTGGACCTCACATCTGCATAGGTAGCACTGCAATTGTTTTCAGAAATGCACGAAGTACAAATTTTAGCTTCCTACAAGAAATTAAAAAAAAAAAAGTTGCTGAGAATTATTTCCAAAAACATTAAATATGCAACACTAAAGTAAACTAGAATTAAAATTCTTACAGCAGAGTTTGGTTGCTGCACTTTTTCAATGATATCTAAGTTTTTTCCTTCCAGCTGAGAGTTCAATGCTCTCCATATACGGATATTTGTGGTCATGTTTATCAGGCAAATAGCATAAAGAGTTTCCCTCTTCTTGTTCTCTGGTTCTTCAGCCAAGATGGGCTCTGAGGCTAATATTGTAAGAATTTTGTCGTCTTTCACCCTTTGAACAAAAGCAACAATAAAGGGTCTGTTGGGTCTGTCTAAATCCTTGTATTTTGATCTTACATTTGTCAAGGCAATGATGTCTCCAACCATAGGTTCATATCCCCCATTCTTCTGCAATCCACTCACACTTTTAAGTGTAATACGGTAAAAAAAGTCTTTGGGTGGTTTAAAATTCTTGGTTTGTTTGAATGACGATATTTCACACCTAGGCGCTAGATGCAGTGTTGACATGCTTGATAACAAGTCAGCATGTGTTTCCTCAATAAGTGGATAAGTGAATGAATTCATGTATTCTGTTGTTGAGGAAAATTTAAGTGGGATCTGTCTCACCTGTTAGTGAATCATTTCAGGGTTAGGACTGCAATTTTCATGAGAGGAAAGTTAAGTACGTGTACAAGTGTGATCAACATGATTTTAACATAATTGCGAGGCTCTGTATCTCTGCTAGGAAATGGGAACATAAAGAAATAATATGTAACCGCATCCAAATTATCATCAAATTTTGTGCCAGCTGTTCTAAGTATGTAGATAAATCAAATCACAATATAGGAACTCTGTATTTGATGTTATACACTATTTAATCATAACAAGTTCTAGGTTTTCCCAATAGTTGCATGAGAAGATATAAGGAAAAAAAAAACTTAACCTACAAATGTGAAATTAATGTTACGCCAACTTGACAACATACTTTCTATTGGTGTACAAAAAAATAAAATAAATTAATGATTAATACCCCATTTGGTCAGATGTGATATTCATCTTGTCATCCTCATATTTTTTGACATTTGGCTAACTAAAAAACTTTAATGAAATCAATAATACTCTACAATCTGGTGTGGTGAGAAGGCCAATTTGATCAGATGTTACAACTTAATTTCTTACAATGAGGAGGGTGGTGAGAGCTTTATGGTGGACAAACCTGGTTTTTGTAAAGATTCTCATTGTGAACATCTTCGATAGACCAAGAGAGTACCAAATCTATTAAGCGTCGACCTGGAACTTCTTTCTTCTTCACCGCAGTCTTCTCCATTCTGTCAGTTCCTTCTTCTACTCTGTATAGTCAGTCAATGGCCAAAATGTCATACACCCTTCAAAATAGAGATCATGAAGGTTAGCTTAGCATCAAAGGAACCAACTTGAAAGAAGTTACCCTATGGAAAGACCAACATAGAGGCTATTATGAAAGAAAGAAAAAGTGAGATTCCTAACATATATGCTTTTGGCTTATATGAGTTTCCATAACTTCCTTGTAAAGGTTAGAAAAAGCATATGAACGCACACAACATGATTAAAAGAAAAACGTTAGAAAAGAATAAAAAATAGAAGAAAGTGTAAAAGAAAAGAAGACATTGACTTGAAGTCAAATGAAAGTGACCCAAGTGGGTATGCAAATTCCCTTTGCTTCCTGCCTTCTTCCTTAATCCTTGCACAAACGGTATTTGATTCTCTGTACATACATGCAACTACCATGCAACAGTGCAATACTCTTGTATGAACGCCCCAAATTTTGTAACTAACAGTAACATACATTATACACACTAGTTGCAGACCCACGCATTACGCGTGATAATATTATTGTTTTAGTATGATATTTTATATATATATATATATATATATAATTATGTTAACCTAAGTAACTGTTTTCTTGTTTATAGTTTACTTGTAATCAAAATGAAAATTTTAAATAAAAATTTTATATTGGCTTCGCTACCTTTTAATTAAGCTATAATATTATTAAATTTGTTTGATCAACATACTAATTTGTATTCTAATATTACTAAAATGTTTTTCTTATATATAATTTTATTAGTATGCTTGTATTTATATATTGATTGATTTGTTTGAGCATGCTGTATAATTGTTGTTGAGTGGTATAACTTGAATAGTTGAGTGTGAGTTGTATCTTGATCTCTTTTGCAGCTCTAGTGTACAAATATACAATGTATACATAGATGATGAACGGAATAATGATGATTAGGACGGTGGTTATAAGAACCTTAGAATGAGAATAATTAAAAAGTTCACTTCACTTTAATAATTATCTTGCTTTTGGATTTCATATTTTAGTTAGCTAGTTTCATTTGATAACTTATTTTGGATTTTAAACTTGGAACTTGAAAAATATTTCCATGTGTTAATAAATATTTTGGTACTTAGTTGCTAATTAAACATTTATTGAACTTTTTAGATACATTGGGTCAAAACTTAAATATATTTGTTTCATTAGTATAGACGTAGCAATGTATGACATGCAAATTGCATCATATGATGCAAATCTTTTTTTTTTTTTTTGGTTAAATTCAAAAGTTACATGATTATTCAACGTACAAAATCATTATCAATGTGTGAAAATATGTAGGATTTTACAATCTATGATTCGATCTTATGATCCATAATCCTATCTACCTCTCACAATCCTAAGTAAGATCCTGATTTTAACAACCTTGGTTAGATGATATATATATATATATATATAAAATCTGCTATTCAAATTAAGAATTCTCCGTCCTATGTTACTCTTTAAAGATATTATTAGCTATATAGATGGTACTTTTGGTTTATGAGACAAGATTAACAAAACGATTTTTTTATATAATTATATCTAGATGATATTGCAATGTCATGATGGATAAGTTGGTCTTATTTTACTATGTAATCTAAGTAATCATGTATCTTATGAATTTGAAGAGTTATATATTGCAAGATGTATTCATATGTTCATATGATGAAAAAAAAATTCATTTTATATTTCCAATTTATGATATATGATTTATTGATTGTGAGAAAAAAAGAGATGTCGATCTATGTTGTGGAGAAAAATATACCTATAAGAGTTGATTCGCATACATATATATAGTATAGATGGTTATAAGTTAGTATAATAGTTCTCACACTATAAAATAAAAGATAACTTTTATTATTGTATTGTGTTTTCATACATATCTTACTATATATAATATCCTACTGCAAAATATATTATGTTACACTACAAAAAACTCTAATTTAAAACATTATTTCAAATAACACATATTGACTTTTAAAAAATATACAATCTAATATATTAATTCCATAATAATAATTGAACATATGGAGGATGTGGTTGAATTTAAATGTTGAATAAAATAATATGAGAAGAAAAAAAGTAAAAATAAAAAATATAACAATAAATACCAAATTAATTATCTATAAATAAACACCAAATTATCCAAATCATGCTATGTAATTTAATAATATTACATTTTTATATACTATCTTTAATTCTTTACAATGCAATATGATAAAATTTAAGAATCGAAGTGAACCCAAAAAAAAAAAAAAAAAAAAGGGAGAAATAAAATTTTTTGTGAAGAAATATTATGCATATAAGGGAAGAGAGAAGAGAGAATGTCAAATTTATAGTAAAAGGATAATAATAAGAAGAAACAAAATAAAGGAAGATAAAGAGAAAGATGAAAAGTGATATTAAGATAGAAGGTAGTGGGGAGATGAAAAGGTAAAGGGAATGAGAAAGGTTAGAGAAATTGTAAATGTTAAAATATTATATGTTTGATTTTTTTAAATAAAAAAGAGAAAATATAAATAATTTAATTATAGGGAGGATATGGCTGAGTTTAAATATTTAATAAAATAAGATGATAAGAAAAAAAAAAGGTAAAAAAAAAGAAAGATATAACAATAAACACCAAATTACCCAAATCATGTTATGTAATAGTACAATATATATTATCTTTAATTTTTTATAACGCAATAGGATAGCATCTAACAATAAAAAAAAAATATAAAAAAAACAAAAAAAAAACTTAAAACACAAAACTAAATCACATCAACCCAAAGTAGAGTTATGCGAACACAAAAAATTATCAACTTAAAGCAGAGATGTAGGAAAAATAAAAAAATATTCAAAAAAAAAAGTATATATATATATATATATAGAGAGAGAGAGAGAGAGAGAGAGAGAGAGAGAGAGAGAAACATTTTTGTGAGGGAAAACTATGCAAAGATTGGAAGAAAGAATGACAAATTTATAGTAAGATGGTGTGAATATGAAGAGACAAAATAAAGGTGTAGACACTTGATTTTGCACCCATGATTTAATTAAGGAGAATGACTCGAATGACCATCCATGTACCCCCAAAATCATTATTGTGCCACATGCGTCAAATTGTTCTTGCATTACATACATCAATTTGTTCTTGCATTACATGCATCATGTCATTTATTACACATCATGGAAATGATCTTGAGATTCTAACGGTCGCAACGATATGTCCAATTTCTAAGTTGAACCATTAGATTGAAAAATATCGCATGATCAAGTTTGCACGGTCAGCATGCATGGTGTTTAGGAAGAGTCTACTACACATGATTAATTTAAATTAATTCTGATTGGTTAAACAATTAAAATTAATTAAATAATTTTGTGATTGGTTGATAATTAGTGTTTAAGATAGGAATGCATGCATAGGAATAAAAAGGGTGATTGGATAACAATAAAATTTTGGATAATCTGAACTTTATTAAGATCTAAGGGATTTATCCACAAGATAATTGTTCTTAAAAAGCCTGAATTATCTAGAAAAGAGATAAAGAATCATAGATGGAGGATGAAAACACGTCTAGATACAAGAATCAATCAAAAACCCCTAGAAAAAGAGTTCAAATGGCACCCAAACACGAAAGCGCGTTCGGCCTCCAAGAGCCAATTTGGCACATTTGGAATGCTGAACGGCACTCTAAAAGTGCTGAATTGCACTTGGTTGGGCTTTGGCCCAATGGCCTTCAAGTGACAATAATGCACACCCTTTTTGACCTTTTCGCAAAAGGATGCGTCCAAATTCAAACCCTAGTTGTCCATACCTATTTTTTAGAATCCTTTGACCTCTATAAATAGAGACTAAACCTCATAATTCAACGTTTTTGGCTACACTCTGAGAGGCATACATTTTAGGTTCTCAAATCACCCATATTTTCTGATCCCTTCTCTAAGTGTTGCTGCCTAAATTAGGGTTTTTAGGTTTCAAAGAGAATCAAACAAATTTCTTTGAACCCCAAAACATCCTTTCAAGAACAAAGTGTGCTCATGCAAGAGGTTGTTCTCTAACCCTTTTTTTCTTAGATTTATCTAATCGTGATGATGTATGCTCTCTTATTTTTAAACATTCATATTCTGACTTGTTGATGTAGATTGTGAAAATATGATCTTGTTGTTTTTTATTGTTTCTATAATCTGTTTCTTGGTTTTAAAGATTTGCATGCAATTAACTCTTTTTTTTTTTCTTCAAAACAAAACATATCTACATCTTTCTTGGATGTAGATCTGAATTTTCTTCAAAACAAAACGGATCTACATCTTTCTTAGATGTAGATCTGAGCTTTTCTTAAAATGAAAATGGATTTTGTATCTTCTTTAGATACAGATCTGACTTTTAAAGATTTTTGAAATAAAGAAGGAGATCATATATTGTTGTTTGTTTTGTTTGACTCATGAAGCATGAAATTATTTTGTGAATGAGATCCTCTTCACATAAAAAATCTTTTTAAAAAAATATATATAAAAACGGATCTGAATTTTTTAAAACCAATCAAAATACTTTGTTTTTATTAAGCAAAAACAGATCTGAATTTTCTCTTCAAAAATCTTTTCCACAAACAAAAATAGATCTGATTTTTTTTTTAATGCCAAAATCAATTTTTTCTAAACATAAAAATAGATTTGAATTTTTTAAATGAAAAAGAGGATACATTCATAAATGGTTTTATGTAATTAGTTTATTTCACATGTTCAACATATCTTACATAACATGCATAAAATAGTACATTAGTCACAAGAGTCTAGAAGACCAAACGTTGTCTGGGTGGAATGGGTGCCTAACACCTTCCCATTCCGTAACTTAGCCTCCAAATTTGGATTTTTGGTTAAGTAGACTTAGCCTTATCTTTGTTTTATTTTGGGTAGAAAGTAACTAGGACAAAAAAACCTTGTAATTACTTGGTAGATTGTAACTAGGACCCAAAGCCATGTAAAGTTCAAATTTTTGAACTTGTATTTTTATTTATTCAATCAATGAATGGAACATTCAGCCATGAAAATTTGTATTTAGTTTTTCTTATTTTTTTATACATAAAAAATAAATAGCGACTCCATATCACTTACCTAAAAAGAGAGGTTCCCTAAAAGGTACCCGAATTTCTTTTTTTTTTAGGGACACGTCTCTCACAAAAGGAAGATGAAAAGAAAAATGAATAGTGATATTAAGGTTGAGAGTAGTGAAGAATAAAAAGGTAAAAGAATGAGAAAGGTTGGAGAAAATATAATTATTAAAAATAAATAAATATTAAAAAACAATTATAGGAAAATTGGAAAGAAAAAAGATAATGACACAGATGCTGATGTGGCTCAATTGGAGCGTAGCAACAATAAATGCTATGCTTCAGCTTTTAGATGTATATAGATATAGATTTCCACATACCCACGCACATCATAGCCTAGGTACACACAAATCTAATATAATGCATATATATACACGTGTGTGTAATTAATTTAGCTAATAAAATGTTACTCATGAAAACAAGTGGAATTTTAATGTTGGAAAACACAAAAAAATAAAAACAAAAATATCCATTATATTTTGTTTATTAGGAGTTGTACATATATGAATATATAAGACATATTCTCATGTTTCTTAGTCGAAACTTCAATTATAATTTTCACGAAATGATATTTAATAATTAGATAAGCACTAAGTACATCTTAGGTGGTCAGTCCCTAAACACTATAGATTGCAAATTTTATTGTATTTATTAAAAAAAGTTGTATGAACATCCCAATTATTTAACCTTTTCTAACAAAACAAAAAAAAACAAAAAAAAAAACAAAAAAAACTACACAAAAGAGAGAAACTTACAATGTTGAACATAAGAGACTAAGACAGAGTCTTACGAGGTCTCTTTCTTTGTATGGATGATAGTATGGGGGAGAGGTCTTCTCAATTGTGATATTTTAATTAGGCTAAAACTCATTATACGTGTAACAAACAGTGCCCCTCTAATTAAGAGAGAAAACAAACTTGTAGGATGTTGTTGTATGTGCCCCAATAGTGGGGAGACAGTAGAGCATCTTTTATTACATTGTAGTGTTGCATTTGAGTTGTGGAGCTTTGTTTTTCATTCATTCAATGGGTGTTAACAAAAATACAGCACCAACCTTTTATTTGGTTGGAGGAATCTAGTAGGCATGTATTCTTCATATATTTGAAATTTGGTCTTGTTATATTTGATGTAGACATTAAGGCAAGAACTAATTATCGTACTTATAAAGAAATGGAAATTTTAGGAACACATGCAATTGATAATATTGTTTACTAGATCATTACTTAATTGGTTTTTTAGAATCATTTTCCTTCTATCACTACAAAAAAAAAAAAAAAAAAAAAAAAAAGGTTTATAGCTGCGTTTTTAAAACATAGTTGTAGCTCTGAAAAATGCTAGTATAACTCCATTTGAGCTATAGTTGTGTTTTGTAGCGTTG
This sequence comes from Quercus robur, assembly GCF_932294415.1. Lineage (NCBI taxonomy): Eukaryota > Viridiplantae > Streptophyta > Magnoliopsida > Fagales > Fagaceae > Quercus > Quercus robur. Next base: position 88,288,299 of record NC_065538.1, on the reverse strand, counting down.
GCATTGCACTGTGGTAATAGATCTGATTGGTCTATACCAGCGTTTATAAAAACGCGGCTATAGATTTTTTTTTACTGCGTTTCTACCTGCTGCCATAGACATATCATTTTGTAACTCTTTAGACTCATTTATGTTTAGTCTTATTCAATAAAATACTTAATTACTTAAAAAATGATTTAGGACTTTTTGAATCATAGATTAGGTTTTCGTATATGATCAATCAAGGTGGGCTAAAAGGATTTAGATTTTAGGATTTGTCGATTGCATAATGCATATGGAAGAAATGGGGTATTAGTAGTACTAGTAATGCATGATATTAGAGAATATAATCTTTACGAAGGAACTTAATGTAACATGTTACTTTAAATTTAAATTATTACATAAGTTTAAAATTATTGAATTTTTTTTCTTTTCAAAATGTAAATATAACGCATATATTATTGAAAATTGAATTTTAAGGTAATCTTTTGAATATTTATCATTTTTATTGTTTTTTTAAGGATCACATCTCTGTAAACTCTGATGCTTGTTTTGTTGGTATTTTTTATTTAAAAACTAAAGAGTATGGCCCTAATAGACTAAAATTTCATACTTTTCAACCAAAAATTAAGAAGAAAAAAAAATTTTGAGCTCAAAACTAAAAATGCAACCTACAAAAAGAATCAATGTATGACCCAATTAGTCCAAAATTGACTGAAATTGACCAAAGCAGACTAAATGGACAGAAGATGACTAAATTGACTGACATAGACCGAAGTTGACTAAATGGACCAAACTGAACCGAAAATCTATGCTAATGTGGCTAAATAGAAGTATAACAACAATAAATACTACGCATCAGTTTTTATATATTATATAAATATAGATTATATAGATTTGTAAGAGTTATATACTAACTATAGTATTACTAAAAAATAATTATGAATTTGTTCAAATAGGCCTACTCTAGAAAATAAATCTAGAGCTCCTTTATATGAGATATTCAAACAAGCCTTTCCTCTATTGTAGTTAAAAGTTTGACCAAAGTAGACTAAATGGACTTAAGAGAACTAAATGGACTGAAGTGGACTAAATTGACCGATATAGACTGAGGTTGACTGAATAGACCAAATTGAACCGAAAATCTATGCTAATGTGGCTAAATAGAAGCATAACAACAATAAATACTATGCTTCAGTTTTTATATATTATATAGATATAGAATTTATAGATTTGTAAGAGTTATATACTAACTATAGTGTTACTAAAAAATAATTAGGAATTTGTTCAAATATGCCTAATCTAGAAAATAAATCTAGAGCTCCTTTATATGAGATGTTCAAACATGCCTTTCCTCTGTTGTATTTGTTGTAACCTCAATTTAAAATAAATAAATAAAATCCTTTTTTCCCTGGGTAATGATATATATAAGAGTACATGTGAAAAAAATCTCAAGAATACATACACCAAATTAAGATGATAGCTGAATCTTTCAGGTTCCATAATGTCTGTTTTTTATTTTAAAATTTTGACAAATTTTTTTTTTTTTTATAATGTTTTTCAGTATCAGATATCCTTTAATTGCTTTCTCTTAAATGAAATCTGATTTTCAGTGGCTTCTTTTTCTTGGTTGTCTCTTGTCATTGTGTTCTTTGCAATGAGATTTATTTCAGGTTGAATTACTTCTTGGTAAAGCATATTCAGATTGGAGTGTACAGGCCTAAGAATGCATGCAAGTTGGTTACTGACATTGTTCTTAACTATGCGTCCTTGTTCATTATTAATTATGATTCCCTCTCATTCCTGCTGGTTGATGGTATGCTTCTAGTTTAGATTTTTTGAGATGAACTGGACTTGCATATAAATTTTATTGGTATTATTCTCCTGCAGGGAATCATTTGAAAGAAAACGGTAAAGTTGGAGATGTAGAGAGGATGTTTATTCAGGTGAGTATATGAATATTTATTGGCATATGCATGAATATGGAAATGTACGTACACATATGTATGTATGCATCTATAATAGTGTCTTTGGAAAAACGTATATGTATATTTATGTATCAATATACATATGACATAAATAAACATATAATCATGTATTAATGTATGTGTCTATGTTCATATGGGCATTATTCTACCTCAATCGCACAAGTAATACCAGCAAGCTACAATAGGCACTACAGCTTTCTTTTCTTTCGTTAGTAATGTTATGGTTGTTTTTGTTATGTAATTGTGGATCCATGCTCACTATTTTCCAAGTATCTAATGGAGTAATGGTAAAAGAGTTGAGGTGATTATGGCTTATGTTGACAGGTAATGAGCATGCCTCTGCATATATATTTTCTATTCCAGTCAAAAATATTTTTTTTATTCACAACTAAAATATTTTTAAGGGACTTTGATAGAATAATTGTATCTCAAATGCAAAGCCTCACGACTTTTGACTCCTCTTTGTATTAGCGAGGTTTATTGGGTACAATTTGAAGTTTAAAACCATGGATCTCTTGGGGAAGGGGTCACCTCGTTCTGTATCTTTATATGTAATTGCAATGATTATCATGCTTGTGCAGAACCTTGGCACTTATATATTGTCTATATAGTATGTACACACATATGCACACATCAGGGATGTAAGCTAGTATCTATGGCTTATGTGCAGGCACGGTTCTTTGCACCAGAGAAAGCTAAGGCACTATACTCAAGACAGTAACTGCTGTTGTTACTGCCTGTCAAGACGGTAACTGCTTTTGTTACTGCCTGTTTTTGTGCATGGTCCAAAATTTTCATAGGTTAATTTAGTTCAGTGTCTCTAGATTGTATTTACATGTATAAGGATTGGCTGATAAGGTTAAGGCCATTACCCTGATTTCCCATATGTAATTTACAAAATTAAATATATCAATAGAATACAAAATTTATTTGTTATTATGATGAGGATCGAAAGAACTGAGATGAACATTATGTTAGGACCAGCTCTTTATTTATTTATTTTCCCGGTGCTAACCATCAGAGTTATTTCAAGCCAGTCTTCCTAAAATGATGCTTCGCATGTAGCTTGGCATCACATATTTTGATTGCATAAATGCCTCTTAAAGAATTAATGCCAGAAATTTACTTAAGTTTATGACAAATGTGCCAAAAACTAAAAAACAAGGAAATAGAGGGCTTTGCTGGATACGTGTTAGAAATATTACCAAAATAAGCCAGTAAAATATTTCCTCACTATTGTGCTCCGGTCTCAAGTCAACATTCTTAGGCCTTTTAGGAAGGGGATTGACAATGGTACTTAGGCCTAAGCCTCTGCAATTCACAGTAGTTATTTAATGTATCATGAATCATCTCTCTTGCAGCGTGGGTTCCATAGTTGTGGGATTTACACATTGTGAGAGAAATGATGTATATATTGAATGCATGACATGTGTTCTCTAACATAGAATTTTGCCTTGCCTAGTTTGTTTCTATATAAGAATTACATGATCTAGCATTTCCAACTCTTTCACTCCAAACATGGATAAATGGATTCATAAATCATCTCTCATTATTCTGTTTAGCAATGATCAGTAAGAGATAAAAAAGGGCAAGGATTCTCCACCTGTGATTTATAGTATGTAAATATAATCTCCTGCTAAATTCTCCATTTGTAATTTAAGGCTTAGGTAATTACATACATATCTTTTATCAAAGTCATCAACAAGGCCAATTTCACAATTTCTCATTTGTGATTGGATATTATAACAACCAATTGAAACTTCCTTAATAGATTCACACCATTTTTACATTATGCTTGAACATTTTGTTTTGCTTTTTCCCCCCTCTCGAAGGCACTCGTCTTGTAACAAGTGTATGTGACTACTCAACCGCTAGTAAGAGTTTTGTGCACTAGATATTACATGTATCTTTGCAAACTAAGAAATCTCTTAATAAGTAAGAGAGTGCATAAGATATTTTGTGTCCTTGTGTACAGAAACTCCTCCTACGAAACCATTCTTGCAGCTTCTCTAGAGGTCTCCACTGTCTGAAAGTCTTGGAATTGCAAAGGACATGTCAACAATGAGGGGAGTCTTAGAAAGCATGCATATTAAGCAAACAAAACCAACTCATAGATTTTAGCATACTCTAGGGTTGCATTTGGATTTGAGGATTTAAAATCAATAGATTAGAAAGGAAAAAAAAATACCAGTATAAATGATTTATTATGAATTTTAACAATATGATTAGATTTGACTTTTGAGGATTTTGATCCACTAAAAACACATGTTATAAATTTGAAATAACATCTTACACTCAATCATTTGAAATCTACATATTGATCAGATAAATCTTCTTATTAGTATTTTAGGTCTAATCATTTCAAATTTTCATATAATAGACTTTTTCATTATGTAAGTAGAAGGGGGGAAAAGAAGAAGAAAAAGAAAAAAAGGTGCTGGACTATAGTTAAAATGGATAGAACATGTATAATATGTTAGAAACGTTTTAGGTTGGTGATGAATGTATAACCTTCATTTTAGTTCAAATTTTAATGTGAACAATTGACTCAAGTCAATATCAGGTAAAAATAAAGAAAGCTTCAGAATTAAAATACTCAAATTCTATCACCAGTAAGAAGGTAAGTGTACCTGATTAGTCATCAGGCAGCTTTCTTACCCATTTATTTGTATCAACACTTCTCCCAGTTGTGTGCTTTGAATTAATTCTGAAAATCATTGATTGGAAAAACAAACAGTCTAAGTAAGGAAAAAAAAAAAGCCATGACTTATCTCATAATTTGCAAAATAGACATAGGGTTACAAATGTTACTTTAGAGGAGAAATGAGTTCAGCAGGAATCATGATTCTGGTGGGAGTTCAGATTGTGTCACAAATTAGGAACAATATATATATAATGACACAGCTGTTAAGAAAATAAATTGGAAAAACTACTCCAATTTCCCTTGTGAATAATGACCCCTAAAGTTTCTTTAAAATGACAGTCCAAGTTTGACCATGGTTCATACCAAGTCAAAGGAAAGAAAATAACATTTATCAGGACATAATTTCAAGTTTTCTGTAGGGATTTCTTCAAGCATGTGGGTCACATTATATGATTTTTGTAAAGCAGAACATGCTAGTCACCAAAAGCAAAGCAGAACATGCTGTTGATGTATTTAATTAATACCATACTGCAACAACATGGATAACTCCCATTTGACAATCTAAGTGCATATTTAAATTGAAAACTTCCCTAAGCTCTTCTTTTAGAGCTATTATAAAGTAGACAAATTGCTTAGTTGGATAATTGCTGATGTTACTCACCCATTAGTTGTAGATGATGATTCTGACTCATCCCTCAGGCTGAGTGAAGCTAGTGGTTCTGAAAGGGACAATACAGGATCAGCTTCAGGACAACTACTTGAGTCGACTGGCCATCTCATTGGAACAACTGAACAACTGTAGCAAATAAAATGGTGTTCAGTCTCCACGAAGGAAATCTTGTTTATTTATATATATATGTGTGTGTGTATATTTTAAATTGACTTCCTTTCCCCCACCCTGCAGGCTTAAGTCACATCTTCCGGAACAATTCCCTTGCCTAAATAGTGATTTATGTCAATCTAGTTGCCCATTTGGTATAGTTTAATTACATCTTTTTGAAAATAAGATTGTTTAAAGAAATTGTAGATAAAAATTATTAAAAAAAAAAAAAAAAGTGAAGGTCAAAAAACTATACTGTAAACCGGCACTAGATCCTCTCTCTCTCTCTCTAGATATGTATATATGCGTGTGTAAATACATTAAAAGTCTAATTGAGAGATTCCTTTGGCTAAGGTCACTTGATTAAATGCTTTATCATAAGGCATACTGTATCATGTTGTTTCCAACCAGAAAATCTAATTGAAAACTTAACCATAATACTAGCCGTCTTTGTTGCCCTGGTGGTTAGTCATATGTGTTGCTGTTAATCCCATTTTTAAAGGTTCAAAATGACATTTTTCACAATCAAGGACAAATTGAATAGCAGTTAACAAGAATGAATTAAGACAGGACGCATACCCACTGAGGCTTTTGTGTTTGCAGTGATTTATCTTTTCCAAACTATAATTCTCAAATAAGACATCAAGTTGATTTGCTAGTTTTGCCATTTCAGATAATGGCAAAATGTCCCAGACCTTCAGAATCTGAATGTAGTTCGAATTTTTCTTGAGAATGTCTACAGTCCAAATTAGATGCAGCAACCCTTTGACCTTGTACTGCTCTAATAATTGGGAAGAAGCTCCACGATGGACATGGAGATTTTTCTTGCTTTGAGGTTGGCGCCAACCATTTGCAAGATTTTCCAATAAAGTAAGCACTTTTGTACAAGTCTCAGCATCTTTAAGTCTTGACATAGATTTCAAAAAATCTTTGCTGAAGGAGACCTATAACAGACGATAAAATGAGTAATGTTTGAAACTGATGATGACACATCTTTACAAGTTAATGTATCATTACAAGTATTAGAAGAAAAAAAATCAGCATACCATCCATCTAGCTTTTCTGAACAGAAAAGAATCCATGTTGAGTAAAATGTGCATTTGGTTACATCCAACCAAGGCGATTGTAATAGCCTGAGCCAAACCCTTGTCCTCGTGGGCATTGTAGAAGCACCTCCGTTTCTTGGCATCAATGACTAATTCCTTCCAAATAGTGTTCCTTTTAGTTAAAGTTGCTTCATTTCCCAATATCCAAAGGCAATACCTGCAAAGTGAGACCATGCCTATTAATTGCAAAAACCACCAAAGCCTCAAAATATGTTTTCTCTGCACCATAGTAAAGTCTATACTTTATACATTATCTATTACCTGGCACGAGTTAGAGCCACATTTGTTCTTTGATGATTTTTAAGAAAACCAACTATTCCATTCTTATTACATCTGACAGTTGAGATAATTATCACATCTTCCTCACCACCCTGGAACCCATCAACAGAGCGAACACTAATGGAGAAGTCATCATTAGAATCTGCATTGTAGTTTTTCACCTTCTCTCCAATTGCAAAAACTTGAGCCTTGTATGGTGAGATGATACCAACTCTGACCTTCTTCTTTGTGCAAACTGATTCTTTAGGAGTGAAAGGAGAAATGAAAGAAAATGAGATTTATGGAACACAATTACTTATTGATGATCAAGCTAACCAAAACTAACCTTCCTAGCAAAACATTTTGCCAAAATTGAGAATAGGGTTAGTTGCTATTTTATACATACCTTTGAAAAGGCTTGAAACTATCTCAGATGCCACAGCCGCCTCAACCATATTTTGCAGGCTATGGCTGTTATCGAATTCCTCTTTTCCATGTGCTACATTTATAAAAGAGTAGGAGCCATACATCTTCCCCTGAAGGAAAAGCCTCTTGTGGCTTCTTCCTTTGACGTTGGGGCCATCCAAAATATGATTTTCATAGAACATCCTATTTGGGAATAAGCTTATGGATGGATGCATCCTATGCTGGACATTAAGAAGGTGTTTCTTGTGTCCTATCAATGCCAGCCTCTGGAACAAACTTCTTCCAAATTCAGCTTCCTCAGAAATCTAGTAATAAAAAAATTTAAGGATGTTACATTGATAATTCCAAAAAACAAGAAAAGAACCATAATCCATAATAATAAAACTTTAAACCTTGCTTTTAACCATCGCAGGCAGTTGACGTTCATCCCCAATGAGAATAGCATGGCGGAGGCCAGGAAGTTGTAAAGGAATGGTTGATTCACATTCCTTAAGCTGAGCAGCTTCATCTATAACCAGTAGTTCCAGATCAGTCATTACTTCATGCACTTTAGCAGAGCTTGATACAGTGCAGAAAATCAGACAAGAATATTGTAGGCAGAATTCTTTTATATCATACTCGTCTTCAAAATCTGGAACTGGGAATTTTTGAGGAAGAGATCTAAGTACACGAAGGCACTTATATCTCAAAATACTCAACTCCCTTATGTGACCAAGGCTGCTTCCTGCATTTTTACTGAAGACTTTCTCTAATAACCCTTTATCAGTAACACTAACAGCACAAAAGAAAGTTTCAAGTGATTTGAGAAAATGACGAGCTTTGATCATCTTTTTTACCACTTCTAATGAAATAAAAGAAGTAGGTAAGTGTGTATATAAATTTTCAATAAAAAATTTCAAACGCTTTGAAATGCAGTTGAATCTCTTCTGTATGAACTCCTCAAATGTCAAAGGGTTATCACATTCAGTGGCTACCTGTCCTTCATTTTTCATGTCTTGGGAAGAACTATCCTCCCTTTGTTTTTCCTCATGCTCTAAGCACTTTTCTTTCCACAAAGGCACCATCTCGTTCTGTCTTTTCTTGTTTTTGTTTTCATTTAAGGTTTGAATGATAACTTTCTTCAGATTTTTCTTGCTCTTCTTGTCTTTGGAGGATTGATCATCAACCTCCTTCCCTTGATTACTATCTATTCCTTTATTTTTAGATTTTCCTTCATTTTTCAAATACAAATGATATTGCTGTTTAGGTTCATTGAGCAAAGTAATCATTGATAGTAAAGTATCTTTCCAACCAGTTAATGAAAGAAGGCATTCATATAGTATAGTAACTCGGTTATCAAGGAATACATCTAGAAGGTCATGACGATCATCAATCTTCATCCGCTCCTTATTTCCAAATAAAAGTATATCTCCAAGCCCATAAGTATCATATTCAAGTGACCCTGTCACATTCTTTAGTAGCCGCTGGGTCACTTCCAAAACTGCAGTATTCGTCGGGGCACAAGTAAGAGTTCTGCATTTCATTCTAAGTAGACAGAATAGTAACGATCCAACTGTCTTGGTTTTCCCAGTTCCTGGAGGACCCCATATTAGTTTGACAGTATTCTGATGATTGCATTTCCTAGTTTCCAAACAGCTAAGAATTGCATCTTTCTGGGAGTCATTTAAATCTGAAGTGTAGATTCTGGACTTCACATCTGCATAGGTAGTACTGCAATTTGTTTCAGAAATGCAGGAAGTACAAATTTTAGCTTCCTACAAGAAGTTAAAAAAAAAAATTGCTGAGTATTATTTCCAAAAACATTAATATGCAAAACTTAAGTAAGCTATGACTAAAATTCTTACAGCAGAGTTTGGTTGCAGCACTTTTCCAATGATGTCTAAGTTTTTACTTTCCAGCTCAAGGTTCAATGCTCTCCATATACGGATATTTGTGGTCATGTTTATCAGGCAAATAGCATAAAGAGTTTCCCTCTTCTTGTTCTCTTGTTCTTCAGCCAAGATGGGCTTTGAGGCTAATATTGTAAGAATATTGTCGTCTTTCACCTTTTGAACAAAAGCAACAAGAAAGGGTCTGTTGGGTCTGTCTAAATCATTGTATTTTGGTCTTACATTTGTCAAGGCAATGATGTCTCCAACCATAGGTTCATATCCCCCATTCTTCTGCAATCCACTCACACTTTTAAGTGTAACAAGGTAAAAAAAGTCTTTGGGTGGTTTAAAATCCTTGGTTTGTTTGAATGACAATATTTCACAGCTAGGCGCTAGATGCAGTGTTGACATGCTTGATAACAAGTCAGCATGTGTTTCCTCAATAAGTGGATAAGTGAATGAATTCATGTATTCATTTGTTGAGGAAAATGTATGTGGGATCTGTCTCACCTGTTAGTGAGTCAATTCAGGGTTAGGACTGCAATTTTCATGAGAGGAAAGTTAAGTACATGTACAGGTGTGATCAACATGATCTGAACGTAATTGCAAGGCTATATCTCTTCTAGGAAATAGGAACATAAAGAAATAACATTAACCGCATATCTAAATTATAATCAAATTTTGTGCCAGGTCTAAGTATGCAGATAAATCAAATCACAATATAGGAACACTGTGCCATGGCTAAACATTTGATGTCATACACTATTTAATCATAACAAGTTCTAGGTTTTCCCAACATATAGTTGCATGAGAAGATGTAAGAAAAGAAGAGGGGGAAAAAAAGAAGAAAAAAACAAATGAACAAACACACTTAACCTAAAATGTGAAATTAATGTTACCCCAACTTGACAACATATACTTTCTATTGGTAGATAAAAAATAAATAAATAAATAAAATAACAAAATAAAAAATTTAATGATTAATACCCCGTTTGGTCAGATGTGATATCCATCTTGTTATCCTCACTTATATTTTGACATTTGGCTAACAAACAAACTTTAATGAAATCAATAGTGTACTCTATAATCTGCACGCGTTACAACTTAATTTCTTACAATGAGGACAAACCTGGTTTTTGTAAAGATCCTCATTGAGAACATCTTCGATAGACCAAGAGAATACCAAATCTATTAAGCGTCGACCTGCAGGAACTTCTCTCTTCTTCACCGCAGTCTTCTCCATTCTGTCAGTACCTTCTTCTCTTCTGTAAAGTCAGTCAATGGCCAAAATGTCACACACACCCTTCAAAAATAGAGATCATGAAGATTAGATTAGCATCAAAGGAACCAACTTGGAAGAAGTTACCCTATGGAAAGACCAACATAGAGGCAATTATGAAAGAAAGAAAAAGTGAGATTCCTAACATGCTTTTGGCTTGTAAGAGTTTCCATTACTTCCCTTGTAAAGCTCAGAAAAGCATATAGACGTACACAAACATGATTAAAAGAAAAACGTTAGAAAAGAAGAAAAAATAGAAAAAGGTGTAAAAGAAGACATTGACTTGAAGTCAAGTAACCCAAGTGGGAATGCAATGCAAAACTACCTTCCTATATTGACAACGGTATTCGATTCTCTGTCCGTACATGCAACTACCATGCAACAGTGTAATACTCCTGTACGGACGTTCCAAATTTTGTAACATACATTATCCTCATTTCCACATTCCCACACACATCATAGCCTAGGTGAGCAATGCTGGTGCCACAAGAATTATCCTAGCCTAGGTACACACAAATCCAATATAATGCATATATATATGTACATATATATACAACACACATGTGTAATTAATTTGGCTAATAAAATGTTACTCACGAAAATAAGTGGAATTTTAATGTTGGAAAATAATAAAAAAAACAAAAAAGTAAAAACAAAAATATCCATTATATTGTGTTTATTAGGAGTTGTATATATGAATATATAACTATATAAGACACATTGTAATGTTTTTTAGAAAATTTTCACTACTAATTTTCATGAAATGATAATAACTAGTTAAACACTAAGTCCATCTTAGGTTAGTGCATATAAAGGGTTGTTTGGTTGTGTTGTTTAAACAACAATTTTCGTTGTTTAAAATTTAAACAACACAACACATATTTTCACTACACTTTTTTATTTCCACAATACTTAGAGTATGTTTGAGATTCGTTTATTTTACTGAAACTGAAAATTTTTTGTCGAAAGTATTGTAAACAATGATAAAAGTTAATTGAAATAGTATAGTGAAACTCATGAATAGTTTCAAAAAGTACAGTAAAACTTATAAATAATAGCAAAAATAAACTGAATAGTAAAATAAACTGACTTTTTAAACAACATTTTTGGAACAACATTATCAAATGGGCCTAATAAGTTTTTTTATCCTCAACTAAGTGTGCATTTGAATTAAGATTAAAAATTAAAATTAGTTCATTATTCAGTTTATTTTTACTACTATTTATGTGTCCCACTGCACTTTTCAGCACTATTCATAACTTCCTTGTAAAATTTCAACTAACTTATACCATTATCTTTCTTTCAATTTCAACAAAATAAGCTAATATCTAAACACACCCGAAAAAAATCTAAGCTCCAACCCCACCGGACCGGCTGGTACCGCCGGTATTTTTAGTACCGGTAGCTTGGCCAGTACAGAATCTGCAACAATTTAGTTTCGGTATAAATACCGGCCATAACGGCGTTGTTTCGGCCGTACCGGGAAAAATACCGGATTTCGGCTGGTTAATAGATACCAGTCCGATACTGACCAGTAACCCAGAAATGGATTCATCCCTCGCGCACTCACCGTCTCTTTTTTCTCTGAAGCCAACAGCCTCTCACTAGATCTTGAGTGGTGGTGGACGGCGACACAAATAGCGAAATGAACTCAGAACCAAAACTGTGAAACTGAGTGAGACGATAAAGAACAGAAAACTCAAAAGACAAAACTAAGAGGAGAGCTAAACTCGTTTGAAATTTGAAAGAGGGGAAGAATGTGTGAGAGAGTATATCAGTAATTTTTTTATTGAAAGATGTGAAAATCAGTGAATGTGGAAAGCAAAAAGTCAAAAAAGGCAGCAATACCAACGTGTGAAAAGATGAGAAAATAAGTGATGTATTTATTATTTCTTGGTGAAACCGTTAGTCTTTTTTCGTTATTTAATTTTTTTCACTATTGTCAAAAAAGAAAATATTTTCTTAGTAAGTATTAACAACTTCCCTACCCCCAACACGTTACCATATTGTCATTTTCTACTTTATTTTTTATTTTTTTTATTTAGTATACGTTTGGTTCCCGCTTAAAAAGTTAATTTAATTTACTATTTAACTTATTTTTACTACTAGAACATTAGCAGTAGTGTAGCTAAATATCTATATAGCTATTTTAACTACACCAAAACACAAAATAGAGAGTTACAGTAGTGGAACTAAAGGTAAAATTTTTACCTTCATTATGGCTATGCACTTAGTTGAGAGCTAAGAAAAATAAATAAATAAATAAATAAAAATTATTCTCAACCGGATTAAAATAATATATGTTTGTTTATTTTTTTATATTCTTTTATTCTCACCGCGCCTCTCTTAGTGTCACTCTCAACTCACTCTCTCAAGCTCTCATCTCTGTCTCACCTTCTCTCAAAACTCTCTCAAGCTCACTCTCTCAAACTCTCACCTCTCTGTTTCACTGTCGTCGACCTAACTTGATCCTCGACGTCACTGACCCACCAGCCGACCCATTTAGTCAAACTCCCAAGCCACTGATCAGCCTCAAACCCACGCCGTCGATCCACTTCAGGTTAGTTGTCTCTGTCTTCTTCATCTACATGCTTGGGATTTTTGATTTGGGTATGTGTGTGTATCTATAAATATAGAATAAATAAATTTTAGATGCAATAATTTTTTTGCTGCACTTGCTCAAAGAAAAGTTCTGTCATTTGATCTCAGAGCATCCATGAATGGACAAAATGGACAGAAACTTGCTTACTACCTTATTTTTATTTTTATTTTGTTTCATGCCTTATTTCAATGAGTGAGTTACTCAGTTTTGATTCATATAATATTTGTTGTGAGTTGTGAGTTAAGGATTGGAATGTATTGAGAATTTTCTGTTTGCAGGAATTTGTTGTGTGTGTCAATTTTTTTGTCAAACTTGTTGCTCCAGAGTCTAAACACCAATCCGTTCTGTTGACTAGATTTATGTCACTTTTGGGGTCTTTTTTCTTTTGGGGCTAAAATGAATCACTCAGTTTACTTACCCATTTTGGGATTCGTTTGGTACAGTGGATAATGCCAAGCTCATTGAACTTCAATTATAGTGAGTAATAATGAGCTATAATGACGATTGAGAAATTTTTTTTAGTCAAAAGATAAATTTGTATATATATAATTTGGGGTTAAAACAAAATATTATTGTTACACTAGATGATTATTTGCTATCATGATGACTGAGAAATTGTTTTAGTAAAAAAAAAAAAATGTATAAGTATAATTTAGGGGTAAAAAAATCACTTGTTAACACTAGACGATTATTTGCTATCATGTGGTGGTGGCGGTGGCGGTGGCGGTGCCGACAGCAGCAGCGGTGAAAGAGTTGGTGGCGGCAACAGTGGCGTTAGCCGTGGAAGAGTCGGTGGCGCCGGTGGTGGCGTTGTTGGTGGAAGAGTCGGTGGTGGCGGCGGCGGCGGTAGTGGCGGCGGCAGCGGCAGCAGTGATAGCGGTAGCAGTTGCGAGTGCTTGTGATTGTTGTTTATTGTAGTGGAGATATTATTTTATTGTAGTAGATATATTATTTTATTGTAATGTTTATATTATTTTATTGTGTTAAAAGCTAAAATAGATCCACTACTGCAGCATGTTTTGTAAAGTGAGTAGGTAAAATAGATAAAGTAACTTTTTGTGGTGCCAAATGCTAAATTTTTAGTTCCACTGCTGTGGATGCTCTTATGGGCCTCACTATACTTTTTGGTACTATTCATAGATCCCATTGTACTATTTCAGCTAATTTTTATATTTATCTACAGTACTTTCAGCAAAAAATTTTAAATTTCAGCAAAATAAGCGAATTTCAAACAAACCCTTACTACTTATAACTTAGAAGCTTAATTAGTATATAATTAATTACAAAAAAAAAATACTAGTAAAATTATTAAAAGGCTACTAAATTTATTTATTTTAAATGTTAATATATATGTAATTTTGCAATAACTTCAAAATGATACACTGGTATTAACCGGTACTGAAATATATCGTTCCCATGACTAAACTGAAACAACCTCCAGTACAATATTGACTCCCTTGATGTCATTACTTATAAAAGATAATTATTATGGAGTAAACACAATGGATTGCAAATTTTATCATATTTATTAAAAAGAATTATATTAACATCCCAATTAGTTAGTCTTTTCTAACCCAAAAAAAAAAAAAAAAAAAAAAAAAAAAAAAAGAAAAGAAGAAGAAGAAGAAGAGAGAGACTTACAATGTTGAAAATAAGAGAGTCAGACTCAGACTGAGATGGTCTCTTTCTTTGTATGGATGATAGTATGGACGAGAGGGTCCTCAATTGCAATATTTTGATTAGGCTTATTACACGTGTAACAAACAACACTCTTCTAATTAAGAGAGAAAATAAGTTTGTTGGATGGTGTTGTATGTGCTCAATAGTGGGGAGATAGTTTGAGTTGTGAAACTTTGTTTTTCATCCATTCAATGGGTGTTACCAAAAAAGGTCACCAACCTTTTATTTGGTCAGCAGAATTAGATATACAAGTATTCTTCGAATATTTGGAATTTGGTTATGTTATATTTGATATAGACATTAAGACAAGAATTTAAGTGTCGTAATTATAAAGAAATGGAAATTTTAGAAACGTAGTTGATAATATTGTTTACTACTGGATCATTATTTAATTGGTTTTTAGAATCACTGTCCTTCTTTACTTATCCTTTTTAATTCTTTAGATTCATTTATGTTTAGTCTTATTTAATAAAATACTTATTTACTTTAAAAAAAAAAAAAAAAGATTTAAGACTTTTTGAATCATAGATTAGGTTTTCGTATGATCAGTCAAGGTGGACTAGAGGGATTTAGATTTTAGATTTGTTGATTGCATATTGCATACGGAAAAAATGGGGTACTGGACCTACTGGTAGTACTAGCTAGTAATGCATGATTCGAGAGAATATAACCTTTACAGAGGAACTTGCTTGCCGGTGGAGGCAAAGGGCGAAGAATGTATGCAAGTTATTATTACTAGTCGCAAACTCACATTATGCGTGAAAAAAAAAAGTATAATATAATTATTTTATAATAAAATAATCTAAAATTTGTAAGTTAAATAAATAGTGCACGTGTTATTTAAAAATATTTTGTATTTTTATAAGTTATATATATATATATATATATATGAAAAGCATAATTCAATAAAAAGGTTTAAATTATATAATTATAATTTTTTTTTTTATATAGATAGAGAAGAAAGTAAATGTACACCCCCATCTCATAGAACACATGTAACATGTTACATTAAGTTTAAATTATTACACAAATTTAGAATTGTAGCATTTTTTTTTCCAAAATATAAATATAATGCTATATTATTGAAACCGGAATTTTAATGTAATATTTTTGAATATTTATTGTAGGGACACGATTCTCAAACGGCCCAACGATTACGTTGGGCTCGCACGTAAAGGATCCCTCACAATAAAATTTGTAGAGAGTGGGCTTAAAAGGCTAGCGTTTGGTCACAGGGCGTTGGTCCAAACCGGATTTTAAGGAACTCAGATAAGAAAAGGCTTCGGCCTAGATATCCAAGCCCCACAGTTTTATAACTTGTGGGGTTGGGCTTCTCGGATCAGGTCCGAGGAGCACTAATGTTTCTCTCCGGTTATCCGGCGGTGACTTTTTAGTGGTGGTTTACATATATTATCCGGTCATTCTCATCCCTGGAGCTTTTTCCGCAGGAAGTGAGATGGATCCCCCTTGCTTTGTTACCTTACGTTTTCTTTTATACTAGCCTACGTTCGTTGTCCTTCGTCCACGTGTAGGGTCGACTTTTTCAGGACAGATATTTGTCCCGTCAGTCTAATCCCGAAATGGTTGGAGATGGTCAATAAAGCCTAAGAATCTGGTTCTGTTAGGTGCAATGTCATATCAATGAAGGGTATTAAGGACTATTTCCCCGAGATATTTTCTGATCTTTTAAGCTTGCTTGTATGCCACTTTCATCAATGAGACTTTGGGTCTGCCGAGGACTAAGCTGTCCTTGGCGGTATCTTCGGGCCACTTCGGGCTTACTATTTTTGAGCCTGGGCCCTGGCCTCCTTTAGTTTGGGGCCTGTGGACTCCCCATAAGTGAGCAGGCCGAGCCCACAAACTATTGTGCCCCACATTAGCCCCTCAAAACCTTGCTGTCCAACGTCTTGGTTGGAAAGGTGGGTTTTGGATAATATCAAGCCTTTATTGCGGTTCATTCAATTCAGCCCTTGATCAACGTTGGCGACTCTTCACTTCCCCGAGGAATGCGCCGGTCTACAAGACGTTTCCCTCAATTTGCGCACGTTGCCATTACGCCGTTTGGTTATCTGAAGCGTGCCTTTAATATCTTCCCATTTACGAGACCTCCCAGATCTAACGGTTGTTGATGGCGTGGGAGAATGAAACGGCGCGTTCTTCTTTATAGGTTTCCCTGGGGATCTGAACGTGGTATATACCCTTTTCTTCGTTCCCTATATAAAGAGAGAAGACAAAAGGCGATTTTCTCATATCTGAATCCCTAAGGCCCTTCTCAGAGTTTACTTCTTTCATCTGGTTATTCCCTATCCAATAATACATCCACCATAGTAGTCAGCCATGAATAAACCCTTCCTCTCCCAGAAACGCCATGTCCGAACAAAACTTGAGATGGCTCGATCGGGGCAAGGATGGCGGAGACTTAAGATTTGCCTCCCCATTCTTTTAGCCAAAATCCGAAGTAGGGACTCGTCACATCCCACTTTCGGTGTGACTGAGTTGAAAACCTCCATTATCATCTCCACCCGCTCTCTCATGAGCATACCTAATATGGCTCCAGTGTGCTAAGAGTTAGGATTGAGGCAGGGACTAAATGCCCTTGCTTCTTCCTCTCTTTGTTCACTGGCGCCATCCTTTGATTCCCCTTTTCCCTCTTTTGCTCATTTCTTTTTCTTTTCATTTCTTCCCTCTTCTTCTCCTCCTTCTTGCTCATGTCCTCCATCTTCTTTTTCTTTTGCACTCCTCAGCGACAAGAGCTTGCTGAAGTGCTTCCATGTGTTCCAATTCTTCTTCCTTCTCCTTCATCTTTTCTATATAAGGTTCTTCTCCTGATATGAGCAGTACTGAGGCAGAGATTTTAGAGAGACTTTGAAGGCGAGTTTAAAGGACACCTGACTGTTTACTTATTTGTATTATGGATGTTATTACTGCTTCGGCAGTTCATTTTTTGTATAGGCTTGTTTAAGCCCTTCTTTGTACGTTGTAATAATTTTTCATATTAATAAAAGTTATTGTTATTCTACTTCGCATGTTCTATTTATATGTTTTAATAAATTTGCAAACACTGCTCGGCACAATAGTATAGCATATGAATCAAGGACAACTAAGGCCAAAATGTTTGCTAATAAAAAGATTCCATCATAACTTTAACAGTATTACTTGACATAGCAATGCCGACCAGGGAGGGACGACACTTACCTCAAAATTAGCCAAGATGAGGACTGAGTATTCGATACGGTGTAAGGAATAACTATCCGAGGACATGTCATCCGCAAAACGAACAGTTTCCTTAGGCTATTGAATAGGGGGTCATTTTGCCATCTTAACATATTGGCCTTAACATTTTACAGTATTTGAGCCGAGAACTTTCCCGTCCGAGTACTTGGTTTCCCCATAGGCTTGAGTCCGAGGACCATGCAATGCCTTGGTTCTATCCAAAACTTATTAGAGTATTTGGTTTCCCCATAGGCTTGAGTCCGAGGACCATGCAATGCCTTGGTTCTGTCCAGAACTTATTTAGAGTACTTGGTTTCCCCATAGGCTTGAGTCCAAGGACCATGCAATGCCTTGGTTCTGTCCAAAACTTATTAGGGTACTTGGTTTCCCCATAGGCTTGAGTCCGAGGACCATGCAATGCCTTGGTTCTGTCCAAAACTTTTTGAATTCAATTTCTCCCTTTCTTCAGGTATATCACGAGGCGCCGAGCAGAGGTTGCCCTTGGCAGCGGCTATTCCTCGGCGTGGGCCACAGTCCCTGGGCCCTTATACAGAACGGGTCTGGGCCGCGAATTCACTAGGCCCACGAATTAAGAGGTATTTATGCAATCTCTGGCCACGCGGCACTTTCTGATGTCCCAGTGTTCGAGGTGCGCCTTTGCGAGGCTCCTTTAATCCTGTGGTTGCAGTTGACGTTGGAAGTTGGGCCAAAGCCATTTTTTCTGTAGCGTTCCTTGGGACGCTGCGTGAGTTGACTGCCACCACCTTGTCTTTTCAAATAAATATGAGGGAGAAAGAGTTGCTTTATATACACACAGCTCCTTCAGTTTTCTCCCAAATCACAATTCCTACATTCAGTGCTATCCTCTCTTAACATAACGCGTTTGAGGCGAAGGTTGGGAAGGAAGAAATCTCTCCGTCACAGAAGCGCCGTGTCCTCATGAGACTCAAAATAGTAAGGTATGGGCACAGGAAGCATAAATTCAGGGGAATACTCCATTTCGACCGAGGGAAAAGGGTGTCTCTCCCTCTTTTAGTCAAAATCCGAAGCAGGTTCTGTTCATGCCAGAATTTTGGTGTGTCAGAAGAAAGATTCTCCGCCATCAGCGCCTTTGCCTTGTGGCAGGCAAATATTTAGAGAAAGCCCCTCAACTTCCAACTCCCTGCACTTTTCCTTCAGCGGTGTCAGGCTCAAGTTGGGTCTCTTTTGCTGTTTGAGTTGTGGGCATGTGAAAGCATTGAGGAAGAACAAGGTCTTGGAGCTGTAGCCAACCTCTCCTCTGATCTACTTCCTCGGCTTTTATCTTATTCTCTTGTATCTTCCTTTCTTTTTGGTTATGTAGTGAGCTTTGACACAAACTGATTCCAGCTTTTCATTGTACGCTGTACTATTTCTTTGTTTTAGTAAAAATGGAAATTTCTTTACTTGTTTTGGATACTGTTCCTTTGACAACACTACTTTGTGAATGAGTGTGCCCCATGTGTGTGTTTCTTCCAGAATATTTAGAGCAAAATAGCTTGAAACATAATCTAACTAACTCCAATTTATCAATACTACCAGGCATTATATCGATAATTCATAGTAAATCAAACTTAGGAAACTAACCGGGATAACAGTTGAATATTCTGTGATAAGCGCGTGAATACCGTCCAAGGCTGATAATCTCTAAATAATCCATCCGAGCAATCGACTGGGAAGTAGGGAACTCCGATGGTGCTTTTGTGTACTTGGTTTCCCAATAGGCTTGAGTCCGAGGACCATACAAGGCCTAGGTTCCGTCCAAAACTTATGGTTTTTATTTTGTGTACTTGGTTTCCCCATAGGCTTGGGTCCGAGGACCATACAAGGCCTTGGTTCTGTCCAAAACTTGTAAGATTTCTTCTTTTTTGTACTTGGTTTCCCCACAGGCTTGGGTCCGAGGACCATACAAGGCTTGGGTTCTGTCCAAAACTTGTAAGATTTCTTGTTTGTACTTGGTTTCCCCATAGGCTTGGGTCCGAGGACCATGCAAGGCCTTGGTTCTGTCCAAAACTTGTAAGATTTCTTTTTTGTACTTGGTTTCCCCATAGGCTTGGGTCCGAGGACCATGCAAGGCCTTGGTTCTGTCCAAAACTTGTAAGATTTCTTTTTTGTACTTGGTTTCCCCATAGGCTTGGGTCCGAGGACCATGCAAGGCCTTGGTTCTGTCCAAAACTTGTAAGATTTCTTGTTTGTACTTGGTTTCCCCATAGGCTTGGGTCCGAGGACCATGCAAGGCCTTGGTTCTGTCCAAAACTTGTAAGATTTCTTTTTTGTACTTGGTTTCCCCATAGGCTTGGGTCCGAGGACCATGCAAGGCCTTGGTTCTGTCCAAAACTTGTAAGATTTCTTGTTTGTACTTGGTTTTCCCATAGGCTTGGGTCCGAGGACCATGCAAGGTCTTGGTTCTGTCCAAAACTTGTAAGATTTCTTTTTTGTACTTGGTTTCCCCATAGGCTTGGGTCCGAGGACCATGCAAGGCCTTGGTTCTGTCCAAAACTTGTAAGATTTCTTTTTTGTACTTTTTTCTCTATACTTATTTATTTTTCGAAGGTCAGCCCCTAGGCCAGGGAGGGGAGAGTTGGCTTGAGGCCGGAAGCCCCTAGAGCTGCCCGCGCTGTTAGCAGTGCAAGGCGTAGCCCCTAGCAGAATCTTATGGCGGAGCAACAACTGCACGTCGCCGGAGATGGGAAAGACTCGTGAATCTCTGCTTGCTAGAGAGCTGACTCACGCGCCACCCGTGCCAACGCGCAAGCCTTCCCACAGACGGCGCCAATTGTAGGGACACGATTCTCAAACGGCCCAACGATTACGTTGGGCTCGCACGTAAAGGATCCCTCACAATAAAATTTGTAGAGAGTGGGCTTAAAAGGCTAGCGTTTGGTCACAGGGCGTTGGTCCAAACCGGATTTTAAGGAACTCAGATAAGAAAAGGCTTCGGCCTAGATATCCAAGCCCCACAGTTTTATAACTTGTGGGGTTGGGCTTCTCGGATCAGGTCCGAGGAGCACTAATGTTTCTCTCCGGTTATCCGGCGGTGACTTTTTAGTGGTGGTTTACATATATTATCCGGTCATTCTCATCCCTGGAGCTTTTTCCGCAGGAAGTGAGATGGATCCCCCTTGCTTTGTTACCTTACGTTTTCTTTTATACTAGCCTACGTTCGTTGTCCTTCGTCCACGTGTAGGGTCGACTTTTTCAGGACAGATATTTGTCCCGTCAGTCTAATCCCGAAATGGTTGGAGATGGTCAATAAAGCCTAAGAATCCGGTTCTGTTAGGTGCAATGTCATATCAATGAAGGGTATTAAGGACTATTTCCCCGAGATATTTTTTGATCTTTTAAGCTTGTTTGTATGCCACTTTCATCAATGAGACTTTGGGTCTGCCGAGGACTAAGCTGTCCTCGGCGGTATCTTCGGGCCACTTCGGGCTTACTATTTTTGAGCCTGGGCCCTGGCCTCCTTTAGTTTGGGGCCTGTGGACTCCCCATAAGTGAGCGGGCCGAGCCCACAAACTATTGTGCCCCACATTTATCATTTTTATTACTTTTTTAGGGCACATATCTATAATTTCTAATACCTATTTTTTGTTTACATTTTTAACTAAAAACTAAAGAGTCTCGCCCAAATAGGTTTCATACTTTTCAACCAAAAAATTTAGGAAACAAAATTTGAGCCCAAAACTAGAAAAGGCAACATACAAAAAGAATCAATTTGTAGTCCAATTAGTCCAAAATGGACTGAAATGGACCAAAATAAACCAAAATGAACCGATGATGACCGAACTAAATTGAAGTGGACTAAAGTACACTAAATAGACCGACATAGACTAAATAGGACCAAAGTGGAGTGAATGGACCGAATAAGACAAACTAGAGTAGAATTGTGGGTTGTGGGGAGCAAAGGCCAAGGTTCAAGTCTCTAGGAGGGAACTTCGTACACACATACACTTAGGGTTTGTTTGGGATTCACTTATTTTGCTGAAACTGAAAATTTTTTGTTGAAAGTACTGTAAATAAAGGTAAAAGTTAGCTAAAATAGTACAGCGAAACTCATGAATAGTACCAAAAAGTGTAGTAGGACCCATAAATAGTAGCAAAAATAAGTTGTATAATAAAATAAGCTAGTTTTTTTTTTTTTTTTTTTTTTTTTTTTTTTTTTTTTTTTTTTTTTTTAATTTGGAGCCAAACACCCACGTAGATTAGACTAGAGTAAAATTTCTATCATGTATCAAACAAAACAAAAAAGCATAGCAATAATAAGTGCTTCGACTTCTAAATATTATATAGATTTGTAGGAATTACATATAGTAAAATTTATACTAAGTACAGTATTACTAAAAAATAATTAGGAATTTATTTATTATGTTGTTGATGTGAAACTAATCAATATTCATGTCACTTTGTAATTTTTTTTTTTTTTTTTTTGTAAGACTTTGTAAATTTTTTAGTTAGTAAACATAATCACTATTAAAAAGTTAAATGACAACATTCATAGGATACATTATTGATAAGATCATATTGTTTAATTAATATTAATTTTAAAAAAGTAAATGACTTCACGTAATAAATTTGGACAAAATAATTAAATTAATTCATTTAGTTATTTTATAATAAACTTTACAATTGAAATGGACCGAAGTGTACTAAAATGATACATAGATGTGGCTCAACATGAATATAGTAACAATAAATGTTATGTTTAAGCATTTAGATATTATATAGATCATTATTAATATATATAGTCTTATTATTGTATGCAATTGTATTAAAAGTAAGCTACTCATGGGAACTCCTCTTGAGGTCTCTAGCTAGTTTGAGTCTCAAGATTATTTGATACATAATTCTTGAGAGCGGGATCGTGTATCTCATCTGGGGTTTACTCAACAATAGTGGTAGAGTGGCCCTCCTTGGAAGAGGTTTCTCATCATTAAAAAGGCAAAAATGTAAGCTATCAAGATTGGTTATGCAGTTCATCAAGTAGGATCCACTGTCCACAGAAAGGATATTACATTGTTCTTCACCATGCCCCATTATCAATTCTTTTTTGGTCATGATTCCCTCTCATTCCTGATGATTGATGGTTATGCTTAATTAGTCTTTAGATATTTTGAAATGAAGTACTACTGGACTAATTGTATATGTTTTATCACTATTTTGCTTCTGTAGGGAATCATTTTGAAAGAATATGGTAAAGTTGGAGATGCAGAGAGGATAGTTATACTTATACAGGTGATAGTATACGAATATTTATTGGCATATGTATGCATATGGAAATGCATGAACGTATACTAATTAAAAACATGCACAAACAAGAACTTACACAGAACACTTGTATATGTTTGTATAACAGTGTCTTTATAAATATGTTTTTGTATGAATTGTATATTTATGTATCATCAATATACGTATATACATGTCATTATGTATGAAATTATGTGTATATGTTCATATGTTCTTCTACCACAATTGTTCGAGTAATACCAGCAAGCCTCAATAGGCCACTACAGTACAACTAGCTTCCCAAGTTTTGTGGATACATTCTTTTCTTTTCCTTATAATTGTTGTTGGGTGCATATGCTCACTATTTTCCAAGTATCTAATGATAAAAGGAGCATGACTCCGCAAATATTTCCTATTCCAGTCAAAATTGATTGTGTTTTTAACCTTCTCTTCTTTTGAACTAACTTTTGCATGGGAGGGCTTAGAGTTCAAAGCAATTCTTAAAGTACTGTTAGATTGTCCTAACTTGCAACTAAATTTTTTTTAAAGGAGTTTGATAGAATAAATGTATATAAAATGTAAAGCCACACGAATCACGTCTTTTGACTAGAACGTATTAAGTAAGGTTGATTGGAAATTTAATTTAATTCAATTCAGCCTCTTGATAAGGATAAGGTGTTGTGGAGAGAATCAGAGAACATGATTTGCAATTAATTCATGTAATGTCGTGCTACAGCCTACATGAACAATATGTAAGGACCAATTTTTATTTATTCATGTCTCCCTAAAATGAACAATATGCTTAATTAAATGCTTTTGGAGAACTGATTAGAAACTTATGTTTTATGATAAATGGATTTACTACTATTTTGTGTAATGATGCAAACATCTTTCTCATATGGGGGGGGGGGGGGGGGGGGGGGGCATAAGTATTGGACCCATCCCATTTGAGAAAGATGTTGCATGCAAATAAAGCAAATAAAGGCAGCAATTTAAGCTAGCAGATCGTGTTTGTCGTGAATAAATACATAACTTAATCCTAACCTAGCCTATTTCATTAATTATGTCAAAATCCCTCAACCCTAACATAATCCATTTATTACTCATGTTGACACGACACAATCCAATTCAACCCATTCAATACACAGTTAAGAAAGTTAAAGTGTAAAGGTTTGTATTAAATAAAAATAACATTTATTTATAAGAATTGGGTCATTTCATGTTGATTACAGGTTAAATAGGTTAACACAAATTTGACGCATTTATTAATTGCGTTGAAGGCTTAAAGCGTGCCGACTTGCTTTGACATGAATCCATTTACATTGAATGCTAACCCACAAAAAATCATGCCGCGTTCATTTTGTATTTACTAGTCATGTCAAACATTGCCACTTTCTAAATGTAAGGAATAAGGATTACACATAATACCACCTTGCCAAAAAAATAGGAAACAGAGGGTTTTTTTTTTTTTTTTTGAGATATATGTTGGTAGCATAGTAAGAGTACGTATCCTCCGTAGTACCCACACATAGTAAGAGTATGTATACATCAGATGAATGAGCTTTTTCCAATGTACACCTTGCCCTGCCTAGTATGTTTTTCTAAAAGGCATCTTCTTATAACAACAAGAAGAAATATAATTATGCCAGTATCTTTGCAAACTGAGGAACTCTGCAATTATGCAATTAAAACACTAGACCAGCAATAAGAGTGAACGTGCCTCGTTAAGAGTAAGACACCCCAGAAGCTTTGTGCGTCTTTCTTCTGTAGAGCAACTCCTACGAAACCTATCTTTCGGATTCTTTATAGGTCTTCACTATCTGAAAGTCATTGAATGTCAGTGGACATGTCAACAATGAGGGGAGTCTTTTGTATTGTATGCATATTAAGTAGAAAACAGATTTGTGAAATATCAACTGAAAAACTAGCTCATATACTTTCAGCATTTTCTGGGGTTGCATTTGTATTCTAGGATTTATAATCATTGGATTTTAATACAAGTACCAATATAGATTATTTGTTATAAAATTTAATAAGATGTTATGGATTTCAGTTTTGAGTATTTTGTTCTACAAAAACACTTTTATGGATAGAAATTTGATTGAGCATCTTACACTAAATGAATAGGACATGTATAATATTAATATATTAGATCTAACCCTTTCAACTCTGTATGTAATAGTGTCGTTAATAGATAAAACATGTATAATATGTAAGAAACATTTCAGGATACTGATGGATACAACCTATGTTTTAGTTCTAATTAGGTAAAAATAAAGATGGCTTCAGAAGTGCATACTCAAATTCTATTCCCAATAAGAAGGTAAATGTACCTGATTAGTAACTAGGCAAATTTCTTGCCCACCTATTTGTAACAACACTTCTCCCCATTGTGTACTTTTAATTATTTTTGGAAATCATTGATGGGAAAAACAATCAGTCTGGCAATCAAACCTTCAACTTAACATGCATGTCTTGTACTAAGGGGGAAAAGTAAGGAAAAAAGAAGGAGAAGCATGACACATCAAGATCAGATTATGCAGCTTGAAACTTTCAAAATCATTTGCAAAATAGAAAGAAAGGAAAAAAAAAAAGTGTGTGTGTGTGTGTGTTAATCTAGAGGAGAAATAAGTTCAGCAAGAATCATGATTCTGATGGGAGTTCAGACTGTCACAAATCAGGAATCATATTGATAATGACAAATCTAGTATGAAAAGAAGTACGTGATCTAATACTCTGAAGGACAGAAAACAGCGTGCATCTGTATCTAGGCAAACTTCTTAGTCCTCTATAAGGATTTCTTCAATCACCAGCATGAGAATTTTTCAGTCACCTTACATGCAGTATTATAATTTTTGCAAGCAGTGCTAGTCACCTAAAGCAAAACATAAAATGCTGTTGATGTTAAAATTTATACCTTACAACAACAGCATGGATAACTCCCATTTGACAAGCTAAGTGACTATTTAGATTGAATAAAACTGGCTTACGCTCTTTTAAATCTGTTTAAAGCTAATTTTAAAGTAAGAAAAATTCATTAGTTGGATAATTTCTGATGTTACTCACCTATAATTTGTAGATGATGATTCTGACTCATCCCTGAAACCGAGTGAAGCAAATGGTTCTGATAGTGACAATAAAGGATCAGCTTCATGACCACTACTTAAGTTGACTGGCCATTGCATTGGAACAACTAAACACCTGTAGCAAATAAAAAACGATGTTAGGTCTCCATAAAGGAAATCCTTGTAGTTGAGATATTGCCATAAATATTTTCTTTTTTTTTATTTCCTCTTCCACATCCTGCAGGCATAAGGCACGTCTTCTACAACAATGCCCTACCTAAATAGTAATAAAACAAATCTCTCTCTCTCTCTCTCTCTCTCTCTCTCTCTCAATATACATATAAGAAATGTTAAACCACCATTAAAAGTCTAATCTATAGATTCCATTGGTTAAGCCAAGAGCCTTGTAGGTTAATAGAATTGCCTAGTTCTCCCACGGAGGAAATTCTACAAAAAATCCCCCATCCCCCTCCTGTTCTTGTTATTGTGGGGGGGGGGGGGGGGGGAGGAGAGCAATTGGATTAAACACTCTTCAATCATAAGGCATGTTATATCATGTTGCCTCCAAGCAGAAAATCTAACCAAAAGACCGTATAATTGAACACTTGACCTTTTTGCTTGTAATTTTTACAAGGAGAAAATTGAATAGTAACAAGAATGAATTCAAATAAAACACATACCCATCGAGACATTTGTATTTGCAGCGATTCATCTTTTTCACTGAATAGTTCTCAAATAAGACATCAAGATGATTTGCTAGTTTTGGAATTTCATCTAATGGCAAAATGTCCCAGAACTTCAGAATCTGAATGTAGTATGAATTTTCCTTGAGAATGTCTACAGTCCAAACAAGATGCAGCAAACCTTTGACCTCGTACTGCTCTAATAATTGGGAAGAAGTTCCATGATGGACATAGAGGTTTTTCTTCCTGAGAGATTGACGCCAACCATTTGCAAGATTTTCCAATAAAGTAAGCACTTCTTTACAGGTCTCAGCATCTTTAACTCTTGACATAGATTTCAAAAAATCATTGCTGAAGGAGACCTATATTGAGAAATGAAGAGAGGGTCCAACAAAACTAATGAGCAACACGACCATGAAAAGAGGATCCACCTCCCCATACACTTTTTTTTTTATATAATAATATTAAGGAGACATAGAATAGTAAAGAAAATAAGTTGTTGATGTATCACTAGAACTATTAAAAGGAAAAAACAAGTAAGAATCAGCATACCCTCCATCTTGCTTTCCCGAACAGGGAAGAATCCATGTTGAATAAAATGTGCATTTGGTCACATTCAACCAAGGCAACTGTAATAGCCTGAGCCAAACCCTTGTCTTCATTGGCATTGTAGAAACACCTCCGTTTCTTGGCATCAATGACTAACTCCTTCCAAATAGTGCACCTTTTAGTTAAAGTAGCTTCATTTCCCAATATCCAAAGGCAATGCCTGCAAATTAAAATTGTGCCTATTACTTGCAAAACCACCAGATTCTCAGAAAATGTTCTAGCTGCACCATAGTGAAGTATATACTGTATACATTATCTGTTACCTTGCACGCGTTAGTGCCACGTTTGTTCTTTGATGATTTTTAAGAAAACCAACTATTCCATTCTGATTACATCTGACAGTAGAGATAATTATCACATCCTCCTCACCACCCTGGAATCCATCAACAGAGCGAACACAAACAGAGAAGTCATCATTAGGATCTGCACTGTAGTTTTTCACCTTCTCTCCAATGGCAAGGACTTGAGCCTTGTATGGTGAGATGATACCAACTCTGACCTTCTTCTTTGTGCGAACTGATTCTTTAGGAGTGAAAGGAGAAACAAAAGAAATTGATAGTTATCATACTCATTAACTTATCGATGATCAAGCTAACCATAACTAACTTTCCTAGCACAACATTTTGCCAAAATTAAGACTAGGATTAGTTGCTACTTTAGACATACCTTTGAAAAGGCTTGAAACTATCTCAGACGCTACAGCAGCCTCAACCATATTTTTCAGACTATGGCTGTTATTGAATTCCTCTTTTCCATGTGGTACATTTATGAAAGAATAGAAGCCGTACATCTTCCCTTGAAGAAAATTCCTCTCGTAGCTTCCTCCTTTGACATTGTGGCCATCTAAAATCTGATTTTCATAGAACATCTTATTTGGAAATAAGCTTATGGATGGATGCATCCTATGCTGGACATTAAGAAGGTGTTTCTTGTGTCCTAGCAATACTAGCCTCTCAAACAAACTTCTTCCAAATTCAGCTTCCTCAGAAATCTAGTAATAGCAAATTTTAAAGACGTTACATTGATAATTTTTAAAGACAAACAAGGAAAGCAAGAGAACCATAAAAATAAAACTTTGAACCTTGCTTTTAACCATCGCAGGCAATTGCCGTTCATCCCCAACAAGAATAGCATGGCGGATTCCAGGAAGTTGTAAAGGAATGGTTGATTCACATTCCTTAAGCTGAGCAGCTTCATCTATAACCAGTAGTTCCAGATCAGCCATTACTTCATGCAATTTAGCAGAGCTTGATACAGTGCAGAAAATCAGACAAGAATATTGCAGGCAGAATTCTTTTATATCATACTCGTCTTCAAAATCTGGAACTGGGAATTTTTGAGGAAGAGATATAAGTACACGGAGGCACTCATATCTCACAATACTCAACTCTCTTAAGTGACCAAGTCCAGTTCCTACATTCTTGCTGAAGACTTTCTCTAATAACCCTTTGTCAGAAACACTAACAGCACACAACAAAGTTTCAAGAGATTTGAGGAAATCAAGAGCTTTAATCATCTTCTTTACCACCACTAATGAAATAAAAGAAGTAGGTAAGTGTGTATACAAATTTTCAATACAATATGTCAGACGCTTTGAAATGAAATTGAATCTCTTCTGTAAAAACTCCTCAAATGTCAAAGGAGTGTCACATTCATCAGTTCCCTGTCCTTCGTTTTTCTTATCTTGGGAAGAATTATCCCCACTTTCTATATCCTCGTGCTCTAAATTCTTTTCTTTCCACAATGGCCTCATCTCCTTCTGTGTTTTCTTGTTTTTGTTTTCATTTAAGGTTTGAATGATAACTTTCTTCAAATTTTTCTTGCTCTTCTTGTCTTTTGAGGATTGATCATCAATCTCCTTCCCTTGATTAACATTTATCCCTTTATTTTCAGATATACCATCATTTTCATCCTCCTCATATTCTACCACTCTTCTAGTTTTCAAATACAAATGATATTCCCTTTTAGGGTCCTCGAGCAAACTAATCATTGATAATAGGCTATCTTTCCAACCAGTTGATGGAACAAGGCATTCATACAGTATACTAACTCGGTTATCAAGAAATACATCCAGAAGGTCATAACGATCATCAATCTTCATTCGCTCCCTATTTCCAAATAAAACTATATCTCCAAGCCCATAGGTATCATATTCAAGTGACTCTGTTACATTCTTTAGAAGGCGCTGTGTCACTTCCAAAACTGCAGTATTCGTTGGGGCACATGTAAGAGTTCTGCATTTCATTCTAAGCAGAGAGAATAATAGCACACCAACTGTTGTGGTTTTCCCAGTTCCCGGAGGGCCCCATATTAGTTTAACAGTATTCTGATGCGTGCATTCCCTAGTTTCCAAACAGCTAAGAACTGCATCTTTCTGGGAGTCATTTAAATCATAAAAGCAAATTATGGACCTCGTTTCTGCATAGGCAGTACTGCAACTTCTTTCAGAAATGCAAGTAGTACATATTTTAGCTTCCTACAAGAAGTAAATAAAAAGTTTCTGAGAATTGTTTCCAAAAACATCAATATGGCACACTAAATTAAGCAATGATTGAAATTCTTACAGCAGAGTTTGGTTGCAGCACTTTTCCAATGATGTCTATGTTTTCACCTTCCAGCTCAAAGTTCAATGCTCTCCATATACGGATATTTGTGGTCATGTTTATCATGAAAACAGCATAAAGATTTTTCATCTTCTTGATTTCTTGTTCTTCTGCCAATATAGGCTTTGAGGCTAATATTGTAAGAGTATTGTCTTCTTTCACCCTTTGAACTAAAGCAACAAGAAAGGGTCTGTTGGGTCTGTCTAAATCCTCAAAGTATTTTGGTCTTACATCTGTCAAGACAATGAGGTCTCCAACCATAGGCTCATATGCCCCATTATTATTCTCCAATTCACTCACACTTTCAAATATAACATGGTAAAAATAGTCTTTGGGTGGTTCATATTCCTTAGCTTGTATGAATGACAATATAACACAGCTAGGTGCTAGAGGCAATGTTGACATGCTTGATAACAAGTCAGCATGTGTTTCCTCAATAAGTGGATAAATAAATGAATTCATGTATTCTGATATGGAGGAAAATGTCTGTGGAATCTGTCTCACCTGTTAGTAAATAAAGTCAGGGTTAAGACTGCAATTTTCATGAGAGAAAGTAAGTACATGGACAAATCTGATCAACAAATTCTGGACATGATTGCAAGGCTATATCTCTGCCTGAAATGGGAACTTCATAAAGAAATAATATGTACCACATACAAACAGGGGCGGCTGCACATACATTTCAGGCCCCTGACTTGAAAAATTATATATATATAATATTGCTTTACTAATTTAAATCATGTTTTAAATCTTGCACACCTTGATCACATATTAGCTTATCCCACAATCAAACAACAATTTAGTGTATTATTTATGTATGGATAAGTGTGGTTGTGTGAATTAATAATTATATAGTGCAAGTGGAGTTGAGTTTTTTCATTTAGTTTAAAATATTTTTATAAAAAAAATGACAAATATATAACCACAATTTCATAAAAACAAAAATACTATACAAACTTAACAAAATAAAATGGTCATACTTACATTGACAATAGATAATGAAAATTGATAATAAACTATCATGAGGTGATTTCAAAATATGAAAAGTCGTAAAAGAAAATTGTAAAATTTCGTGTATTTTTGTATTTTTTTTTCGATAACTCAATGTATTCAAGTTCTTTTTTTTTTTTTAATTAAATTTTTGTTTAAATTAAGTTTCTTAATGACCCCCTTCAAAAAATTCCTAGAGCCGCCACTGCATACAAATTACCATCAATGTCATGTCTTAAGTATGCAGGTAAATTAGATCAAAATAAATAAACTTAGTGTCATTTCTAACAATTTGATACCATAATATTTAATCATAGCACATTCTACTTCCTAAATTGAACTAACACACTAACCCAAAATGTGAACTCACTGTTAGCCCAACGTGACAACATACTTTCTATTGGTATATAAAAGCCCCCCAAAAAGAGGAATTGTAAAATTAATAATACCCCTTTTGCTCAGATGTAATATTCATTTGGTTATCCACATTTTTTGA
The DNA here is from genome assembly GCF_932294415.1 of Quercus robur. Classification (NCBI taxonomy): domain Eukaryota; kingdom Viridiplantae; phylum Streptophyta; class Magnoliopsida; order Fagales; family Fagaceae; genus Quercus; species Quercus robur. The sequence goes on along the minus strand of NC_065538.1, from coordinate 88,256,746 downwards.
CATTTAAGCCAACAACAATTTTAATGGAATTAATAGTACCCTACAATCTGCAAGTGTTACAATTTAATTTCTTACAATGAGGAGGGTGAGAGCTTCATGGTGTACAAACCTGTTTTTTGTAAAGATCTTCATTGAGAATATCATTGATAGACCAAGAGAATACCAAATCTATTAAGCTTCTACCCCGAACAAAGTTTTTCTTCAGCACAGTCTTCTCCATTCTTTCAGTTTCTTCTTCTCTTCTGTATGGTCAGTCAATGGCTAAAATCCCACACACCCTTCAAAACAGAGATAATGAAGGTTCACTTAGCATCCAAGGAACAGCTAGGAAGAAGTTATTCAATAGAAAGACCCCCAATATACAGGATCCTATGAAAGTAAGAAAAATTGAAATTCCTAACATGCTTTTGGCTTGTCAGAATTTCCATTGCTTCCTTAAAAATTTCAGCAAAAGCAAATGGAAATACAAAACAAGATTAAAGAAAACGTTAAAAAAGAAACCAAGGAAAGAATATATTATCAGGAAAAAAGGTGTAAAAGAAGACATTGACTTCAAGTCAAATGAAAGTGACTAAGGTGGGAATGCAAGCTACCCTTTGTATCCTGCCACCTTCCTTGCACCACAATATTCGATTCTGTCTATAGAACTTCCACGCAACAGTGCAATACTTGTTTTACTTGTACGGCCGTCTAATGTGATATCCAATTAGTGCAACTAGTAAAGTCTTTAATTCTACTTGTTACACTTTGTATGGGTGTCTAACATGGTTTCCAATAAACTCAACTAATAAAGTCCTTAATCCTTGAATAAAAGACCTGGGTTCGAATCCCACCTAGACAAAAAGGAACCTACTAGTGTATTGGCATAATGGTAAAGAGAAATTCCTCCACCAAATAGAATCCATTGGTGTCTTGCCGTATAAAGAACAATAATCATGGAGGAAGGGGACCCCACAGGTTTCAAATTTTATACAATCTATTAAAAAAAATATGTACTAAAGTCCCAATTATTTAACATTTTCCAGTAAAACGCATGAAAAAGATGAGTCTAGCTAATGTGTAAAGTTTATTTGATTATTATTGGGGAAATAATGATAAAGATCCATTGTGTGATCAAATAAAATTTTTCTTTTTTTAATTTAATAAAGTATGAACTTTTCTAAAGAAGAGCCCTTTGTACTCATCATGTACTAGCAACTAACCTCCTCATCCGCCAAAACCAGTTAATGGGTATATATTAGTTTGGATTAAGATGAGTTGTGATTTTTGTTGTTGATATATTCTAAGAAGTTGAAATTTATCTTTTTATCTAATTGAATGTTCATTAGTCATGATCATTTCTTCAATGAGGACAAACCTGGTTTTTGTAAAGATCCTCATTGAGAACATCTTCGATAGACCAAGAGAATACCAAATCTATTAAGCCTCGACCTGCAGGAAATTCTCTCTTCTTCTCCGCAGTCTTCTCCATTCTGTCAGTACCTTCTTCTCTTCTGTAAAGTCAGTCAATGGCCAAAATGTCACACACATGCACCCTTCAAAAATAGAGATCATGAAGATTAGCTTAGCATCAAAGATTCAAAGGAACCAACTTGGAAGAAGTTACCCTATGGAAAGACCAACATAGAGGCTTTTATGAAAGAAAGAAAAAGTGAGATTCCTAACATGTTTTTGGCTTGTAAGAGTTTCCATTACTTCCCTTGTAAAGCTCAGAAAAGCATATAGACGTACACAAACATGATTAAAAGAAAAACACGTTAGAAAAGAAGAAAAAATAGAAAAAGGTGTAAACGAAGACATTGACTTGAAGTCAAATGAAAGTAGCCCAAGTGGAAATGCAATGCAAAACAACCTTCCTATATTGACAACGGTATTCGATTCTCTGTCCGTACATGCAACTACCATGCAACAGTGCAATACTCTTGTACGGATATTCCAAATTTTGTAACTAACATACATTATACACATTTCCACGTACCCACACACACCATAGCCTAGGTACACACAAATATAATCCAATATAATGCATATATATATATATATATATATACACACACACGTGTGTAATTAATTTGGCTAATAAAATGTCACTCACGAAAATAAGTGGAATTTTAATGTTGGAAAACAAAAAATAAATAAAATAAAAACAAATATATCCATTATATTGTGTTTATTAGGAGTTGTATAAATGAATATATAAGACGTATTCTAATGTTTTTTAGAAAATTTTTAATACTAATTTTCATGAAATGATATATAATAACTAGATATACACTAATTACATTTAGGTCAATCCTTAAGTTTTTTTATCCACAACTAAAAAATCTAGGTTTGAAACCCACCAAGAGTTAGGCTCTTTTGGATATATATCACTATCAGTTTCTTTAAGACATTCTCTCATCTCCTGTGTTTGTTAAAATACTTAGTATTCTTATCAAATAAAATAAAAAGTTCGAACCGGACCTATATCAAAAAAAGCCCATTTGTGTCATTCAAGGAAGTGAATATCGTACCGTACCAACAGATACCACAGGTATTTTTAGTATCGGTAGCTTGGCCAGTACAGAAACTGCAACAATTTTGTTTGGGTATAAATACCGGCATTGTTTCGGCCATACCAGGCAAGATACCGGATTTCGGCTGGTTAATAGATACCGGTCCGATACTGACCAGTAACCCAAAAATGGATTCATCCCTCACGCACTCACCGTCTCTTTTTTCTTTGAAGCCAACAGCCTCTCACTAGATCTCGAGTGGCGGTGGATGGTGACACAAGCAATGAAATGAACTCAGAACCAAAACTGTGAAACTGAGAGAGACGATACAAAACAGAAAGCTCAAAAGACAAAACTAAGAAGAGAGAGCTAAAATCATTTGAAATTTGAAAGTGGAGAAGAACTGTAACATATAAAAAACCAACTTTATAACATATAACACATTACTTTACAATATTCCTTACATCAAAACTTCTATTTTTTTTTTTTTTTTGTTTAACACTTCATTTAAATATTCTTTCTTTATTATTTTTTATTCATTTTTTATTCTTCCTCTCTCTCCTCTGTCTCTCTCTTTCTCAACCCAACTATTCTCAACATCGCCGGCCACCACACTACCAACAATCACCACACAACCCACCACCCAGCCACCCACCAAAAACTCACCACCCATACCACAACCACCACAAACCTACCACCCATGCCACAACAACAACAACAACAACAACAACAAAAAAAAAAAAAACCTCCACCATCGTCGCCACTAGCAAACCCACCAAGTAAAAAACACACACACACACAGAGCAAACCCACCAAGCAAAAAAAAACACACACACACAACAAACCCACATCCCAATCCACCATTGCCAAACAAACCACCAAGCAAAACACACACACACACAAACCCACCACGGCAACCCTCCAACCTGGATTCAACCCACCACGGCAAACCTCCACAAAAGCAAACTCATCACGCCGATCTACTGCACCACGACCCACCACACTCTAGACCCACTACAACCCAGACCCACAACCCACCATCCCGCTGCCACCAGATTCGACTCACACCCCTCAACTAGTAGATCGGTGAAGACCCGTACCGAAACCCACAGTTCCATTAAAAACACCGCACTGTGACCCACGACACTTGGGAACCAAAACCACGACCATTGGACTGTTAGACCCATGACCCATGCCCATCGAACCACAATCGCCGACCATCGGACCATCACCGCCACCACCCACGACCATCGAACCATCAGACCACGACCCACGGCCATCGGACCACAACCCACAACCCAAAATCAAAACCATGGGAGAGAGAAGAGAGAAGAGACAAGTGAGAGAGGAAAGAGAAAGACAGAAATGAGAAAAAGAGACGTTGGGGCTGAATAAAAAAAAAAAAAACAATTTTTTTTTTTATTTTTACAGTCCAGCTACAGTGAGTTGTTCAATAACAGCTCATTGTAGCTCAATGCTAAAATTTTTAAGATTTAGCATATTTGATGTAGGTGTGTTTTTATCATTTGAGGTGCTAAAAATGCTAAAAAATATTATTTAGCATTTTTAGCACCTTTGATAAGAATGCTCTAAGAGAGTATATCAATAATTTTTTTATTGAAAGATGTGAAATCCAGTGATTGTGGAGAGGAAACAATAAAAAAAGGCAGCAATACCAACGTGTGAAAAGATAAGAAAACAAGTGATGTATTTATTGTTTCTTGATTCTTTCATTTGAAGCCATTAGTTTATTTGTTATTAAATTTTTTTCACCATTGTCAAAAAAGAAAATATTTCCTTACTTATCAACAACTTCCCTACCCCAACACGTTACCATATCATCATTTGTAATATATATAATTTTGTAGTAATTCCGAAACGGTACACCGGTATTAACCAGTACTGAAATATATTATTCTCATGACTAGACCAAAACGACCTCCAGTACAGTATTGACTTCCTTGGTGTCATTACCTATAAAGGACAATTATTATGGAGTAAACACAATGGATTGCAAATTTTATCATATTTATTAAAAAGAATTGTATTAACATCCCAATTAGTTAACCTTTTCTAAAAAAAAAAAAAAAAAAAAAAAAGCACAAATGAGAGAAACTTACAATGTTGAAAATAAGAGAGTGAGACTAAGACTGAGATGGTCTCTTTCTTTGTATGGATGATAGTATGGGGGGAGAGGGTCCTCAGTTGCGATATTCTAATTAGGCTAAAACTTATTACACGTGTAACAAACAATGCTCTTCTAATTAAAATAGAAAATAAGTTTGTCGGATGGTGTTGTACATGTATGTGTCCAATAGTGGGGAGATAGTGGAGCATCTTTTGTTACACTACAGTGTTGTGTTTGAGTTGTGGAACTCTGTTTTTCATCCATTCAAAGGGTGTTACCAAAAAAGGTCACCAACCTTTTATTTGGTTAGCGGAATTAGATAGGCAAGTATTCTTTATATATTTGGAATTTAGTTCTATTATGTTTGATGTAGACATTAAAGCAAGCATGCATGTGTCGTACTTATAAAAAAATGGAAATTTTAAGAACGTAGTTGATAATATTGTTTACTACTGGATCATTATTTAATTGGTTTTCAGAATCATTGTCCTTCTTTACATATCCTTTTGTAACTCTTTAGATTCATTTATGTTTTGTTTAGTAGTCTTATTTAATAAAATACTTATTTACTTAAAAAAAATAGATTTTAAGACTTTTTGAATCATAGATTAGGTTTTCGTATAATCAATCAAGGTGGACTAAAGGGATTTAAATTTAAGATTTGTTGATTGCATGTTGCATACTGAAAAAATGGGGTATTGGTAGTACTAGTAATGCATGATACGAGACAATATAACCTTTACGGAGGAACTTGCTTGCAGGTGGAGGCAAAGGCCAAAGAATCAATTTATGGTCCAATTAGTCCAAAATGGACTGAAATGGATAGAAATGGACCAAAATGAACTGACAAGGACCGAACTAGACCGAAGTGGATTGAAGTACACTGAATGGACTGAAGTAGCCTGAATAGAACGAAAGTGAAGTGAATGGACCAAATAGGGCCAAAATGGAGTGAATGGATTGAATAAGACCGAACTGGACCAAAATGCTACGCTAATATTGTGACTTAATAGAAGCGTAGCAACAATAAGTGCTTCAGCTTTTAAATATTATATAGATATAGGGATATATAGATTTGTAAGAATTATATATAGTAAAATTTGTACTAAGTATAGTATTACTAAAAAATAATTAGGAATTTATTTATTATATTGTTGATGTGAAACTAACTAATCATGTCACTTTGTAAATTTTTTTAGTTAGTAAACAAAATCACAATTAAAAATTTAAATGACAACATTCATAGGATACATTATTTATAAGATCATATAGTTTTATTAATATTAATTTAAAAAAGGCTTAAATGACTTCATGTACTAATAGATTTGGACAAAATAATTAAATAAATTCATTTAGTTATTTGCTAATAGATTTTACAATTGAAATTGATTGAAGTTTACTAAAATGATACACTAATGTGGTTCAACATAAACGTAACAACAATAAATATTATTCTTTAGCATTTAGATATTTTATATATTTATATATATCTTTTTTGGGTTGATGATTTTGGTATCTATCACCCAAGCATATAAAGAATATAAAAGAGACTTATTGGAATTAGAGTAATGCATTAAACATGATATATATGTAGTCTTATTATTGTATGCAATTGTATGAAAAGTAAGCTATTCATGGTTACTCCTCCTGAGGTCTCTAGCTAGTTCGAGTCTCAAGATTATTTGATACATAATTCTTGAGAGCGGGGTCGTGTATCTAATCTAGGGTTTACTCAACAATAGTGGTAGAGTGGCCCTCCTTGGAAGAGGTTTCTCATCATTAAAAAAAGCAAAAAAAGTAAGCTATCAAGATTGGTTATGCAGTTCATCAAGTAGGATCCACTGTCCACAGAAAGGATATTACATTGTTCTTCACCATGCCCCATTATTAATTCTTTATTGGTTATGATTCCCTCTCATTCCTGCTGATTGATTATGCTTAATTAGTCTTTAGATATTTTGAAATGAAGTACTACTGGACTAATTGTATATGTGTTATCACTATTTTGCTTCTGTAGGGAATCATTTTGAAAGAATATGGTAAAGTTGGAGATGCAGAGTGGATGTTTATACTTATACAGGTGATAGTATACGAATATTTATTGGCATATGTATGCATATGGAAATGCATGAATGTATACTAATTAAAAACATGCACAAACAAAAACTTACACAGAACACATGTATATGTATGTATAATAGTGTCTTTATAAATATGTGTTTGTATTAATATCTGGGACAAAATTGGCCTTTGCCCTTTTCAAGCAAAATAAGTAGCATTCTGCTCCCTTTTCCAAACTAATTAGGAAAATACCCCTCTTTTGAAACTCGACTTTCTCAAAATCGAGTTAAGCCCTATAGTGACATTTTTAAGGACCTGTAGCGACGTTTTTAAGGACCTATAGTGGCGTTTTGTAACTCGATTTCATGGAGTCGAGTTACAAAACGCCACTATAGGTCCTTAAAACGTCGCTATAGGTCCTTAAAAACGTCACTATAGGGTTCCATAAATTTTTTTTTTTAACTCGATTTTGAGTAATTCTGCCCCCTTTTCCAATTTCAAGCAAAATAAGTAGCATTCTGCCCCCTTTTCCAAACTAATTAGAGAAATACCCCTCTTTTTAAACTCGACTTTCTCAAAATCAAGTTAAGCCCTATAGTGACATTTTTAAGGACCTGTAGCGACGTTTTTAAGGACCTATAGTGGCGTTTTGTGTTGATTTCATGGAGTCGAGTTACAAAACGCCATTATAGGTCCTTAAAACATCGCTATAGGTCCTTAAAAACGTCACTATAGGGTTCCATAAATTTTTTTTTTTTTTTTAACTCGATTTTGAGTAAGTCGAGTTTCAAAAGAGATGCATTTCCCTAATTAGTTTGAGAACGGGGGCAGAATGCAACTTATTTTGCCCAAAAAGGGCAGAGGCCAATTTTGTCCTTAACATCTGTATACTTATGTATCATCAATATACTAATATACATGTCATTACGTATGAAATTATGTGTATATGTTCATATGTTCTACCTCAATTGCTCGAGTAATACCAGCAAGCCTCAATAGGCCACTACAGTACAACTAGCTTCCTAAGTTTTCGTGGATACATTCTTTTCTTTTCATTATTATTGTTGTTGGATGCATATACTCACTATTTTCCAAGTATCTAATGGTAAAAGGAGCATGACTCCGCAAATATATCCTATGCCAGTTAAAATTGATTGTGTTTTTAACCTTCTCTTCTTTTGAATAAACTTTTGCATGGGAGGGCTTAGAGTTTAAAGCAATTCTTAAAGTACTGTTAGATTGTCCTAACTTGCAACTAAAATTTTTTTAAAGGAGTTTAATAGAATAAACGTATCTAAAATGTAAAGCCTCACGAGTCAACGTCTTTTGACTAGAACGTATTAAGTAAGGTTGATTGGAAATTTAATTTAATTCAATTCAGCCTCTTGATAAGGATAAGGTGTTGGGGAGAGAACATGTTGATTTGCAATTAATTCATGTAATGTCGTGCTACATGAACAATATGTAAGGACCAACTTTTTTTTATTCATGTCTCCCTAAAATGATGTTTCTCATGTAGCACCGTATTACACATTACGGTTGCATAATTAAATGCTTTTGGAGAACTGATATTAGAAACTCACTTACGTTTTATGATAAATGGATTTACTATTATTTTGAGTAATGGTGGTATGCAACACCTTTCTCACATGGAGGGGGGCCCATAAGTATTGGACCCACCCCATTTGAGAAAGATGTTGCATGCAAATAAAGGTGGCAATTTAAGCTAATAGATCGTGTTTATCGTGAATAAATACATAACTTAACCCTAACCTAGCCTATTTCAATAATTATGTCAAAATCTCCCAACCATAACATAACCTGGTTATTACTCAAGTTGACACGACACACAATCCAATTTAACCCGTTCCATACACAATTAAAAAAGTTAAAGTGTAAAGAGGTTTGTATTAGATAAAAATAACATTTATTTATAAGAATTGGGTCATTTAATGTTGATTACAGGTTAGATAGGTTAGCACAAATTTGACACATTTATTAATGGTGTTGAAGGCTAAAGCGTGTCGATTTGCTTTGACATGAATCCATTTACATTGAATGCTAACCCAAAAAAAAAAATCATACCCTGTTCATTTTTGTATTTGCTGGGCATGTCAAACATTGCCACTTTCTAAATGTAAGGATTACACATAATACCACCTTGCCAAAAAAAGTAGGAAACAGAGGGTATTTTTCTTTTTGGATATACGTTGGAAACATTGCCCAAGTAAGCCAAAAAAATATTTCCACATCGCTGTGCTCCAGCCTCCAAGTCCACATTTTTGTGCCTTGGCTGACCATGGTATACTTAGGCCTAATGCCCAACAAGTGGCAATATCTAATAATACGTATCCTCCGTAGTACCCACACATAGTAAGAGGAAGTAGGTATACATCAGATGCATGAGCTTTTTCCAATGTACACCTTGCCCTGCCTAGTTTGTATTTCTCAAAGGCATCTTCTTATAACAAGAAGAAGAAATATAATTATGCCAGTATCTTTGCAAACTGAGGAACTCTGGAATTATACAATTAAAACACTAGACCAGTAATAAGAGTGAACGTGCCTCGTTAAGAGTAAGACACCCCAGAAGCTTTGTGTGTCTTTCTTCTGTAGAGCAACTCCTCCTACGAAACCTATCTTTCGGATTCTTTATAGGTCTTCACCATCTGAAAGTCTTAGAATGTCAGTGGACATGTCAACAATGAGGGGAGTCTTTTGTATTGTATGCATTTTAAGTAGAAAACAGATTTGTGAAATATTAACTGATGAACTAGCTCATATACTTTCAGCATACTCTGGGATTGCATTTGTATTCAAGGATTTAAAATCATTGGATTTGCAGGTACCAATATAAATTATTTGTTATGAAATTTAATAAGATGTTATGGATTTTAGTTTTAAGGATTTTGTTCTACAAAAACACTTTTGTGGATACAAATTTGATTTGGCATCTTACACTAAATGAATAGGACATGTATAATAGTAATATATTACACCTAACTATTTCAACTCTATATGTAATACAGTGTCGTTAAGAGATAAAACATGTATAATATGTAAGACACATTTCAGGATACTGATGGATACAACCTATGTTTTAGTTCTAATTAGGTAAAAATAAAGATTCAAAAGTGCATACTCAAATTCTATTCCCAGGAAGAAGGTAAACATACCTGATTAGTAATTATGCAACTTTCTTAGCCATCTATTTGTAACAACGCTTCTCCCCATTGTGTACTTTGAATTATTTCTGGAAATCATTGATGGGAAAAACAATCAGTCTGGCAATCAAACCTTCAACTTAACATGCATGTCTTGTACTAAGGGGGAAAAGTAAGGAAAAAAGAAAGAGAAGCATGACACATCAAGATCAGATTATGCAGCTTAAAACTTTCAATATCATTTGCAAAATAGAAAGAAGAAAAAAAAAAGTTTGTGCGTGTGTGTGTTAATCTAGAGGAGAAATAAGTCCAGCAAGAATCATGATTCTGGTGGGAGTTCAGACTGTCACAAATCAGGAACCATATTGATAATGACAAAGTTAGTATGAAAAGAAGTATGTGATCTAATACTCTGAAGGACAGAAAACAGTGTGTATCTGTATCTAGGCATAATATTTAGTCCTCTATAGGGATTTCTTCAATCACCAGCATGAGAATGTGTCGGTCACCTTATATGCAGTATTATAATTTTTGCAAGCAGTGCTAATCACCTAAAGCAAAACAGAAAATGCTGTTGATGTTAAAATTTATACCTTACAATAACAGCATGGATAACTCCCATTTGACAATCTAAGTGACTATTTAGATTGAATAAAAACTGGCTTGCACTCTTTTAAATCGGTTTAAAGCTATTTTAAAGCAAGAAAAATTGACTAGTTGGATAATTTCTGATGTTACTCACCGATAAGTTGTAGATGATGATTCTGACTCATCCCTGAGACTGAGTGAAGCTAATGGTTCTGAAAGTGACAATAAAGGATCAGCTTCAGGACAACTACTTAAGTTGACTGGCCATCGCATTGGAACAACTAAACACCTGTAGCAAATAAAATGATGTTAGGTCGTCATAAAGGAAATCCTTGTAGTTGAGATGTTGCCATAAATATTTTCTTTTTTTATTTCCTCTTCCACTTCCTGCAGGCATAAGGCACATCTTCTGCAACAATGCCCTACCTAAATAGTAATTAAATCTCTCTCTCTCTCTCTCTCTCTCTCTCTCTCTATATATATATATATATATATAAGAAATGTTAAACCACCATTAAAAGTCTAATCCATAGATTCCATTGGTTAAACCAAGAGCCTTGTAGCTCAATGGAATTGCCTAGTTCTCCCATGGAGGAAACTCTACCAAAACTCCCCCATCCCCCTCCTGTTCTTGTTATTGGGGGGGGGGGGGGGGGGGGGGTGTGTTGGGGTGGGGTGGGGGAGAGACCAATTGGCTTAAACGCTTTTCAATCATAAGGCATAATATATCATGTTTCCTCCAAGCAGAAAATCTAACCAGAAGACCATATAATTTAATATTTGACCCTTTTGCTTGCAATTTTTACAAGGAGAAAATTGAATAGTAACAAGAATGAATTCAAATAAAGCGCATACCCATCGAGACATTTGTATTTGCAGCGATTCATCTTTTTGACCGTATAGTTCTCAAATAAGACATCAAGATGATTTGCTAGTTTTGGAATTTCAGCTAATGGCAAAATGTCCCAGAACTTCAAAATTTGAATGTAGTATGAATTTTCCTCGAGAATGTCTACAGTCCAAACAAGATGCAGCAACCCTTTGACCTTGCACTGCTCTAATAATTGGGAAGAAGTTCCATGATGGACATAGAGGTTTTTCTTCTTGAGAGATTGACGCCAACCATTTGCAAGATTTTCCAATAAAGTAAGCACTTCTTTACAAGTCTCAGCATCTTTAACTCTTGACATAGATTTCAAAAAATCATTGCTGAAGGAGACCTATATTGAGAAATGAAGAGAGGGTCCAACGAAATGTTTAAAACTAATGAGCAACACGACCATGAAAAGAGGATCCACCTCCTCATACACTTTTTTTTTATATAATAATATTAAAGAGACATAGAATAGTAAAGAAAGTAAGTAGTTGATTTATCACTAGAACTATTAAAGGAAAAAACGAGTAAAAATCAGCATACCCTCCATCTTGCTTTCCTGAACAAGGAAGAATCCATGTTGAATAAAATGTGCATTTGGTCACATTCAACCAAGGCAACTGTAATAGCCTGAGCCAAGCCCTTGTCTTCATTGGCATTGTAGAAACACCTCCGTTTCTTGGCATCAATGACTAACTCCTTCCAAATAGTGCACCTTTTAGTTAAAGTAGCTTCATTTCCCAATATCCAAAGGCAATGCCTGCAAAGTAAAATTGTGCCTATTAATTGCAAAACCACCAGATTCTCAGAACATGTTTTAGCTGCACCATAGTGAAGTCTATACTTTATACATTATCTGTTACCTTGCACGCGTTAGTGCCACGTTTGTTCTTTGATGATTTTTAAGAAAACCAACTATTCCATTCTTATTACATCTGACAGTAGAGATAATTATCACATCCTCCTCACCACCCTGGAATCCATCAACAGAGCGAACACAAATGGAGAAGTCATCATTAGGATCTGCACTGTAGTTTTTCACCTTCTCTCCAATTGCAAGTACTTGAGCCTTGTATGGTGAGATGATACCAACTCTAACCTTCTTCTTTGTGCGAACTGATTCTTTAGGAGTGAAAGGAGAAACAAAAGAAAATGATAGTTATCATACACATTACATTATTGATGATCAAGCTAACCATAACTAACTTTCCTAGCAAAACATTTTGCCAAAATTAAGACTAGGATTAGTTGCTACTTTAGACATACCTTTGAAAAGGCTTGAAACTATCTCAGACACCACAGCAGCCTCAACCATATTTTTCAGACTATGGCTGTTATTGAATTCCTCTTTTCCATGTGGTACATTTATGAAAGAATAGGAGCCGTACATCTTCCCTTGAAGAAAATGCCTCTCGTAGCTTCTTCCTTTGACATTGTGGCCATCTAAAATCTGATTTTCATAGAACATCTTATTTGGAAATAAGCTTATGGATGGATGCATCCTATGCTGGACATTAAGAAGGTGTTTCTTGTGTCCTAGCAATACTAGCCTCTCAAACAAACTTCTTCCAAATTCAGCTTCCTCAGAAATCTAGTAATAGCAAATTTTAAAGATGTTACATTGATATTTTTAAAGACAAACAAGGACAACAAGAAAACCATAAAAATAAAACTTTGAACCTTGCTTTTAACCATCGCAGGCAATTGCTGTTCATCCCCAACAAGAATAGCATGGCGGATTCCAGGAAGTTGTAAGGGAATGGTTGATTCACATTCCTTAAGCTGAGCAGCTTCATCTATAACCAGTAGTTCCAGATCAGTCATTACTTCATGCAATTTAGCAGAGCATGATACAGTGCAGAAAATCAGACAAGAATATTGCAGGCAGAATTCTTTTATATCAAACTTGTCTTCAAAATCCGGAACTGGGAATTTTTGAGGAAGAGATCTAAGTACACGAAGGCATTCATTTCTCACAATACTCAACTCTCTTAAGTGACCAAGTTCAGTTTCTAAATTCTTGCTGAAGACTTTCTCTAATAACCCTTTGTCAGAAACACTAACAGCACACAACAAATTTTCAATAGATTTGATGAAATCAAGAGCTTTAATCATCTTCTTTACCACCACTAACGAAATAAAAGAAGTAGGTAAGTGTGTATACAAATTTTCAATACAATATGTCAGACGCTTTGAAATGCAGTTGAATCTCTTCTGTAAAAACTCCTCAAATGTCAAAGGATTATCACATTCATCAGCTCCCTGTCCTTCGTTTTTCTTATCTTGGGAAGAATTATCCCCACTTTCATTTTCCTCGTGCTCTAATTTCTTTTCTTTCCACAAAGACCTCATCTCCTTCTGCGTTTTCTTGTTTTTGTTTTCATTTAAGGTTTGAATGATAACTTTCTTCAAATTTTTCTTGCTCTTCTTGTCTTTAGAGGATTGATCATCAATCTCCTTCCCTTGATTACCATTTATCCCTTTATTTTCAGATATACCATCATTTTCATCCTCCTCATATTCTACCACTCTTCTATTTTTCAAATACAAATGATATTCCCTTTTAGGGTCCATGAGCAAACTAGTCATTGATAATAGACTATCTTTCCAACAAGTTGATGGACGAACAAGGCATTCATACAGTATACTAACTCGGTTATCAAGAAATACATCCAGGAGGTCATAACGATCATCAATCTTCATTCGCTTCCTATTTCCAAATAAAACTATATCTCCAAGCCCATAGGTATCATATCCAAGTGACTCTGTTACATTCTTTAGAAGCCGCTGTGTCACTTCCAAAACTGCAGTATTTGTTGGGGCACATGTAAGAGTTCTGCATTTCATTCTAAGCAGAGAGAATAACAGCACACTAACTGTTGTGGTTTTCCCAGTTCCCGGAGGGCCCCATATTAATTTAACAGTATTTTGATGCTTGCATTCCCTAGTTTCCAAAGAGCTAAGAACCGCATCTTTCTGGGAATCATTTAAATCAGAAAAGCAAATTATGGACCTCATATCTGCATAGGCAGTACTGCAATTTCTTTCAGAAATGCAACTAGTACATATTTTAGCTTCCTACAAGAAGTAAACAAAAAGGTTCTGAGAATTGTTTTCAAAAACATTAATATGGCACACTAAATTAAGCAATGATTGAAATTCTTACAGCAGAGTTTGGTTGCAGCACTTTTCCAATGATGTCTATGTTTTCACCATCAAGCTCAAAGTTCAATGCTCTCCATATACGGATATTTGTGGTCATGTTTATCAAGAAAACAGCATAAAGAGTTTTCATCTTCTTGTTTTCTTGTTCTTCTACCAAGATAGGCTTTGAGGCTAATATTATAAGAGTATTGTCTTCTTTCACCCTTTGAACTAAAGCTACAAGAAAGGGTCTGTCAGGTCTGTCTAAATCCTCAATGTATTTTGGTCTTACATCTGTCAAGACAATGAGGTCTCCAACCATAGGCTCATATGCCCCATTATTATTCTCCAATTCACTCACACTTTCAAATGTAACATGGTAAAAATAGTCTTTGGGTGGTTCATATTCCTTAACTTGTTTGACTGACAATATAACACAGCTAGGTGCTAGAGGCAATGTTAACATGCTTGATAACAAGTCAGCATGTGTTTCCTCAATAAGTGGATAAATAAATGAATTCATGTATTCTGATATGGAGGAAAATGTCTGTGGAATCTGTCTCACCTGTTATTGAATAAATTCAGAGTTAAGACTGCAATTTTCATGAGAGAAAAGTAAGTACGTGGACAAGTCTGATCAAAAAGTTCTGGACATGATTGCAAGGCTATATCACTGCCTGAAACGGGAACTTCAAAAAAGAAATAATATGTACCAATACAAATTACCATCAATTTTGTGTCAAGTCTTAAGTATGCAGAATATTAAATCAAAATAAATGTACTTAGTGTCATTCCTAACAATTTGATACCATAATATTTAATCATAACACATTCTACTTCCTAAAATGAACAAACACACTAACCCAAAATGTGAAATCACTGTTAACCCAACGTGACAACATACTTTCTAATGGTATATAAACACCCCCCCCCCCCCCCCCCCAAAAAAAAAAAAAGGAATTGTGAAATTGATAATACCCCTTTTGCTCAGATGTAATATTCATTTCGTTATCCACATTTTTTGACATATAGCCAACAACAACTTTAATGAAATCAATAGTACCCTACAATCTGCAAGTGTTACAATTTAATTTCTTACAATGAGGAGGAGGGTGAGAGCTTCATGGTGTACAAACCTGTTTTTTGTAAAGATCTTCATTGAGAATATCATTGATAGACCAAGAGAATACCAAATCTATTAAGCTTCTACCCCGAACAAAGTTTTTCTTCAGCACAGTCTTCTCCATTCTATCAGTTTCTTCTTCTCTTCTATATGGTCAGTCAATGGCTAAAATCTCACACACCCTTCAAAATAGAGATAATGAAGGTTCGCTTAGCATCCAAGGAACAGCTAGGAAGAAGTTATTCAAAAGAAAGACAAATATACAGGATCCTATGAAAGTAAGAAAAATTGAAATTCCTAACATGCTTTTGGCTTGTAAGAATTTCCATTGCTTCCTTAAAAAATTCAGCAAAAGCAAATGAAAATACAAAACAAGATTAAAGAAAACGTTAGAAAAGAAACCAAGGAAAGAAATAAATTATCAGGAAAAAAGGTGTAAAAGAAGGCATTGACTTCAAGTCAAATGAAAGTGACTAAGGTGGGAATGCAAGCTACCCTTTGTATCCTGCCTCCTTCCTTGCACCAAAATATTCGATTCTGTCTATAGAACTACCACGCAACAGTGCAATACTTGTTTTACTTGTATGGGCGTCTAATGTGGTATCCAATTAGCGCAACTAGTAAAGTTTTTAATCCTACTTGTTACACTTTGTATGGGTGTCTAACGTGGTTTCCAACAAACTCAACTAATAAAGTCCTTAATCCTTGAATAAAAGACCTGGGTTCAAATCCCACCTAGACAAAGAACCTACTAGTGTATTGGCATAATGGTTAAGAGCAATTCCTCCACCAAATAGAATCCATTGGTGTCTTGCCCTCTAAAGAACAATAATCATGGAGGAAGGGGACCCCACAGGTTTCAAATTTTATACTATCTATTAAAAAAATATGTATGAAAGTCCCAATTATTTAACATTTTCTAGCAAAACGCATGAAAAAGATGAGTCTAGCTTATGGGTATAGTTTATTTGATTATTATTGGGGAAATAATGATAAAGATCCATTGTGTGATCATTTTTTTTTTTTTTAATTTAATAAAGTATGAACCTTTCTAAAGAAGAGCCCTTTGGACTCAGCATCTACTAGCAACTAACCTTATCCGCCAAAACCAGTTAGCGGGTATATATTAGTTTGGATTAAGATGAGTTGTGATTTGTTTTTGTTGATATATTCTGAGAAGTTGAAATTTACCTTTTTATCTAATTGAATGTTCATTAGTCATGATCATCTCTTCAAAGCATATCTTACTGTTCTTATATCTCTTAACCAAAAGTGACCCACTACTTGAAAGTCAATCCATTACTCGTTCCGTTACAGCTCTTCATAAATAATTTATTTTTCAAAAAATGAACTTGAATTTTCTTGAAGAAAAAAAGAAAAACAAAGGAAGAGAGAGAAAGAGAGAGAAATGTACCATCCCAAAGTTCAAGAAAGTATTTTGAAGAGTGTACAGCAGTTGCAAAACGACACAACAATGGAGGGGGATTGGTCCTCTTGCTATGAACTATGAAGTACACGACACTACACTAGCGCCTACACTTCTGTTTTGTTTAACCAAGGAACAGTGTTTAGGGATGTAACTTAAAATATGAAGTTGGAGATGTGAGAATTTCAGGGAATAATAAAACATCATCGGCAAAACTTGCGGATTTTTAAAATTTTTTTCTTTTTTTACAAAATATTAAAAAAAAAATTCCGTTGTGAAAAATATTCTTTTTCTCCATAATTCCTCTATTGGGTTTTTTTTTTTTTTTTTTCTGTTAAAAGATCAGAAGTCTTTAATCATTTTTTTTAATCAGATTTTATCAAACTATTTAAAATGCTTTATTCTTAAAAAAAAAAAAAAAGAGTAATTAATACGATTTTTTTATTAAGATTAATAAGAATTTGTAATAAATAGAAACTAGAAAGAAACAGAATATTATTTTATCTTTTTTGATTTTGTTTAAATTTGAAATTTGATAACTATGGCAGTTATTATATTTTTTGATAAGATAATTATGGAAGTTATTATATATTAATACACATTTATTATCATTGTGTTCTTATATGAAAAATATATTAATATATTCTATTATTTAAAGAAAGAGTTCACTGATAAAAAATAAAAAAATAAAAAAGAAAGAAAGAGTTCAAATTTGGTAATGATAGAGTATAAAAGTGTAAAACTCATGTTTTATATTATCCAATAAAATATTGTTACATCAGTTTTTTACTTAAAACTTAATACATCCTACCACACATAATAATATCTCAATAAACTCACCGTTTTTTTTTTTTTTTTTTGAAAACCAATAAACTCACAGATAAGTTGTATTTTCAAATGAGTATTAAAATTGATTAAATGTGGCTATGCCTATTTTTTAATATATAATATGATAATGTGGCGTGTTGGAATTGGAGAAGTAAAATTTGGGTTTTACACCACTTCCTTATAGAATTTAATCTTTATATAATGTATCAAGATTCTAATAAATAGTTTATATATTATATATAGTATAGAATTTAAATTCAATTAAAATAATTATATTAAAATCATAACATGTATAATTTTAAGGCATCAAAAGTTTACATGACATAATATTATAATGTCAAGCAAAAGTTTTATAGAGTTTTATATTTATGATAAATTTTATATATATATATATATATATATATATATATTAGATCACTTATGCTAACTAGTTTAATGCGGAAGAAAGTTTGACAAAAAAATATTTATCTATGATAAATATTTTATCAATAACCAGAAAAAGTTAAATTAGAGAATTTGTAGAAAGTAGAAACTAACTTACCTAATTTAATTCAAAAATATCTAAACCTAATCTAATCAATATTTGTCTAGACTAAAGATGGTAAATTTTAATTATTAAAATTTACACTATTTAAAATTCTAAAAATTAAATTTAAAAAATTCATATTAGAATGATAGCATGGAAAAATGGGTTTTCAAATTCTTATGTAACAAGTCCTAAAATAAAAACAATTAATAAACAGAAAAAGTTAAATTAGAGAATTTGTAGAAAGTAGAAACTAACTTACCTAATTTAATTTAAAAATATCTAAACCTAATCTAATCAATATTTGTCTAGACTGTCTTATCAAAAAAAAAAAAAATATATATATATATATATATATATTTGTCTAGACTAAAGATGGTAAATTTTAATTATTAAAAGTTACACTATTTAAAATTCTAAAAATTAAATTTAAAAAATTCATATTAGAATGATAGCATGGAAAAATGGGTTTTCAAATTCTTATATAACTAGTCCTAAAATAAAAACAAAACAAAACAACAGAGAGAGAGAGAGAGAGAGAGAGAGAGAGAGAGAGAGAGAGAGAGAGAGAGAGAGAGAGAGAGAGAGAGAGAGAGAGAGAGAGAGAGAGAGAGAGAGAGAGAGAGAGAGAGAGATTTTTTTTTTTTGAGGATAAAAAAAAAAGTTAAAGCTTTCATTTTGGATTATTATACAGGTTTGATTATAATTAGATTGTGTTATATATAAAATAATACTTATTTTTTTATAGGTATAAAAATTATACTAGTACATTAAAAATTAAAAGTGTGAGTAAAAGTCTTATATAAAGAAAAATTAAAGAATTTGTGGAATTAGTATAACATAATTTTTTTTATGAGAATATTGTAATTTATTGAAATGAAGATAAAACCAATATATCATGAGCCAAAGCAGACTCAACTATATTTGAATTTTCCTCTATCCAAGTATTTTTGGCATACTGAGCCAGTATATGAGCCGGGCGATTATCCTGTCACTTTACATGAGAGAATTGTATTTGTTTGAAATCTTGTAGTTTTTGGTGAATACCCTCAATGATGGTGGCAATACCGACGGGTGGTTCACTAGACCCCAATAATGCATAAATGACAACCTATTAAGTATAACATAATTGAACCCAAATCTATTAAGTATTTTGTGTTAAGTGGTATCCTATTCCTAATATTAAAGTATCGGTTAATGTCTTTCCTAAGGTATTATCTTAGGAATAGGGTGTTAACGACACATCCTTTTAAATTACCATACCTACAAAATAACCTTCAAATAACACCAAAAAAAAAAAAAAAAAACAATTACACCCCAAAGAGCCAATAGATCAACTAGTTCACACTTGGAAATATTTAGGGTTCAAATCCCTCTACTCTTAACTATTGATAAACAAAAGAAAAATCACATAGAGTGGCCCAGTGCTAAAAATAAAAAGTAACGGAAGCTTTTAGAGAGTGACCTGTGTGTTTTTTGCTATTGTTTCATCAGAGCTGCTGCTGCTGAGGAAGGCTGCACGCTCCCTCAAAATTGCACCGACTTGCCCTCAAAGTCACACACGTTCAAATATAGTATATATATGGGCAATAAACCGACTTTAATAACTTTACCTATTTTGGAATAAGAATAATAATAATAATAATAATAAAAGACTATAACTCATTAATTAATGACCATAAATCCTGGGGATTTAAACTAACAACGCAAAAGACAACCACAAGGAATTTTGAGGGTCACATTTTATAATTAACTAGTAAGTTTCCTGTGCGATGCACGGATAATGTTATAATGTTTTATGTAAATTTGTTTTTGGAAAATATTATACATATATTATAGCATATTTATTATAAAACTTTGTTAATAATGAGTTCATCATAAAAAGTAACAATTATAAATTGCACACATATATCTATTATAATTATTTTGTTCAAGTAATGAGCAATAATGAAAACAACTTAGAGTAATATTGTATAATAAAAGTTGATAAAAGGATATTAATTCATTCTATATTATTGATTTTTATTATGTGATGTAATAAAAAGCTTCATTACGATTTTTTTTTTCTTCAATGCTTTGTTATTGCGGTATGGTGATGCTTGTTGTCATCATCAGTTTCTCCATCTTCATCATTTGAAATTTAGTTCGTCCATATTTGTTCAATTTTTGAGCTTTCATCATTTTTTTCTTTTTGTTGCGTCATTTGTTTTAATTACTAATGAATTGGCACCGAGAGATTCTTGATTAGATCTTACAAAGTTTGGACTTTGTCGCTAAGATTTTTCGTAGGTATTTTGTATTTATATTAAATTTCAATGATGTGAAAGTTTTTTATAAATTTTTTATTCTTGTTAATTTTGGAATAGTGCAGCAAAAAGAATTAATATAGCATGTTGAATTGTGTTTTTTTTTTTTTTTTCTTCCATACCTTTTTATCATTTGAAGGCACATCAAAAATCTTAGCAACTATGTAATTTTCAAAACCAACTTTTAGATTGAATTCATTCAAATGAAGTAGAGAAATCCATTTTTTTCCTAATTTTTTTTTTCAAATCACGTGGGATTCCATCTCCAATATCAATATTTTTACAATAATTTAAATAAGTTGTACCTTAGTTTATTTTTTAGCAAGATCTTGATCTTGTAGATTTATTTAGGATTTTCTCAGCATCTCGATCAAATATCACAAACTTTGTTTTGTTAGTTGCATTAAAAACTTCAATTTGAATCTTGTATTTGAAGTAGTTTGCAATTGTATATATATAGTAGTTATAGTGAGATAAATATATTATAAATATTTGGAGAGTATGTAGTTAATGTGAGTGCCTCTAACTTTGGGATAGAAAGATTTATTTTTGTTTTACATTTTGCACACCAAAATGATCCTACTTGTAATTTGACATTCCTTTCACAAAGTACGCACAAAATGTAATACCAACCCATTGTTGTATCAATGTTACTTATTATTGCAATACCCTAGCAATTCACATCTTGCAATGAACTTTGAAATTAATATGTATTATTTTTTTAATGTAAATAATATGATGTATTATTATTTTTTTACATAAATGATGAGTATAATTTGAAATAATTAACGAACCTGTTTCATAGGATCTCATTCAATGCATTTTATCTTACTATTGTCTTCATATTATTTAAAGATAAATCCTCCTATGAAAATTGTTTTGCGTGTATTTTTGGTATTTCTTGTATAGGATCATGTTTTTGACCATTCCTATCATTGAATTTTTTTAAAGAAAATATTAAGTTAATGGCATTTTGTGAGATAGTATATGCTATTTATTAGACTTTTTTGTTATTATAAATTTTAGAAATATGCACTTGCCAATCATTTCAACAACCTGAGGGATCTCAAGATTTATATATACTTTTGTTGCACTGGTCGATGACAGAGAATTTGTCTGCATAAATTGCATAGAATATTATTAATAGACAAAAGCATATTGAATTGAAATTGGGGAAAAATGAAAAGATATTTCATGAGAATGAGATTTTCTAGAAGTATCATCTATACGTGGGGGAGGAAGAAGAGAGTTTGTAAGAGGGTAAGAGTTTTTGCTTTGATTTACACGTGGGAATGGTCAAACCTGGGTCATAATATGTAAGGTAAGAACTGGACCTGAGTTTTTCATAAGGTTTGGTCTACTTTTAAAAGGTAATCCATTTTATAGTGAATAACTTTTGGTCTAATTGTCAAGAACAATTCATATCAATATAATAGTAAAAATAAGTTACTATGATCTATTGAGTAATAGTAAAAAAAACTTAATAAAAAGAGGTAAAAAATGCTAAATTTATATAATAGTAAAAATAAGTTACTATGATTTATTGGGTAACAGTAAAAAAAAACTTAATGAAAAAAGGTAAAAAATGTTAAATGCAATAAGTTACTATGATCTATTAGGTAACAGTAAAAAAAAAACTTAATAAAAAGAGGTAAAAAATGCTAAATTTATATAATAGTAAAAATAAGTTACTATGATTTATTGGGTAACAGTAAAAAAAACTTAATGGAAAAAGGTAAAAAAAGTTAAATGCAATATTAGAGTGCCACGTGGCAGGACCTCATGCATTCTCACATGAGGTCTCTGCTTTTATATATATACTAGCCACAAACCTGCGCGTTGCGCATGATAATTATTTTTATGGTAGTTTTATTAAATTTTTTTATACAATTTAAGCTAATTTAATAAAGAGTAATGTATTTTGTAATTATATTTTTATTTATTATAAGAATAATCATAAATGTAATATAGAAACAATCATAAATCATAAATTTAATAATTTTTGTCGTACTAAAATGAAAAAAAAAATACAATTTTTCTCAAAAATTCAAAAGGCAATTTAATGAAAATATTTATTTTTTAATAAAAGTTATTTATAACATTTTGTGAATCATTAAAAAGAAAATAAAATTTAGAAATTATTCTTTTAGTTTTAAACAAACTTTCTCAAACTTATTTTTTCTGCCTACAATCCAAAACACTGAAAAAAGTAACTAAAAAAATTAATAAAACTTAACTATGATTAATTGGACCAATTAGGAAAAAAAATGTTATTTATAATCTACTAAGGTTATTTTCTTTGCGAAAATTGTAATTTCGTCCACCCAAAACATATTATCAAATAATCAATTATTAGCAAAATCTAAGAATTAAATTTCTCTATATGCATTGTTATAAAATAATAATAATAATAATTAAAGTAAAATTGCGAAAGATAAAATTTGTCTCTCATCCAATAACTTTTGTTTAGCCAACCTTTGCTTTTCTCTAAATAAATTGCATTATAGAGTACTTTTAATACTATTAAGAGTACTTTGTCGACCACAAAGGATTAAAAAATAAACAAAAATGATTAAAGTCTCATAGTTTAATATCTAAATTGAGCACTATAAAAATCATGCTATCAAATTACAGTAACTACCAAATTAAATTATCCAAATCATGCAATGTATTAGAATAATATTATATTTTTATATTTAATCCTTTATAACGCAATAGGATAACATTTAACAATCAAAGAGAGAGAGAGAGAGAGAGAGAAAACTGAATCGCATTAACCTAAAGTAGATTAAAGAATATAAAAAATTATCAACCTAAAGCAAAGATACAAGAAAAATAAAAAATAAAAATCCACTCAAAAATTGTGTGTGTGGGAGAGAGAGAGAGAGAGAGAGAACCTTTTTTTTTGTAAGGGAAAACTATGCATGGAATGAATGAGATAGTGACAAATTTATAGTAAGAGAGTGTGAATAAGAAGAGACAAAAATAGAGGAAGATGAAGGGAAAGATGAAGAATGATATTAATGTAGAGAGTAGTGGGGAGATGAGAAGGTGGGAGAATGAGAGAAGGAGAAAGGTTAGAGAAGTAGTGGGGAGATGAAAAGGTAAGGGAGGGAGAAAGGTTGGAGAAGTGTAAATATGAAATAAATAAAAAAAATTATAAATAATTATAAGAAAATGAAAAAAAAAAAAAAAAAAAAAAGATGATGATATGGACGTTGACGTGGCTCAACGTGAGCGTAGCAGCATTAAACGCTACGCTTCAGCTTTTAGTAATATATTGATTGATTGATTGATTTATAGGAGTCCTATAAATTAATTATAAATGTGATGTTTTTTTTTTTTTTTTTGAGAAACAATTATAAATGTGACATATATATACACACACAAATATTTTAAGTGAGAAACAAATTTTATAAGGACTTTGTGTAAAAATTTTGGTTAGCTCCCTCCAATAAGGACATACCCCATCATTGTATTACTAAAATCTCAATATAAATGTATCTGATTCATTAGACTTAAAGGTTTAACATCTATCCTCTCAAAAAAAAAAAAAAAGTTTAACATCTAGAAGTACCAAACTACCAATTGACTTAGAGCCAAAGGTCATTTACGAAGTTTCAAATTCAATAGACTTATAGATTTAACATCTAATTTTTCCCAAAGTTTTGTAACTCAAATCTCTTGATGTTTTCAAGAGTAACAAGTTCAAAGCTTCGAATCCCTTCCTTTCATTATAACAATCGAATTATCAATAAAATAAAAATAAAAATAACAACTAATTTCCAATAACTTTCCAGGCATGAGTTTTTTAGGTATCAGAAATATTGAAAACTTGTCATCTCATACAGTTTTTTTTTATATACAAGATAGAATTCTACTCTAGCCTAATCTAAGTGTATATGTGTGTGAAGCTCCCTCCTGGAGACTTGAACCTCGGCCCTTGCCCCCCACACTCCACAAGCACTTATACTTGTGGAGTGACCATCGCACCAAGGGAGTGCGGTGGTTCATCTCATACAGTTTGAATTTGTCTTGAACTTTTCACGAATTATAGTATATTTAACAAGTTTTTTAAAATTTAAATCATAAGATACAAGAAAATAAAATAAAATACAATTTATTATTATTATGATTATTTTTAAGTAGTTGTGCTAGACGAGTCAGCATATGCATGTTCAAAATGTCTCCCAGCACTTTTCTTTTTTTCTCCAAAAGAAAGGTAGTGGCAAGATCACCTCTTGAAATCAACATTGAACCTATTCTAATCGAGCAATGTATAAAAGTTCAAAACAAATGGTGAATGGGTTGAGTTGAATGACACTTCTTTGTCTTTCTAAAAAGAAAAAGATCAGGATTCAAGTCCAACTACAGCATTTCAGTGGAGATTTTTGGATATTATTCAAATACTCAATTGGCAAAAATAAGTACCTTTTCACATATTTTATCAAAGTACCAACTACCTTTTTACAAATCACATTTTCAAAACAATTTTTTTTTATTAATTGCTCATCCAAATTTAATGTCATAAAAAAAAACATTAATGGAAAGTAAACTGACAACTCTAGTATTTTGACCTAGGTCCCAAGTTTCTAACACTGTCACTTTACATACAAAAACTTGACATTATGCTGAATTGCTGACTAGTGACTGCAATGCTCTTGTATACTGGCGAGCCTCATAAGAATTTGTTTGGATTTAAATTTTCAATTCTATCATTTGTTTGTTTGAGAAAAGATTGCTGGCACATTAGGATGTCATGCCATCCCCTGCTATGATTCACCACCAGACGTAAGAGCGCTTGCGTATGTACAACTTTTAAAGCCTCATTTTTTAAGGTACAACAACTATACATTAACCTGCTTTCAACAAATAACGCTCTGCTTGTTTCAGCATTAACGTTTTCTGAAAAATGGTTCATTTTCCAAAGATCATTTTCTAGAAAACTGTTTCATTTTCCAGTGTTTGGTAACAACCTTGAAAATGAACTTGAGAATGTTTTCTGGTGTTTGGTATGCAATTTTTTAAAAATATTTCTTGTATAATTTAAAACATGTATATTATGTAAACTAACTAATGTAATCATTATAAATAAAAAACTAAGAATGAATTTGGTTTTCATACTAAAGTTTTGACAATAGATACAATCAAAATTAATTAGTTGTCAAATTTTCATGATCTCTACCGCTCATCTTGCTTATTTATATAGACAGTAATGTACATACACACACACACATATATCAACCATTTGTTTATATATATATATATATATATATATATATAAATTTGACAGGGGAATACATTTTCAATAACTTTTAATTGTCTACTCTTTATGTTGGTATACTAATTGTCTACTATGGTCAACCAAAAGTCTTCAATATTACTCTAAATTATATATTTACATAATGTACTGTATAATATATCATCACTACATGGTATCTGCCAACAAAAAAAGTATTTGCCAACAACTGCAATTCTTCTAAACAATTATCATTCATTATATAACAATATTATTAGTCCATGGTAAAGATTGTCCCATGTAAAAGCAATTTAGAGCAATATGGGTGCTATGTTTGAAATTTTCATCTTTTACTTCATTCATTCTTTTTTTTTTTTTTTTTTTTTTTTTTGCACTTTATGTATGAAAAAGAAGTAACTTCTGCCTAGAATCCATCAAACCAAAAATTTCTTAGAGAAAAAAAAAATTGAGCTTGAAATTCAAATTAAAGCAAAGAATTGGGATTTTGGTAGAGAGGAATGAAATAATTACCACTGCAAATTTGTTTTCCTTTGCAAGTTGGAGCTATTGACCGATCAGTAAAGGAAAAAAAAATCTAATCAGAGAA
This sequence comes from Quercus robur, assembly GCF_932294415.1. NCBI lineage: Eukaryota > Viridiplantae > Streptophyta > Magnoliopsida > Fagales > Fagaceae > Quercus > Quercus robur. Next base: position 88,230,237 of record NC_065538.1, on the reverse strand, counting down.
TTGTGTTATAGAGAGGAAGAGAAACATGGAGAAAAGAGAGAAGAGAGACAGTTAGAGAGAGAGATTTATGGGAAGAGGAGAGACCTGAGTTAGTGATAGTGAGGGTGTGAGGAGAGAAAAAGCAAAGGGAAGAGAGAAAAAGTGAGAAAACTTACCATGAGAGAGAGAAGGCGCCAAAAAATTATGTTTTCCACGGCTATAGATGAAGGTAATATTTATAGAAGATGCAATGCGTAAGAGAGAGATTGTTTTCCAAAAAAAATTTTTGGAAAACAACCTATAGAAAATAAGCCTTATTTTTATTAGGGTTTTCCGTTGACCAAAGATAGTTTTCCATTGACCAGGTTTTTTTTGTGCTACCAAACACTGGAAAATGTGGAAAACTATCTTTATAGAAAGTTTTCTAGCGAAACAAACAGAGCGTAAGTAAATAAACTTTCAACAAAAAGCTACATCCAAATACACAAAGAACTCCGTTAACTCTTGAAGCTTTAGCAGCCTTTGTCTATACAATTATATTGAGGCCTTTTCTAGTTTAAATTAATTTTAAGAGTGTAAAATTAGCTTTTCAAATCAAAGATACAGTGTTTGTGATCAGTTAGTATGGGGCCTAAACTGGATAGGTTAATTCTAGACATTACAAGAAGGCAACAGTGACATTGATTCATTAAATTGATTAAAAAATGACATTGCTTGATCAAGTTATTCACTGATTATTGGATGATAGTGTGTCTAATCTTTGGGAAAGTTACTATATTGCTAGGGTGTGCCAGCATGTGATCTAAATTTTAAGCCGCAAAAAGTTTCCCAAGTCACATAGAGCATTGCATATATTAGCAAAAACTTGAATTGGAACTTCAAACCAATACTTAATTTTGGTCACCTCAAAATTCACAATATCTAAGATGGACCTCCTTTCATCACAGAAGGAAGTCTTCTCTGAAGTTTTAGATGCACAATATTGGATTACCAACAAGAACCAATATGTCTAAGTACAGCACAGGAAGTTTTTCCCAAAACTGGTTTTTGCAATAATGATATTGTAAAAGTCCTTAATCCATTAAAACTTTGAATTTTCATGGTAATGAAATGTAATTCTTGTCCCTAACACATAAAACTTGCTTTTAACTTTATATAACACCAGCTTTCTTCAGGTGCAATGATTATATATATGCATCCTCCCTCTCATAGTATATGAATTCCACAGCCTTGTGAGACTCCTAAACTATGAGAGGAAGGATGTCTATATCCGATGCATGAGATATTTTCTCTTAAAGTAGCTCTCTTTGTGCAAGGAAATGATCGACCTTTATTGCTTCTTTTGTGAAGCAGTCATAAACTACAATTGAGAAGACAACAAAGAGCAAATAATTCTAATACAATCATCAAATATAACATAGAGTGTTGCTAAATGGATGAACAGATTCCCACCTATAACTCAATCCAAGATTCTCTTCCATGCTCATCGGATGTAGTGACGAGTCAAAATCATCTATCAATGTGTTATCTCTAAGGTTGTATGGAATCAGCTTGCCAGGAATATGAAGCACCAAGATTGCCTCTTCTTCATTTTGTCCAACGTTTCGATGAACAAGATTTAAGACAGAGAAAACAAAACGATGAATATCCTGGACATTGTACCTTATCATAGATGGATACTGGGCTGCAAGTCCACTAAGATCAACATGGTACTTAACAAACCAACTTGAATAATCACCACTCATCTCCATCACATCAAAGACAGTTGTTTGAGGGCCATAAATCTCAATGAGATATGATGGCCTCCTGATTCACCAAAATATCCCAACCTTCTCTCTGCCCAACCCTCTGGAATTGGAGGCATTGGTGTTGTAAACAAAAGCTCTCTCAACATCAAAACCAAGTGAGAACTTTCCCTTGCCAACCCAATGTAATGCACCTTTCCAAAAGACCCCTCTATTAAACAAAAACTCATCTAAAACAACAAAAGGATTTCCTGAATCTCTCCAAGAGCAGCCCTCATAAGAATTGTATATCTTTATTTGGCAATGTTTTGCTAACAAATCATGACCTCAAATGCATATAACTTTGTAATGGGGTGAACGCTTAGGATCAAATGCAATGCTAATACCATTGACAGTATTGCATGCAGGTCTAGGTAGTGGCTTATATTGCCTTGTGGTGGGTTTACATATGTAGTATTTGCGCTCTTCTTCAAGGCAGCATCGAAAGCTGCTGCAAAGTAAAAGGCCATTGCATGAATGGTTTATACAAACACCATTCTCATCCTCAATGAAAGAGAGAGATGGGCTTGGAGCAGCATCTATTTGACCAGTGCATGGAATGAACCTTAACTCTGGATTCATACTAAGAAACAAAAATTTCTGCATGTAGAATCCTGAGACTTGGTGCTGAGGATTACAAAGTGTATAATTAGAGATGAAGAGGGGTTCAGAGATTAAATGGTTCCACCATTTACACACACACCTGGATCTCAGCAAAGACTTCAAGGGTAGCCTCCTGAGTATTTCAATCATGACATCAGGGTCCTCACAATATTTCATCCTTGCTTGTTTCTTGCCAGAACTTGAGCTTTTAGTCTTTGGAGAAAACTACTAAATTGGAAAAAGAAAAAAAAAAAAAAACATCATATCAATCTATTAGTAACTAGTAAAGAAATAAAAAACAATTGATTTTAAACAAAAGGGTCATAGTCCAAAAAAAGAGATATTGACAAGAAAAAACTAATCAATCAGATACAACAGGAATACAATTATTCTTATTCTTACTTGAGTTTCTGTAAGTAGAACCAAGAGAAGTTATTTAAAAAAGAAGAAAGAGAAAGAAAATAGTTTGATACAATACTTGAGATAGACTATCAGATTTCATAGAAGTTACTAATGTAGTTTCATACCTTAAGGCTTAAGTTGTCAAAGTAGTTTCCTGGAAATTTTGGTGATGGTAAGATTAAGACTTTGCCATTCTTTATGTTGCGTAGTTGACTAGACTTTTTGGCTTGAGGGTCCCAAAATGCGACTATGTTCTTGCCTAGAAATTGGAGAACCTAGGCCAAGGAAAGTCAGCAATTATGAATTATCAATTATCAATTCTGTCCAATACAATGATCCTAAACTTGTTGTGCAAGGTCTAACAAGAAGAAATAAGAATAATAATAATAAAAGACCAATGCTTTAATTCTTCCTTTTCCTCCAGTCTAGTGTACAGTGACGAAAGGAGAGGGCCAGGGGTGCCTTTTATTAAAATCTTCCTTCTATTTGCATACCTTTAATTAAAAATTTTGCATTAAGGTATTAGTTGTGCTCCTTTTCTTGTATTATCTTCTCTTATTTTCTTTTTCTTTTTCTTTTTTGCACCGTAAGTATTAGATAAAAATGCAAGGATATCGATTGAATTTTGAGTCAAAATCTATAAATGGGCCGAAAATACTATATATGCATTGTAGGTGTCAGGTGATAGCCTTTTGATACAAAACTGGATTAAAATTAAAATTTGATAAAATTTTTTTTAATAAATTATAAATTTGTTTTTCTTCTTAGCCTTCTCTTCCTTATATATACTAAACAAAGAAGGAAAATCATAAAAATAAATAAGCCGAATTGAGGTATATTATACGGAGACACAATGATTATCAAAAGTCCAATTGAGCTTTAACTCCTTCCATTTTTTTAACTTGTAAAAGTCTAGTTAGCCAATGCTAAACTGTTAAGTTATTGGATTCTCTCCATTCTAGCTTTAAAAAAAAAAAAAAAAAAAAAAAGTCAAGAATAGTGTAAAAATCAAACAAAAGCGTAAAGTAATTGAAAAGGAAAAGAGTTGGTATAAAATAATTTGATCACAAAATCATATTCAATCAAAGGATATAAGGCCTCTGTAGCATTACAAACAGGATCCCAATGGAGTACCCAATAACATTTCCTTCACTTTACCCCTACAAACAAATTCAACTAAACTCAAAAAAAGTCTAAAGAAACATAGTGAAAATTTATAACCCAAAAAAAAAAAAAAAAAAAATGACAAAAAGAAACATATCCAATAATAATTTCAAGGTGAAGACTTGTTGACATTCCAAAAAGAATTCCAAATCTGAGCAAGACCCTCAAGAACATGAGGCATGACACTTCCAATCCCTTTCAAGGTCACACCAGAAGCAACCCCAATAGCAAAAGTCTCACCAAACCCAGGCTTGGAATCAACCTTCATGTCAAGAACAGCAAGCCTTGTGTTTGTGGCATCAATCTTTTTAGAAGTCTCAATCATGAGCTTGTCCTTCCTGTTTCTCCCAGAGGAGATGACCCTGAAGAGGGCATTCTGGAGCTCCTCTATGACTTTGATAGAAGCTTGTTGTGAGTCAAGTCCTTGGGACTCGTACTGGGATATTAGCTCTTGTGCGCTTAGCAGCTTTCTCTTCTGGGCGCTGCCGTTTTTGTCTTGTGGTAGTGCATTTGGGGTTGCTGGTTTTTCCATTTCTTTTTGGCTTCAAATAAAGGGGTTTTGGTGAAAACCCTGATATGGGTCTTTCCCTTTTTGGGAGTTTGGAGGAGAGGGGAGTGGTTATGGACAAAACCCTAGAAATGGGGTTTTTGGAGATAAGGTGAAGTTTGTGATACTGTGAGCTGTGTTGTGAATTGGGGATGAATCAGAATTTGCACACTACTGAACAGGACAGTGGAATGGACACTGGACAAGTAGCAATTTGCTAATTTGTAATTGGGTTTGGGTTTTGAAGTTGGATCCACAGATAAAGGAGCTACCCATGGACTGGTTTTGGGCCCAATCTGAAAGACAAGGCTCAAGAAATTTTGAGGCAGCTCAGTGCTCAGACCAATGTCTGCGATTTTTTTTTTTTAATAAGTTGTTCATTATTCTTTTTAGACATGACTAATCTCCGGACATGTGCAGGCATTCCCATACACATTAAGAAATTACCAAAATAAATCCTAGCAGGTTATCCTAAGGATTGGTTGGATGCTATTAGATGTTGAACTTTGATATATTATCACTAGTCTCAATAACTGAAGTGGTGAGTATCTTAGGTTCTAAGTATTAACCATAGGTGTTATGTTAATTGAGATGGGTTCTTATATCATTGTCTTCTTACAATTTTTACTTTTGCATGACATGTTTATAGAGGTCAATTGGAAAAACGAATAAAATAAATGTTGTTCATGATGACTGCATCTTCCTTGCTAGCAAAGTATCAGTACATAGAAAATGTCTGTTCACACGATTGGGACTGCAATTAGGCACAACTTGTGGCGTTTAAAATTTTGAAACTGGACATAGGTGTTGTTAATATGATTAGGACTGCAGTTTGGCACAATTTCTCAAGAAAATCAACTCTTCCAAATGCATAAATACATCAGTTTATGACTGAGTTTTCTTACCTATCACCACTTGAGACAGATTGGGTATGATCACACCATTTTTCCTTATCTATTGCGAATGGAGACAAATTGGGTATGATCACACCCAATATCTTATACCTACAGACGTACAATTACTCTGATTTCTTCAATCAACTTCAGCTTCACTATAGTTGATCAAGACTTGGCCAAAATCCTTCCAAAGATGCTAAATTTGAAGGTTTGCTGGTGAAAGCATAAACATAGTAGTTCTCTCCTCTCAAGCTCTCGTCCATCCATATCTAGGATACTCTTGAATGATTGCATATAATTAATATCACCAAGGAAAAACATGTTATTCACCTTCAACAGTTGAAATTCTGCATCAATTTGAGGAGAGTTGAATGCTTAGGACTCATTTTATTGTTCCAGTTGAAACAATATTTTTTTCTTAGGTGTGAGGAATTATAGAATTTCTGAGAAGCACTGAATGTCAACCGCAAGAGAGGTCCTACTATAGTATTACATATGAAGATAAAATTATGACACGAGTTCTCTACTTGCTTCCACAACCCTCTGTATATACAGGACTTTTGACACATCACTCCTTTAAGTCAAGCAACCAAGAGGAAAATAAAATTTGAGGAAGAAAACAAAAGTCTCAAACCGCTTTCAAGAAAACTAAAAACTAATTTGATACTGAAATGAGTAGTAATTCAACATATCTTATTCAGATCAAGAAAGAATCAGTATGCCTATAAATCAGGCACCCATGATGATATACATGGAAATACCTAACTGTGCAAAGTATCTAAGTATTCAAGGGAAATGGGTGCCGAATGCCGCTGAGATCTCAAAAGGGGTGATACTGCAAGAGTTTATAGGTACAAACAATTCTCACAGAAAGATTGGAGCCATGACAAGCGTAATTGTGGCAAGCATCTTTATGAGGACATGAAGGGAAGGTCCAGCTGTGTCTTTGAATGGGTCTCCCACACTGCAGAACAGGTAAAACAAGAGCACAATAAATTTCAAGAATTCAGATATTATAATGAAACGAACAACAGCGTCAAATATATATATAAAATCTTGCACAAAATTCTGGTGGGTTGAAAGTAGTACACAGCCCCATATTATATAATATAGAGTTTGGGGGCCTAGTAACCAATTTAAGAAACCTAATTTGTTAAGCAATATATCTTTTGACATTTTTCCAGTCCTGAGATCCAAACAAAGATGGGAATTAGAGAATTTTTCTTTAACAATTAAATGGTAGAAAAAAGCAGTTTTTTGTGCACACCAACATCTCATTGTAGAGTTTTACCAATCAACAATACCATGTAGTATAACTCAAACAAACAACATTTACAATTTAAAATTTGGGAAATAGACTAAGCTTGTAAAGGACAAAACTTCAGGCATTAAAAAATGAACTCTTTGGAGTTCGCAGTTTGGTTCTAACTTTAGATAATTAGCTAAATTTTCTAACATACAAACATGAACATCAAAAAAAAGGAAACAAACTACATTACAGTTCTGATTAAAAAATAAAATAAAATAAAATAAAAACTTGTGTGTCAACCAATGCTTTGGGGTCTAGTTAAAGTATTTACTGGAAACAATATCATGACCCATTTTTTTCAATCTTAGGTATTTGCAACACATGAATATTGGTGATCAAATTCCATGTTACTACAAGATTCCTTGCATGTTGTGTCTTGGTCATGTTGTACTTCTATTTTTTTCCTCTTAATTAATCATACTTAAATGCATTTTGGTTTTTTTTTTTTTTTTTCCTTAAATTTTGTTTAGGGGTGTTTCATTCATGTTAACAATTGACGGAGTACAGAAATTATTACATAACTATAGATAATTAGCTAAATTTACTAACGAAACATAAAAGACACAAAAGAGAGAATGAGCAGAGCCTATAAATTGAAAGCACAGGACCCACTCATGTGACTGAAAGGAGACGCACAATATTTTATAACTGCCACTTGCCATAAGTAATAATACTAGACATTGGCAAGAACACCAACACCAAAAGGGAACATCAACAACACTTACGTATCTCCTGTAATAGCTGCTTTATGACAATCACTCCCTTTGCCTCCAAGAGCACCTGTCTCTATATACTTCTTTGCGTTATCCCAGGCACCACCAGATGTGTTCAGGAAAAGAGCCATAAGAATTCCCGAAACTGTTCCAAACATCAGCATGGCAGCCACAACTTTAGCCCCAAGCAGAGGATGCCCTGTATAGGAACCCAAAATCCGGAACAGTAAACCTGCAAGTGATATGAACTTAACTTGAGTCCTTCATTATATAGAATATAGACTGGAATAGATAATACACATCATAGAAAAAAAACAAGTCCATAGATAGTATACCACAATATAAATAAATGAAAACATAAATCAACAAATTACTTTTCAATACATGGACTATTTGTGTGGTTATACTGCAACTTTAGATTCTAAAATGATACTGCTGCTACAACCACCACCAGCACCTGCGACATCACTAGGTCTAATATTACTTCCATCACACAGCACTTCAATAAACAGAGAAAATATATATTTTGAAGCCATAATCATCTCATTTAGAATATTTGACAGTACTTCTACCATTTCCAAATCATACTTGATATAAATGTTAGTATAATAGTGGTAGTAATAATAAAAAATAATAATAACTTGGTCCTCCAATTATTGGCAAAAATTAAATTTAGTCCCTCGACTATTAATTGTGCCAATTTAATCCCTCAACTTTCAAAATCAAGTCAATTTCATCCTCAGGGCTCCTCTCTTAAATTCTAACAGATTTAATAATTCACATTGACTTCATTTCAAATTTTTACACTTCCATTAGTAACCTTTAATGTATATTTTATTTGCCAGATCAATTAATTCCATTAAATTTAAACAGAGAGGAGATCCAAGGATAAAAGTACAATTAGTAGATGCTACAATTAGTAGTTGAGGGACCAAAGTGAATTTTACCTAATAGTTGAAAGATTAAATTACTAATTTAACCTAAAGAATAATGTTGACAGAAAAACAGGGCATAGGCTACAATGAGAATGAGAGCAGTCAACCCACCAACAATTATAGGTGACAAAATAGCCAAAGCACCAGGTTTTATCATTTCCCTCAAAGATGCAGTTGCTACAATAGCAACACAGCGACTATAATCTGGTTTCTCCTTGTAGTCCTGCAGCAAGCAACTTAAAACGATGATCACTTAAAACAAATAATTAAAGTGCAATACACAAGTTACAAAAGAAACTCATGCTCACCATTATACCAGGCCTCTCAATAAATTGTCTTCTTACTTCATTAACAACCTCTTGAGCAGTTCGGCCAACTGCAGCACAGGCCCAGGCACTAAATAGGAAAATAAGCATGGAGCCCAACAATCCACCTACAAAAACTTCGGGGATGGCTATATCAACCTGAAAGCCAATTTGAAATCACAAAATTAAGACAGGATGCAACAGCACTTGAAACAGAAGGAAATTAAAAGTGGGGCTACAATTTTGTCTACCTGTTTAAAAGGTTCCTGCGCAAATGCAGCTACCTCATCCATATACGCACTAAACAGAAGAAAAGACGCAAGCGCAGCAGAACCAATGGCAAATCCTTTGGTGGTAGCTTTTGTGGTGTTCCCTACCGCATCAAGAAGATCAGTGATCTCTCGAACACTTTCTGGCTGTGAGAACAATGGTATAATATTAGATAAGGGGAAATAAGTACAACAGTTTTCATCATCATTCAAGCCAAACTATTAGAGAATTTATCACCTAAGGGTTACCTGCTGACTCATCTCTACAATTCCTCCGGCATTATCTGCTATTGGACCAAACATATCCATGGTAAGAACATAGGCAGCAGTACTGAGCATTCCCATTGTTGCTACAGCAGTGCCAAACAGCCCACCAGTTGGATTTCCACTTTCATCCACTAGTCCGGATGTATGACCCAGCCAGAAAGCTGAAATAATAGCGACACTAATGACAAGAACAGGAAGAGCTGTAGATTCCAGGCCCAAACTGACTCCAGCAATTATATTAGTCCCATGACCTGTGGAGCTAGCAAGAGCTAATGTGCGTACAGGCTCGTGCTTGTAGTCAGTATAGTACTGGGTGATCCAAACAAAAGCGTATGCCGTAATGATACCAACCAACCCACACAGGGCAAAGTTGAACCATGCAGAAGGTGCTCGTTCAGTATAAAGCAACCACCGGGTGGACTGTAATAGTATTTCAAACCAGCAATATAATCATGTATCAGAATGCAAACAAGGAAAAAGAGAAAAATGCAGGTTTCCAATTCTCGAACAAATTTAATTTTAAAACTCCAAATGATGATGAATAACAAAAGAGGAATTTGTCAATTAGCAGTTGTAATCAGTTTCTTTTGATATAAAATTTAAAAGTATAATGAGCATGTTCTAATTGTGAAAGAAATATTACCAAACCAAATGTCAGAACAGCTAACACTATCGTAATAGAATATCCTTTTTGAAGAATTGCCATTGGATCCTCAATAGGAGACTTTGAACCAGAGTCACGTGTACCCCTTATTGAAAGAATTCCAACTGATGAAACCACAAGGTCAAAAGAGTGAACAACAAGAGGAAACAAGATGAAGCCAGATGGATCTGCATAAAAAAATAAATTATGGGTGAGCCAATTGACATATACATACCCACAAAAACACACATGACTATATGAAAATACACACACAGTACTTGCCTTCAATTTTACAACGCTGGGCCATTGTTCCCCCAAGTATCATAGCACTAATTATTTCAGCTGCAATACTTTCAAAAAGATCAGCACCTCGAGCGGCACAATCACCCACATTGTCTCCAACCTTAATTGCAAAACAAAATAAGTACAAATTTCTTTACAGCCAACAACTTTGGCAACATAGATAACCAAGAAAAGAGAGAGAGAGAGATAGAAGTCACAGAATTTTTTTTTTCTTTGATTTCAAACTTCTCAATGACTGCAGAAAAGGAGTAAACCAGATTCTGCCCTCCTCAGCTCCTCTACCTCTTTTTGATATATCTGACTATATAGTTTGTCTTAATTGACTATTTCCCCATGTCTAGAGGCTATACCTCACTTCCTCAGGTAAAAAAACACCTTGCTTCATACATCCACCTTTAACAGCATTGTTTAATATTGTGCCTTTTTACTTTTCAACTTATTAGGTCCAGAAAGATCACTAAGCCTAGGAAATTTTTTTTTTTTTGAAACTTTCGATCAATTATTTTATTTTTAATAATTTTGATATGCCTAATTTTAACTACTCATGTATACCAAAAAAATAAACACACACCTCAATGCCTCCAAGTATACACATTGCATCCAGGGGTCTTAAAATATCACCATGTTTGTAAAGAGAAAGTACAAATGAACTTATAACCCTTGAATTATGTGAATCAGTCTATTATGAAATCAACAGCTTTTTGCAAGTAGTAACAACAGCAGACAAAAAAGTGAAAGTTAAACCTTTGTTTCAAAATAATTTGTAATACACAATTTAATATTTTCCTACCATTACTTATACTTCCAGCTCAAATGTACTATTAAGTCATCACAGAATGCATAAATGAAAGTAGACATTTTATTGGAGTCCTCAACAACAAGTTCCAATGGCAAATGCAAAAGAACTTAACAGAAAGAAGTCAACAAAGGAGAACAGGTAACTACCAGATCTGCAATCACAGCAGGGTTCCTTGGATCATCTTCAGGTATTCCTTGCTCTACTTTACCAACAAGGTCAGCCCCAACATCAGCTGCTTTTGTGTAAATTCCACCACCCAACTGAGCAAACAGAGCAACAAAAGAAGCTCCAAAACCATAACCGACAAGGAGAAGAGGCACTGGAAGATCAATACATTAACGTCAAGCACAGGATCATAGAAAACAACAGAAAGAAATACATTATTACATGCTATGAAAATCCAAAATGACAAAAATACAGAAGGTGCATACAGTTACAACAGCCAACATAAAAAATCACATATATTCTTGTAGTTACAATGTGGTCTAGAACAGATTACAGTTCAAGCATACATGTAGCATACCTTAATAAAATGAAAGTATCTTTAGAAAAAATATACGACACTGTTGCTGTGAATGTCGGGAAGATAGTGTTATTATTATCTTAAAATAGGGTATGTCATACAATAATACATATCATGTCAGGTAGATGTACTGTAAAATCATATGAAGATACAAAGATGCAGCATATCTTAGAGACCTTAATTGAATCTATTTAAATTTGGAACAGATTAGGATTTATACTTTCATATATACTTTCATATAGCAATACATCAAGTGAATCATAAAGCCATAAGTTCCTGCAATGACGGGCACTCTTTTTTTTTTTTTGGGGGATAACATGGGTGTCCAAAGTTCTTTGAACACCTAACTATTCCCCCAGGTTCAATAAAATTTGTGAATAAGTATAACCAAATTTCAACTTGGAAGTCTTGAACAACCCAAAAATTAATGTCCTCCAACTGAAACAATGGATAATATTGATACAAAGTGTACCGTTACAATTAATCAACACCAAAATGACATCATCAACCCACTGTGGTGATAGTGCAGCAAATTTTGCAAAATTGCCATCTTTAGGAAATATCACAATAAGGTCCAACTCCATGTTCCTAAAATATTACTAGGATACAGAAGGCAATTCTTTTTAAAATTTTATTTTTAATGTACTACAACTCATAATAATAAATAAAAGGAAGAAAGAAAGTCACCACATACAATCAGTAACCTTCATTGAACCTGGCAAATCCACCCCCAACCAAACATAAAATGTGGCATAAAGGATGGCTACTCCAATTACAGCCATACCAACAACCACCATGGCAGAAAAACCACCAGCACGAACAGCTATCTGCACAAGATATTCCCAGTTATGATATCCGTCCAAAACCGTTTTCAGATAAATAACTAGAAAGGGACACAACCTGCAATGCTTCCCTTGCAGACCGTCTAGCAGCACTAGAGACTCGAACATTTGCTCGAACCGACACCCACATTCCAACATACCCTGCAATTCCTGAACAAATAGCCCCCAAAAGAAATGCAGCAACAGTGATATATGCAGATGTTGACCTACATCAACATATTCAAAACCATGATTCAGCAATGAGAAATAAATTATATGAGCAGACAAAGTGCTCTATAACTTATTAAATTATGCACCTTCCTATGCCCGAAGCTTCTTGTTGAGGAGTTGTACTGCGAAACAAATATATGCCAAGGATAACCAGTGCTAGCAACAATGCCATCTTGGAGATAGTCCCATACTGGGTCCTGAAGAAACCTTCAGCTCCATCTCGTATTGCATCTGATATCTAGAAAGTGAAATGATAAGCTCAGGACAAGTACATGAAAATTTTCAAATTTTGAGCCACGCCAGTTCCCTATTAAGCCTAAGCATTCTTGATCATTGTTAGCAAGATAAGCATACATAAGAAATGATGAGGAGTCTTTATCAATGAACACACTGTATGCTTACAGGAGACTAAAGTTGTCATATTTGTTATAAGAAGTGGGTGGAGGGGATTCGAACCTTGGTTCTCCTCATAAAGGAGACCATTCAATGCTATTAAGCTACACGACTCTTGGCATACTTAATAACACTATGAGGAGTCTTTGTCAGCAAACACTCTAGCATGTGGAGAGCTGAGGACACCACCTGCACTTTCCAATGTCCCATGCACTTATTTGGACATTACTAAACGACCTTGAAGTATGAAACCAAAAGGTTATTATGTGTTTTTGTTGAAAAGCTTTATACACTTTTTTCTCCTATGTACATTCTTCTCCATTCAAAGGAAAATTAAATACAGATAAACAAACTACAGCTAATATAAAATTTCAGATATATATATATATATATATATAATACTTCAGAAAGGTACACATATAGCCACGTTCCAAACCCCCATTGCATGCCAGAACATGACAAATCACAGAGGCAGGATAAGAACAACTTCCCATAACATGAAACCTTGCATCTTAGATACTTATCCAAAGGCATACTGAAGCTCCACAACAGCAGCATGGGTTGTCAAATGTTAAATGGTAACAAATTAAATGATTGGTCCAGCGAGTCAAGTGAGCTTGACAGAACAGTGAGAACACAACAGTGGGGATAGCCCAATTCCAACCAAAGAGTTATTAAATCATTCTTTGTTGTTATTACTAGAGTTCACTTACTTATATAATATTCTTTTCTTTTTCTTTTTTCATAATTTGAATAATACTCTTTTTTACCAACCAAAAATACATAAAGGAAACCTACGAACAGTGGCAACTCCAGGAATTTTGTCCAGGGTGTTCCTATTCCACTTTGAAAAAATTTCGGGTAATTTTAGTCTGTTTTGGGACATTTCAGTAAATACCAGCCGAAATTCAAGATTTGGCCAACATAAAGTTTTTGCTTAAAAAAAAATGTTCTTAAAACCAAAACAAATTTGCATTCTGTACACCGAAAAACCTCAAAAGGAAAAAAAAAATGAAAAGAAATGAAATGAACAAAGGTACTTGTACAATAAACTATAAGTTCATTTGAAATATTAATAAAATTATTAATTATTGTTGTTTAGTTGTTTCATAAATTTGTTTTTCTTTTATAAACTATAATTTGTTGTATTGTTGTTTCATTAATTATTAAATTATTAATTGTTGTTTAGCCTAACATAATTTAATTTGTTTGTCTTTTATAATGTATTAGTTAATTAAATTATTAATTATTGATGTTTAGTTGCTTCATTAATTTTTTTTTACTAACTACTAGCAGTCTAGCACACACCCCACTGTGCATTAGCACACACTAGCACACACCTCATGTTTTCACACACCCTTGCCTATCTGATACCATACCGGAGGCCGTTTTGGTTTAGCTAGAGAAACGAAATATTTCGGTACCGGTTAATACCGGTGTACCGTTTTGAAATTACCGCTAAATGTATATATTCTCTTAAAAATATAAAATGATTTTAAAGTCTGACATAATAATTCCTTTAAATATTAGTAATAATTATGGTTGTAGTATAATTTTTTTTAGAAGAGTTGTAGTTTAATAATAGTACCAAGTACATGTACTTACTAAATGCAGTAATGAAAAAACAAAAGAAATAAAAATCAATGAGCAAAAGTTAAAGCTAGGCACGTAGGTGGTTGGAGATAAGTTGAAAATTTTGAAAACTTTTGACTCATTTAATGACTTCAGTATTCACGTGGAGAGTGGGACTCTAGTGTACAAAACAGGATACGGCAATTGGCATTCAAAAATAGAAATACTAAAGAACAGAGAAGCGGAAAAGTTGAAGAAAAACAGAGAACGGAGAAGAAAAGGCAAGGAAGAAGAAGCTAAAGCAGGTGGGGAGACTGCGATTGACCAAATGGAAGTGGCCGGAGACATGGAAGTGACCGGCGATGTGGTGGTGAGTGGCTGTGACGACAAAAACTGATAATTTTGGCCTTTTTTTTTTTTTCTTTTCAGATTCTCTGTTACAATTTTTTTTTTTTTTTTTTTTTTTTTTTTTTTTTTAGATTTTAGTTCAAAATTTGTTTGGCATAAAAATTTTGAGGGTGTTCCTGATATTGCTTGAGGGTGTTCCTAATTTTTTTTAAGGGTAAACAAATAAAAAAATTTAAATTATTATATATATATATATATTTTTTTTTTTTTTTTCAAGTCAGGGTGTTCCTGGGAACACCCTGGACTCTGAGTGGCGTCGCCACTGCCTATGAATAATTAAATGTTCTGCACAAACATATCAACGGTATCTATAAAAAAAAAAAAATCAAAACAGAAACAAATTACAAGTCTGCATGATATGTCGTAGTCTCCATGCATATAGACTATACATTGCTATAGAAAATCAATGATCCAGGAAAAGTCCTATTGAAATTATAGTAACAAAAATTAAACAACAAATTTATGATCTACTACCAAAAATAATTACTGTGAAAACATACAGACAAAAAGACAAATAACATCATGAGCAAAAGAAACTGAAAATAGATGATGTACCTGAACCATCTCAGGAGGCCCCTCATCCTTTGCGAGCACCCACTTAGTAAGATATATTGAGAAAAGGAAGCTCATAATACATATGGAGAAGACAAAAACAATGATTGGAGAAGTTTTTGCTCCAACGTAAAAGATTGCACCTAGTCCTAAAAGTAGAAATACTAAAAGAACACGGACATTTATTCCCATGAGAATCCGAAATATCTGCAAAAAGAACTTAATACTATCAACACAAGGGAAAACCAAACCAAAAACTAATATATGATAAAACAAGACAATAGAAAAATGCCATAAAATGAAATGGAAAAAAAAAAAATTATAAATCCTACACATCAGAAGTAATTACAAAATAATTACAATGTTGTAGAGATAAACGGTACTTCATTGTCATAAAAAGAAAAAAAACTATGCATTTTCCCCAGTCAAAATTGTCATTACATTTAGGAAAAATAGTTATTTTATAACTAGTTACAATATTTATCTAACTCTAACGCCAAGAGCCATGTAGCTCAGTGGTAATTTTTTTTTTATAGGTAAGTATAAAACTATTATAAATGATAGAAAAAAGAGAAATACAAGAAGTTCATGATGATGAACAACAAGGGAAATCAGGAAACTAAACTAAGGGAGGACAAAAACTCAGAGAGAGAAGAACAATCAGTAAAACCCCAACAACAAGACCATTCCAAAAGACTACGATGGCATAAAAGCTTTAACTCATCCAACGTCTTCTCTTTGTCCTCAAAGGATCGAGATTTCGTTCCAACCACACAATCCACATTAAGCACCCTGGAACCAAGTTCCAAATGTCCGAGTTATGCTTCCCATGCCATTGATACCAGCAAGATAACAAACCTGCCACCGAACCTGGCATAACCCAAAGAATACCAAAGGCCTGAAGCATAAAAGTCCAAAGGGAATGGGTCACAGGACAATGAAGAAGAAGGTGATTTACCGACTCCCCATCACAGCAACACAAACAACACCTATTAGCCAAAGGGCGACCCTTAAGCATTAGATTATCCAGAGTGAGGGTCTGACCATGCGCAGCAGTCCACAAAAAGAACGCCACGCGCTTAGGAATCTTTGGTTTCCAAACCCCCTTCCAAGGAAACAAAGAAATCAAAGCAACCCAAATTGCAAGGTAGTAAGACCGAGTGTCAAACTTACCATCCCCTTTAAGCTGCCAGTAAAGGGTATCACTCCTAGTACCCTGAGGAATACGAGATTGGATGAGCTGAAGTAGAGAATATGATGCATCCAACTCTCAATCTTCAAAAGCTCTATAAAACGTTAAATTCCACACTCTAACAGTACCCCCTTCAGGAATCCACAAAACCTCAGAGATACAAGCATCCTTGACCGCTGAACACACATAGAGCTCAGGATAGAGATCTTTTAGAGTAGTGTCACCAATCCACCTATCATGCCAAAAGCGGATGCGAGTACCTTCACCCACTACAAAAGACAGATGCTTAGAAAAGCTCTCCCATCCTTCATTAATGCTTCTCCATAGGCCACACCCATGAGACCTTTCAAGAAGAGCCAGGGTTAAAATCCCCCCTCCCCCATTGTTTTAACTACTCCCTCCACCTCAAATTATTAGTTCTTCATTCCATATTGGGATGTCTCAAAATGTAGTCCTCTTTAAAGAGTCAATATATATAATATTGATATTCCTAACTTATCATTTACTTCATTCAAAAAGTTTTTCAAACTTGATCCCTTTTATTTGAATGACTACATTACATGATGTTCCCTTGAAAAGTCGGATTTTCTAAACAAGACCAACAATATGGGATGGAGGGAGTATCTAATTAACAAAATAAATAAAAACATATTTGTCTAACTCTGACAAAGCACAGTTGCACTGTTAGTTCAAAGCTATGAAAGGTTGCACCATGTTGTTCTGTCTGCGAAAAGCTATAAATTTAAAAATGGAGAGAGAGAGAGAGAGAGAGAGACAAAGGCTGTTAGCAATGCAATACTGTTTAACACAATACAGCTCCATCATACCAATCACAAATCATAAGCACAATGAAAGAAGAAAAGTCCTAAACGTAGTCCACTAAGAATCAAAAGCATACATGAATCTTGCACCCCAAGAAAAACACATACGCTTTGCTACAAGTGATCATATATTAATCTGACAATGAGACCAATTCACACAAAAAAAGAACAAATGAAGAAACAGGTTCAATCCCATAACAGGCTTTTTTGTATTGAATTGTATTTACCAATGGGGTGTGAACTTTACTACGCATGCTGGGGAAAACCCTTGGCCTGTCAGCGTATGGCCCAAGATTACCACCTTCAACGTCGTTATCCATGAACATTGTAAGAGTGTTTGAATTTACCCTCCGAAACTGGGGCAAGTCGCCCCCCGAGCTTGGCCGCTGAATTTTGAATGACCTGCTAAGACCAACAATTCCATAATAAACAATCCAGAAAATCTTGAACTTCATAAATTAAATTGACATTTAAGCTAAACTATGATTCCAAAATCCTACTTCTGAATTTGTGAAACAATGCAATGTATGAGCTAAAGAGAGTCCAAATTTCAAACTAGATTAAATGTCAATTCAATTACAAAAAATTCAAACTTACATTCAACAAACGCAGAATCAGAAAATTAGAAAACAAAAACAATGATAAAGGAATCAAACTAGATTAAATGTCAATGTAATCCAGAAATTAACAATTTTTACACTATCGAAATTCACACTAATTTCATAACAACAATTCGAATGCTCATTCTGGTTTCCGAGAAAATGAAACAACCTAAAAGACCCTAAAAAAATATCATTTTTTTTATTTACTCATTTTCCAAACAACCAAACAGAGCAATATACATTATTCATTGAAATGACAAATGATCATTTCCTACCTAAAACCTCAATTTATTTTTTTTTTCTCTCGGAAACCAAACATGAATCAACAAAACCCAAAAGGATCCGAAATTGAAAAACGAAAAACCCTAGGTAACATCATGAAATTTCAAGATCTAAAATTGGAGAGAAAGAGAGAGAGAGAGAGGAATCTAAGAAGCAAAAACGACAACGTATTGAGTAGAGAGAGAGAGAGAGAAAGAGAGAACCTTTGGCACGGTGGGTCAATGAGAGCAGTACTGAGAGACGAGTACGATTTGCGTTATTGGTTTTGTGAAAATGAAACAAAATTTGATGTGAGTGCGAAACTTAGATCTAAAAATTAAAAAAAAAACACAGGCGTAGAGTTAATATAAATAATAGTAGTAAATAGGAAGTGACAGAGCTAGATTTAGAAGACTCAATGACTCTGTGTATTTCTATCTATTTCTCTATATGATAAAGATTTGGTTTTTTCGAGTCTATATAATACTTATCATCTCGACTTGACTCCACCAATGGAAGAACAGTTTATATGTTATTGGATTTCAGTCAATCTGACAAATTCCTATGCAAATAGGAAAATGTTTTTTTTTTTTTTTTTTGTTGGTTCGAAAGTTAGGCATATTCCATTTTATTTCTTTACCTATTGTTGTTGTTGTCGTGGGTAGAAATGGTGTTCCATGTATCGGGAAAGATGCCATGTCACTTGTCCAATTATATTTTGCCATCTAATCTACCTCTCCACAAAACTGCTTTTTTTTTTTTCTTTTTCTTTTTTTTTCTTTTTTTCTGTTTTTGCTAGAGTTCTACAAAACGAATTATGTCATCTCTCTTTTGTTGTTTATTGATTGAGTCAGTTGTAACTTAGAATGTATTAAATTTATCTTCTTCTCAATAAAATTACAATCTTCTTATCAAAAAAAAACTTCTTATGATTTTTTATTTTCAAAAAACTTTGTTATTATATATATATATATATATATATATATTGTGGGGTCATGGGCCCAAATCATACAATTGGGTTTTGGGGCTTTGGCCGAGAGCGTGAGAAGTCCGAATCTGAGGAGGAATATCTCCTCAGATAAGCTAAATGCAAATCGGGTATAGATCCTAATGATCAAATTGACATTCCAAGAAGCTCTAGTGATAGGGACGTGCACCATAAACGTACAAGAAATATGAGAATCCAAAAATATCTAAGGGAAAATTGCTACCACAGCATTGAATGCTCTGTAGCTAATTCTCTGGCTGCATTAATGAGGAAGTGACCTCTAAACAGTACTTTTCCAGCCTTATAACCATCCTCCAAAGACTTCTAGAGGATGCTGATGGGATAAGTATCAGCCTAAGCTATCAACTATCCACGTGTAGGGTAAAGGTGAAGGAAGAAATGTAGTATAAATGAGAATAGAGACCTTAGAGGAAAGGGATTGGAAAACAGAGAAAGAACATTGTAGCAATCACAATTGCACTTATACTCTATTTACTTGATTTATATGAGCACTTGCCTCCTCGGACATGAACACTTGCCTCCTCGGACAAGGAGTTCATCCATATTAGCCATTGTCCAATTCACTAAAGCCTAGTTCTTTGACTCACTCTCTACAAATTTATTGTACTGGGCTCACTAGGCCAAGATCCTATACATTTTGGGTTTGGGCTGCAAATCGTGTCCCTACATATATATATATATATATATATATAAAATCAAAACCTTTGGAGCTCCTACAATTTTCCACGTCATCACTATTTTCTTTTTATTTTTATTTTAGATTCTTTTTATTTTTGGTTTTATATCTTATCAAGTATTACAGTAGTTTAGTTTAAATAAAATTCTATTAGATATATGTTTCAAAAGCTTGAAAATTCTATTTCAACTAAAATTCTATAACAATAATTTTCACAAATATAAACTTCTGCCAAGGTCGAAACCCTTCATACTCACTCAAATTTTCACAAAGAAAACACACATATCAAATTGAAGCCATAGTAGAAAGCAAGTTGATTCTTCAACGAGAACAAATCCTGTAGTACAAAGGCCACCTAATCGCTTTTAGGTTTGAACTCAATTGTCTTATTAACAACAAAGTCTATGAATTGCAGTGATGGACAGTCGTCCACAAATAACATCCACGCAAGGGCTTGATGTTCTTCTTAATTATCTCATATAATTCTAGGAATTATTTTATTTAATATTTTTTGGAATTAATATATTTAGATGGTTGGCATAGCAGACAACGTAAAAACAATTTTCTGTCATTTATGTTGCCTTCTGCATAACCCTAAATCAATGTTGAAAGGTTGTGTTTTACAACCATCTGATCTTGGTAACCAAACCCTGCACCTATGATTGTTTATGATTATTTTTGTTCGTTGTTTGTAGTTTAAACCCATTAAAACTTATTGCTTGATGGTATTTCATGGTTTTTTTCCCTTTACTTTTTCTTTCAGGGTTGCTAGGAACACAACCTAACATGTGATTTTTTTTCATTGTTTAAAGTTTAGACCCATTAAAATTTAAAACTTATTACTTTATAGGTTCATGTACATTTTTCTTCTTCTTATTTTTCTCTTTTGAATAGTCATATATTTTTGGCATTTTGGAAGTTTTCACATCTGAATTTTTGTGTTAGTTTTTGCAATATTTGAACATGTTTAGCAGGTTTCAACAACTATACCATGTATTATTCTTTTGAAGGTAATCAATTTTTCTTTTATATTTCTCTATTATAAAATCATATATATATATATATATATAGTTTTGTTTCAATAATTTATAGGATATAAATCTTATGATTCCTTAATATTTTTTGGCCTTTTGGAAGTTTCAACATCTAACTTTTTGAATTATATTTTTGCAATATCTAAAACTATCTGGAAAATTTCAATGAGTATAACCATGAATTATTAATTTGAGTGTAACAAATTTTTCTCTTATATTTCTCTATTGTGTAGTCACACACACATATATATTTTATAATTTTTAAGCTCTTAATCTTTTGATTCTTTTCAATAGTTATAGGTTTATAGTCATGAACTATTCTTTAATATTTTTCGTAAGTCATTGCACGTTCAAACAATGACTTATTTATCAAATTGTAACACAAATTGAAGTTATACAAGAGCAATTCATGCAATAATATAGTTTCTTAATCAATTTAAAATTTTATAAAATAATTTTAGTTTATCACATAAATAGGTAGGTTCCCGTGCATAGCACGGATTAGCGACTAGTTAATATTAATATTTGTACTTTGTTTTTTTTTTTTTTTTAAATATTTGTACCTAAAAATTCTTGTGTTTTGTGGTTCAAATCTAACTTATATAGAAAACTAATGGGTACCTACACTTAATAATAAAGTCAAATGATATGGAGATGACATGATATGCTATTATATTATTTACATAAGCTCCCAAAAAACGGTTTTTTTTTTTTCAAATCTGAAAAAAAAAAAAAAATTTAATTACCATTATCAATGATACCTCAATCTTTGGATTTAGTTTTTGTCTTATTATACTTCTTCTTCTATTTTTCTTTTTTTGTAGATATTGTCCTATTATATTTCAAGCCAACAACAGTTTATCATCTTAAAAGTTGATTTGACTTTTGTGTTTTTTATTTTTTGTTAGTATACATCTGTACACACAAAATGTTGTAGAACAATTTCAAATTGAAGTTTGAAAATTTTGAGAAATTAAATTAGAAGAAAAATAAATGAGATTAATAATTGAAATACCTTTTTTTTTTTTTTTTTGAGAAATCGATAATTGAAATACCTAGAAAAGCAAATTTTTCTTAAAAATGTTATAAGAATTATTTTTTTTTCATTTAAATCTGACTTGGCAATTTTTAAATGTTAAATTTTTTTTTTTTTTTTCATTCTAGTAGTCACGTAAGCATCTAATGTGCCAACGGTACAATCCATTAGCCATGTAAGCGTTTTCCATATGAAGTTAATAGTTGAGATCAAATTGACTGTAAATTAAAAATAAGAGAGACCAAATTAGCTGATACCAAAATGTAGGGACCAAATTGAATATTACTCCAAAATGATATTTTATAGTACTAACTTTTATCATCCAGCTGTATTTATATACTGTAAATGTTACACTATGCCTCCGTTGACCATTGGTACTAGAGTAGTTCTAACATAACATTGCTTTGAGGTTGGAAATATTTTATTTATTCAGCACATATTCGAAGGTTGTGTTGGCAATAATCCAATAACAATGGGTAGTATAGTACTCTTCTCTGAGATGCAATTTTTTGAACGTGACATGGATGGTACCTCTTACCCGCTTAAATTAGGCAATTTTATGGGCAGAGTTTCTTTGGAGCCATTGTTGATCCAATAGGCATGATGGGTCAGTCTGTAATCTAACTTCTGTTTTTTAGATTAACTCTGTAATCTAACTTGACTCCCCTCATTAGTTTCCCTCAAATATATAGATTTGTGTTGCTTTGCGGCAGACTCCTTTGGTCACCTGGGTCAGTTTTGTGATCAATCTCAATCATATCACGTGTATATTTTGAATACTTCTAGAAACAAACATGGACAAATTATGAATTTTATATACACGGCATGTATATCCCATTAACAAGTGGTGATATGAAGTTATGAACCACATGTCGTTCCTCCAAAAGTTATTCGTTGTTGTGTCCTTCACTAGATGACAAATATTTTAGAAGATAAGAAATTACAGAAAGAACTTTTAAATAAAATTTTGACGAAAAACACATTTTGGTTCCTACATTTTCAGCCGATTCCCATTTTAGTCCCTAAGTTTTTTTTTTACTGCTTTTAGTCCCTCTCCTGAAAAACGGTTTCATTTTGGTCCCTACCATTACATCATAAACGGATATTGCTGATGTGGCAAACGGCATTGATAATCAATAATAAAATAATGGGTCTACAGTAACCTGACTTGCTACTGTTAGTTATTCCCGCCCTTAGTAGTCACGTGCCACTCACGTGACGGTCCCTAACCCAAGCAAAACCCCAAATCACCCAATTAGACCTAACGGCGAACTTGCTGAAAATCCCTAATCTCTCACCTTACCCGTTGCTCATCACAAGACCGATCAAAAAACCCACAAATCGGCAAGCACAAAAATCCCACAAATCGGCAAGCTTCAGTGTGTTTGGGCTGAGCAGATTACGAAGGTTGTATTTCTCTCCAACTCTCTCTCTCTCTCGTTATGTTATGAATGCCATTTTAAGTGCTGGGTAATCGTTCTGGGTTTGAATCTCAGTTGTTGGGTTTTGAGAATTTGGGAATTTTGAGATGTTGTGTTTTGTTATTGCTCTGGAATTTCAATCTATCTTTGTTTCTCTCTCGTTGTGTCTCACTCTCACTCTCTCTCTTCCTCTCTCCCTTTATAGCTTTTGTAGTGGACATTATACTGACCGTGATAGTGGAATATTGTTGGGATTTGCATTGTTTGGCTGTTGTGTGTTGCTTTTGTTATTTGCGGCTATGTTTGTTTTACTTTTTGTTTTACTTTTGTTTATCAGGGACCACAATACTGACTGTATTTTTGTTGGCAATTGCATTGTTTGTCTGTATTATATGTCACTATTGTTTATCAGGGACCACTATATTGACCTTTGATAAACCATGGAATCTTTGTGTTGGTATTTGCATTGATTGTTTGTATTGTGTCTTGCTTTTCAAGAAGTGGCTGGGTCCATGTGATCCCTTTGTCGGTATTATATGCTTTTTTATTTGTTTATTAGCCTAACAAAGTATTATTAATATTCGTTTTCATTTTCATTCTGTTTTCTTCCCGTGACTTGCATGCAGGATGAATGAGCTTTTTACTCAGCATGTCCACCATGGTGGCCATTTCATGTGGAACCCTCAAGTGTATGTGGGAGGGACAGTTGATATAGTGGATAATTGTGACCCAGATAGGTGGTCAAAAGTAGAGATTGAGAGTATATGTAGGGATTTTGGCTACTCTGAAGTAGATAAGCTATGGTATAAAATGCCTGGTGTGAACCCAGAGTGGTCAAATTTCCATCAGGTGGTTGATGATGATGATGCTATGTTCATGACTGACTTGGTGAAGGGATATGGGGAGATTCATGTCTTTGTGGAGCATCCAGTGAATGAACCAGTTGAGTTACCAATGGAGGATTTTGATCCCTTAGCTGCTGGAGTACTTGGTAGTGAAGTAGAAGGTGTAGGTGTAGGTGTAGGTAAGTATGATAATGAAGAGTACAGACCTGATTTTTCACAATTTGGAGGCCATGATAATGCTGAATTTGTTAATGTTGACCATGGTGAGCCACATGAGGTAGATGATGAGCAAGTTTGTGCTAGGAGGGCTGGCAAAGCGCCAGTTGTTGATGACCAAGTTGAGGAGAGTAGTGAGAGCAATGAGGGTAGTGAGGGCAGTGAGGGTAGTGAGGATGAGAGGAGTAACTTAGAAGAAGAGCCAGAAGTGCAACCAATGAATATTGGTGAAGATAGTCCTAATAGTTGGGACAATCAAGCTGAAGATACTGAGGTTGAAGCAGGACAAATGGGTGGTGGTGTCATGAATTCTGACTATGAGAGTGAGGAGTTGCTTAGCCTTGATGAATCATCATCAAGTAGTGAGGGTGGTGATGATTCAAGTGATGATGACATCTCTATTGCTGAGGTTGACAATTCTATTAGAAGCAGCAAATACCCAATTTTTAGGCCAGTAGCCAAAGCTGAGAACCTTAGGTTTGAAAAGGATATGTTGTTCATCTCAGCTAAACAATTTAAAGATGCTATAACTGATTATGCAGTCCATGGTGGGTGGGGTATAAAATTTGTGAAAAATGACTTGGTGAGAGTGAGAGCCCGATGCCAGCTAGGGTACAAGTTTGTTGCCTACCTTGCAAAGGTGCCAAGGGAGAAGAGTTTTAGATTGAAAACACTGAACATGGAACACACATGCAGCAGAAGCTATAGAAATCCAAGGTGCACAGCATCATACATTGGGAAGAAGTTAGTGAAGAGGGTTAGGAGACAGCCTGACATAAAGCTTAAGGATATTCAAGATGCTGTGCATGAGAAGTATGTGGTTGACATAAGTGCAGGCAAGGCAAGTAGGGCTAGAGAGAAAGCTCAAGATGCTGTTGATGGGACCCACACTGTACAGTTCAACCAACTATGGGAGTACTATGATGAGTTGAGAAGGTGCAGTCCTGAGAGCACAATATAGATGAAGGTGCATACTTATGATGATGGTGATTTGGCAGTTGAGCATGGATTGGCAACCGGGCTGCCATATTTTGAAAGGATCTACATCTGCCTTGAAGGTTGCAAGAAGGGCTTCTTGACAGGGTGCAGGCCAATCATTGGTCTAGATGCATGCCATCTAAAGACCAAGACTGGTGGGCAGTTGATGTGTGCTGTTGGCAGAGATCCCAATGATGAATACTTCCCATTCACTTATGCAGTAGTAGAGGCTAAAACAAAGGACACTTGGACCTGGTTTCTTAATTTATTGCTTGCTGACATAGGAGATGACAAGATATGGGTGTTCATATCTGACCAGCAGAAGGTATGATGGTAGCTTTATTGCTTGTTGAATTAATTGTAGTTAATGGTAGCTTCATTGCTTGCTGAATTAAATTATTGTGCTTTGCAGGGGTTGGTGAACACCTTTGTTGACAATTGGCCACAGTACGAGCACAGGATCTGCTGCAGACATTTATACCAAAATTTGAGGAAAAATCATCCTGGTGTCCTTATTAGAGACCTTTTTTGGAAAGCAGCCAAGGCTACCTATCGGCAAGCATTTGAGAGGGCAATGAATGAGCTAAAGGAGGTGGATGAAGATGCATTCAAGTTGCTGCAATCTCAGTCACCAACTATTTGGGCTAGGTACATGTTCAAAAGTGATGGCCAAAGTGACACAGTCTTGAACAACATGTGTGAAAACTTCAACAGCACGATAGTTAAGTTCAGGAGCAAACCTATAATCACCATGGTATGCATAATTCTCCCTTTCATGTGCATTATGATCCATAGACCTATGTAATTCATGAATGATTAATTCTCCCTTTCTCTCTATGTGCTTGCAGCTTGAGTGTATTAGGCTATATCTGATGACTAGATTTCAAGCAAACAGAGAAATGATTATGAAGGTGGAATCTGAGTTGTGTCCTAAGATAAGGAAGAGGCTGTACAAGGAGAAGTTGGCATGCAACAAGTGGATAGCATGTTGGGCCGGTCGTATGAAGTTTGAAGTGAAGAATGGGCTTGAGATTTTCAGAATGGGCTTGAGATTTTCATTGTGGACTTGGAAGAGAAGCAATGCAGCTGTAGGAAGTGGGACATAGTTGGCATACCATGTTGTCATGCCATTTCTTGTATATTTTTCAACAGAGAAGATGCTGAAAAGTATGTCAATGCTTGCTACAAAAGGACTACCTACATTGATTGCTATGAACCCATTATAGAGCCCATTAATGGCCAGAATATGTGGGGACCTAGTGGACTGCCACCTGTGCAACCCCCTATCAAGAGGAGACCTCCTGGCAGGCCTAAGAAGAAGAGGGCACTGGACCCTGATGAACCTAGAAGTCACAGAAAAAATAGAGGCCTAGGCATCTCAAAACAATGCAAGTTATGTGGGAAATTAGGACACAACAAGAGGAGCTGCAAGGGAGAAGTAGGAGGGAACTCCTCTTTGCCTGGGAGTGCATCCCAAGCCAGTAGAACCACTAGAAGGGTAAATATATACTTTGACTTAGATATCCTCATTGTTTTGTTTTTCAGTTGGCAAACTATTAATTGTTATTGTGCTTGTGCTTGCGGGCAGCCAAGGATGCTCAGCCAACAGTACATAGGGCATAACCAAACTCTAATGATGATGTGACCACAAGTGCACCTCCACCCCCCACTAATAACCAGTTCAATCAAAGACCAAAAAGACAGAGGAAGAGAAGTGTAGTCACTACTGAAACCTTGAATGCAACTGGGAATGCAGCAAGATATATGGCAGCAATGAGATCTGCTAAAAGATAGCAAACTGAAGCAGGACTTCTTTTTTTTTGTTGTGCTATATGTTGAAGCACTCTTCATACGTTTATGTAACTGCTAGAACAATTGGCATATGTTTATGAGCTGACCAAGTCCTTTTTTGTATGAATGTGCTTGGTAGATTTTGTCCCATATTTTGTAATTATTGTGGTACACCAAAAACTATCATTGGTGTTAAATATTTTGTAATTATTCTCCCATTGTTATGATGATTCAGCTTCCATTATTCAGATTTGCTGGTTTTTAGCCTTGGTTTTTAAAAGGCTTAAACTCAAATTTGCTGGTTTTTAGCTTTGCTGGGTAGTTTGGTGATTATGCAGGTTTGGTGAGCATTGGAGTTTAATGTGCTGGGCAGTAGCCAGTTTAATGTGTAATGATGTATGATGTATGAATTAATGTGTAATGATGTAATGATGTATGAATAAATGTATATTATACAGGTTTGGTAAATTATGCAGGCTGCTGGTGTGCTAAATATGTTACAGTCAGCTCCTTCATTTTGAGTGATGCTAAATATTTTGCAGCCAGCTCCTTTAATACATAAAGAGCTACCTCTTTTATTTTGCAACCAGTTGCTCTCTAAATTGCTGTCAAATTGCAGTATCAAATTGCTGTGTCAAATTGCTGTTTCCATTCAAAATTGCAGTGTCAAATTGTTGTGTCAAATTGCTATCTAAAACAGGATGCTTTCTCAAATTGCACAGTTAATATCAAAATTGACAGTTGATGCACAGTTAATATCACAAACTGCTTTGGCACAAACACTTAACAACAATGTAATAAATTGGTACACAAATCATAGATTAATTAAAAAGACCATATTTCATTGCTAAAGTCTTAGATTGCAAAGAGAATTACACCAAAAAATCAGGCCTTTTCCCACTACTACATACCAACAAATTCCTACACAAATTATGGCATTTTTCCACTAATACATATACCAAAATTTAGGCCTTTTGCCACTAATACATACAACAAAATTCAGACCTTTTTCCACTGATACCTACCCACCTAATGACCCATTTCCCCCCCCCAACCTATTTAGCCAACCAGAAGAAGCATCAAACAAAGTAGCATCCCACTTATCACCAGAGACAGCCCCAGGCAAATGAGCAACCTCTTCTCTCTCTTCCTGTAGCTTACAATGGCAGCTTCAAGGGTCAAAATCTGTTGCCTCTGCTCTGGAATCAGCACCTTGCCACGCTCGCAGATTTCATCATCAAGCCACTGAAAAAATTTACACTTACGTCCAACCTGACACCCAAGGGCCAGATAAATGATGTTAAATGAACAACCAGAATCATGAAAAACAATAACAAATAGTATTAGCAAATACTACCTTACCAGAAACTAAAATAGTATTAGCACAATTTATATTGTCAGCAACAAGCTGAGTTTTTTTTTTTTTTTTTTTTTCCTTAAATTTTTTATTTATTTAAGAAAACAAATTCTGGGTTCCCAAGACAAGAAAACCAACTTGGGTTTTCTCTACGAATTAGCAAAAAAAAATTGGTTGTCAAATATTATAAAGCTGTGTTGGTTTAAGATCAAAATGACGGTCTTAGCGAGACAATAATGAAAACTAAGAGAAATAAAAGGTCTGTAAATGAAAGAGAGAGGGGTTAGACTTAGACTAAAGGGGATTGCAAGATTGAAACGAAAATGAAAAAGGAAAACAGAAAGGCTAAAGGGAACCTGAAGTGCTTCCAAAGTTAAAAACCCAGAAATTTAAAAACATTACAAAGAGAGATACTACCTTACCCAGTAATTTGGACAACCGTAGAACCTTCTTCCAGGGTTGTCAGATGTCCACGAAACGACCACAACGGGTTTCACCGAGCAAAAGCATCGGGCTGGGCCCCTTTTCCTCAAGCTTCCACTCGATGACATCGAGCTTGAATCCATGGAAAGCAGTTGATTTGAAGATGGTTTTTCGCTGTATGGTGAGCGAGAAGCAATTGATTTGAAGGTGTTTTTGAGTTCGTGACTGGTGAGGGACTTCAATCCGTGTGGTGACTGATGAGCGAGGAGCTGAGGAAATTTGGGGGTTAGGGATTTCTATTTGGGTGATTTGGGGTTTTGCTTGGGTTAGGGACCGTCACGTGAGTGGCACGTGACTACTAAGGGCGGGAATAACTAACAGTAGCAAGTCAGGTTACTGTAGACCCATTATTTTATTATTGATTATCAATGCCGTTTGCCACATCAGCAATATCCGTTTATGATGTAACGATAGAGACCAAAATGGAACCGTTTTTCAGGAGAGGGACTAAAAGCGGTAAAAAAAAACTTAGGGACTAAAACGGGAATTGGCTGAAAATATAGGGACCAAAATGTGTTTTTCGCCTAAAATTTTCAAAAGAATAATGATTAAGTGAATTTTTTTTAAGAATTGAAGGGGTTAATTAAGATATTTGGATTGAACTCACTAAGTTCTCTATCGAGTCATCAAAAGCTATCAAAATATTGCTCACTCTCATTGTGTGTGTGTTTATATATATATTTATATATATATATATATATATAACTCTTAAAAGTTATACATTTTTTACACCATAGATTTATAATAGATCTAATGATTAAAAAAACATTATTAAATGTTATTACTTTCCATCTTATTGCCTAATTAATAATATTTTTTTTTTCTCTCTCTCTCTCTTATTTAATTGGTTTCCACTTGACTAAAGCCCACACCACCATTTTCAATAACCACCATTTCAACAAAGAAGAACACCAACAAAATTTAATGAATTTCTATTTTAGGGTAAATTCCGCTACCCCCCACCCCCCCCCCCCCCCCGGCCGCCGCCGCGAAGTTTGGACTAATACCAACGAGGCCCAAAACTTTTAAAAAATGACCAACTTGATCCTTAAAAGACAAATTTTTCCCTGACTAGCCCACAGTGCCGGCTCAATGGGTGAGCTAAATAGGCAACCGCCTAAGGTCCCCAATGAAAAAAAAACCCCTAAATTTTTACCAATAGAGATATTCTTGTATCAATGGAAGTATTAATTAAGCCCTAAATATTTGTTTTTTATCAAAGAAAAACCCGTTAAAGAAAAATATTTTCATTAGATGGGTCAATCATTTAATCTCTCACACATAAATGTTAAAAGAACTCATTAATCTTACTTTAGTAAATAAATTTATACTCAAATTTTATTAAGAGATATCAAATATATAAATTTATTAAAATTTTCAATCATAAGTATTTGGTTACTTCATTCAATAAATAGTGTTTATTTTAGTTGTATAGTCATTGAGTAATGTGATGGGTTTGTTTTAATTTGTAATATTTTTCTAAAAAAAATGATTTTAAATGAAAAAAAAAAACCAAAAGTTAAATAAATATTCTATTAATATTCAAAGTATAAGAATAGACCTCACTTAAAGTAGTCATCTTAGGCCTCACAATACCTTGAGCCGGCCCTACTAGCCCAAACCCTTTGTTGGGCTTTATGGAGTTTAGTTGTGTTCGATCTGGATGACGACTTGACCCGAAATAATGTTGTGGTTTTTAATGGGAGATTTTCTGAGGCTTAGTGGGAAAAAATTTTGGCCTATTTTGTAGCCCGTTGTGAATCCTATACGCAGGATATAGAAACCGTTGTTTTGGTGATTAAAGTTTCTTGATGTAATTTTTTGAGAAAGAGAAAAACGGTACTACCGCACATTGTGTTTTTCCCTGATTATAGTGAAATCCCTGCAACTCCGTGGATGTAGGCAAATTTCTGAACCACATAAATACTGTATTGTGCGTGTGATTATTTTTCTTTAGCGTGTGTTTTTCTCCATTTTGTTTCTCACAGGTTTGAGAATTTTGTGGTAATTCCCTACACCCTTCTCATCTCAAACCCAAACCCTTCCCCTCTCTCTCAGACCTCTAGCTTTCTCTCTTTCTCAACCACACCCACGGTGGCTCCCTCTCTCTCTCACCCATACCCACGGTGGCTGAAGACTCCCTCTTTCATGGCCGAAACCCATTTTTTCCACTACCATCTTCCACTCTCTTCTCAAATCAATGTCATGGAGACATTTGGCTAGGGATTTTCGAGCTTCACATAACCACCATTGCTATTGTTCTATACCAACAACTCTAATCTGGTGCCAAATGTGTTTGGGTCTTCGTTTCTAGGTTTGGATCTCTATTTCTGGTTTGGGTCTTTGTTTGTGTTTGGGTTTGTGTGTCAAACGTTAAAGGAACGTTTGACAAAGATCCACGAGCTCCGCCATCACCATCGGTGATGCCACCACTAGTGGCCGTTGATCTCTAACCTCTTTCTCTATTCTAATTTTTTTTCTCTCTCTCTTTTGGTTTGGTTCTTTGTTGGTTTGGGTCTTGTTCAATTTACGAATCGGGTTTTCCTATGTGATATAAGGATTTGGTGATTTTTTATTTGGGTTTGAAAGGGGGTTTGGGTATGGTCATTTGCAGATTTGTGGGTATTTTTTTATTTAGGGTTCGTCTCAAAATAGCTCTAATATGGTGATTTTGTTAGTGTGTGCATATGAATCTGTGTATGATTGGTAATTTGGGATGATTTTTGGGGGGTTTTAGGTTTTGGAATTTGTATGGCTATGTGTGTATGTTTGTGTTATATGAGATGGTGTATCTGTGTAGTATGATTTGTGCTCAAATCCATGCTCATGTTAATGTAATCACAGTGAATAGAAGAGAGGGTCTGAGATGAGAAAGAGAATAGTGAATAGTGCTAAACGGAGTTAGGGATAAAATTGTCTTTTAAGGACCAAGTTGGTCATTTTTTAAAAGTCTTGAACCTAATTGGTATTAGTCCAAACCTTAGGGGGATTTAGTGGAATTTACCCTTTATTTTATTTTATGCAGATTGAGAACTACACCTTTTTGAAATCCCAAGTGGAACTAAGCACTAAACAATAGGTTCCTAGGGGATGACACCTATTTGAGCTTTAGAACTCAAAACACTTCATATATGGAGAATTGGACAAACTGCGAAGCCAATAATAACGTGGGCCCTTTTGGATGGAAATGGGTTGAAACCCACATCCATCCCACAATATAAGGGCATTCACAGTAATGTTCTTAATATTTATTTTGCAATTAAGCTATGGTAAACTGTCATCTATGACAGTCTACTATAGCTCAAAGTTATAAATAAATATTAATATTATATTCATGTTTCTAATTTTTTAATTGAAAAGTATGTTCTCTCTCACTATTTTATCTTTCTTCACTAATAGTCTCCTTCCTTTCCTATTTTCTTTCTTCCTCAACCCGAGTCCCTGCCTTCTTACTGAATCTCACTCTTGCCCTCTTGCTCTATTGCCACTACCCTAAGGGCATTGATTTAGGAAATATTTTTAGAAATTTTTTATGGGAAAATAAAAAAGTAATTAATTTTTTGACAACTTTTTATATTTTCCATGAAAGTGATGTAAAAAAAAATTCTTATACTAGCTGTAAGGACTTAAATATCAAACAGCCCAAGCCCACTTAGACTAGTGAGGTTTGTGCAACTCAACTAGGCCCAAATCAATATATTTGTAAGAGAGTGGATCAAACAAAAAAGGGAGGGCTTAGCCTGAAGACAAAAACAGGAAAGAAAAACTAAAGATCATGTATTAATGTACATAGCTGGCTTATTACAAGCTTGCTCGAGGAGGAAAATCTTACCCAAAAGAAAACACTGTTCACTCTCTTCCCTCTATGTTCTTGTTCTAGATTCTATTCTTTTCTTTTTCTCTTTTTTTCCGGATCCCCTCTTCTGAAATTTTCCTTCCCTTATATACTTCTTAGCCCTTCATACCTTGGCCCCTCATCTCTACCTACCTAAATTCTCATCTTGACACCTGTCCCCTTAAACTTCTTATGAAGGTGGTAGAAGGAGTTGCTTAACTGTGAACTCCATTATTTAGGTCACTTCCTCATCAATGTAGCTGATAAAGCTGTTGTCAGCCATTAAATGCGGAGGCAGTAAGATACCTCTCACTGGAAACTTCCCTTACCCTCCATGATTCTCTCTCCACAGCTTGTCCTTTCCAACTGGAGCTCCCAAAAGTCCTTTGTCTCTTCCCCTCCTCAGGTGGATTCCCTCATTGGGCTTATGATGCCTTAGTAATAATGATAACAGCTCAACAATCCCTTCCTCGATCTTCGGGCGCCCACAATAGCTTATTAACAATTGCCCTAAGGACACCCATTAATTAGGAGGCTTTGAGGTTCAAGTAATTGTAGGATAAGGATAATTTTCATATACTTTTTTTTTTTTTGGTCCTTTTGGATTTTTTTTTGGATGTTATAAAAATTTGATTTGGAGAATAATGGTCAATTTCTAGCATACTTTTGATCATCATAATGTATACTAGCCTCTGAGCACTCGCGTGCTTAGAGGCTCTTTTCTTTTTTTTTTTTTTTTTTTTTGGTAAAAGTTAATAATTTGCATAAATTATAATTTGGGATTAATATATTTTCTAATCACAAAAAAAAAAAAAAAAAAAATCTAGGGTCGTGATGGGTGTTAAGCATTTGTGGTGAAATAATTTTATGTGATGTGAGTAGTTGCTTAGAAGCTAGTGTTTTTTTAATTTTACGTTATGTGAGTAATTTTTTTTTTTAATTTTTTATGGAAGTTTTTTTTTTTATTTTTTATTTTATTTTTTTATTGGAACCGTTGGTAGTGTTTTTTTATTTTTTATTTATTTTTTTATTTTATAGGAGCCGTGAGTTGGTAGCCTTTCTTTCTTATTTTTGATTAGAAATCTAGGGTAGTGGGGTTGGGAAGTGGGAAGTGGGAAGTGTGAGGGTAGTGGGAAAATTTTAGTTGATTTACCATCTTAACCTTATTTCTCTTTTTAAGGAATAAGAATAAATTAATTAAATTAGGGGTATTTTTTACAGTAAAAAAAGTAATAAGCTTTCTGAATCTTCTTAATATATACAGATAATAATGATTTTTTTTGAGAATATATATAATAATGATAATTTTTTTAAAAATGTATCTTCAATGAAAGATAAAACCCATAGCCTTAAGCCATGCTTTTCCAACCAAATTAAAACTTTTCTAAAATGGTTGGTTAGCAAATGCTCAAAGGGCACTTGCTAACGATATCCTAAATTAAATGACACCTTGCACTATTCATTAAATGATATTATCTCAAAATTTTTCCAAAAAGTGTGGCCTATATACCATTACCTTATTAAATTAGCATTTTATAATTACCCTAGAAAATGAAAAGTCTATCATAAATATTACATAAAGCCAAAGTGTGTGTGTTTGTTTCTAAAAAAAAAAAAAAAAAAAGCCAAAGTTGAGAGAAAATTCAATTAGATTCTAAATTGGATTCCAATTGTTATCTAATTTTACGCCACAAGCCCACACGTTTTATCTAATACCTCACCGGTGACATGAAAGCTAAGCTCTAATAGGAATGAAATTAAATCAGCTGGATCCACACCTTGCTCCTGAACCAAAATTAGAAAATCCAGATATAAGATGGGAAACTGGTATTAGAGATGGGGAACTATTAAACAAAGGAACTGGGAGTGAACTACCAAAGAAAATCTCACTATCCATACCTCTGAATTAGAGATGTATTCTCTGATGATGTACCAAAGTTGTGCAAAAAGAAAAAAGAAAAAAAAGATAGCTATTCTCACGGAAAAAGCTGTCAGATCCTTCCTTCTACAATTCTTGATCACTTAATTTTGAATTTTTATTGATTGATTTTAGCATTCTTAAATAGTGGAGTAGAGTAGACTTAGTACAATTTTAGTTTAACTCAATTTCTCTTCGATTCAAACTTAATTTGTAGAGGTGTAAAAAATAAAATTAAATATCATGTTGCTGTTTTAGTTATTTATTTATTTATATATACATGTAGCAATAGGTGTAGTAATTTAAATGAAAAAAAAAAAAAAAAAAGAATAGATGAAGATGAAGATTTTGGATTGTAATCAAATTAAACCAAATTAAAAAGAAATAGAGATAAAGAAAAGAATTTGGATTGTAGTTAAATTAAGATTTTTATCAATTTAGAAATAATAGGAGAAGAAGATAAGAAAAAAAATTATATCCATTTAGTAGACTTAGAGTTTTAGTTTAACTCAATTTCTCTTGGATTCAACTTAATGAGGTGTGAAAAATAATCACGTTAACTCAATTAAATATCACTTATATATATATATATATATATTTTATGTGTAGCAATAGGTGTAGTAATTTAAATGAAAAAAAAAGAGGATTAGATGAAGATGAAGATTTTGGATTGTAATCAAATTAAGAAGAAATAGATGAAGAAAAGAATTTGGTTTGTAATTAAATTAAGATTTTTATCAACTTAGAAATTTTAGAAGAAGCTGACAAGAAAAAAAATTATATCCATTTTTTCTTTTTAAAATCTAAAAATTTAACAAAATTTCTTCAATTTGGTGCTGCCACTTGGCGCAACCACAGTGTCTAAACCCAAATTTTATTATATATAATATGATATAATATGATATTATATATATACTAGTCTTTGAACATGCACTCATGCGTTTGCTCATATTTTTTTTGGTAAAAATTAATAATTTACATTTATTATAATTTAGAAATATATGTTAAATATTAGTATTGATACACCATGTTGAATATGCTAGTATAGATGCGGAAGCGAAAATATAAAGTATAAAACATAATAATACACGAGGGTTACATCGTTCAGTCTAACGGCCTACATCCATGGAAGAAACCCTAAAGGGTTACATCAATAATATATTATAGTGTAGTACAAATCCTGTATTATAATGAATCATAACATGTGTATATATAGTAGACTAAACCCTAGACTAATAGACTTCTAGTACAAGTTGGAGACTTGGCTTGCACACAAAGTAGAATTAGGCTTGAGCCTATGCTAATGGGCTAACATATCTCTAACACCTCCTCTCAAACTCAAGATGGAAGCTTGATGAAATCTTGAGATTTGATAAGGTTGAGAAGATCTCTTGAATGAAGTTTAGCTCTGTGATGATAGTTTGAGGAAGACAATGGTCTTATAGTGTTGATGCAACTTCTAACAGTGGCATGACTATACCAAAGAGTTTTGACGACAGCAATAGGAAGCCAAAAAAGATGAACACAACAAAAAAAAAAAACACTGAGGAAGACAAAGATTGCTCTTAAATATAACGTAAGGACAGAAAACCATGGCCACAAGAAGGTCGCTCTGATACCATGTTAAATATTAGCATTGATACACCATGTTGAATATGCTAGTATGGATGCGGAAGCAAAAGTATAAAGTATAGAACACAATAACACACGAAAGTTACGTGGTTCAACCTAACGGCCTACATCCATGGAGGAAACCTTAAAGGGCTACATCAATAATATATTATAGTGTAGTACAAATCCTGTGTTACAATGAATCATAACATGTGTATATATAGTAGATTAAACTCTAGACTTCTAGTACAAATATAGGAGACTTGGCTTGCACACAAAGTAGAATTAGGCTTGGGCCTATGCTAATGGGCTAATATATCTCTAACAATATATATATATATATATATATATATATACACATATTAAACAAATAAAAAGGATAAACTTTAGAAATAAGTGTCTTTTGAACATAAAGGGGAAAAAATCTTAAATTTTAGGAATTCTTTTTTTGAATTCAAAATGAAATTTGTTATTTGACATTTATGACTATATTTATATGAAGTTATCCTTCTTTAATGAGTGTATTTTTGAACCACGTAAAAATCCAATTAAAAGAGGAGAATTCTCTTTTATATATATATATATATATATATATTTGAAATTGTTGCATTATATCTTCTTTATCAATCCTGCGAGCTAAATCTTTTTAATGTACATAGCCAATCAATCATTCATCCACTTATCTCTCATTTGATTGATTTATTTCAAATTTTTTAAGATTAACAAATTTTTACTTTTGTTGTTGGGCTATTTATTTATTTATTTTTTTAGATTTTAGATGAAATTAGTTTGTTATTGAGCTTTTTCTTTGTGTTTAAAAAGTCCTAGATATTATTAATAAGATCATATTCAAGCTTATTTCAGTTGGGCGTTAAAAAAATTATGATAAGGTGATTTAATATTTATTTTAAGGGGTCAAAAAAAAAACTTTAAAATATTATATTTAATACTTTTTATTGCCAGTTAGGAATGGAGCCAATGGGTCGTGACTCGTGACATATATTATGAGACATGGGTCCAGATCTGTCAAAAGCCCAAAATGTTGTTGCTAGTGCAATTTTAATATCACAAGTCACAAAAGATTCATCTTCAGGTGTGTACACCAACACGGCACAGGAACATGTAAGACAACCATGAGCTTCTCTTTCTGAAGTAAATTTAACGATCTAGAGGCCAGAAAAATTAGTTTTTTTTTTTTTTTTTTTTTTTTTTTTTTTTCTTTGAGATACAAATACGGTTTATGTACAAATACGATGCCTTCTTATGTAATCCAGCAAACAAATCCTGCGTTGCTATATTCTAGACTCTGGTTAACTATAAATGTCACTACTCACTACTCAATTCTCTTCAATAATTTCAGCTTCTACTTTGAAGCTCTTGTTCCCAGAAAAAAGACAGTTCAGTGTTAATTTTAGCCATGCATCTTGTTGGACTTCATTTCACAAAGTTCCTCCTAAAGATACATGAATTTTTGTATACTGTTAGTTTCACTTGGAATTAACTTTCTCTGCTAATGGTTCTGTTCTGATATCGGTTCTTACTTTTGAATGGAAGATTACTGAATTAATTCAGCCTGTGATAAAATATGTATTGTTCCCAATTCAGTAATCAGCTAGAAAATCTTTTGGATCTCAAGGTTTTTAAAGCATGGAAGCAATTGGCTATAGAAATCTAAAAGAGACAATTAACTCATGTTCAGGGTGTGACGAAATGAAACAACTATAGGGCTGTAGGAATCTGAAAGAGATTATCAACACATGTTCAGGGTGTGCTTAAAGTGAAGCTGTAGATCAATATCACTCTTCGTGCTGTGATATATTTTGTATAAATATAATGTATCTTAGTTATGAAAATGATACCCATGAAAAATATATTAAAAATAGTATGAGAATGGCACGAAAAATGTAAATACAATGTACAGTCCCTAATTAGATTTTCCTTCATATATTTTGATGTGCTGCTTTACTACTTCAGGCCATGAGTATAAAGATGTGGCTGCACAATCGGCAACCTGACCAGTTTCAAGCTCGATGATGAACCAGGAAAGAATGTGAGAACTCTGAAAGGGATGTGCAAACTGCCAAGATCCTTTGTCACAGCACACAAGTCCCTGCTTGCCTTACACTGACCCAACTCTAATAAGGTGCCAACAGCTCAAGTACTGGTAAGAATGACTGATTGAATGCCCTGTGTCATCAGACAGCTAAGTGCCTCCCAAATTGTTTGGACAATCACCCAGGAATGAACCAAGGCATTCATATACCACACTGGCTGATTGAACATTATTAACACACTAGCACTTCTCTCACCTGCAATATTATCTTAGGTCACTAATTATCAGAAAAATGAAATTTAAGAAAAAATCATGCAGTTGTACAAACAAATTTTTCTGTGACTTAAGAAACCACCACCTGCCCCTATGGCCTATAGTGATAAACCTGAAAACCAGTCATTCACATTCAAACAAAAAAGATATGTAAAGTGGTACTTACAGATATGCATAACGCCAATTGCCTAGTTTCCCATTCATGTGTATCACTCGTTGACCTCATTTCATCTTGACATCCATGACAAGCTACATTCACAATGCTGAATGGAGCCTCATCGCTCAGCATAGTTGCATCTATGAACTTGGTATAAAAATTTATGGACAAGGTAAATGATATAGGGCAGAGAGGAAGGGAGCTTTGTTATTCCAACATATGAAGCTTTGCAACTGATGGAGCTTATCAAATATATCTTGCACCAGAATGTAAGACATGGCTATCTGAGGTGCATCCTTGCTTAACAATTTTCACCAACATAAAACTGTGCTTCTCCAATAGGTTTTAACTGCATTAGTTTTCACAAACAAGGTCAATGATCCAGGACAAAGGATAGAAAATAGAAAAACATACTTATGAGCAAAGTTTGACATATTAATCAGGTGAGGATACAAAGATGAAACTGTGTTTTTTGTGTTTGATTAATAAGCGCTGGAGTTGTTGCAAAGATATATTGTTGTAGTAGGCAGTGTAGTTATTGAGAGGGAATATCTTCAAAGCCATTTTGTATGAACTAGCCTGGGTGCCACTATTTATATTGTTCTACTATAGATAATATGGAAAGGCTAACAGAAAAGAACAATAGCTACCTGTATTTGATGAGATATGCAGTACCAAAACCCCAAAGTTTCATATGGTTCAATTTCAGGTACTTTGCAAATAAGTGGTTGCCTGAGGGCAATCTCAGCAAACACTTTGGCCAATGAACTGCAAAAGAAAGATTGGATAGCTAAGAACATATGTTTTGTGCACAGTAACCACAAATAGATGTTCAAATCAGAAAAAGGAAAACCTCAAATGTTTTCCTAATGATGAGGAGGAAACAGAGACATTAAGGCTTCAAATGATGAAACTAAAGCCAAACTTTTCAAGTCATCATCACTATAAAACTCACCACCATATTGCACAACAACATTTTCCTTGTTTATGACTTTGTGTGACTAGCTTAATGATCCTCATTTGTGATTTGAGTTGAGAACGACAACAACAATTAATATATAATTGCCGTGAAAGATAGAAGAAGTTTAAACAATTATGTTCCAAAAATAGAATGAAATAAAGCATCAGATCGATTCTTGAAGGACAATTAGAGAAGATTTAGTCAATGGCAATATTAATATGCAAAGAGGAAAAACTAACTTCATTGGCAGTTTAGAATCTTTGTTCATATCCCCATGTTCTTTCCAAAATTCCTTGTAATGTGGGGATTGTCTCTTCTGGCTGGGAGAAATAAAGAAGTGCCGATGATCTGATCTTTAATTTGCTGCACCCAAGCATCTGGTATAGCTGCCTCGCCATTCTGTTTGCCATTATCAGTTTCTATGGGCTCTTTCTATCAACCTTGCATAATGTTTGAGTGGGGTTTTGCACACATTATTTCTTGGAGGCAGATTTGCAAGGTAGGGGATAAGAAGCC
Source organism: Quercus robur (assembly GCF_932294415.1). Taxonomy (NCBI): domain Eukaryota; kingdom Viridiplantae; phylum Streptophyta; class Magnoliopsida; order Fagales; family Fagaceae; genus Quercus; species Quercus robur. The sequence continues at coordinate 88,189,773 of NC_065538.1, read as the reverse complement.
CAACATCTTCCATACAGGGATTATTCAAGGTTACAAGCATCAATTAGATATTTAGAACTTCAAAGTAAGAGGTTTAATGATGGCATATTTATAAAATATTTAAATCGCAATAGACGACAATGAAAATGCTCTAAAATAGATATCAATCTTAAAAGTCTTAATCTCAATTTCAGGGAGATATAACATGTAAAAAGGAATTTAAAATTCTAACCATTAAAGAAGGGATGGGTGAGACATATCATCTGAGCAATCCAAAGAATAGTCCGAATAAAATTTTTTGGGTGACTAGTATGACTGACATTTTTTTTTTTTAAGAACGAGATAAATTCAAAACAAATCAAGCAAAAGATATCACAAAACAGTTCAACCTTGACACAACAAAAACAACCAACGTGGCTACTCTAGAACACACACAAACAGAAAACCACTGCAGAACACAAACAATAACACTTCTACACTAAAACAGAAACTGATATACCCCATCAGCCAAAAATTACTATTTTGCACACCTTGCGAACACAGCATTGCCTTGAAGCCATATATGATAAATGAAGGCAGCCCAAGCTAACTTGCAAGCAATAGTTCTGACTTTCAAGGAATGAATATTTCAGCATAAGACAGAATTCCAGTCATTCAACTGCTTGCCTGGACTCTAGATATCTCCTACAGAACACACAAATGAGATCAGAATTGTATACTCATTTACCTGCCATGTCAGGAGTGGGAAGTTTATCCATGACAGTTAGCCAAGAAATGAAGGCATTGCTTGAAAATAGCAGCCGAAAACCAAACCAAAGCCCTCCAATTAACAACTGAATGCTTTTCCCTAATCTTATTCCAAGTTGATCTACATTAGCAAACTTCAAAATCAATAGAAAAGCATCAATTTAATACTTCCTAAGCACGATGAGGAGCATAAAAGTAACACAACATTTATAGTACTAATTAATAAGGTGCCAACAACTCTAGTACCTGTAAGAATAATGGCTGATTGAATGCCCCGTGTCATCATGTAGCTAATAGCCTCCCAAATTGTTTGGAGAATCACCAATGGATGATGAACCAAAGCATTCATATACCACTGGCTGATTGAACATATTAACACACTAGCACTTCTCTCACCTGCAATATTATCTTAGGTCATTAATTATCAGAAAAAAGAAATTTAAGAAAACATGCACTTGTAAAAACAAAATTTTCTGTTACTATAGAAACCACCACCTGCCCCTATAGTGATAAACCTGAAAACCAGTCATTCACATTCAAACAAAAAAGATATGGAAAGTGGTACTTACAGATATGCAAAACGCCAATTGCCTAGTTTCCAATTCATGTGTCACTGGTTGACCTTATTTCTTCTTGACATCCATGACATGCTACATTCACAATGTTGAATAGTACCTCATCGCTCAGCATAGATGCAATCTATGAACTTAGTATAGAAATTTATTAACAAGGAAAATGATATAGGGCAGAGAGGAAGGGAGCTTTGTTATTCTAACGTATCAAGCTTTGCAGCCGATGGAGCTTACCAAATATATCTTGCACCAGAATGTAAGACATGGCTATTTGAGGTACATCCTTGCTCAACAATTTTCACCAGTATAAAACTGTGCTTCTCCAATAGTTTTAAACTGCATTAGTTTTTACAAACAAGATCAATGATTCTGGACAAAGGATAGAAAATAGAAAAACGTACTTAGGAACAAAGTTTGACATATTAATTAGGTGAGGATACAAAGATGAAACTCTAGTTTCTGCAAGATTTGTACGGAAAGCAAGGAGCATTTATTCTTTCAATGTGAATGCTCCTTCTCTAGAAGGATTTGGCAACAGTTTGATTAATAATCACTGGAGTTGTTGTAAAGAAATACTGTTGTAGTGGGGAGCAGTTGTATGAACTAGCCTGGGCTGCCACTATTTATATTGTTCTACTTTAGATAATATGAAAAGGCTAACAGAAAACAATCTCAGCACATAAGTGCCAAAACCCAAAGTTTTATATGGTTCAGTTTCAGGTACTTTGCAAATGAGTGGCTAACTCTGCACAAGCAAAATCTCAGCAAACACTATGGGCAATGAATTTCCAAAGAAAGATTGGATAGATGTTCAAGTCAGGAAAAGGCAAACCTTCAATGAATGCCTAATGATGAGGAGGAAACGGAGACATTAAGGCTTCAAATGATGAAACTAATACCCAATTTTTGAAGTCACTGTCGCTATAAAGTTCAACACGCACAACACCATTTTCCATGCTTATAACTGTTTGCAACTAGCTTAATGATCCTCATCTGTGGTCTGAGTCACTTCTTTGGCTGTTTAGGATCTTTGCTTATATCCCCAAGTTCTTGCCAAACTTCCTTTATATGTGGGGATTGTTTCTTTTGGCAGGGAGAAGTAAATAAGCCCTGATGAGCTGATCTTTGATTTGCCACACCCAAGCATCTGGTATAGCTGCCTCGCCATTCTGTTTGCCATTGTCAGTTTCTATGGGCTTTCTATCATCCTTGCATGAAGTTTGAGTGGAGTTTTGCACATGCATTTGTTGGAGGCTGATTGGCAAAGGAGTAGGGGATCAGAAGCCCAACGTCGTCCATACAAGGATTATTCAAGTTAACAAGCATCAATTAGAAGTAAGAAGTTTAAAGATGGCATAATATTGCAATAGACAAAAATGAAAATGTTCTCAAAAAGAAATCAATTTCCAGATTTTAATCACTATTTCAAGGACTTATAACATATAAAAAGGAATTTGAAATTCTAACCATTAAAGAAGTGATGGATGAGACATATCATCTGAGCAATCAAAAAAAATAGTTAAGGGGTGACTGGTAGGACAAACTTTTTTTTTTTAATTATTATTTTTACGAATGAGATAAATTAAAAACAAACCAAGCAAATATATCACAAAATAGTTCAACCTTGACACAACATAAACAGCAAACCACTACAAAACACACAAACAATCAACACATCTATCTACTCTAAAACAGAAACTGATATACCCATGCAGCCAAAATGGCTCTATTTTGCACTGAGTTTTGAAACCCCGTAAACTACACTAATGACGTCTAATGTCATATTTTACTAAACACAAGATCTTCTCTTTGCTATAAATGACTCCCTTGTGAACATTAGCATTGCCTTGACACCATATGTAATTAACGAAGGCAGCCCAAGCTAACTTGCAAACAATAGTTCTGAAACATTTACTTTCAAGGAATGAATACCTCAGCAAAACACAGAATTCCAATCATTCAGCTGCTTGCTGACTAAACAAAACCTTAACACCTATTGCTATAGCCTTTTATTAGAGAAACAGTCATAAAATATGCGATCTCTGGACTCTTGCTTTCTCCTATAGAACACACATACAAGGTCAGACTTATCCCCATTTACCAACCCTGTCAGGAGTGGTAAGTCTATCCATAAGAGTTAGCCAACAAATGAAGGCATGCTTGCAAATAGCAGTAGAAAATCAAACCAAAGCCCTCTAATTAACAACTGGATGTCTTTCCCTAATCTTATTCCAAGTTGATCTAAACTAACGAAACATCAAAATCAACAGAAATGCAGAAATTTATTACTTCCTAAGAACAACAAGGAGCATAAAAGTAACTCACTATAGATAGTACCAATTCATATCACAAAACAGAGCTACCAAAGACTTTCATGCATGGTATAAGAAAAAATAAGAATGCTTTTGTCAATTGAACAAACAAAACAGGAGTTACTGGAAAAATATATCATGTACCATATTTTGAGAGTCAATCTCTCATGAGCCTGGAAGATTCAGGCTCATGCTTATTTATTTCCACAGCTGAATCCATGACCAGCCAAATGGGTTGTTTTCTTTGAGATTGATCTTGATCTTCCTTCCTGATAAACGGTTTGTGTTAATCTTCTAGTCTTATGCTGTTTCTAATACCAGATTGAGATTATATTCAGATGAGTTAGATATGACCTGTAGTTAACAAATCAATTAAAGCATACAGAGTACCGGAGTTCCAATTGATGTGACATTGTCAATGATTTTACGAAATCGAGCCACAACAACTTTAATGGTAGTCCTCCAAATTTCCTACAGAAAAGAATGTTCTTTTAAACAAATTTCAAAATTTCAAATTATCATTGTGTAGAAACTTCTAAATAAAACATAACCCATTCTAATCAAAATTAGGGATCTCCAAAAATTCAAATTTGAACTCCACATGACCACAACATAGAAAACCAACTCTTTGAGGATCATTTGAGGATGCTTAAGGTTTGTTCAGATAGAAGTAAAAAAAACAAATAAAGATGGGGTTAAAATTAATCAAATAATATACAAGTACCTAGGTAGAATGGGGGAAAAAAGAAAGGAGAAAAGGAAACATAAACTGCTCCTAAATTATGGAGGCATCTCCCATCCACGCATAGATATCACTAAGTCAATGAAAAAGAGAAATGGAATAAAAATATAGCTTAAATAATTGCCCTTGTTTTTAGCCATGAATGATAAATCTTCATAGTTTTATCAGTAGTAAGGAAAATATATAGCTTTCTTTTCCTTGTAAGATTATTTTACTGTAATATTAAGCATAGCTTCACATCAACCCAACATTTTTTCAAGTCACCCTTTATTCTATTAAAATAGCTATGCAAAGAAATGAAGCTTACCACTGTAGTGGCCCATTAACTCACATGACTGATACCATTCTCAATGCCTTTTGAGTTAATATGGGCTGCATGAATATCTTGTTGAGCCTTCTTTACAACATAAAACCAAAGGACATGTCAATAACCTGAGCTAAGAAGATGATAATACACAATATGAGAGAGTCATAATATCAAGTCAAAGTTTTGCATCAGATGAGTATATATGACCATCAAATTTCAGAAGTCGAGTATGGCATGAGCAGTACTGGCATGTCCTCATCATTCGATGTTCCTGCAATTGCAACTCAAAGACCATGGCTCCTCATTTACTGCATTAAACATCAGCTTTGTAAAAAACTACATAATATGATTGTAAAAATTTCCCCATAAAAAAAACTTGGATTATTGACTCTTTCTTTGTTGCACTGAGGATGAGTGTCAAAGCAACGTAACTGTATTACCTAAAAAATCACAGAGGCCCCTTTCCAAGTTCCATCTCATCTTGTTAAGTAAACCTAAGAAAAAAAATCAAACAATAATGATTTTGAATGCCACATTTAGGAGTTGGTTGAAAAGGCAGATCTAGATCTACGAATGAAAATGGCAAACAAGTTGATCTAATTATACTTTGAAACATTTTTCCGATAATGTTCATATATGATATATTTGCATTGACAGTGTAATGTTTCATTGTCAAGATTAGAAGAGAGTGATGTTCATTCTTTCATATTCAAGAACACAAATAATGACATTCAATTGGTGGGATTATTTTACAGAAGACATTTGTAAAAATAGTTTTGTTTATTCATTCATGAGAAAACTCTGTTTCATGAACAACCAATCTGAGGAATTTGATCATCTCCAATCAAACGGCATCAAAAATGTAAGAGAAATAAAAAGAAGACTAGCACTCAATCCACTGGTATGTAATAATTTTCACTATTGAATTGATTACTGATATGGTTTAAGAATTCAATCTGTTTTAATGGGATTTAAGACCCAACTATACTCACATCATTTCCAGTTGCCACAACAATATCGAAGGTCTGGAGTATTGTCGTGATGGTGTGAAGATCATCATCCTTATGTTGAGCTCTTCCACCATTTAAATTAATTCACTGCCATGACATATTAATACTGATCAAATCAGGCCAGATAAATATTGCAATAAGATTTCATATAAAGAAAAAAGAAACAAACACAAACCCAGAGAGTGTGGCTAGCCAAATCTGGACAAAAGAGGATTGTGTTTCCTTCAGGTTCTGAAGAGAGCTCAAACCATTCCAAACATCAATAGAAGATACTTTATTTCCCTTTCCTATTGCAGCATCATCGTTAACAAAATCTCTACTTGTGGAATACATTCTGAACGTCACTTTTATGTAAGAACAACCTACGGACCCAAAATGAAGAAAATCCTCACAATATTGAACCATAACAGAATCAGAAAAATCAAATTTAGGCAAAACCCATAACAGTTTAAATTATATTTCAATATGAAAAACAGAAAGATTCATATTACCAATAATTTCATTTTATGCTAATTATAGACACACCAAAAAAAAAGGAAGATTACGAATGCATAGAAATAAGAACATGTATACCAGGTTTGCAAAATGAAGCAAAATTATATGCAAAAGTGTTTTTTTTTTTTTTGGTAGGAATTTTGGGCAGACAAATAGGATAGTCAATTGCACAATAAAAGAATGAATAAAATGAAGAGAAGAATAAGTTACCAATCAATGATGAATTTGGGGATGTGAGGAATCGTTTGAATCAACAAGGCTTGGAATGTCTGAACCAAGATGTAACTTTCAGACTCTGGGATGTGAGAAATCTTGGGTCAGTCCATGTCTGAAAGGAAATCTGAGAAATCTTGGGTCAGTTCAACTTTGCAAACCAATCATTTCCTTGGTTTGCAACGTTGCTCGAGAATTGGACTCCTTTCGATCTGCAATTCCTGTAATGATGGAATTTTGGGAAGGAAGATTGGCAGTGACTTTAGCTTACAGCAACCTGTAATTGACAAGAAATTAAGACTTGGCATTATAGTTTCTTCTCTAATTTCTCCCATCCATTCTTCCCAGTTGTCCAAATCCTCAAATTGGAGCGATTTCAGGTTTGAGAATATGATGTCGTTTTCTTTCTTGTTTTTAGATTCTTCAATTCCCAAAAATTCATCTCCCACCTTTTGAACATTATTTGCTGCCACTATCTCTAATGATTCGAGGGACTTCAGCTTCCCCAAAGGAGGCAAACACTTCAGTTTATAGCAGTTAACAAGAACAAGCTTTTTCAATGTGGTCAATGACATCATCTGATTGGGACTCATGGTGCTGCCCATGTAGAACCTAACTGTTAAATTTTTCAAGCTAGGAGGTAACTCTAAGGCATTCAAAACTAATACATCATTCTCCATTCTCTGTCTTTCTTCTTCCTCCCCACATTTACTTAGGTAGCCAAAATCTAGCTCCAAACCACGCAAATAAGTCTTCATCTTCAACTGTACATTCTCAGCCTCACCAACCTCTACCAGATTTCCCAACCCATGAATTCGAAGAGTCTCTCGAAGCTGATTCAAATTTTTTAATTCTTCAAGTTTACATCCTTCCTTATCATCCTTACCACCTATGTTGAAATCACTTAATGTTCTAAGACATGTCAATTTGCCAATCCCTTTTGGAAATGCAATAGATTCGTTAGAAAGAAGAAGAAGATATCTTAAGCTAAGTAGTTTATCCATCCCCTGTGGTAATTTCTTAAGTTTACTACACTCACTAACATCCAAACTTTGTAAATTACAAAAATGACATATCGCTTCTGGCAATTCTGTAATACAACAAGATAACTTGAGGTATCTTAAATGTATCAAATTTTCCAACTCCTTTGGAAGTTTCATTATGGATTCACCTTTCAAATGCAATGACCGTAGACAAGTGAAATTCTCAAATAACTTGGGTGGGACAGTTTGAGAAGAACAAACAGTCAAATTGAGGAGGCGTAGACTTTTCACATTAGCGAGATAATTAGGAACTGTTTTTTTAACTACTAACGACAGCTGGGAAGCCCTTTTAACATCTTTCTCATCCTTCTCATCACTGTTGATTGTGAAGCATACATCTTTTGTCATTGACTTTACAAATTCATGCACAATATCATGCATTTTGCAACGTACAATTCTACGATCTTTTTCATCCCTGTCAAAATCTTGAAAAAAAGAGTGCATGGCTAAATTTTCAAAGTAATGTTCTGCTTTGTCTTCCATTTCCGTATCAACTTCTGAGGGAATATATCCCTGTGCCATCCAATGGATGATTAACTCAAATCTATCAAAAAGATGATCTTTTGGAAAGACAACACAGTATAACAGACATTTTTTCTCTTCTAAGGACAATTCATAATAACTCAACAACAATGGTCCTAAAAGAGTTTCTTCAATTTTTTCTAATTTCCACAAATCACTCTGCAAAACTTTGACCCACTCTTCCTCCTCTCTCTTGCCACGCATGTGACTCCCTAGAATCTTTGCAGCAAGTGGCAAGCCATTGCACTTATGTGCTAGTTGTTTGCCTAGGTTTTCTAGATCCTTACATTGCTCTTGATCCTCATTAGAAAACGCCTTTTTACTTAACATCAACCAGCAATCCTCATCAGACAAGATCCCCAAATTGACAATGTGGGGCCTATCACCACCCATCATCTTCGCAACATTGTTATTACGTGTGGTTACTAAAATTCTACTGCCTTGGGCACCATATTTGAGTTTATTTCTGAATGGTTCCCAATCACTGGGATCATCAGTCCACACATCATCTAAGACAAGAAAGAACCTTTTTCCCTCAATCAAAGCACGAATTTCATTCGATAGAGTTTGAAATTCAGTAATATAATTAAGGGATGTATGTTTAGGGTCAATCTCCTGAATGATTGCCTTGGCAACCGTTATCTGATCAAAAGGATTGGAGACACAGACCCACATTCTTTTTTGAAAATGTTCTTTCACTTCAGGATCATTGTAGGCTAGTTGGGCTAGAGTTGATTTTCCTATACCCCCCATGCCCACTAATGAGATGACACGAGGAAATGTTTCTACTTGAGTACTACCCATGTCTAATAGGTTGCTCAGTAGATTTTTAATGTCCTCATCACGACCAGTAATATCGGACTCATCAACATCGTCTGATGTAGTTTTTTTTACATTATTTTTTATAGTTAATTGCCTTGTCAAGTCAATCCCATACTTCTCTCTGTTATTGAGAATATTATCTAATGTTTCATTCAGTGTTTTTATCTTGCGACCAACGTCATGACGAAGAGGAAGGTTAAAACAACATGAAGGAGAAGGGAAGGGGCATACCATCTTCTTCACGGCAGCAGTGTCACCATCTTTCTCAATCTTTGATTTGATCCTTGCAGTGTTCCAGGTGTCCAACACGTCATCCATCTCGTAGTATTTGTCTTTGAGCTGCTCTAACAAAACCTTCTCAGTACGATTCTTCACTGCATGTCTTTCCTCCGCATCGTCCAGCACCGCCTGGATGATTCCGAGCTTTTCTTGGAGCTTTTCAACTTCTTCATCAACGCCAACGAGCAACTGGATCTCTTGTAGAGCCTGTTGATAAGCGATTGAACCCAACTGCTTTACGAGATCAGCAAGTAGTGCATCAGCCATAGTTGGAGATGGAAGTTTGAGAGATAATGACAGAAGAAACTGAAGGAGGAGATAATGATGCAATCAATAAGAGTTGTTGTCCCTATTCTTCTATATCCTGCTTTTATATTGAACCACTCAATAATTTATAGAAGAAATTGATATAATAATAAAATATATGATCTTTTCATTTTATTGAAAGAGAATATATTATTTTGCAACTTCCAGAGTCATTGTTAATTTAGACATTACATTTTTTTGCCGAATAATTTAGACTTTACATTTGGCTAGTAGTTAACTTGGTTATGTTATTTTCACTGTAGTTGGTCAAATTGGTCATGTATTTTCAAATTGTTTTAGTCTTTACATTTGCCTAGTCGCTAACTTGGTTATGTTATTTTCGACTGCGGTTAGTCATATTGGCAGTGTATTTTCAAATTGTTTTAGTTGCTAAGTTGATATTTGTATACACGAAAGTTGGAGTTAGTAAATTTAATTTGAGTTTTTTGTTTGGTTACCAAAAAAGTGCAAAAAAAAATTGTGATTTGATAGTAGGGACTAAATTAATTGCAAGATGAAAATAAGATGGATCAATTTGACTACTACTAAAATATAGGGAACAAAGTGACCCTAAAATATGGGAACCAAAATCATATTTAAGCCTTTGTTGAAAACAATTGTGGTATCATGCTTTTAGGGAAATTTATTGGGTAATCAAGGAGTATACTCCCTCTCTCTCACATTGGGTTGGGCAACATGGTGGGTGAGACCCACCTCTATGTGAGAGAGAGAATGAGTATGCTCTCGGAATACCCAATAACAGTCTTGCTTCTAGGCTACAAATGCATTTATACAAAGACGAAAATACACTTTTTGTCCATACATTTTCAATCAATTCTTGTTTTGGTTCCTATATTTGGGTCAATTCTCGTTTTGGTCCCTATTTTTTTTAAAACACTTATTTTAGTTCTTAGAAATCAAAATCGTTACTTTTTTGGTTCATGTAGTCATCTTAGTAACGAAAATTGTTTACATGGTAAACCAAGTGCACTATTGGCATGTTAGATGTTAATGTAGATAATAAAATAATATTGGATTATTTTGATAAAAATATTTTTAAAAATTTTAATTTTTTTTAGAGTTTCAACCTATATTGTCCACTCTTGATGATAGCTCATTATCATCAAACTAAGACATCAATCAGTTTTTGGTGTTAGCGGAAATTGAACCCTAAATCTCTTATACAATCATCAGAGATTTTACCAATTGAACTAACTAGAACCCACATTAAAATTTATTTTTTTTCAAGTGAATTGATTAAAATTATTTTTATCCTTTAATGGCTATATCAGTTTCTTTGTTATTATTGAAATTCAAATCTGATAATAATTTCAAATACATCAATTTTTTATTTCGTAATGATTCTGGGTTTCTGACTAAATGAATTGTAGTGGCTTAATGTAATGGGAAAATTATTATGTACTATAAGAGTACCATAAATGCATACTCTGGAAGTATCTAATAATTTTCCTAATGTATATAGCAATATTTCCTTGTCAAATACATTTCCTTATAAACCGTTTCTGTTTTAAACGTTCTAGCGATTTTAATATGGAAATTATTGGTATATACTATAAATGTTTGTTATTTGATTTAAGGAGATGTGAGAAGTCAAAAGTTTGTTTGCTACATGTTAATGGTTATGGAAAACGTATTGAATTCCTTTGTATTCACTATTGCTACCTGTAAAGCTATGTTAATGAGAATGCTCCTCTTAACTACTATTATATATATATATATATATATATAGAGATGGGTTCAAGTTACACCTGGTGTAACTTCACAAAAATTACACATTTTTAAGACCATAGATTTTTTTTAGATCAAATGGTTAGAAAACACTCTTGCTATGTCATAATTATTCCCTATAAATTAGTGGTTGACATTAACTCTTCCTATTAAATGTAGGGAAAAAAAAAAAAAAAAAAAAAAACAGCATTGAACTCTCAGATCTCCACCGTCATTGTTTTCTCCTTTCTCTGTCCACGTCTTTTTGGTTCCATGCACTTTAAGCCTCAACCATTGATTTCTAACACCATTGTTTCAAGGTACTGGAATTAGTGCTATAACAACATTTTTTTAAGAATCACTTATGGCCAAAGTCACAATTATTTTAGAGAACAATTGTTGTGGCTAAGTATTTCTAAAATATTCATGACCAATTTCATTTGAGATCTGCCAAAATAATAGGTCTAAGGGTGAAAATAATTGGAAAAACACTCATGGCTGAGGTATTATGAAGGCTTCATAGTATGTTTATTTTGTTGAAACTTTTTTGTGAGAATATATGAAGGCTTCCTAGATGTTAGATGGTTATATGAGGTATTGTATTTTTTTTTTTATATTCAGGTAAGCATATATGATATTGTAGTTGTTGTTCAGCTTCATCCTTCAGGTATATTGAACATATCGTGCAAATTTGTTCACAGAGTTGCTGTTGCTACTCGTTTCCAGCGTGCTTTTATGTAACTTCTTTGTGACGCTCAGTTTGAAGAATTATCAGCTAGGGATTTGATGTTGACATCTGCACTTAACACAGATTATCTCCTTACTTTGCCAGTATATGTTGATTGGAAGAGAGCATCTGAGTCCAATGCAATAATATTCAGGTGTTAAGTGCACAAAGTAGAAACGTAGGAGCAGTTGCAAAGAAAATGAAAAGAAAGACTTTAATAAGGAGAGAGAAAAAGAGACATAAGTAATATTTAATGAGGAGAGAGATAATGAGGAGATTATTAATTAGGTAAGTATTTAATGTTGTAATGGATAATGGTGTTTTGTTTTTATCCGTTGGATCTCTCATAAATCTACGGTTTAAAAAATGTGTAACTCTTGTGGAGTTACACCCGGTGTAACTTGAACCCATCTCATATATATATATTAGTGGTTGTCAGCCGAAGAGCAAGATAGAGATATAATATATATTAGTGTTGTGTATGTATACAAGAGTTAAGCCCTTTTGGATATACATTATACATCACTGTCAGTTTTTTTAAAACTTTATCTTCTCTCCCTTTGTATGTGTGTTAAAATACTTAGTATTCTTAAAAAATAAAAAAATAAAAAAGATTTCTCACTTTGTTAAAAAAAAATAAAAAATAAAAACTTATCTAAGAGTTTGTCGTCAAATGTATATTACATATATGTAATATTCTGAAGTAATATATATAAAAATATACAACTATATTTTCTACACATTATTTTTCTAGATAATAAGGAAGTATTATTGAGAGCTTCCTATCTTACAAGTGATGTAGGCTTGAAGGATAATTAGCGCAAGTGATTGGATTGTTGTATCTCGAGGACAGCACGCCCAATGTTTAGTCTATTGCACTGGAAACCCCATAAATGCGTGTATCTAGGGGTGTTCCTCAAAACCGCACAAACCGCAAAACTACACCAAAACTGCTCACAAAATAGCATTACCACATTGCACTGCAGGTAACAATGCACTGCACCGCATGTTGTAGTACAGTTTGCGGTTTTATAATAAGAAAACCATACAAACCGCACCACACAACATCCTCTCTATATATTAATATATTAATTTTTTTAATATTAAATATATTATTAATAGTTTAATAACCCTATTTTTTTTAAGTTTAATACTTTTAGCCAGTGTTGATTAGGAAAGTCAACTCAAAATTCCAAAAAAAAAAAAAATTAACTCAATAGTTTAAAACTTGGCCCAAAACAAAGGGAAAAATCATTTTTGGGTGGGCAAGAAATGCCCAAATTTTGAAAAATATACTGGTTTCAAACTGTTCAAACCGTATCTTATACAGCCGCAAAAATAAGGTGCAGTGCGATTATGGTTTTTGTTAAACCGCATCGCAAATTGCAGTGTTAAAAATGGCCCAAAACCACACCGCACCTCAAACACCCCTACGTGTATTGTTTCAAGACAGTGACATGGTCTACTCCTCAATCCCGCCATCTAAAAAATATATGAATGAATGGTAATTTGCTTCTAATGTTATGAGTTCAATTTTGAAGCATCATCAAGGTAATATATCTCTTTTGTTCTCTAATTTCATAATAAATTCTAATTTATATGATATGTGATTATTTAAACGATAATTTTTATATTACCTATTTATCAATTATTGTTCATAAGAACAACAAATAATAATAAATATATTTATTTGGCATTTAAAAAATGACAGCATTTTATTATGGTTCATCTTGGAAGAAAAAAAAATACATCGTATTATGATTCTTTTAAATAAAAAGAAATCATATTGTCACCAAAATTCATCACCTATGATAAGAAAGCAACTATAGATTTTATAATGGATTGGCATGACCAAAATCAATAAGTACGAAACTGTCAAAGAGGAAATAACTAATAAGGTGATTCATTAATGAAAGGAGAAAAAATGTCTATTTAGATTATAGAGGAGCACCAAACAATTGAGTGAAAAAAGTAGAGTCAAAAAACAAAAGCACTCTTATCTAAAAAAAAAAAAAAACACAATTCTGATATTGATCCTGTCAATTGGTGAAAAACTTACAAGATTCTCAATACAACAAAATGTGGCCCCTAGTCTACTCCTCGGGCAAACGTGAAGTATGTGATTCATTCACCATAAAAACAAAGGAATGTGAACTCCTCCAGCAAATGACAGCTCAACCTCCTCAGTCACCAGATATCGAGGTGGTATTAATTATTAACCGCCTCACATGGGATGGGTCTCACTTGTGGGGTTTATTTGATGTGAAAGTAGAGAGCGGGTGTCCTGTGGCCGGTTCCACTGAACACAAGCAAGATCCGTGAAAGCAAAGGAATATATGTAAAACGGCGAATATATGTATTAGGTACATTATATATTTTCTCCTAGTTTACTGTTGACCAAGCAAGCCACTTACTTAACACAAATCCAAACCAAAGCTTCAAACCCAACAATTATATATTGAAAACCCAGCATTGAATCAAACCCAGCAGGCTTTAAAATCAGGTCATGGCATTGAATACGTATCAATTGACAGGCTCAACTATTATCCACTACAAAGAAATTGAAGGAAAATTATGTGGGGATAACAAACAGCTTGATTGAGAATTTGTTGCACTAATGCTTTGTTTGCTACGAAGTAAAATATTTTCAAGCATGACATGTAGAAAAATTTACATATAAACATCTTCAAAAAAATATTTTCATCTGTTTGGTATGACAAGTAAAATTTTTCCCCAAAATCGACGACTTAGCCATCATAGTTGTTGGTGCTGGAGGTTTGATGATCAGATCATTGAAATTGACAGTCATAACAGTGGCTCTAGCAATTGGACTACCAACGACAGCCACCAAAGTGATGTCGCCAATGATCAGACTGCCACAATTGGTGGCCTGAATGGCGTCTCCAGCCTCCAAACCTCCAACACTAGTGCCCAAAACAACAGTTTCAATTATCGAGCTTCCAACACTGCTTGTTGGAATAGTGTCTCTGGTAACCGGACTGGTGACCTAGCCACTAGAAGGGGTGAGGGAAGCTATTGACTACTATTTGTTTTTGTAAAATATTTTACCACAATTTTAATACATATCAAAAGAATAGGAAAATTATGCAGGGATAATAAATAGCTTGATCGAAAAAATTTTGCATCAATGCATCGTTTGTTATGAAGTAAAATATTTTCAAGCATAACAGGTAAATAATTTTACATGTAAAACACTTTCAATAAAATATTTTCATTTGTTTTATATGACAAGTAAAATTTTTCACCAAAATTGATGACTCAACCATCATATTTGACTAAAAACTAAAAAAGCATGACATGGGGAAAATCATTTAAGTGTATGATAAAATGGATAAATTTAACTAATCTATGCATACAGCTGGACATATTATCTCTTTCTCCAGTTGCACCCATTTTTCCCCCTTCAATCATGAAGTCACCATGAAAAGACTCATAATATCATATTATACCGCTAGACATATTATCATGTTGCTGGAATGTTATGTCCATTGATGTTATACGACTGGAGCCACGAACCATATAAAAATAAGTCATTATGTCTTCATCTCTAAACTTACTATTGGGCTTCGTGGAGTCTAGTTGTGTTTGATCTGAATGATGACCCGACCGAAATAATGTTGCATGGTTTTTAATGGGAGATTTTCTGAGATTTAGTCCATGGAGCGAAGGCTTGTAATCCATTGTGAATCCTGTGTGCAGGATATAAAAACTGTTGTTTTGGAGATTAGTGTTTTTTGATATAGTTTTTGAGAGAGAGAAAAATTGTACTACCATACTCTGTATTTTTCCCTATTAATAGTGAAATCTCTGCAACTCCGTATACGTAGGCAAATTGCCAAACTATGTAAATATTGTCTTGTGCGTGTGATTATTTTCTTTGGCGTGTTTTTCTCTATTTTTGTATCTCACGGGTTTGGAAATTTCGTGCTAAATTCCCTAAACTTACATCATTAAGTATATTTTCCTTCATTATAACTATACCATTGGACTCATGTTATTATACTGCTAGAATGTTATCAGCTCATTGATGCTATATGACTGGAGCCACAAGCCATATAAAGTGATGCTATAGCTAGAACCACGAATCATATCAAGATAAGTTATTATGTCTCAATCTATAAACTTATATTATTGAGTACATATTGTTTCATTCCCACTATACCGCCAGATGAAAATTACTCCAACAATATCTTACTATTTAATAAACTTGGATTCAGTAATATTTCACTAAAGAACATATTTAATAAATTGAATCCATCCCACTGCTAGACCTATATTACCTGGACATAAATCACCGTTGGACATGTATATTATTTGGACATGAACCATTATTGGATATGTATCAGTTGGACAAACACCACTGCTGGATATGTATTATTTGGAAATAAACCATTGCTGGACATACATTATTTGGATATAAACCATTACTGGACATATCTTATTATGTTGAACGTGAGCCATAAACCATAGCTGGATATAGACTATTTTGGACTCATCCCATTACTGGACATATGACACTTAGTGTGCATTTGGCTACCGATTAAAATTATAGATTATTTTACTATTCAGGTTATTTTTACTACTATTGATACGCATAGTTACTGTAGTTGTATATATCAATAAAATATTCTTTTTTTCTCTCTCACTTTTTACTGTAGCTATGCACATTTTCTCTCTGACCTTTTAAATATTAATAAAATAATAATAAAAATATTATTTAAACAAAGTAGAGTGTATAATAGATATTTTGATGTGGGTATTTTGTAAAAATGATCTTGTAAAATAGAAAAAGTAAATTTTTAGTGTAAAATAGACGAAAAAATTTGGCCCGATTGATGCGGTTGCTCTAGGAAACATTTACATAGAATATTGAGAATTAACATATTCTTTTAGTTACTTTTTAATAATTCTCTTTAACATATACTCTTTTTTTTTTTTAAGTAAAACGCACGACAGATCCTTGCCATTGTCAGTGGTACTGGTAATAATAATGTCCATGGAGTGGGCCTTAAAATAATTGATCGAAGGTCATTATGTAGAGGAATATTTGTTGTGCCTGGCTGTTTCCAAATTCCAACCTAACCAATTCCACGTTGGCTTTAATTGATTGAAAGTTCTAGGCATAAATGCTCTTTTCGTCCCTACATTTTGGGGTCATTTCTATTCTGGTCCCTACATTTCTATTTTACCACTTTTTGTCCTTAATCCAATTAATGCTTGTTATTTTAGTCCTTTCCGTCACTCAACTAACAGAAAAAGCTAACGTGGTAAATAGAGTGCACTATTGACACAGTAAATGCTGACGTGACGAATAAAATAATAATAAAAAAATTATTTATTATTTAATAAATGCCAAGTCAGCATAAAATAATAAAATAACAATAATAAATGCCACCTCATATCAATTTTAAATTTTAATTGATCAATATTTAAAAAAAAAAACAGAATTAAAAATAAAAAACACATGAATTTAGATTTAACATCTTCTTCATCAAGAACACAGAAGAGCACAACCCGAAAAAAATCATACAAACCCAGAATATCAAACACAAAGAACACAAGAAAATCAAACTCAGAAAAATCATAAATGAATATTGTACAAAACAAAATCAATCCACATATATACATATACCAAATTAATAAACAAATAAATAAATAAAACTTGAATTCAGATCTGGTAATTCGTTGGTTACTCCATCTTCATCTCTCTCTCTCAAACACAGAAAAGAAACAAAACAAATCTAAAGTTGGGCTTTGAATCTAACAGCAACCCATGAATACAACAATTACAACCAAATCTGAACAAGGTGGAAACCCAAATCAGCAAAATCATAACCCACAATTACATAGACAAAATTTCAGAACCCAAACCCAAAATTTTTTTCTTGCTTGGAAAAGTCTCCGAATTCTTCGATTCTTTCATGAACTCCAAAATCTCATCCTCCAAAGCCAAATCCCCCACTTCATACACCTCCTCACGAACCCAGCCAGCTTGTGAAACCCCAAAAAACCACCAACACAGCTCTCCTTCGCCGCCACTTAACTCGAAGACACGAGCTGTGTCTGTACCTATATCGTTTTCCTTCTCTTCCTTCTTCTTCTTGAATCGGTAACAAAGACAACGGAAGGAAGGGAAAGAGACTGGGGCCGAGAGTTTGGCGAGACTAGGAGGCAAGAGCATGGTTTAGGCATTTCGTCGAACACCTTGAGGGTGCTCTAAATCTAAAAGCAAACGATAGAATTTAAAGGGAAGCAAGTAAAAGGTTAAGGCAGAGAAAGCTAAGGGTGCATCGGGTAGACTGATCTATTGGCTATTCTGGTGTGGGTGAGACCCTATACCCTTTTGTTTCATTAATTGAATTTTGTTAATTGGATGATTGTTTGGTAGACCCACTTTTTTTGAAATTATTATTTTGATTTACATGCTGAATTTATGGCTGTAGAAAAATTATGAGCTAAGATTGTGGTCCTTTGCTTTTTTTTTTTTGTTTTGTGAATGCTTTTATCTGGGTTTGTATGATTTTTTCTGAGTTGTGCTCTTCTGTGTTCTTGATGAAGAGGATGTTAGATCTAAATTCATTTGTTTTTTATTTTTAATTCTGTTTTTTTTTTTTAAATTGATCAATTAAAATTTAAAATTCTAAACTGACATGGATACGAGGTGGCATTTATTATTATTTTATGCTGACTTGGCATTTATCAAATAATAAATAATTTTTTATTATTATTTTATTCGCCACGTCAGCATTTACTGTGTTAACAGTGCACTCCGTTTGCCATATCAGCTTTTTCTGTTAGTTGAGTGACTAAAAGGACTAAAATAACAAGCGATAATTGGATTAAGGACTAAAAGTGGTAAAATAGAAATTTAGGGACCAAAATAGAAATGACCCCAAAATGTAGGGACGAAAAAAGCATTTACGCCAAAGTTCTATGCCATTTTTTTTTTTTAATTTTCTTTTTTGTTCTTCGCCACTCACCTAACTTTTAAATAAATTCCCTAAAAAAATTAAAAAAAAAGACAAGTGGTGGGATCAAATTTGAAAAGTATGTGACAGAAGTCCACAATTGACAAAAGCTGAAAACATTTCACCAAGGTAAATTTGACAAACATGATTCTGCCGACAGAAGAAGATAAAAACAATAGTAAACATGTGATTCACCAAAAAAGTAAATGTGACCCAATGAATTTCCTATTCGCAATCCTTTCTATTCTTCCAATTCGTAATCCCTTTCAAATTCTAAAATTTGTAAATCTTTCCTTATCAGTAATAGTAAATTCGCTAACTTGGTTATGTTATTTTCGACTGCGGTTAGTCATATTGGCAGTGTATTTTCAAATTGTTTTAGTTGCTAAGTTGATATTTGTATACATGAAAGTTGGAGTTAGTAAATTTAATTTGAGTTTTTTGTTTGGTTACCAAAAAAGTGCAAAAAAAAATTGTGATTTGATAGTAGGGACTAAATTAATTGCACGATGAAAATAAGATGGATCAATTTGACTACTACTAAAATATAGGGAACAAAGTGACCCTAAAATATGGGAACCAAAATCATATTTAAGCGTTTGTTGAAAACAATTGTGGTATCATGCTTTTAGGGAAATTTATTGGGTAATCAAGGAGTATACTCCCTCTCTCTCACATTGGGTTGGGCAACATGGTGGGTGAGACCCACCTCTATGTGAGAGAGAGAATGAGTATACTCTCGGAGTACCCAATAACAGTCTTGCTTCTAGGCTACAAATGCATTTATACAAAGACGAAAATACACTTTTTGTCCATACATTTTCAATCAATTCTTGTTTTGGTTCCTATATTTGGGTCAATTCTTGTTTTGGTCCCTATTTTTTTTAAAACACTTATTTTAGTTCTTAGAAATCAAAATCGTTACTTTTTTGGTTCATGTTGTCATCTTAGTAACGAAAATTGTTTACATGGTAGACCAAGTGCACTATTGGCATGTTAGATGTTAATGTAGATAATAAAATAATATTGGATTATTTTGATAAAAATATTTAAAAAATATTTAATTTTTTTTTAGAGTTTCAACCTATAGTGTCCACTCTTAATGATAGCTCATTATCATCAAACCAAGACATCAATCAGTTTTTGGTGTTGGCGGAAATTGAACCCTAAATCTCTTATACAACCATCAGAGACTTTACCAATTGAGCTAACTAGAACCCACATTAAATTTTTTTTTTTTTTCAAGTGAATTGATTAAAATTATTTTTATCCTTTAATGGCTATATCAGTTTCTTTGTTATTATTGAAATTCAAATCTAATAATAATTTCAAATACATCAATTTTTTATTTCGTAATGATTCTGGGTTTCTGACTAAATGAATTGTAGTGGCTTAATGTAATGGGAAAATTATTATGTATTCTAAGAGTACCATAAATGCATACTCCGGAAGTATCTAATAATTTTCCTAATGTAATAGCAATATTTCCTTGTCAAATACATTTCCTTATAAACCGTTTCTGTTTTAAACGTTCTAGCGATTTTAATATGGAAATTATTGGTATATACTATAAATGTTTGTTATTTGATTTAAGGAGATGTGAGAAGTCAAAAGTTTGTTTGCTACATGTTAATGGTTATGGAAAACGTATTGAATTCCTTTGTATTCACTATTGCTACCTGTAAAGCTATGTTAATGAGAATGCTCCTCTTAACTACTATTATATATATATATATATATATATTAGTGGTTGTCAGCCGAAGAGCAAGATAGAGATATAATATATATTAGTGTTGTGTATGTATACAAGAGTTAAGTCCTTTTGGATATACATTATACATCACTGTCAGTTTCTTTAAAACTTTATCCTCTCTCCCTTTGTATGTGTGTTAAAATATTTAGTATTCTTAAAAAATAAAAAAATAAAAAAGATTTCTCACTTTGTTAAAAAAATAAAAAATAAAAACTTATCTAAGAGTTTGTCGTCAAATGTATATTACATATATGTAATATTCTGAAGTAATATATATTAAAATATACAACTATATTTTCTACACATTATTTTTCTGGGTAATAAGGAAGTATTATTGAGAGCTTCCTATCTTACAAGTGGTGTAGGCTTGAAGGATAATTAGCGCAAGTGATTGGATTGTTGTATCTCGAGGACAGCACGCCCAATGTTTAGTCTATTGCACTGGAAACCCCATAAATGCGTGTATCTAGGGGTGTTCCTCAAAACCGCACAAACTGCAAAACTACACCAAAACTGCTCACAAAATAGCATAACCACATTGCACTGCAGGTAACAATGCACTGCACTGCATGTTGTAGTACAATTTGCGGTTTTATAATAAGAAAACCACACAAACCGCACCACACAGCATCCTCTCTATATATTAATATATTAATTTTTTTAATATTAAATATATTATTAATAGTTTAATAACCCTATTTTTTTTTAAGTTTAATACTTTTAGCCAGTGTTGATTAGGAAAGCCAACTCAAAATTCCCAAAAAAAAAAAAAAAACTCAATAGTTTAAAACTTGGCCCAAAACAAAGGGAAAAATCATTTTTGGGTGGGCAAGAAATGCCCAAATTTTGAAAAATATACTGGTTTCAAACTGTTCAAACCGTATCTTATACACCGCACCGCATATACAGCCGCAAAAATAAGGTGCAGTGCAATTATGGTTTTTGTTAAACCGTATTGCAAATTGCAGTGTTAAAAATGGCCCAAAACCACACCGCACCTCAAACACCCCTACGTGTATTGTTTCAAGACAGTGACATGGTCTACTCCTCAATCCCACCATCTAAAAAATATATGAATGGATGGTAATTTGCTTCTAATGTTATGAGTTCAATTTTGAAGCATCATCAAGGTAATATATCTCTTTTGTTCTCTAATTTCATAATAAATTCTAATTTATATGATATGTGATTATTTAAACGATAATTTTTATATTACCTATTTATCAATTATTGTTCATAAGAACAACAAATAATAATAAATATATTTATTTGGCATTTAAAAAATGACAGCATTTTATTATGGTTCATCTTGGAAGAAAAAAAAATTACATCGTATTATGATTCTTTTAAATAAAAAGAAATCATATTGTCACCAAAATTCATCACCTATGATAAGAAAGCAACTATAGATTTTATAATGGATTGGCATGACCAAAATCAATAAGTACGAGACTGTCAAAGAGGAAATAACTAATAAGGTGATTCATTAATGAAAGGAGAAAAAATGTCTATTTAGATTATAGAGGAGCACCAAACAATTGAGTGAAAAAAGTAGAGTCAAAAAACAAAAGCACTCTTATCTAAAAAAAAAAAAAAACAATTCTGATATTGATTCTG
Source organism: Quercus robur (assembly GCF_932294415.1). NCBI lineage: Eukaryota > Viridiplantae > Streptophyta > Magnoliopsida > Fagales > Fagaceae > Quercus > Quercus robur. The sequence goes on along the minus strand of NC_065538.1, from coordinate 88,167,610 downwards.
TCAATTGGTGAAAAACTTACAAGATTCTCAATACAACAAAATGTGGCCCCTAGTCTACACCTCGGGCAAACGTGAAGTATGTGATTCATTCACTATAAAAACAAAGGAATGTGAACTCCTCCAGCAAATGACAGCTCAACTTCCTCAGTCTCCAGATATCGAGGTCGTATTAGTTATTAACCGCCTCACATGGGATGGGTCTCACTTGTGGGGTTTATTTCATGCGAAAGTAGGGTGACACTGACACAAGCAAGATCCGTGAAAGCAAAGGAATGTGAACCCCTTCATGTAAAACGGCGAATATGTGTATTAGATACATTAGAGCATCTCCAACTCTTTCAATAAATTTTTGTATTGTTTGAAAAATAAATAGTGACATTTAGTTTTTACACACTCATATTTTTAAATACACTTCTAACAGATCCTTTATCCAATTCTTTATCTTATTTAAATATTATTTCTTCATTCATTCTTTATCATCATTTATTTTTTCTATATTTATTTCCAACAATTATATTTTTTAATGAAAAATGTTATATTTACAACATTTTTTTGCAATACTTTCACAACAAAATTTATGTGGAAAATTGTTACTAATTCTAATTTGAACTTACCACTGAAATTTTTTTTTTCTCGCCAATATTAACTAATAACAATTTGTTACTTAAAATTTATTGTGAAAATATTGTAGTAAAATTTCTCAATTAGGATTTTTTATTCTTTCATTTCATTCTCCTCCACACACGTGTCCTCTATCCCCCTTCTTTTATTTCTTTTTCTCCTTTTCTCCTCCAGAACCTTCCAGCAACATCTCATTTGCTCCTCTGTTCCTCAAAAAAAAAAAAAAAAATTGCTCTTCTCATCAGAGAAAAGAGAGAGACAGAAACAGAGAGAAAGGAGAAAGACTGGGAGAGATCGGCTTGGCCTCCACCGCATGCATCTCCACCACTACTCCAGCATCTCCACCACCAGGGTGGGTCAAATCGGCTTGGTTTTTTTTTTTTTTTTTTTTTCATGCTTTTTTGTTCTGATTCAAATTTATTTTAAGAATTGGATTTTGTTTTGTGGTTTGTGTTTTGTGTTTTGTGTTTGGATTAGTTCTTTTGCTCATGAACAGGTCTCTCTCTTTTCTCTTTTTTCTTTTATTTTTTCTGATTTCATTTGGTTTATGAGAAAAAAAAAAAAAAAAAAGCAACAGCAACGGAGAGAATGAGAGAATGAGAGGGGGGAAAAAAAAAGGAAGCAACAGAGAGAATGAGAGAAAAAAAAAAAGAAATCCGGATGAGAGAGAAAGAATTAATAAAATAAGGAGTTGGTATAATATTTTAATGCAAGAAATTTAATTGCTAATGTACAGTAGCTCATCAGATCTAATGAGCTACTGTTCATTAGCAAAAAAAATTTCCAGATATAGCTAAGTTGTTGGAGCATGAACAGGAGCATATAAAGCATGAACAGTGTAAAATATTCTCTATATTTTGGCTATGTATTGACTGTTGGAGATGCTCTTATGTATTTTCTCCTAGTTTACTGTTGACCAAGCAAGCCACTTACTTAACACAAATCCAAATCAAAGCTTCAAACCCAACAATTATACATTGAAAACCCAACATTGAATCAAACCCAACAGGCTTTAAAATCAGGTCATGGCATTGAATACGTATCAATTAACAAGCTCAACTATTATCCACTACAAAGAAATTGAAGGAAAATTATGTGGGGATGACAAACAGCTTGATTGAAAATTTGTTGCACTAATACTTTGTTTGCTACGAAGTAAACTATTTTCAAGCATGACATGTAAAAAATTTTACATGTAAAACATTTTCAATAAAATATTTTCATCTATTTGGTATGACAAGTAAAATTTTTCACCAAAATCGACGACTCAGCCATTATAGTTGCTAGTGTAGGAGGTTTGATGATCAGACCATCAAAATCGACAGTCATAACAGTGGCTCTAGCAACTGGACTACCAACGACTACCACCAAAGCGATGTTGCCAATAAACCTCCAACACTAGTGCCCAAAACAACAGTTTCAATTATCGATCTTCCAACACCGATTGTTGGAACAGTGTCTCTGGTAACCGGACTGGTGACCTAGCCACTAGAAGGGGTGAGGGAAGCTACTGACTACTGTTTGTTTTTGTAAAATATTTTACCACAATTTTAATACATATCAATTGACAGGAAAATTATGTAGGGATAATAAAAAGCTTGATCGAAAAAAATTTGCACCAATGCTTCGTTTGTTATGAAGTAAAATATTTTCAAGCATGGTAGGTAAACAAGTTTACATGTAAAAAACTTTCAATAAAATATTTTCATTTGTTTCGTATGACAAGTAAAATTTTTCACCAAAATCGATGATTCAACCATCATATTTAACTAAAAACTAAAAGAGCACGACATGGGGAAAATTATTTAAGTGCATGATAAAATGAATAAATTTAACTAACCTATGCACATAGCTGGACATATTCTCTCTTTCTCCAGTTGCACCCATTTTTCCCCCCCTTCAATCATGAAGTCACCATGAAAGGACTTATAATATCATATTTTACCGCTAGACATATTATGAGATCAACAAGTAGTGCATCAGCCATAGTTGGAGATGGAAGTTTGAGAGATAATGACAGAAGAAACTGAAAGAGGAGATAATGATGCAATCAATAAGAGTTGTTGTCCCTATTCTTCTATATCCTGCTTTTATAATGAACCACTCAATAGTTTATAGAAGAAATTGATATAATAATAAAAATATGATCTTAAGAAAATATATTATTTTGCACCATCCGTCATTCTTTATATTTGGCTAGTAGTTAACTTGGTTTTGTCATTTTCAAATGTGGTTAGTCAAATCGGTCATGTATTTTCAAATTGTTTTTGTCTTTACATTTGGCTAGTCTTTTTTTTTTTTTTTTTTTTTTTGGTAAACTACATTTGGCTAGTCGCTAACTTGGTTATGTTATTTTCGACTATGGTTAGTCAAATTGGCCGTGTATTTTAAATTGTTTTAGTTGGTATAATATTTGTGTATATCACATGTGAGTTTGGCCTAGTACCTTCGTAGTGAGCCATGTGCAGAGCACATGACTGGAATGCGAAGAGTCATGACAGCTGATTTTCGTGAGTACTTCACGGGTAAGGCCTTCCCACGAGATACCCGCAAAACATTCTATTTTGCAATTTTGGCAAAGCTGCTATACCATGTCTTCACCCACACTATATATACCTACATTACCCACTTATTGAAAGGAGTGTTTTTCAGAGAGAAAACCCTAGACATAATCCTTGAGAGTTATAGATTGTCATACCCACAATCCTCTACACAATACTTTATGGTTTTCCTCAACTCCTACCTCTCCATATCCAAATCCTTGAGAGGTTGATAGCCCAAACACTTACCATACCCATTCTGAGTGTAAAGTGAGGTTTTGGTGCTGTTGGGAAGCTTTGGAAAAAGCCATTTGTTTGGTGGATGCAATCGGGCCGAATTGCATGATCCGGAGAGCTAGAGAAAACAAGGCTTCGTCAAGTCAGTTGGTAGCAGGAGCTTGGAGGGTCTTTTGTTATTTGTGTACTCCAACTTATTCTCTAAAGGATTGATTTACCGTTTGGAGGGCGGCAGAGAGGTTTTTCGCCGAGTACTTCGGTTTCCTCTTCGATAACATGTCTCGATGTTATCTTGTGTTTACATCTCTCTTCCCTACTCTTTTAGCTTTCATTTTATTGTTGATATTTGATGAATATGGCTTGAGTAGTTTTATTGTTTGTACGCTCGCATTTACTCTATTTCGCACTTAGTTTAAGTTAGAGTAAAATCAACCGAGCCGTATTTTTTTAATTTTGGGGTATAAACAGCTCTTGTGTTTTCACACATATTCGAGCTTTCAATTGGTATCAGAGCAAGTGCACTTGTTGTGGTTTCATTACCTAAGAACGATCCTAGACCCCGTTTAAGATGGAACGATCTCAATCCCTCAATGCACCTCCCTATTTTGATGGGAGCAATTATACATTTTTGAAAGTTTGTATGAGGGCATTCCTTTTTTCTATTGATGATAGTGTTTGGGACGCTGTCGAGATAGGATGGAATAGGCCGGAGGCCGTCAAATCCACATGGGATAAGGCAGTCCTGGCTGCAGCCAATGCTAATAGTAAGGCTTTAAATGCTATTTTTTGTGGTGTTTCTCCTAACGAATTTCACAGGATCTCCCATGTTACAATTGCCAAGGAAGCATGGCAAATCTTGGAGACTACCTATGAAGGAACCAAAAAGGTGAAGGACACCAAGTTGCAAATGCTTACCACACGCCTCGAGGAGTTGAAGATGAGTGAAGACGAGTCATTCGACTCATTCTATGGGAAGCTAAATGAAGTGGTGATTGGGAAGTTCAACTTGGGTGAAAAGACGGAGGATTCCAAGATTGTGAGGAAGATTCTCCGATCATTGCCGGAGAGTTTTCATGCAAAAGTTACTGCCATCGAAGAGAGCAAGGACCTTGATGAGATTAAAATTCAAGAACTCATCGGTTCTCTTCAAACCTATAAGCTATCTCTCCCATCACAATGGAAGAGCAAATCTCTTGCTTTCAAGACAATCAATGAGTGATTGGAAGCTCAAGACTCCTCAAATGAGGATGGGGTTGAAAAAGAGGTGGCGTACCTAGCTAAGAACTTCCGTAAGTTCTTAAAGTTCAAGAGAGATGGGAAGTCTTTTGAGAAGGGCAAATTCTCAAACTTCAAGAAGGACAAGAAAGACTTCAAGAAGAAGGGTCCCAAAGATTCTTCTTCATTTCAAGTAGTCACATGCTTTGAGTGCAAAGGGCATGGGCATGTAAAGAAAGAATGCCCCACATACTTGAAAGCAAAGGGTAAAGTTTTTGCCACTACCCTTAGTCACTCAGATGGCTCCAATTTAGAATCGGAGGAGAGTTGTGACGGAGAAGGAATCTACTCCGCATTTATGGCCATAGCACCCGTGGACTCGTCGGAAGATTTGAGCCTTCTAGTGGAAGAACTTGGTGAGCACACCGAAGTAAAGTCTATGGGAATTGGGGAAGATTCCGATGATGAAGAGGAAGGAGCAAAGGGATTACAAGAATCCTACAATTCTCTTCTTGAGAAGACCAGAGAGTATGCAAGAGTGGCTAAAGCAGCCATTAAGAAACTGAAGAAAGCTGAACAAGACTATAAGAGCATACTCACAAGGTACAAAGAAACAAAGTGTGAAGTTGAGGCGCTAAATGAAGAACTCACCGAAGCATATTCCAAGATCAAGTTCCTTAAGCTTGAAGTGATTCAAGCCAATGCCAAAGTGGAGTGGGTTGCCTCCAAGAAGCTTGACGAAGTGCTTGCACATCAAAAGCCTTTTTCTGATAAAAGCGGCTTAGGGTACACCAGAGAGAGTAGTTCAAGCGCCAATGGGAAGAAGGAGATGAAGTTTGTTAAAGCTAAGGAACCAATGGTAGTGACTCCAAGTGTTGAGAATGTGAAGGAGGAGAAAAGGCCAAATGGATCTGCTCAAAAGGTTTTGACAAGACCTCAAACTCCATTTGTGGCCAAACCCAAGGCTAAAGAGAAATCTCTTCCAAAGTCTCAAAGAGGTCCTCAAGTTCAACACTTTTGCCACCATTGTGGAGTTCAAGGACACACAAGACCTAATTGCTATAAACTTCATGCATTGAAGAAGGTAGACTCTCAAAGGCTAAGAGGACAAGGAAAAGGGAATGGGAACGCCAAGCAATCAAAAGGAGTTGATCTCGGTTTGAGGGATGTGATGAAGATGATTGATACCATCACTTCGTGTTTGGCTAGCTTCACCCAAAGGTTTGAGAGTCACAATTCTAGTACCCAATCCTCTAGGGATATCATCCCAAACGCACGTGTTGTGTGGGTGAAAAAGGGTACACATGCATAAGCATTAGAACATGTCCATGCATAAATTCTTTCAATATGTTGTGACTATGTTTGGTTGTTTGCTTATGTTTCTGTTTTAGCATGTTTCTTTTCAAGTTTGTTTTGTACTTCTTGTTTTTGTTGATCTTACTTTACATGTTTTGTTTTTGAGTGTGTTGAAAAATTCAAAAACCATAAAAAAAATAGAAAAATCTCCAAAAAGTTTGATCGCCTGTGTTGTGTATATCACATGTGAGTTTGGCCTAGTACATTCGTACTAATGGCGTAGTGCATTTACGAGTTTAGCTTGTTATGTATGCACATCTATCTTTGTGGGAAAAATCTTGACATCTATGTGTGATTGTTGTAAATCGATCTTCAAGCTTGTCATGATGATTAGTCAATAGTCTTGATGGTTTTGATACATGCATATACTTCTGCCTATATATCTTCCAACTTTTTATGTTTTTATTTTATAGCTCAACCAATGTCAAATCTAGAAAAGAGATAATGAGCTGCAAAAGTCGTCGCACATACTAATATTTGACTAAGAAAAAGGGAAAGCAACTTGTATTGAAATGTACGATGCCCAAAAAACCAAAGGCTTACTCTCAAAATTGAAATATAAAAAATTTCAGGCATTGATCTCAAAATGAGATATATTGTTTGTAAATGATCAAAAGTTATGAGTTGAAAGAAGCCAAAAGAAAAGCTTCAAAGAATTGTAATCATTTTCTTGTAGGAAGTCATATATGTTCATTTCTATAATTGAGATAGACCATGACTTGATTGACTTAATCATTGAAGCTTCACTCTAGACTAAGGACTTTCCCACATTTGATACACACACAATACACATGTCTATTGTTCAATGAATGCTTATTTCATTTGTATGATTGAAAGTTCAAAAACGTGTACACAAACACTTTTGAACGTTTAGACCCCTAAAAACCAACTTAACCAACACAAGCAATATGTCAAACAACAAGTGTGCGGAAACTTAACATATGCTATGATATGAAATTGGTTAAACAACTATCTAAGCCATAACAAAATAAACCACAGCAGATAATGTAAAGGCAGAGATAGAGAGGAAGGAAGATGCAAACACAGAGATAACACCCGATGTGTTATCGAAGAGGAAACTGAAGACCTCGGCGAAAAACCTCTCCGCCGCCCTCCAAGCGGTAATCAATTCACTAGAAAATACAGTTGGGATACAAGGACAGCAATAGACCCTCCAAGCCTAATCTACCCAATGCACCTAAGCCCTCCAAGCTTCTTGCTCCAACGAGGTTGCGCCGGACCTTTTTCTTTTCTAGCTTCCCGGATTCCGCTACTACACCGTAGCATCAACCAATGAAGATTGGCTCCTTCCTAACTGCTTCCCAGAACTCCAAACGACTGTCTCACAGAGATGATGATGGTGAGAACCAGGTTTGGTATAATGCCTCTCAAGGATTTGACAATGGAGAGGAAGAGAGTGAGGGAATTTGATGAGACTCTAAGGTAGAGATTGTGGGTGAAACAATCTGGTTTTTCTTTAGGGTTTCTCTCTCAAAATTCTCTCTGGAAGCTCTCTTTCAATCGTGGGTTAAAAGGGTATTTATACTGGAGTGAAGAGGAATGTGAAACGTCAGGTTTTTCCAAAACAGGGGTGGCTCGCGGCTTGACCTCGCGGCTTGACCAAGTCGCGAGATCCAGTCGCGAGTTAACCGTATGGCCAGTTGTCCTGTTTTGTCCTGTAGTGCTCCAACTAGCATGACTGTTCATCTTCCAGCATGCTTGGCATGTGTGCAGCTTCTGGCGACTTGCAGCCGCGAGTCCACCCGCGAGTCCCAGCCGCGACACTCTGTTTTCTTGCACACTCTTGAGCAATCTTCACTCTATCTCACTCACTACCCTTACAACAATCCCACCTAAATACAGGGTTACTAAATGCTGAATTACAAGCAAATTTGGCACGGAATAAAGCCAATTAGATGGTTGAATAAATTCAACCTTACAATGATTATACGTGTTCAAATGTGATGTGTATACTCAATTGCTTGTCAATCAAACCCAAAAAGATTTTTGAGTATTTTATAGTTTTTGAAAGTGTTTTTATGCTTTCGTGTTTTGAGTTTTTGTTCATATTTTATTTTTCATATTTTTCATCAAAAACTCCTTCAGAGGCATTTTCGCGAGAAGCTCGCGAGTAAGCTCTTCTCGCGAAAATGAGATAGGCAAAAATGAAAACACCAAAATTTTCAGACAGAAACTTTCGTAACTGTCTCAGGACTGTCTTGCGAGTAAAGGTTACCCGCAAAAATTTTTGTGCTTCAGAGGCATTTTTCGTGAGTAACTTCGTGAGAAGCTAACCCGTGAAAAACGCGTGTTTTTAGTTTTTATAATAATTTTATAAAAATATTCCAACACTTGTTGAAGATTATTAATACCAACACTTCTTTTTTTTTTTTTTTTTTTTTTTTTTTTTTTTTTACAAAATAGAATTTCTATTCTAGCCTAATTTAAGTGTATATGTGTGCAAAGCTCTCTCCTGAAGACTTGAACCCCGGCCCTTGCCCCCCACACCTTGCAAGCACTTATACTTGTGGAGTGACTACCGCACCAAAAGTGCGTAGTGGTATACCAACACTTCTTTTAGCAGTACTATTTTAGGATATTAGTGATCAGAAAAGTGAAATTTAACAAAAGCATCCTGCTTATACAAATCAATTTTGCCACAAACACAAGCATCTGCTTGGACAGCAATGAACGTGATATCCAGTCATTCACATTCAATGGGTGAAATCAATAAGAGTTTTTATAATGAACCACTCAATAATTTATTGAAGAAATTGATATAATAAAAAATATATGATCTTTTCATTTTTTTGAAAGAAAATATATTATTTTGCAACTTCCAGAGTTATTGTTAATTTGGACTTTACATTTGGCTAGTAGTTAACTTGGTTATGTTATTTTCACTGTAGTTAGTCAAATTGGTCATGTATTTTCAAATTGTTTTAGTCTTTACATTTGGCTAGTCGCTAACTTGGTTATGTTATTTTCGACTGTGGTTAGCCAAATTGGCCGTGTATTTTCAAATTGTTTTAGTTGCTAAGTTGATATTTGTGTCTACGAAAGTTGGAGTTAGTAAATTTAATTTGAGTTTTTTGTTTGGTTACCAAAAAAGTGCAAAAAAATTGTGATTTGATAGTAGGGACTAAATTAATTGCAAGATGAAAATAAGATGGATCAATTTGACTACTACTAAAATATAGGGAACAAAGTGACCCTAAAATATAGGAACCAAAACCATATTTAAGTCTTTGTTGAAAACAATTGTGGTATCATGCTTCTAGGGAAATTTATTGGGTAATCGGGGAGTATACTCCCTCTCTCTCACATTGGGTTGAGCAACATGGTGGGTGAGAGAGAAGGAGTATACTCTCGGATTACCCAAGAACAATCTTGCTTCTAGGCTACAAATAGATTTATACAAAGGCGAAAATACACTTTTTGTCCATACATTTTCAGTCAATTCTCGTTTTGGTTCCTATATTTGGGTCAATTCTCGTTTTGGTCCCGATTTTTTTGAAAACACCTATTTTAGTTTTTAGAAATCAAAATCGTTACTTTTTTGGTTCATGTTGTCATCTTAGTAACGAAAATTTTTTATGTGGTAGACCAAGTGCACTATTGGCATGTTAGATGTTAATGTAGATAATAAAATAATGTTGGATTATTTTGATAAAAATATTAATTTTTTTTTTAAGAGTTTCAACCTATGGCGTCCGCTCTTGATGATAGCTCATTATCATCAGACCAAGATACCAATCAATTTTTAGTGTAGGCGAAGATTGAACTCCAAATCTCTTATACAACCATCAGAGACTTTATTAGTTGAGCTAACTGGAACCCACATTAAAATTTATTTTTTTTCAAGTGAATTGATTAAATTTATTTTTATCCTTTAATGGCTATATTAGTTTCTTTGTTATTATTGAAATTCAAATCTGATAATAATTTCAAATACATCAATTTTTTATTTCGTAATGATTCTGACTAAATGAATTGTAGTGGCTTAATGTAATGGGGAAATTATTGTGTACTCCCGGACTACCATAAATGCGTACTCTCTCCTCTCACATGAATGGTGGGTCCCACTAATTAAATTCAAAAGTTTGTTTGCTACATGTTAATGGTTATGGAAAACGTATTGAATTCCTTTGAATTCACTATTGCTACCTGTAAAGCTATGTTAATGATAATGCTCCTCTTAACTACTATATATATATATATTAGTGGTTGTCAGCTGAAGAGCAAGATAGAGATATAATATATATTAGTGCTGTGTATGTATCCAAGAGTTAGGCCCTTTTGGATATATACCTCTGTCAATTTCTTTAAAACTTTCTCCCATCTCTCCTTATGTGTGTGTTTAAATACTTAATATTCTCAAAAAATAAAAAATAAAAAAGCTTTCTCACTTTGTTTAAAAAAAAAAAAACTTATCGAGTTCGTCAAATGTATATTACATATATGTAATATTCTGAAGTAATATATATAAATATATACAACTAAATTTTCTACACATTATTTTTCTGGGTAATAAGAAAGTATTATTGAGAGCTTCCTATCCTACAAGTGGTGTAGGGTTTAAAGGATAATTAGCGCAGGTGGCTGGGTTGTTGTATTCTGGAAATGGCACGCACAATGTTTAGTCTACTATACTAGAAACCCCATAAACGCGTGTATCTAGAGGTATTCACTGAAACCGCACAAACCGCAAAACTTCACCAAAATTGCCCACAAAATGGCATAACCACACCGCATCGCAAGTAACAATGCACCGCACTACATGTTGCAGTGCAGTTTGCAGTTTTATAATAAGAAAACCACACAAACCGCACCGCACAACACCCTCTCTATATATTAATATATTTATTTTTTAATATTAAATATATTATTAATAGTTTAATAATCCTAGTTTTTTTTTTTTTTTTTTTTTTTTTTTAAGTTTAATAACCTTAGCAAGTGTTGATTAGGAAAGCCAACCCAAAATTTAAAAAAATAATAATAATAACTCAATAGTTTAAAACTTGGCCCAAAACAAAGGGAAAAATCATTTTTGGGTGGGCAGGAAAAGCTCAAATTTTGAAAAATATACTGGTTTCAAACTGTTCAAACCGTATCTTATACACCGCACCGCATATGTGACCGCAAAAATGAGGTGCAGTGTGGTTATGGTTTTTATTAAACCGCATCGCAAATTGCAGTGCTAAAAATGGCCCAAAACCGCACCGCAAACACCCCTAAGTGTATTGTTTCAAGACAGTGACATGGTCTACTCCTCAATCCCACCATCTAAAAACATATATGAATAGATGGTAATTTGCTTCTAATATTATGAGTTCAATTTTGAAGCATCGTCAAGGTAATATATCTCCATTGTTCTCTAATTTCAAAATAAATTCTAATTTATATGATATGTGATTATTTAAACCATAATTTTTATATTACTTATTTATCAATTATTGTTCATGAAAACAACAAATAATAATAAAAATATTTATTTGGCATTTAAAAAATGACAGCATTTTATTATCCATCATCTCAGAAGAAAAAAAAAAAAGTACATCGTATTATGATTCTTTTAAATAAATAAAAAATCATATTATCACCAAAATTCATCGCCTATGATAAGAAAGCAACTATAGATTTTATAATGATTGGCATGACCAAAATCAATAAATACGAGACTGTCAAAGAGGAAATAACTAATAGGGTGATTCATTAAAGAAGGAGAAAAGTACAAACTAGAAAATACAGATTGGCTGTGCTACTAATGTCTATTTAGATTATAGAGGAGCACCAAACAATTGAGTGAAAAAAGTAGAGTCAAAAAACAAAAGCACTCTTATCTTTTAAAAAAAAAAAAATTCTGATATTGATCCTGTCAATTGGTGAAAAACTTACAAGATTCTCAATACAACAAAATGTGGCCCCTAGTCTACTCCTCAGGCAAACGTGAAATATTTTTTTTAAAAGACCGGTAATGCGACTTTGAGTGCAAAAGTATGCGACCAAAGGAAAATTTGACAAACATGATCCCGCGGACACAAGAAGACAAGAACAGTAGTAACATGTGATTCATCATTCATTCACTATAAAAACAAAGGAATGTGAACTCCTCCAGCAAATGACAGCTCAACTTCCTCAGTCTCCAGATATCGAGGTGGTATTAATTATTAACCGCCTCACATGGGATGGGTCTCACTTTGTGGGGTTTATTACATGTGAAAATAGGGTGCGGGTGTCCAGTAGCCAGTTCCTCACATGGGATGGTCTACTCCTCACTTGTATTAATATTTTACCACAATTTTAATACATTTCAATTGACAGGAAAATTATGTAGGGATAATAAACAGCTTGATCGAAATTTTTTTGCTCCAATGCTTCATTTGTTATGAGGTAAAATATTTTCAAGTATGACAGGTAAATAATTTTACATGTAAAACATTTTCAATAAAATATTTTCATTTGTTTTATATAACAAGTAAAATTTTTCATCAAAATCGATGACTCAGCCATCATATTTGACTAAAAACTAAAAGAGCACGACATGGGAAAAATCATTAAAGTGCATGATAAAATAGATAAATTTAACTGACCTATGCACACAGTTGGACATATTTTCTCTTTCTCTAGTTGCACCTATTTTTCCCCCTTCAATCATGAAGTTACTATGAAAGGACTCATAATATCATATTGTACCGTTGGACATATTACCATGTCGCTGGAATGTTATGTCTATTGATGTTATACAACTGGAGCCATATAAAAATAAGTCATTATGTCTTCATCTCTAAACTTACTGTTTTGGAGTCTAATTGTGTTTGATCCGAATGATGACCCGACTTGAAATAATATTGCGTGGTTTTTAATGGGAGATTTTCTGAGGTTTAGTCCATGGAGCAGAGGTTTGTAGCCCATTGTGAATCTTGTGCACAGGATATAAAAATTGTTGTTTTGGAGATTAGGGTTTTTTGATGTAGTTTTTGAGAGAGAAAAAAAACTGTACTACCGCACTCTGTATTTTTCCCTATTAATAGTGAAATCCCTGTAACTTCGTAGACGTAAGAAAATTGATACTGTCTTGAGCATGTAATTATTTTCTTTGGCGTGTTTTTCTTTATTTTTGTATCTCATAGGTTTGGAAATTTCATGCTAAATTCCCTACACTTACATCATTAAGTATATTTTCCTTCATTATAACTATACCATTGGACTCATGTTATTATGCCGCTAGACATACATTATTTGGATATAGACCATTACTGAACCTATCTTATTATGTTGAACGTGAGCCATAAACCACAGCTGAATATGGACAATTTTGGACTCATCCCATTACTGGACATATGACACTTAGTGTGCATTTAGCTACCGATTAAAATTATAAATCATTTCACTATTCAGCTTATTTTTGCTACTATTGATACGTACAGTTACTGTAGCTATGCATATTAATAAAATATTCTTTTTTTCTCTCTCACCTTTTACTGTAGCTGTGCGCATTTTCTCTCTCACCTTTTAAGTATTAATAAAATAATAAAAAAATATTATTTAAAGAAAGTAGAGTGTATAGTAGATATTTTGATGTGGGTGTTTTGTAAAAATAGTCTTGTAAAATAAAATAAAAAAGTAAGTTTTTAATGTAAAATGAACGAAAAAAATTTGGCCTAATTGATGCGGTTGCTCTAAAAAAAACATTTACATAGAAAATTGAGAATCAACATATTCTATTGGCTACTTTTTAATAATTCTCTTTATCCTATACTATTTTATTTATTTATTTATTTTAAAGTAAAACGCGCGACAGATCCAGGCCAATGGATGCCGAAGAAGGTGGCGGAGGTGTGGAGGCAGTCTTTGCTTCATCCTTCAGAAAATCCAGCCAGGTGAGAGGACGAAGGCCGGAGATGGATGCTTTAACCCATGGCCCAAAACCTCGAGGACCAAGGTGAAACTTATGTGAGGGGTCTTTGGGATTGATGGGCCCAGAGCAAACAGATTTTGAGTGCCCCAGTCTGCCACAACCATAGCAAAAGTCTTGAAGTTTTTCGTACTTGAAAGAGATCCAGATATCCGGATTTGGACTGCAATCTAGATAAAAACCGCAAAGGAGTGGCTCTTGGGTATCAATATGAACCTTAATTCTTAGGAAGGAGTTCCAACATAGATTACCGTTTGTTGGATACTCAATCTCAATAAGCTTACCCAACTTGTTACCGATTGTTTCAGCATTTTCTTGGAACATTCTGTTAGGAGGAAGGTTATGGACCTGGATCCAAAAGGGGGACCATGTGAAGTCGGTATTGCAGAGAGGAATTAATGGGTCACAAGGTTTGAGGACGAGGAGGAAGCCTTCAACAAACCAGGGTCCTAGATTGAGGATTTTTTGCCTATCTACTTCCGAAAGAAATCTGAATAGGAACAGGTTGCTGCTGAGGTCATTGATGGATATTCCATTTGGAGTTTTCCAAGCCTTGGATAGAATAGCTCTAACTTTGTTCTTGTTGATAGCTTTACTAGCAATGAGCTGCCCAATAAGACCGAATGAGGTGAGTTCAGAGGCAGCGTTGAGTTTTGATGGTCGAGAGATGGGTTTGTGTGAGAAAGGATCATTTTTTGATGGATTGGTTATGATTGAAAGTTCAGGTTGGTCTGGGTTCATGGTGGATGAAGATTTGGAAGGGATAGGGTGGAGGTGGTGTAAAAAGACAACTACCACAGGAGGTGGTAAAAAAACCTTAGACAAGCTATGGAGGAAGCCAACTTCCCCCGAGCCCCAAACAACAAAAAATTCAATGGAAAAAACAAGCTAGACTCAAATTCTCACAAACCCCTTTGGTGTCACCAATCCCTTGTTACTCTCCATTAGTCGAGGAGGCGGGCTTAAGCACGCCCCCAACTACTCCATGAAGCTCCTTGCTTGGAATTGCCGCGGGTTTGCTTGCCCTACGGCCAAATTAGCTTTTAAGGGCTTTCTGAAAAACTACAACCCTGATTGCATTTTTCTCTCTGAAACCAAAATCTCAGAATCCAAAATTAAACCCTTTCTCTCCCAGCTCGGTTTCACAAATCTCCTGTTCCAAAACCCTATCCGCAAAGCTGAGGGCATTTGTTTTGCCTAGAAAACCGGCCTTGATATTGAACCTGTCTCTCTCAATTGCAATCTCATCAATGTTCTTGTCTTTTCTGACCCTCCCAACACTCCTTGGATGCTCTCTCTTGTCTATGGCCCTCCCTACTCCTCCCTCAAAGCTAATTTCTGGCAAAATCTCAAAAATTCTATTAACTCCTTTGCTGGTGCCTAGATTGGCATTGGCGATTTCAACTGCATTACCTCTCAAGATGAGAAACTTGGTGGTTGCCCTTTTGCTTCGTCCTCCGATGGAGGTTTTTGAGGTTTCATCAATAATAATGGCCTCATTGATTTGGGCTACCACGTTAACAAATTTACTTGGTCCAACAAATGGCCTGTCGGGACTATCAAACAACGTCTGGACCGGGCTATTGCAAATGATCAGTGGAGGCTTCTTTTCCCTCGAGCTAATCTGCTCCACCACCCTATCATTGCTTCTGATCATGCCCCTATTTTGTTGTCCACCACAGGTGAGTCTCGATCCTATCCTAAGCCTTTTAGGTTTGAAGCCATGTGGACTCGTGACCTCTCCAGTCATGACGTTATCAGGACTGCTTGGAGTAAGTCGTTCCATGGCTCTGCTGCTTTTTGCCTCACAAATAAAATAAAAGAGTCAAAGCTCTCCTTAAAGAAGTGGAATAAAGAATCATTTGGCAACATTCACTTCAGAATCAATGATCTCACTGATGAGATCAACAAGGTCCAAGCTGAGCCTTCTTCTCCTAGTATTTCTTTCAAAGAAAATCAGCTTCTATCCGAGCTCAATGAATGTCTAACCAGGGAAGATCTGCACTGGCACCAAAAGTCCAAGAATCAATGGTATACCTCTTCCAACCTTAATACTAGGTTTTTCCACCTCTCTACCATCATTAAAAGGCGATGCAATTCCATTGATTTCATCAAAGATGAGCACGGTGTATGGCTATCTAGACGCCCCCAAATCAGTGAATGTTTTATCAATCACTATAAGCAGCTATTCACTTCCCAACATGATCACTATGCCCAGCATATTGATCTTGCATCTCTCATTTCCCCTTCAGTGACAGAGGCTGATAATGAGCTCTTATGCAGTATCCCAACTGATGATGTGATAAAGTCTGTAGTTTTTAGCTTTGGTTCCTTGAAAGCCCCTGGGCCTGATGGTATGTCTGCCATCTTCTACAAAACCTATTGGAATACAGTTGGTAGTGAGGTGATTGCCATGGTTAAGGCCTTTTTTACTGATGGTTTCTTATTGACGGAGATGAACCACACTTTTATTACCCTCATTCCCAAATGTCCCAACCCCACCACCGTCCACCAATACAGCCCTATCAGTCTTTGCAACATCTCCTACAAAATTATCTCCAAAATCCTTGCCAACTGCCTCAAATCCTTGCTCTCTGACCTCATCACCCCTTGGCAAGCTGCATTTACACCTGGTAGATATATTCATGACAACTCCATCTTGGCCCATGAGATTTTCCACACCATGCACCAAAAACGTACTGGCTCTGTGGGATTTGCTGCCGTTAAGCTTGATATGGAGAAAGCCTTTGATAAAGTGGAGTGGTCTTTTGTTCTTGCTATCTTCAAACATTTTGGCTTCTCAGACAAGTGGATAAATCTGATCAATAAGTGTATATCTACGCCCACTTTTTCTATCCTTATTAACGGATCCCCAGTAGGCCACTTTAAATCTCACCGTGGTCTCCGCCAAGGTGACTCTATCTCCCCCTTCCTTTTCATTTTGGTTACTGATGTCTTGTCTAGACTTATTTTGCAGAAGGAAGCAGAGGGCCTTCTTAATGGTATTAAAATTGCTCGGAACTGTTCTGCTATTTCGCACCTTATGTTTGCTGATGACTTGGTTGTGTTTTCTCATGCCTCTCATTCTGACCTGGAAGCTATCCAAGATTGTCTCAATCAATTCCATGATTGGTCTGGTCTTTCTATTAATCATCGAAAGTCTACCATCTCTTTCAGCTCCAATGTTCCTCAATCTTCCAAAATTACCTTTTGCAACCATATTGGACTCAAGCTTTCTGATCCTCAGGCAGTCTATCTCGGATTAGCCCTCCACATCAAGTGTGGCCAGGTCTCATCATTCAACACTATTATTGAAAAAATCAACAATCAGGTTGCTGGTTGGAAAGCGAAGGTTCTTTCTCAAGCTGGTCGAGCCACGCTTATTAAGTCAGTCCTCTCCTCCATCCCCACCTACTAGATGTCTTCTTTCAAACTCCCCAAATCCACATGCCATCGTATCGATGCCATGCTTCGAGATTTCTTCTGGGGTTTTTCAGATTCTAAGCATCACCTTTACCCCAAGGCTTGGGACTCACTTTGCTTGCCGGAGTCTGTTGGTGGCCTCGGTTTCAGGCGTGCTTTTGATCTTAATAAAGCTTTGATTTCAAA
Organism: Quercus robur; assembly: GCF_932294415.1. Taxonomy (NCBI): domain Eukaryota; kingdom Viridiplantae; phylum Streptophyta; class Magnoliopsida; order Fagales; family Fagaceae; genus Quercus; species Quercus robur. Next base: position 88,150,114 of record NC_065538.1, on the reverse strand, counting down.
ATTGGGCTGGAGTATTTGCATGAAGTCTGACAAGCCTTGGGTTAAGCTGCTCAGAGCTAAATATCTTAGAGACCAGAACTTGCTTACTGCTACAGCTAAGCCCAGTGCCTCCCCTATTTGAAAGGGTATCATCAATTCCATACCTCTTCTTCGTAAAGGCTACTGTTTCCATATTAATTCTGGCTCATCGGTCAATATTTGGCATGACCCGTGGATCCCCTCTCTTCAAGGCTTCATCCCTTCCACCCCACTGGCTCCTCTTACTCAGCATTTAGTGGTCGAGCTTCTCATTCCTGGCACTCATATCTGGAACAGAGACCTCCTTTTGTCTCTCTTCGACTTGCCCATTGTCAACCGCATCCAACAAATCCACCTCACAGCCTCCCTTGCTGAAGATACTATTTTTTGGGCTAGCAACCCAAGTGGAGAATTTACTGTCAAATCGGCCCTACTTACTGACCAATCTGCCAGATTGTCTTATTCTGGCCCTTTCCTTAGCAAGTCTTGGAAGAAGCTGTGGTCCCTAAAAATAAATGAAAGACTCAAATTCTTTCTTTGGAAAATTGCCTGGGATGTCATTCCTTCGAAGGATTTTCTCCACAAAAGCATCCACGACCTTGACCCCACTTGTCCTCGCTGCCAATGTAACCATGAGACTTCTGTTCACATTCTTTTTGAATGCCCCTTTACCATCATAGTTTGGAGAAACTTAAACCAAACCCCTCAACCTTTCTGCCATCCCTCTTAAATCGGCTTCGGATTGGGTTGATTTTATTATTGACCCGACTCCTCATCTCAATCTTAATAATGAGGATGCTCATGCATTTTCTCTTTTAACTGCCATTGCTTGTGACAGAATTTGGTGGAGCCGCAATAAACTAGTTTTTGAAGGGTCCTCCTCCAATCCTATTGACATTGCCTCCGACATCAACCGGACTTTCATTTCTCATTCAGCAGCCTAGAAAGCCAAGTTGGCTCCGCCCTCTTCCCCTTGGGATCCTCCTCCCCCTGGTTGGGTCAAGTTCAATTTTAATGCAGCCATCACCCCTTCTGCTTCGTTCCTTGCTATTGTTGGTTGTGACTCCAGTGGGCATATCATCTCTGTCTCCACCTCCAGGGAGTGCTCCTCCTCCCCGGCTTGGGCCAAAGCCAAGGCAGCCCTGTTAGCTGTTTCTTTGGCCTCTTTTAGAGGCTTCTCCTCGGTCATTTTTGAAGGTGATGCCAAGCTCGTCATCGACTCCATCAATTGTCCTAGCTCTACCCCCTTGTGGTCCCTAAGAGCCTTCATTTCGGACATCCAGCTTTTTCTCCCTAGCTTTGTTAATGTTGTTTTTAATTTTTGTCCCAGGTCCTCTAATGGCCTGGCTCATTCCATTGCCTGTTGGGCCTCTATTTGTCCAACTTGGGGACCTCAACCCATCTCCTCCATTCCCTCTTAGGTCTTTTGTAAGGAGGCTGATGGGCAGGTTCCCCCTTTGTTGCCTTTTGCCTCTTATGGGCCCTCTTAATATTATGCTCTCTATCTTATTCAGCAAAAAAAAAAAAAAGATCCTTTGCCATTGCCAGTTGTACTGGTAATAATAATGTCCATGGAGTGGGCCTTAAAATAATTGATCAAAGGTCATTATGTAGAGGAATATTTGTTGTGCCTGGCTGTTTCCAAATTCCAACCTAACCAGTTCCACGTTGGCTTTAATTGATTGAAAGCTCTATGCCTTTTTTTTTTTTTTTTGTTCTTCTCCACTCACCTAACTTTTAAATAAATTCCCTAAAAAAATTAAAAAAAGACAAGTGGTGTGATCAAATTTCGAAAGTATGTGACAGAAGTCCACAATTGACAAAAGCTGAAAACATTTCACCAAGGTAAATTTGACAAACATGATTCTGGTGACACAAGAAAACAAAAACAGTAGTAAACATGTGATTCACCAAGAAAGTAAATGTGACCCAATGAATTTCCTATTCGTAATCCTTTCTGTTCTTCCAATTCGTAATCCCTTTCAAATTCTAAAATTTGTAAATCTTTCCTTATCAGTAATAGTATAGGTGAAATATAAATGAATCTTCAGTAGAGAGATGCTACATCCATAATATTTTTACAACATTTTTACAACAAATAACAGGTGATTAGTTGTTATTGGTTCAAATTTGAAACTAACACTAAGATTACTTTTTTGCCCCAACAATAACAACCAGTAACAACCTGCCACTTAAGATTTGTTGTAAAAATGTTGTGGATATATCATTTCTCATATTGAGTAAAATTTTACTCTTATTGATATTTTAAATATGCATTGAAATTATTTAATTACTGGATATTCAATTGCTTCAACGGTTAGGAAATTTGAAATTTTGATATTCAATTATTGGATATTCAATTATTCAATTGCTCAGCTTGACAGAAATTTGAAATTGACAGAGAAATGCTAAAATAAAAAACACTAACAAATCAAAATCAAAATTTCAAGCCACACCATAGAGTAGAGAAAAGACCTCTAAAAATTAAAAGGGAGATCACTGCTTAGCCTATCTTGATGTGCTTTCCTAAGCAATGTGGTATTGGGAATTATACACAAAGTAATAAAGGAAGAACAATGATAACACAAAAGGTTTTTTTTTTTTTTTTTTACTTGACTTCATACGTGTGGAGAATCAAGCGTGTGGCATTAGAATAATATATATATATATATATATATATATATTAATATATATATTTTATAACTCCCAGCTACAGTGGCCTGTTATATAACAGCTAAAGGCGACAAAATCTGACACGACCCGTGAACCCGACACGACTAACCCGTTTATAAACAGGTTATGGGTTGAGGCTAAACGGGTTTGAGTCATATTCGGGTTGACACGGCTGACCCGTTTAATAAACGGGTCGTGTTCGTGTTTAACATGTAAACCCGTCTGACTTGTTTGACCCGTTTAGAAAATAAAGGTATTAAATTTTGTTATTATTGCTTAATTTTTTGTTGTAATTATATGTTTATTACTATGTTTATGGTTGTAATTGTATTTTAATTTTAGATATATGGAAATTGATAATAGATTATTTAGGTCAAGTATGACCTATTAATCAAACAGGTTATTAAACGGGTTATTTGTATTGACTTTTACATGACTTATTAATTAAACATGTTAAATGTGTCGTGTCGGGTCAACTTGTTTAATAAACGGGTCGGGTTAGGGTTGAGGATTCTTGACATGTTTACTAAACAGGTCGGGTTCGGGTCAACCCATATAATAGAGTACTTATGGCTTGACACGACATGAACCCGACCTGCTAACACAAATTGCCACTAATAACAGCCCACTATAGTAATTAGCAATAAAATTTTAGCTTTTTTTCATTTTAACTTCTTTGCCGCTAATGCTCTAACATGATCACGGCATTGTGTATAGTCATTGGTCTTTCTGCCTTGATACAAGTTTTATATTGACAAATCCCTACATACATTGATGACCGAGCCGTTTACTGCCATTAATGTTTTCCTTTTGCTGTCGATGCGTTAGATAATGGAGGAGGATTTTTGTTTCACACACAAAATGAGAAAACAGCAAATCCATATTATAAAAACCAATATGCTCCTGGCCCATTTGAAGTTGAACTTATGTGAGTGCTTTAAGTTAGTCCACTCCGTTTAGTAAGTTGTGCTTTTTCTTGATTAGGTGGCAAGCAACTTGTTTATTAACAACAAAATATGCAAGTGGCTATTGTTAGAGCAACCACATCAGCATGTGTAAAGTCTTCTAAAATAGAAAAAGGTACTCATTTTACACAATTTAACCAAAAAAATACCCACATCAGTAAGTGTAAAATTGTGCATTTATGCACAATTGCTACAGTAACCGTGCATATATGCACAGTTATTGTAACTCGTTCATTTATTATTTTATTAATTTTTTCTCTTTCTCTTGTCTCTGGTGGCACCTGTTTTTCTCATTTTTTTTTCTATTTTTTCTCTCTCTTGTCTCTGCTTCTTTTTCCTTCTCTCTTCTCCTTCTGGCTCCAACCCTCATCGTCCTCGTCATTGGCCTTATTGACTCTGGCCTCACTGTCCTCGTCATCGACGCCACTGGCTTCATTAGAACCCACGTCTCCATGGACCTGAAGCGACTGGGTTTTGGGTCTCGACAACTTCAATGGTTCTTGAATGGGTTTGTTAGCCGATCGGGGTGGGTGATGATGGTGCATGGGTGTTCGGATTGAGTGGGTTTCGGGTTGAATGGGTCTGAATACCTAGATTGAAGCAATTGGTCTGTCTTGTAAAAAATCAAAAACCATGAGAATGAGAAACAAAAAAAGCACAAAGCAAGTAAACAAATCTGGGTAAAGAAATAGAAACTAATATAGAGTGGGTTGTGTTGTGCAGACCTGATTGGGTTGAGATCAGATGACTTGAGTCTAGTGTAATGAGTTATAGTGGTAAAACATTTTCAGGTTGCGTTGTTCGGATTAAGTGGGTTTCGGCTTGATGGTGGCTGGGTGATGATGATGGTGGTTGGGTTCGAGAGAGAGAGAGAAAGGGGTAATGAGAGAGAGAGAAAGGCCATGAGTGAGAAAATAATAAAAAATGGTAAAAGAATGAATATTTTATTGAATAAATATGTAGAATAGATAGACTGATGTGAGTGTTTTGTAAAAATAAATGTGTAAAATAGAAAAAGTAGGTTTTAGATGTGCAAATTTATAAAATTTTTGCATCTACTGATGTGGATGCTCTTAATCGAAAGAGAAAAATATACCAACAAGTAGTGGACTCTACTACGTACTTACCTTTTTTATACAATCTAGTTAATTTGTCTTTCCCATGCAACGTCACAGGGGAACAAGTAAATTAATCAACAAGAAGCTTAATTAATTTGATACAGGACAAAACTTATATACAGTATCTTATGTGCTGTTTTTTAGGTTCCCTTTTTAAGATTCAGTCATCTGCATGGCAGAATATTAAAAAGGGAACTTAAGGAACAATACGTAAGTAATTTACCCAAGTCTTGCTCTTTGTTACCTAACCAAGAAAAGTACAACCCACCACCAAACCAGAAAACCATGTAATTGTTCTTTTCCAAAGCAACGTCACATGAGAAGAAGAAGAAGCTTACAAATTAAAAGATTAATCAAGATAATAAGCACAATGTAAAAAATATCTTTCATGCGTGTTCTCTCTAATGTGGATGATAGGTTTGCTCTTATCCCTTTATAGTTATACGAAAGATTTGGGCCTTTACGGGCCCATTTTTTGCTATTGGGTTATAAATTTGGAAGGGTCTTAGGCTCTATTTGTTTCGGCTTGCCCAAGTTGTTATGTGTCAAATTTGCCCAGGTTGTTCTACAGCAGATCAATTTTGGGCTTTCCCCTTTATTCATGGTATTTTGGGCTATTTCAAGCCCACAATTACTCTTCTTGGAAGAAGTCCCTTCTAGTACTAGAGGTTACCTTTTGTTGAGGACTCTTTTTTTGCCCCACATGGCACTACTTCATTGGCAACCCATGCCACATCAACATATTATTGATTTTTTGGGTAAATCTCTTTAAAGCCCAAAATAAGTTTATATCTCATGGATTGGACTCACATGGCCCATAAGATCCTTACTTCCAGAGGCGGATTCATGGTCCACATTTCCTCTTCATCAATTGGGATCATAAACCCATGACATCATCAACATCAACATATGGATCGGGCTCAAGCAATGAATCAAAACTCACGGCCCATATTACCTCTCTTACACTCATGACAAGTGGCTTCTCCAACAAAAGCTCATATTTACACAAAATGACAACAAAACCCAAGGTATGTCATCTCATCTTCGGCTTTTGATCCAAGCTCATGAGTCTCTTCGGGGAAACTTTGGGAGTCGTGGTTTGGAGGGCCAAGAGGTATGTTTAGTAAAGCTCCAGCGGTTTAAAGTTGATAAAAGAAACATGTTGCTTGGCGTGTCTTCTTCAACTCCTTGAACTCTGACGAGTCTGTGTGTAGTAAGTAACATATGGTAAGCATCTCTTATCACATAGCACTTAAGATGACAAAACTCCCCATTGCTCTTTTCCTAAAACTTAATATTCATCATATGACAAATACTCAATATCTCCAGCCATCTAAATGCTGAGAAAATAACTATTCATTCAATCTCCAGCTATTCCTATACAAATTTAGAAACTTCATTATATTATTCTACATAAACTACATTACTACTTTCAGCTAAAATCCAACTCAAACATATGACCTAATCTGATTAGCTATCTTTAATCTCCAAATATATAGAATATTCATGATATCTCTAAATACCCAACTGCTGTCTGCCACAATCAGACTAGATATTCCTCTGCTAGCTACTAGAGCAGAGTATTAAATGCTCTTCTTGCTCACCAAGACTAAGTCACAACACAATGAGACCTTGACTAGATCTCTAAAGTTTCATTAACTTTCAACCAATCATTCTATTACTTACTAAAAAATGTGTTGTAATAGAACCTTGGGCCAAAAACACAAATACCCAAAAAAGGAAACATTTCTAGTAGAACACCAGTAGTGTGCTCAGCACTTGACACCTGGCTGGAAGTGATATCACCAGCCATTAATGCTGAAATCCCAGCAGCCAGCTACCATACCAAAAATAGCAAGATACCCTTAAAAGAGATCTTACCATTTTCAGCCAAATCCATGAAATAAATGCTGAATGTCCTCTCCAGCAGTCTGAAATCACCCGACTAACCTCATCTGCTTCTGCCCAAAGCAACTACTGTCTTATGACAGCTGTGACTGCTTTCCTGACAGTTGGAATAGCCTTTTCAGAACAACTGTGACAGCTGACCCAGCAGTCTGAGCATTACTGATTTTTCCTCATTTGGCTAAAAACCAAAACCAACTAAAGTAACTATCTCTTCCTTGCTAAAATACTTTCCTTTTCTGCTGCTCTTTCCCCAGCAGCTCTTACCCAAAACAACAGGAACACCTTAAACCTGAACATAGCATTTTTGGCCAAATCTTAGGATGGATTCTCCGAAGATTCATTGTTAGTTGGGACAGATTTTGACTAAGATTATTTGCTAAATACCCCCTTAAACTCAGCTCTAAATAGAACCCCCCATCAACACCTCAAAGGAGGACATCAATGGAGAAGAACAACTATCTCACAAACTTCTCTATTCTCTCTCCTTCTAATTATCTTCTTAAGCTCTTAATGAAGTTTTGAGCTTACGAGTTTTTAGTTTCCAAATTAGGAACTAAACTCTTCAGCCCTTAGCTCATAAATTCTCTTCATAAGCCCTTATCAATCCTCTAGCAGTAAATCCCAGCAACTTGCTAAACACACTACAACACTATTACCCCTCTTATACTCATTCTCTTACTCTCCATATTCTGAAAATACATCTATCTTACTACTCCTATCTCCAAATACCTAAACACATCTCCATACTCTTCTCTTACAAAATCTTTCCTCTTGGAAAGCAATCTCTACAAATTCTCTAGCAGTTATAATCTCATATTTTTACTATCTTTAACCTTCATGTCCTTCATACTTCCATTTATCATATATATTACAAATACCACATCCCACAAAACGTCTATATCTTTTACCATCTCCACACTTCTCAAGAGATATCAAACACTCACACTAAAAGCCATTCTCATGAAAGGCATAAACTTCTAATGCTAAAGCCTTTCTCCTAGAAGGCACAAAGATCTCATATCAAAGCCTTTCTCATGGAAGGCACAAATCCATCTTACATAAAGCCCTTCTCTTAGAAGGCACAAATACTTCATACAAGAGCCTTTCTTATGGGAGGCAACACCATTCATAACTTCACAACAACTAAAAGAGCATTGTTAAAGGGGGAAACTCATTTAAGTGCATGATAAGAGGGGCAAGCTTAACCAGCCTCTACACACAGCTGGACATACTCTCTTTCCCTCCAATTGCACCCATTTTTCCCCCTTCAATCTTGAAGTTATCATGGCAAACTGTCTCTACATCGCTGGAGTCATTTTGCTGGAATGCTATCAACTCACTGATGCGATACAATTGGAGCTACAAACCATACAAAGATAAGTGACTTTGCTTCAATATCTTTAAATTTATATCATTGAGTATATGATTACTTCACATTTAAATACATATTACTTTATTACCACTACTAGTCAAAGCTATTATATCAAACGCATATTATTTATTTATTCAACCATTATCATGATTCTTAAACTTTGGCTTTAATGGTTTTGTAGGCTTAAAAGTACGCCGGTAGCCATTGGACCACGTGGCCCAATGTTGAGTTCCGAATGCAACTCCCCAAACACAACCCGGGCCTAGTAATGTCACCCCTCTAGCGGACAACACGTGGCCAAGCAACCGAAAAAGGCCCCTAAACATTTGGCGACTCCACTGGGGAGTTGCATGTATTTCCATGTCATGCCTCCAAAGTCTAGAATCACATATCATAAAGGAGAACTCGACTGCAAATACTCAAAATCTCTTGATCCAGCAGCTCATGGCACTGAGTCACAACAATATTATCTCATATTTATTTACGAAAATGCTATTCCACATGTCTTTCTCTCTACCATTCAAGCAGCTCTAAGGCTGCAACATGCTTATTATGAGCTTATTGACCCCATAAAAGAAGCACTTTCATCATTCCAGCCACAAAGGGCCTAAGCAGTAGAAATCCCTCTTACCGCTGGAGATTTTTCCTATTATCTGTCATTTCAATAGCAGAAACCCCTCTTGTAGCTGGAAATCTTCCCTAATATATGTTATTCTAGCCACAAAGGGTCTCAGTTGCAAAAACCCCTCTTACCACTGGAGATATTCACTATTATCTGCCATTCCAGTAATAGAGGGCCTCAGCAGCAAAAGCCCCTCTTCCCGCTAGAGATATTCACTATTATCTGTCATTCCAGCAATAGAGGGCCTCAGTAGCAGAAACCCCTCTTACCGCTGGAGATATTCACTGTTATCCATCATTCTAGCCACAGAGGGCCTCAGCAATAGAAACCCTTCTTACCGTTAGAGATATTTCCTATTATCTGTCATTTCAGCAACAGAGGGCCTCAATAGCAGAAACCCCTCTTGCAGCTGGAAATCTTCCCTATTATTTGTTATTCCAGTTACAAAGGGTCTCAGTTGCAGAAACCCCTCTTACCGCTGGAGATATTCACTATTATCCATCATCCCAGCAACAGAGGGCTTCAAGAGCAGAAACCCCTCTTACCGTTGGAGATCTTCGCTATTATAAGTCATTTCAGCCACAGAGGGTCTCAGCAGCAAAAACCCCTCTTGCAGCTGGAAATCTTCCCTATTATCTGTCATTCCAGCCACAGAGGGCCTTAGCAGTAGAAACCCCTCTTACCGCTGGAGATCTTTGCTATTATCAGTCATTCCAACCACAGAGGGTCTCAGCAGCAGAAACCCCTCTTACCGCTTGAGCTCTTTACTATTATCTATCATTCCAGCCACAGAAGGCCTCAGCAGTAGAAACCCCTCTTACCGCTGGAGATCTTCGCTATTATCAGTCATTCCAGCCACAGAGGATCTCAGCTGCAGAAACCCCTCTTACCATCTTCCCTGTTATCTGTCATTGCAGCCATAGAGGGCCTCAGCAGTAGAAACCCCTCTTACCACTGAAGATCTTCGCTATTATTACTCATTCCAGCCACAGAGGGTCTCAGTAGTAGAAACCCCTCTTACCACTGGAGCTTTTCGCTATTATCTATCATTCCAGCCACAGAGGGCCTCAGCAGCAAAAATGCCTCTTACCATCTTTCCTGTTATCTATCATTCCAGCCATAGAGGACCTCAACAGTAGAAACCCCTCTTATCGCTGGAGATCTTCGCTATTATCAGTCATTCTAGTCACAGAGGGTCTCAGCAGTAGAAACCCCTTTTACTACTGGAGCTCTTCGCTATTATCTATCATTCCAGCCACAGAGGGCCTTAGCAGCAATAACGCCTCTTACCGCTGGGGGTCTCTGTTATTATCTATCATTCCAGCGACAGAGGGACTCAGTAGTAGAAACTCCTCTTACCGCTGGGCATATTCATCTCTTCAGCATGAAAGAGCCTTATCAATAAATAAAAAAAACTCTCCTTTTGTTGGAAATGTGTACCATTATTTCAAGTAAGAGAGGGTCTAATCAATAGCAACCCTTTTTACCGCTGGACATGTTCATCTCTCCAGCAGCAAAGGGCCTCGGCAATAGATTACCCTCTTTGGCACTGTTTATTACTATACAGCAGTCCAAAAGGAAAGGGTCTAATCAACAGCAACCCCTTTTACCACTGGACATGCGCATCTCTCCAGCAACAAAGGGGCTTAGCAATAGATTACTCTTCTTTGGTTGCATTATTATCCAACAGTTCAACATCAGAGGGCTTCATCAGCAATAAACCTTCATACTGCTAGACAAATACATCATTCTAGCCATAAATGGCCCCAACAGCAGTAACCTCTTTTATCACTGGATATATTTATCTCTCCAGCAGCAAAGGGTCTCAGCAATGGAAAATCCTTCTTTGGTTGGATTATTCATCATTTTCAAGTGGTTCGGCAAGAGAGAGCCCATCAGCAAAAAAAAAAAAAAAAACTCTCCTTTCGTTGGAAATATGTACCATTATGTTAAGCAAGAAAGGGTCTAATCAACAGTAACCCTTTTTACCGCTAGACATGTTCATCTTTCCAGCAGCAAAGGGCCTCAGCAATAGATTACCCTCTTTGGCACTATTCATCATTTTCCAACAGTTCTGCATCAGAGGGCCTTATCAACAGCAAACCCTTGTGCAGTTGTTCAAGTCTATTATTATCTAGCAGTCTAAAAAGAAAGGGTCTAATCGACAACAACTCCTTTTACCGCTAGACATGCTCATCTCTCCAGCAACAGAGGGGCTTAGCAATAGATTACTCTTCTTTGGCTGCACTATCCAGCAATTCAAAATTAGAGGGCTTCATCAGCAATAAACCCTCATCCTTTTAGATAGATCTATTACTATCCAGCAGTCCAAAAGGAAAGGGTCTAATTGACAGCAACCCTTTTTACTACTGGACATGCTCATCTCTCCAGTAGCAAAGGGGCTCAGCAACAGATTACTCTTCTTTGACTGCACTATTATCCAGCTGTTCAACATTAAAGGGCCTTATCAGCAAACCTTATACAACTGGACAGATCTATTATTATCTAGCAATCCAATAATAAAGGGTCTAGTCAGCAGCAAACCCTCAAGCTGCTAGACACATTCATTGTTATCCATCACTTCCGCAGCAGCAGGCCTCATCGCAGAAAGCCCTCACTTTGCTGAACAATCTATTTTCTTCTCCAACAGTTCAATCAAAAAAGCCTCCAGCAAAAAACTCTTCTTCAGCTGGATGAATTATTACATCTCAAGTCCTTATTTACCCACTCACCAAATACAAAATACTCAAATAACCCCCACAAAATACTTGCCACATATTACCCAAATACTCTCCACATTATTACCCAACTTGGGCTCCCACAAATACTCTCTATACAAGCCCTATAAATCATTTTGGGTCCACACAAATACTCACCATACCATTACTGTATTGGACCACAAAATTATACCATCTCTATAAAAAGCCCAAAGCAAAATCAAAAAGCCCAACAAAACCCTCTACAAAGCCCGTTGCTATACGGCACCCTTACAAAGCCCGTTGCTACACGGCACCTCTAAAGCCCGTTGCTACACGGCACTCTTACAAAGCCTGTTGCTACATGGCACCTCTAAAGCCAGTTGCTACACGACACCCTTACAAAGCCCGTTGCTACATGGCACCCTAAAGTCTGTTGCTACACGGCACCCTTTACAAAGCCCGTTGCTACACGGCACCCCTTACTAAGTTCGTTGCTACACGGCAATATCTTTACAAAATCTCAAACTATTTACAAAAAAAAGCCCAAATACTATTTTGGCAACTATTTCTAAAAGCCCAAATATTATTTTGGCAACTATTTCTAAAAGCCCAATATTATTTTGGCAACTATTTTGCAAAAAGCCCAAATTTATTTTGGCAACTATTTACAAAAAACTACTGAAAGCCCAAGCACTACCCTTGGCAATTTTTTATCAAAAGCCCAAATACTAGTTTGGCAAAATTTTACAAATACTCAAAAGCCCAAGTACTATCCTTGGCAATATTTTATCAAAACACCAAATACTATTTTGGAAAAATTTTACAAAAGCCCAAATACTATCATTGGCAATATTTTACAAAAGTCCAATACTATTTTGGCAACATCTTATCAATAACCCAAAACTACTACTTTTTTGACAAATGATTATTTCGTTAAAGCCCAAATATTATTTGGCAAATAATATTATATTATGCTCAAACCCCAAAGTTAGTACTTTGGCAACAATATATTTCAAAAGCCCATGATTCAAGTGCATGGCAAATCTATTTTATCAATGGAATTCAATCCCATATTAAAAGCCCATGGTTCAAGCCCATGGCAGTTAATTATCAAAGCCCATGGTAAATCTCATGGTAATTATCTCTATTTCACTAACATTCAAGTTATCATTCAAAACCTACATCCAAGAAATGGAGAACTTTGCAAGAGAACTTTCTTAATCCATCACAGATCATGCCAACATCTTGCTACATCACCATTTAACCTACTTCCATTGCACATGGGGGATCTTTATTGAAAAATGTTCTCATGAAGAATTAAGGATCACGCTTGCTGCCCTCCACAAGCAAAAATCATATCCAAGTCTTACTTGAATACATCCAGCAATTCCATTGCACTATTCCAAACTACCAACTGCTGTATCTTCACATCACACAATCTATGCAGCTGCTGCAAAGGTCTGAAAAGTTACTGCATCAATAAAACCCTTGCACCGCTGGAAAGCAAGATGAGTACTCCACGGTCCTTGTAACTTCTGATAATGATCCAGAGAATGGTGAAAAATGCAAGAAGCCAATGGCCAACAACTTGACAAGAATCCACCTATCATTGGAAAAGAAGAAGTAGTTTCCAAACTATGTAAGTCCAACAAAGGATCATCCATCAACATTTCAAAGTGGCACCCTTGATTCTTACTTAAGGGCAACAAGAGGTTCAGCTGAACTTACTTTCTAAACACAAGGGGAAAGCTGCCACTATACTATTCTATTACTGACCATCGCCATCAATCTGGTATTTCCTATCTTATCGCTGGAACTCATGCCAGCCATACTTTCCTAGAAGCTACCAATACTATTTCCTTCATAGACAATGACACAAAGATCAAATATTTTCAATCATTATCATCTACTCAACAGTCATTACATTCAGCAAATCAGAAAGTCATCCAGAATGATGAATCACCTATTCAAATCAAGAAGAGATTATTCCAACAGTAAACTGACACACACCCAGTAGCTTGCCTGGGCAGACAGAAGAAGCTCCATCTACTCATGTTCAGAACTCCAGCAGATCCACCAGTCTATACAGATGCCTCCAGCAGACAGACTTATTGATCTAGCATGCTTTATCAAGCAATCATCACACAAGATCATTACCATAAGTACCTACACTATTTCAAGCAGCGAAGTGCCAATTTCACTGCTAAATTTGTCAAGGTACTCCCTACTTGCTAATATATGCTTATCCAAGGCCTCTCTACACTTGGGGGCTTGGTCTTATTAATCTAAAGGTTCCATCTTCGGGGGCTACAATTGGATGTTTATCACAACAAAGTACAACAATATCAATGGAGGCATTTCCACTATACAATTCTATTGGTCCAACAGCGGCCAACTTCTTTCAAGAACACATTACTTATCAATTCGGCACTCTCACAAAATTACAAACAACAAATGAAGCTCTATCCATTGGAGTACTATTATATCAAGCCATGGCAATCCCACGCACCCTCTTCAAAGCCGTGGAAGTCCTACGCACCCTCTTCAAAGCCGTGGTAGTCCCACGCACTACACTATTCGAATCATAGCGGTCTTATGCATCACACCGCTGGAATCTTTGCAACGTCATCATCAAAGTTGCAGTGATCTTACACTTGGGGGCTTGGCCTCTCACTATCTATTTGAGAAGACTACATATAGATCTACATGAAGACTAGTCACTCCACCACTTAAATCAAGGCTACTACTCCAGCTATGGAACTTTCTGCTACATTGAATATGCACATGTCCAGCAGCACCTATTTTATTACTCCAGCAGTACTACCAAATCCAACAATATGATCATCACTTGTGACTATATCAGTGCAATCATAATCATGTAGCCATTCCTACAAGTGGCCATTCAATCTCCATGCTTCCTAAAGCAACTCTTCCAACAAGGATGGAATCTCAATGAAAAGCTCATATTATTTTGGCCATCTCTATCAAATTTCTTCGAGAATTGACTACAATCAACTGTATTAGCAAAATATTCATCTGCTATGATATCAAACTACATTCTAGACTACTCTAGTAGTAAGCTCAGTATTCAGACTTTTAGCAGCAACAACTTCAATCCGCTAAATCAAGAGTTGTATCCTCTCCAGCCGTAGCATTGAGAGTTGTGCTCATACTATTTCTGAATGGACCAACCGCAGTTGCAACTACAAGAATGAAGTTAGCTCCAAATGCATTAGCTTCAACAAACTCAATCATAATCAAAGCAGCACAACATCCAGCTGCAATCCTAACTAGCTACAATATCACCTTGCTAACCTCAATCTAGCAGCACCACATCTAGCTGCAATCTTGACCAGCTGCAACATTACCTTGCTGCCCTCAATCCAGCTGCACCACATCCACCTGCAATCCTGACCAACTACAACATTGTCTTACTGCCTTTAATCCAGCAACATCATCTCCAACAATCAACAATCTCAAACTGGCTCATCTAAAAAAAGTCTTCAAGCTAACCCATTACTCGTGCATGCCCTTGCAATACAAGCCCATGCACTTGGGGGGCTAAATGTTGAGGATTCTTTTTTCGCCCCACATGGCACTACTTCATTGACAACCTATGCCACATCAACATATTATTGATTTTTTTGGGTAAATCTCTTTAAAGCCAAAAATAAACTTATATCTCATGGATTGGGCTCACATGGCCCATAAGATCCTTACTTCCAGAGGCGGATTCATGGTCCACGTTTCCTTTTCATCAATTAGGATCATAACCCCATGATATCATCAGCATCAACATTAACATATGGATCGGGCTCAAGCAATGAATCAAAACTCACGGCCTATATTGATGGAAAATACATGTTTGTATCGCATACAAAACATACGCAGTGAAAAATTAACGGATCTACTTCATTCGCAATTGATAACATGTTCTATGTAAATTTCAGAATATAAGAATAAGAGAGTGTACCTTGGTATGGTGAAATTCAAAACCAAAGATGAAAAGTACTTGGAAACACTTTTAATCTTCACTCCAATTCCACTTGATGCTCAAGAAGTGTGGTCTCTCAATCAGTTATGTGTGTATGTTTTAGAGAGAATGAAAGAGTGTCTAACACTCACATACAAAACTATTGATGTGACTTACTCAAATTCTGTATGTTTCTCTCCTAATAACTGATTATCTAATTGGGCTAGCCTTTTGGGTCTTTCCAATTGGGCTTTAGTATGTGGCTTGGAGTGGGACCAAAAGGGAACAAATAAGACACTAGCTCCAATGGGCATTGGGCTTTTTTGTCAACTCTTGACAAGTCCAAAGTTGCCATTAATTATATTTAATACCACTATATAAATATAATTGCACTCTAGGCCTTATTAATAAATTATATCCCAAGACTTTATTGTACATGCAACTCCTTCATAAAATATTCGTAGTAACACAAAGTCATGAATGAAGACTGCCACTTTGTGAATTACTAAATCTTAATCCTTGAATACCCGGTTTAATCCTTTTAAATTATTCACCATAGATTTATGAAATCCAATTTCATAAATATATACTTTAGTCTTACTAAAGTGGTTAGGCCTAACTCTCTGAATAACAAACCCATTAAACTTATCTCAAGGGAATATTTTGTATCTCCGTTAAGAGACTATGAATTCCATCTTGAGAATATATGTTCCATCAACACTAAATGTGGCTGCCCAACATACGTTTTGACCGTTACTTTATATCTCACTCCTGATATATCAAAGCAACCTACACTTCATAATCAAATCCATTGTTTTCTTAGGATTAAGAGTTCATGTAAATATAAGTCGTGAGATTTATTATTCAATTGACAGTCATTAGGAGAATAATAAATCTCACAGCGGTCCAGCTCAATATGTCTTAACTCTTAAAACATATCAACATATCAACTAGAAGTCACCACTTCCATGATCAAGACAAATCATCTTAGTTAATATGTTATAGTATTCGCAGATGAAACGCCCAATTTCGTCACCGACTATTAACTACAATTCTGAGTTTACAAAGAACTTGTGACTTATATCTTCTGTGACTAAATCACATACTATGCATCTCATGAACTATATGATAATGTCTGAATATTCATGTTACCATTATTTCAGATGATAATAAAACAACTTTATTAATTACAATATTAAGTCATACATAATATCATACATAGCATCATACAATAGGATTTAAGGGCACTAATCCTAACATATATTACCTCTCTTACACTCATGACAAGCGGCTTCTCCAACAAAAGCCCATATTTACATAAAATGACAACAAAGCCCAAGGTATGTCATCTCATCTTCGGTTTATGATCCAAGCTCATGAGTCTTTTCGGGGAAACTTTGGGAGTCGTGGTTTGGAGGGCCAAGAGGTATGTTTAGTAAAGCTCCAGTGGTTTAAAGTTGGTAAAAGAAACATACTGCTTGGCGTGTCCTCTTCAACTCCCTGAACTCTGACGAGTCCGTGGTAGCAAGTAACATATGGTAAGCATCTCTTATCACATAGCACTTAAGATGACAAAACTCCCCATTGCTCTTTTCCTAAAACTTAATATTCATCATATGACAAATACTCAATATCTCCAGCCATCTAAATGCTGAGAAAATAACTATTCATTCAATCTCCAGCTATTCCTATACAAATTTAGAAACTTCATTATATTATTCTACATAAACTACATTACTACTTTTAGCTAAAATCCAACTCAAACACATGGCCTAATCTGATTGGCTATCTTTAATCTCCAAATATATAGAATATTCATGATATCTCTAAATACCTAGCTGCTGTCTGCCACAATCATACTAGATATTTCTTTGCTAGCTGCTAAAGCAGAGTATTAAATGCTCTTCTTACTCACCAAGACTAAGTCACAACACAATGAAGACCTTGACAAGATCTCTAAAGGTTCATTAACTTTCAACCAATCATTCTATTACTTACTGTTTGAGGGCATTTTTCGGTTCCTCGGCCACGTGTGGTCCGTTGGAGGGATGACCTTACTAGGCCCAGGTTCTTTTTGGGGAGTTGCCTCCGGAACTCAACATTGGGCCACGTGGTCCAACGGCTACCGGCGTATTTTTAAGCCTACAAAATCATTAAGGCCAAAATCTAAGAATCACGATAATGGTTGAGTAAATATGTAATATATGTTTGATATAATAGCTTTGATTAGTAGTTGTAATAACAGTTGAAATATTTATTCAGAAGTAAAGTAATCATGTACTTAATGATGTAAATTTAAAGATATGGAAGTTGATATCGCGCGGAATCAGTAGGTTGAACGCTCCGGCTTTGGTGGGCTACTGGTGACTGTGGAAGGCCTACAAAAGTAAACACGCAATCAAAAGGGGATCAGAGAAGACCGGCCAAACACCCTCCGATGGCAAAGTTAGTCTCTCACAGGAATGGAGTTCCAATTTTTTGGGAGTAAAGTATCAGAATGTTCTTACCTTTGTTTGGTTCAGACTGGTCCTTTATATAGAGACCCTGGGGACGGTTATTTGCCCAATAACTTCCCCAGGATTTATGGAAGCCAATGAGTCCGAAGATAACTTCCTCAACGGCTACTGAAGTTGTAACCGCCAACGGAAGTTAACTCATTCGAGGAATTCATGGCGATAACTACGGGTTTAGTAACCGTTCCAAAGAGTCGAAAGTTTCCTAAGTGTTGCGTGTTCGTCTGTCCATTGTATGACGATTTGGTCGTCCTTGGACGTCTGATCATCGTCCATGGACGACCTCTATGGACGACCTAGTTATCGTCCATGGGAGACTTCATTGTTCAAGAGCGATATTATCGTCCATGAACATCTTTTCTTCTTCTTGGGTGATTCTTGATCTTGTTTGCTTTATTGGCCCTGGACGATCCTTATGGACGAACTGGAGATTAACGAATTTTTTCGCTATCCCATCAGTTGCCCCTTTGTTCAAAGGGTCGTCCAGGATATTGTCGTGATTTAACGCGTATTTACATGATTTTAACCAAGTTTTACTCTTTTGTGAGCCACGTGTCGCGAAACTGTTGGTTGGCCAGTTGTGTTGATCTCGTTTTCCAAAGGAACCGCCACGTGTCAATTTTTGAGTGGCGCGCGTCGTTTCACTGACCCTGTTTCTGGGGCCTATAAATAGTGCATTCTCTTTCATGCCCCTCATTTTCCTCTCATTTCCTTTCTGCCATCTCGTCCAAGAGCTTCGTCTAGCTCTCCTCCTAGTTCTATCAGGTATTTCCTCTTTCTTTTTAGGCTTTCATCTTAATCTTTCTTCATTTCAACCATGTCTTCATCTAGTAGCTTAAAGAAGGAGATAGATGAGTACCGAGACGATTCTTCTGGGAGTAAGGGTAGTGATGAGAGTAATGAAGGTAGCTTGTCCTGTAGCGATTCTTCAGACAAGTATTATTCGTCTGGGGTTCCTGGCATTCCCTTGGAGGAATTTCAGGAACTACAACGTAGGATGGCTTCTGGATTTGGGGCTAGCTCGTCCAGACAGCCACCTAGCCCTCCTCAAGACGAGGAAGAGGACGAGAAAGATGTCATTTATAGTTGTGCCCCAGAGGTAGCATCCACCTTAGACACTGCCAAGTTAAAAACTCTTGTAGATAGATATCAGATTCCTAGGGAGCTTAACCCTCGTCTATCCAAGGCTGGAGAATGGTGTTGTTCTCCTTCCTCTGGTTTAGGGGTATACACTTCCTATCTTTTAGCTGGCCTTAGGTTTCCTCTAAATTCCTTCTGCAGAGATCTCTTCCATAGGTTGGGTATTGGACCTAACCAGCTCAACCCCAATGGTTGGAGGACGATAGTCGCCATGCAAGTGCTATGGCGTGAGGCATTGGAAGGGAACTGTCCAATTACGGTGGACGAGTTCCTTTACTGTTATAAGCCCTCGGAGATAGAGAAGTCTGTTGGTTTTTACCAGTTCTCATCCATGGGCTCTTAATACAGTTTAATAAAGGGCCGTAGTTCATCTGACAGACTTTGGAAAAAAGAATTTTTTATTATTTCTGGAAATTGGGTTGGGGACCCAGCTGATGTGGGTAATCCCCCCTTCCCATCTTTTACCAGCCCTCTAGGTCGTCTTTGTCCTGAGGGTATGTTTCCTTTCCATTTTATTTTGTTTCTCTTTACATGTTTTCTATCTTTCAATCGTCTAATTCTTTCTTTTGGTGATATAGCTGTTGTTCGTCCATGTTTGGACAAATTTTACCTAGATCGGATTGACGAAGTTTGTACCTTCCCTGAGAGAACTTTTCACGATCTTGTTACTCTCAGTTGTCTAGCATCTTGGGGGCTTGGCCTAGTACCTACTGCTAAAAATCTTAGTCACAAAGAAACTACCCGTCGAAGTAAGTATCGTTCGCTCTATTTCATTTCTTTTCTTTTTCTTTTCTTTGTTCTTAAAATTTGATTTTCCTCTTCGCAGGGATAACTACAATGAGGGAAAACAAAGAAAAAACCATAACTAGTGGGGACGAAGATGCTACTGCACCCCCAACTGCACCACCAGTTGTCCAAACGACTTTCGTCCAGACCGAGAAGAGAAAGTCAAAGTCAATATCTAGTGCTGTGGATCTGGACGACCTTCCAAGTCATGGAGGTCCTAAGAAGCAAAAGCCTGGTAAGGCTTCCCTTCCTAATGTTTCCAAGGTCACACCCCCGACGGTAAACTTGGACGACCCTTCAGTTGATGTGGAGCTTGTTCAAACCATTCATCCCGTCTAGACTGATCCTCCTCCCCCTCCAGTTAAAACTTCTCGCAAGCCTAATTCGTCAGAGCCATCTAATCGTCCTTCTAACCTGGTGCTGGACGAGAGCTACGCATGGAGGACGTTCAAAGGAATCGTCACTAAGCATGAAGTCAATGAATGTTACAACATGTTAGTGAAAGAATTTGAACGCTCTGGCATCCATGACCTCTTTAAGGTCAGTGTTTCACTCGTCCATGCGTGTCTTCATTCTTTTTTTTTTTTTTTTTTTGAATTGGATGTCTAACTTCCCTTCGTCCAAACACAGGCTATGTCAAAATTTTATACAGCAACCTGTCAGGCTAAGGAGCTCGCTACAGAGGCTAAGACTGCTAAGGACAAAGCTAAGGAGCTGAACAATGAAATTCTTCTAAAAAAGGGGGAGGTGCTTAGGTTGACTGAAGATTTTAATCGTCTGCAAGGGAGTGAGACGAAGCTGCAAAACGAGGTGGAAGAGCTTAAAGCTGATAATATAGAGAAAGATACTCGTATCGTCTATCTCGAGGGACAAGTTTCTGAGTTTGTCTCGTCCTTAGAGAAAGCACGTGGAGAAGCCATAGTAGCCTTCAAGAAGGCTCTAGACAGTCACTATGCAGCTGGCTATGAGGACTTCCGTGCTGATGCTAAGGAAACATATCTTGACTTGGACTTCGATTCTTTCAAGCTTCCACTTGCTAATGAAAGCTCCTTGCTGCAAACGAGTTCTGAGGACGTCAACATAATGGACGATACTAACAATGAAGTGACTCAAGACGACCCCAAGACAAGCTTACCCAAGTGATATCTTTTCCTTTATTTTACTTTTATTTGGAAGTGCCCGTTGTTTTGGGCTTTGTTTTTCCCTTTTTTTTTTTCAAGTACAATTATCTCGTCTAAGGTTATGGACGAGCCTTATATACAATCAATTATATTTACATAACTTTTTAAGGGTTTTTTTGGATGTGGGTCGTCCACCCTTCTTTAAATTCTATGAATGAATGAATGTTTTCCATTTTCACCTTTCATTATGTTTGAATACATTTACAGCTTTATGTATGAACTTTATTTACATTGTCCATACTATTTCTATGGCTATGTGGTTTGTCCACTTAGGAAATCATTTTATCTCGTCTTGAGTATATGGGGGAATTTCTTATTACATCACCGAAATAGAGCAAAATGAATCCTTTAGCCATGAAGTGCAGTTCGTCTATGAATGACGTTCCTCTTGGCTAGCTTTATTCGTTATTTAAATTTAAGGACGATCATATTTCCGTCCTTGGTAAAATTGTTCCCAACAATTGCTCGTCCATGTATTGGATTGTTATGCTGGTTAGGTTAGTCTATGAGCTCGTGCTTTTACACGATCTTTATTCATCCATGGTTTGGACGATCATTCCTTAGGTTTCATCTCGTCTTAAGCTTTAGATAGATGTACCTTAGGTTTATTCTTTGTTTCCTTTAAGGAAGGCTTATGGCCGATACATCCTTGCGTCCAAGGATTTTATTCGTCCTTGCTCGTTTCACCTCTCGTGGATCATTCTGAATGAATTTACAAAAATAAAGGATTCCCATACAATTATGTATATACTTGAAAATACATCATATATATATATTAGGAAATCCAAACTTATGCAAACATTCGTCCACAGACATGGCACATGCTTGAGAGCTAGTGCCTTTGGGAAATTAAAAATACTTACACACAAATTTGTCCATGAATAGTACAAAAGTGAAACACTAATGTACTTTCTAGGGGATTATTGAAATACTCAAAACACACAGTAGTAGTAAACAAACAAACACGAGAATACTAAATTTCGCTCATCTAGGTATCCCGTCCGTGGCCACTTTCGTCCAGAGTCAGCATTTATTGATAGTATTTCCTTAGGTGCTCAACATTCCAAGGGTGTTCCAGCCTTCGTCCATCCAAAACTTCCAAATAGTAGGATCCTTGCCTCTTGCAGTTGATAACCCTATAAGGTCCTTCCCAATTTGGCCCCAGTTTCCCGTAGGCCGGGTTTCTTGTTGCCAAGGTAACCCTCTTCAGGATGAGATCCCCAATATTGAAGCGCCTGGGCTTGACCATGGCATCATATTGTCTTGCCATAAGATTTTTGTACCTTGTTGTTCTCTGTTCTGCATCCATCCTCACCTCGTCCATAAGGTCAAGGTTAAGACGGAGCTGTTCTTTGTTTTCTTCAGCTTGATACTTCTTCACCCTGTGGCTAGCCATATGTACTTCTATCAGTATAACTGCCTCACTTTCATAGGCTAGTTTAAAAGGAGTTTCCCCTGTGGGAGTTCTCACTGTCGTTCTGTATGCCCATAAAACACCCGGTAACTCATCTGGCCATACTCCCTTTGCCCCTTCAAGCTGAGTCTTGATGATCTTCAACAAGGATTGGTTTGCTACTTCTGCCTGGCCATTGGCCTGTGGGTGGGAGGGTGAGGAGTAATGGTTCTTAATTCCAAGTTGTTCACAAAATTCCCTAAAGGGCGTGTTGTCGAACTATTGTCCATTGTCAGACACTAGTACCCTAGGTACCCCGAATCTGCATACAATGTTCTTCTAGACGAAGTTCTTGATATTCTATTGTGTAATTTTCGCTAGGGGTTCGACTTCCACCCATTTAGTGAAATAATCTATTCCTACCACGAAAAACTTCATTTGCCTAGTTCCAGTTAGAAAAGGCCCCAAAATATCCAATCCCCATTGTGCGAAAGGCCAAGGGGCCATCATTGGCGTAAGATACTCTTCTGGCTGTCTAGGAGTGTTACTGAAGCGCTGACATTGCTCACATACCTTAACATATGCCTTAGCATCAGCTTGGATGGTTGGCCAATAGTATCCGCTACGGATGACTTTATGGACGAGTGATCTGGCTCCTGAATGGTTACCACATGCTCCTTCATGAACCTCCCTCAACATGTAATTCGCCTCATCCGGAGCTAAACACCTTAGGAAAGGCTGGGAAAAACCTCTTTTGTATAACACTTCGTCCATAAGGATGTACCTGACTGATTTAACCCTGAGCTTCCTGGCTTCGTCCTTCTCCTCTGGATGCCTTCCGTCCTTCAAGTATGACACTATTGGGGTCATCCAATTTTCATCACCCTCTATCTGCAACATTTCTGGGATGTCTATACTTGGCATGTATTGTACTTCATCCAACTCGCCCATTGCTTCATTCGCGGAGGCTTCCTTTGCCAGAGTATCTGCTTCCACATTCTCTTCCCTTAGGATTTGAATGAAATCAGCTTCTTTAAATTTCTTCACAAGGCATACTACCTTCTTTAAATATTTCTTCATTCTATCTTCCTTGGCTTCACATGTCCCATTTACTTGGCCTATGACCAACTAAGAGTCTCCCAAGACAAGTATTGAGTCTGCTTCTACCGATTTAGCCAACTCTAACCCTTTAAGAAGGACTTCATATTCCACTTCATTATTAGTGGTTTGGTATTGCAAACGAACCTTGTGCTTTAATTTGTCTCCTTCTGGTGACTGCAAAACAACTCCTATACCTCCAGCATGCAGTGTAGACGATCCGTCTACATGGACGACCCATTTTTTATCTTCCTCTCTTCCGCCTAAGTCCTCATAACTTGGAGTGAACTCTGCAATGAAATCTGCCAGGGCTTGGGCCTTTATTGCATTTCTCGGTTGGTACTGAATGTCAAATTCACTAAGTTCGACTACCTATTGAATCAGTCGTCCTGCAGCTTCCAGCTTGTTCATTGCCTTCTTGAGTGGATGGTCTGTCATGACATTGATGACATGAACTTGGAAGTAATGTCTTAACTTTCTAGAAGCTGTTATTAGTGCAAAAGCCAACTTCTCTATCAGTGGGTACCTTCCTTCTGCTCCTCTAAGTGCTCGGCTAGTGTAATACACGGGTTTTTGCACCTTTCCTTCCTCCCTGATTAGCGCTGAACTCACGGCATGTGGAGACACCGCTAAGTACAGATACAGTTCCTCTCCTTGCACGGACGGACTTAATAATGGAGCTATAGTGAGATAATTCTTCAGATCTTGGAAGGCCTTTTGACATTTGTCCGTCCATTCGAACGCCTTCCTGAGGATTTTAAAGAAGGGTAAACATTTGTTTGTGGCTTTCGAAACAAACCTGTTCAAAGTAGCAACTCGCCCAGTAAGGGATTGGACTTCCTTGATATTCTTCGGTGGTTCCATGTTCAATATGGCTTGGATCTTGTCTGGATTCGCTTCAATTCCTCTTTGCGAAACCATGAACCCCAGAAACTTTCCCGACGATACTCCAAATGCACATTTACTTGGGTTCAGTTTCATCTTATATCGCCTAAGTGTTTCAAAGGTTTCCTGGAGATCGTCCAAATGGCTTCCCTCGACTAGGCTCTTCACAAGCATGTCGTCGACATAGACCTCTACATTCCGTCCTATCTGTGGATGGAACATGTGATTAACCAACCTTTAATAAGTTGCCTTTGCGTTTTTTAGACCAAAGGGCATCACCTTATAGCAAAACAAACCTTGACTGGTAATAAAGGAGGTCTTTTCCTGGTCAACCTCGTCCATCTTTATCTCATTATATCCAAAGAAGGAGTCCATGAAGCTCAACAACTGATGGCCAGCTGTAGAATCCACCAATTGATCAATGCGTGACAAAGGATAGCTATCCTTAGGACAAGCCTTGTTCAAATTAGTGAAGTCTACGCACATTCTCAACTTGCCATTTTCTTTCTTCACCATCACCACATTGGCTAACCAATCTGGGTAATAGACTTCCTTAATAAACTGTGCTGTGGTTAGTTTTTGAACCTCTTCCTTAATTGCCTTATCTCGCTCAGGAGCAAACACCCTCTTCTTTTGACGAACAGGCTTAGAAAAGGGGTACACATTCAATCGATGAGTGATTACACTTGGATCGATTCCTGGCATGTCGTCATGACTCCATGCAAAAACATCGATACTCTTTCTCAGGAACTGGATGAGGTCTTTTCTTGCCTTCTCCTTCATACTTGTTCCAATTCTGGTGAATTTCTCGGGATCATCTTCTTGCAGAAGAACATATTCCAGCACTTCAGTGGGCTCTGCAACAACCCTTCTTTCCTCAATATTCATTGTCTGCACCTGCTCGTCTAAAGCCATCATGGCTAAATAACATTCTCTAGCTGCCAACTGATCTCCTTGTGCTTGTCCTATCCCGAACTCCGTAGGGAATTTGATTGATAGATGGTAGGCAGATGTTATCGCCTTCCAACTGTTCAAAGTTGGTCTTCCAATAATAGCATTGTATGAGGATGAACAATCCACCACGAGGAAATTGACTTCCTTAGTTATCTGCTGCGGGTATGATCCCACCACTACAGGTAACGTAATGGTGCCTACGGGTTGTACCTTCATTCCTCCGAACCCTATCAATGGTGAGCACACTGGACGAAGTTGATCCCGCCCAAGCCTCATCTGTTGGAAGGCAGGGTAGTACAATATATCTACTGAACTTCCATTATCTACTAACACTTTCTTGGTTGTATAATCTGCAATGAGAAGAGAAATGACAATTGCATCGCCATGTGGGTGATGGATCCTTTCAGCCTCTTCGTCGGTGAATGAAATAGTAGGCTCGTCAATGTCTCTCGTCCTTGGGGATCATCCAGAGAGTTGGACGTTTTGCACCACTTTGAGATACGTCTTCTTCGACTTGGTAGACTGCCCCGTCGAAGTTCCTCCTATGATAATCCTTATCTCTCCTAGTGGGGGCCGGGATGATTCTTCCATTTTTCCCTTCAACTTCTCATCTTTATGATCCCTTCCAACGAAGTGCCTCAGCTTTCCTTGTCTAATGAGATTCTCGATTTGCTGCTTCAGGTCATAACATTCGTCCATGTCATGCCCATGGTCCCTATGGAAGCGACAATATTTATTCTTATTGCGCTTATTGGGATCTCCTTTCATCTTCTCCGGCCTCTTTAAAGAAGGGTCATCCTTGATTTGCATGAGCACCTGATCGAGTGGAGTGTTTAAGGGGGTGTAGTTCTGACTTCTTCCTAAGGAGGGCCCCGTCTTCCTATTATCTCGTTCCTTCTTATCTTCCGTTCGTCCCTTCTTTGAACGAGGGCCTTGTTCTGAGTGGCGTGCAGGGTGTGCTTCTACTCTTTCAGATCTCTTCCTCTTCTTAGCAATAATCACGTCTTCTGCATTCATAAAATTTTAGGCCGAGTGGACGAGTTCGGCCATGGACTGAGGCTCTTTTTCATAGAGTTTATGTATAAATAAGTCCGAATTCACCCCACTATGGAAGGCCGCCAATAGAAGCTTGTCATCTACCTCGTCCACACTTAGGGCTTCTCTGTTGAAGCGGGTGATAAATGACTGCAGGCTCTCATTCTCCCCTTGCTCTATGGTCAACAAGCTGGACGAGGAACGCTTGTGTCTTTGTCCCCCAATGAAATTATTAACAAACAACTTGCTTAACTCTTCGAAAGAACTTACAGAATTCGGAGGTATTTTGCTAAACCAGACTCGTGCCGGACCTTTAAGGGTGATAGGGAAGGCTCTACACATGATTTCATCAGGGACTTAAAGGTGCATTGTTGTCTTGAAAGTAGCAATGTGATCAAATGGGTCACGCGTTCCATCATACGAATCCAGAGAAGGCAACTTGAACTTTGATGGTAGAGGGTGACCGTTGATGGAAGCCGTAAAGGGGGAATCAGTTCTGTGGACCAAATCTTCTATAGGATTCGCCCTTCTCATATTCTCTTTCATTTCCTCCATAACTTTCTTCATTTGGTCCATCCCTTCTTTCAAGTGTGGTACCGTTCGTGAAGTGGTGCCTCTTAACTAACTTCCAATTTCAGTATTTTCTCTATCATCATGACTTTGTGTTTGTCCTCCTCCTTCTCAGTTTAATCTCCATTCTTAACTCTTGGTTTTGGCAAGTTAACTCCGCCATTGCAGCCGCCATAGATTGCACATGTTGGACAGACGATGTCTGCATGACCGGTGCAGATTGGCGATCACGTTGGGGATTGCTTGAAGCATCTCTGCTTCCCTGATGGCCTGGGCTAGTAGCCCTCGATCTGGTCCTGACCATCCAACCTTTTGTCACGGAAAAGAAAACTGCAAAACAATCTCCCTTCCCACAGACGGCGCCAACTGATATCGCGCAAAATCAGTAGGTTGAACGCTCCGGCTTCGATGGGCTACTGGTGACTGTGGAAGGCCTACAAAAGTAAACACGCAATCAAAAGGGGACCGGAGAAGACCGGCTAAACACCCTCCGATGGCAAAGTTAGTCTCTCACAGGAATGGAGTTCCAACTTTTTGGGAGTAAAGTATCAGAATGTTCTTACCTTCATTTGGTTCAGACCGGTCCTTTATATAGAGACCCTAGGGACGGTTATTTGCCCAATAACTTCCCCAAGATTTGTGGAAGCCAATAAGTCCGGAGATAACTTCCTCAACGGCTACTGAAGTTGTAACCACTAACGGAAGTTAACTCATTCGAGGAATTCATGGTGATAACTACGGGTTTAGTAACCGTTCTAAAGAGTCGAAAGTTTCCTAAGTGTTGCGTGTTCATCCGTCCATTGTATGACGATTTGGTCATCCCTGGACGTCTGATCATTGTCCATGGACGACCTCTATGGACGACCTAGTTATCGTCTATGGGAGACTTCATTGTTCAAGAGCGATATTATCGTCCATGAACATCTTTTCTTCTTCTTGGGTGATTCTTGATCTTGTTTGCTCTATTGGCCCTGGACGATCCTTATGGACGAACTGGAGATTAACGAATTTTTTCGCTATCCCATCAGAAGCAAAGTCACTTATCTCCTATGGTTTGCAGCCCAGCTGTGTAGCATTAGCGAGCTGATAGGATTCCAGCCGAATGCCAAATGTAGAGAGGCGGTTTGCCATGATAACTTCAAGATTGAAGGGGAAAAATGGGTGCAACTGGAGGGAGAGAGAGTATGCCCAGCTGTGTGTAGAGGCTGGTTAAGCTTGCTCCTCTTATCATGCACTTAAATGAGTTTCCCCTTTGACAATGCTCTTTTAGTTGTTGTGATAGTTGTTGTGAAGTTTTGAATAGTGCCGCCTTCCATGAGAAAGGGCTTTTGTATGGAGTATTTGTGCCTTCTACGAGAACGGCTTTTAGTATGAGTATTTGATATCTCTTGAGAAGTGTGGAGATGGTAAAAGATATAAATGTGTTGTGGGATGTAGTATTTGTAATATGTGTGATATCAGGAAGTATGAGAGATATGGAGGTTAAAGATAGTAAAAATATGAGATTAAAACAGCTGGAGAAGTTGTAGAGATTGCTTTCCAAGAGGAAAGATTTTGTAAGAGAAAAGTATGGAGATGTGTTTAGGCATTTGGAGATAAGAGCAGTAAGATAGGTATAGAAGAGTATTGAGATGTGTTTATGGGCAGCAAAACAGTAGAATTTCAGAGTGAGAGAGTATGAGAGTGGAGCTTATAAGAGTTGTGGTGTGTTATATGTAGAGGTGTAGTAAATGTGTATGAGATTGTGTAAGAGAAGTGAAGAAAGAGATGTTTAGAGATATGGGCAGCAAAATATATGTATTTTCAGAATATAGAGAGTGAGATAATGAGTATAAGAGAGTAATGGTGTTGTAGTGTGTTTAACAATGTTGCTGGGATTTATTGCTGGGATTGTATATGAAGGCATTTATGAGCTAAGGGCTGAAGAGTTTAGTTCCTGATTTGGAAACTAAAAACTCAGAAGTTCAGCACTTCATTCAGAGCTTAGAAAGATCATAAGAGGGAGAGAGAAGTTTTTTTTTGAGAGAGTTCTCCATTGGTCTCCCCTTTGAGGTGTTGATGAAGGGTTCCATTTAGTTGAGTTTAAAGGGGTATTTTAGCAAATAATTTCAGTCAAAATCTATCCCAAATAGCAATAAATCTTCAGAGAATCCATCTTAAGATTTGGCCAAAAATGGTATGTTTAGCTTTAAGGTATTCTTGCTGTTTCGGGTAAGAGCTGATGGGGAAAAAGTAGCAGAAAAGGAAAGTATTTTAGCAAGAGAAAGGTAGTTACAATAGTTGGTTTTGGTTTTAGCCAAATGTGGAAAAATCAGTAATGCTCAGGCTGCTGGGTCAGCTGTCACAGCTGTTCTGAAAAGGCTGTTCCATCTGTCAGGAAAAGCTATGACAGCTATCATGAAAAAGCTGTCCCAGTTGTCAGGAAAAGTTGTGACAGCTATCATGAGACAGGTGTCACAGCTGTCATAAGAAAGCTGTTTGCTTTGGGTAGAAGCCAATGAGGTCAGATGGGTGATTTCAGACTGCTGGAGAGGTCATTTCATGGATTTGGCTGAAAAATGGTAAGATCTCTTTGAAGGGTATCTTGCTATTTTGGGTATAGCAACTGGTTGCTAGGATTTCAGCATTAAATGGCTGATGATATCACTTCCAGCCAGGTGTTAAGTGCTGAATACACTACTAGAGTTCAGCTGGAAATGTTTCCCTTTTTAGGTGTTTGTGTTTTTGGTGCAAGGTTCCATTACAACACATTTCTAGTAAGTAATAGAAGGATTGGTTGAAGGCTAAGGAAGCTTTAGAGATTTAGTCAAGGTCTCATTGGGTTGTGACATAATCTTGGTGAGCAAGAAGAGCATTTAATGCTCTGCTCTAGCGGCTGGCAGAGAAATATATGGTTTGATTGTGGCAGACAGCTGCTGAGTATTAGAGATATCAAGAATATTTTGTATATAGTTGGAGATAAAAGATAGCCAATCAGATTAGGCCATGAGTTTAAGTTGGATTTTAGCTGAAAGTAGTAATAAGATTTATGTAGAATAATATAATGAAGTTTCTAAATTTATATAGCAATAGCTGGGGATTGAATGAACAGTTATCTTCCCAGCAGTTAGATGGCTGGAGATATTGAGTATTTGTCACATAATGAATATTAAGTTTTAGGAAAAGGGCAATGGGGAATTTTATCATTTTAAGTGCTACGTGATAAGAGATGCTTACCATATGTTACCCGCTACACACGGACTCGTCAGAGTTTAGGAAGTTGGAGAAGACACGCCAAGCAACAAGTTTCTTTTATCAACTTTAAACCGCTGGAGCTTTACTGAACATACCTCTTAGCCCTCTAAACCATGACTCCCAAATTTTTCCCAAAGAGACTTATGAGCTTGGATCATAAGCCGAAGATAAGATGACGTACCTCGGGTTATGTTGTCATTTTGTGTAAATATGGGCTCTTGTTGAAGAAGCCGCTTGCCATGAGTGTAAGAGAGGTAATATGGGCCGTGAGTTTTGATTCATTGCTTAAGCCCGATCCATATGTTGATGTTGATGATGTCATGGGGTTATGATCCCAATTGATGAAGAGGAAATGTGGACCATGAATCCGCTTCTTGAAGTAAGGATCTCGCGGGCCATGTGAGCCCAATCCATGTAGTTGAATGAGATATGAGCTTATTTTGGGCTTTAAATAGATTTACCCAAAAAATCAATAATATGTTGATGTGGCATGGGTTACCAATGAAGTAATGCCATGTGGGCCGAAAAAACGGTCCTTAACACTTACTAAAAATGTGTTGTAATAGAACTGTATGTTTTTAGACCCCTTAAAACACAACCAAATTAACCTAGTTAATTAGCCAAGTGATTACTTAGTCAAATTATCAGAACTAGGTTAACACAAATATATCATATCTGAAAGCTCTAAAATGTGTGAAAACACAAGAGCTATTTAGACCCCCAAATTAAAATTACGGCTCGATAGATTTTACTTTAACTTTTACTAAGTGCGGAAAAGAGTAAATGCAAGCGTATAAACAAACAAGCTACTCTAACCCATATTCATAATAACACAATAGTAAAATGAAAGGTAAAAAAGTAAGGAAGAAAGATGCAAACACAAAGACAACACAGCGATGTGTTATCGAATAGGAAACCGAAGTCCTCGACGTAAAACCTCTCCGCCGCCCTCCAAGCGGTCAATAATCCACTAAAGAATGAAGTTGGGATACATGAACAGCAGAAGACCCTCCAAGCCTAATCTACTCAGTGTACCTAAGCCCTCCAAGCTTTTTGCTCCAACGAGGTCACGCCGAACCTTTCTCTTCTCTAGCTTACCGGATCCTGCTATAACCCATAGCATCAACCAAGCCTAACCGGCTTCTTTTGGCAATTCCCCAAAGCTTCCCAAGCTCCAAAACACTCTTTACACTCTGAATAGGTGTGGGTTGTGTTTGGGTACAAATCTCTTCTCAAGGTATGACAATGGGAGAGGGATGGAGAAGAGGCTACAATGATTTCTCACTAAGGATGAGTAGCTCTCTCTCAAAAAGATGGGTGTGTGTGTTGTAGAAAACCTTTCTAGGGTTTTTCTCTCTGAATAGCCTACTTTACATTTGTGGGTAATGAGGGTACATATAATATGGGTGAAGGGTAAGAAAGTCACACTAGAAAATCCTCCAGGCAGAATGTTTCGCAACTACCTCAAAGGAAGGCCTTACCCTCGAGACACTCGTAAAAACGATAGCCTAGCACGACTCTTTAGCTTCCAGTCATGTGCTCCTCACATGGCTCTTTCGCGGGTTAGCTTCTCGCGAAATCCACTTGATCTTCAATTAAGCTTAAGTCTTCACCAACTTAATACTAAACCCAATATAATAAAATCCCACAAAATACAATGAACAAAATTAAAGCAATTATGGAATAAAGCCAACATAAAATATAGTTGTAAATCACAACTTTACAATATCATTGTATAGTGCGGAAAATAAAGAACACAATAATATGATGACCTAGGAAAACCAAACCGGTAAAAAACCTGGGGAGGATTTAACCTAGCTATCCTCAAGGTAAAACAAATCCATTATAGAGAATTGAAGTTTACACAATAGCGACTTAGACCACTAACATCCTATTGCTACCTCGAGTAGGAAACTTACTACCACGACCACGTGATAGCTCCGAGTCCACAGACTACTTCTCTCTTGGATTCACAGCAAGCACAAGCACTCCCACTTGTATATCTTTAAGCTCTTGAAACAGCAACTGAATTGATCATCAAGCTCTTGACATAAATCTCGTTCTTGATAACCCTAAGTGTATGTGAAGGCAACCACCTCTAGATCTCATAAAAGATTCACACACACAGCATAAAGAGCAACCACAAAACGCGGCTAGGGTTTTCCCTTTTATACTTAAGGCAAAACATAAAACCCTACACGTCAAACGGGCTTGGGCTAAGTTGAAAAATTCTGCAAAAAAAAAATCTGCACGAGCTTCGATCGATCGAGTCTAATTCTTAATCGATCGAGCCAGGAAGATTTACACAGTAAATCCTACAGTCACTCGATTCCAACTTTACATAAAAACATATACTTTGAGCAAGTCTAAACAAGACTAAAACGTTTTGATCATGGTTTGCCAACATTACAAAATGAAGTTCTAATACATTAGTTCCTAATTCCTTAGAACCTAACAAACTCCCCCTTTGGCAATTCGTGACAAAACACGAACTTAAACAAAATGTACCCCCCCTTTTTGTGACGAATTTCCAAAGGGCAATCACTCATCATCAAAAGGAGGTGGTGGAGGTGATCGTCTAAGTCTCTCCAAAAATAGACTTGCAAAGCACGAAGGTCATCAAGCATGTCCACCAAAAGCTGACCATGAGCTGCCTGAACAGTCATGACAGTCTCCAACATACGTCGAATGTTTGAATCATCCGAAGTAGAAGGTGGAGGAACAGCAGCAGTAGGATCAACAAACTCCTAAGCAGTAGTATCACCTGTAGAAGAGGGAGGAGGAGGTACGACACCAAACGACTCAACTTTAGGGCATTTAGAGCTTGCTCTCATCTGAGCATCCCTCTGCCTAAGAAAGGTGGCACCTATAAGAGCAACTATACGAACAGGCTCAAATGCGGGAAACTCCTCTAAACCCAAATGCAAAAGAATCCAATGAATAAAAATTGGAAAAAAAAGAGCATGAGCAGTAGAACTACTCCAATAAACCTCAATCAAAGAACGAATGAAAAGATGAGTAAAAGCTTATAGGAGCATCCATGACAAACGCATACAAAAATGCACATCTCTCTAAAGGAATGGTGTGCAGATGAGAGATAGGCCAAATTGAATGGCAAGGAGTGTAAGCATGGTGGTGTGCATCGGGGGTAACCACTGAAATTGCTTAGAATAGACTTTCTCCTTCTTTTTATCTTTTGACATTGCTACACATAAAAATTGTATATCATCAGTGTAGCATTTAATAGTAACTATGCATATCATCAACACAATAAGCACATATACAACCATGCGGAAATGAGGAAAATACACATTCATTAAACATACTAGAGTGCACAATAAAATTGTAAATTTAAATGCAACACTGAAAATACTTGTCATTACACCACCACATGTCTATAGTAAATACATTGTTCTGCCACAACAAAAACTTAAAATTATTAGAGTCATTAATCATATGAAAATAATATACATATTACAACCATATAAAACAACTGAATGTAAAGTACTACTCTCCACTCCTGGTATAATTAGCCCACATGGCATGGCATATCTCATCTTTCTTAGCATTCCACAGTCTACTCTCTTCGGGGGATTCCCGACGTGAACGTGTTTCCTAGTCTCTACCAGTAGACTCTACTTGATTCATTGCATCTTCCATTATGTAGTCAGTAGGATCAACCCCTATGATGTGATTATGAATCACATAACATGCTAACACTACTTTCACTCGGGTTTCAAATGACCAAAATGGTTCTACATCCAAGACTCGAAAACATTTCTTCAAAACTCCAAACCCAGAGCTCAATGGTAGTTCTTAAGGATGAGTGACGGAGGTTGAACAATTCACATTCATTCTTAGGGGGGCGATCACTAAACTCTTCAAGGTGATATCGAACACTTTGATAAGGTGAAAGGATTCCATTTTTATTACTATACCCGGCATCACCAAGGTAATATTTACCTACATATAATGAAAATAAAACCAAATCACTACTGTCTTTAGTAAAAACACATATAATTTGATTAAATTATTAAACCCAAAGGGTGAAGTAATCCTATAATACCTTCAGGAATTGAAAACCCCCCTGGCCTAGTGAATGCATCATTCAACACACGTGAATCATGCACACTACCTTCCCATCCAACCAGAACATAAGTGAACTTCAAGTCGAAACTTATGGCACACAACACATTTTGAGTGGTTCCATCTTTGTAACCATGAAACCTTGTAATTCAGGTGGCACAGATGCGCGAACATGTGCGCCATCTATCGCTCCAACACAGTCCTAGTATTCAATAAATATAGTGGTTTAGAAAAATACATAAAATCTTCACAATTTACAAAAATACACAAAAGTCCCAATATTTACCTTAAAATATGGGTAGAACCTTCTATTGCCCCTTATCTCCGGAGGTGTATCCTTGTTAGGCAGTCTTATTAGAACTCTATATAATTTAAGAACCCCCCTAAGGACGACCCTAAAATATCTATGAATAGTCTCAGTCGATCTATTGAACCAACTACCAATTACCCAAAACCTCACATTGTAACCAATAATGTGCAAGAAACTTATGACTTGCTCCCTAACAGACATGCGAACAGTCGACTGAGTGTGCCCCCCCCCCCCCCCCCCCTCAGTGAGGATGTCACATAACCGATGAAAAGCTACAAGCTTCATCCTAATTTGACTTACGCAATTATGGTCAATTCCATGCAGAATACTATTTATGTAATGCTCTCTTGTGGTTGCATAATTAACAATAGGTGCCCTATACTGTCTTTTACGCCTCAATTTCCTTACTAATGCAACCCCCACAAGGAGGACAAATGCTACTGATGCAAGAATTACTTCTTTCGTCTTTTTCTTCATCTAAAAATAACAAACATCGTGGTCTAAGGGGTACATAAACATGCATGCTATTTTATAGAACAGCACAAAAACAACTTTCCAAAAGAGGAAACTTAGCCAAAAATACTAGCAACAGTTCCAGTAGAAACTGCCTTAACTCCAGCAGAAGCTACAGCAGTTCCAGCAAAAACTGCAACAGCTCCAGCAGAAGCTATAATACCTCCAGCAGCAATTGCAATAGGTCCAGCAGCAACTTAGGTAGTTGACACATGTCTTAAAATGACATCACTTACCCATTAATGGTCAATCCTAGCAACTACCTACTTTACCAAAAGAAGTAAGAATCCTATAAAATAAATCCTATAATTTTAAGTTAAGATCCTTAGCCTCCAGCTGCAGTACCAGAAATAGGAAGGTCCTATAAAGGTTATCTTATTATTTTTAGCCAAACCCATGAATGCAAAATATTTTCTCTAGCAAAAGACCTTACACAGCTGACATCATCCAGCTGTGCTACTATTGTAGACCTGACAGCTACAATAGCTACAGCTGTACTGCAGCAGCAGCAACCTTAAAGTCTCAAACTTTCTTCTTTTGGCTAAAAACCAAAACCCCACTAATGAAACCACTTACTTTGTCAAAGATTTTTCCTTATTTGCTAAATTTTCCTTCAACTAATTCTAATCTAGTTACATACTTGGCTCTATATAAAGAGGACCAAACCACACCATTACACACTATCCATCTCTCTCTCACCCCCTTATTCTGAAACTTCATTCATTTTGCTACCATATACACATTTTCATACTTCTCCATCTCTCTTACAAAATCTCTCTTCTTAGATAACAACACAACACACATATTACAACACACCATTATCCTTCACCCATCTTTCCCACATTCTACTATTCTGAAATATCATCATTTTGCTGCTCATAAACACATCTCCATCTCTTTCTCTATTTCTCGTACAATACCTCTCTTCTTAGAAAGCAACATAACCAATGTCATAACACAAAAAACAACTCCAGCAGCAACTTTTACTCTATTTAACCTTTATATTATCTATCTCATACTTTTATATATTTTACAAATACATTCCTCACAAACTATCCATACATACTTCTCACATATATGTTTCTAATCTATCTTACAAACACCATATCTCACAAAACATATGTATATTTCTTACTATCTCCATACATCTTAAAGATACCAAACACTTTTCCAAAAACATATTACAGAAGCCCTTCTCATGAAAGACATATGAACATCAATACTAAGGCCCTTCTCCTAAAAGGCACAAAGACTTCATATTAAAGTCATTCTCATTGAAGACATACATTTCTAATACTTAAAGCTATTCTTATGAAAGGCATAAACTTATAAAATTAAAAGCCCTTCTTATGGAAGGCAATATCATTCATACTTGACTAAAAAATAAAAGAACATTACATAGGGAAAATCATTTAAGTGCATGATAAAGAGGATAAACTTAACCGACCTATGCACACGGCTGGATATATTCTCTCTCCCTTCAGTTGCACCCATTTTTCCCTTTCAATCATGAAGTCACCATGAAAGGACTCAATATCATACCGCACTGCTGGACTCATTTTCTCATGCTGCTAAAATGTTATAAGTCCACTGATGTTATACGGCTAGAGCTACAAACTGTGAAGATAAGTCATTTTATATTTTATCTCCAAAATTATACTATTGAGTATATTTTAATTCATTATCATTATACTGTTGTACTCATATTATTTTGCCGTTGGAATGTTATCAGCTCATTAATGCTATACGACTGGAACCATAAATCATATAAAGAACAAAGTGATGCTATACAGCTGGAGTCAGAAACACACAAGATGAGTCAATATTTCTCTATCCTCAAGATTACATTATTAAGTACATGTTAATTCATTATTATTATGCCGCTGGATGCAAGTACTTTAATATTATCTCACTATTTAATAAACATGGATTCACTAATGCTTTATTAATAAACACATATTAATAAATTGAATCCATCTCACTACCGGACATGTATTATTCGGACATAAACCACCGTTGGACATGTATTATTCGGACATGAACCACCACGAGACATATATTATTTGGATATAAACCACCAGTGGACATATATTATTTGGACATATACCACCGATGAAAATATATTATTTGGACATAAAACATTGCTAGACATAACTTATTTGGACATAGACCATTGCTGGACATACCTTATTATATTAGACATGAACTATACCACAGTTTGATATGGACTATTGGACTCATCCCATTATTGGACATATGACACCTAATTAATTACTTTCTAATATTGGACATTTCTTAATAAACATAATAATGATGTTCAACTAATCATTTAATCAAAGTTATTCAATTAAATATATTATTTATTTATTTCAACTATTATCATGATTCTAAGACTTTGGGATTTATTTATTTTGTAAGCTTAAAAATGCACCGGAAGCCATTGGTCTATGCGGCCCAATGTCGAGTTCCGGATTACACTCCCCAAAATAAATTCGGGTCTAGCAAAGTCACACTTCCAGTGGAAGAAACGTGTCTACGCGCAAAAACCCACCCCGACACATGTCAACCAACACAAGAACAGCACAAAGACAACATTCAAGAATGTAATCTCTAACACAATCAGAATACACAACCATACTCAGCAGAATATACAAATCACCAAATGTAGTAGTGTGTGCACATGCCTTCACAGGCTGCCATATACATTGTTCAGAATATCCAAATCACAATGATAACTCATATAAGCACCTATTACATGTATGCCTTTAAAATTTTGATCACCAAACTACAATTGTGAACATCTGAATCAATAATCTGACACATACATGAATAAATGAAGAAATAAATACATAAATATCAAAATATATAAATATTTATATAAAAATATAAAACACACACACACATATAAATATATATATATATATATATGTGTGGGTAGATGGGTATGAGGGGATGGGGATCGGGTAAGGTGGGTGTGGGTATGTGGGATGTGGATTGGCCAAGGTGGGTGTGGGCATGGTAGGTGTGGATCGGGCAAGGTGGGTGTGGGTTTGCCGAAATGGGGATTAGGTTATGTGGGTAGATGGGTAGCTTGGATGTGGATCGGAGCTCATGGAGGAGGGTAGCTTGGATAATGGTGGGGGTGGATGATGGCGGTGGCGGATCAGAGACATGCAACGGTGGAGCATGGCGGTGAGGTTGAGTGGGAAGAAAAGATGGAGAAAACTCACCATTGAGTGGAGGAAATGGACGACTTGGGTGGTCTAAGTGAGCTTCGTCGCATCTGTGCGTGAGGTGGTGCCAGAGCAGTGCTATTGCTGAGATGGATGAGTGGTCACAGCTGAGCTTTGGAGAGAGTGTGTGCTGAGAGTGAGGCATATGAGGAGTGAGAGCAATGTAAAATGGTTTGAAGGTAAAATGAGAACTGATTTGGTTTTACAAGTGAAGTGGGTCTTTTTATGGTTAAAGTGTAAACCAAATTTTGTTTGACCATATTTACCGTTGGAGCCAAACAGACAAGGTGTAAAACATGTTCCTAAACTAGTTTTCACCTGAAACAAATGCAACTGTTTGTTATCTTAGCAATCGGCAATTTATCCTACATTTTTCTTTTGGAGAGGTAGAAAAGTGGAAGAATAAAAAATAAGAAAAAAATGAAAAAGTAGAGGAATAGAAAATATTTTAATTTTCTCTCCGTGTATTTAGTTGGAGGGATAGAAAAGTGGAAAGATGTAAAACTTATTTGTTTGGTTGAGTAGAAAAGTGAGAGAATGGAAAATATAATTTGCATGAATTTACTTTTATGCCCCAATTGTACTTTTTTATTTTGAGAAACCAGACTACTAGTCTAGGATATTTATTGAAGGAAAAAACATCCTCGATTACATAGTATATAAGAAATAATTAGACATATTATAAAAGTGACACAATACAATTATTACTTTATTTTAATTATCCTCTCCAAAAAAAACTTTATTTTAATTTATTTCTCTTTGTTTAATTTTATATATAAAAAACGTGATTAATTAAATTGGTTAAAATAAAAATATTATAAAATGAAGAAAAAAATCTCGAATGATTTGTGGAACCTAGGATTTGGACGCTGGTATTGTTTCTCCACCAAAAAAAAGAACAATGTCAGTCTTTGCTAAGATAAGTTTTGGATAAGGATGAAAAGAAAAAAAAAAGTTTTTAAGTTATATATATAAGATGAGCAACGTTAAAATGAAGAGCAAATTTGTCCTTTGCATTTTTTATTTTTATTTTTTTAAGTTTTAACCTATGACGTCCGCTTCTGATGATAGCTCTTTATCATTAGACCAAGACACCAATCGGTTTTTGGCGTAGGCGGAGATTGAACCCTAGATCTCTTCAAATAACACAAAAAGTTATTTTCTCCCATATGTTTTTTTTTTTCATCTTCCCTCAAATCACTCCAATCAAACAGTGAGAGGAAATAATGAAGTTCAATTTCAAAACTCTTGGCCTAAGCATAAGCCGAAACAGTGAGAGGAAATAGTTCCAATTTCAAAACTGTTTACCATTCATATTCAATTCAAGAATACAAATAATGAAGTTCAATTGATAGGATTATTTTACAGAACAGATTTAGGATATAATGGGCAGAGAGGAAGGGAGCTTTGTTATTTTAACTGATCAAGCTTTGCAGCCAATGAAGCTTACCAAATATATCTTGCACCAGAATGTAAGACGTGGCTATCTAAAGTGCATCCTTGCTCAACGATTTTCACCAATATAAGACTGTGCTTCTCCATTAGGTTCAAACTGCATTAGTTTTTACAAACAAGATCAATAATTCCAGACAAAGGATAGAAAATAGAAAAACATACTTATGAGCAAAGTTTGACATATTAATTAGGTGAGGATACAAAGATGAAAATCTAGTTTTTGCAACAGTTGTATGGAAAGCAAGGAGCATTTGTTCTTTCAATGTGAATGCTCCTTCTGTAGAAGGATTTGGCAACAATTTGAATAATAATCACCGGAGTTGTTGTAAAGAGTTACTGTTGTAGTGGGGAGTAGTTGTATGAACTAGCCTGGGCAGTGTGCTGCCACTATTTATATTGTTCTACTTTAGATAATACAAAAAGGCTAACAGGAAACAATCTCAACACATAAGTGCCCAAACCTAAAGTTTTATATGGTTCAGTTTCAGGTACTTTGCAAATAAGCGGCTGACTCTGCACAAGCAAAGTCTCAGCAAACACTATAGGCAATGAATTTCAAAAGAAAGATCGAATAGATGTTCAAGTCAAGAAAAGGCAAACCTTCAAAGAATGCCTAATGATGAGGAGAAAACGGAGACATTAAGGCTTCAAATGATGAAACTAAAACCCAATTTTTGAAGTCATCATCGCTATAAAGCTCAACACCATAGTGCACAACATCATTTTCCATGCTTATAACTTTGTGTAACTAGCTTAATGATCCTCATCTGTGATCTAAGTCATTAATGACAACCATAAAAGAAGATTTAGTCATTGGCAATATTAATATGCCAAAAAAGAAAGACTTACTTCATTGGCTGTTTAGGATCTTTGCTTATATCCCCAAGTTCTTGCCAAACTTTCTATATATGTGGGTATTGTTTCTTTTGGTAGGGAGAAATAAATAAGCCCTGATGAGCTGATCTTTGGTTCACGCATCCAAGCATCTGGTATTGCTGCCTCGCAATTCTGTTTGCCATTGTCAGTTTCTAAGGGCATCTTCTATCAACCTTCCATGAAGTTTGAGTGGATTTTTGCACACGCATTGTTGGAGGCAGATTTGCAAAGGAGTAGGGGATCAGAAGCCCAACGTTTTCCCTGCAGGGATTATTCAAGTTAACAAGTATCAATTAGAAGTAAGAAGTTTAAAGATGGCATAATATCGCAATAGACAACAATGAAAATTTCTCAAAAAGAAATATACAGGTACCCAGGTACAATTTGGAAAAAAAAGAAAGGAGACAAGGAAACATAAACTGCTCCTAAATTATGGAGGCATCTCCCATCCATGCATTGATATCACAAAGTCAATGAAAAAGAGAAATAAAATAAAAATATAGCTTAAATAATTGCCCTTGTTTTTAATCATGAATGTTGAATCTTCATAGTTTTATCAGTAGTAAAATATATATAGCTTTCTTTTCCTTGTAAGCTTATTTAACTGTAATATTAAGCATAGCTTCACATCAACCCAACATTTTTTCAAGTCACATCTTTATTCTATTAAAATAGCTATGCAAAGAAATGAAGCTTACCACTGAAGTGGCCCATTAACTCGACGACTGATACCATTCTCAATGCCTTTTGAGTTAATATGGGCTGCATGAATATCTTGTTGAGCCTTCTTTACAACATAAAACCAAAGGACATGTCAATAACCTGAGCTAAGAAGATGATAATACACAATATTAGACAGTCATAATATCAAGTCAAAGTTTTGCATCAGATAAGTATATATGACCATCAAATTTCAAAAGTCGAGTATGGCATGAACAGTACTGGCATGTCCTCATCATTCGATGTTCCTGAAATTGCAACTTAAAGACCATGGCTCCTCATTTACTGCATTAAACATCGGCTTTGTAAAAAACTACATAATATGATTGTAAAAATTTCCCCATTAAAAAAACTTTGGATTATTTTTTTTTTTTTTTTTTTTTTTTTTTTTTTTTGCACTAAGGATGTGTCAAAGGTAACTCTATTACCTAAAAAATCACAGAGACCCCTTTCCGAGTTCCATCTCATCCTGTTATGTAAACCTGAGAAAAAAAAAATCAAACAATAATAACTTTTAATGCCACATTTGGGAGTTGGTTGAAAAGGCAGATCTAGATCTGTGAATGAAAATGTCAAACAAGTTGATCTGATTATACTTTGAAACATTTTTCCGATAATGTTCATATATTTGCATTGACAGTATAATGTTTCATTGTCAAGATTAGAAGAGAAAGTGACGTTCATTCTTTCATATTCAAGAACAAAAATAATAACGTCCAATTGGTGGGATTATTTTACAGAAGTCATTTGAGAAAATAGTTTTGTTTATTCATACATGAGAAAACTCTGTTTCATGAAAAACCAATCTGAGGAATTTGATCATCTCCAATCAAATGGTATCACAAATATAAGAGAAGTAAAAAAGAAGACTTGCACTCAATCCACCAGTATGTAATAATTTTCACTATTGAACTGATTACTGATACGGTTAAGAATTCATTCTGTTTTAATGGGATTTAAGACCCAACTATACTCGCATCATTTCCAGCTGCCATGGTTACTATTTGTCAAATTGAAAAGGGGCACATTAAGCAACAGTTGAAATTACTTTAACATCTCTGGCATCACGTCTTAAAGCAAACTGAAGGAAATTATAGGCAAAGCCTTAAGGTTAGAATTAGTTGCCACAAAAATAATCCTCTCCAAGTTCTTTCATTACTAAATTTCAAAACTGAGATGTTCACAGTTGCCAGGCATGGCAAACAACATATTTAACACTAAAGGACAATACAATATAGCAAACATACCTTCATCTTCTGAGATATACACGTACTCACATGCTGGAGTAGCATCCTGCTGGTCTTTTGTATGCATGCTTTCAGAAAGAAGTACCTTCAACTATTAATATAACCATGTGCCCATTTTCTTTCAGTCTTTTCCCAATGATTTCAAATTAAAAACATGACTCTGCAATCAAGCAACAGTCCACATCACAGCAAACAAGGGTAGCATACATTCGCAATGAATCTTACATGAAATATTCTAACATACAAAAATTAGGTGAAGCAAATTCAAGAAACAGGTTTCTCTTTAAAAAAATTGGTTGTTTCGATTAAGAAGATTAATGAAAAGAAGCACTTCAAAAAGAAAGACCCTTAATGAGAAACCTAATTGACCTGGGTGGCATAATTACCAGATGGCTGTGCCCCAGTTAGCAACCTGGATTGACCAATGGTGATCACTTAAGGATGCCTAAGGTTTGTTTAGATAGAAGTAAAGAACAGATGAACCTGGGGTTAAAATCAAGCAAATGAATTAGAGATAAATCAAAACAACTATAACAAATATATAGCTCAAATAAGAAGTAAGCCAAA
The DNA here is from genome assembly GCF_932294415.1 of Quercus robur. Classification (NCBI taxonomy): domain Eukaryota; kingdom Viridiplantae; phylum Streptophyta; class Magnoliopsida; order Fagales; family Fagaceae; genus Quercus; species Quercus robur. The sequence goes on along the minus strand of NC_065538.1, from coordinate 88,106,970 downwards.
GTATAAAAATACAGGATACAAGGGGGATAACGGAAAGGAAACATAAACTGCTCCTAAGTGATGGAGGCATCCCCCATCCATGCATAGATATCACAGTCAATGAAAAAGAGAAATGGAATAAAAATATAGGGTAATCTTGAATAGTTGCCCTTGTTTTTCAGCCATGAATGTTGAATCTTCATAGTTTTATCAGAGTAATAAAAATATATGGATTTCAACCAACAATTTTTCAAGAGTAACCTATATCTTTATTCTATCAAATTAGCCATGCAAAGCAATGAAGCTTACCATTGTAGTGGCCCGTTAACTTAGACCACACTGATACCATTCTCAATGCTTTCTGATTTAACATGAGGTGATGAATAGCTTGTTTAGCCCTCTCAGCAGTGCCGAATCCAAATGACATATCAATAACCTGAACTACGAAGAGGATAATATACAATACGAAACAGCTTCAATATCAAATCAAAGTTTAAATTTTGCATCACAAGACTGGTATATATGAGTATATGACCATCAAATTTTGAAGCTGAGTATGGCTTGAGTAGTACTGGAATGTCATTAATTGCCTTCAATATTCCCACAATTGCAACTTAAAGATCATGCCTCCTGATTTCCAGCATTAAACCTCTAAAATCTACATAATATGATTGCAAAAATTTTCACATATTCCATCACTCAAAAAACTAAAAATCCTTGCATTTCTAGCACTACAGATCAGTGTCAAAGCCACATAACTCTCATTACCTCAAAGATAATAGAAGCCCCTTTGTAAGTTCGATCTCCTCTTAAAACCTGAGAAAAAAATCAAACAATAATAATTTTGAATTCCATATTTAGGAGTTGATTGAAAATGCGGATGCAACAATGTACATTGAGATATAGATCTCTATGAATGGAAATGGCAGACAAGTTGATCTAATTTATGCCTCACTCTTGAATACTGTCAGCAATTTTAGAGGCATCAGAGCCCCTTGGTGACATGCCAAGGCCAGAACCACCATGTTCAAGTCTGAAAAGTGGTTTGAACACCAAGTGACTATAGTTGATGTAATTCACTGCCCTTGGTGTCAACGGAATTGTATTGTGGGTATAAAAACCTATGAATCATCCCTATATGCACAAAGAGACCTCTTTTGTGGATACCATTTGATCATGGATTCTTTTACATCCAATTTTGGTTCTAAGTAAAACACTTTAATGAATAAAGAACAAATCAATCCAAGGGTATCAAATTGGCAGTCTCCTTTTGAATGTTGGAAATTCATAACCATATAAAATTGGTGGAAAATTGCGCAGTACTCTGCAAATTGTGTGGCTATTTAAATTACCAATCTGATTGGGTAGAGGTACGAAAAAACTCTGCCTTGTGAACAACCAATATGAGGAATTTCATCATCTCCAATCGAATGATATCACCAATATAAGAGATAAGTAAAAAAGAATTAACACTCAAATCTGCTAGTATGTAATTATTTTGAATATTGAATTCATTACTGATAAGATTAAAATTCATAGTTTTTGAATGGGATTTAAGATCCAGCTATCCTTACATATTTGTCAGCTGCAACAGAAACAATTAACAAGGTCTGGATTTTCTTGCGATGGTGTGAAGATCATCGTCTTAATGTTGAGCTCTTCCACCATTTATTTAATTAATATGCACCACCAAAAAACACATAAAGTCTGCATCTTGCAAGAAAGCAAATAAACACCAATCAGATCAGGACCAGATAAATATTTCAATTAAATTTCATATAAAGAAAAAAACACAAACCTGGAGAATGCGGAAAGGGTGTTGATAAGGATCTGAGCCGAGAGAGAAGAGATCAAGCAGAAGAGATAGAGCTAAAACCATTCCAAACATCAATAAAAGAGCCTTTATTTCCCTTTCCTATTGCAGCATCATCATTCACAAAATCTCTAATTGTGGAAAAAGAGAGAGAACAATCCATTACCAACAGTAGTGTTACCAGTATGTGAAAATCGAGCTAAGCTTTTAATAAAAATGATTTGATCACATACATAGTACTAATATATTTGAAAATATGTATATATATATATATATATATAAATTAGTAGTAATAAATAAATAAAAATAACAGCCGGAAGAGACCAGGTGTGAAGTAACTATAAGATCATTATACCATAAATGAATCAGAAAAAATCAAATTTAGGAAAATCTTATAATTTTTAAGATTGAATTTAGTTCTGAAAATTAAAGAGATTTATATTACCGATAACAGATTAGAGCAAAACTAATTTTAGTTTATGCTAATTTATGCGTGCATAGAAATTGGAACATCTATTGCAGGTTATCAAATAGCAATGTCTTCTGCAAATTTAAGCAAAATTATCTACAAAAGTTGTTATTATTATTATTATTTAATTTTTGTGTGTGGAAATTTTGGGCTGAAAAGCAAGATATTTAATTGATGTATATTTGCAAAATAAAAGAGTGAATAAACCGAAGGAGAAGGAGTTACCAATTAATGTTGATATTTGGGATGTGAGAATTCTTTTGAATCGATGAGACTTCCGAGTAAACTTTTGACTTCATGACCGTCTCTTTGCACATACCGGTAACCAATTTTGACGTTTGGGATTTGAGAAATCTTGTCCCACTCCTCTCCTATCCCATATTCGTAGAGAGATGGTTCTTCGTTGATCACCAATTCGTAGAGAGATGGGATTTGAGTAGTACAAATAAAGCCTGGCAGTGACTTCAGCTTAGGACAATAGTTAATTCTCAAGGATTGAAGATGTGGCATTATTCTTAGAGTACCATTCTCTACTTCTTCTCTCGCTGCTCCGATCTCTTTCCATTCTTCCCAGTTGTCCAGATACAGAAATTTGAGAAATTTCAGATTTGGAAATACGATGTCATAGTCGTCTTTCTTATTTTTGGTTTTGTTCTTGGGTTCTAATTCGATTCCCAGAAATTCATCTCCCACCTTTCGAACATTTTCTGTGGATGCTATCACTAATGATTCAAGAAGCGGCAGCTTCCCCAGAGGAGGCAAGCACTCTAGCGTCAAGCATTGACTAAGAGTAAGCTTTTTCAATGTAGTCAAGGACATCATCCAAATAGGATACAGTCGGGTGCCCATGTAGAACTCAATTTTTAGAGATTCCAAGCGTGGAGGTGACTCTAGACCATTCAAAACCAATACATCATCGTCCATTCTTCTTCTTAACTTTGTCTTTTCATCTATTGTGTCAAATTTTAGACGCAAAAAACGAAGGTGGCTCAAATTTTTTAACTCTCCCAATTTACATATTTCATCACCCTCACCGCCTATAGCAACAGGGAAGTAAGTTAACATTCTAAGACAAGTTAATCTCCCAATTCCTTTTGGAAATGATTTGATTTTACCATCATCATGAAGTAGAAGGTGTCTTAAATTAATTAATTTACCCATCCCTTGAGGTAATTTCTCAAGTTTAAGACACTTACGAACATCCAAACTGTGTAAATTACATAAATTACAAACTGTTTCAGGCAAATCTTTTAAACTAATACAAGATAACTTGAGGTATCTTAAATGTATTAATTTCTCCACCTCATTTGGAAGTTCTAGAGTGGATTGACCTTCCAAATGCAATGTCCGCAAACATGTCAAATGATCAAATAACTCGGGCGGGACAGTCTTAGAAGACCAAAAATTCAAATGGAAGAAGCGAAGATTTTTTGCATTATACACATACTCAGGAAATGTTTCTTTAACTATTAATGACAACTGGCGAGCCCTCTGAAAGTCTTTCTCAACCTTATCACTACTATAATTGATTTCGAAGCACACATCTTTTGCCATTGATTTCGCAAAGTCATGCAAATGCATTTTGCAACTTACAATTTTACCATCATTATCATCTTTCTTAAAGTCTTGAAAAAAAGAGCGCATGACTAAATTTTCAAAGTAGTGCTCTGCTCTGACTTCCATCTCTATATTTTCTTTTGAGTTGATATATCCTTGTGCCATCCAATTGATGATTAACTCAAATTTATCGAATTCATAATCTTCCGGAAAGACAGCACAAAATAAGAAACATTGTTTCTCGGATGAAGACAATTCATAATAACTCAAAAAAAATGGCCCCCAAAGACCATTTTCAATATCTTCTAAGTGCCATAAATCATTGTGCAAAACCTTCTCCCACTCTTTTTTACTCATCTTGCCACGTAGGTAACTCCCTAGAATCTTTGCAGCAAGTGGCAAACCTTTACACTTATTTGCTAGTTGTTTGCCCAACTCTTCTAAATCCCTATATTGCTCCCCATAATCATCAGAAAATGCTATTCTCTTGATAATCAACCAACAGTCATTGATGGATAATACCCCCAAATCAATTATGAGGGAACTCTCCATCATGTTTACAACCCCAGTTTTACGTGTGGTCACTAGAATTCTACTACCTTCGGCACCACATTTGAGTGCATTTCTGAATGGCTCCCATTTTGTGAAGTCTTCAGTCCACACATCATCTAGGACAAGAAAGAACCTCTTTCCCCTAATCAAACTACAAAGTTTAACTAACAAACTTTGTAATTCAGTATCGTTGGGAGGTTGACCCTCAAGACATTCAATGATTTCGTTGGCAACCTTGTACTGATCGAAAGGATCAGAAACACAAACCCATATTCTTTTTTCAAAATGAGCTTTCACCTCACTATGATTGTAGGCTATTTGGGCAAGAGTGGTTTTTCCAAGACCTCCCATGCCCACCAAAGATATGACACGGGGATTTCTTTCCTTTGGGCTACCCATGCCTAAGAGGTTGCTCAACAGCTCCTCCCTATAGTTATCACGACCAATTATATCGGACTCATCCACAAAGGATGTAGTTATCGGTCGCTCAACTACTTCAGGTTGCCTGTTAAAGTCAATCCCATACTTCACTCTGTCATTGAAAATCTCATCTAATTTTTCATTCAGTTTTCTAATCTTGTGACCAAGATCATTGTGACCAAGATTATGACGCAGTGGAAGGTTAAAACAACATGATGGAGATGGGAAGAAGGAGCATACCTTCTTCTTCACAACAGCAGGAGCGTTAACATCAGCTGGTTTTCCTTCTTCTTTCTCTATCTCTGCTTTGATCCTTGCAGTGCTCCAGGTGTCCAAAACGTCGTCCATCTCGTAGTATTTGTCTTGGAGCTTCGCTAACCAAAGCTTCCCAGTATGCTGCTTCACTGCATGTCTTTCCTCGGCATCGTCCATCATTGCCTTGATGAATCCGAGCTTGTCTTGAAGCTTTTCGACTTCATCATCAACGCCACCAAGCAACTTGATCTCTTCTTTAGCCAGCTGAGAAATGGTTGAAGCCAACTGCTTAAAGAGATCAGTAAGTAGTGCATCAGCTGCCATAGTTAATGGAGACTGAAAGTTAAGTTTGGATTGATAACACAGCAAGAAATGAACAGAAAGTAGGAAATTAGCAATAGTGCGGTTGAGTTTGTGCTTCTTCATTTCTCATATTCAGCATTTTATAAGGAAGTGGCTAAGTGGTACGTACATGTTGGAACATTTTAAATTAATTAAAAGACCAAGTTGCAGCATCTTTGACTTTGTCCATGTGATAGTAAATACGCGCGTGCCCCAATACACAACGGTAGTTATGTGGTTCAATATATACTTACTAATTAAAGGGCATTGATCAGGATATGTAAAGGGAAATGACGTTTAAAATCTTAGTCCTCTTCTTTGCTTCATTTCAACAAAAGGAACAGGTCATTTCCGGAATGGACACTACAATTATGTACCACTATAGTCCTTCCAGCTTCATCAGTGAAATTGTTTTCATTTTTTCATTTCTTTCTTTCTTCTTTTATTTTTTTTCAAAATTTTAAATCAATACTTAAATTAGGATCTGTACAGTTCTTAAAAATAAAAAAACAATTAAGAAAGTAAAGGATAAAAAATATATGCTTAGGGATAAAGGTAAAGGATAAAAAAATATGATATGTGTTATGTGTTTTTGGTATGTGTTTTTTTTTTTTTTTTTTTTAAGCTGAAAGGTACAGGAAAAGTATCATTATTATTGAGAGAAAGTTCATTCATGGGGTATAATCAGGAGGGACATACAATTTTTGATATATTTATAAAAGTGTTATTAAGTACTGTTATTTGAAAAGTGAGAACCGGTGGGAGGAGTTCTATAAATTCAGTGTTCAAATATCCTAAAATAATAAACATAACTCAACTTGTCCTAAAAGAAATTCTCTACCAAATGAGTTTTTTTTTTTTTTTTTTAATTATGTCTGTAAAGACTGATACAAAGTGGAAATAATCAATCAAGAATTAGAAAAGAAAAAAAAAACAAATGTAAAGGATAAATTAGTAAGTTGTTAACCTTGATTATTGGCATAAACCCAAGGATGTCTAGGGTCTTATATTTAATTACTTTTATTCATGGATGAATTATGTGGATCATTAAGATTAAGGAATAAGTGAATAACTAAAATATTCTATTCGCTAGTACTCTTTAATAATTCTCGAAATCATATACTATTTTTTAACTGTTCCAAGGAATAGTAGGTTATGTTTAGAGCTATAAAACATTGGTGCTAAGGGCTTTCTAGTTGAATGGGTACCTTTCCATGCACAAAGCAGTTGCAGTTCTAAGATTATTTTTTAGGGGGGTTAATAAGAAATTTAAATTATACAAAATTTAAAATAAAAGAGAAGTTGAATATATCAATACCACCAAAAAAAAAAAAAAAAAAAAAAAAAAAAAAAAAAAAAAAAAAAACAACAACAACAACAACAACAACAACAACCATAATATATAAACTTTTTTAATTGCTTTATTCGATATTTCATGTTTTGAAATCATTGCATGATATCTTCATTATCAGTCTTACAAGTTACATCTCTTTCAATGTACACAGTTTAACAATAATTATCCATTGATCTCCTATTTGATTGATTTATTTCAAATTTTTTAAGATCTAAATGGGATTTTTTAAGTTTTAAGATTAGCAAATTTCTACTTTTGTTGTTGATCTTATTAATTTGTTTTCTAAGATTTTATATCAAATTGGTTTGTTATTGAGTTTTTTTTTTTTTTTTTTTGTGTTTAAAAATGTTAGAATATTGTTAAGAGGATTATATTCAAACTTATTTTAGCTGGGCTTAAAAAATATTTAAGGTCATGATGTTCAACTTTTTATATATTTTAAGGGGGTCAAAACAAAAAAAAAACAAAAAAAAAAATCATATATATAGTTTTTTTTGGGGGGGGAGGGGGGGGGAAGTTCGAGGGTTCATTTGAACCCCTTGAGCTCTAAGTGGATTCGCTCATGTTATAAAGTACTTGGAAGTCTAAGAAGGAAAAACTAATTATAATTTTGAACTAATTTGTTTTTAATAACAGATACAATAGTATTTCAAACCTATAGCATTCATATTTTTAAAGACACAATAGTATTAGAAACTTTTTATATATATAAAAAGAGAAACAAGAAACTGTTTTTGTTTACAAGTTTTTATATTTATCATCAAAATAGTATAAAAAGATTAAAATAGTCCATTAACAAACGAATGACTTGAGGACACTTGTTATCCAGATTTTTAGTTTTTTTTTTTTTTAATATATATGAAGATTGAACTATAAATTTCTTATTCGACAATAAGATATTTTATCAATAAAACTAAATGGAAACCACTTTTAAGACTAATCTTTATGGTTATCATATACTATTCTATTGACCATTCCAAGGCAAAGTCACGTGATAACATGTCACAGCATTTTATATATATAGTCACTGGTCTTTTGTAAGGAATGTTTTTACATAGAACATTGAGGATTATTAACTCGTTCTGTTGGTTCCATTAATAATTAAAAAAAAAAAAAAAAAAAAAAAAAAAAAAAAAAAAAAACTTATTCTATTGGCTACTCTTTTATAATTCATGATATCATGTACTATTTTTTATTTTCTATTTTATGGCAAAGTCACCATTGTAACATGTCACAGCATTTTGTATAATCAATTTAGTTCTTAAAGTTAACTTTTTTTTTAGAAGGAGTTCTTAAAGTTAACTTAGTTCTTAAAATAATTGAGAAAAATAACTAGTTGACCTAACAATTTTAAGGGAATAAATTAGCTTTAAGAACTAAATTAATAAGTTTTGAAAAATCTTGAACTTAATTGGTATTAGTCTAAGAGTGTGTTTGGTTCCTGTAAAATATTTTCCGGAAAATACATATTTTCCGGAAATGCTAATTTCCGGAAAAGGAAAATGTATTCAGGCTGTTTGACTGTCTCGGAAATCGTTTTACGGAAAATCAATTCCGGTGTTTGGTTCGTCCAAACATTTTACGGAAAATGCTTTACGAAAAATCAATTCCCATGTTTTGGTTCGTCCAAACATTTTACGGAAAATGCTTTACGAAAAATCAATTCCCATGTTTGGTTCGGTTAAACATTTTATGAAAAATGAAATTCGTTTTTTATGGAAAATCAATTATGGTGTTTGGTTTGTGGATCATTTTACGGAAAATATGAAATGTGTTACAAATTCAAGCACCTGCATTATCTAGACAAACCTGTAACAGTACAAAACTAATTATCCACTTCAACATCAAAAATAATCATTCAAATTCAAGAACCTGGATTGCCTAGACATATCTTTAATAGTACAAAAATAATCATCAACTTCAACATCAAAAATAATCATTTGAATATACCCATAATATTTATATAAAAACAGCCACATCAATCGTTCACCTGAAATCATTACACCTCCATGGTGTACAAAAATGATACCTATTCGTGGTATCAAAACAGTAAAAATACATAATTTGGGCAATTGTATCGTCTCAATAATACAAAAGACTACATATATAATACAATGGTAGGTCAATACTAGCACTACAACAAAAGTTAATTCCTAAATCTACCATCATAGTCAACATGAAATAAACAAATCAAATTTGTGAGAACAAAAACCCATCTAACCACAACTTCCTCAACCTAGCATTCTTGGCTAGAAATCCACGAGCTGTCTTCTCATTTTTACAAAGATGGTCGAAGGCAGTTGCCAGCATATCTTCGCTATATCTATCCGCCATCATAGCCATTACCTCATTGTACAGAGTTGTGTAATCCACAGGGCCTCGATTGATTTCTTTCAGAGCCACAGCTATTTCCTTCAGCTGATCAAACAGATCAGTCAGCACACTATCATCAGTATTAGAAGGTGCACGCCCTCTTTTGCGGGACTTGGAAATTCCCGACCCAGTGGTGGATGACTCAACTGCATTCTTCCCTTTCTCAATCACACCTTCCTCCACATTGTCTGCAACAAACTCCGCACTATCCCCATTGTCTGGCTCATTTTCAATATCCAAATAGGACTTAGAAAAGCCACCCGTGGCTGTGTCCTTCCCCACAACAATCGCTAATTCATCATAAAAGTCAATTTTTTTGTTTAGATATTCTGCATGCTTTTGATGCGCCTGTAAGGGAGAAAGGAACGTAAATAACAATGCAATAATAACTCCACTCATAAATTCAATATAAAAGGCTATGAAATAACAATTAAAGCAAAGACTCCATACTTTTTCCTACATTTTCTCAGTAATCAAACAAGTAATGCAAGAAAACTGTCAAATAAGGATTGAACAAGTCAATACATTGTGTTACTATTATGCACACTTCATTGCTGAGAGAGCCCAATTAAAAAAAAAAAATGACAACAACAAGCACAAATCTTTTGGTCAAAAACTTTGTTTTCTTTCCTTCACTTTTTCCTAGCAACCAAATAGAAAGATCAAAGAAAATAGTGGGTCCTTAATTTCCTATTATTCCCAAGTCATTGCTGAAAAAAGAAAGTATCAATCTTTTCTTTACTTTTCCAACATTTTATTAGCAACCAAACAGAGAACCAAAGAAAATTGTAACTCAGACACATATACACATATAGATAGATGAAAACACATAGGTATATATAGATATAATACATAGCTAAGGTGACATGAAAGTTATATTTGAAAAACCTTATAAAAGCAATGGAATCCTAAAAAGAATGACACTATAAATTTCATATAAAAGGCAAAAACATATATTATCATCTATATTAAGAAAATGTAGTTGGAAGCCATACCATAACTTCTTCTTGGTATGTTTTAGCGTCGCAAGTTATTATTTTCAGATTATCGTCCCAACCAAATCCACTCTTCTTTCTAAGAGTTTGAATAGTGGACCACATGGTCCTTAGAGTTCGCATTCGGTTGTCAACATAGGACGGGTGGCACTCAACCCCGAATTGGGCCGTTATCTCCTTCGCTACAAGAGCAAAGGAGCCAGCCCTAAAAGTATTAGAGGGCTTATTGCCCTTTGCAGCCTCCTCTGTAAGTATCCTAAGCATCATTTCATGCATGGATGGCAGCCACCTAAATTGCTTGCTGCTGCTAAGTTTCTCTTTACCCTTTGACATTACTACATATGAAAATAGTATAGTGAGAGTAGCATTTAGTAATTACACTCGGAACATGAACAGCAAATCAAACACACATACAACCACGCTTATAAATGTGCACAACAGAATGAAACATGCTAACACTGGAAATGACAATGTAATACCATCAAATAACTATGTAATGCTGAAAATACTTTTTCATTACACCACCAAAAGTCTATAGTAAATACATTGTCTTTACAAAAAACAAAAAGAAAAAACACATTACAATCATAGAAATCTAAATAAAGTACTACTCTCCACTCCTGGTATAATCAAACCACATGGCTTGGCATATCTCATATCTCTTAGCATTCCACGATCTACTATCTTCGACGGACTCCCGATGTGATTGTGTTTCTTGTTGGTGGTCACTAGACTCTACTTGGTTCATTGCATCTTCCATAATATGGTCATTTGGTTCAACCCCCATAATGTGATTATGAACCACACAACACGCTAACACTACTTTCACTTAGGTTGGGAAAGACCAAAATGGTTCTGCATCTAACACTCGAAATCGTTTCTTGAACACTCCAAACCCTCGCTTAATGGTAGTTCTCAATGAAGGGTGTCGGAGGTTGAACAATTCTTGCGCATTTGAGGACGATCACTAAACTCTTTCAAGTGATATCGCACACTCCGATAAGGTGACAATATTCCATTTTTATTACCATACCCAGCATCACCAAGATAATATTTACCTACATATATTAAAAAATAAAACCAAATCACTATTATGCTTAGGAAAACACACAATATTTATTAAACTAATAAATCAAAAAGGTGAAGTAATCGTATAATACCATCAGGAATTGAAAATCCCCTTGGCCTAGCAAATGCATCATTTAACACACGTGAATCATGTGCACTGCCTTCCCATCCAGCCAATAGATAAGTGAACTTTAAGTCAAAACTAATGGCAGCTAACACATTTTGTGTGGTTCCATCTTTGCGACCACGAAATCTTCCTTGTATTTCAGGTGGCACAGATGCACGAACATGTGTACCATCTATTGCTCCAACACAATCCTAATTTTCGATAGACATAATGGTTTAAAATTACATAAATCTTCACAATTTACAAAAATACACAAGTCGTAATATTTACCTTAAAATATGGGTAAAACCTTATGCTATTCCTTATCTCTGGGGGTGTATCTTCGCTACGCAGTCTTATTAGAGCTCTATATAATTTCAGGACCCCCCTAAGGACGACCTTGAAGTATCTATGAACAATCTCAGTTGATTTATAGATCCGACTACCCATTACACGAAACCTCACATTATGACCAATAATGTGTAAGAAAATGAACACTTGCTCCATAACAGACATGTGAATAGTCGGACGTACGCGCTCCCCCTAAGTGAGGATGTGACATAAGTGGTGGAAAGCTATAGGCTTCATCCTAAGTTGATTCACACAATGTCTCTCAGTTCCATGCAGAACACTATTTATGTATTCCTCTCTCTCGGCGGCATGGTTAACATAAGGCGCCCTAGGCAATTGTCTATGTCTACGTCGCAATTTCCTTAACAATGCAACCCTCACAAGGAGGACAGATGCAACTGAGGCAAGAATTGCAGCTTTGGTTTTTTTCTTCATCTAACAAAATCACAAACACTGTGGTCTAATAGGTATGTAAACAAGCATGCTATTGATTACACAGTAAATAAAAACAGCCACAAACATAAAACATCCAAACCACATTGATAACGAGTACCAAATCACATTGCATTCTATTTACACTATCACAATACCATCACATTGATAATTGCACATTGATATATCACAATACCATCACATTGCATTCTATTTACAATCAATATTTACACTATCACAATACCATCACATTGATAACTGCACATTGATATATTACAATACCATCACATTACATTCTATTTACAATCACCTATATACCCAAAGCACCTTCAATTAAGGTTTAAACACACACATATTCTACTGCAAGAACATAATAACACCAAGCATAGGTCAAGCTCCAAAATTTCTACACATAACTCAACTAGCCAAATTTTAAAAAAAAAAAAAAAAAATCACAGCAAAAGTTCTACACATAACCCAACTAGCCAAATTCTAAAAAAAATCACAGCAAAAACCAATCATGCATAACCAGTCAAGCTCCAAAATTCTAAAAAAAAATCAAACCAAAAACCAATCCTGAATAACCTACAACCAGAAAAGCTCCAAAATTTCATATGCATATACCATGAATACACAGTTTAATAAAAAATGGATAATTAAAAAAATTAATAAATAAAAAAAAGTAAATAATTATATAAATAAATATATATTTATATATATAAATATATATTTATATATATAATGCAGAGATCGGATCGGGAGATGGGTCGGGAGGATGGGTTGGACCGGTGATAACACAGCAAGAAATGAACAGAAAGTAGGAAATTAGCAATAGTGCGGTTGGGTTCGTGCGGTTGGGTACGTACATGTTGGAACATTTTAAATTACTTAACGACCAAGTTGCAGCATCTTTGATTTTGTCCATGTTATAGTAAATACGCGCGTGCCCCAATACACAACGGTAGTTATGTGGTTCAATATACACTTACTAATTAAAGGGCATTGATCAGGATATGTAAAGGGAAATGACGTTTTAAATCTTACTCCTCTTCTTAGCTTCATTTCAACAAAAGGAACAGGTCTTTTCCGGAATGGACACTACAATTATGTACCACTATAGTCCTTCCAGCTTCATCAGTGAAATTGTTTTCATTTTTTCATTTCTTTCTTTCTTCTTTTATTTTTTTTCCAAAATTTTAAATCAATACTTAAATTAGGATCTGTACAGTTCTTAAAAATAAAAAACAATTAAGAAAGTAAAGGATAAAAAATATATGCTTATTAACCAACCATCTTACCCATCAAGTAGAAATTGATGGGTAAAGGATAAAAAAATATGATGTGTTATGTGTGTTTGGTATGTGTATGTTTTTTTTTTTTTTTAAGCTGAAAAGTACAGGAAAAGTATCATTACTATTGAGAGAAAGTTCATTTATGGGATATAATCAGGTGGGACATACAATTTTTACCATATTTATAAAAGTGTTATTAAGTACTGTTATTTGAAAAATAAGAAGCGGTGGGAGGAGTTCTATAAATTCAGTGTTCAAATACCCTAAAATAATAAACATAACTCAACCCATCCTAAAAGAAATCCTCTACCAAATGAGTTTTTTTTTTTTTTTTTTTTTTTTTTTTTTTTTTTTTTAATTATGTCTGTAAAGACTAATACAAAGTGGAAATAATCAATCAAGAATTAGAAAAGAAAAAAAAAACAAATGTCAAGGATAAATTAGAAAGTTGTTAACCTTGATTATTGGCATAAACCCAAGGATGTCTAGGGTCTTATATTTAATTACTTTTATTCATGGATGAATTATGTGGATCATTAAGATTAAAGAATAAGTGAATAACTAAAATATTCTATTCGCTAGTACTCTTTAATAATTCTCAAAATCATATACTATTTTTTAACTGTTCCAAGGAATAGTAGGTTATGTTTAGAGCTATAAAACATTGGTGCTAAGGGCTTTCTAGTTGAATGGGTACCTTTTCATGCACAAAGCAGTTGCAGTTTTAGGATTATTTTTTAGGGGGGTTAATAAGAAATTTAAATTATACAAAATTTAAAATAAAAGAGAAGTTGAATATATCAATACCACCAAAAAAAAAAAAAAAAAACAACAACAACAACAACCATAATATATAAACTTTTTTAATTGTTTTATACGATGTTTCATGTTTTGAAATCATTGCATGATATTCTTCATTATCAGTTTTACAAGTTACATCTTTTTCAATGTACACAGTTTAACAATAATTATCCATTGATCTCCCATTTGATTGATTTATTTCAAAATTTTTAAGATCTAAACGGGATTTTTTAAGTTTTAAGATTAGCAAATTTCTACTTTTGTTGTTGATCTTATTAATTTGTTTTCTAAGATTTTATATCAAATTGGTTTGTTATTGAGTTTTTTTTTTTTTTTTTTTTTTTTTGTGTTAAAAATGTTAGAATATTGTTAAGAGGATTATATTCACACTTATTTTAGCTGGGCTTAAAAAATATTTAAGGTCATGATGTTCAACTTTTTATATATTTTAAGGGGGGTAAAAAAAAAATCATATATATATATTTTTTTTGAGGGGGCAAGTTTAGGGGTTCATTTGAACCCCTTGAGCTCTATGTGGATTCGCTCATGGTATAAAGTGCTTGGAAGTCTAAGAAGGAAAAACTAATTATAATTTTGAACTAATTTGTTTTTAATAATAGATATAATAGTATTTCAAAACTATAGCGTTCATGTTTTTAAAAATACAATAGTATTAGAAACTTTTTATATATATAAAAAGAGAAACAAGAAACTGTTTTTGTTTACAAGTTTTTATATTTTTCATCAAAATAGTATAAAAAGATAAAAATAGTCCATTAACAAATGAATGACTTGAGGGCACCTGTTATCCAGATTTTTAGTTTTTTTTTTTAATATATATGAAGATTGAACTTTAAATTTCTTATTTGACAATAAGATATTTTATCAATGAAATTAAATGGAAACCACTTTTAAGACTAATCTTTATGGTTATCATATACTATTCTATTGACCATTCCAAGGCAAAGTCACGTGATAACATGTCACAGCATTTTATATATATAGTCACTGGTCTTTTGTAAGGAATGTTTTTACATAGAACATCGAGGATTATTAACTCATTCTATTGGTTCCATTAATAATTTAAAAAAAAAAAAAAAAAAACTTATTCTATTGGCTACTCTTTTATAATTCATGATATCATATACTATTTTTTATTTTCTATTTTATGGTAAAGTCACCATGGTAACATGTCACAGCATTTTTTATAATCAATTTAGTTCTTAAAGTTAACTTTTTTTTTAGAAGGAGTTCTTAAAGTTAACTTAGTTCTTAAAATAGTTGAGAAAAATAACTAATTGGCTTAACAATTTTAAGGGAATAAATTAGCTTTAAGAACTAAATTAATAAGTTTTGAAAAATCTTAAACTTAATTGGTATTAGTCTAAACCTCAAGATTTATAAAAAAATTTACCCTTTATTTATTTTTATTTTTTTAATGCTAAGGTAAAAATTTGATTGACAATAAAATTTAAACCCCTGCAAATTACAAGGGCAGAGTTGGTCCGCATAACGTTGGCTGATATGAATTGAAAGCACCTGCCAGCCATTACTTTATTTTCAAAAAAGTAAAACGCGCGACAGGTCCTTGATATTATTGTCTGTGGTACTGATAATAATAATGTCCATAGAGTGGGCCTTAAAATAATTGAAGGTCATTATGTAGGGGAAATATGTCGTGCCTGGCTGTTTCCAAATTCCAACCCAACGAGTTGCACGTTGGCTTTAATTTTTTTTTTTTGAGAAAGCGATGCCTTTAATTGATTGAAAGCTCTGTGCCATTTCTTTTTTATTTTATTTTTTTGGTTCCTCCCCACTCACCGAACAAACCAATGAGTGTTCATTTAAAAAAAAAAAAAAAACCAACGAGTGAAACAAGTCTTCAAGAACGGTAGTTCAAGAAGAAATCTAGTAATACAACCAAATCTCATTATAATTTTAAAATATTTTTGATTTGAGGTGTATTGTATATCAATATAATTTTATTTTATTGTTGATCTATGGTAGATTGTCACTTCACTTGCTATAAAAATACTATAACATTTTGTTATGGTTGTTTGAGAACTTTTCTCTTAAAGTCGTCTTAAATGATCAACTCTAATTTAATTTATTTGTCAATAATTTTTAAGTAAACTAGTCGCAGATCTATGCAAATATTAGAAATATTAGTTGAGTTGCTTGAAACTCACAAAATCTTTTTTAAGTTACTAAGGATCCGTTTGGTATATATGTTTAAAAAATTTTGTGAAAATACGTGTGAGTAAAAAAATGTATGGAAATACGTGAAATATTGTTTAAATACTGAAAATTATTGTTTAGAAACACTCACCAAACACCTCCTAAGTGGTCAAGTGATAACGTGTTAGAACGTTTTAAATTACTGGCACTTAACGAATACAAATACTTTGTACTATCTTTTGTGTTCCAAACTTCCAATACATTTTTTTATTTTTCAATTTATATTCCACAAATTATAATATGTCTTGTATTTATTTAACTTTTATTATAAAATAGTTAACGATTAGGTTGCAATATGGTAATAGGCGCATGCCCCCAATAATGCGGTTCAATATATACTTAAATAAAAACTAAAAGTGAAATTACATTTTAAATCCTAGTCCTTCTAGCTTCATTTTTTTACAAAAATAAATAGGAATAGGATTTATGCCAAGATGGACACTATAATTCAGTTCCACCGGAGTCCTTGTAGCTTCCTCGGTGAATTGTTTTCGTTTCTTTCCTCTCTCTTTTTTGGATAGAAAATATAAGAAATTCAATACTTAAATTAAGACATGTTACAGTTCTTAAAAAATAAAAATAATTCATAAAGATCAGTAGAGGATAATAAATATATACTTGGAGTATATATTTATGTTGACATTTTTATCATCATTTTATGTTGACATGTGGTAGTTAGTCTAATAACTCAAATTGTTATGAAAATAATATTTTATTGTGTCTGTAAAGACTAATACAAGTGGAAATAATCAATCAAGAATTAGAAAACAAAAAAAAATGTAAAGGACAAAGATAGAAAGTTGTTAATCTTGATTATTGGCATAAATCCAAGGATGTCTAGGGTCTTATATTTAATTACTTTTATTCATGTATGAATCATGTGGATCATTAAGATTAAGGAATAAGTGAATAGCTAAAATATTCTACTGGCTAGTCCTCTTTAATAATTCTCAAAATCATCTACTGATTTTTAACCGTTCCAAGGAATAGTAGGTAATGTTTAGAGCCATAAAACATTGGTGCTAAGGGCTTTCTAGTTGAATAAGTACCTTTCCATGCATAAAGTAATTGCGGTTTTAAGATTTTTTTTAGGAGGGTCAATAAAAAAATATAAGTTATACATAATTTAAAAAAAAAAAAGAGAAGTTGAATATATCGATACCACACCAAAAAAAAAAAAAAAAAACAACAACAACAACAACCATAATATTTAAAGTTTTATAATTACTTTATACGATATTTCATATTTTGAAATCATTGCATGATATCTTTATTATCAGTCCTACAAGTTATATCCCTTTCAATGTACATAGCCTAGCAATAATTATTCATTGATCTCTCATTTGATTTATTTGTTTTAAATTTTTTAAGATCTAAATGGGATTTTTTAAGTTTTAAGATTAGCAAATTTCTACTTTTGTTATTGATCTTATTAATTTGTTTTCTAAGATTTTATATCAAATTGCTTTATTATTAAGGTTAACATGTCACAGCATTTTGTATAATCAATTTAGTTCTTAAAGTTAACTTAGTTTCTAAAATAGTTAAGAAAAATAACTAACTGACCTAACAATTTTAAGGAAATAAATTAACTTTAAGAACTAAATTATTAAGTATTGAAAAAACTTGAACTTGATTGACATCAGCCTAATCCTCAAGATTTGTAAAAGGAATTTACCCTTTATTTTTTTTTAACACTAAGGTAAAAATTTGATTCACAATAAAATTTAAAACCCTACAAATTACAAGGGCAGAGTTGGTCCACATAACGTGGGCTGATATTAATTGAAAGCACTTGCCAGCCACTACTTTATTTTTAAAAAAGTAAAACGCGTGACAGGTCTTTGCTGTTGTCTGTGGTACTGGTAACAATAATGTCCATAGAGTGGGCCTTAAAATAATTGAAGGTCATTTATGTAGAGGAAATTTATCGTGCCTGGCTGTTTCCAAATTCCAACCCAACGAGTTGCACGGTGGCTTAATTGATTGGAAGTTCTATGCCATTATTTAATTTTATTTTTTTGGTTCCTCCT
Source organism: Quercus robur (assembly GCF_932294415.1). Lineage (NCBI taxonomy): Eukaryota > Viridiplantae > Streptophyta > Magnoliopsida > Fagales > Fagaceae > Quercus > Quercus robur. Next base: position 88,088,540 of record NC_065538.1, on the reverse strand, counting down.
CACTTACCTAGGTAACCTATGAGTATTCATAAAAACAAATTAAAAAAAAAAAAAAAAAACCAACGAGTGAAACAAGTCTTCAAGAACGGTAGTTCAAGAAGAAATCTAGTAATACAATCAAATCTCATTATAATTTTAAAATATTATTGATTTGATTTGCAGTGTATATCAATATAATTTTATTTTATTTTATGTTGATCTGTGGTAGATTGTCACTTCACTTGCTATAAAAATGCTATAACATTTTGTTATGGTTGTTTGAGAACTTTTCTCTTAAAGTCGTCTTAAATGATCAACTCTAGTTTAATTTAGTTGTCAATAATTTTTAAGTAAACTAGTCGTAGATCTATGCAATTATTAAAAATACCAATTGAGCTGCTTGGAACTCACAAAATCTTTTTCAAGCTACTAAGTGGTCAAGTGATAACGTGTTGGAACATTTTAAATTACTGGCACTTAACGAATACAAATATTTTGTACTATCTTTTGTGTTCCAAACTTCCAATACATTTTTTTATGTTTCAATTTATATTCCACAAATTATAATATGTCTTTGTATTTATTTAACTTTTCTTATAAAATAGTTAACAATCGGATTACAATTTGGTAATAGGCGCATGCCCCAATAACGTGGTTCAATATATACTTAAATAAAAACTAAAAGTGAAATTACATTTTAAATCCTAGTCCTTCTAGCTTCATTTTTTTACAAAAATAAATAGGAATAGGATTTATGCCAAGAATAGTCCTTGTAGCTTCCTAGTGAACATGTTTTCGTTTCTTTGGTTTCTTTCCTCTTTTTTTTTTCGATAGAAAATATAAGAAATTCAATACTTAAATTAAGACATGTTACAGTTCTTAAATAAGTTTTGAAAAATCTTAAATTTTATTGACTTTAGTCTAAATCTCAAGATCTATAAAGAAATTTACCCTTTATTTATTTTTATTTTTTTAACGCTAAGGTAAAAATTTGATTTACAATAAAATTTAAGACCCTACAAATTACAAGGGCAGAGTTGGTCCACATAACGTTGGCTGGTATGAATTGAAAGCACCTGCAAGCCATTAATTTATTTTCAAAAAAGTAAAACGCGTGACAGGCCCTAAACGATTATATTCTTTCCTTTAAAAGAACATTTGAAAGTACATATATAATAATTGGGTATCCAATCAAAAAAAAAAATAATTGGGTAATGCTAATGAATACTTTAGGGTAATGGTTAACAATTCATTTTAGAAAAGTTTCAACACCACTTTTATGGAAAATGAAAAAAATTATCAAAACATTAATTATTTTTTTTCCTTTCCCATAATACATTTTTTTAAATAGATTGTTAATCAATGCCCCTAAGGGCATCCGTTAGCATATTTTATGAAAATATTCCAACACTTATTGAAGATTATTAATACCAACACTTATTTCAGCTGCAATACTATCTTAGGATATTAATGATGAGAAAAGTGAAATTTAACAAAAGCATCATGCTTATACAAAACAATTTTGCCACAAACACATAAAGGCAATTGCTTAGTTTCTTGTTCATGTGTAAAATGGTATTTATAAAACAAGTGTTCAGGTTGTTTCGTGGTATTTAAAAAATGAAAATCATGATTAACTAGTTAGATGAGTGTGGCTTCTCATGAATGACAAATTAAAATTGAAGGACATCAATTTCTCATGAACAAAGCTGACAGGTCCTGTCTAAATTTGCCACTAACCCAAGCAATTTGCATACTTTTGAGGCTACTTCACATAATCACATATACTGTACACCGTAATAATATGAGCAAAGGGCAGTAATGTAATATACAAATATACAAATATATTTGGGGGAACTACACCAGAAATCACAAATCTTAAAAATAAGTACATCTTATTAAGATTCTAAATAAATTTACTACCAAAATTCATCACCTGTATATGATAACAAACAACTACAAATTTTATAATGGATTGGCATGACCAAAAACAATAGAGGTTGAAACTACTTCTTACAAGAAAATACAAATTGGCCGTGCTACCTGTCTATAGAGGAGCTCTTAGCTCTAAATAATTGAGTGAGAAAAGTAGAGTCAAAAGGCAAAAGTACAGATTAAAAAAAAAAAAAATGGTCACTTTCAAGATTCTCAGGACCCGGATGAATGTGATATTATTGCTGCTGACTGATTATCTCTGCAATACAAAAAAATGTGGCTCCTACTCCTTTGGACAAATGTGAAATAATTTAAAAATAGACCTGTAATGTGACCAGACTGCAAAAGTATGTGATAAAAGGTCTTCCCAACGGGATGTTACCTGTTGTTGTATTTTAGCCACTCACTGATGGTGGACCAATATTCTTATCGCTTAGAGCTTAGTTATAGTGCTGGTCCTGCTGGATGTATTTTTTTTTTTTTTTTTGAGAAGGTCCTGCTGGATGTTTTGCTTTTAGTAATGGGCAACCCTTATTGCCTAATTACTGACATTACTAGTGCTGTAACCATTAAAGCTAGGCAGAGGTGACATGATTATTTCACTTTGTTATGCACTAATATTCTTTTAACATATATTTACAACAAAAGCATGTTGGGGCCGAGTGATCACAACGACAAATTAAAATTGGAGGGCATCAATTTCTCATCAACCATGCTGACTGGTCCCTATCTAAATCTTATGGGAAGCGGCACCAACAGCACTTGAATTTTAGTTGTACAAGCTTGCAAGTCCACACAAAAGTACAACAAACATGAACCATGCAACTTGCTTATTGATGATTATTAATACTAACACTTCTTTCAGCTGCAATAATATCAAAAGAAAGAAAAAAACTATCTTAGGATATTAATCATCAGAAAAGTGAAATTTAACAAAAGCATCCTGCTTATACAAATCAATTTTGCCACAAACACAAGCATCTACTTGGATGGAGATAAACGTCATTCACATTCAAAATAAAAATTTGTAAAGAATAATTTACAGATACACATAAAAGGCAATTGCTTAGTTACTTGTTCATGCATAACTACTTGACATCCATGACGTGCTACATTCATCATGTTGAATGGAGCATCATCCATCAGTTTTTGTTGCATCCATGAACTGAGCATAGAGTTTTATAAACAAGGTCAATGATTCAGGACGAATAAAAAAGGGAGCTTTGTTATTGAGCTTTGCCTGTGGAGCTTCATCAATTAGCTATCTTGTGCCAAATTGTAAGACAAGGCCTTTTGGGGAGCAGCCTTGCTTACAATTTTTACCAGTATAAAGTGTACTTCTCCAATAGGTTTAGACTGCAAAATTTTAAAAACAAGATTAGGGATTCTAGACAAAAGAAGGGGAGAAAAAACAATATTTATGAGCAATTTGATTATGTTAATTGTTGCAACTTCAATGGAAACTTTTAGTTTGAAACCAAAATGATTCTATCAATTGATAATGCATGCAAACTACACTTGTATTGTTATAATTACTGCTGCAATACATACAAAAAATTGTGCAATTCAAAAGAAAAAAACAAAAAAATGTGGCCCCTACTCCTTTGGAAAAATGTGAAATAATTTAAAAATAGACCGGTGATGTGACTAGACTCAAAAAGTATGTAACAAAAGTCCACAACTTTTTTTTGAGAAACCAAAAGTCCACAACTTGACAAAAGGTTTTCCCCACAGGATGTTACCTGTTGTTGTATCGTAATTTGTAACTCACTCATGGTGATGGACCGATAATGAACTCATTAATATTCTTATCGCCTTGAGCTCAGTTTTTTTTTTTTTTTGGTTGAATGAGCTCAGTTATAGTAATGGATAACCTTATTGCCTAACTAGTCAAATAGACAAATACTAGTGCTGGAACTATTGAATCTAGGCAGAGCTGCCACGATTATTCACTTAATTATGCTCTACTGTCTTTTTTTTATTTTTTATTTATTTATTTTTTTTTTACATAAAAACAAAATGTTTGACTTTTTGTGGACCACTTCTTATTGTGTCAAGTAACTATATAAATTAATGTCACATATACATTTAAAAACATCGAAAAGTTATGCATTTTCATTTTTCATTTTCGGTCAATGGACAACTTTTCATTCAATAAGCACATTTTCGTTCAATAGGTGTATTTTCATTAAATAGACACATTTTCGACTAATAAGCACATTTTCACTAGATAAACACTTTTTCGATCAATAGATATTTTTTGATATATTCAATATGAAAGGTTATAACTTTTCAATAGATACCTTTTGGTATATCAAATTTGAAGAGTTATAACTTTTTAATAGGCACCTTTTGACATATATATTACAAACTATTTTATGTATACCTATATTGTTTTCACTTAATTATTAATTAATAGTGTTGACATATATTGTTTTCACAAAAAACTACTAATTAATAAAACAACATTTTTTTCTTTTGCCTAACTAATAAAACTTTGTGCCATTTTTTACAAAATTGTTTTTTTTTTTTTTTTTAATTTCATATATTTTTGCTTACTAGTCAAACTAAAAAATAATGTTTTTTTTTTCTTGAAACTCATTTGGTAGTTATTTCCATTCATTGCACAAGTTAGCGACTAATTTATATATATTTAAAAGTTGAGACGTAACATTTAATGTTACTATTCTCTTATTGAGTCGCCTCATTAGCCATACCATACTCTTTTTCTTTTTCTTTTTAAATCATTTTTCTCTTTATGATTTTTTATTTTTTTTATATAAAATAATTAAATACAGATCATGAACAAACATTATTATTCAATATATACAAATATTTGACTGTTCATCTACCCAAATTGATTTCAACTTTCTTCTTTAAAAAAATGATTTCAACTTTTCATTTTCTTCTTTCTAATTTCAAGTAATTATTAAAATTAAATAATTTATTATCTTTTTAGTGAATAAAATTAACATTTCAAGTATCTAAACCAAACTTTAGCACCCAAATCTCCAGTCCAGAGACTGAATGTTAAGTTGGATTGACAATACAAGAAATGAACAGAAAGTGATTCCGAAAGTAGAAATTAGGAATAGTGCGCTTGAGTTTGTGCTTCGTGATTTCTCATTTCAGCTTCTTATAAGGTAGTGGCAACGTGAATGGATCCTCTTTTTTCGTTTCCTTTTAAAAAACCTTTCCAAGTCAAGTGGTAGCATGTTGGAACATTTCAAATTACTGGCAGTTAACCTAAACAAATACTTAGTAATATTTTTTATAATCTAATTTATATTTCACGAATTATAATATGTCATATATTTATTTGATTTTTTATAAAAATATTATAATTTAAAATCAAATCAAATCAAATAAATAACTAGTAAAACATAAAATCAAACACAAAAAATTGTGCGATCAAGTTGCAGCATGTTTGTCCATGTGACAGTAATAGGTGCGTGCCCCAATAATGTGGTTCAATATATAAATAATTAAAAATTAAAAGTGAAATTAATTTTTAAATCCTAGTCCTTTTAGCTTCATTTTTTACCAAAAAAAAAAAAAAAAAAAAAAGGATTGTTGCCAAAATGGAAGCTACAATTCAGGTCCACCGTATTTCTTATACTTCTAGCATTACACTAGTCAAACTCTGACAAGGGAAACCATATTTCTTATCATAACTACAAAAAATATATTCTCTAGTAAATATAAAAATTACATAAAAAATAAAGTTAGAAAATATTGAAGTCTTTTATTTGACATTTCATTTAACCATATATATATCCTTAAAAAAAAATCAACAATTAATAAGTTGCATTATTAATCATTGCACATCCTTGATACGGTGGTCACTCCACAAATATAAATGTTTGTGGGTGTGGGGGGATAAGGGCTGAGATTCAAGTCTTCAGAGAGAAGCTTCACATACATATACACTTAGATTAGACTAGATGAGAAATTCTATCTTGTATAAAATTAAAAAAAATAAATAAATAAAAAAATAAAAAGTTGCATTATTAGGACAGCTTTGATAAGTACATGGAACCATGCTTCTAGGCTACAGAAACGGACACAATTGTACAAAGTTGAAGGGCACTCATTTTCATGAAAATAGAGAAAGCAGCAGGGAGGAAGCAGGACCAACAGAAACAACACTTCAATTTTAATTAGTTGCACTAGTCATTTAATTTAAGCTATGGTTAAATTAAATATTGAAACAACTGCTTCTCAAAGTGAACTTATTGATATTATTTTGATATTAAGCAAGCTTATAGTTTCTGGGAGAAGATTATATAACACTTCTGAAATATTATCCTATAACTCATCTGCTTATACACAATTTTTTCACTAACCCAAGTAATTTACGTACTTTTAAAATTGCTTAACATATACGATACACTGTTATTATGAGTAAAGGGTAATATAAAATATAAAAGGATTGTGCACATTCATAATTTTAGCTATCAAATATAGGGGAACCAAACCGAAGTTGTCTTGGTCTTGTGGGTTTGAGGTTTTTTTTTTTTTTAATAAAAAATTATCTAAAGACAAGAAATCACAAATCTTGTAACTATTATAAGAACTTCTTATTAAAATTCTAATTAAATTAATTACCAAAATTCACCACCTATAATAACAAACAATTATAGATTTTATAATGAAGGGCATGACCAAAATCATCAGTAGCAAACTGCCAAAGAGGAAACAGGAACCGGTCCTTCAACTAGTCCGATAAAAACCATAAAACCCAATGGTTTAACCGTAAAAACAACCAATTCAACCGATACAAACTGAATAGTGAATACCAAACATTTTTAGAATATTTTAATTATTTCAGTTTTTAAAACCATAGGAAGATGTTGTGATTCTTTGGTGAAAGGAGAAACCACATACATATATACTAGAAAATACAGATTGCTGTGCTACTAAAGTCTATGAGTAATCTATAGAGGGCCTCATATTAATTGAGTCATGCAAAAAGTAGAGTCAAAAAACAAATATATGTACCAATGATGGTTAGGATTTGGAAAATATTTTACTACCGTACTTTATTTTTGGGTAAATTCCATTCACATATTTGTGCTAATTTCAATCAAGTCTGAAACTTTTTAAAACTAACCAAATTAGTCTTTAAGGCCAAAAGATCATTAATACCAACACTTCGTTATTCTGGCGTATATGGAGCTTTGCCTATGGAGCTATTGTCAATTTGTAAGACAAGGCTACTGCTCAACAATATAGTGGGTCCCCTCCATCTCCGTGAGATAATTATCGTTGAGAGAGACAGCAAAGAAATAAGAAAAAAAGAAAAAGAAAAAGAACCGGAGGAGGTTTAAGGTTTGTTACGAAAGATTATAAGCATTGTTTATATTCTTGATAGTATATTATGCTTCTATTATTAACACTTGAGCAATATTATCCACAATTTTGCCACTAACCCAAGCAATTTACATACTTTTGAAACCACTTGACATATACTGTACACCGTTATAATATGAGCAAAGGGTAATTTCAAATATACGAACAGTGTTTTTCAAAAAAGATTATGCATATTCATAAGTTTTGGTATCAAATATTGGGCAACTAAACCGAATTCTTGGTGTTTATAATCTCGTGGATTTGACTGATTTTTTTTTTCTTTGTAATATTGGAGAGAAATGAGCTACCTGACATACACCAGGAGACCTACAGATTATAGGAATCGCTGAGACCTCCTTCAACTATGTCTAGGCCATCAACTACTCTTTCGGTTGAGGCTGTTGTGGTTGCTTCAATAACAGTGGTAGGTGAATAATCTTACGATTTTTTTCTTTTTCTTTTTTGTTTTTGGCAATAAATTCCTCCTTCAACTTTGTCTAGGTCATCAAACTAGTCTTTCAGTTGAGACTATTATGGTTAAATACTTACATCAGCAATTCAATTACAGCGGTAGGTATATTTTTTATTTCAAACAAGCACATTGTCAGCCTTTTCAGATTCTTAGCAATCAATGGGACATTTTATAGGCCATTAACAATTGTTTCGTCCGCCATTATAGTTTTAAAAATCGGACCGGGCTGGCCGATTGAACGAGGAATGGCCACTAGTCCGGTCTGAAAAAAACCCAATAACAGGTCAAAATTTGTGTTAAATTGGGAATCAGAGGCAAATCCAGTTTTGCCTGGTTTGATTTTCAAAACCATGTTCATCGTGCACCCTTAGTGTGATAGTCATTGCACAATTATAAATGCAAAGCTTTTGTGGGATGGTGGGGCAAGGATCAAGGTTCAAATTTCTCCAAGAGAGAATTTTACACCTATATATATTTAGGCTCCGTTTGGATATAGTTGAAAATTGAAAACTGAAAATTGAAACTGAAAACTAAAAAATATTGTAGTAAAATAATTTTTAAATGTGTGAATAGTACCGTGGGATCCATTTTTAATGAAAAAATTGTTGAAAAGTGAAATTTATGGGTCCGTAAACAGTAAAATTTGTGCTGAAAAGGAGGAAAAAGTCAAACTTTGCGGCTACTGTTCATGAACAGTAACTGTGTTGATCTCTCAAACGCATACAAAAAAAAAGAAAAAAAGAACAGAAAATGCAAAACATGCATTTGGGAAACGCAAACGCGCTTCCCAAACGCACATTTAGATTAGATTAAAGTAGATTTTCTACCTTGTGAAAAAAGAAAAACTGTTTGTTTTAGTTTTGGTTAAGACTATTATCAGAATTATGATTGTATCAATTACAGTGGTTACGGTGGGTGTATATTTTTCTATCTTTAGAAAAAAAAAAACCATATTTCCAGCCAATACAATTTTTTAGCAATAAATCGAGCCCTTGCAAGAATGAAAGTTAGGAGTTTTAGTATTGGCTAATTATGTGACAACTTTTTTTTTTTTTTTTTTTTAATTTGGATTATAAAATTATATTTCGTATATTATGGTAATAAGGGTAGAAAGTTAAAGCTTCTGCTTACCTTGCAAGAATGAAGAACTTGGTTGAGCGAGATCAAGCCACGGTCATGCGAACTTATGGGTTTGATGGAAGATTTAATTTGCAGGCAACACAGGTCGGATCTAGTTGGCTATAATTTCATTTGAAAGTTGTTGAGTAATTGAAAGCGAGAAAAGAGCGGTACAAAGTGATCTCCCAACCGAAATCGCATCCTTTTTAATTTTTAATGTGTTTGGTGCGAATTAATCCCATCACTCACTCTATATCTACCTTTCAAATATATATATATATATATATTTATATATGTATGTATATAAAAGGTGTAGAAGTCCGAAAAGTTGTACCAAAAAAAAAAAAAAAAGGGTGTAGAAGTCCGAAAATTTTAACATGGTTATGCCTACACTATAACAGGAAGGACTTAATAGATTCATCTCTAATATTAAATATTTGATCTTACAATGAATCCAATGTAACGTTTATACACTAGAGAGCCTTAAGTTAACTTTGCACACGTAAATATATGATCAACCTACAATTTGTTTGAGTCTCTTGACCATAATATATCTAACATGACTTGTTTTAATAATTGATACACTTATCATTGTAATTGGTGCAAGCAGGGGCGGCCCAACATAATTTGAGGCCTAAGGCGAAAAATTAATGCGGGGCCTTTAATATGTAAATATTAATTAAATAAAATTATTTAATATTAATCAAATTAAGGTTAATTTGATACATTAAATACATAAATAATACCAACTGGACTAATGTTAATTTCATATAGTGAATTGAATATCATAGTTGAATTATAAATATTAATAAAAAGAAATAAAAATATATTGCAATTGAAAAAGATACTTTATTTTGGATATAAGACGATGTATAGTTAAATAAAGTTGTAATCTAATTTTTAATTTTATATTTTGATTTCAAGAGAGAGAGAGAGGGACAGATATTATTTGGTGTACGGTTTTGTAGGATATTAATTTACAAAAATCAAAGTCTCAAACTATTAGGAGAAATTAATCTATAATTGATGATTTAACACACTTGCAACATCTTTTTGAAATATTTTAGGGTTTCAATTGAGTTAAGGTTCTATTGGTCTTATACTTTGAGAGTCTTAATAGAAATGAAAAAGAAAAATACGCTAATTAAAAGCAATTTAAAATGTTCAAAATATAATGTGATATTATTTCTCATTGATGAACTTCATCAATTTAACTAATGAATGTTTATATCATGTTTTTTGTGATTAATAACATGACAATTTGTAAGCTAATAGTAAAATTTGTACATCACTAATAAAAAAAAAATGTACAACCTTTAAAAAATATATATAATTTTATAAAAATTTGGGCCTTTAACTATGAAAAATGGGGCCTTTTTTTCCAAGGAAATTTTTTTTTTTTGGTGGGGCCTTAGGCCTAGGCCTAACTTGCCTAGGCCTTGAGCCGGCCCTGGGTGCAAGAATAAGTCTAGGAAAACAACAGTAGCCATAAACTTTTACACTATTTGTTGGAGTAACAGGTTGTAAGTTATGGAAATAAAAACAATGTTAGTAGTGGGTCTATGTAAAAGCAATTGTCTACCACTCTAAACCTGTAACTTCTACAAATTGAGACAAAGTTGTGTTTTTAAGAAAGTTGTTGATGCAACCACAGTAGTCTCAATCCAAAAAGTAGTTGATGGCAAAGTCAAAGTCTAAACAATGTTGTTTAGACCCTTAGTACGACTTACTACTAATTTTAATAAGTTTAACAAATTATTTAATTGGGAAGTTACTTAGTCCATGTTCAAGTACAATAATATTCATGGATAAATAGTAAAGGAAGTAAACCATAAATAAACCCATACATAGACCAGCATTTATTCACGGAGTGAAAAAACCAAAGGTAAAATCACTTGAAGGCTAAAAATGGTAATGAATCAAACGATTAAATTAGAGGAGTCTGGCTTATCTTCAGTATTTTTTTTTAATTGGACATCTCATTTTTTTTTTTTAAATAACAATGGCAAGTATTAGTGAGTTTTAATTTTCATATTTTATTTAATTAGTGGGTGATGTGATAGTTTCTCATTAAAAAAAAAATGAAATTCTAGTTAAAACAGTATTGAAGGTAGACCAAACTCAAATTAGAGGGGATCATTTCCCTTCAAATTCACTATCAAGGTCTTCTCACAAAAAAAAAAAAAAAAAAAAAAAATTCACTATCAAGGTTTTTTTGGTATAGATTATACTCACTAGACTTCCAATACAAGTAGATAAACACCATACTGGAATTGAATCCTTTCGTAACCTCCAATTTTTATTTAGGTATAACACACGTGGCATTTAAAAATCAAATAAATGCTACATTTGGCTAAAAATGGGAGTGAATTAAAGGGTTAAATTGGAGGGGATATTTTCCCATCAAATTCACTATAAAGGTTTTTGCGGTATAAAGTATACTCACTAGGCTTCTAATAGACTAATACAAGTATATAAACACCATACTCTACCTCTCCACTCCTAATAGTAACTGCAGACTTCAATCTTATTCCTTCGTAGACACTTGCACTGTGTTTGGTTGGGTGGATTTTAGGAGGGACGGAAAATGTAAGAAGGAAAATGGAGTGGAAAACTGAGTTTTCCTTTGTTTGGGAATAAGAAGAAAACAGGGGGAGTGGAAAACTAGGGAGAAAATTTTCTCCCTGGGCCCACAATTTTTTTCCTCCCAAATCGGGAGGAAAAGCAATGAGGGAAAACTGCCTCAGTGCAGTTTTACTGAAATGCCCTCCCATTTTTTTTTTTCAACGTGACCTGATCTAATTTTTACGTTATAATAATAAAAATAATAATATAAATTTATATATATGATGTGATAAATTTAATATTATGTAATAAGTACAAATAAATCTATTTCTTACATATTATGCAGCAAGGATATAATAGTCAATTTATATAAATTACATTTTTCATCCTTCCATTTTTCTCTCCAACCAAACAAAAGAGTTTTCCATCCTCCCACTTTTCCATCCCTCCAACCAAACACACAAGAGGGAAACTAAATATTTTCCATCCTCTCACAATTTTCCATCATCCCACTTTTCCACTCCTCCATCCAAACGGACCATTGATTCTGTAAGTCAATATCTATTGACTGCAATACTAATCTCCCAGTCACTCTAAGGCTTCTTGAAAATGTGATTTAACAACGCTTCCAACACAATGAAGGTAATCTAATATGTTTTGAACACTCAACCTCTTGGGGATGTTCAATTGGATAGGGTTGAAAGACAAATTTTGCTCTCTCAAGGTTTGTCTTGATGTTTCGAATGACGTCATTCTTCTCACGAAATTAAGGTTGAACTATGGTTTAAATATAAGTAGAGTTTAGGCTTGAGGTGGTTACACAAATCTTGGAATTTTCGTAATAGGGTTTCAGTTGACCGAGAGCCTAACGGGACTCCATGCTACTGCAATTAACAACAGTTTATCTAAAACCCAACCGCAACAATGGACCCAAGCCTTCATTGCAATGCACGTGACGATCTCAATTCTTCATCGCCAGTTGTTTTTCACGTGATGCTATCCCCACCTGCACAAGCTTTGAATGTGGGTCGTACGTGCCCACATTAATTTCATTTCTAAATAACCAAGCAATGCAATAGGCCATGTCAGTTAAACTCGACACTCTGTGAGTTGCTCCTAAGCCAAGTGGTTGCATTTTGTCTACTGATGGAGAAGAAAAGTTGGACCAATTTGCTACCAAAAATCATCTTTGTTGTATGTCATACATGTGTGAGTCTATGCATCGGAATCTCACCAACCAAACATCCATTTTAACATGGTGGGTCAACAGACACGTCACCTCTTCAATGTTTTAAATGATTTTAGAAGAAATGTGAGTTTTGAAAACATGATTTTTAAAATTACAAATAAGCATGTGGTAAATAAGTGAAAAATAAAATAAAATAAAAAAACTTGTTTCCTATCTCTAAAATCGCATTCAGAGTGTTGTAAATGCACGAAGTTACACAAATGGATGGTCTTACATTCATAAAGAGATTGGCATGGTTGCAGCAAATCCTGCATAATGGTGGATGTGTCAAGATATTAGAGAGACACCCAAGGGCGTAGCCAGGAATAAATACTTGGGGGGGTCAGGTTGTAACAAAGATATACTAAATATAATTCTTAATTCTATTGGATACAAAATTATCAACTTTCATATATCATTATATACTTGAACATGTTGGGAATTCAACCAAAATTCCAAATCGGTGAGAAACAAAAAAATAGAGAAAACAAAATGCCAAAAGAAAAATAATCACACGCACAAGACAGTGTTTACGTGGTTCGGCAATTTACCTACGTTCACAGAGTTGTAGAAATTTTACTATTATCAAAGAAAATTACAATGTGCGGCTATAGTGTTTTTCTTTCTCAAAAACAACAACAAGACAAAACCCAAATCACAAAAAAAAAACAGCTTTTATATCCTGTGCACAAGATTCACAATGGGCTACAAAACGGGCCAAAATTTTTTTGTCAGCCCAAACCTCTGCTCCATGAACTAAGCCTCAGTAAATCTCTCATTATTCGAGTCAGGTCGGGTCATCAACCGGATCAAATCATGCCTGACGACGATTTTTCATGGAATAAAATTCATTCATTATCATCTCTATAGTGAAATTCCCTACAATTTCCTTCTCTATATAAACTTTCATATTATCTGCCAAAAGCTCATCCTCCATTCTATTGCAAAGTCTTGTTTTTAACAACTTCATAGCTGAGAAAGCTCGTTCTGTAGTTGCTGTAGAAACTGGAAGGGTCAACGCAAGACAAATAAGTCTATCAATCAAAAAATAGATTTTAGACTTTCCTGAAATTTTTAATCCCCTACATAGCTCGGAAATTGTACTCATATTCTGAAAATTTGGATGTTTTATCACATCAAGCTCATAATGTTGCAATTGAGACACCAAAAGTTCTTGTTCATGTTCAGTGAAATCTTGAGGATGATATTTCTTAACCAAATTGCATATATGAACAATTTTGAATAATCTAAAAGCATCCTTGGGATTTAAAGCTGAACTAAGAATGACAAGTTCCATTGTTAGCTCACAAAATCTACTTTTCAATTCTTGCAATTGAAAGTCTATTGCAACTGTAAATATGCCAATTCTAAAATGATGTTCCATTGTTAAATCGACATCTTGACGACAATATCTACCTCGACCTTTAGTGTAACGAGCATTCATATCAGGAATATCAATTTCATGTTGCTCACAAAATGATATAACACTAGCAAGTAAAGGCTCCCATCCATCATCTCTCAACTTTTGAATAAGTGATTTTGTAATTGAAACTAATTGCATAACATTTAAAAGGTCTTGAGAATGTTGTTGCAAAGCTTGACAAAGAACATTAGTAATTCCCATTATCTCTTTCATCAAATACAAGATTAAAATAAATTCAAATGATATTAATACCTGATAAGCTCCCTCGGCATCATCGCGTTGTTTATAGTTAGCCCATTCCTCGGAGATAGTGTTGATAACTTTGCAAATAGCATCAAACATTTTAATCAAACTACAAATAGATTGAAAATGAGATCCCCACCTAGTATCTCTAGCTCGTTGCAAAGTACCAATCTAGGTTGCACCTCTTCTAGTCTCAATTTCATTAGAAGCAATCATATTCTCAACTTGTTCTGCTTGAGCATGTTGCAATTCATCATTCTGCTTACTAGAACCAACAACAATATTGATAATATTAACCAAATGATCAAAGAATTGATGATAATCATTTACTTCTCTAGATGATGTAACTAGAGCTAATTGCAACCTATGAGCCATACAATGTACATAATAAGCATATGGGCAATCTTTAAGAAAAAGAGCTTGTAATCCATTCCATTCACCACGCATGTTACTAGCCCCATGATATCCTTGACCTCGAATATTTTCAATGTGGAGGTTGTAATGAGAAAGGATAGCACATATCTCATTCTTTAAAGTCAATGCAGTAGTGTCTCTAACATGCACAACATGAAAGAAATACTCTTTAATGAAACCTTCTTTATTAACAAACCTCAAAAGGATGGCGATTTGCTCTCTCTTCGACTCATCCCGGGCTTCATCAACAAGAATGTAAAATTTTGCATCCCCAATTTCTTCACGAATAGCATTTCGCACATTACTAGCAAGAATATGCAAAATCTCTTTTTGAATTGTGGGTGATGTATATTTGGCATTTCCTGGAGCATTTTCCAAGACAACACTAGCTACTTTGTCATTAAAAGTTTATGTGAATTTTATCAATTCAATAAAATTGCCTCTATTTTTTGAATCAAGGCTTTCATCATGACCTCTAAAAGCACAAGCTTGGAATGCTAGCAATCGAGCACACTCTATTAAGGTTTTGAGCCGCAACCGATTATTCTCTAATTCTTTTGACGTTTGTTTCTCAATTAGCTTGTCAATATGTCGTGAATAATTCTTTAAATCCTCGCAACATTTCACAACAATTTTATGTGGGGAGTTTGGTTCTTTCCCTACATGACAGATTAAAGGACAATTCATTCCATCTTTCACATTTTTCCAATTATTAAAACCTGTTAAAATGAATGCATCTGATCCGGGATGACCTATTGGTTTCTTACTAAAAAGGTAGCAAGGTAGACAATATATCGCATCCATTGAAGGTGAGTATTCCAACCAATCCTTATGTAAATCAAACCATGAAGGTTGAAATCGATGACGATGAGTATCATCATTGTATGGATAGTCTATATTTTTAGGTTGATATGGACCTTGTATAAGATAAGCTCGTCGGATTTCATCTTGTTTGTTGATAGGAAATTCACATATTTGTTTACGTGATCGTGGATCACGATCTATCTCTTCAAATTGAAGTTTTGGACATTTGGAGGGGTGTTCATCAGGCATTGAAGTATTAACATTTGTTTCTACAGCCACAAGTGTCCTAATTTCTGAATTGCTAACATCTTTTTTCTTAAAGAATGCATCAATTGTTTTTCGTTTGCTCATAATTCTTTTAGCTTTAAGAATATGACTAAAAAATTAACCTGAAAAGAATTTTAAAAAATAAAATTTTAATTAGAAATTTTTACTTAGTTATATGAATGTTATCATACTCAAGAAAAAAACAAAATTTCCACTATAATTTAAACAGTCAACCCATTTTTAATACAACTTTAATTAATAATAACCCCTCAAACAAAAACAAAAATAATTTAATTAATTTGTCTTTTATAATGTATTGGTTAATTTAATTATATAGCTTTAATTATTGTTGTTTAGCGTAACAACAAAATATATTGTTTTAATTTATTTGTCATTAATTGTACTGCTTTAATTTGTTATATTGTTTAGCCCCTTGTACATATTACATTAAAAGAGCCGAACATTATACATTCTATGTGCAGCACAATAATTAAAGCAGTGTAATGTGCTGCACATTACATTGCTTTAATTATTGTTTACCCGGCCCCATGAGCCCATCTACCCCCTCACCACCCCACTCAACAGACAACAGACAAGCACAACATGCATCCCAATCTCAATAGTCAGCTACAATCAGAAAATTTCGCAATGCTAATCACAAATCACAACACATGTTACACTAAATGACAATTAATATTTCACCAACACCAACACACTGACCAAAAAAAAGGGATAAGATAAAGCCAAATTTAAAAAGAAAAAAACAGGAAAAAAGCAAAAGCCAGCCAATAAGAGACTCACAGTTCAAAAGAGAGAAAAACTTACTGAGACCAGATAGGCTATTAAAGAATAAAGAGAGAGACTCGTTCATAAATTTCATTTCATTTTTTTTCATTCAGTGAGATAAAGAGAGAGAGATTGAGAGAGTCAGACAGAAAAACCTTGAGGGAGGGCCGGACTGCCGGAGGGAGCAACAAGCACCGCTGCACTGGAGCAGAGGCAGAGCGATCTGCGATCTCCGATGACCGATCTACGATTTGCAAAAATTTCATTTCATTTTTTCATTTCAGTGAGATAAAGAGAGAGAGATTGAGAGAGAGTCAGAGAGAAAAAGAGAGAAATACCTTGAGGGAAGGTTGGAGGGAGCACCGAGCACCGGAGCAAAGGCAGAGCGATCTCCGATCTCCGATCTAAGATCTACGATCTGCGATGAGGGGCGAGCAACAACGACGATGACGAGCGAGCTGCGGCGACGTGATCGTGGGTTACTGGGTTTGGTTTGTTGGGGTTTAGTTTTGGATTGTGTATTGGGGATTTTTTTTTTTTTTTTTTTTTTTTTTTAGATAAACACCTCTGTGTTTGGTTTGCTGGAGTTTGTTTTGCTTTTGCTCAATATAGACAGTATTGGGGTTTGAATTCTCTGCCAGCGACGTGATGGGTTTGATTTCTCTGCCAGCGACATGATGGGTTTCATTTATGATTCTCTGTATTGATTTTTTTTTTTTTTTTTGGTTGAGAATCCATGGGCTTGCCGTGAGCGAGCTACCTCTATAATCTATTGGGCTCACCGTGGGATTGGTTCTGTTACAATTTTTTTTTTTTTTTTTGCTTGAAAGTAGAACAGATAATTTTTTTTTTTTTTTTTAATTTGAGGGTGTTCCTAATTTTTGATTGAGGGCTGGGAGAATGGGTGAGAAATGGGTAGGGGGGCCGACTGTCTAATGTTGGGGGGCCCATTTATTTTTTCTTCATAGTCTAATGGGAAATTTTTTTTTTTTTGGCAGGGGCCACGGCCCCCCCAAGCCACCATGTGGCTTCGCCCCTGGAGACACTGGTTAAGTGCAAATTTAATGAAAACTTATGTTAACCCTAACGTTAATGCTCTCTCTCACACACACACACACACACACACAGAGGCAAAATCTAAATCAAAAGAAAAATCCCACTCTTTGTGTGAGCGTCATAATGTTCCAAGCAATTTGCATTTATTAATGGTAGTTGAATACCTTATCTTTCCACCTACTAAATGATTCCCTTACATTATATCCATTCGTTTTTTCTTTCTTATTTATTTCCATATGGACCACCACATTAATCCTAGTACTATGGAAATTAAATATGGCTCCAATTCGGACAGCAATTGTTATCAACCCCCTCCCCTCAACAAGTCTTATATGTTTCTTAAAAAAAGAAAAAAAGAAAAAGAAAAGGTAAATAGAAAACAAATAGTGTCATGAAAATTTTATTCAATTTTGTTAGAGTCTAGTTTGTGATACTCCTTGCTCTTAAATGAATAGTAGATCCTATAGGAATGTAATTTGTAGAGCATCATCAAACTAGAAAATTATCATATGCATCTGATGTATGGAGTGCAACTCTCATAAGACTGTAGGCCTCACGAATGTGAGAGGTGTGCTCCATGCTTCTGATGCATAAGATAACAACTCCATGGAACTAGGACTTCCATTCCGCCTAGGACTTAGGCCTTTCTTGAAGTAGCTAGTTTCCCGTAGTTTTGAGTCCGAGGACCACGCAAGACCTTGGTCCTGTCTAGCACTTAGATTCTTAGAGTGACTAGTTTCCCCAGTCTGAGGATCATGCAAAATCTTGGTTCTGTCTAGCACTTAGACTTTAGAAGTGTCTAGTTTACCCATAGGTTTGAGCTTGAGGACCATGCAAGACCTTGGTTCTGTCTAGCACTTTAGGCTTTTGGAGTGTCTAGTTTCCCCATAAGTTTGAGTCTAAGGACCATGCAAGACCTTGGTTCTGTCTAGCACTTTAGGCTTTTGGAGTGTCTAGTTTCCCCATAAGTTTGAGTCTAAGGACCATTGAAGACCTTGGTTCTGTCTAGCACTTTAGGCTTTTGGAGTGTCTAGTTTCCCCATAGGTTTGAGTTCGAGGACCATGCAAGACTTCCATTCGGCCTAGGACTTAGGCCTTTCTTGAAGTAGCTAGTTTCCCGTAGGTTTGAGTTCGAGGATCACGCAAGACTTTGGTCCTGTCTAGCATTTAGATTCTTGGAGTGACTAGTTTCCCCATAGGTTTGAGTCCGAAGATCATGCAAGACCTTGGTTCTGTCTAGCACTTAGGCTTTAGGAGTGTCTAGTTTACCCATAGGTTTGAGTCTGAGGACCATGCAAGACCTTGGTTCTATCTAGCACTTTAGGCTTTTGGAATGTCTAGTTTCCCCATAAGTTTGAGTCCGAGAACCATGCAAGACCTTGGTTCTGTCTAGCACTTTAGGCTTTTGGAGTGTCTAGTTTCCCCATAGGTTTGAGTCCGAGGACCATGCAAGACCTTGGTTCTGTCTACCACTTTAGGCTTTTAGAGTGTTTAGTTTCCCCATAGGTTTGAGTTCGAGGACCATGCAAGACCTTGGTTCTGTCTAGCAATTAGATTCTTGGAGTGACTAGTTTCCCAATAGGTTTGAGTCCGAGGACCATGCAAGACCTTAGTTCTGTCTAGCACTTTAGGCTTTTGGAGTGTCCCCATAGGTTTGAGTCCGAGGACCATGCAAGACCTTGGTTCTGTGTACCACTTTAGGCTTTTGAAGTGTCTAGTTTCCCTATAGGTTTGAGTTCGAGGACCATGCAAGACCTTGGTTTTGTCTAGCACTTTAGGCTTTTGGAGTATCTAGTTTCCCCGTAGGTTTAAGTCTGAGGACCATGCAAGACCTTGATTCTGTCTAGCACTTAGATTCTTGGAGTGACTAGTTTCCTCATAGGTTTGAGTCCAAGGACCATGCAAGACCTTGGTTCTGTCTAACACTTAGATTCTTGGAGTGACCAGTTTCCCTATAGGTTTAGGTCCAAGGACCATGCAAGACCTTGGTTTTGTCTAGCACTTAGACTTTTGGAGTGTCTAGTTTCCCCATAGGTTTAAGTCCGAGGACCATGCAAGATCTTGGTTCTGTCTAACACTTAGATTCTTGGAGTGACTAGTTTCCCCATAGGTTTGAGTCCAAGGACCATGCAAGACCTTGGTTTTGTCTAGCACTTAGACTTTTGGAGTGTCTAGTTTTCCCATAGGTTTGAGTCTGAGGACCATGCAAGACCTTGGTTCTATCTAGCACTTAGGCTTTTGGAGTGTCTAGTTTCCCCATAGGTTTGAGTCCGAGGACCATGCAAGACCTTGGTTCTGTCTAGCATTTTAGATTCTTGGAGTGTTTAGTTTCCCCAAAGGTTTGAGTCCGAGGACCATGCAAGGCCTTGGTTCTGTCTAGCACTTAGATTCTTGGAGTGACTAGTTTCCCCATAGGTTTGAGTTTGAGGACCATGCAAGACCTTGATTCTGTCTAGTACTTTAGGCTTTTAAAGTGTCTAGTTTCCCCATAGGTTTGAGTCTGAGGACCATGCAAGACCTTAGTTCTGTCTAGTACTTAGATTTTTGGAGTGTCTAGTTTCCCCATAGGTTTGAGTCCGAGGACCATGCAAAACCTTGGTTCTGTCTAGCACTTAGGCTTTTGAAGTGTTTAGTTTTCCCATAAGTTTGAGTTCGAGGACCATGCAAGACTTTGGTTATGTCTAGCACTTTAGGCTCCTGGAGTATTTAGTTTCCCCATAGGTTTAAGTCTGAGGACCATGCAAAACCTTGATTCTGTCTAGCACTTAGGCTCCTAGAGTGTCTAGTTTCCCCATAGGTTTGAGTCCGAGGACCATGCAAGACCTTAGTTCTGTCTAGCACTTAGGCTCTTGGAGGTTGTCAGTGCGTGTTAATTTCCTTAAAGCCAGAGGTCCGGGGGCTTGACATAGCTAAGGTTCTGTTTAGCCGCTTCAAAATATTCCGGTTTAGCCCTCACCTTCCTTCTTCGAATGGAATTCAGCGAATTGGAATACTAGGCCTTTGAGAGTTAGCTCCTTGACAAGTGCATGGGGGCATATATCTAACGTCGGAAGCCCCTTGAACTGCGCTCCGTCTAGTGATCCTTCCCGCGTAATGGACACTTTGAATCGTGGACCTAAGTGGAGGCTAAGTTATGACAATGACGGTGTGTTCCTGGAAATGATGAGGGGCTTTCGTGTAGCTTGCACCACCGCTAAAATGGTCCTTTCGAGGGACTCTTATTGATAAGAGCTTGACCATGATTAACCGTCACATTTGCCAATGCACAAGCTCTCCCCACTGACGGCGCCAATTGTTGGGACACATTTTTCTGGCCAGGCCCAAGATGCATAAGACCTTAGACCAGTGAGTCCGGTACAATGAATTTGTAGAGAGTGGGCCAAAGTGCTAGGTCTTGGTGTATGGACAATGGTTATTATGGCGTTCTCCCTGGACCGAATTTACCAGAGAGGATTTGGTCCTCGACGCAGTTCTGGGAGCCTTTTCTGGTGCCTCTGGTGTGTTGGGGGGTTTTCGCCCTGCCCTTTGCTGTCTCTTTTTACTCCCTTTTTATAGTAGATTTCTTTCTCCTGAATGGGGACCCTAGGGTAGATACTTGTCCCATCAACCCTTCCCTCTAGCTATTGGGAGTGGTTGTAAGGACAGGAAAGTATGGTTGTGTCAGGCACAAGGCACTGAATGCAATAATGGCAATCTATTCCCTAGACACTTCCCTTTTCTCCGTTGTCCTTTTCTGCCTTAGTATTTTTCCTGCTCCGTGGGACGATATGGAGTGTCACTACTAGTGGCAGGTTGCCTCCTTTATCCTCGATTATATCCATGTCGAGGAGGGGTTTTTCCTTGGGCTAGGCCCTTGGCCCAAATGTAGACATTCGCATGGGCCTCCGGGTCTTTTACCCCCCACATTAATATATGCATAGACATCAATTTTAACAATTTTGTTTTATAAAATCATACATTGCCCCCTTAACATTATCATTGATTTTTTTAAAAGTGCTACTGAAACCACAAACTTTTCTTTAACATTTTTACAAATTGTTGAGATAGTAAATTTTTATTTGGTTTGCAGATAAGCTCATCACTTACATCACATTTTTACTTACTAATAACCACTCACCACATTAATAATTTGTAAAAGAAATTTGTAACTCTAGCATTTTCCTCATTTTAAAGGCCAAATCTAAAATCTAAAACCTAAAATAAAATAAACAAGCCAAAAAAAATTACCCAACAACAAAAATTACCAATAATAAAGCTAAAAAAAATTTAACTTGATCAACTAATTTTACCCAAAACAAACAACCTGGCTCTTTAAAAAATTTTAAACAGAATAATTTTGTCCATACCTAGATGTACACATAAAAAACACAAATAAATAAATAAATAACCATTAACTATCAAGCAACTGAACCGAAAGCTAGAGCCACCACACACAACTAATAGCAAAACTTTCTCCCTAACTTCAAGTCTGGCTCCATCCCTGCTAGGATTTGGAAAATATTTTATTGCCATATTCTATTTTTGTGTAAATTCTATTCACGTATTTAGGCTATTCTTTTCAAAACTTGCCAAAGTCCTTAAAGCCACCGACACTTATTGAAGATAATTAATACCAACACTACGTTATTCTGGCCTATATGGAGCTTTGCCTATGGAGCTTTTGTCAATTTGTAAGACAAAGGCTACAGCTCAACAATATAGTGGGTCCGCTCTATCTCCATGAGATAATTATCGTAAACAAAAAAACAAAAACAAAAATATCATTTTGATCCTTACATTTAAGATCAATTTAGTCCCTATATTTTGATAGTAGCCAATTTGATTCTTGTTATTTTCAACTTGTAGTTAATTTGGTCCCTATCATTAATTTACTAATGAGAAAGACTTACGTGTCAAATGATGTGCACATTAGTATATTTAACGCTAACGTGGCAATTAAAATGATCAAAATAATATTTAATAAATATTTTTGAACGCCATGTCAACATTTAATTTGAAAAAAAAAAACTAATTTTTATTTTTATTTTGTAGTGTAGGGGTGTTAGGCCCAGGAGCCCATATTTATGTATATATTGGGCCAAAGGCCTAATCCGAGGACGTTAAATGATCCGAGGATGGGTAAAAACTTTCATGAGGAACCGTGTTAGCAAGTGAAGAGGTGAAGTCCGGTTAAAGTCGTCCAGAAGGGTGGTCCAAGGGAGAATCCCTCCTCAGCGATGCAGAGTTGAGGTCAGAGGATGTGGTCTACCATTAAGAGTATCATTCTGGATCGTTCCATGAGTGAGGATAAGTATCAGGAAAGAACAGGATAGAGAATGGTAATGAAATATCTCAAGGAAAAGCTGCTACTGCTGCATTAAATGCTCTGCAGCTAACTCTTTGGCCGCATTGATGAGGAAGTGATTCCTGAACAGTAACTTTCAGCCTTACAGCTACTACATAAAGATTTTAGGAAGGTGCTGATGGGAGAAGGATCAACACTTACAATCTGATCTACACGTGGAAGGTGGAGATGAAAGGGGAGGATAGTATAAAATGGAAAAGGGACTTTGAGAAAAAGGGATCGAGAAACTAAGAGAAAAACATTGTAGCTATCAAGAACTGACTTTGTAAATCAAACTTGAAAGAAATATATATAAGAACTGATCTCCTCGGACTGTGCCGAGGATGATTTTTCTTTAGATTAAAACATTTTATCTTCCTTTTTTTGTCACCTGAATTCATTATACTTGTTGTCTAACTCGTTAAATCCCAGTTTTCCAACCCACTCTCTACAAATTCATTATATTGGACTTTTTGGGCCTAAGTTCATTCATCACTTGGGTTAGGGACCCAATTTCCGTTCTTACACGCAGTTTTAAAAATGATAAAAAAAAAAAAAATTGCAATCCTAGATTTTCTTGACAACCAAACACAAAAAAACTTTCTTGATTTTCTATCTTTAAATCATTGAATTCACAAATACATTCAACAACATCTCACCTCTATACAATTGAGAAGATCATAAATAACCAATAAGAACATGAAATTTTGGAACACAAAAAGATTTAGCAAATTTTTCCCAGTAACCAAACAGAAACAAAAAAAGAAAAAAAGAAAAAAAGAAAAAAAGAAAAAAAAAGAAC
The DNA here is from genome assembly GCF_932294415.1 of Quercus robur. Classification (NCBI taxonomy): domain Eukaryota; kingdom Viridiplantae; phylum Streptophyta; class Magnoliopsida; order Fagales; family Fagaceae; genus Quercus; species Quercus robur. Next base: position 88,064,772 of record NC_065538.1, on the reverse strand, counting down.
AAACCCAAAATGAGTCAGGTTGGTGTCTTTGTGTTGAGTCCAATCCAATGGCTTTGATGGGGACAAATCTCAAATTGTGAGGGTGGCCAAATTTCTAAACAAAACCAAAACCCAATTCAAAACACCAAACCCACCGTGTTTTGAATTGGGTTGATGGCACGGTGTGCCTGGCGGTAGCCGGATGCAATCAATGAAGTCAATCGAAAAACCTATAACTCGATTTCCAAATACTAAGCTTTTGCTATCTCTATTCAATCTGGTAAACTAAGGAGACATGTGGGTTTAAGATCAACAAACTGGGGTTGGTTTGGTGATTTACGAAGTGAGGGCTGTTGGCTATAGTTTTGTCTGTTTTCATTTGTGATTGAGATTGTGATAGGGATAAGCAATTAGCATATTGTGATGTGGCGTAAGAAATGGGCGTTTGTGTTGATGTAATGACTGATTGTGTATATCGATTTTTTTTCAATCTAAAATCGAATTTGATATTTGTATTTTTGTGCTTGGTTGCTGAGAAAGTAAATGAAAATGCAAAGAAAATTTGAAATTATCTTTTTTTTTAATCTTTAAAATTAAAAATTGAAATTTAATGTTGATGTGAAATTTTTAATATATTTATTGAATTTTTTATAATTATTTTATTTGCCACGTCAGTATTAAATGTGTCAATTGTGCATACCGTTTGCCACATAAGCATTTTATATTAGTGAGTTAACCATAGGGACGAAATTAACTACAAGTTGAAAATAGTGGAAACTAAATTGATTGCTATCAAAATGTAGGGACTAAATTGACTCTAACCTTAAAATATAGGGACTAAAATAGTATTTTCGTCAAAAATAAAAAAGAACCGGAGGAGGTTTTAAGGTTTGTTACGAAAGATTATAAGCATTGCTTACTTTCTTGATAGTATATTATGCTTCTAGTATTAGAGCTAACTTTAAAAAAAAAAACAAAAAGGCGGAGACATTTTGATTACTTTTTGCACTTTGAAAGAAAAAGCTCCATAGTATATTAGGCTTTGTCCATGCTGATAAAAAATGTACATGTACGAATGTATACTACTTCTAAATAACAAGATTTAACAATTGATGAGTTTCAACACTACTAAATTTGTTACTCTTTGTCAATTTATTCAGTTTAAAGGAGCTTTTAAAATGGCAAATCAAACTACTCATTTTTTGGTTTCATAATTTTTAAAAAATAAATAGATAAAAATATTATTTTGGTCCCTATATTTTAGAGTCACGGTCAATTTGGTCTTTATATTTTTGTAGCAGTCAATTTGGTCATTTTTATTTTCAACTTAGAGTCAATTTGGTCTCTCCCGTTAATTTACTAATGAAAAATGCTTACGTTGCCAAGGGTATGCTTTATTGGCATACATGTAACAAAAAATATATATAAAATCAAATATTTAACATTTAAAAGGTGACATAAGCATTTCAGTAACATAACAACAGAAAAAGCCATGTCAAACCAAAAATTAATTTAAAAAAAATAAAACATTTTTTTTTAAATCCTTAATTTCTTTAATTTTCTTGTGTATTGTTGCACTTTCTTAGCTACCAAACACAGACAAACAATGCACCAATCTGAAGATCGCCACCAAAATAAAATATGGACATGGTTCGAAGCCCATAAATGGAGATTTTCTAGCATCTACAATAAGCCCATTTTAGGTCCCACAAGCTCCATATATGTTCTGGGATCAAAAGAGATTTCCTCGTTGATTCCCAGAGCACGTAGGACTTGAGAGTGCTGTTCTGGATGGCACAAACCATAGCTGCAGCAGCTAGTTGATCAATAAATGAAGTCCTAATGGATGAGAAACTCATCGTAAACAATCAAAATTACTTTAACACAATCTAATTGGCTTAATTTCATATTGGCCTTTAACAGCTCATGCCCAATAATTAGAGGGCAGCACTTCAATAAACGAGAGCGAATCCTGTGAAAAAGTAAAGGCTGAAAATTTGCTGAAATTTCACTCGAAAAGAGCAGTGTAGCAAAGAGATTTGTTAAAAGAAAGAAGTGAAACTAGAAGATTCTCTGCTGGTAGATTTTGGTTGGGATTTTCATATCGGTGTATTGTTTGGCTGTGTTTGGTAGCTAAGAAAGTTCAAGAATGCACAAAAAACATTAACGAAATTGAGGATTTAAAAAAAAAATGTTTTCTTTATTTTTTTAAGAAATTAGTTTTTCCAGATTAGTTTTTGTTTTGACATGGCTTTTTCTGTTATTATTGAAATTCTTACGTGGTCTTTTAAATGTTAAATATTTGATTATATATATATATATTTGTTGCCACATGTATATATATTAACAAAGCACATTGTTAGCCACATAGGCATTTTTCATTAGTTAGTTAATAGTAGGGACCAAATTGATTTAAGTGAAAAATAACAAAGATTAAATTGATTGTTATAAAAATGTAAGACCAAATTGACTATGACTTTAAAATGTAGAGACCATAATAGTGTTTTTGCCAAACAAATATTCAAGTTGTTTTGTTATTGGCTCTACCCCTTCTGTTTTTTTGTGATATATTTTTTGAGAGATAATTATAACATAATATTAATTCCGCAGTTCAAACCATTTTTCCTTTAAACCCCTAATCATTTTATATATAGGAGGTGCTAATTCAACAACAAAGACTTTTGTTTTTGCGATTTATTAACTATTGAGCATGTTAAAATTTTGCATTATTTAAAAATTAAAAATATATTATTCAGACAATCTTCCGCCTTGATTTCTTAACTGCTGTTTTCGGGCTCTTCTGTTAATAAAAATTATTGTTTATAAAAAAAAAAAAAAATTGATGAGTTCCATTGTTAGGACATCTTTGGATTCCGTTATTAAAAGTGGTTCGCTGAAAATTGGTGTTTATCTAAAAAAAGAAAAATTTTAGATGAGTTGCATTATTAGGACAGCTTTGGATTCCTTTATTTAAAGTAGTGCTAGACTGCTAGCACTACTAAAGTCTGTAGATGAAAAAGCAAAAGTACCGACCAAAGTCTGTAGAGAGGCTCAAAGTAGTGCTAGACTGCTAGCAGTACTATAGTCTGTAGAGGGGGTCAAAGTAATTGAGTGAAAAAAACTACAGTAAAAAGGCAAAAGTTCCGACTAAAGTCTCTAAACTTTATTAAAAGGTTTTTTTTTTTAATTTTTTTAATTTTTATAAAGTCTTTTTACTGCTAAAGTTTGTAAAAAAAAAAATCAATTTTTTAGAAGTAAAACTAGGAAAAATAAATTTTTTTAATATTTTAGAAAATTTTTTATTTTTTTAATAAAAATTTAAGAACAAAAAAGTGAAAATTTTTTAATAATTTAAAAATAAATTTTTTTAAAAAAATTTAGCAAAGAATATTTTTTTTGATAAAATTTAGAAACCAAATTTATATTTTAGCCAAACTTTTCTTTAGGCGGAAAGTTCCTCTTGGTATCAAATAACGGCAAGGTTCATCAACCGTGTACTATTAGCGTAGGACTTGAGAGTGCTGTTCAGCCTGTTCTTTAGTCGGTACTTTTGCTTTTTTACTGTAGTTTTTTTCTTTTTTTTTTGCTGAATATTTGACTGTAGTTTTTTTTCACTCAATTACTTTGACACTACTTTTGAGCCTCTACGGACTTTAGTAGTGCTAGCAGTCTAGCACTACTTTTGAGCCTCTACGGACTGAAAAACTCTATCGTGTTTCCGGCTTATGTTATTTCTCTCTCACAAAGCGATGAATCCCACAAATAACATGCATTTGAATCATGATATAACTTCTCCTAGTTGGTACTTTTGCTTTTTTCCTCTAGTTTTTTCACTATATTACTTTGAGCCTCTCTACAGACTTAAGTAGTACTAGCAGTCTAGCACTACCCCTAATAAAGGAATCCAAAGCTGTCCTAATAATGCAACTCATCAAATTTTTTTTCTTTTTTTAAGATAAACACCAATTTCCATCCAACTATTTTTTTTTTTTTTTGAAAATAGCCAACTACTTTTAATGTGGCTATTAACGGTAAACGATTATATTCATACCTTTAAAAGATAATTTAGAAGTACATATATAATAATTTTATGAAAATATTCCAACACTTATTGAAAATTATTAATACCGACACTTCTTTCAGCTACAATACTATCTTAGGATATTAATGATGAGACAAGTGAAATTTAAAATCATACTGCTTAAACAAATCAATTTTGATACAAACACAAGCATCTGTTTGGATAGCAATGAATGTGATATCCTGTCATTCACATTCAAATAGAAATTGGAAAAGAATAATTTACACTAACGAATACACATAAAGGCAATTGCTTAGTTTCTTGTTCATGTGTGAAATGGTATTTAAAAAACAAGTGTGCAGGTTGTTTCGTGGTATTTAAAAGATGAAAATCATGATTAACTAATTAGATGAGTGTGGCTTCTCATGAATGACAAATTAAAATTGAAGGACATCAATTTCTGAAGAACAAAGCTGACAGGTCCCTGTCTAAATTTGCTACTAACCCAAACAAGTTACATACTTTAGAGACTACTTCACATGTACTGTACATCGTTATAATATGAGCAAAGGCAGTAATGTAATATACAAATATACAAATATATTTGGGGAAAAAATAAGTATATCTTATTAAGATTCTAAATAAATTTAGGAAAATCTTAATAAGGTGTTTGTTAAGATTTCACATAATAGGCTGTGTTAATAAAAAAGACAAAAAGTTATTAAAAAGATTGCCAAAAATGATAAAAAAATTACTAAAAAATTATAAAAAAAAAAATCAAAAGCTGTAAAAAGTAAAAAAAGATGTCCAAAAAAATTAGTGTTAACGGGCACCATCCCATAAATTTATTACCAAAATTCATCACCTACTATATTTTTTATAATCAAATTCATCACCAATAAACGATAACAAACAAATATAGATTTTAATCATTTTATAAATTAATAGAGGTTGGCTGTGCTACTAATGCCTTTATTCTAGCGGAGCTTTAATAATCGAGTTAGAAAAGTAGAGTCAAAACGCAATGTACTATGCTTGATAGCTGTCATTGGCATGGCTAATGTGCCTTCTCTTCTAGAAAAGTGTTTCCCTACAAAAACGTGCAACATGCTTCTAGGCAACAGAAACAGACACAATTGTACAAAGTTGAAGGGCATTAATTTTCATGAACATAGAGAAAGCAGCAGGTCCACACAAGAACAGGGAATGAAGCCGGACCAACAAACAACACTTCAATTTTAGTTGCACTAGTCATTTAATTTAAGCTATATGATGATTTGGTTACAGGTCCAGATAAAAGACTGACAAACATGAGACTTGAATTAACAACTGCTTCTCAAAGTGAACTTATTGATATTATGATATATATTAAGCAAGTATTACGCACAATTACCTGGAGAAAGATTTATAATTATTAACACGTCGGAAATATTATCTTATAAATCATATCTGCTTATACAGAATTTTTCTTCTAACCCAAGAAATTTTCGTACTTTTGAAATCACTTTAACATATTAGATATACCGTTATATATTACTTATTATGAGCAAAGGGTAATATAAAATATACAAACCATGTTCTTCATAAAAGGATTGTGCATATTCACAATTTTAGCTATCAAATTTAGGGGAATTAAAGTCTTGGTGTTTATAATCTCGTGGGTTTGAGTTTTTTTTTTTTTTAATATTATTATATAAAAATTATTTACAGAGAATAAATCACAAATCTTGTAAATAAGAACTTCTTATTAAGATTCCAATTAAAATTCACATCAAAAAAAAAAAAAAAAAAAGATTCCAATTAAAATAATTACCCAAATTCATCACCTGAAATAACAAACAATTATAGATTTTTTAATGAAAGGCATGACCAAAATCAGTAGCAGACTGTCAAAGAGGAAACAGGAATTGGACCTTCAACTAGTTCTATAAAAACCATAAAACCCAGTGTTTTAACTGTAAAAAATAAATATCAGACTTTTTTTCAATATTTTAATCATTTAAGTTTTTAAAACCATCTAACTTTTTTTTTTGATGGAATTTAAAACCATCTAACTTATTGATGAAAGGAGAAACCACATACATACTAGAAAATGCAGATTAGCTGTGCTACTAAAGTCTGAGTAATCTAAAGAGGAACTCGTAATCATTATCACGAATCCGTAATAATCAGTCATGCAAAAAGTAGAGTAAAAAAACGAAAGCACTAATGATGGTTTGGCTTTGGAAAATCTTTTTTCAGTAAAAAGTATCATATTTTACGTTTTTTTTTTTAACGTTAAGGTAAAAATTTTATTCACAATAATTGAAGACCATTATGTAGTGGAAATTTGTCGTGGCTGGCTGCTCCCAAATTCCAAGCCATCGAGTTGCACGTTGGCTTTAATCGATTGAAAGCCCCATGCAATTTTTTATTTTTATTTTTATCTTTGGTTCCTCGCCAGTCGCCACCCACGGACTCACCTAACAAACCAATGACCAAAATTCAAAAGTATGTGACAGAAGTCCACAGTTGACAAAGAGTGAATACATTTCACCAAGGTAAATTTGACAAACATGATTCTGTCGACACAAGAAGACAAAAACAGTTGTAAACACGTGATTCACCAAGAAAGCAAATGTGACCAAATGAGTTTCCTATTCGTAGTCCTTTTTGTTCTTCCAATTGATAATCCCTTTCAAATTCTAAAATTTGTAAATCTTTTCTTGTTAGTACAGGTGAAATGTAAGTGAATCTTCAGTAAGGTCTTGCTCTTATTGATATTTTAAATCTGCATTAAAAATTATTTTTTTACTAGATATTCAATTGCTTCAACGGTTAGGATATTTGATATTTTGATATTCACTTACTGGATATTCAATTATTCAATTGCTCAACTTGATAGAAATTTGAAATTGAGAGAGAAATGCTAAAAAAAACACTAGAAAATGAAAATCAAAGTTTTAAAATTTCAAGCTGCACCATAGAATAGAGAAAAGACCTCTACAAATTAAAAAGGAAATCACTTCTTAGCACATCCCGATGTGCTTTTCTAAGGGATGTGGGACAGAATTGCTTCTCCCTTTGATCATTCATAATACACCTTACTTATGGGCATACAAGTCCTGATGTGTGGGACCCAGACTTCTGGTTGGGGTATGACTTTGATACTATTTGTAAAGACCACATCTTAATTGTGTAGATATTGTCTGAAGGCCTAACAAAAGTTGAGTTCCATATCGCTTAGTGAATGTCCTAAGCTGAGTTTCATTATTGGCTCTACCCCTTCTGTTTTTTTGTGATATATTTTTTAAGAGATAATTATAATATGTTACAAACTTTGTAATTCAAACTTTTTTTTCCCTACTTTGTGTATAAGAGGTGTCAATTCACTTAGAAGAACTTTCGCTTTTGTCATGTATTAACTATTAGCATGTTAGAATTTTGATTTCTTTACTGCTGTTTTCGGGCTCTTCTGTTAATAAAAATGGTTGTTTATCCAAAAAAAAAAAAAAAATTGACAAGTTCCATTGTTAGGACATCTTTGGATTTAGGGTCCGTTTAATACGTGTGTTTAAAAACTAAAAATTTTTGTTTAAAAATTTTTGTACAAATACATATAGATGAAAAAATATATAAAAATACATAAAATATTATTTAAAAACTGAAAATTATTATTTAAAAACACTCACCAAGCACCCTTTAGTTGGCTGAAAATTGGTGTCTATCTAGAAAAAGAAAAAAATTTGATGAGTTGCATTAATAGTACAGCTTTGGATTCCTTTATTAAAAATAGTGCTAGTCTGCTAGTATCATAAAGTCTGTAGAGAGGGAGGAATACACATTTATGATATTCCGGAGTACCTAATAATTTTCCGGTTCAAAGTAATTGAGTGAAAAAACTAGAGTCAAGAAGCAAACTAAAGTCTGTAGAGAGGCTCAAAAGTACTGCTAGACAGCTAGCAGTACTAAAGTCCGTAGAGAGGGTCAAAGTAATTGAGCGAAAAAAACTACAGTCCAAAAGCAAAAGTATCGACTAAAGTCTAAAAAACTTTATTAAAAAGTTTTTTTTAATATTTATAAAGTCTTTTTTTGTTAAGAGCATTTATTTTAACTTTTAACATAATAAAATAATATATCTATTATAATAAAATAATAAAATAATAAAATCTCACTACAATAAAAATACTACAAATCGATCCACCACCACGGCCAATCAAGAACAACCACCCAATAACAACTAGCAAGCCAAGAACAACCACCCACGACCACTGCCAAAAATACAAATTAGTCAAAAACCACCACACAAATCACCACCAACACAGCCACACCACCACTGACCCACGAAACTCAGCCAAACTGCCATCACGAAACCCAGAGAAACCCACGAAATCCAGCCACAACCACGAAATCTGCGACGCTCTTGAGTTTAATGAAAGCAGTGCCGGTGGAGCTTGGATCGACGATGAAGCTTAGGTCAACAATGGAGCTTGGATCGATAGTGAGATCGAGGACTAGGCGAGGTGGGTCAACGGCGTGGGACGGTGATGAAAATGAACCCAAAACAGATCAGGGAAGCAGAGGGTAGATAAGGGTGAGAAAAAAACATGAGAAGGAAAAAGGAAGAAAGAAGAGAAGCCAGAGAGAGAAAAATAAAGAAAGAGAAAAATATTTTTTAAATGAAAGAGGAGAGAGAAATTTAGTTTTTTTATTATTATTTTTTGTTTTGCTCTCAGCTACAGTGCACATCTATAGATGTGCACTGTAGCAATGAAGCTAAAAAAATAGCTATAGCTCTACTACTGGATGGTGATTTTTTATATTTTGGTGGAGTTAAAATAGCTATATAACTATTTAGCTCCACTATTGCAAGTGCTCTAAAATTTGTAAAAAAAAGGAAAAAAAAAAATCAATAGTTTAGAAGTAAAACTAGGAAAAATAAAAATTTTCAATATTTTAGAAATTAAAAATTTTAATTTTTTTTAATAAAAATTTAAGAACAAAAAGTGAAACATTTTTAATAGTTTAAGGATAAAAAAAGAATTTTTTAAAATTTAGCAAAGAAACAATTTTTTGGTAAAATTTAGAGACCAAATTTATATTTTAGCCAAACTTTTCTTTAGGCATAAAGTTCCTCTTGGTATCAATAACGCCAAGGTTCGTATATTATTAGTGCAATGGTCACTTTAATTATTATGTGGTGGAGGCATAATATAATTCTTATGTATATAATTTAAATACAATTGATAGTCATTTTCATATTTTTTTAACTCTTTGAAAAATTTTGTAAGAAAATTATTAGGTATAAAATGTAAATTGTCTTTTTAAAAAAAAAAATTGTGAAGTACTTTTTTTTTTTTTACAATTCATTTATTATAGACTCTTTGGTTTTTGTACTTAATAACTCACTTGAATGAATATTTATGATGTGGTTTCTACATTTGATTCTAAATTAAGAAATAAAATATTTAAGAATAAATAATTTAGGGCACATAGCACAAAATTGGAACTCTAATTTGGAATTTAATTTAAGTTTTTCTTAACTTCACCTATTATTATATATATAGAATATTATTTTTTTTAGAAAGTTTCAATTTATAGCGTCCACTCCTGATGATAGCTCTTTATCATCAAACTAAAACACCAACTAATTTTTGGTGTAAGGGGGGATTGAACTTCAGATTTCTTATTCAATTATCAGAGACTTTACCAATTGAGCTAATTGAAATGCACATGTTGGCTTTAATTAATTGAAAGCTCTATGCCATTTTTTATTTTATTTTTGGTTCCTTGCCACTTTCTTAACTAACCAATGAGGAAATCTAGTAATACAACAAAATCTCATTATAATTTCAAAACATTTTTTGTTTTGAGCTATGGTGTATCTCAATATAATCTTATTTTATTTTATGTTGATCTATGGTAGATTGACACTTCACTTGCTATAAAAATGCCGTAACATTTTATTATGGTCATTTAAGAACTCTTCTCTTAAAGTGGTCTTATATGATCAACTCTAAATTTAATTTATTTGTCAATAATTTATAAGTCAATTTATGCTTTTTAGTATATCAAGTAAGAGTTTTAGAGTTTGAATATTCCTTCCAAAGAATAATTCAACTTGGCCACTCAATATGATTAACTAGTTACATTAGATGAGTGTGATTTCTCATGAATGACAAATTAAAACTTGAAGGGTATCAATTTCTCACAAACCAATTAAGCTGACTGATCCCTATCTAATAGGTATTCTGTAGGGTCAAATTTTTTGGAAAATCTTTGCCCTCGAAAAAATCATGTGCATGTGAAACAAGGGAAGAAGACAATTAAAAGAACTCGGGGTCTTCCTCTATATATATATCACTGATCAACTGCACAAATAGATGTGTGATTTCTAACTGCTAGGGAGTAGGGTCCACGCTGGGGATGTTACCTGTTATCGTATTGTAGCCACTCACTGATGGTGATAGGCCAATGTTCTTATAGTGCAGGTCTGCAGGATGTTTTGCTTTTAGTAATGACCCTTATTGCCTAAGAACGATGACTAATGAATAAATTAAATTTATATAATCCTCAAACTATCATTTAAATAATAATATTTCACGAGAATTAGAGTTCACCTTAAAATCATAGAGCAAAGTTGGGAGATTACCTTACTGGGACTTCAACATATCTCGTAACATTATATTCAAATTAGTACGTGTTAATTCCAAGAGTTTTTAGATGGGAAGTTGAGGCATGGACTAGGTCGCTCTCTTGAGATGATACATGCTATCAACAAAAATTTTGGTATAGTAGACTAGCAATTATGCATGCTTGCCCCCAAGATACAACAGTCTAGCAAACTTGCTGATTATCATTATAAGCCTACATCGTTTGTGATGCTGGATACGGAAGCGTCAAGAAACAAAATACGTCTATTTCTATAAAATAAGAAACAAAACACGTTTTCTTTTAAAAATAACTTCAAATCCACGATAGTTCCTTTAATCCACAAGGGTCCTTGAATCCACAAGGAGAAAGGGTCTAGGATTCACCAGAAAATAGAGAGACAAAAGTATAAATTTTATTGATTGAATAACTGTTAAAAAATCTTAGGGCCCTATTTAAGGGGCTCTATAAAACTTGACAAATAAGAAAATATATTCTAAAATAACTCTTAATTAATACCTAACCATAATAGGAACCGAATTTGACCTAAAAATCATATTAAAAGCACCTAAAAATAAGGAGATAAATGTCCTAAACCTAAAATAATGAAAATTACATAAAAAAAACAAATATAATAAATTACTGAAATGAATTTGAAAATTATGTCCTATATCAACTTGTAGGATAAGAAACTGTCTATAATACTTTCTTTACCTAAAATATAATATAGTGGGAATATATATTTTTCGGATAAAAGAAGAGGATAATATAATGCAAATATTTGTTGATACATGTAATGGTGAGAAGATAAAACCGACCCTATTTCCTCTTACCATCCCCATCCTTTTTGGCCGTACATATATATTGGCCTATTATAGACTAGTAAAACCTTCCATATTAAAATCAAATCTAATTCATTTAATTGTCCCACATTAATTAAAAGAGTGTATTGTGTATAGTATAACTTGTCTCACCATTCCTTAAAAGTTATCATGGCTTTTGAGTGGAGTTGTGGTGTGTCTTTATATTAGAACTCCTTTCCCTCTCTCTTGTGTGTGTGTTTGTTTCTCCAAAAAAAAAAAAAAAAAATCAAATTTAATTCAATAGATATTAGAATTAACTTTCCTTTTCCTATAAAAAAAGAAAAAAGAAAAAAGAAAAAAGAATTAACTTTCTTTTTTAATAATCAGATTTTTTTTTTTTTTTTTTTTTTTTTTTGAGAATCAGATTCAATAGTAAATGGTTACGGAAATTTATTGTAATATATCAGTTATCAACGATAAACTAATAATTATGTAGCTAATATTGGTGACAATTACTATTTGGCATAAACTATGCATTATGGGTTTTTCAACAGCTAATAAGGTAAGTTAATGTGGCTATTAACTGTACGTGAATGATTATATTATTTCCTTTAAAAGACCATTTAAAAGTACATATATAATAATTTTATGAAAATATTCCAACACTTACTGAAGATTATTAATACCAACACTTCTTTCAGCTGCAATACTATCTTAGGATATTAACGATAAGAAAAGTGAAATTTAACAAAAGCATCCTCATACAAATCAATTTTGCCACAAACACAAGCATCTGCTTGGATAGCGATGAACGTGATATCCAGTCATTTACATTCAAAAAGAAATTTGGAAAGAATATTATATACGTACGAATACACATAAAGGCAATTGCTTAGTTTCTTGTTCATGTGTAAAATGATACTTAAAAAACAAGTGTTCAGGTTGTTTCGTGGTATTAAAAGATGAAAATCATGATTAACTAGTTAGATGAATGTGGCTTCTCATGAATGACAAATTAAAATTGAAGGACATCAATTTATCATGAACAAAGCTGACAGGTCCTGTCTAAATTTGCCACTAACCCAACCAGTTTACATACTTTAGAGATTGCTTCACATACAATGTACACCGTTATAATAATATACAAATATACAAATATATTTGGGGGAACTAAACCAGAAATCACAAATCTTAAAAATAAGTACATCTTATTAAGATTCTAAATAAATTTATTACCAAAATTCATCACCTACTATATTTTTGATAATCAAATTCATCACCAATATATGATAACAAACAACTATGGATTTTATAAATTAATAGAGGTTGAAACTACTTATCACTAGAAAATACAGATTGGCTGTACTATTGGTGTCTTTATAGTGGAGCTCTAAATAATTGAGTTAGAAGAGTAGAGTCAAAAGGCAAATGAACTATGCTTGATAGCTGCCAATGGGTGAAAATGAGTGACCAAGAAAACTCACTCTCAAGATTCTTAAGGACCCGGATGAATTGTTATTATTGCTGCTGACTGATTATCTCTGCAACTGCAGTACAAAAAAAATGTGGCCCTACTCCTTTGGACAAATGTGAAATAATTTAAAAATAGACCGGGTGATGTGATCAGATTGCAAAAGTGTGTAACAAAAATCCACAACTTGACAAAAGGTCTTCCCCACAGTTGTATCTTTTCAATATTGAAAAGTTGCGTCTTTTCAATATTCATTTTCGATTAATAGTTAACTTGTCCGTCAATAAATACATTTTCATTTAATAGGCGTATTTTTATTAAATAGGTATATTTTCGATTAATAGGTACCTTTGATATATCCAATATGGAGGGTGATGATTTTTCAATAAACACTTTTTGGTATATCAAATTTGAAGAGTTATGACATTTTAAAAGGCACCTTTTGACATAAAATAAAATTGTTTTCTTTTGCCTAACTAATAAAACTTTGTGCCATTTTTTGCAATATATATATATATATATTTTATTTTTTTTTAATTTTATGCATTTTTACTTACTACTCAAACTAAAAAATAATACCTTTTTTTTTTTAAACTCATTCAATAGTTATTTCCATGCATTGCACAAGTTAACGACTAATCTATATATATATCTAAACTATTTTATATATATCTATATATTACACAAACTAAACTAGATACACAATATTCTATTCCTTATTCTTTCTCACAAAAAACTACTAATAAATAAAATAACATTGTTTTCTTTTACCTAACTAATAAAACTTTGTGCCATTTTTTTTCAATATTGTTTTTTTTTTTTTTTTTTTTAATTTTATGCATTTTTGCTTACTATTCAAACTAAAAAATAATGTCTTTTTTTTTTTTCTTTTTTTCTTGAAACTCATTCAATAGTTATTTCCATGCATTGCACAAGTTAATGACTAATCTATATTTATATATATCTAAAAGCTGAAACGTAGCATTTAATGTTATTATGCTCCTATTAAGCCATCTCATCAGTTATATCATACTCTTTTTCTTTTTAAATAATTTTTCTCTTTATACTTTTTAAAATTTTTTTATATAAAATAATTAAATACAGATCATGTACAAACATTATTATTCATTAGATACAAATATTTGACTATTCAGCTATCCAAATTGATTTCAACTTTTTTCTAAAAAAATATATATATATAGGGACAACAAACAACTTGTTTGACAATAAATGATCACGTGAGAACAAACAAAGGAGGAAGACAATCAAAAGATAGGGATCTTAGGGTTTCCTATACATAACCCAACTTGTTTGAAAATAAAATATTTACACAATTGGGTGGGGTTGTTATAATTCCACTAAGCATGATTAAAGAAAAATTATGTAAGGGTCCATATAATTCCACTAAGCATGATTGAAGGGAAATTATGTAGGGCCCTTATAATTCCACCAAGCATGATTGAAGGAAAACTGTGTGAATTCCACCAAGCATAATTGAAGGAAAATTGTGTAGGGACAACAAACAACTTGTTTGAAAATAAATGATCATGTGAGAACAAACAAAGGAGGAAGACAATCAAAAGATAGGGATCTTAGGGTTTCCTATACATGACACAACTTGTTTGAAAATAACATATTTACACAATTGAGTGGGGTTGTTATAATTCCCTTTGCATTATTAAAGGAAAATTATGTAGGGTCCATTTCCTGCGTACATATGTGCGTTTACATTGATGACGGAGCCATTACTTTCCTTTTGCATTGGGTAGAGCTGTTGATGCGTAAATGGTGGAGGATTCTTTTGTTTCTCAATATATCACAGGCTGCACACACAAAACGAGAAAGCAAATCCATATTTCTAAAAACCAATATCCAGTTGAACTTATATATGTGAGTGCTTTAAGTAGTCCACTCCGTTAGGTGAGTTGTGCTTTTTTTTTTTTTTTTTTGATGAGAGAAAAGATATTACAAAGGCAAAGAAAACAGCACCAGCAGGGACAAGAACAGCCCAAAGACTAAGCACAATCCATTTGGATTAGGTGTCGGACCATTGGGGGCGAACATCCCTTCCACACTTGACTAGCAGCACAATATCTAGCATGATGAGCAAGCTTATGGGCCACCCTATTGTGCTCTCTTCTCAAGTGACAAAGCTTCCAACACCTAAAGAACTTAAGGAGGTCCTCAATGCCCTGATATAAATGGCCTAGGCTGCCATTTGATTCTTTTGACAGAATTTCTTGAATCAATGTAAGCGCATCAGATTCAAAAATGGCCTGTGTAAGCGCCATTTCCTTGGCCAAAAGGATATAGGTGGCAAGCAACTTGTTTAATATGCAAGTGGCTATTGTTAATTAAAAAAAAAAGAGAAAAATATACCAACAAGTGGACTCGACTACGTACCTTTTTTATAGAAGTAAATTAATCAACAAGAAGCACAGCCCACCACCAAACCAGAAAACTATATCCTTTTGGCATTATATACCATGTAATTGCTCTTTTCCCAAGCATGTAGCAATGTCACATGAGAAAAAGAATCTTATAAAGAAAAAAGATTAATTTGCCACCTAATCAAGATAAAGCACAATGTACCAAATATCTTTCGTGCGTTTTCTCTCTAATGTGGAAAGACAGGTTTGCTTTTATCCCTTTATACAAAAGGTTTAGGCCTTTACGGGCCCATTTTTCCCTATTGGGTTATAAAAATGGAAGGGTCTTAGGCTCTATTTTATCAAATTTGCTTAGGTTGTTTCGCAGCAGATCCATTTTGGGCTTTTCTCCTTTTTCATGGTATTATGGGCAATTCTAGGCCCACAATTACTCTTCTTGGAAGAAGTCACTTCTAGATGTTATCTTTCAGTATATTATTCTGTCAACCTTCAACCTTTATTTCACTTTTTATTTTTTATTTTTATTTTTACTAATTCTCTATATTACTTTTTTTTTTTTATGAACTCTCTATATTACTTATTCTCTATGAGAAAACAAATCCATATTACACATATATTAATTACTGGCTAGTTGCCATTAATAAAACCAATATGCTCCTGACTCAGTTTAAATAACTCATTTAATGAACTTTTGATTATAAACTTGTTACTTGTAGCCCCACTTACAAGCTTCATTCATCATGTTTCTGAACCAATAAGTACAGCAAGCTATATGTAAAGTTCAAATAAATAAAAATTAAGGAACGTTTTTACATTGAACATTGCGGATTAATATATTCTATTGGCTACTCTTTAATAATTCCCGCTATTATATCATTCTTTTTATTTACCATTTCAAGGCAAAGTTACGAGGGTAACATGATTGCAATATTGTATATAATCATTGGTCTTTATGTAAGGAACATTTACATAGAAAATTGAGAATAAACATATTCTATTGGCTACTTTTTGATAATTCTCTATATCATATTTTTTTTGTATTTAAAAAAAAAAAAAATCTATTTTGGCCATTTCAAGGCAAAGTCATGAGGGTAACAAGTCACAACATTTTATGTAGTCAATGGTTTTATGTAATGAACTTTTACATGAGGAGTGGGAACAACGATATTCTGTAAGATATATTATATATCAACTCTATACTCTATTCTAATGATATTGTATTCGCTACTCTGCCTTAGACCAACACTTATCCCCTCCCCTTCCAAATTTATAAAAAATAAAAAATAAAAATCAACTCTACCACAAACATAGCATGCTATTTCACATAATCACAACTTAAATTAAAAGTTTATAATCGTACTTTAACATGATTTTGCCATGACATTTTAAATTTAATAAGGATTTGGTGCAAAAACTGTTGGATATTATGAATGCCTAAGTAAATAATAAATTAAGCTTAATGCTTTGTCTATACAAAGAAAAGCACAGCCATGCATGCCCACAGAGAGAGGCTCAAGGCTAATTTGTTGGATGCTATTAAGAGATGAAAGTTTGCCATTGCTCTTAAAATATGTACATTTTTATGGAATATTTATGCTTCTAGTTTTAGTGTTAGTTTATAAAAAGAGCCTATACATGACAGCTTACCTTTTTGAAAGCTTGATGCGGTGCCTATACAGACGGGCTGTGACCTTAAGTTAAAATTCTTCTTATGGAAGTCAAACATTGCAAAGAAAAAGTATCAAATTACTAAGACTGAAACGTTATTTAGAAAACAGTATTATTGATCATAAGTTGGCCAACAAGTAACTAGTAAACTATTTGAATTAATTAACCACCATGAGAGGCAATTACACTACTATGTTTCCTGACGTTCGTCTATGTATGTTCTTAAGAAGTTCACCGGCCTTTTTTCTTTTTTTGTCTATTTGATATTTAGAAGTTTCTGAATGGATTTTTTACCGAGCAATAAGATTAGTGGTGCTAAAAATTCACATTGCTATTTTTAGCACTACTAATACTAAAAACCATGTTGTAATGGTGGAGGAAAAGCTAAAAAAATTGGCTATTGAGCTATAGTGCACAGCCAAAGATGGTTGTACACTGTAGCTAAGATGGTTAAAAAAAAAAAAATTATAAAAAATTATATTATTTTATTGTGTCGCTAGTGGTGGTTATTATTTATTGCAGTAGATATATTATTTTATTGTATTGTTTATATTATTATATTGTATTCAATACTAAAACAAAATCGCTAATGATGAGTGTTTTGTAAAGTGAGATGATAAAATAGATAAAGTAACTTTTTGTGGAGCCAAATTACTAAATTTTTGGCACCACCAATATGGATGCTTAACAAGTTATTGAGTGATGTAACTTGAACCCAACTCTCTCTCTCTCTCTCTCTCTATATATATATATATATATATATATGTATGTATATATTTGTAGGGTCACGTTCTGAAACGAACCGCAACTGTTGTTGAGTCCGCATGTGAATGGGCCCAGACAATATCATTTGTAGAGAGTGGGTTCGAAAGGCTAAGTCGTGATTACTCGGCAGTCGTTTTGTTAAGTTGTTCATGCATGGTTTTGGGGTATTCACCCTTTGGGTCCTCTTTCCCGAAGAGAGCCCCCCCACCCTTCGTTACCTTACGTTTTCTTTTATACTTGTCTACATTCGTTGCCCTTTGTCCACGTGTAGGGTCGACTTTTCCAGGACAGATATTTGTCCCATCAATCTAATCCCGAAATTGTTGGAGATTGCCAGTAAAGCCTAAGAATCCGGTTTTGTCAGATGCAGCGTCATATCAGCGAAGGGTATTAAGGACAATTTCCCTGAGATATTTTCTGATCCTTCAAGTTTGCTTGTGTTCCACTCTCATTCATGAGACTTCGGACCTGCCGAGGACTAAGCAGTCCTCGGCTGTATTTTTGGGCCACTTTGGGCGTCCTATTTTTGAACTTGGGCCCTTGCCTCCTTCAGTTTGGGCCTGTGGACTCCCCATAAGCGAGCGGGCCGGGCCCATAAACTATTGGGCCCCACAATAGCCCCTCAAAACCCGGCTGTCCAACGTCTTGGTTGGGAAGGTGGGTTTTGGTAATACCGAGCCTTTACTGCGGCTCACATAATTCGGCCCTCGATCAACGTTGGTGACTCTTCACCTCCCCGAGGAATGCGCCGGTCTACAAGATGTTTCCCTCGATTCACGCGTGATACATTTATGCCGTTTGGTTATCCGTGGCATGCCTTTAATATCTTCCTTTTACGAGACCCCCCAGATCTAACGGTTACTGATAGCATGGGGGAACGAAACGGATGTACATTTATTCACAGATATCCTTGGGGATCAGAACGTGTTACGTACCCTTGTCTTCCTCCCCTATATAAAGAGAGCAGACAAAAAGCGATTTTTTCATATCTGAATCCCTCAGGCCCTTCTCAGAGTCCACTTCTTCCATCTGGTTATTCCCTATCCCATAATACATCCACCATAATAGTCGGCCATGAATAAACACTTCTTTTCCCAGAAATGTCCTAACGAAACTTGAGATGGCTCGGTCGGGGCAAGGATGGCGGAGACTCAAGATTTGCCTCCCCATTCTTTTAGCCAAAATCCGAAGCAGGGACTCGTCACACCCCACTTTCGGTGTGAATGAGTTGAAAACCTCCCTTGTCATCTCCATCCGCTCTCTCATGAGCACACCTAATATGGCTCTAGTGTGCTAAGAGTTAGGATTGGGGCAGGGACTAAAAGCCCTTGCTTCTTCTTCTCTTTGTTCACTGGCGCCATCCTTTGATTCTCCTTCTCCCTCTTTTGCTCCTTTCTTTTCCTTTTCATTTCTTCCCTCTTCTTCTCCTCCTTCCTGCTCATATCCTCCATCTTTTTTTTCCCTTGCATTCCTCAGCGACAAGAGTTTGCTGAAGTGCTTCCATGTGTTCCAATTCTTCTTTCTTCTCCTTCATCTTTTCTACATAAGGTTCTTCTCCTGATATGAGCAATATTGAGGCAGAGATTTTAGAGAAACTTTGAAGGCGAGTTCAAAAGACACCTGAATGTTTACTTATCTGGATTGTAGTTGTTATTGTTGCTTCGGCAGTTCACCTTTTGTATAGGCTTGTTTAAGTCCTTCATTGTATGTTGTAACAATTTTCCATATTAATAAAAGTTGCTATTTATTTATCTCGCATGTTCTGTTTTTATTATTATTATTATTTTTTTTTTATAAGTTTACAAACGCTGCTCGACGCAATAATATAGCATTTGGATCAATGACAACCAACGCTAAAATATTTGTTAATACAAAGATGCCACCATAACTTTAATAAAATTATTATTCGGCATAACAATCCGACCAGTGAGGAACGAGAATTACCTTAAAATTAGCCGAGATGGGGACTAAGTGCTCAATAAGGTGCAAGAAACAGTTATCCGAGGACATGTCACCCTTCCAATGCATAATTTCCTTAGGCTAACGATTATCAGTTCATTTCACCATCTTCTTAACACATTGGCCTTAATCTTTTCTAGTATTTGGGCCGAGGAACTTGCCCATCCGAGCAGTTGGTTTCCCAAAAAGCCTGAGTCCAAAGACTTCGCAAAGCCTGGGTTTTGTTTTAGACTTATGCTTTTTCTTTTATGTACTTGGTTCTCTCGTAGACTTGAGTTCGAGGACCATGCAAGTCCTAGGTTCTGTCCAAGACTCATGTTTTTTCTTTTATGTTTTTGGTTTCCCCATAGGCTTGAGTCCGAGGACCATACAAGTCCTAGGTTCTGTCCAAGACTCTTTGAGTTCAGATCTCCCTTTTTATCAGGCATTTCCCGAGGCGCCGAACATGGTTGTCCTCGGCAACGACCCTTTCTCGGCGTGGGCCGCAGTCCTTGGGCCCTCATGCAGAGCGGGCCTGGGCCGCGAATTCACTTAGCTCATGAATTAAGAGATATTTCTGCAACCTTTGGCCACGCGGTGCTCTCTGACATCACAATGATCGAGGTGCGCCTTTACGATGCTTCTTTAATCTTGGGGTTGCAGTTGACGTTGGAAGTTGAGCCAGAGCCCTTTTGTCTGTAGCGTTCCTTGGGACGCCGCGTGAGCTGACTGCCATCACCTTGTCTTTTCAAGTAAATAGGAGGGAAGAAGAGAGTTGCTTTATATACGCACCAATCCTTTAGTTTCCTCCCGCATCATAACTCCCATATCCGGAGCTCTTCTCCCTTAGCGTTACATGTTTAAGGCGAGGGTTGGGAAGAAAGAACTCTCTCCGCCATAGAAGCATCGTGTCCTCATGAGACTCATAATAGTAAGGTATGGGCATAGGAGGCACAAGTTCAGGAGAATACTCCATTTCGACCGAGGGGGAAGGGCGTCTCTCCCTCTTTTAGCCAAAATCCGAAGCAGGTTCTGTTCATGCCAGAATTTTGGTGTGTCAGAAGAGAGGTTCTCCGCCATTATCGCCTCTGCCTTGCGGCAGGCGAATATTTAGAGAAAACCCCTCAACTTCTCACTCCCTGCACCTCTCCTTCGACGGTGTCAGGTTCAAGTTGGGTTTCTTTTACTGCCTGAGCCATGGGCATGTAAAAGCACGGGGGAAGAATAAGGTCTTGGGGCTGTAGCCAACCTATCCTCTGACCTACCTCCTCGGCTTTCTACAACTTTCTTGTATCTTTCTTTTTTGCTTATGTAGTGAGTTTTGACGTAGGTTGATTCCAGCTTTTCATTGTACGCTGTACTACTTCTTTGTTTTAATAAAAATAGAAATTCATCTACTTGTTTTGGGTATTGTTCTTTTGGCGACACCACTTCGTGAATGAGTGTGCTCCCTTTATGTGCTTTTCCTCGGTGATACTTAGGGCAAGAGCCCCTTGAGATACGATTCAACTAGTTCTAATTTACCTATATTACCAGGCGTAATAATAATAACTGATAGTAAGTTAAACTTAGGAAACTAACCGAGATAACGGTTGAACGTCCTGTGATATGTGCGAGAATGCTGTCCGAGAAACGATGAACTCTAAATAATTCACCCGAGGGGGTGACCGAGCATCGAGCGACTTCGATTATGTTTTTGGAAACATGTTACTCCATTCCATACTGGCCCCTTTGGCGTTGAGGGTCCGAGGGCAAACTGGAGAGTCCATGTAGATCAGGAGTTAACCCAATTGTTAATGGAGAGTTTTCCTCGGGGAGGTTCTAAGATCCACGTAACATAGTTTTCTTTGTAAGTAGTTGGTTTCCCCAGAGGCTTGGGTCGAAGGACCGTACAAGGCCTTGGTTCTGTCCAAAACTTGTATTTTGTTTGTAAGTAGTTGGTTTCCCCAGAGGCTTGGGTCTGAGGACCATACAAGGCCTTGGTTCTGTCCAAAACTTGTATTCTGTTTGTAAGTAGTTGGTTTCCCCAGAGGCTTGGGTCCGAGGACCATACAAGGCCTTGGTTCTGTCCAAAACTTGTATTCTGTTTGTAAGTAGTTGGTTTCCCCAGAGGCTTGGGTCCGAGGACCATACAAGGCCTTGGTTCTGTCCAAAACTTGTATTTTTCTTTGTAAGTAGTTGGTTTCCCCAGAGGCTTGGGTCGAAGGACCATACAAGGCCTTGGTTCTGTCCAAAACTTGTATTTTGTTTGTAAGTAGTTGGTTTCCCCAGAGGCTTGGGTCCGAGGACCATACAAGGCCTTAGTTCTGTCCAAAACTTGTATTCTGTTTGTAAGTAGTTGGTTTCCCCAGAGGCTTGGGTCCGAGGACCATACAAGGCCTTGGTTCTGTCCAAAACTTGTATTTTTCTTTGTAAGTAGTTGGTTTCCCCAGAGGCTTAGGTCCGAGGACCATACAAGGCCTTGGTTCTGTCTAAAACTTGTCTTCTGTTTGTAAGTAGTTGGTTTCCCCAGAGGCTTGGGTCCGAGGACCATACAAGGTCTTGGTTCTGTCCAAAACTTGTATTTTTCTTTGTAAGTAGTTGGTTTCCCCAGAGGCTTGGGTCCGAGGACCATACAAGGCCTTGGTTCTGTCCAAAACTTGTCTTTTTCTTTGTAAGTAGTTGGTTTCCCCAGAGGCTTGGGTCCGAGGACCATACAAGGCCTTGGTTCTGTCCAAAACTTGTCTTCTGTTTGTAAGTAGTTGGTTTCCCCAGAGGCTTGGGTCCGAGGACCATACAAGGCCTTGGTTCTGTCCAAAACTTGTATTCTCTTGTTCGTTTGTCCGCTTCTTAAAGGTTAGCTCATCGAATAAAGCGGGGGAAGCGATCTTGACGTTTGAAGCCCCTAGACTTGCCATGCCACTGGCATTATGAGGCGTAGCCCCTGGTGGGAACCTGTATCGGAACAACGACAAGGTGTTGCCAGTCATAAAGGCGTCCTCGTGGACCCTTGTTCAACAGAAACTCAACTCCATCGCCGCTCGAGCTCACGCGTAAGCCTCCCCACAGACGGCGCCAATTGTAGGGTCACGTTCCGAAACGAACCGCAACTGTTGTTGAGTCCGCACGTGAATGGGCCCAGACAATATCATTTGTAGAGAGTGGGTTCGAAAGGCTAAGTCGTGATTACTCGGCGGTCGTTTTGTTAAGTTGTTCATGCATGGTTTTGGGGTATTCACCCTTTGGGTCCTTTTTCCCGGAGAGAGCCCCCCCACCCTTCGTTACCTTACGTTTTCTTTTATACTCGTCTACATTCGTTGCCCTTTGTCCACGTGTAGGGTCGACTTTTCCAGGACAGATATTTGTCCCATCAATCTAATCCCGAAATTGTTGGAGATTGCCAGTAAAGCCTAAGAATCCGGTTTTGTCAGATGCAGCGTCATATCAGCGAAGGGTATTAAGGACAATTTCCCTGAGATATTTTCTGATTCTTCAAGTTTGCTTGTGTTCCACTCTCATTCATGAGACTTCGGACCTGCCGAGGACTAAGCAGTCCTCGGCTGTATTTTTGGGCCACTTTGGGTGTCCTATTTTTGAACTTGGGCCCTTGCCTCCTTCAGTTTGGGTCTGTGGACTCCCCATAAGCGAGCGGGCCGGGCCCATAAACTATTGGACCCCACAATATTAATTCATGGTATAATGAATAAAAATTGCCTTCATTCTACAAGTGGAAAAAACCCATATGAATTATGCCGCTTTGCTGAAAAAAATTGTAAAAAACTTGAGTTTGTTAAATTTTTAAATAAGATGACAAATATCGAATTATTATTTGTAATTTATTGATAGTATAAATATTCCATTTTTATAGCACAAATTATGTATAGTTTTTAAAAATATACATTTTCTGAATCTATTTTTTATTAGTTTTTATATGAAAATCATCTTATCTAACTAGATAAAATAATATAATTTTAATTATAATTTAGTTATCATTTATTAGTCTAGATTTGTGAAAAGTAAAAAAATTTAGTGGTAGTGTTTACTCTCTCTCTCTCTCTCTCTCTATATATATATATGATTGAATTCAATTTACACCTAGGGCACGTTTGGTAAACTATAACGGTAATTACATGGGAATAAGAATAGGTATTACAGGGAATAAAAGATGTTGTAGTGTAATACTTATTACTATTCATTTGTTTGGTGACAACATAATAATAGAATCCTAAAGACAATGGAATGAAAACATTTTTTTTTCTTCAAAACTAAGATATATTTTAAGAAATGTTTTACTCATATAATTATATTTCCAATTTTTTTTTTTAAATTGAAAGAGTAATTTTTTTTTTTTTTTTTTTTATGATTATTTGTTTTCATAAGAAATGACTATTCTATGTAATAAAAACATAACCAAATTATTAAATAGTTAAACTGTAGAAATAACTATTATATTACAGTACCTATTACAATTTACCAAATATACTCTTAGGGCATGTTTGGTACACTGAATGTTGATTACAACAGGAATGATAATCTTTATTACTAGGAATAAAATATGTTGTAATGGAATAACTAAACATATTCATTAGTTTGGTTGTGAGTTGTAATATTAGAATAAAACTTATGATCTATTTTAGGAAATATCTCACTCATACAATTATATTTCCTAGAAAACAATATATTTTAAATTTTAGAGAGATGAGTTATTTTTTGATAATTTTTTATTTTCATAATTGTTAGGTGGATATGGAAAGTTTATTTATTTGGAAATATATTAATGTTAGAAATTATTACATCTACTAAGGAATAACTATTATAACCCTTTTAGAGAGGAATAATTATTCTTCATTTTAAAGAATAGTTATTCATAAGGAATGACTATTCTCTATAATAAAAACATAACCAAACTATTGAATAGCTAAAGTGTAGGAATAACTATTATATTACAGTGCTTATTACAGTCTACCAAACGTGCCCTTAGGGTAACTTTAAGCAACGTCAGGCTGGAACATAATGTCTGTTGGCTGAGTCTTTCTAAGGCATTAGAGATATATGTCTAGAACTGCCTTAATGCAGTTCCAACCCATTCATCCTCAATATTGAAGAAAGTCTCCATCAATGGGTACGAACAATGTTAAGGAGGGGGCCGAGGATTCTCCATATTCTTCTAATAGGCTTTAATGGATCAACACTTTCCAGCCTAGGTCAATACTATGAGTAATGACGCAATTTTTTAAATGTAAAATTCTAAAGTGGGCTAAAATGGGGTTGGACTCTAGAATGAGCCCAGCCCAAACATTTTGGTCCATGTTTGTCTGTTTGAAATGGGCTTCTCTCACATAGGTTTTTTCACGTCTCTCTTTTTTTTTTTTTTTTTTTTTTTTTTTTTTTTTTTTTTTATCCACTTAATTTTAGGTGTTAAAATATAAACATTTTCGTTCTAATTGTGGATATATGTGTAAAATATTAAATATAAAAAAGCATGAAAGTTTTTTTTTTGATTAATTATAATAAATAATTAATGGATTAGTGTGTTTCTTTCTTTCTTTTTTTTTTGAGAGAGAGAGAGAATAGTGTGAGTATTTAAACCATGGAAACATCAATTTTGAACGCTCAAAAAATATATCTTTTGGATTTAGGTCGTGAAATATATGGGTCTAGGTTTGTCCAATGCCCAAAATGTTGCTAGTGCAATTGTAATCTCACAAGTCACAAAATGTAATTCCATCCATTTCCAAGATCGTTACTGCTTGTAGAAATTGAAGACTACTTATTAATGTTGTATACTTGTATCCATCTTCAGGCAGTTCACATGTATCCTTCAAGCAAGCCGCCAAAGTTTTTACCAAAAGGAAAATGAGAGAAAGGACAGAGATCAAGAGAAGATTGAAGATGATAAACAGAAGACACACCAACACGGCACAGGGACATGTAAGACAAGCATGGGCTTGGTTTGTTATGAGGTGAGTACATGAACGACTAAATTGTACACGATAACATTTCCTTGAAGTAAATTTAACGACAATTTTTTAATACTAGATAAGATCCTCATACATTGAAACAAACAAGCCAAATATTATATTGTTGGGTGCTGTTAAGAAAGAAACGTTTTAAGTAAGGAATTAAGAGTATAACCGTTGCTTCTTATCTAAACCGAATATTTCCGCTTTGTTAATTAATTTATTTTTTTAAAAAAAAGCACAACCATACACACAGAGATAATGTAAAGAATAAGAAAAGAAAAAAGTGAAAGCCAAATGAGCTTCTTATGTGTTAACAGCTTCAAGCTTTTTGGATGCAGTTAAAAAATAATGGACATTTACGCTTACGTAAGGGATATAACTATAAACATTAATATTGCTTCTGACGTTTGTTAAGCTCAAGCTTTGTTGGATATGCTCAGTGCCGGCTCAAGGCCTAGGCAACTTAGGCCTAGGCCTAAGGCCCCACAATAAGTAAAAAATTTCCCTACTAAAAAAAGGCCCTATCTTTCTTAGTAAAAAGTCCAAAATTTTATAAAAATATAATATTTTTTAAATAATTGGTACTTTTTTTTAAGAGTGATGCTAAAAATACCAAAAATTTTATTATAGATTTAACCGATACATTACCAATCACATAAAAAAGTAATTCAAACACAAACAAATTAAGTTGTTGAAATTCATCAATTACATTATAGTCATAATCACATTTATTGTGAACATTTTGTAGTATTTTTAGTATTTTTAGGCCCCAAATTTTGTTGGGCCGGCCCTGAATATGCATATGTTGTGATCAAGAGATGAAAGTTTGCCCATACTGTTAAAAAAATCTGTTCATTAATTATGCAAGGGTTCATATTATTTTATGCTTCCAATTAAAAAAGAAACTATACTTACTCTTTGAACCATTTTATGAGTGCAGCCAAACATAGAGCTTAACCATGCAATTCGATTAAAATGTTCTCTCTATCTCTCCAAGAAACGAAATTTGCGTAGCTTGTCTGTTCATGTGATACTTTTTGAGTGAGAGCTGAGTAAAAGATGTAATTCTAAAATGAGCCCAGCCCAAACAAAATTGGGTCTATGTTTGTCTATTTGACATTGCTAACGAGTAATTGCCAAGATAAATTCTTGGGATAGAATCAAAGGATTTTAATCAATGCCGGTATACTATATTATTTATAGTTTTAAATTATTCATTAACAGATTTTAAATTATTTCATCCCTCTTCCCCTATATGTGTGTGTGTGTGTGTTTGTGTGTGTGTGTGTGTGTTTCTCAAATAAAAAAAGATACTCAGTATTGTCGAGTCATCTCACATCGGTAAGGTGTGATATTGAGAAGGAGTTTATCACTTGCTCCGCGATACTAACTGTTGCATGCAGTTTTGGTGTTGGCGTGTGAGTGTATTCCCTTATTTCATCCCTCTTCCCCTATATGTGTGTGTGTGTGTGTGTGTGTGTGTGTTTGTGTGTGTGTGTGTGTGTTTCTCAAATAAAAAAAAAAAAAACTTGTGTAATTACTTTTTTTTTTTTTATAATTAAATATTTGGGTAGGGGATTTGAAATTAGATTTGTGATTTTTTTTTTTTTTTTGATAATTTGGTTATAATGGAAGAGAGAAGATTTGAATCTTGATATCTTGGAAACTTCAGAAAGTGTCAATTAATTAAACTACAAAACTCTTGGTATGTATATTTATTTTATTTTATATGTAAATAAATATATATATATATATATATATTCTTTTTTTGAGAAACTCATGTATAACCATTTAAAGTAGGAAAAGATCAATTTCAATGATTGAGATCTGGTGCAATAGTTAGGGCAATTGCACCATACAATAAGACATCAACGGTTGAGATTAAAAGTTGCAAAAGTCACATTTAAAAGTGACAAAAATTCACTTTTAATCTCAACCCTTAAATAATTTTTTTTTTTTTTTTTAACTCTCAACTTTTTACCATTTCACTTTTACACTTTATTTTTTCACTTCTCTCACACACCATGGTTAATTGCATGGTTATTTATTGCATTGGATCTCAATCCCAATTTCAAAAAGCTCAAAATATGTATCTTCTAGTTAATTTGGGTCACAGTGATGGCTCTAGGATTATTTTCAAGAGGATCAATAAAAAACATATATAACCAATATATAAAGTTTTACATTTGCTTTCTACGAGATTTCTTATTTTGAAATCGTTGTAATGTATCTTCATTATTAATCCTACAAGCTTCATCTCTTTAATGTATATAACTAATCAATCATTTATTCAGAGTATTCTCATCAGCTCTCTTATAAAAAATGCCATTTTGACACACCAAAAACTCACTTTATCATTTTAGAACATCATTTTACAATTCACCATTTATCACATCTTCTATTTTTCAATTCTATACATTAAAATAATACATCCTAAACATTAAATAATATTAAACAAATTCCATCACATTAAACTACAATCACAATCAACCTCCACAAACCACCAACGGCAACGGCAAATCACCACCAACGGCAAATCAAACTCCACAAACTACAACAAATTCCGGCCTAAATCACAATCACTGGATCTCCAACAAATTCCAAATAAAAAAACCTCAACAAAAAAGAAAAGAAAAAGAAAAAGAAACTCAAAATCTTCAACAAACACTGCTAGACCACTACAGCCACAAACACCGCCGCCCACTACAGCCACAAACATCGCTGGCCCAAAACTCAACCAACCACCGCCACAACCATGACACAACCACCGGCCCAAAATCCCAACCCAATCGATCAATCAATGACCCAAAACCCACACATCGAAACCCACTACAGCCACAACACCGCCGCCAACTACAGCCACAAACATCGCCGGCCCAAAACTCAACCAACCACTGCCACAACCACCGGCCCAAAATCCCAACCTAATCGATCAATCAATGACCCAAAACTCACACATCGAAACCCACTACAACCACAAACACAACCGCCCACTACAACCACAAACATCGCCGGCCCAAAACTCAACCAACAACCGCCACAACCACGACACCACCACTGGCCCAAAATCCCAACCCAACCGATCAATCAATGACCCAAAATCCACACATCGAAACCCATCCCAAATATCACACCCATGACCCGATTAAGAGATCTAAAGGTTGGTGGCAAGGGCTGTGGAGGTCGGCGGTGAGGGCTATGGAGGTTGACGGCGAGGTGAGGCGGTGAGAGATCTTGAGCAGGGAGGACTGAGAGGGAAGAGATAGAGAGTGACAGAGAAAGAAGAGAAAAATGCAAAGTGATGAGAGAGGAGAGAGAAAGATGAATAAAAAAACAATAAACAGAAATAGCATTTTCATCCGTACGCTCTCAAAAATGAGAGCGTACTGTAGCATGTTCTATAATTTTAGCACATTTAGCATACCTGATGAGGGTCTATTTTTGTGTTTGGTGTGTCAAATGTGCCAAATATTTGACATTTGGCGCATTTGAGAGACCTGATGAGAGTGCTCAAATTGGGTTTTTTATTTTTTATTTTTCTAGATTTTAGATCAAATTGGTTTTTTTTTTTTTGGTTTAAAAAGTCCTACATTTGTTAAGAGGATCATATTCAAGCTTATTTTAGGTGGACTCAAAAAAAAAATTATGGTAAGGTATTTTAATATTTATTTTAAGGGGTCAAAACAAAAAAATTAAAATTAAAAAATTATATTTAATATTTTTTATTGTCAGTTCAAGGGTTCATTTGAACCCCTGGGCTTCAACTGGAGCCGATGGGTAGTGACTGTTGACATATATAATATATCGGTCCAGGTCTGTAGATAGGCCAAAATGTTGTTGCCTGTACAATTGTAATATCACAATTCACAAGTCACAAAATTTAATTCCATCCTTTTTCCATGATCTTTGCTTCAAGAAATTGACGACTACTTATTAATGTTCTATTCATCTTCAGGTGTGTACACCAACTCGGCACAGGAACATGTAAGACAACCATGGGCTTGTCTTTTTGTTATGAGATGTACACCAACGACTATAAATGAAACTTCCTTTGAACTAAATTTGACGACGTTATTAAACGATAGAATCCAGAGGCCAGAAAAATTAGTTTTTTTTTTTATTTTATTATTTTTTTCTTTGAGATACAAATACAGTTTATGTACGAATACGATGCCTTCTTATTTAATCCAGTAAACAAATCCTGTGTTGCTATATTCTGGACTGTGGTTGACTATAAATGTCACTACTCACGAGTCAATTCTCTTCAATAATTTCAGCTTCTACTTTGAAGCTCACAGTTCAGTATTCATTTTAGCCGTGCATCTTGTTGGACTTCATTTCATAATGTTCCTAAACATACATGACTTTTTGTATACTGTTGGTTTCACTTGTAATTAACTCTCTCTACTAATGGTCTGTTCTGATATCAATTCCTATTTATGAATAGAAGATTACTGAATTAATTCAGCCTGTGATAAAATGTGTATTGTTCCCCATTCAGTAATTAGCTAGAAATACTTTTGTATCTCAAGGTTTCCAAAGCATGGAAGCTATAGGATATAGAAATCTAAAAGAGACAATTAACTCATGTTTAGGGTGTGACGAAATGAAACAACTATAGGGCTGTAGAAATCTGAAAGAGATTATCGACACATGTTCAGGGTGTGCTCAAATGAAGCTGTAGATGAATATCACTCTTCGTGTTGCGATAAATTTTGTATAAATATAATGTATCTTAGTTATGAAAATGATACCCATGAAAAATATTTTGAAAATAGTATGAGAATGGCATAAAAAATGTAAATACAATGTACAGTCCCTAATTAGATTTTCCTTTATATATTTTGATGTGCTGGTTTACCACTTCGGGCCATGAGTATAAAAGATGTGGCATCACAATAGGCAGCTGACCAGTTTCAAAGCTCGCTGATGAACCAGAAAAAAATGTGAGAACTATGAATGGGAGGTGTAAACTGCCAAGATCCTTTGTCACAGCGCACAAGTCCCTGCTTGCCTCAGCCTTACACTGACCCGACTCTAATAACGTGCCAACAGCTCAAGTACTAGTAAGAATAATGGCTGATTGAATGCCCCGTGTCATCAGATAGCTAAGTGCCTCCCAAATTGTTTGGAGAATCACCCAGGAATGATGAACCAAATCATTCATATACCACACTGGCTGATTGAACATTATTAACACACTAGCACTTCTCTCACCTGCAATATTATCTTAGGTCATTAATGATCAGAAAAATGAAATTTAACAAAATCGTGCACTCGTACAAACAATTTTTTCTGTTACTTTAGAAACCACCACCTGCCTCTATAGTGAATGATAAACCTAATAACCAGCCATTAACATTCAAACAAAAAAGATAGGGAAAATTGTAATTACAGATATGCATAACATCAATTGCCTAGTTTCCAATTCATGTGTATCACTCGTTGACCTCATTTCATCTTGACATCCATGACAAGCTACATTCACAATGCTGAATGGATCCTCATCGCTCAGCATAGTTGCATCTATGAACTTGGCATAAAAATTTATAGACGAGGTAAATGATGTAGGGCAGATAGGTAGGGAGCTTTGTTATTCTAACATATGAAGCTTTGCAACCAATGGAGCTTATCAAATATATCTTGCACCAGAATATGGCTATCTGAGGTGCATCCTTGCTTAACAATTTTCACCAATATAAAACTGTGCTTCTCCAATAGGTTTTAACTGCATTAATTTTTACAAACAAGGTCAATGATCCAGGACAAAGTATAGAAAATAGAAAAACATGCTTATGAGCAATGCTTGACGTATTAATCAGGTGAGGATACAAAGATGAAACTCTGTGTTGTTTTTTGTGTTTGATTAATAAGAGCTGGAGTTGTTGTAAAGAAATACTATTGTAGTGGGGAGTGTAGTTATTGAGAGGGAATATCTTCAAAGCCATTTTGTATGAACTAGCCTGTGCTGCCATATTTATATTGTTCTACTATAGATAATATGAAAAGGCTAACAGAAAATAACAATAATATGAAAAGGCTAACAGAAAATAACAATAGCTACCTGTGTTTATATGCAGTACCAAAACCCCAAAGTTTCATGTGGTTCAATTTCAGGTACTTTGCAAATAAGTGGTTGCCTGAGGTCAATCTCAGAAAACACAATGGTCAATGAACTGCAAAAGAAAGATTGGATAGCTAAGAACATATGTTTTGTGCACATAGTCACCACAAATAGATGTTCAAATCAGAAAATGGAAAACCTTTAATGTTTGCCTGATGATGAGGAGGAAATGGAAACATTAAGGCTTCAAATGATGAAACTAAAGCCCAACTTTGCAAGTCATCATCACTATAAAACTCACCACCATAGTGCACAACACCATTTTCCATGCTTATAACTTTGTGCGACTAACTTAATGATCCTCATCTGTGATTTGAGTTGAGAATGACAACCACAATTAAGATATAAATGCCGTGAAAGACAGAAGAAATTTAAACAATTACGTGCCAAATATAGAACGAAATAAAGCATCAAATTGATTCTTGAAGGACAATTAGATAAGATTTAGTCAATGGCTATATCAATATGCAAAAAGGAAAGACTAACTTCATTGGCAGTTTAGAATCTTTGTTCATATCCCCAAGTTCTTTCCAAAATTCCTTGTAATGTGGGGATTGTTTCTTCTGGCTGGGAGAAATAAAGAAGCCCCGATGATCTGATCTTTAACTTCATTGGCCTCGCCATTCTGTTTGACATTATCACTTTCTATGGGCTCTTTCTATCAATCTTGCATAAAGTTTGAGTGGGGCTTTGCACGCACATTATTTCTTGGAGGCAGATTTGCAAGGTAAGGGATAAGAAGCCCAACATCTTCCACACAGGGATTATTCAAGGTTACAAGCATCAATTAGAAATTT
Organism: Quercus robur; assembly: GCF_932294415.1. NCBI lineage: Eukaryota > Viridiplantae > Streptophyta > Magnoliopsida > Fagales > Fagaceae > Quercus > Quercus robur. Next base: position 88,032,244 of record NC_065538.1, on the reverse strand, counting down.
AGAACTTCAAAGTAAGAAGCTTAATGATGGCATATTTATAAAATACTTAAATTGCAATGGACAACAATTAAAATGCTCCAAAATAGATATCAATCTTAAAAGTCAAATCTCTATTTCAAGGAGATATAACATGCAAAAAGGAATTTAAAATTATAACCATTAAAGAAGGGATGGATGAGACATATCATCTAAGCAATCCAAAGCATAGTCAGAATAAAATTTTTTGGGCGACTAGTAGAACAGACAATTTTTTTTTAAGAATGAGATAAATTCAAGACAAATCAAGCAAAGATATCACAAAATAGTTCAACCTTGACACAACACAAACAACAAATTGCTGCAGAACATAGAAACAACCAACATGGCTACTCTAAACAAGAACACAACACAAACAGCAAACCGCTGCAAAACACACAAACAACAACGCTTTTACTCTAAAACAGAAACTGATATACCCCATCAGCCAAAAATTACCATTTTGCACACCTTGCAAACTCTAGCATTTCCATGAAGCCATATCTGAAAAATGAAGGCAGCCCAAGCTAACTTGCAAACAATAGTTATGACTTTCAAGGAATGAATATTTCAGCATAAGAGAGAATTCCAGTCATTCAACTGCTTTTCTGGACTCTAGATATCTCCTACAGAACACACAAATGAGATCAGAATTGTATCCTCAATTACCAGCCATGTCAAGAGTGGGAAGTTTATCCGTGACAGTTAGCCAAGAAATGAAGGCATTGCTTGCAAATAGCAGCCGAAACAAAAACCAAACCAAAGCCCTCCAATCAACAACTGAATGCTTTTCCCTAATCTTATTCCAAGTTGATCTACATTAACAAACTTCAAAATCAATAGAAAATAATCAACTTATTACTTCCTAAGCACGATGAGGAGCATAAAAGTAACCCAGCATTATAGCACTAATCAATATCACAAAACAGAGCTATCAAAGACATTCATGCATAGGATAAGCAAAAATAAGTTTTCTTTTGTCAATTGAACAAACAAAACAGGAGTTAAGGGGAAAGTATAGTGTGTACCATATTTTGAGAGTCATTGTCTGATAACTGGTCAGCCTTGCTGTCCCCACTTTCCTTTATGACTTGTAGTTTCAGGTTCATGCTTTTTTCTTTCTACAACAAAATCTGTGACCACCAAGATGGGGTTTTCTCTTTGAGATTGATCTTGATCTTCCTTTCTCATCCATTGTAAGTGGTTTGTGTTCATTTGTTAGTCTTATGCCATTTGTAAAGACCGGAGGATTGGTCTTTGATCTGAATCACAAGTGACAACTCAATTGAGAATATCTTGAGATAAGCTAGATGTGAATTGTAGTTGACAAATCATTTGAAGCATAGACAGTACCAGAGTTCCAATTATTGTGAAATGGTCAATGATTTTAGAAGTCCAGCCGCAACAACTTTGAGGGTCGTCCTCCAAAATTCCTACAGAGAAGAGTAATCTTTTAACAAATTTCAAACTCCAAAATATCACATAGCACAGTCCACTCAAAACTAGGGATCTCGAAAAAAAAAAAATTTTACTCCTCGGGACACCAAAAAAAAAAAAAAAAAAAAAACAACAACAACAACAACAATAATGCTAAATCAAATTGGATTACCTTACAAACCACTGAAGTCCTTCCTGCCCTTCTGCTACTCCTAATGAGTAAACTTATGAGATGCACAAATGAATAATTATTAAAGAAATAGATTGGAGCTGTTTGCAAGGTTGAGACAAATAAGTAAGCTAAATCTTAATTTTTATTTTTATTTTTATGGAAAAGTAGACATATTTAGCATAGGACATGATCCTAGATGCTTTAGACAGTCTCCAACGTGCCACTAACACCTCCTATTGTCCTCATTAGTGTGCCACATGACCACATCCTCTTATGCAAGTTATGGTTTCCCGTAAGGAATATAGTTTTGAGTTCAGCATGCAATAATAATCAAAACAACACTCTGTTACAACTTCTAGGATCACTGTGACCTAAAAAACATCTATAATGTTTGTTGGCCCTGAATTGTTTCTCATTACCCCTTTTCCTCTGCAGATTTTGTAACCAAAAAAAAAAAAATGAAGGCCAATTGTCTTTTTTTCTAAATTTGTTCTCTATTTAGAGAGTATAAAATGCTCTAACTAGTAATTAATTGCTTAGGATACAAAATCAATACAAGATTATAGCCCAATTTTGAAGAACTTTCTTTTCAACAGTTAAGTACAGGTTCAGATCAACACAAAAATTTCTCAAGTGTTCTGTTAAGATAGCTATTCATATGGATGTAGCTTACCACTGTAGTGGCCCATTAACTTGATGTCACTGAAACCACTCTAAATCTTTATGATTGAACATTGGCTGCAGGAATAGTTCTTTGAACCACCTGAAATTTATGTCAAAACCAAAAGGATAATTAATAACCTAATCAAGGTTTTGCACTGGTAGATGGGTATAAAAGACCATCAAAGCTCAAAAGTTGAGCATGCCTTGAGGAGTACTAGAATGCCATTATCAATTGTCTTCGGTATTTCTACCTCAACCGTAAGCCCACCCCTCCTAATTTCCTGCATGAAACAGGGCTTTATAAAAAATCGCATAACATGATTGGCAATCATTCCATCTCAATTTTATAATAATGATTTCTGCATAAATATCCACATATCCCATTAGTCTCCAAATTTGGGTTATAAAAGAATGTTTGTATTTACTGCAGTACAGATCAGTGTCAATGCCAAATTAAACTAAATTACCTCAAAAATCATAGAAGCCATTTCTTGGGTTCCGCCTCCTTTAATTACACAGACCTGAGTGAACATGAGATGGTAATAATTTTCAATTCCAGATATGGGCAAAAGAAGACACAATAGTGTACAATTAGATCTAGATTTACGAATGAATAGACAAGTTGATCTGATTAATGCTCCAATCCTGAATGTTGTCAAAAATTACTATGGACCCCTCATGATGCGCCAAGAATGATATCAGCTTGTTTATGGATGTAATTCACTACCTTTGGTGTCAGAGAAAATGTATTTCAAGCATAAAAGTTCCATATCCTCCTCATGTAAGAACAAAGGCCTCTTTAGTCAACACCATTTGGATCATGTATTCTTTTGACATCAAATTTCATATTTGTGTCAAACACTATCATCATTAAAGCACAAATCCCAAAGTTGATCTGTAAAATCAAATTTTTAGTCTCTTTTTGGATGTCATAATTCATAACCAGGTCAGATTTCTGGAGATTGTATAGTATTTTGTAAATTGCATATCATTCTACATTAATTAAAAAAAAAAAAAAAAAACCAACAACAACAACAACAAAAAACAAAATAAATTGAAATTTTGGATGGTGCAAGTTTGGAAAGCAAAATAAATTAAATTAAAAAAAAAAAAGTATTTTGTTCATTCAAAAGTGAAAAAAAAAGAAAAAAAAAACTGCTTTATCAACAAACAAATTGAGCAATTTCTCCAACACCAAAACAAGTGATATGACAATTATAAGATATGAATTAAAAAATAAAAAATCAGGACTCAACCCACATGTATGTAAATATTTCATTTAAAAAAATTGATTTGGTAATAGATACGATTAAAAGATTCACCATGTTAGAATGAGATTTAAGATCCAACAACACTTACATGATTTTCAACTGCAACATGAACAGTATTGCAGGTACTGGATGTGGTCGTTATGATGTCAAAATCATCTTCACATCAAGCTCTTCCACCATTTAAATTGATTTCACTGCCATGATCAAGTAATATGATCAAAACATGGAATTGAAATCAGGACCAGTAAAATATTACAATAAGAAGAGTACATACAAAAACAATAAAGCACACAAACCTGCACTGTGAGGCTGGGGAGGAATTGACCCTTTTGGCTCTAACGTAAGAGTAAATATAATGTTGCAAAAGGGAGATTTAAGGTCACCCCAAGCTTCAAAAAAGAGGCTTTATATTCCTCTTCTCTATCAGTATCATCATTCAAAAAAACTATACTTGTAGCTAAAATTCATGACCCCTGACGCACAAACACACAAAAATTTAATGAAACCAATCAATAAACAGCTAAAGTAGTTTTGATAACTATAATTGTTAATCTGAACACACAATGGGATTGAAACAGTCAATCCAAAATAGGAATATTTGCGGTAAAGTAGGAATAAGGGAATCTCACCTTGCTTACTCTTACAACCCAATCTCATGATATGTATCAGTCCGCTTCACGAATCCCCCTCATCAATGTCTACTTCCACTTGTTCATCCGCCTCATACTCAGCCCCATCCTCCTCATACTAATAACCAAAAGAAAAGCACATTAGTTGTGTCAGATTAATCTAAATTCGGAAAATCAACAAAACTTGCAAGACCCATATATTATGATATTAAACCAAAAATGAACAAGAAAAATAAATTTTAATCAAAACCCAAACTATTAAAAGATTGGGCCAACAAGGTCCAAAACCATTAAAAAAAATTATCAAATTTAAGCAAAACGAGTTTTCAGCTTATGGGAATTATAGATATAAAGAACATTACGAATGCCCAGAAAGAAAAATAAGTATGTTAGATTTGGAAATAATTAATGGGCATACGAGATTGAATGATATGGTGGCAGTGGGTTTGTGAATTTGGGTAATCTGATAAAATATATCAACTTTAAATGGATGAGAGTTGGAGTTAACTAAACTTAAAACTTCCGTCTAATTTGCAAAATTAAAAATAAAAGAAGAAGACGAAGGAAGAGAAGAAGGAGAGTTACCTCTGACTGATTGTTTGAATCAAACTGGGGTTGATTGTTACTTTATCGTAGGTTGATTCTTGGGATGTGAGAAATAATGGGCAAGTAATCTCCTCTCTCTGTTTTACAACGTTGCTTGAGAATTGGACATTTAGAAATGAATAATTTCTGTAATGGAGTAGTACGCAAGTAGTCTGGCAGACACTTTAATTTGTGGCAGCCTTTAATTGTTAGGCTTTCAAGCCGTGGCATTATTTTTATTATTGGATGTGAAACTGAAACCAAACCACTATCTTTTTCTTCTTCCACTTCTTCTCTCTTTCCACCCATCCCAATCCATTCTTCACAGTTCTTCATATAGCTAATTTTGAGAACTCTCAGGTTTGGGAATATATTTATGATGTGGCAGTCGTCTTTCTTGCTTTTGTTTTCGGATTCTATTCCTAAAAATTCATCTCCCAACTTTTTCACATTTGGTGCACCCCATATTTCTAATTCTTTCAGCAACGGCAACTTCCCCAAAGGTGGCAAACACTCTAGCTGAGAGCACCCATCGATATTAAGACTTTTCAAATTGGTCAAGGACGTCATCCAATCAGTATACACTGTGGTGCTCATGACTCTAGTAATTGATAATTTTTCCAAGTGTGAAGGTGGTTCTAAGGCATTCAAAACTGCCACATCACTCTCCATTCTTCTTCTACTCTCTTCATCTTCCTCTTTTAATTCCTCTTCCTGTAAGAATTGACCTTCACCCAAAAAATTTAGTACCAAATTGTGGAGATGTATCTTCTTCTTCAACTGTGCATTCTGGGCCTCCCCTACATCTACCACATTTCCCAACCCATGCATTTTAAAGCTCCCTCGAAGTTGGTTCAAATTTTTTAATTCTCCAAGTTTACATCCTTCTTTATCGTCTTTACCACTGATGTAGAATTGACTTAATGTTCTAAGACAAGTCAATTTCCCAATCCCATTTGGAAATTTTATTGTGTGCCCACCATGCCAACTTGTGTCAATTCTAAGTTGTCTTAAGTTAATTAGTTTACCCATCCCCTGTGGTAATTTCTTGATATATGCACCATTATCAATATTCAAAGTTTGCAAATTACAAAGATTACATAAGGTTTCAGGCAATTCTTCTATTTTAACATTCCCATACATATGGAAACACCTTAAATGTATCAAATTTTCCACCGCATCCGGAAGTTTCGTAAATGGGCCAACCAAAATTAATGTTCGTAAACATCTAAAATGGTCGAATGATTTGGATTTGTGCATGTTAAACTCAGAGTGGACATGAGAATGAAGAAAGAGAGTGCGTAGATTTTTCGCTTCATAGATAGACTCAGAAAATGTTTCTTTAACTATTAATGACAACTGTCGAGCCCTTTTAAAGTCTATCTTAACCTCTTCTTTACCTTCAATTGTGAAGCATACATCTTTTGTCAATGACTGTGCAAAGTCATGCACAATATCATGCATTTTGCAACTTTTAATTCTACCATCATTCTCATCTTTCTCAAAATCTTGGAAAAAAGAGCTCATGGCTAATTTTTCAAAGTACTCTTCCGCTATGTCTTCCATCTCCCTATTTCCTTTTGAGTTGATATATCCTTGTGCCATCCAATGGATGATTAACTCAAATCTATTAATGACATGATCTTTTGGAAAGATAGCACAAAATAAGAAACATTGTTTCTCTACTGAGGACAATTCATAATAACTCAACAACAATGGTCCCAAAAGACCTTTTTCAACATCTTCTAAATCCCACAAACTACTTTCCAAAACTTTCTCCCACTGTTCTTTTATTCTCTTTTCGTGCATGTAACCCCCTATAAGCTTTGCTGCAAGCGGCAAGCCATGGCATTTATCTGCTAGTTGTCTACCTAGGGGTTCAAGATCCTTATGTTGATCTATATTTTCATCAATAAATGCTATTTTCCTAATAATCAACCAACAATCATCAACAAATAAATTCCCTAAGTTGATTATGTGGGTTTTGGTGCTCCCCATCATGTGGGCAGCATCCTTATTACGTGTGGTGACTAGAATTCTGCTACCTTGGGCACCATGTGTTAGAGCATCTTTGAAAGGCTCCCACTTTTCAGACTCTTTGGGGACGTCTTTAGCCCACACATCATCAAAGACAAGAAAGAACTTTTTGTCCTTAATCAAATCACAAACTATACACAATAGAGCTTGCAATGTAGTAGTGGTATTATTGAGGGATTCATGTGTAGGGGCAAGCTCCTGGATGATTGCTTTGGCAACCTTGCACTGATCGAAAGGATCAGAAACACTAACCCACATTAGTTTCTGAAAATGATCTCTTACTTTTGAATCATTATAGGCGAGTTTGGCAACAGTTGATTTTCCTATACCACCTACACCCACTAAGGAGATGACCAGAGGATTGCTTTCTTGTTGACTACCCACGCCTAATAGGTTGTTCAGTGGATCATCCTTGTACTCGTTACGGCCAACTATTTTAGAAACATCCACAAAGGACGTAATTTCTAGTCTTTCAACTCTTTCAGGTTGACTATTCAAGTCAATCCCAAACTCCTGTTTGCCTTGGAGAATATTAGCTAATGTTACATTCAGTTTTTTTATCTTGTGACCAACCTCATGACGAACAGAAACATTGTCAACTTGACGAAAGCAACATGATGGAGAGGGAAAGGAGGACCATACCTTCTTCATTTTTTTCTCAGGGGGGGCAGGAGCGTTACTATGAGCAGCTTTTTCTCCTTCTTCTTTCGGAATTTGTAATTTGATCTTTGCAGTTTCCCAGGTGTCCAACACGTCATCGATCATGTAGTATGCATCTTCGAGCTTATCATACCAAAGCTTCACAGCGTCATCCCTCAGTCGTCTTTCCTCGAACTTGTTGAGCATCGCCTGGACCATTTTGAAATTGTATTGAAGATTTTCGATTTCTTCATCAACTCCAACAAGCAACAGTAGCTCCTGTAGAGCCTGCTGGGCTGCGAATGAACCCAACTGCTTCAAGAGTTCAGTAACGAGTGACGGTAGTAGACCATCCATAGTTAATGGAGACTGAAAGTTACAAGTCGAGAATACAATAAAGAAAGAGAATGCGAATGACAAAAATAAGGAGCAAAGTGAGAAATAGATTACGCAATAGCAGGTGTGCTTGTGCTTCTTCACTCCTACTATTCGGCTTTTATAACGAACTAGCAGTCTCAGTGAATGATGAAAACATTTAATATTTATTTATTAAGATAATTGCTACTATTTTTTTTTTTGGAGAAAGATGCTGCTAATTAAATTATTAAAAAGAAAAATAACATAAAAGAAAAACCTGTAATACTCATGACACTTACTAAATTACTATAATTAATTAGGAACTTTTTAGTTAATTAAAGCAGTGTAAACTAGTGTAAGAACATGCTAATTAATTAATTGCTTTCTGCATAAAATTGCTCAATAAAATAGAACTGATCAACATTGACATCAGTCAATGATAACGTTTCCACGTGTCACTAATTGAATGGTTATGCATGATTTTCATTTTCAACTACCTTGAAAATCTTGGCTTCAAAGGCATCCCGTCGCTCCACGCTTCCGCTATATTATTAGTTGGAATTTGGAAAGATAAAATATCAGAGGTACCAATAAAGCACAATTAATCCCTTCTAGAAAAGGAATCAAACATGGTACATACTTTTTCTCCAAAAATCGTTGAAAGATACATACACTGAGTTGTTGGCTACCTTGAGAACTAAGTCATTGTGGGTCACAACTTCTTGGAATTATCTGAAGAATTAGTCAAAGAGGGAGGTTTCTCCAAGCTTTTTATATATTTATAACGAGCAATATCATGATTATTTTTTTATATCAATGCAGCACTGGACAAATGCCTATTTATGAATTATGCACCTTTGCAGGAAAAGAAGTCATGGGCCATGGCTAATGTGCCTTCTCTTCCAGAAAAAAGTGTTTCCCTACAAAAACGCACATGGGTGACGGGACCATGCTTTTAGGCTACAGAAACAGACACAATTGTACAAAGTTGGGCATTAATTGATGACGTTGAAAATTATCACCAATAGGTCACACCGCACTCGCGACTCAAAGCGAACCTGCACAACAAGAGCAATCGAAAGAAAACCTTTAGAGAGCACCGGTGTGGTGCCAGCCAAACACTCTCCTAAGGTCAAGTTAGAATTCTTCTTTCCACTCTAGAGCGCTAGAGAGGGTCAATTAAAACGTACCTTGATTTGCGAGGGTGTTAGGTCTTTTTATAGTGGTAGAGAGTTGACTTTTCCTTCTTGGTCTCCAAATCTTTTCCATGTGGGACTCTACTTCAAATTCTTCTGAGCGTGGTGAGCAAGGATTTCCATTTTCGGATCTTAGGGCTTTTCTAGGCAATAGAGATTTCGGATCATGGGCCCTTACTGTGTTTGTCAGCGATGGGCCTTCAAAGCGCATGGGATAATCTTTACACAGGCCCAACAGTTCCGATCCGTCAGGCCCATTAAGGTAGGCCCGTCAGGCTCTATATTTTATCATCTTCAGTTGCCCCCTTCACCCCAATGGTCCGTCAGCTTTTAGGACAAAGGATCAATGGGTGACGATCCAAACGTAAGGGTATGACGGGTATTTTTTATGACGGAATGAGACCCATGAGGCAAAAAGAAGGTTTTAAGTTTATATTCACAACTGGTTGACGGATTTATGCGAGACAGGATGACGGTGCAAACGAGGAGTCCGTCGGTCATACCAACTATAGACAGGCTGTACGAAGGTCATTAATGATGATGACACGTGTCATAAATTGAATGGGTCTTGTCTCGGATTGAAGCGACGCTTCGACTTCCGTGCATCTCGCTTATAAATAAGGGAGTAATTCCTCTCATTTCTACAGTTTCAGCAGAAATCAACCTGTCAGAGCGTACCCGTCACTCTTGTCAGAGCGCATCCGTCATATTCTGCTGATCCGTTCAATTACTTTAATCGTCAGTGCCCTCCCTTATCACTTCGTTGGTAAAATTGGTAAGTGCTCTTCTTAAAGCTAACACTTGTTTTAATTTTCCTTACAATCCACACCCGTTATAGACACATAGACCGTCAGAGTCTTAGGCTCTTGTCGTTTCATGTAGGAAATGTCTAATGCTTCGAGTAATCAGTCGGTTGTTCGTGACGGGTTGGATTACGAGGAAGTATATACGTCCGGTCATCGAGAACAAGATAGTCCAGATGATAGGAGTCCGTCCACCTCCTCCTCGTCCTCAACATATGAGGATCTGGAGGTGGTTGATCCAGACGAGGGACCTGATGATGGTGAGGATCAGATTGTTAGATCCGTCATTGGTGCTGATGGCCTTAGGGAGTTCATCATGCTACCGAAGTGGACGGTGAATTACTTCACGTCTGTTATCAAAGAAAAGCATTTTAAGACATTTAGGGATAATTATCAAATTCCAGAAAATGTTACGATCCATCTACCCTACAAATCGGAGAAGTGTTACTATGACGGGGTAGAGGGAGTCGGGGTATATGAGCAAATGTTGAAGGCCGGACTCAGATTCCCATTGAGTTCGCTTCACCGTGAGCTCCTCCGTCAACTGGGGTTATCCGTGAACCAGATTTCCCCTAATGCTTGGAGGGTTTTTATAGCGATGGAGGTCTTGTACGGTGCCATGTCCGACGGAGAAAAAAGGCTGACGGTCAGGGAGTTCTTTCACTGCTACCGTCCGGACGAAATTGATAAATCCAGGGGAATATATAGCTTCGTCCCCTGGAGTCCGTTGTTGAAAGTCATCTATGACACGCCGGACTCAAATAGGGATTGGAAGAGCCGGTACTTCTTCCTAGAAGGCGACGGTTGGATGGGTCGTCCTAGGGAAACGGATTTCATGCCCGTCGACACTACTTGGGGCATATTAGACCCGTCTAGTATGGACTGTCCTTCAAACTTTAACTTTATTAAGTTTGTTGAATATAATCTAACCGTCCTCTATCTTCTTTTGTAGTTAGACGACGCCCCCAAATTGACATTAAGGAGTTTGCTTTCCTTGAGAAAATTTTCTTAAAGACCAAGCCGGAGGAAAGGACTTGGGCGAAGTTGGTAACACTTAATACCATTCACTGGTATTGCGACGGACCGGAACCGACAGCGGCAGCCGTCAAGTACGAAGCACAGATCAGGAGGCGTAAGCTCGTCACCCTTTACTTGAAAAAATTATGTAACTTATTTTGCTAATTAACTCCCCCGTCCATGTTTCAGAGATGGACGACGCTAAGAGAAGAGCCATGATCCGGGCAAAGGCCGCAAAGAAGACCGGTGACGACGCTCCCCCTACGACGGGCCCAAGCAATCTGTCTGCGAAGCGGAAAACTCAGCCCAAAGCGGATCGTCAGGCCAAGAAGGCCAAAGTATCTTTAGAACCCGTCGTGGGACTTATGGCAGAGCCTCCGAAGATGGTCACTCCAATCAAGCACGGGGTTGGCAAGGGCCTGATGAAGGGTCCGTCAAAGGATTAAGAGAAGCCGCCCGTCCTTCTTCGAGAGGATTCTAAGCATGCTTTAGAACAGATTTCCTCCATCATTTCGGCGGAGGACTATGAAGACTTAGGCAATCACTCGACGGAGGCCATGGGTGAGACGGGCCTATTTGCAATTACGCAGGTAAGACAGCCCGTCTACTATTCAAATACAAATTAAATCCTCTGCCCAATGTTCGTTTTATAACTAAGTTGTTATTTTTTAGGCAATGGTCATGATGAAGGGGTTGATGGGACGGTGCCTCAGCCATGAGACGGCCTTGGATCGCGTACGGGCCAAAGCGGAGCAGACGGAGGAAGAACTTCTCCAGTTGCGAAACTGGAAACCCAAGATGGAGAAGAAGCTTGAACTCTCGGAGAAGGCAAGGAAGAGCCTTGAACAGATGACGGAGGAGGCAAAGAAGGCTCTAGAGAGCAAGGACAAGGAGATAGTAGAGCTAAAAAATGAAGTCCGTCAGGCTAAGGACGTTGCGGTTTGTGAATACCGTGACTCCGACGCCCTAATTACTAAGCTGGGTGATTCTCTCCATCAGGGCTTCGTGGATGCCCTCCGTCAGGTCAAGCAAGCTTATCCAGACTTGGACACTTCGAAGTTCAAAGTTGAAGATCCAGTTCAATCATCCGTCGTGCCTGCTGCCTCAGAGGATACAGACGACCTCTTTGCTGAAGACGATGCCCTTGGTGACGGAGAGTCGGCACCAGCAAAAGTTGATCAAGCTAAGCCTGATACGGAAGCGATTCCTCAGTCCGTCGACAATGCGGATAAAGCTCAGTAGATGAATTTTCTCCTTTTTTTTTTTTTTTTTTTGTACATTTTGGAACAATTCTCATCCGTTGTTGATGATATGTAAACATTGCCTTTTAATGGCCTATCTTTGTTAAATTCATCCGTGCACTTCATTTCATATGTTGAATGTTTGAATTTTTTAATTTTGCTTTCGAATTGTCATTGCTTGACTTATTTATATCCGTTCAGCTATTAACTTCTTACTAGATCCGGCATGTGTAGGTATATTTTTGATCCTAAGAATTTATATTTATTATTATTATTATTTTTTTTTTTGGAAACCTGTAGAATGTTCCGTCCATTTTGGTCTGGACTTGTCACCTTTGTAGGATATTCCATCCACCTTGTGGATATTATATTACATCCGTCCATTTTGGATTTCCAGTCGTCACCCTTCTGGGATGACCCGTCTACCTTATGGATTCTATTTTAGTGTAAAATGATCCGTCCATTTTGTGGACTTTATTTCATTTCCGTCCACTTTGTGGATGATCCGTCCATCTCGTGGATTGTAACTGGTTATCCTTCTGGGATGATCCGTCCACCTTGGGGACTTCATTTTGTATCCGTCCATCTTGTGGACAAGTAATCATCCCTGTAGGATGTTATCATCCCTGTAGGATGCTCCGTCCATCTTGTGGACTTCATTTTGTATCCGTCCATCTTGTGGACTTTAAGTTATCATCCCTGTAGGATGTTATCATCCCTTTAGGATGATCCGTCCATCTTGTGGACTTTATTTTGTATCCGTCCATCTTGTGGACTTTAAGTTATCATCCCTGTAGGATGTTATCACCCCTTTAGGATGATCCGTCCATCTTGTGGACTTTATTTTGTATCCGTCCATCTTGTGGACTTTAAGTTGTCATCCCTGTAGGATGTTATCACCCCTTTAGGATGATCCGTCCATCTTGTGGACTTTATTTTGTGTCCGTCCATTTTGTGGACTTAAAGTGATCGTCCTTGTAGGATGATCCGTCCATCTTGTGGACTTCATATTGTATCCGTCCATCTTGTGGACTTTATTTTGTGTTCGTCCATTTTGTGGATTTAAAGTGATCGTCCTTGTATGATGATCCGTCCATCTTGTGGACTTCATTTTGTATCCGTCCATCCTGTGGACTTTATTTAGTTTCCGTTAACTTTGTGGACAATTGTAATGACATCCAAGTAGAAGATCAAAATTGTATCTGATTATAGAAATGCGTAAAGGAAAAGTGCCTGCCCCCTTGGGCTTAAAAAAGGCACGACAAGATTGTAGCAAAAGAAAAACAGTTAAAAGAAAAACTTATAAAAAGCTTAAAAAAAAAGAAAATTGGTTGCCGTTCGCCGTGTTACTATTACTGGTAGTATTTTCTCAAATGCTCAGCATTCCATGGATGCGGTAGCTTCTCTCCATCTGTTGTCTCCAGGTGGTATGTTCCTCTCCTTTTCCATGACGTAACTCTATAAGGTCCTTCCCAGTTGGGGCCGAGTTTTCCCTGTGTAGGGTCTCTAGTTGCACCCATGACCCTCTTGAGTACGAGGTCTCCTACTTGGAAGTTTCTGTGTCGGACCCGGGAGTTGTAATGTCTGGCCATGCGATCCTGGTATCTAGCGATCCTTTGCTCCGCCGCCGACCTAACCTCATCTATCAGGTCCAGCTGTAGCCTCATAGATTCGTCATTCCTGCTCTCGTCATGGTTGTGAACCCTGTAACTTGTGAGCCCAACTTCTGCTGGGATGACGGCCTCGCTCCCGTATGTCAATCGGAATGGCGTCTCTCCTGTTGGAGTCCTCGTCGTTGTCCTGTATGCCCACAGTATGCTCGGCAATTCTTCGGGCCATATGCTCTTTGCCCCCTCGAGCCGAGTCTTGATAATCTTTAACAGGGATCGGTTCGTGACTTCAACCTGGCCATTAGCCTGAGGATGGGCGGGTGATGAGTAGTGGTTTTTTATTCCTAGTTGTGTGCAGAAATCCCGGAAGTGGCCGTTGTCGAACTGCCTCCGGTTATCGGAGACAAGAACTCTAGGAATACCAAACCTGCATACGATGCACCGCCAGACAAAACTTCTAATGTTCTTTTCTGTAATGGTGGCCAAGGCTTCCGCTTCTACCCATTTTGTGAAGTAGTCAATACCCACTATCAAGAACTTTAGCTGCCTTACCGCCATTGGGAAAGGTCCCATGATATCTAGTCCCCACTGAGCGAACGGCCATGGAGCCGTTATAGGGGTTAGCTCCTCAGCTGGCTGTCCGATAAAATTGCTGAACCTCTGGCATTTGTCGCAGCTTTTAACGTAAGACTCGGCATCCTTCTGCATGGTTGGCCAGTAATACCCAGCTCGTACCAGTTTGTGCACCAACGACCGCGATCCAGAATGGTTCCCGCATATCCCTTCGTGTACTTCCCTCATTACGTAGTCTGCCTCTTCAGCCCCGAGGCATCTTAGATAAGGACGGGAGAAACCTCTCTTGTAAAGAATGTCTTTTATTAAGACGAACCTTGCCACTTGGACTTTTAGCTTTCTTGCTGCCTCCTTCTCTTTTAGCAGTAACCCGTCCTTTAAGTATGAAGTTATCTGTGTAGTCCAGTTTCTTTCGGAGCGTATCTCCTGCATGTTGTTGGGGTCTATTAGTGGAAAAAGTTGAACAAAGGAAAGTACATTACCCGGTGTCATCATATGTTCTGCTGAAGCGGCTTTGGCTAGCCGATCGGCGAGCTCATTTTCTCCCCTGGGGATTTGGACGACCATTGCTTTTAGCCCGTCGACTCTCGCCCTTACTTGATCAAGATATCTCTTCAACCTTTCCCCCTTGCATTCATAATCTCCGTTTACTTGATTGGTCACGACTTGAGAGTCGCAGTAAACAACCACACTTTCAGCTCCAGCGGCTTTGGCTAGGTCGAGTCCTGCCGCCACAGCTTCGTATTCCGCTTCATTGTTGGTAGTGGGGAAGTCGAGACGGACCATACATTCAATCTTGTCTCCTTCAAGTGACAGCAATACTATGCCGGCCCCTCCGGCTCGCCGATTGGATGATCCGTCGGTGTATATGCTCCACTGGGGGGATTCTTCTGCCCCCTTGTCCTCGTCACGCGTAAACTCTGCTATGAAGTCGGCTACAGCTTGTCCTTTAATGGCCACACGTGGAAGGTACTTGATATCAAACTCACTCAATTCTATTGCCCACAGCATTAGTCGACCTGCGGCTTCAGGATTACTCAGTGCCCTTCGCAAGGGCTTGTCGGTCATTACGTTCACGGTATGGGCTTGAAAGTAGGGCTTGAGCTTGCGAGCCGTCGTGACCAATGCAAAAGTGAGTTTCTCCATAGGTTGGTATCTTTCTTCGGCACCGCGGAGCGCCCGGCTGGCGTAGTATACAGGCTTCTGTGCATTATCCTCTTCTCTAATTAAGGCCGCGCTGACTGCGACAGAGGAGACAGCCAAGTAGAGGAAAAGTTCTTCACCAGGTTGCGAGGGACTCAATAGGGGTGGTGAAGATAGGTATGCTTTTAATTCCTCGAATGCTCGCTGACACTCGTCCGTCCACTCGAAAAACTTCTTAAAAGTGTGAAAGAAGGGCAAACACTTGTCCGTGGCTCTCGACACGAATCTATTTAATGCCGTTATCTTGCCGTTAAGGCTTTGTATCTCCTTCACATTTCGCGGGGGGGCCATCTCTACTATGGCTCGGATTTTGTCTGGGTTAGCCTCAATCCCCCTCTGGGATACCATGAATCCTAGGAATTTGCCTGCCGTTACGCCGAATGCGCACTTTCCCGGATTGAGCTTCATGTTGTAGGATCGAAGCGTACCGAATGTTTCCTTAAGATCTTCCAGGTGGTCTTCCTCCTTTCGGCTCTTTACCAGCATGTCGTCGACATAGACTTGGACATTCCTCCCGATTTGCTGTGCGAACATCTTGTTCATTAGCCTTTGGTATGTTGCCCCCGCATTCTTCAGGCCGAATGGCATTACTTTGTAACAGAATAGTCCTTGACTGGTTACGAACGAAGTCTTCTCCTGATCGGCCTCTTGCATGCGGATCTGGTTATAACCCGAGAAAGCGTCCATGAAGCTTAGTAATTGGTGTTGAGCCGTCGAGTCTACTAGGATGTCGACCCTTGGAAGGGGATAGCTATCTTTGGGGCACGCTTTGTTAAGATCGGTGAAATCCACGCACATCCGCCATTTGCCGCTCGCTTTCTTCACCATTACCACATTCGCCAGCCAATCGGGATAGTAGACTTCCCTGATGAAGCTTGCCTCTTGGAGTTTGCGGACCTCTTCCGCTATTGCTTGGTCTCGTTCCGGTGCGAACACTCTCTTCTTTTGTCGGACGGGTGGAAATGAGGGCAATACATTCAATTTATGTACCATGACCGAGGGATCGATTCCCGGCATATCGTCATGGCTCCAAGTGAACACATCCTTATTGCTCCTCAAGAAAGCTACGAGCTCTTGACGGATTGCGGGTTTGGCAAGCGTTCCGATCTTGGTTGTTCTGTCCGGATTGGAACTGTCAAGAGTTATCTCCTTTAGCTTCTCTGTGGGTTCTGCCATCGTTCGGTGCTCTTCTATGTTCAAGGCCTGGATTTGGTCTTGCATCTCCATCATAGCTACGTAGCATTCTCGTGCGGCAACTTGACTTCCGCGTAGCTCTCCTACCCCATACTCCGTTGGGAACTTGATCATTAGGTGGTAAGTTGATGTTACCGCCTTCCACGAGTTGAGCGTAGGTCGTCCAAGAATAGCATTGTAGGCGGACAAGCAATCGACCACCAAGAATGTCACGTCCCTGGTGATTTGTTGGGGGTAATCTCCTACCGTCACCGGTAACGTGACCGCGCCCAAAGGGAATACCCTACTCCCTCCGAAACCAACGAGCGGGGCATTTGTCGGTATTAGCTGCTCCCTGTCAATCCTCATTTGCTGGAACGCCGGATAGTACAAGATATCGGCTGAGCTGCCGTTGTCGACCAACACTCGGTGCATGTTGTAGTCTCCTGCCCGCATGCTAACGACGAGGGCATCGTCGTGTGGATGGTGTAGGCGCCGTGCATCCTCTTCCGAGAACCCAACAATGGGGCCTTCTCTTCTTGCTATCTTTGGCACTGTGCCCGCCAACTGGACATTCTGTACCATCCGAAGGTATGTTTTGCGAGCCTTTTTTGACGATCCGACCGCAGCGGTTCCTCCAATTATCATCCTTATGTCCCCTAATGGGGGTCTTGGTCGCTCGTTTTCTCGGCGGGGGTGTTGTTCTTGTGGGGGTTGATTCGTTCTCTCCTTGTTGACGAACTTCTGCAGCTTCCCTTGTCAGATAAGGGCTTCGATTTGCTGCTTCAAGTCGTAGCAATTGGCCGTGTTGTGGCCGTGGTCACGGTGGAAGCGGCAATATTTGTCTCTGGACCTTTTGTTGGGATCACTCTTCAGCTTTCCTGGGAACGTCAGGGACCCTTCGTCCTTAATCTGCATTAGGACTTGGTCTATCGGAGCGGTTAACGGGGTGAAACTTGTGAACCTTCCGCCCGTGGGTTTTGGACGTCTGTCCTCCCTTCGGTCTCCCATCCTTCCTTTCTTCCGCCCCTGGTCCTGTCGGGGATCCTCTTGTCTGTCTCTTTTCTTGGGTCTATCTTCTCGGGCTAATAGCGCGTCTTCAACGTTCATATATTTGGTGGCCCTGTAAAGCACCTCCGACATGGTCTTTGGGTCGTTTTTGTATAGGGAGAACAAAAACTTACCCCCCTTCAGCCCATTCGTGAATGCTGCTACCAGTATCTTGTCGTCGGCTTCGTCGATCGAGAGCGCTTCTTTATTGAAGCGTGATATGTAGGCCCGTAACGTCTCTTCCTCTCGCTGCTTGATATTCATTAAACAAGCCGTGGATTTTCTATACCGATGTCCTCCGATGAAGTGCATAGTAAATTGAGCACTTAGTTCCTTGAAGGTGCTGATGGAGTTGGGTGCTAGCCGGCTGAACCAAATCCTTGCTGCGCCCTTTAGGGTTGTAGGAAAGGCCCTGCACATAATCGCGTCTGCCACCCCCTGAAGGTGCATCAGGGTCTTGAAGGTCTCTAGGTGATCTAGAGGGTCCTTGACTCCGTCATAACTATCCATATTTGGCATGCGGAACTTACTCGGCAGGGGGAAGGAGTTGACAGTTGTCGTGAATGGCGAGTCAGTCCGGTTGACAAGGTCGTCAAGATCACTTGACACTCGCCCCTTGAGAGCGTTCATCATTACTTCCATCTGTTCCTTCATCGCCTGCATCTCCGCGATGATGGGTTGTGGAGCCGTATCCGTCAGGGAAGGGATGCTAGTGTCCCGTCGCACTGGTCTGCTCGAGGCGTTACTCTCCTGTGGTCCGTCCTGATTTCTCCTTTTAGCGCTGGTCCCTTCTTGATCCGCTCCTTGGTTATTGACCGCCGCATTCTTTTGGTTCAGCTGCTCTTCTAGGTCGTGGTTTTGTTTGGTGAGGCGCTCCACGGCTGTGGCGAGCGTCCTGACCTGTTTCTCAAGGGCAATCGTAGGGGCTTCTTCTTCTTGAACGTCATTCGTGGTTGCTATTGAGCGAGTGAGTACCATGTAACTCTTTTGTCTAGGAAGCGATGAAGTGCTACGCGTTCCCACAGACGGCGCCAACTGATGACGTTGAAAATTATCACCAATAGGTCACACCGCACTCGCGACTCAAAGCGAACCTGCACAACAAGAGCAATCGAAAGAAAACCTTTAGAGAGCACCGGTGTGGTGCCGGCCAAACACTCTCCGAAGGTCAAGTTAGAATTCTTCTTTCCACTCTAAAGCGCTAGAGAGGGTCAATTAAAACGTACCTTGATTTGCGAGGGTGTTAGGTCTTTTTATAGTGGTAGAGAGTTGACTTTTCCTTCTTGATCTCCAAATCTTTTCCATGTGGGACTCTACTTCAAATTCTTCTGAGCGTGGTGAGCAAGGAATTCCATTTTCGGATCTTAGGGCTTTTCTAGGCGATAGAGATTTCGGATCATGGGCCCTTACTGTGTCTGTCAGCGATGGGCCTTCAAAGCGCATGGGATAATCTTTACACAGGCCCAACAGTTCCGATCCGTCAGGCCCATTAAGGTAGGCCCGTCAGGCTCTATATTTTATCATCTTCATTAATTTTCATGAACATAGAGAAAGCAGCAGGTCCACACAAGAGCAAGGAATGAAGCAGGACCAGCAAACAACACTTCAATTCTAGTTGCACTAGTCATTTAATTTAAGCTATGATTATTTGGTTACAGGTCCGGACAAACATGAAAACTTAAAAATATTTAAACAACTGCTTCTCAAAGTGAACTTATTGATATTATGATATATATATTAACCAAACTTACAGTTACCGGGAGAAGATTATTAACACTTGGGAAATATTATCTTATAAGTCATCTGCTTATACATAATTTTTCCTCTAATCCAAGCAATTTACATACTTTTGAAATCACTTTAACATATATGATACACCGTTATTACTTATTATGAGCAAAGGGTAATATAAAACATACAAACCATGTCCTTCATAAAAGGATTGTGCATATTCATAATTATAGCTATCAAATATAGGGGAACTAAACTGAAGTAGTCTTGGTGTTTATAATCTTGTGGGTTTGAGTTTTATTTTATTTTATTTTTTATTTTTTTTAT
Source organism: Quercus robur (assembly GCF_932294415.1). Classification (NCBI taxonomy): domain Eukaryota; kingdom Viridiplantae; phylum Streptophyta; class Magnoliopsida; order Fagales; family Fagaceae; genus Quercus; species Quercus robur. The sequence continues at coordinate 88,012,515 of NC_065538.1, read as the reverse complement.
ATATATTATATAAAAATTATCTAAAGACAATAAATCACAAATCTTGTAAATAAGAACTTCCTATTAAGATTCCAATTAAATTAATTACCGAAATTCATCACCTGTAATAACAAACAATTATAGATTTTTTAATGAAGGGCATGACCAAAATCAGTAGCAGACTGCCAAAGAGGAAATAGGAACTGAACCTTGAACCTGTCCGATAAAAACCATAAAAAACCCAGTGTTTTAACCAAAAAACCGTCAGTTCAAATAGTAAAAAATAAATATCAGACATTTTTTCAACATTTTAATCATTTTAGTTTTTAAAACCATGTGATTTATTGATGAAAGAAGAAACCACATACATACTAGAAAATGCAGATTGGCTGTGCTAGTAACTAAAGTCTATGAGTAATCTGTAGAGGGCCTCATAATAATCCAGTCATGCAAAAAGTAGAGTCAAAAAACGAAAGTACTAATAATGGTTAGGATTTGGAAAATCTTTTCTCAGTAAAAAGTATCATATTTATTTTTTATTTTTTTGAACGCTAAGGTAAAAATTTTATTCACAATAATTGAAGGCCATTATGTAGTGGAAATTTGTCGGGGCTGGCTGCTTTCAAATTCCAAGCCAACGAGTTGCACGCTGGCTTTAATTGATTGAAAGCTCTATGCCATTTTTTTTTTTTTTTTTTTTTTTTTTTTTTTTTTTTTTTTTTTTTTTGTGGTTCCTAGCCACTCACCTAACTAACCAATGAGTGAAACAAGTCTTCACAAGAAAATCTAGTAATACAACAAAATCTCATTATATGTTTAGCAAAAATCAATCTCATTATATTTTCAAAATATTTTTATTTTGAGTTATGGTGTATCTTAATATGATCTTATTTTATTTTATGTTGATCTATAGTAGATTGACACTTCACATGCTATAAAAATGCTGTAACGTTTTGTTATGACCGTGTGAGAACTCTTCTCTTAAAGTGGTCTTATATGATCAACTCTAAATTAATTTATTTGTCAATAATTTTTAAGTCAATTCATGCTTTTTAATATATCAGTTGAGAGTTTTAGAGTTTGAATATTCCTTCCCCACTTAAGAATTAAGATATATAAAAAATATTAAAAATTTATCTTCTACTTCTCACACGAATTAATAATTATTTTTAAAAAATTCACTATAAAAAATTTTAAAAAGATAGATGGTGTGACCAAACTTCAAAAGTATCTGACAAAAGTCCACAATTGACAAAAGGTGAAAACATTTCAGCAAGGTAAATTTGACAAACATGATTCTGCCGACACAAGAAGACAAAAACAGTAGTAAACATGTGATTCATCAAGAAAGCAAATGTGACCAAATGAATTTCATACTCGTAATCCCTTTCAAATTCTAAAATTTGTAAATCTTTCTTTATTAGTACAGGTGAAATATAAGTGAATCTTTAGTAAGGTCTTGCTCTTATTGATATTTTAAATTTGCATTGAAATTATTTAATTACTGGATATTCAATTGCTTCAATGGCTAGGAAATTTGAAAATTTGATATTTGATTACTGGATATTCAATTATTCAATTGCTCAGCTTGATAGAGATTTGAAATTGACAAATAACTGCTAAAAAAACACTAAAAAATGGGCTATAAAATGGTTCTGTTCTGATATCAATCTTTTCTTTTGATTAGAAGAATACTGCATTAATTCAGGCTATGGTGTGTAGACTCTGAATGGGCTATAAAATGTGTAGTGTTCCCTATTCAGTAATCAGCAAGAAAGACTTTAGGATCTCAAGGTTTTTTCAGCATGGAAGCAGCAGGCTATAGAAATCTAATAGTGACAATTAACCCATGTTCAGTGTGTGTGGAAATGAAACAACTATAAGCTGTAGAAATCTAAAAGAGGTTATTAGCACATGTTCAGGGTGTGCTTAAATGAAGCTGTAGATCAATATCACTCTTCATGTTGCGATAAATTTTGTAGAAATATAATGTATCTTAGGTATGAAAATGATACCCACAAAAAATACTTTAAAAATTGTATGAGAATGGCATAAAAAATGTAAATACAATGTACAATCCCTAATTAGATTTTCCTCTATAAATTTTGATGTGCTGCTTTACTACTTCAATCCTCAATGTTTGTAAAATGCAGTTATGCAATACTAATGGTTAGGCAGGCCATGAGTATAAGAGATGTGGCTACACAATCAGCAAGCTGGCCAGCTTCAAAGCTTGACGATGAACCAGAAAAAAATGTGAGAACTCTGAAGGGTAGGTGTGCCAAGATCCTTCGTCACAGTGCACAGCTCCCTGCTTGCCTTACACTGACCCGACTCTAATAAGGTGCCAACAGCTCAAGTACCAATAAGAATAATGGCTGATTCAATGCGTCGTGTCATCAGATAGCTAAGAGCCTCCCAAATTGTTTGGAGAATCACCCAGGAATGATGAACTAAAGCATTCATATACCACTGGCTGATTGAACATTATTAACACACTAGCACTTCTCTCACCTGCAATATTAACTTAGGTCATTAATGATCAGAAAAATGAAATTTAACAAAATCATGCCCTTTTATAAACAATTTTTTCTGTTACTTTAGAAACCACCACCACCACCTGCCCCTATAGTGATAAACCTAATAACCTGTCATTAACATTCGAACAAAAAAGATATGGAAAGTGGTACTTACAGATATGCATAATGCCAATTCCAATTCATGTGTCACTGGTTGACCTCATTTCTTCTTGACATACATGACATGCTACATTCACGAATTTGAATGGAGCCTCATCGCTCAGCATGGTTGCATCTATGAACTTTGTATAAAAATTTATAGACAAGGTAAATGATATAGGGCAGAGAGGAAGGGAGCTTTGTCATTCTAACATATGAAGCTTTGCAACCAATGAAGCTTATCAAATATATCTTGCAACAGAATGTAAGACATGACTATCTGAGGTGCATCCTTGCTGAACAATTTTCACCAATATAAAATTGTGCTACTCCAATAGGTTTTAACTGCATTAGTTTTTACAAACAAGGGCAATGATCCAGGTAAAAGGATGGAAAATAGAAAAACATACTTATGACCAAAGCTTGACATATTAATCAGGTGAGGATACAAAGATGAAACTCTATGTAGTGAGGAGTGTAGTTATTGAGAGGGCATATCTTTAAAGCCATTTTGTATGAACTAGCCTGGGCTGCCATATTTATATTGTTCTACTTTAGATAATAAGAAAAGGCTAACAGAAAAGAAAAATAGCTACCTGTATTAGATGAGATATGCGATACCAAAACCCCAAAGTTTCATATAGTTCAATTTCAGGTACTTTGCAAATAAGTGGTTGCCTGTGGACAATCTCAGCAAACACTATGGGCAATGAACTGCAAAAGAAAGATTGGATAGCTAAGAACATATGTTTTGTGCACATAGTCAACATAAATAGATATTCAAGTCAGAAAAAGGAAAACCTTCAATGTTTGCCTGATGATGAGGAGGAAACGAAGACGTTAAGGCTTCAAATGATGAAACCAAAGCCCAACTTTTCAAGTCGTCATCACTATAAAACTCACCACCATATTGCACGACACCATTTTCCATGCTTATAACTTTGTGTGACTAGCTTAATGATCCTCATCTGTGATTTGAGACTAGAATGACAACCACAATAACATATAAATGCCATGAAAGATAGTAGACGTTTAAACAATTATGTGCCAAATATAGAACAAAATAAAGCATCAGATTGATTCTTGAAGGACAATTAGAGAAGATTTAGTCAATGGCAATATTAATATGCAAAAAGGATAGACTAACTTCGTTGGCAGTTTAGAATCTTTGTACATATCCCCATGTTCTTTCCAAAATTCCTTGTAATGTGGGGATTGTTTCTTCTGGCTGGGAGAAATAAAGAAGCCCTGATGATTGGATCTTTAATTTGCCACACCCAAGCATCTGGTATAGCTGCCTCGCCATTCTATTTGCCATTATCAGTTTCTATGGGCTCTTTCTATCAACCTTGCATAAAGTTTGAGTGTGGTTTTGCACACACATTATTTCTTGGAGTCAAATTTGCAAGGTAGGGGATCAGAAGCCCAACATCTTCCATACAGGGATTATTCAAGGTTACAAGCATCAATTAGAAATTTAGAACTTCAAAGCAAGAAGTTTAATGATGGCATATTTATAAAATACTTAAATCGCAATAGACAACAATTAAAGTGCTCTAAAATAGATATCAATCTTAAAATTCTAATCTCTATTTCAAGAAGATATAACATGCAAAAAGGTATTTAAAATTATAACCATTAAAGAAGGGATGGATGAGACATATCATCTGAGCAATCCAAAGAATAATCAGAATAAATTTTTTTGGGTGACTAGTAGGACAGACATTTTTTATTTATTTTTTAATTTTTAAGAATGAGATAAATTTAAGACAAATCAAGCAAAGATATCACAAAACAGTTCAACCTTGACACAACACAAACAACAAATCACGACAGAACATAGAAACTACCAACATGGCTACTCTAAACAAGAACACAACACAAACAGCAAACCACTGCAAAACACACAAACAATAACACTTTTACTCAAAAACAAAAACAGATATACCCCATCAACCAAAAATTACTATTTTGCACACATTGCAAACTCTAGCATTGCCTTGAAGCCATATCTGATAGCAAACAATAGTTATGACTTTCAAGGAATGAATATTTCAGCATAAGACAGAATTCTAGTCATTCAACTGCTTGCCTGGACTCTAGATATCTCCTACAGAACACACAAATGAGATCAGAATTGTATCCTCATTTACCAACCAGGTCAGGAGTGGGAAGTTTATCCATGATAGTTAGCCAAGAAATGAAGGCATTGCTTGCAAATAGCAGCCAAAAGGAAAACCAAACCAAAGCCCTCCAATCAACAACTGAATGCTTTTCCCTAATCGTATTCCAAGTTGATCTACGTTAAGAAACTTCAAAATCAATAGAAAATCATCAATTTATTACTTCCTAAGCACAATGAGGAGCATAAAAGTAACCCAGCATTTATAGCATTAATCAATATCACAAAACAGAGCTATCAAAGACATTCACACATAGGATAAGCAAAAATAAGTTTTCTTTTGTCAATTGAACAAACAAAACATGAGTTAAGGGGAAAGTATAGCATGTACCATATTGTGAGAGTCATTGTCTGATAACTGGTCAGCCTTGTTGTCCCCATTTTCCTTTTTGACTTGTAGTTTCAGGTTCATGCTTATTTCTCTCTACAGCTAAATCCTTGACCACCCAGATGGGGTTTTCTCTTTGAGATTGATCTTGATCTTCCTTTCTCATCCATTGTAAGAGGTTTGTGTTCATTTGTTAGTCTTATGCTATTTGTAAAGACCAGAGGACTGGTCTTTGATCTGAATCACAAGTGACAACTCAATTGAGATTATCTTGAGATAAGCTAGATTTGAACTGTAGTTGACAAATCATTTGAAGCATAGGGAGTACCAGAGTCCCAATTATTGTGAAATGGTCAATGAGTTTAGGAAGTCTAGCCGCAACAACTTTGAGGGTTGTCCTCCAAAATTCCTACAGAGAAGAGTAATCTTTTAACAAATTTCAAACTCCAAAATATCACATAGCACAGTCCACTCAAAACTAGGGATCTCAAAAAAAAAAAAAATTTTAACTCCTCAGGACCACCAAAAAAAAAAAAAAAAAAACCAACAATAATGCTAAATCAAATTGGATTACCTTACAAACCACTGAAGTCCTTCCAGCGCTTCTGCTACTCCCAATGAGTAAACTTATGAGATGCATAAATGAATAATTATCAAAGAAATAGATTGGAGCTATTTGCAAGGTTGAGACAAATAAGTAAGCTAAATCTTAAATGTTTTTATGGCAAAGTAGACATATTTAGCATAGGACATGATCCTCGATGCTTTAGAGAGTATAAAATGCTCTAATTAGTAATTAATTGCTTAGGATACAAAATCAATACAAGATTACAGCCCAATTTTGAAGAACTTTCTTTTCAATAGTTAAGTACATGTTCAGATCAATTCAAAAATTTCTCAAGTGTTCTGTTAAGATAGCTATTCATATGAATGTAGCTTACCACTGTAGTGGCCCATTACCTTGATGTCACTGAAACCACTCTAAATCTTTATGATTGAACATTGGTTGCATGAATAGTTCATTGAACCACCTGAAAGTTTTGTCAAAAACAAAAGGATAATTAATAACCTAATCAAGGTTTTGCACTGGTAGATGGGTATACAAGACCATCAAAGCTCAAAAGTTGAGCATGCCTTGAGGAGTACTGGAATGCCATTGTCAATTGTCTTCGGTATTTCTAACTCAACCGTAAGCCCTCCCCTCTTAATTTCCTGCATGAAACAGGGCTTTATAAAAAATCGCATACCATGATTGGCAATCATTCCATCTCAATTTTATAATAATGATTTCTGCATAAATATCCACATATCCCATTACTCTCCAAATATGAGTTATAAAAGAATGTTTGAATTTACTGCAGTACAGATCAGCGTCAATGCCAAATTAAACTAAATTACCTCAAAAATCATAGAAGCCATTTTCTGGGTTCTGCATCCTTTAATTATGCAAACCTGAGTGAACATGAGATGGTAATAATTTTCAATTCCAGATATGAGCAAAAGAAGACGCAATAGTGTACATTTAGATCTGGATTTACGAATGAATAGACAATTTGATCTGATTAATCTCCAAACCTGAATGTTGTAAAAAATTACTATGGACCCCTCATGATGCACCAAGAATGATATTAGCTTGTTTATGGATGTAATTCACTACCTTTGTTGTCAAAGAAAATGTATTTCAAGAACAAAAGTTCCATATCCTCCTCATGTGAGCTCAAAGGCCTCTTTAGTCAACACCATTTGGATCATCCATTCATTTGACATCCAATTTCAAATTTGTGTCAGACACTATCATCATTAAAGCACAAATCCCAAAGTTGATATGTGAAATCAAATTGTTAGTCTCTTTTTGGATGTCATAATTCATAACCAGATCAAATTTCTGGAGATTGCATAGTATTTTGCAAATTGCATATCATTCTACATTAATTAAAAAAAAAACTGCTTTATCAACAAACAAATTGAGCAATTTCTCCAACACCAAAACAATTGATATGACAATTATAAGATATGAATCAAAAAATAAAAAATAAAAAATAAGGACTCAACCCACATGTATGTAAATATTTCATTTAAAAAAATTGATTTGGTAACAGATCAGATTAAAAGATACACCATATTCGAATGGGATTTGAGATCCAACAACACTTACATGATTTTCAACTGCAACATGAACAGTATTGCAGGTACTGGATGTGGTCGTTATGATGTCAAAATCATCTTTACATCAAGCTCTTTCACCATTTAAATTGATGTCACTGCCATGATCAAGAAATATGATCAAAACATGGAATTGAAATCAGGACCAGTAAAATATTACAATAGGAATAGTACATACAAAAACAATAAAGCACACAAACCTACACTGTGAGGCTGGGGAGGAATTGACCCTTTTGGCTCTAACGTAAGAGTAAATATAATGTTGCAAAAGGGAGATTTAAGATCACCCCAAGCTTTAAAAAAGAGGCTTTATATTCCTCTTCTCTATCAGTATCATCATTCAAAAAAACTATACTTGTAGCTAAAATTCATGACCCCTGACGCACAAACACACATAAATTTAATGAAACCAATCAATAAACAGCTAAAGTAGTTTTGATAACTATAATTGTTAATCTGAACACACAATGGGATTGAAACAGTCAATCAAAAATAGGAATATTAGCGGTAAAGTAGGAATAAGAGAATCTCACCTTGCTTGCTCTTACAACCCAATCTCATAATATGTATTAGTCCTCTTCACGAATCCCCCTCATCAATGTCTACTTCCACTTGTTCATCCACCTCATCCTCAGCCCCATCCTCCTCATACTAATGCCCAAAAGAAAAGCACATTAGTTGTGTCAGATTAATCTAAATTCGAAAAATCAACAAAACTTGCAAGACCCAAATATTATGATATTAAACCAAAAATGAACAAGAAAAATAAATTTTAATCAAAACCCAAACTATTAAAAGATTGGGCCAACAAGGACCAAAACCATAAAATAAAAAAAAATAAAAAAATAAAAAAATCATCAAATTTAAGCAAAACGAATTTTCAGCTTATGGGAATTATAGATAAAAAGAACATTACGAATTCCCAGAAAGAAAAATAAATATGTTAGATTTGGAAATAATTAATGGGCATACGAGATTGAATGATACGGTGGCAGTGGGTTTGTGAATTTGGGTAATCTGATAAAATATATCAACTTTAAATGGATGAGAGTTGAAGTTAACTAAACTTAAAACTTTCGTCTAATTTGCAAAATTAAAAATAAAAGAAGAAGATGAGGGAAGAAAAGAAGGAGAGTCACCTCTGATAGATTGTTTGAACCAAACTGGGGTTGATCGTTACTTTACGATATGTTGATTGTTGGGATGTGAGAAATAATGGGCCAGTAATCTCCTATCTCTCTTTCACAACGTTGCTCGAGAATTGAACAGCCACGAATGTTTAATTCCTGCAACTTCCCCAAAGGTGGCAAACACTCTAGCTGCCAGCACCCATCGATATGAAGACTTTTCAAATTGGTCAAGGACGTCATCCAATTAGTATACACTGTGGTGCCAATGAAGCTCTTAATTGATAATTTTTCCAAGTGTGAAGGTGGTTCTAAGGCATTCAAAACTGCTAAATCACTCTCCATTCTTCTTCTACTCTCTTCCCCTTTCTCTTGGAATTGATCTTCAACGTAAAAATCTAGTTCCAAATCGTGGAGATGTATCTTCTTCTTCAACTGTGCATTCTGGGCCTCCCCTACATCTACCATTTGGAAATTTAAAGCTCCCTCGAAGTTGGTTCAAATTTTTTAATTCTCCAAGTTTACATCCTTCTTTATCATCCTTACCACCTATGTTGAAAACACTTAATGTTTTAAGACAAGTCAATTTCCCAATCCCATTTGGAAATTTTAGTTTGTACCAGCTATGATTTGTATGAAATCTAAGTTGTCTTAAATTAATTAGTTTACCAATCCCTTGTGGTAATTTCTTGAAATATTCACCATTATCAATATTCAAAGCTTGCAAATTACAAAGATTACATAAGGTTTCAGGCAATTCTTCTATTTTAACATTCCAACACATATGGAGACACCTTAAATGTATCAAATTTTTCACCGCATCCGGAAGTTTTGTAAATGGGCAATCCAAAATTAATGTTCGTAAACATCTAAAATGATGGCATGAGTTGGATAGGTGCATGTTAAACTCATAGTCCCTTTCATGAGAAAGAAGAAAGAGAGTGCGTAGATTTTTCGCTTCATAGATAGACTCAAGAAATGTTTCTTCAACTATTAATGACAACTGTCGAGCCCTTTTAAAGTTTCTCTTAACCTCTTCATTACCTTCGATTGTGAAGCATACTTCTTTTGTCATTGACTGTGCAAAGTCATGCACAATATCATGCATTTTGCAACTTTTTATTCTACCATCATTCTCATCTTTCTTAAAATCTTGGAAAAAAGAACACATTGCTAATTTTTGAAAGTACTCTTCTGCTATATCTTCCATCTCCATATTTCCTTTTAAGTTGATATATCCTTGTGCCATCCAATGGATGATTAACTCAAGTCTATCGAATTGATGATCTTTCTTGAAGACAACACAATATAAGAAACATTGTTTCTCTGACAAGGACAACTCATTATAACTCAACAACAATGGTCCCAAAAGAACTTTTTCAATATCTTCTACTTCCCACAAATTATTGTACAAAACCCTCTCCCACTCTTCTTTACTTCTCTTGCCATGCATGTGCCTACCGAGAGTCTTCGTAGCTAGTGGCAAGCCTTTGCACTTATTTACTAGTTTTCGGGCTAACTCTTCTAGATCCCTACATTGATGTAGATCTTTGTTAGAAAATGCTATTTTACTAAACATCAACCAATAGTCATCGGATGACAATATCTCCAAATTGATCATGTGGGAACTCTCCATCATTTCCGCAACATTGATTTTTTGTGTGGTGACTAGAATTCTACTACCTTGAGCACCACATTTGAGAGCATTTTTGAATGGCTCCCACTTTATGAACTCTTCCGTCCACACAACATCCAAAACAAGAAAAAACTTCCTTTTTCCAATCAAATCACAAATGTGAGGTAATAGACTTTGCAATTCAGTAATGTTGGGGGATTGACCCTCAATATATTCAATGATTGCTTTGGCAACCTTGCACTGATCAAATGGATCAGAGACACAAATCCATATTTTTAATTTAAAATGGACTTGTATCTCAGAATGATTGTAGGCTAGTTGGGCAAGAGTGGATTTTCCTATACCGCCCATGCCCACTAAGGAGATGACACGAGGATTTCTTTCTTCCTGACCACCCACACCTAACAGGTTGCTCAACAGCTCATCCCTATAGTTATCACGACCAATTATATCGGACACATCCACAAAGGACGTGGTTGTTGGTCGCTCAACTTCTACATGTGAATGCCTAGTCAAGTTGAACCCATAGGTCACTTTGTCTTTGAGAATGTCATCTAATGTTTGTTTCAGGTTTTCTATCATGTGACCAATCTCATGACGCAGAGAAAGGTTATCTACTTGACCAAAACAACATGACAGAGAGGGGAAGAATGAGCATGGTACCTTCTTCTTCAGGGCAGCAGGATTGCTATTAGTAACAGCTCTTTCTTCTTCTTTTTGAATTTCTGATTTGATCCTTGCAGTGTCCCACTTGTCCAACACGTCATCCATCATGTAGTACACGTCTCTGAGCTGATCTAACCAAAGCTTCACAGCTGCGTCCGTGCTTTGTCTCTTCTCAGCATCATTGAGCATCGCCTGGACATTTCTGAAACAGTCAGAAAACTTTTGGATTTCTTCATCAACGCCAACAATCAAGTTTATCTGTTGTTGAGCCTGCTGAACAGCGATTGAACCCAACAGGTTCAAGGGATCAGCAGCTAGTGACAGTAGTGCATCAGCCATAGTTAATGGAGACTGAAAGTTATAAGTTGAGAATACAATAAAGAAACAGAATGCGAATGACAAAAATAAGGAGCAAAGTGAGAAATAGATTACACAATAGCAGGTGTGCTTGTGCTTCCTCACTCCTCCTATTCGGCTTTTATAACGAACTAGCAGTCTCAGTGAATAATGAAAACATTTAATATTTATTTATTAAGATAATTTCCGTCTTTACTGAGGATATGATATATGTTATCGGTAACATGGTACGTCATCTTAAATGTTATTATTAGTCTTTATTTATTCGAGTAAAAAGAAAATATTGGTCCCATCAAAAAAAAATATATTGGCCAGTAAGTATTGCACTTGATTTTTTTTTTTTTTTTTCTTTTTTGATAATTAAAAATTTTACTATAATAGTTTACTAAAAAATGTGCTAAGAATATCTGTTAACAAAATCTTAAGAATATGTGGGCCATGAAGTATTCCAATGTGATGGTAATATCCATATCAATTTTAATTAGAATTTATATTTTACAGTGTGTATTGTGGAATGAGGATGGCTCATCATTTTCATAGACTCATAGGTTCCAACTTCCAACCAGTCCATATTCTGCTGAACAAAACCATTACTACTAAAAAAAAAAAAAGTGTTGTTGGTCCACACAAGATCGAACAGGGAAGCAGGAGCAACAACACTTCAATTTTGGTTGCACTAGCCATTCAAGCTATGATGATTTTTTTACTGGACCACACAAATTAAATAGCTACAAACATGAAAATTTAAATATTGAAACAATTCTTCTCAAAGTGACATTGGAAGAGGTTTCTTCACAACTTAAGCAAGTGATCGGTAGATTCTTTTGAAATGTTGTAGACTACTTAGAGTATCACCTAAGTCTCGAGAAGCTAAGCAAGATGTTGTCATACAAGTCCTAGAGAAGGAACCTGAAGACAGGCAGAAAATTTGGCAGTAAATATCTGCTTTGTGACAATATACATATTGGGAATGGCTCTAAAGATAGGAGGTTGACTTGTTTCATTATTTATCGGAGTCTTAACAGATGGAATTGCTTTTGTAGCCTTCAGAGCAAAGGAATGGGGCTTTCTCATGGAAGTGGCATATTTGATATCAAGAAACAGTCAATAATTAAAAGAAAAGGTTTTATAGAGGAAGAACTAGAATATGACAAAATTTCCCAAGGTAGATATGGAAGCTCAAGGCCTTTTTTTCAAAGATACGCGTGCAAACTCAGATTTCTTATATATTCAAAATAATATACAGTGGTTCTTTACAAAAGTATCGTGTCAAGAAGCTCAAGTAGGCCCCATCTACATAGGATAATTTCACACAAAAATCTTACGAATCAGCAATGCTAGAACAAACCACAAATATTTCAGGTGACGTACTTGACATAATTAGTATCAACATGCAGGGAAAAACAAAGGGATATAATAACACAGAAAACACCAAATTAACAACTACTCTGATTGGACAGTGCTGCTAATCACTTTATTAAGCCATTTTTGCTTCTAAAATGGTGTTCCAAGTGGTTCTTCCTCACTATGTCCTCATGACATCTTTGGGAACTCATATATGCTTAGATCTTGTTACTTCCAAATGGGTCTGCTTATATATTGATAAGATTTGTGGTACATCCCGTCTTTCTACCCGCGATCAAGAAAACTCGATTGATTGGTTGAAGACTGTAGTTTTGCCCACATCATGTCACTTATCATGACCTTGCTTTGTTTCTCAATTGAACACTACAAGCACAAAATGAGCAAACAAGTCCATATTATATTGCCAGCTAGTTGCTGATAATAAAACCAATATGCTCCTGCCCTAGTTGAAAAAACTCATTTATCATTGAATGAAATTTTGAATAAAAACTTGTAGTCACTTACAGATTCATTGATCATGTTTCTAGATCAATAGGTGCAACAAGCTATGTGTAAAATAGGCCAGATATTTAAAGGTCAGTTGGACATTTGTGCAAACCCAGAAACACATACATATAGCTCACACAGAGAGCCAGACATGAATAATGAAGAAAAAAAATTTCCAACCAAGAAGAAACTTACAGGGAATGGAATGTAAGCATGCCTCCCATTAATAGCCTCGACTGTGAATCCATATACCCTGCCACTAAACCATGAATAGCCCTATGTGCAAGGAGGGTTGAGCACACATTTCAGATGCATTGCTCAGAACAACACAGATCATGTAATTAGGATCTGCAAAACAAGCAAACAAAGGCTTATCATTTGCCCATCAATTTGTAGGACAAGGGACAGAGGAAGGAACTGTAAATTTTCCCCCTATACTGATTTTAGACTTCTCCAAATACATAAATATCTCTTAGGACATAAACGACAGCTTGACACTTGTCTAACATGCACACTATAGATAACATGCATGCAAGAAAATGACCAAAAAAGAAGTAAGTTTAAAATACAACATTAATTTTTAACACTATGTTCCAAGAAACTTTAGATCTCCAAAATGATTTTTGGGCGTTTTATGCAGTCCAACATGTTTCTCCAACATGATGTGTGTTTTCCATAAATCATGGCTAACTATAAGTTTCCACATCAGATTATAGGACATTATAAGAACAATTATTTTTTAATAAACTAACCGTTATATTTGAGAAAGATACCCATCTTATGCAGCCCAACATTGACGCCAGCTTTCTCTTGCAGTACACACAAACAAGATCACAATTGTATCCCCATTTGGCAACACTGTTGTTAGGGAGAAAACTATCCATGAACGTTAGCCAACAAATGAAGGAATGCTTAGGAATAGCAATACAGATCCAAACCAAACACCATCAATCAACAACTGGAATCTTTTAACTAATCTTATTCCAAATTGATCTACATTAACAAAATGAATAGAAAAACAACAATTTATTTACTTCTGAAGCACACACAAAAATAAGGACTAATTTGTCAATTGAACAAACAAAACACAAGTTAAGGGAAAATTATATCAAGTACCATGACTAGTAGTGTTAATCTGTGACCACATAGATGGGATTTTCTCTTTGAGATTGATCTTGACCTTTCTTCATCATCCATTGCAAGTTTTTTGTGTTAATCTGCTAGGCTTATGCTATTTGTAAAATCCAGAGGATCTGTCTTTGATCTGAATCATAAGTGCCAAACAGATTAAGATTATCTTGAGATGAGCTAGATGTGACCTAGTTGACAATCATTTGAAGCATAGAGAGTACCAGAGTTCCAATTAATGTGACAATTGTCAATGATTTTAGGAAGTCCAGCCAAAAAAACTTTAGGGGTAGTCCTCCAAATTTCCTACAGAGAGAGTAATCTTTCATACAAATTTCAAATCCACAAATTATCATTGTGTAGAAACTTATTAATATCACATAGCCTAGTCCACTTTAAATTAGGGATCTCAAAGATCTCAAATTTTAACTCCATGTGACCATAACATAGAAAACCAAAAATAATGCTAAATCAAATTGCATTACTTGAGCTCCTGCTACTCTAAATGAATAAAATCTTGAGATGCACAAACAAATAATTATCAAAGAAATAAATTGGAGCTGTTCGCGTGAAGACAACTACATAGGCTAAATCTTAAAACTTATTAATGGCAATGGAAACATATTTACTATAGGATGTGGTCCTGAAACTGTTGAATTTGAAAGTGTGGTTTTGGGCGCATTATTAATATTAATATTGCATTTGCCTGAAACTGTTGTTGTTGTTGGTAGTGGTTTTTGACCGCTGAAAGTCTGAAGAAGAAGAAGAGGGAGGCCTGAGAGGTTTGGTTTCTGAATAGTCTAGGTTTTAATTACTTTTTTGCCCCTTATAAACCCTTATTGTGTGCGTGTGCGTGTGAGTTTGGTTCCACTTTCAGAGCTGCGATTGCGAAAACACAAATATATTTTTACCAAGATCTCTAAATAAATAAAATACCATCAGAATTTCTCTGCATTCCTTGCTCCCTCCTCGTCACTGCCAACAAGTCCAAAAGCAGAATCCCACCGTGCAGTGCAGTGCAGGTAGTAGTGTTTCTTCTTTCAAGTCAGGAGTGGGAAGTTTATCATAACAGTTAGCCAAGAAATGAAGGCATTACTTGCAAATAGCAGCTGAGAACAAAACCAACCCCTCCAATCAACAACTAAATGCTAATCCCTAATCTTATTCCAAGTTGATCGACATTAACAAACTTCAAAATCAATAGAAAAGAATCAATTAAATACTTCCTAGGCATGATGAGGAGCGTAAAAGTAACCCAGCATTTATAGTACTGATTAATAAGGTGCCAACAGCTCAAGTACCAGAAAAAAGTAATGGCTGATTGTTTGGAGAATCACCAAGGAATGGTGAAGTAAAGCATTCATATATCACTGGATGATGAAACATTATTAACACATTAGCACTTCTCTCACTGGCAATATTATCTTAGGTCATTAATTATCAAAATAATTAAATTTTGCTAATCATGCACTTGTACAAACAAATTTTTCTATTACTTTAGAAACCACCACCTGCCCCTATAGTGATAAACCTGAAAACCAGTCATTCACATTCAAACAAAAAAGATATGGAAAGTGGTACTTACAGATACGCATAACGCCAATTGCCTAGTTTCCAATTCATGTGTCACTGGTTGACCTTATTTCTTCTTGACATCCATGTGTCACTGGTTGACCTTATTTCTTCTTCACGTCCATGACATGCTACATTCACAATGTTGAATAGTACCCCATCGCTCAGCATAGTTGCAATCAATGAACTTAGTACAGAAATTTATTAACAAGGTAAATGATATAGGGCAGAGAGAAAGGGAGCTTTGTTATTCTAACGTATCAAGCTTTGCAGCCAATGGAGCTTACCAAATATATCTTGCACCAGAATGTAAGACATGGCTATCTGAGGTGCATCCTTGCTCAAAAATTTTCACCAATATAAAACTGTGCTTCTGCAATAGATTTAAACTGCATTAGTTTTTACAAACAAGATCAATGATTCCGGACAAAGGATAGAAAATAGAAAAACATACTTATGAGCAAAGTTTGACATATTAATTAGGTGAGGATACAAAGACGAAACTCTAGTTTCTGCAACAATTGTACGGAAAGCAAGGAGCATTTGTTCTTTCAATGTGAATGCTCCTTCTCTAGAAGGATTTGGCAATAGTTTGATGAATAATTGCTGGAGTTGTTGTAAAGAGATACTGTTGTAGTGGGGAGTAGTTGTACGAACTAGCCTGGGCTGCCACTATTTATATTGTTCTACTTTAGATAATATGAAAAGGCTAACAGGAAACAATCTCAGCACATAAGTGCCAAAACCCAAAGTTTTATATGGCTCAGTTTCAGGTACTTTGCAAATAAGTGGCTGACTCTGCACAAGCACAATCTCAGCAAACACTATGGACAATGAATTTCCAAAGAAAGATCGGATAGATGTTCAAGTCAGGAAAAGGCAAACCTTCAATGAATGCCTAATGATGAGGAGGAAACGGGGACATTAAGGCTTCAAATGATGAAACTAAAACCCAATTTTTGAAGTTATCGTTGCCATAAAGCTCAACACCATAGTGCACAACACCATTTTCCATGCTTATAACTTTGTGCAACTAGCTTGATGATCCTCATTTGTGATCTGAGTCATTAATGACAACCATAAGAGAAGATTTAGTCATTGGCAATATTAATATGAAAAAAAGAAAGACTTACTTCATTGGCTATTTAGGATCTTTGCTTATATCCCCAAGTTCTTGCCAAACTTCCTTTATATGTGGGTATTGTTTCTTTTGGCAGGGAGAAATAAATAAGCTCTGATGAGCTGATCTTTGATTTGCCACATCCAAGCATCTGGTATAGTTGCCTCGCCATTCTGTTTGCCATTGTCAGTTTCTATGGGCATCTTCTATCAACCTTGCATGAAGTTTGAGTGGAGTTTTGCACACGCATTTGTTGGAGGCAGATTTGCAAAGGAGTAGGGGATTAGAAGCGCAATGTCTTCCATACAGGGATTATTCAAGTTAACAAGCATCAATTAGAAGTAAGAAGTTTAAAGATAGCATAATATTGCAATAGACAACAATGAAAATGTACTCAAAAAGAAATCAATTTTAAGATTTTAATCTCTATTTCAAGGAGTTATAACATGTAAAAAGGAATTTGAAATTCTAACCATTAAAGAAGTGATGGATGAGACACATCATCTGAGCAATCAAAAAAAAAATAGTTAGAACAATTTTTTTTTTTTTTTTTTTACGATAGAGATAAATTAAAAAAAAAAAAACCAAGCAAATATATCACAAAATAGTTCAACCCTGACACAACACAAATAGCAAACTACTGCAAAACACAAAAACAATCAACACATCTATCTACTCTAAAACAGACAGTAATATACCCCTGCAGCTGAAATGGCTCTATTTTGTACTGAGTTCTGGAACCCTGTAAACTGCACTAATGACGTCTAATGTCATTTTTACTAAACACAGGATCTTCTCTTTGCTATAAATGACTCCCTTGTGAACATTAGCATTGCCTTGACACCATATATGATTAATGAAGGCAGCCCAAGCTAACTTGCAAACAATAGTTCTGAAACATTTACTCTCAAGGAATGAATACCTTAGTAAAACACTGAACTCCAATCATTCAGTTGCTTGCAGACTAAACAAAACCTTAACACCTATTGCTATAGCCTTTTATTAGAGGAACAGTCATAGGAATATGTGATCTCTGGACTCTTGCTTTCTCCTGTAGAACACACATACTAGGTCAGACTTATCCCCATTTACCAACCCTGTCAGGAGTGGGAAGTCTATCCATAAGAGTTAACCAACAAATGAAGGCTTGCTTGCAAATAGCAGCAGAAAAACAAACCAAAGCCCTAACAATTGGATGCCTTTCCCTAATCTTATTCCAAGTTGATCTAAACTAACAAATATCAAAATCAACAGAAATGCAGCAATTTATTACTTCCTAAGCACAATGAGGAGCATAAAAGTAACCTAGCATAGATAGTACCAATTCATGTCACAAAACAGAGCTACCAAAGACTTTCATGCATAGTATAAGAAAAAAATAAGAATGCTTTTGCCAATTGAACAAACAAAACAGGAGTTACAAGAAAAAATTATCACGTACCATATTTTGAGAGTCAATCTCTCATAACTTTCCTTTTGGACTGGAAGATTCAGGCTCATGCTTATTTCTTTCCACAGCTGAATCCATGACCAGCCAAATGGGTTGTTTTCTTTGAGATTGACCTTGATTGTATCTTCTAGTGTTATGCTGTTTTTAATACCAGATTGAGATTATATTCAGATGAGTTAGATTTGACTTGCAGTTAACAAATCAATTAAAGCATAGAGAGTACAGGAGTTCTAATTGATGTGGCATTGTCAATGATTTTAGGAAATCGAGCCACAACAATTTTAATAGTAGTCCTCCAAATTTCCTACAAAAAAGAATAATCTTTTTTAAACAAATTTCAAATATTCAAATTATCATTGTGTAAAAACTTCTAAATAATACATAGCCCATTTTGATCAAAATTAGGGATCTCCAAAAATTCAAATTTTAACTCCACATGACCACAACATAGAAAACCAACTCTTTGTTCAATTAAAATAGCTATTCAAATTAATGAAACTTACCAGTGTTGCGGCCCATTAACTTGACGGCAATGATACCATTCTTAATGCTTTGTGATTGAACATGGGGTGTATGACCACTTTATTGAGCTTCCTGACAGTAGTGCTAGAACCAAAGGATAATTAATAACCTAAACTAGGAAGAGGGTCCAATAAGAGAGTTTCAATATCAAATCATGGTTTTTTGTTAATTGAAGTGGCCTTGTTCAATAAATTTTTTCTTACTTATCAAAAAAAAAAAAAAAATGTTGCCATCAAATTTTACAATTGTGTACGCCTTGAGGAGTACTGGAATGTCATCATCAATTGTGTTCGATATCCAACCACTGCAACTGTAAGCCCACACCTCCTAATATCCTACATGAAACAGGGCTTTATTAAAAACCGCGTACAATGACTAGCAATCTTTTCCATTTCTATTTTATAATGATCATTTCCATCTCAAGGATAGAGCACAAACCCTAAAGAGTGGCAAGAGAAGGAGTGATCCTTCAGGTTCTGAGGCAATAGTCAAAGAAATGTTGCAAAAGGGAGAATTAATAGAGGCTTTAGATCCCTCTTCTCTCTCACTATCATCATTCAAAAAAACTCCACTTGTATCTAAAATTTATGATCCCTGACACACAAACACACAAAAATTCAACAAACCAATCAATAAAATGCTAATATAGTTTTAAATTTTAACAGCTATAATCATTAATCGAAACACAATTGGATTCAAAAAATTGATCCAAGATAGAAACATTAACCGTAACCAGAAATAATAGGCACAAAGTAGCAATAAACACTGATTGAAAATGATGATCATGAAAAATAATCAAGGAATTTCACCTCATCATTTCGTCTTTTTAAAGTCTCTGTCTACTTCAACACCCTGCTCTTACTACCCTGTCCCATAATATGTATCTGTCTTCTTTTGTGTATGTCAATCGCCCTGTACTGTTCAGCTTCGCAAATCATGCTTTCATCATTGTCTACTTCCACTTCTTCATCCACCTTATACTTAGTCCAATTGATAGGTCCTTATGCTTAGTCATTATACTTGGTCCAGTTGATAAGTCGTTATGCTTAGTCCCATCTTCTTAATCACTGCAATTCTCAATCTTGTATACCTCAACCACCTAATCTTTGTCATAGATTTCTTGCTTGGATTCACTGTCTTGATCATCATTAATCTACATCCATGCCTAAAAGAAAAGCATAAGATTTATGTCACATTATTCTAAATGGCCAAAATAAAGAAACTCCACATAGACCCATACAATATTAACTGATCCTAAACCATATTCAATTACACTACAGTAATCATGTTTTTCTTTGACCTCATGAACTTTTATATGAAAAAAATAAAAATAAATCTTAAAATAGCTTTCTTTGCAATAGGAAGTACATGTTCAGATAAATCCAATAATTTCTCAAGTGTTAACTCTTTGTTATGTTAAAATAGCTCTTTAGATGAATGAAGCTTACCACTGTAGCAGCCCATTAACTTGACAACACAGGTATCATTCTTAATACATTACGATTGAACATGGGTTGCATGAATTATTTCTTGAGCCTCCAAACAGTAGTGTCGCAACCAAAGGATAATTTATAACCTACACTAGGAAGAGGATGATATCCAATATAAGAGCCTCAATATCAAATCATGGTTTTGTATTAGGAGATATACATGACCATCAAATTTTAGAGTTGTGTATGCCTCGAGGAGTACTGGAATGCCATCATCAATTGTCTTCAGTATTCCTACCGCTGCAACTATAAGCCCACACCTCCTAATTTCCTGCATCAAACAGGGCGTTAAAAAAAATCACGTACCATGACTCAAAATCATTTTCATCTCTATTTTATAATGATCGTATCTATCCCAAGGAAAGAACACAAACCCAAAGAGTGGCAAGGAAAGCAGCAGGGAGGGATTGATCCTTCTGGTTCTAAGGGGAGAGTCAAATAAATCCTAAAAAAGGGAGAGTTAAAGTCAACCCAAACTTCAATAACAGAGGCTTCATATCCCTCACTATCATCATTTATAAAAACTCTACTTGTAACTAAACTTCATGATCCTTGACACACGAACGTGCAAAAATTCAATAAAACCAATCAATAAAATGTTAATATAGTTTTAACAAATATAATCATTAATCTAAACACAATTAGATATAAATATTTAAGGTAACTATAAATAATAGGGACAAAGTAGCAATAAACACAAATTGAAAATGATGACCATGCAAGTAATCAAGGAATTTCACCTCATCGTTCGTCTTTAAAGTCTCTGTCTTCTTCTATGTATGTCAATCGCCCTATTCTGTTCAGCTCCGCAAAAAACCTTCTTATACTTAGTCTAATCTTCTTTTTTGATAAGTCCTTATCCTTAGTCCCCATCTTCTTCATCACTAATGTCCTCAATCTTGTATACTTTAACCAGATAATCTTTGTCATTGATTTCTTGCCTAGATTCATTATCTTGATCATCATCAATCCACATGCATGCCTAAAAAAAAAGCATAAGATTTATGTCACATTATTCTAAATAGCCAAAATAAAGAATCATGTTTTTCTTTATTAACTGATCCTAAACCATATTCAATTACACTACAATAATCATGTTTTTCTTTGACCTCATGTACAATGTCTTTCTGAAACCATTTCCCTTGAATGAACTTTTATATGGGCCAAAAAAAAAAAAAAAAAAAAGAATCTACACAAACAACAATTCCTGGTTCTTTTTCTCTATGCTGACGCAACCCACAATTTCCTTAATAGGCACACCAGAAGGCCAACATGATGGATAAACCTCACCGTGTTTGACCAAGTTTTCATCTTCAAAATCCTGCTCAGGTTATAGGTGGTTCCCCCTTTACTTTATGTTGAACATCTTTCTTGATAGGCACTCTACCAGACCAACTTGCTAAATAAACTATATTACATTTAATCAAATACTATTTTTCTACAAACTACTCTCAATGCCTTGCTTTTATATTTATTTTTAGCTCAAGATAATGGGTGTAGAGATTTTCCATTAAATCTTTTCTTTTCTTTTCTTTTTAATTTTTAAATCTTAGCACCCAAAAATAACTTTTATATCATTGTGTAACCCCTACTCTGACCATGTTCATCACAATGCACCAAAATCGTTATTTATCAAATCAAGAAAGCAAAAAATAACTCAATCTGATACCAACTAAAAAAAGTGTTAGGGACCTTAAAGGTTTCACTGGAAAAAAAAATGTAAAGTGCCACATAATTTACCTATAACCAAATCAATGGTTCTTAAGTTTGCATCTTGTATAGAAGCTGACAGTTCCTAAATGAAGGACTGTCATGTTCTAGTGCTACATTTACGCTTTGCTAAACTGAAAAGGGGTAACTCAAGCAATTGAAATTACATTAACGTCTCTAGCACCATGTCAGAAAGAAAAATGAAGGAAATAATAGGCAGCCCTTAAAGTTATAATTAGTAGCTACACAAATAATCCTATCCAAGTTCTTTCTTTACTATATTTCAAAACCGAGATGTTCACAATTTCCAGGCATGGCAAACAACACAGTTAACTCCAAAGCAAGACTTACATCCTAGCATCCATACCTAAATCCCCTAAGATATCCAC
Organism: Quercus robur; assembly: GCF_932294415.1. Classification (NCBI taxonomy): domain Eukaryota; kingdom Viridiplantae; phylum Streptophyta; class Magnoliopsida; order Fagales; family Fagaceae; genus Quercus; species Quercus robur. The sequence continues at coordinate 87,990,167 of NC_065538.1, read as the reverse complement.
ATACTCATGTCCTGCTAGTCTTTTGTATGCATTATTTCAAGAAGAAGTTTTGTAACTTCAACAATTACTATAACCATGTGCCCATTTTCTTTGTCTTTTCACAATAAATTCAAACATTCCACTAGCTCCTTCAAGATAAAATGGTGACTCCACAAATCAAGCAACCCTCCACATCTTAGCTAACAAGGGAAACGTACATTGCTATGGATCTTTCATAAAATTTTCTAACCTACAATAATTTGATGAAGCTAATTCAAGAAAGATTGATTCTCTTTAAAATTTGCAGATTTGATCAAGAAGAATTAATGCAGGGAAACACTTCAAAAAGAATAAAGTCAGTGAGAACAGAATTGACCTAGGCAGCATAATTACTTGATGGATGTGCCCCAGCTAGCATCCTAGATTGAACAATGATGATCATTTAAAGACGCTTAAGTTTGTTTGAGATAAAAGTAAAGAATAGCAAGGAGAAAAGTGGAACAGGTTCTACCTGAATCACCTGAATAAGGGAGACAATATTGACATTGACATGGAATAGTAGGAATGTATTTAGGGTTTAATTTTTTTATTTCACCAAAATGGCAAATGCAAAAACATATTTTTATCAAGATGGTTAAGATTAATCACATGAATCAGTAATAAATCAAAGAAAATATAACAAATAATATATAGCTCAAATAACAAGCAAGCCAATAAAAAACACGGAATTGAAATCAAGAACAAAAAGATATTACAAGAAGAACGTCTTATATTAGGAAAAAACTTGGAGAGTTTTTCATAAACAGAGGCTTTATATCTCTCTTTGCTCTTGCCATCATCATTCGAAAAAACTCTACTTGTAGCTAAAAAACAAAAATTTATTGAAATCAATCAATCAATAGAAAAGTTAAAATGGTTTTATCTAGTATAATCACTAATCTAAACACACAATGGAATTCGAGCAATTAATCGAAGATAGAAATATTAAAGGTAAGTAGAAATAAGAGGCATAAAGTAGCAATATAAACATAGATTTAAAGGTAATGATTGAGCAATTTAAAAGGGAATCTGACCTCCTCATTCATTGTCTTCTTCAACACCCAGTCTCATCATAATGTATCTGTCTTCTTCTGTGCATGTCAACTGCCCTGTACTGTCCAGATTTAAAAATGCCACAAACACCATTTCTATTTTCAATTCATTGAATCAATCACTTCTAAACTTTAATTTTCCAAACAAAGATTCAAAATTTGACACACACACACACAGCGAGAGACTTACCTCTCTCTTCAAACTTTCTTTTCTGGCGCTATAAAGCTCCACTGGTCTGAATGTTCTTAGTGAAGATCTTCGTCCCCTGGGCCCCACCGTCCTTCGTGCCATCCGAATTCTCGATCTTAACCGTGGCGGAGGAGCTCAGATTCTCCGTCTTGATCTTCGTGTTGCGAGCCGGAGCCTCCACCCGCATAGGCGGCGTCGAGGCGAGCTGTGGTGAAGGTGCGAATGGAGGAGTCGTCTTCATCGGAGTCTTCGGCGTTTGCGGCTTCGGGGAGAGTCAGCGGAATCAAATGTTTATTCCATACTGCATAGCAGCTATGTAAGATTAGTTTAAATAACCCAAAATGAACAAAACCCACAATGACCCATATTATAATAATATTAAACAAGAAAAATATAATATAATAGAACCCATACCACTGAGAGATTAGAGCAACAAGGATCACAACCCAAACAAATAGAATGATTTAATGGTGGTAGTGTGTCTGTGATATTGGGAAAATTTATCAAGGGACGCGGTTGGTATTATAATTAATTGTTTTTGATGGGATAAATATGTAAGTTAATTAGCTGCGTCTATTTGCACAAATCCATATATGTATTTGATAGGATAGTTTTGCAAGAAAAGAAGAGTTACCTCTGAATCAATCAATGCTGTCTGTCTCGAAGTTGACCGTCTTTTTGCACATATTCATAATTAATTCTGATGTTTGGAATGTGAGAAAAGTTGGGCCAGTAATCTCCTATCCCTTCTCCCCATATTTGTAATTTCTTCAATGGAGTATTACGCAGGTAGTCTGGCAGAGACTTTAGATTGCCGCAATGCCAAATTGTCAAGGAATGAAGAAGTGGCATTATTTGAATTTTTGGAGTATTATTAGTAACAAAAGCATTAGCACTATTATCTTTTTCTTCTTCTTCTTCTTCTATTGTTCCTCCCATCCCACTCCATTCTTCCCACTCGTCCAATTCTACAAATTCGAGAAATTTAAGGTTTGGGGATATGATGATGTCTTTGTTGTTATTGTTTTTGGATGATTCTGATAATTCTTCTTCTTCTATGCCTATTCCCAAAAATTCATCTCCCACCTTTCGAATATTTGTTGTGTAAGATATATGTAATTCTTCGAGTAGCGGCAGCTTCCCCAGAGGAGGCAAACGCTCTAGGTTTGGGCAATCATAAAGAGTAAGCCTTTTCAAATTGGTCAATTTGGACATCATCCAATTAGGATACACTGTGATGCCCTTATAATAACGAATTTTTAAAGATTCCAAGTATAGAGGTGGCTTTAAGGCATTTAGAAGTGCTACATCATTCTCCATTCTTCTTCTTCTTTCCTCATCTGTCTCTTCCTCTCCCTCTCCATCTTCCTCTTCCTGTACTGTGCAAAAGAATAGGCACAAATCACGGAGGTGGTCCTTCTTCTTCAATGTATTCTCGATCGCACCAAAATCTACCACATTTTTCAACCCATATATATTAAGTGTCCCTTGAATGTGGTTCAAATGTTCTAATTCTCCCAGTTTACATATTTCTTCGCCCTTACCATCTATAGGAAAGTGTTTTAATGTTTTAAGACAAGTTAATCTCCCAATTCCCTTCGGAAATGATGTTATTACACTATAATCAAGTTGTGGATCAGCCGCGAGGTGGAGGTGTCTTAAATTAATTAGTTTACTTATTCCCTGGGATAATTTCCTAAGTGACCACCACTCACTAACATCCAAAATTTGTAAATTACATAAATTACATATACTTTCAGGCAATTCTTCCATATCAAAGGAATCTAACTTGAGATATCTTAAATGTATCAATTTTTCCACCCCATTTAGAAGTTCCAAAGAGGGTACACGTTTCCAATGTAGTGTACGTAAGCATGTCAAATTGTCGAGTAACTTGGGTTGCACAATCTGAGAAGACCATGACTTTAAATTGAGAAAGCGTAGATTTTTCGCTTCATAGACAGACTCTGGAAATGTTCCTTCAACTATTAATGACAACTGTCGAGCCCTTTTAAAGTCTATCTTAACCTCTTTATCACCTTCAATTGTGAAGCATACATCTTTTGTCATTGTCTGTGCAAAGTCATGCACAATATCATGCATTTTGCAACTTTCAATTCTACCATCAATCTCATTTTCCCCAAAATCTTGGAAAAAAGAGCGCATGGCTAATTTTTGAAAGTACTCTTCCGCCATGTCTTCCATCTCCATATTTCGTTTTGAGTCAATATCAATATATCCTTGTGCCATCCAATGGATAATTAACTCAAATCTATTAATTTTATAATCTTTTGGGAAGACAGCACAAAATAAGAAACATTTTTTCTCTGCTAAGGACAATTCATAATAACTCAACAACAATGGTCCCAAAAGACCTTTTTCAACATCTTCTAAATCCCACAAACTATTTTCCAAAACCTTCTCCCACTGTTCTTTTCTTCTCTTGTTGCACATGTAACCCCCTATAAGCTTTGCAGCAAGCGGCAAGCCATGGCATTTATTTGCTAGTTTTCTACCTAGGGGTTCAAGATCCTTATGTTGATCTATATTTTCATCATTAAATGCTATTTTCCTAATAATCAACCAACAATCATCAACAGATAAATTCCCTAAGTTGATTATGTGGGTTTTGGTGCTCCCCATCATGTGCGCAACATCCTCATTACGTGTGGTGACTAGAATTCTACTACCTTGGGCACCATGTGTGAGAGCATCTTTGAAAGGCTCCCACTTTTCAGACTCTTTAGGGACATCTTTAGCCCACACATCATCAAAGACAAGAAAGAACTTTTTGTCCTTAATGAAATCACAAACTATACACAATAGAGCTTGCAATGTAGTAGTGGTATTATTGAGGGATTCATGTGTAGGGGCAAGCTCCTGGATGATTGCTTTGGCAACCTTGCACTGATCGAAAGGATCAGAAATACAGACCCATATTATTTTCTGAAAATAATCTTTTACTTTTGGATGATTATAGGCGAGTTTGGCAACGGTTGATTTTCCTATACCACCTACACCCACTAAGGAGATGACAAGAGGATTGCTTTCTTGTCGACTACCCACGCCTAATAGGTTGTTCAGTGGATCATCATTGTACTCGTTACGGCCAAATATTTTAGAAACATCCACAATGGAGGTAATTTCTCGTCTTTCAACTCTTTCAGGTTGACTATTCGAGTCAATCCCAAACTCCTGTTTGCCTTTGAGAATATTAGCTAATGTTTCATTCAGTTTTTTTATCTTGTGACCAATCTCATGACGAACAGAAACATTGTCAACTTGACGACAGCAACATGATGGGGAGGGGAAAAAGGACCATACCTTCTTCATTTTTTTCTCAAGGGGGGCAGGAGCGTTACTATGAGCAGCTCTTTCTCCTTCTTCTTCTTTCTGAATTTGTAATTTGATCTTTGCAGTTTCCCAGGTGTCCAACACGTCATCCATCATGTAGTATGCATCTTCGAGCTTATCATACCAAAGCTTCACAGCGTCATCCCTCAGTCGTCTTTCCTCGAACTTGTTGAGCATCGCCTGGACCATTTTGAAATTGTATTGAAGATTTTCGATTTCTTCATCAACTCCAACAAGCAACAGTAGCTCCTGTAGAGCCTGCTGGGCTGCGAATGAACCCAACTGCTTCAAGAGTTCAGTAACGAGTGACGGTAGTACACCATCCATAGTTAATGGAGACTGAAAGTTATAAGTTGAGAATACAATAAAGAAACAGAATGCGAATGACAAAAATAAGGAGCAAAGTGAGAAATAGATAAAGCAATAGCAGGTGTGCTTGTGCTTCACTTCCACTATTCGGCTTTTATAACAAACAAACTAGCAATCTCAATTAATAATGAAAACATTTAATATTTATTCATTAAGATAAATTGCGGTCTTTACTGAGGATGTGATATATGGTATCAGTAAGAGGGTAACGTGCATGTTGCAGCATTTTAAATATTATTATAATTAGTCTTTTTGCCCACTTGTTCCCATAAAAAAATAAAAAATAAAACTATATAGTGCCCACCTGTTTTTCTTTTCTCATAATTAAGAATATATGGCCTCCCCTTCTCACTGGGGCGGATTCTCAAAAAAAAAAGAATATATGGCCGTGAAGTATTCCAATGCGATGGTAATATCCATATCAATTTTAATTTAGAATTTATATTTTAAAGTGTGGAATGAGGATGGCTCATCACGGTCATAGATTCCAGGTTCCAACCATTCCTTCAAATGCACTCAGCTAGATTCTGGTGAACAAAACCCAAATACAATAATTACCATGGGGAATGGATAAGAGATTATGTCAGAGCACTCGGCAACAACAACAGCTTTATGGTAGAACTTTGGCCTTTGAGGGATGGCTCAGCCATTGCTAAAGAGCTTGGTTGAATAATTTAATTGTTAAACTAGATGCACTAAGTGTTGTGATCAGTAGTGGAGCCAAGATTTGATATTAGGGGGGCAAGGTTAAAAATATAAGATCAGAAGCAAAATTTATCAAAGACATCTCTAGTTTAAATACCCCTCTCTTCTTCATTGTAAACTATGAATTATGCCAAACAATAGTTTAAAAATAGGACAAACTGAGGGTTTTTTTTTTTGATAAAAATAGCAAGACTTTATGGAATGAAAATAAAAAATAAAAAAATGCTGTGAGTCTGTTATTAAGTTATCTGCTAGTTCTTCTCAAAAAAATAAAAAGTAATACTCATCTCTTACTAAGAGAGGGCAAATTTATCCAAAAATATGTCGGGGGAGGGGGGAACTAGAAGTTAGACTCCTATTTTAAAGAAGTTTTTGGGGAGTTCGAGGGCACTTGCCGCCTCCTCGCTCCCCTTGCTCCACCCTTGGTTAGGATGCTCATGAACAATAACTTTATCAACTTGTTAATGGAACCTTTGTCATCTAATTGCAAAAATCAATTGAAATCTATCCCCAGCAAGTGGATAGTTCACATATACCGTGAAACTAACTAATAAGCTGATGTGCGGACCAGAATTGTGGCGATCTTCATTTCCTCTTTTGTTGTCTATTTGAATCCACCGCCTGTTGGCTTTTGACAAAACTTCTTTGTATTGTAATGAATTTGTTAATTCCTAGTTTTATGCAACCATAATGTTTAACTAAAAAAAAAAAAAAAAAAAAACCACAGCTACAATTCACAATATGCAGAGTGCCATATGTAAATTACATACGTACGCTACCAGGCAAGTAATGTTCAATTGGATAATAAACATTAATTGGTTAATAATATCCTCGTAAATTCGGGCCTTTTCTTAAAAAAAGAAAGATAATAAACATTGTGATTTGGGGCTTTCTTTTTTTCTTTTTTCTATGAGCACCCGTCTAATCCCTTGATTGTATAAAGGATAAGGATCACGGGTCTTATTTATCATTTCAAGGCAAAGTCACGAGGGTAACATGATCACAACATTGTATATAGTCATCGGTCTTTATGTAAAGAAACCTTTACATAGAAAATTGAGAATTAATAATTCTCTATATCATATAATACATATTTTTTTTTACATTAAAAACCTTTTTTTTTTTTTACCATTTCAATGCAAAGTCACAATTCACAAGGGTAATAGGTCACAACATTTTAGGTAGTCAATGGTCTTATGTAATGAACGTTTACATGGACCACTTTTCTATTTATTTTTTGTATTAGAGAGTTCACATGAAATTTTTGATAATTAAAAAAAAACATGAGAAGTGGGAACAACGATATTTTGTAAGATATATTATTATCAACTTTACACTCTACTCTAACAGTAATGTATTTGCTATTGCGTTACCCACACTCATTCCCTCCCCTTCCAATTTTTTTTTTTTTTTTTTAATATCAAATCTGCCACAAATATAACTTGCTATTTTACAAAATCACAACTTACATTTAAAGTTGATTTTACCATGGTATTTTAAATTTAATAAGGATTTGGTGCAAAAACTATTGGATATTTTGCATATCTAACTATCTAAGTAAGATGTAACACAAGTTTAATTTGTTTTCCACTTTCTATTAACTAAAGACACATCTATATGTCAACTTTGTTATTTATTATTATCACATTATTTTGTTTAAACCGGGCTACCCGAGTGAGTCTCTAAGCACCCAAACAGAGCCAAACTCTGCACTGTTTTGAAAGAGCTTGAAAGAGATATATAGTCAAAGGGGTCAATGGAGATCAATTTGCTTTGTAAGCATGTAAAAATATGAACGCAAAGAAGTAGAAGACGACAAGATTTTTAACGTGGTTCTGCTGAATTGCGTACATCTACGGTTTATTTTATGTTGTTTTTCTGTCTTGATACAAGTTTTATATTGACATATGTGCGTTTACACTGATGACCGAGCCATTGCTTTCCTTTTGCATTGGGTTAAAGCTGTTGATGCGTAGTTGGTGGAGGATTCTCGTTACTATGTATCACCGGCTGCACACACAAAATGAGAAAACAAATCCATATTATATATTAATTACTGGCTAGTTGCCATTAATAAAAACCAATATGCTCCTGCCTCAGTTTAAATAACTCATTTAATGAATTTTTTATTATAAACATGTTACCTGTAACCCCACTTTACAAGCCCCATTCATCATGTTTCTGAACCAATAAAAGTACAACAAGCTATATGTTAAGTTCAAATAAATAAAAAAATTAAGGAACGTTTTTACATAGAACATTGAGGATTAATATATTCTATTGGCTACTCTTTAATTAATAATTCCAGCTATCATATCATTCTTTTTATTTACCATTTTAATACAAAGTTACGAGGGTAACATGATCGCAACATTGTATATAGTCAATTAGTCATTGGTCTTTATGTAAGGAACATTTACATAGAAAATTGTGAATAAACATATTCTATTGGCTATTTTTTGATAATTCTCTTATCATATTTTTTTTACATTTAAAAAAAAAATCTATTTTGACCATTTCAAGGCAAAGTCATGAGGGTAACAAGTCACAACATTTTATGTAGTCAATGGTTTTATGTAATGAACGTTTACATGAGGAGTGGGAATAACGGTATTCTGTAAGATATATTATATATCAACTCTAAACTCTATGCTCTACTCCAATGGTATTGTATTCGCTACTCTGCCATAGACCCACACTCATCCCCTCCAAATTAAGGAACATTTTTACATAGAACATTGAGGATTAATATATTCTATTAATTTAACTTTCCAAATATTATTACCATCTAAAACTCAAAATATGTGAAGAAAATTTTTGGCGATGTTAAAATTTAGTGGAAGTATTTTAGACATTACACAATGAAATATATTAAGAATTATAAGCTTTTATTAAGGTTTAACTGAGAGAATAATAATATGATATATTTTCTTTTTTCCAAAATATTAAGAGGAAAATTGCTTGATTTTAAAGTTTAAGGAGGAATTGTGAACTACCCGAAACATAAAGGATGAAAAATGTTTTTATCCTAATTTTTTTTTTTTTTTTTGTGTTTGTGTAAAATTATGTGTTTTTACTTAAAATGGTGCATAAAGAAAAGAAAATACAAAAAGTGAACCCAAGAAAACTGTACGTGAAACTGTGAATTTTGGCCCAACAAAATTGATTAAACCAAAAAAAAATTTCTAGAAACACAACAAAATGATACAATATTTTCACAATACCTTTATAATTTTTTTTATATTTTATTTTGACTCATAAAGAATTGACACATTAGCAATTGTGAAAAGATTGTGACGATAACAAGATGTCTTAACATTTTCATAAGAGAAATGTTATGTCTTAATATTTTCACAACAAATCATAAGTAGTAAGTTGTTACATGTTATTATTGGTAGGCAAAAAAATAATTTCATTGGTAAGTTTAAATTAGTAGTAATAACAATTTACTACCTATGATTTATTATGAAAGTATTGTGAAAAATGTTGTGGATGTAGTATTTCTTTTTTCAAAATACCTTTATTTTTAGTTGTGATTGGTTTTGGTATGATATTTTATTATTTTATTTTGATCTATTAGGAATTAACGATTGTGAAAATATTGTGGCAATTTGTTGTATATATATATATACTAATACACTTTACCACCTTAAATTATACCTCATGTTACATTTTGCACCCTAAACTTTTTGAATGCACGTTTTGTACCCTAAACTATGACTCCTGTTACACTTTGTACCTTGTCATTAAGTTTGCTGTTAGCTTGGATGAAAATTCAAAGTTTAGGGTGCAAAGTGTAATAAGGATTAAGGAGTATAGTTTAAGGTGGTAAACTGTAATTTATCTTTTGTTTTTAAAACATTGAGAAGAGGGACAATTAGGTCTTTTCACGTAATGTCATATTTTTCTATCAAAATTAATAGTAAACTTAACATTGAGGCGTAAAGTGTAGCAAGAGACATAGTTTAGGATGCAAAAAATGCATTCGAAAAGTTTAAGATATAAAGTGTAACATGAGGTATAGTTTAGAGTTGTAAAGTTTAATTTCCCCTATATATATATATATATATATAAATAAAAAACTGTTGCATTGCCAGTTTGCCACAATAGCTTTGCTCATTCCCTCTTTTTATATATAGACATACGTGCGTTTACATTGATGGCCGAGCCATAGCTTTCCTTTGGCTTTGGGCTAGAGCTGTTGATGCGTAGTCGGTGGAGGATTCTTGGTTCTCAATATCACCGGCATCACACACAAAATGAGAAAACAAACCCATATTATATATTAATTACTGGCTAGTTGCCATTAATAAAACCAATATGCTCCTGCCTCAGTTTAAATAACTCATTTAATGAACTTTTGATTATAAACTTGTTACTTGTAGCCCCCCCACTTACAAGCCTCATTCATCATGTCTCTGAACCAATAAGTACAACAAGCTATATGTTAAGTTCAAATAAATAAAAAATTAAGGAACGTTTTAACATAGAACATTGAGGATTAATATATTCTATTGGCTATCATATCATTCTTTTTATTTACCATTTCAAGGCAAAGTCATGTGGGTAACATGATCACAACATTGTATATAGTTATTGACCTTTATGTATGGAACATTTACATAGAAAATTGAGAATTAACATATTCTATTGGCTACTTTTTAATAATTCTCTATCATATACTACCTTTTTTTTTTTTTTTTTCTAAAATCTATTTTGACCATTTCAAGGCAAAAGTCGTGAGGGTAACAGGTCACAACATTTTATATAGTCAGTGGTTTTATATAATGAATGTTTACATGTGAAGTGGGAACAACGGTATTCTGTAAGATATATTATATATCAACTCTACACTCTTGAGTCTACTCCAACGGTACTGTATTTGCTACTCTACATTAAACCCACACTCAATCCCTCCCCTTCCAAATTTTTTAAAAATTTAAAATAAAAATCAACTCTACCACAAATATAGCTTGCTATATTTCACATAATCACAACTTAAATTAAAAGTTTATAATTGTATTTTAACATGATTTTACCATGACATTTTAAATTTAATAAGGATTTGGTGCAAAAACTGTTGGATATTTTGAATGCCTAAGTAAATAATAAATTAAGCTTAATGCTTTGTCTACACAGAGAAAAGCATAGCCATGCATGCACACACAGAGAGGCTCAAGAGCCTACACATGACAGCTTACCTTTTTGAAAGCTTGATGCATTGCCCATACAGACGGGCTGTGACCTTAAGTTAAAATTCTTCTTATGGAAGTTAAAAATTGCAAAGAAGTATCAAATATAGGGGAACTAAACTAAAGCAGTCTTGGTGTTTATAATCTTGTGGGATTTTTTTTTTTTTTTTTTTGAGTAAAAAAATTCTCTAAAGACTAGAAATCACAAATCTTGTAAACAAGAACTTCTTTATTAAGATCATCGGACCGTGAGCTATGCCATTTCACCTCAAAACCAATTGGTGATGAGGAAGACACACTCAAATCTTTCATATTATTCAACTTCGTGCAAACCTATTTTTAGAGTAGTTGTAAGGAGTTAAATTGTGGTCCTCTCAACAATCACTCCCTCACAATACCACTCCCGCAACTCGAACCCATGGCCTTGGCTTTGTCAGACTGTGAGCTGTGCCACTTCACCTCAAAACCAATTAGTAATGAGGAAGACATACTCAAATCTTTTATGGCATTCGACATCACGCCCCGCAGACCTATTTTTAGAGTAGTTGTAAGGAGCCATAATGTGGTCCCAAAAAAGATTCTAATTTAATTAATTATTGAAGTTCATCACCTATAATAACAGACAATTATAGATTTTAGAATGATGTGCATGACCAAAATCAAAAGTAGACTGCAAAAGAGGAAATAGGAACGAGACCTACAATTGATCTGATAAAAACCATAAAACCCAATGATTTAACTATAAAAACCATTAGTTCAACAGGTAAAAATTGAATACCAAACATTTTTTTCAATGTTTTAACTGTTTCAATTTTTAAAACCATAGGAAGATGTGATTCATTAATGAAAGGAGAAGCCACATGCATACTAGAATCTCCAAAAAAAAAAAAAAAAAACATACATACATACATTATAGAAAATACAAATTGGTTGTGCTACTAAAGTCTATGAGTAATCTATAGAGGGCCTCATAATAATTAAGTCATGCAAAAAGTAGAGCCAAAAACAAAAGTGCAGTGATGGTTAGGATTTGGAAAATCTTTTCTCAACAAAAAGTACTATATTTTATTTTTGGGTAAATTTCATTCATATATCCAGAGTTTTATGCTAAAGTCAATCAGATTCAAAATTGACTGATTTGGTTCCTAAAACTAACTTAGTCCTTGAAACAGTTGAAAAGAAGGACTAAGTGTCCGATTGGATCACGTCTGCACGTGTGTGTTTTTGCCTTTTTTTTTTTTTTTTTTTTTGACCAGCACCTCTTGCACTGTTCATGGGACACGAACAGTGCATTAAGGCAAAGCTACAGTGTTTTCAGCAGTGAACAGTAATCCATAAATTAATTTTTTATTATTTTCACCAAAAAATTTTCAGTTTTCAGCAAAATAAGTGGTATCCAAACACACACTAATTGGCCTAACAATTTTGAGGGATTAAGGGTCCGTTTAGATACAGTTTATTTTGTTGGAAACTGAAAATACTGTAGCAATATAATTTTTAAATGGGTGAATAGTGCTATGGGACCCATTTTTAATGAAAAATTTGCTGAAAAGTGAAGTTTGTGGGTCCCATGAACAGTGCACAAGACCCACTGATGTGCACTGTACACTAGAGAAAGTCAACAACTGCGGCTAAAAAAAAAAAAAAAAGAAGGAAACGTAAAAGAATAAACGCAGACGCGCAATAAGCCCAATCCAAATGGGCACTAAGTTTGCTTTAGGGACTAAATTGATAAATTTTTTAACCTAGTTGGGATTAGCCCAAACCTTAGATTATCTTAATGCTACTTACTCTTTATTTATTTATTTATTTTTAACGCTTAGGTAAAAATTTTATTCACAATTAAATTTAAAACAGTACAAATTACAAGGGCAGAGTTGGTCCCTAGCTGATTTTTATTTTTATTTTTATTTTTATTATTTAAAGTAAAACTACAGATCCTTGCCATTGTCTATGGTACTGGTAATAATAATATCTATAGAGTGGATAAGAAATTATGAGTGGGTAAAAAAGTATTTTAAGTTGTGGATTTAAATTAGAATTAATAACAACTTATCACCTATAATTTGTTGTGAAAATATTATAAACGTAGCACTTTTCTAAAATAATTGAAGGTGGCTTATAATGTAGAGGAAATTTGTCATGGCTGGTTGTTTCCAAATTCCAAGCCAACGTTGCCATTTTTATATATTTATTTTTGGTTCCTCGCCACTCACCTAACTAAGTTGAAAGTTCAAAAACGTGTATAAACACCTTTGAACGTTTAGACCCCCAAATTACAACTTAACCAATTCAAGCTTTATGTCAAACAACTAGTGTGCGGAAACTTAACATAAACTATAAACAGAATTGGAAATCAATCTAAGCCAATTATAAATCACATCCATAGCAGAAAATAAAAGGCAAAGATAAAGGGAAGAGAGATGCAAACACAAGGACAACACACGATGTGTTATCGAAGAGGAAACCGAAGCCCTCGGCGTAAAACCTCTCCGCCGCCCTCCAAGCGGTGAATAATCCACTAGAAAATGTAGTTGGGATACATGAACAGCAATAGACCCTCCAAGCCTAATCTACCCGATGTACCTAAGCCCTCCAAGCTTCTTGCTCCAACGAGGTTGCGCCGAACCTTTTTCTTTTCTAGCTTACCGGATTCCGCTACTAGACCATAGCATCCGCCATCCTTGGCATCTTCCAATGCTTCCCAAAACTCCAAAAACACTCAACACTCTAAATGGGTGTGGGTAGTGTTTGGATAGAAATCTCCTCTCAATAGGTATGACAATGAGAGAGGGAATGAGAAGAGACTACAAAGATTTCTCTCTAAGAATGAGTAGCTCTCTCTAATTGGGTGGGTGTTTTGAAGAAACCTCTCTTAGGGTTTTTCTTTCTGAATCGCCACACATATTTTGTGGGAATGAGGGGTATTTATACTGGTGTGAGAATGGAATGCGAAGAGTCAGTTTTTTTTCCAAAAACAAGGTTGGCTGGCGACTTGACCTCACGACTTGACTGAGTCACGAGTTCAAGTCGCGAGCTAACTTAATGGCCAGTCTGGATTTTTGTCGTGTAGTGCTCCAGGTGGCGTGACTGTTCAGCTTCCTTGCATGCTCTGCACTGAGCAACTTTTGGCGGCTTGCAAGCCGTGAGCCACCCGCGAGTCCTAGCCGCGAGTCTCTGCTTCACTGCACTGTCTTGAGCATTTCTTCACACTCTCTCACACACTACCCTTACATGATTCCCACCTAAATACAAGGTTTCTAAGTGCTATATTACAAGCAAATTTGTCATGGAATAAAGCCAACACATGGTTGATTAAATTCAACCTTATAATCTCCCCCTTTGGCTATTCCATGACAAAACACCCTAAAACAGACTCTAGACTTAAACGTGAGTTTGGGAACAATGGCAAAACTCACTCACACCTAAATCTAGAAACTGTGCAGCTCTTGAATCATATGAACATGAATCTCCTGAAACACAACAATACACCATGATCATTGTAAGCAGAAAATTATAAATGCATATGAAACAGGCAATATGTGATCAAGCAAAGATGGAGTTAATAAACAAACCATGGCTTGATCAACCAAGTGAACACCACAAGGTAGTGATCACAGTGCTCATTCACACTTGGAGTGAACACAAGGACATACAAGTTAACAAGCACAAGGCAAGACACTTGTATGCTCAACACTCAACCAATGCATAACACACAAGGCATATGCATCTAGGAACAATCCTACAAGGGCACAAGAGTGACAGTACTTAAAAGAAAATGCAATACATTTATATAGAAGTACTGATTTAAACAAAGCATAAAATGCTGCATAAAGCATGGTACAGACCATAAAGCCTACAGAAAAATGATATCAAACCCTAAAAGCTTACAAAAGCAACATGGGTACAAAGCACATTATATTGAATAAAAACTTAAACAATATAAACTAAAAGTGCTTAAAGTTTCTCCCCTTCAAAATGATGAGAAGCTGTGATGCACTTAGAACATATATACTTGTAACCTGAAACACTTGCACAAAACACATTAGACCCTCAAGGTAAAGCAAGTAATAAAAGAACAAGTATAATGTAACAAGTAAATTGTGATCAAGTAAACATGATGTGAAACATGTGAGCAACTTGATCATACACCAAAACAGTCATATAGAAATGACTACAATAATCACATAGCAAAGCAAATGATCATACGAACATGCATTCAAAGAAGCACAATAGCATAGGGATATATGCATGTCCAAAGCACAAACATGATGCAATGAGAACAACAAAGCATAACTCAAAGTACCATAAAGCCAACAAGAAAACAAACAGAACAAAGTTTTCTAGATAACACAATGTCTTCTCCCCCTTGATATATGCATCTCCACTATGGAAAATCTCTCCCCCTACAAATGTGCACGAGAAATAGAATTTCTCCCCTTAAGGATGTGCACAAGAGTCATAACAAGAGTCATATAGAAATGACAAAACACTCCGGTATACTCTCTAGAGTATACTCTCCCCCTTTTTGTCAGGAATAGACAAAGGGTCAAGGAGAAAAAAAAGGGTAAGAGATGAATGAACAAACAATGATAATGATGCATGAGGGGTGCAAGATGAATGAGAAAATGAAGTTCAAACCTAAGACAAAGTAACATGCTACAAAGCATAAGGTAAGCATGACATGCTAGGATGAAGAAATAAGGTAAAGACCAAGGCATGACAAGGATAACAAAAATGTGTGCAAGAGGTGGCTAAGTGCAATGCATGACCAATGCATGAAAAATGCACATGTGGGGTAAAGTGTGCAAAATACACAACTAATGAACCAAACATGTTCCTAATGAGGAAACATGAGAAACCCCAAAGTTTGGAACTCATCGGAGTCCAAACAAGTGAAAAAATGTCTAAGAGGCATTTTATCAAACATCTGGCATGCACACTATGAACAATAATGTGAAACAATGCATGAACATCATGAAATCCACCCTTAATACATGTTCTTTCTGCCACAAGGGGCCAACATCCAATGCATATCAACAAAAGAAACCAATCCCATAAAGAAATTTGACAAAAATTAAGTTTTCCCAACCCCAATTATAAAAATCCCAACCAAGAGCACAAAACTCTCCAAAACATAATCCAAGGATCAAAAATAATGAAAATAATTTATAATTACCTTAGAAATGTTAATGGAATGAAAAAACCATTCAAATTGGTTGGATTTTGATGTAAAAATATTGAAAGAGGGGTTTTAGAGAGGATGGGAGAGGTTTAAAACAAGTTTCCCACAAAAAGCCCTTTAAAAAGCTGTTTCTGGGCATTTCGCGACTGGGCGAGTCGCGAGGTTTAGTCGCGAGCAAGCCGCGAGCCGCGAGTTTCAGCCGCGAGCCGCGAGTTTCAGCCGCGAAAATTTTCGCGAGTCACGAGTGAGCCGCGAGCAAGCCGCGAGTGAGTCGCCAAAAGCTTCTGGATGAGCTCGCAACTGGGGTTTCGCGACTGGCGAGTCGCCAGCTGAGCCGCGAAAAACTCTGACACCTGTTTTTCGAAACAAAACATGTTTAAACAATGAAAAACAAAGTAAACACTAAACATGAACTCAAAGAGTGATAAAAATCACTTCCAAAAACATATAAAATGATCAAAAATCTTTTTGGATTGAACCATATATGATTGAGCACACACACATCACATTTAGACAAGTACAATCTAACAAATGAATAAGACATTCATTGAACATTAGGCATGTGTGTTGTGTGGGTGTATCAAATGTGGAATAGTCCTTAGTCTAGAGTGAAGTTTCAATGATCAATTTAATCAAGTCATACACAACTAGTGCTAAGTCAAGTGGTCCATCTCAATTATAGAAATGAACATATATGACCTCCCACAAGAAAATGATTACATATGATGAAGCTTTTCATTTAGCTTCTCTACAATTCATAACATTTGATCATTTTGAATCAAAACATCTCATTTTGAGATCGATGCTTGAAATTTGTGATATTTCAATTTGACGAACAAGCCTTTGGCTTTTTGGGCATCATACAATTTCATTTAAGTCACTTTCCCTTTTTCCTAGTCGAATACTAGTATTTGCGACGGCTTTTGCAGCTCATTATCTCTTTTCATTTTGATATTTAAATTTATTGAGCTCTTTAAGCAATAAAAATAAAAGAGTGGGAAGAGATATAAGCACAAGTCTACGCAAGTATCAAAACCAACATGACTATTGACTAATCATTCATGACAAGCTTGAAGATCGATTTACAACAATCACACAAAGATGTCAAGATTTTTCCCACAAAGATATAAGTGCAAAAATAACAAGCTAAGCTCGAAAATGCACAAAGCCATTTGTACAAAGGTACAAGGCCAAACTCACATGTGATATGTGCTCAAACAAATACGATCAAACTTTTTGAATTTTTCACTTTTTATGTGGTTTTGGATTTTTACTCACACAAAATAGAAACATAAAAGTAAGATCAAAAACGAAACAATGCATACAAATAAATGCAAGATGCACAAAATGCATGAAGATATGACATTTAATGCATGAAGGGTCCTACAAAGATCGAAAGAATTAGATCAAGAACCAAAAGAGCAAAAGCTCAACCATAGGAACCCTTCCTCATCCAAACGGAACGATTGTTTGGAATGAGTGTCTCAAGAGAAGCGAAACGAGAGTTGGAAGAATGAGAACCGGAGATGCACATAGTCAAGGAGTTAAGAGCATTAAACATTTTCTTTAACAACATGCTATTTTCACTCAAATCCAGTTTACTCTTTTTAGCACAACTTCCAAAAAGCTCAAGTTTCTCTTTTCTTTTGATTCTCTTAAGAGCTTGAAACTTAGAGCAATGAGGTCTTAGATGACCAAAGGCACCACAATGGTGACAAACAATGTGTTTAGGTCCACTAGGCTTTTTGGGAATGGATCTAGCAACATGGTTTTGTTCCCTCTTCAACTTATGACATTGAGGTCTTATATGACCAATCACACCACAATGGTGGCAAGTTGGAACAAACTTAGATCCATCCAAAGCCTTAGGTTGAGACCTAAACGAAGGTTTTGACTTAACAGCCTTTCTCTCCACCTTTTGATTTCTTTTATGTGGAGGAATGTACACCGATTTGTCCTTTAAGGTAGAACACACACTAGGCACAAAATCGGGTACCACAACATGATTGCAACAAATATTATCATCCATTTTATCAATGGGTTCAGCAATCAAACACTTGGCATGCATCTTAAGAGATTCATTTTCACATTTAAGATCATCAACAAGTTTGTTAGTCAAAACAAGTTTAGCATCCAAGTCCATATTCAAACATTCAAACTCTTTCAGCTTTTCAAGAGAAATTTCAGCAAGTTTTTTATATTTCTCAACCAATTTGTTGGATTCATTGAGCTTAGCAATCAAATCATCCTTTTCACAAAATAACTTGCTCAAATTCTTTTGAAACTTCTTAGCATTTTTCTTCAAGAGTTTGTCAACAACACCCATGGATTCAAATAACATGTCATCACACTTATGAGGATTAACACTCATAGAGGCATTTTCACAAACATGTGGCATGTTACATTCATCACCAACCAAATCATGCAAAGAGGCATACAAAGCACAATCCATGGCAAATAAACACAAGGGGTCAAGGATCACACTTAGGTATTTAAACCACAACAAGTGTACCTGCTCTGATACCAATTGAAAGTTCAAAAACGTGTATAAACACCTTTGAACGTTTAGACCCCCAAATTACAACTTAACCAATTCAAGCTTTATGTCAAACAACTAGTGTGCGGAAACTTAACATAAACTATAAACAGAATTGGAAATCAATCTAAGCCAATTATAAATCACATCCATAGCAGAAAATAAAAGGCAAAGATAAAGGGAAGAGAGATGCAAACACAAGGACAACACACGATGTGTTATCGAAGAGGAAACCGAAGCCCTCGGCGTAAAACCTCTCCGCCGCCCTCCAAGCGGTGAATAATCCACTAGAAAATGTAGTTGGGATACATGAACAGCAATAGACCCTCCAAGCCTAATCTACCCGATGTACCTAAGCCCTCCAAGCTTCTTGCTCCAACGAGGTTGCGCCGAACCTTTTTCTTTTCTAGCTTACCGGATTCCGCTACTAGACCATAGCATCCGCCATCCTTGGCATCTTCCAATGCTTCCCAAAACTCCAAAAACACTCAACACTCTAAATGGGTGTGGGTAGTGTTTGGATAGAAATCTCCTCTCAATAGGTATGACAATGAGAGAGGGAATGAGAAGAGACTACAAAGATTTCTCTCTAAGAATGAGTAGCTCTCTCTAATTGGGTGGGTGTTTTGAAGAAACCTCTCTTAGGGTTTTTCTTTCTGAATCGCCACACATATTTTGTGGGAATGAGGGGTATTTATACTGGTGTGAGAATGGAATGCGAAGAGTCAGTTTTTTTTCCAAAAACAAGGTTGGCTGGCGACTTGACCTCGCGACTTGACTTAGTCGCGAGTTCAAGTCGCGAGCTAACTTAATGGCCAGTCTGAATTTTTGTCGTGTAGTGCTCCAGGTGGCGTGACTGTTCAGCTCCCTTGCATGCTCTGCACGTGAGCAACTTTTGGCGGCTTGCAAGCCGCGAGCCCCCCGCGAGTCCTAGCCGCGAGTCTCTGCTTCACTGCACTGTCTTGAGCATTTCTTCACACTCTCTCACACACTACCCTTACATGATTCCCACCTAAATACAAGGTTTCTAAGTGCTATATTACAAGCAAATTTGTCATGGAATAAAGCCAACACATGGTTGATTAAATTCAACCTTACATAAGTAACTAACAAATGAGTGAAACAAGTCTTCAAATGTACCATAGAACGGTAGTGCAAGGGGAAATCTTCAAATGTACCATAGGACGGTAGTGCAAGGGGAAATCTAGTAACACAACAAAATCTCATTATATTTTTAAAATACCTTTGTTTTGAATTGTGGTGTATCTCAATATAATCTTATTTTATTTTATGTTATGTTGATCTATGGTAGATTGACACTAAATTTGCTATGAATTATGAAATTCTTTTTAGGGTCAATGTTTGGTCGGAAAGTTCCTCAAAGCATTAACAATACTGTAATGGATTAAATTTGTTGCACATGTTATTTTACACAGTTTTACACACACGTGAAAAAGCAACTGCTCTTTTGGAATAAGCAAGGTGCACGTATGGCCACATGGGTGTTCTACAACATACAAATGGAGCATCATAATCTTTCTCGCCAATTCAAATGATCATAAAGAAGAAATACTCAGTATTGGACCCATGACCTTGAGTTTGATTTCTTATATTCTTGTTTTCCTTTCTAAACAATGGAAGCAATTATATATTATTCGTACAACATTAGTTTGTACATGTTACATATATGCTGGTCTTGGTAATGCCCTACGCTGGCATCATGTGCAACAAGAAGAGTCTTCATTTTCAAGCATTTTGATACTTAATAATAAAAACTAGTAGGTATTCAAAGGGTATTTCTGAACTAGAAATAAAAAACGGACATTGCTATAAATAAATGCAGGGCAGGAAAAACCTAAATCCATCTCTGCCCTGCCTTATGTTGCAAGGCAAAAATCTCACCCCATCCCGACTTCACCATTTCTATAAGGTGGTGTAGGTCCGGCAAATCAAAGCAAAATTGTCATCCTTAAAATTAGACATGATTTTTTTTGGAACCAATAGCCCACACACAAATCCACAGGTGACATCGTTTAAAACAAGATAATAAGAGTTTTCTTTCATTTGGAAGCCTTTTAAGGGATGAGCAGCCCCTAAATCTTAATGGCATCAAATAAGCATCAATTGTCGGGCTCCGCTGTTATCTGCTACAAAGAATTCAACACGGCCACTCAACATAATCAACTAGTTAGATTAGGTGAGTGTGATTTCTCATGAATGACAAATTAAAGCTTGAAAGGTATCAATTTCTTATGAACCAATTTAGCTGACAGGTCCCTATCTTTTTTTTTTTTTTTTTTTTTTTTTTTTTTTTTTTTTTTTATAGAGATAAAATTTTATAAAAACCACAAACAGAAGGACAAACAAAACAGAAAAGGAAGCAATCCCTCAATCAAGGAGCTATTCCTCCCTAATAATATTTACAACATCAGGAGCAAACAAAACATCAAGGCACCCTGCACTAGAAGACTAAGGAGTAAGGACCACTTGAAAGTATTACGTAGGGACAACTTTTTGGAAAATCTTTGCCATCGAATAAATTATGTGAATGTGGGAACAAACAAGGGAAGAAGACAATAAAAAGACGTGTGGTCTCCCTATGTATATAATGAGAAATGTTATTGTCACAAAAAATTTCACAATTTTTGTCACAAATCGTTGTATGATGAATTATGAGTGGTGCAGATAAATTAGTCGATTCATGTGGTCCACATCTCCATCGCTCATACCTCATGATGAATTATGGCAAAAATTGTGAAACTTTTTGTAGCTTTCTCGTCTGCACTGTTTTAGAAGAGCATGAAAGGGATAGCAGGGGATCAATGTAGATTGATTTGCTTTGAAGTTTGAACCATGTAAAAATACGAACGCAAAGAAGTAGAAGAGGGCAAGATTTTTAACGTGGTTCGGCTGAAGTGCGTACAATACTGTTTATTTTATTCCTTGTTACAAGTTTTATATCGACAAATCCATACATATGTGCGTTTACATTGATGACCGAGCCGTTTACTAGCCATTGCTTTCCTTTTGCATTGGGTTAGAACTGTTGATGTGTAGTTGGTGGCCACCAACTGCACACACAACATGAGGAAACAAATCCATATTATATATTAATTACTGGCTAGTTGCCAATAATAAAACCGATATGCTCTTGCCCCTGTTGAACTTATGTGAGTGATTTTTATTCTTTTAGGGTTAGATATGCAAAATTTACTTGTTATTTATATTATTATACATTGACTGATTGAGTGCTCTAAGCCTCTAAATAATCCACTCCATTAGGTAAGTTGTGCTTTTCTTGGTTAGGTGATTAGCAACTTGTTTATTAACAACGAAATGCAAGTGGCTATTGTTAAAAGAGAAAAATATACCAACAAGTGGACTCTAATACGTACCTTTTTTTTGTTTTGTTTTTTTTTTTTTTTTAATACAATTTATTTGTCTTTCCCATGCAATGTCATATGGGAACAAGTAAATTAATCAACAAGAAGCTCAACTAATTTGTTACCTAACTTTGAAAAGCACAACCCACCAAACATGTAGGGTCCTTATAATTCCACTAAGCATGATTAAAGGAAAATTCTGTAGGGTCCTTATAATTCCACTAAGCATAATTGAAGGAAAATTATGTAGGGGTCATTATAATTCCACTAAGCATGATTGAAGGAAAATTGTGTAAATTCCACTAAGCATAATTGAAGGAAAATTGTGTAGGGGCAACAAACAACTTGTTTAAAAATAAATGATCATGTGAGAACAAACAAAGGAGGCAGACAATCAAAAGAGGGGGGTCTAGGGGGTTTTCTATACATAACACAACTTGTTTGAAAATAAAATATTAACAAAATTGAGTGAGGTTGTTATAATTCCACAAAGCATGATTAAAGGAAAATTATGTAGGGTCCATATAATTCTACTAAGTATGATTGTTATAATTCTACTAAGGATGATTGAGGGAAAATTATGTAGGGTCCTAATAATTCCAATAAGCATGATTGTTATAATTCCACGAAGCATGATTGAAGGAAAATTATGTCGGGGTCCTTATAATTCCACTAAGCATGATTGTTATAATTCCACAAAGCATGATTGAAGGAAAATTGTGTACGGACAACAAACAACTTGTTTGAAAATAAATGATCATGTGAGAACAAACAAGGGAGGAAGACAATCAAAAGATGGGGGTCTTAGGGTTTCCTATACATAACAACTTGTTTGAAAATAAAATATTTACACAATTGGGTGGGGTTGTTATAATTCCACTAAGCATGATTTAAGAAAAATTATGTGGGGTCCTTATAATTCCACTAAGCATGATTGTTATAATTCCACTAAGCATAATTGAAGGAAAATTATGTAGGGGTCATTATAATTCCACTAAGCATGATTGAAGGAAAATTGTGTAAATTCCACTAAGCATGATTAAAGAAAAATTGTGTAGGTTCAACAAACAACTTGTTAGAAAATAAATGATAATATGAGAACAAACAAAGGAGGAAGACAATCAAAAAAATGGGATCTTAGGGTTTCCTATACATAACACAACATGTGTGAAAATAACACATTTACACAATTGAGTGGGGTTGTTATAATTCCACAAAGCCTGATTAAAGGAAAATTATGTAGGGTCCATTCCCTATGTACATATGTGCGTTTACATTGATGACCAGCCATTGCTTTACTTTTGCATTGGGTAGAGCAGTTGATGCGTAGATGGTGGAGGATTCTTGTTTCTCGATATATCACCGGCTGCACACACAAAACAAGAAAACAAATCAATATTATAAAAACCAATATGCTCCTGCCCCACTTGAACTTATATATGTGAGTGCTTTAAGTAGCCCACTCCGTTAGGTAAGTTGTGCTTTTCTTGATTGGGTGGCAACCAACTTGTTCAATATGCAAGTGGCTATTGTTAATTAAAAAAAAGAGAAAAATATACCGACAAGTGGACTCGACTACGTAACTTTTATACAAGTAAATTAATCAACAAGCACAGCCCACCGCCAAACTAGAAAGCTATATCCTTTTGGCATTATATACCATGTAATTGCTCTTTTCCCAAGCAACGTCACATGAGAAAAAGAATCTTACGAAGAAAAAAGATTAATTTGCCACCAAATCAAAGATAAAGCACAATGTACCAAATATCTATCGTGCGTGTTCTCTCTAATGTGGATAGACAGGTTTGCTCTTATCCCTTTATACAAAAGGTTTGGGCCTTTACGGGCCCATTTTCACTATTGGGCTATAAAAATGGAAGGGTCTTAGGCTCTATTTGTTTCAGCTTGCCCAAGTTGTTATGTATCAAATTTGCCTAGGTTGTTATATCTTCAGCAGATCCATTTTGGGCTTTCCCCCTTTTTCATGGTATTATGGGCTATTTCAGGCCCACAATTACTCTTCTTTGGAAGAAGTCCCTTCTAAGGTTACCTTTCAGTATACTATTCTGTCAACCTTCAACCTCTATTTCACTTTTTTTTCTTTTTTTTTTTACTTTGATATTAATGCATTGTATTGCACACCCATAAATGAAATAATTTTTTTCCCTTATTAGTGTGAACTATTAGAATTGTATTTAAAATTATGAATGAGATTTATAATTTAATAGATTTGAGAAAATTTGTTAATTGTTAACATGAAGTTATTTTATATGAATTTCAAAAATCCTATGAAGTCTTTTAGATTTTTTTTTTTTTTTTTTTGCAATTTTCCTTATACTATTTTTTTTTTCGCTAAATTTCCTTATACTATAATTCAACACTTGGGAGCTTGCTTCACAAATCTATTAAATACTAAAAATATTTTGAATATGAACATTGAGGATAATTGCACGGACACTCTAACAAAGCTAACTAAAGAAAAGGACATACCATTAATTTGGAAAGTAAGTATTTTCATTATACCTTGTTTTGCATATTGTAACTGCAATTTAGTTCCAATTTCTCTACATATTATTTTTTATATTGAATTTATAATATAGTATGGTCTCCTAGGAATGCCTAAGAACTATCCAATTTATAATATAGTATGACAGAACACTTCAGCCTTTGAAACAAGAAACAAACATTGGATATTGATTTAAACTTGGTAACTAGCAAGTACCAAAGTGTATAATTTTCAAAAGTAATGATTATAAAAAATAAAATAAAAAATTGGACCCTTAGGGCACTCTCTTTATTCTTAATAATTTTCAAGCATTAAAAACTCTAAATAAAAATAATATGTAGTAATGTTAGGCCAATTAACGAGATTTCTTTTCATGAGGCACCAAATTAGATTAGCTACTAAAGATAACCAGCATACCAAATTAAGCTTGTTTTTTGCTGCATCTACCAATTAATGAAATTTTGAATATACACTTGTAGTCAAAGGAAAATATAAAGTTAATTCAAATTATGAAGGAACTTACATGGAATGGTATGTAAGCATGTCTCCCACTTAGAGTGCCATGAATGGTTGTGAGCAAAGGGAATGCAGCACACATTTTCAAAAGCATTGCTTGGAATAGCGCATATCATGTACATGGGATCTGAAACAGAAGCAAAATAAGTCCTATTTTTTGCCCATCAGATTGTAGGAAAAATCTAGAAAGAAACAAATAACATGAAGATAAAGTATTAATAAGACAATAACTAACCTAAACATTTAAGACTAGATAACCATCTTCTTCAATTTCGTAAAGTGATCCCAAGAAACAAAAAAACTTGTGATTACTTAAAAAAAAAATATATTCAAGATTACTTTTAAGTATATATGAACTTTAGCAATTGAAAATACTTTATGTCTTACCATGACTGAAAGCATAACAAAGGAAATTATAGCCAAGCCTTTAAAGCTAGAATTAGTTGCTACAAAATACTCCTCTTCGAGTTCTTTCTTGTTCAGTGATTCCCGGACTTGATTGGCTGCCTTGATTAGCCTTGATTTCAGCACCATATTTCAACACCAGATTCTCAGCTCATCTCCCCCATGATTCTAGAGATTTGATTTGTATCAATTAAAAACTGATTATAGGGATTGGTCTGGCCTTTCCTTCTAGGTTGTAGATTCTTACCTATAAATACATGTACACAATGTAATCTTCTTTCAGCCAATCTACAGAAACTTTCTGGTCATTACAAGGTTTTTCTCTTCATTTGTCTACTAATTTTCAAAGGTGATCTGCTCACAATTGCCAGGCTTGACAAACAACACATTTAACACCAAAGCAACAGAATGCATACAAGTATCCATACCTTCATCTTTGAGATATCCGCAGACTCACATCCTGGAGTAGCTAATTTCCAAATTCTCCACCACAGTTAGCATACTTTGCCATGAATTCTGCATGAAATTAATTCAGCCACAAGATTTAGGTGAAGCTAATTTAACTTCTCATTATAAATTGGCTGATTTGATTAAGATGAATAATTGGAAGAGAAATGTGTCAGAAAGATTTAAGACCATTAATTGGAAAGAAATAAGACCATTCTGAGAATACTAATTGACCTAGGTTCTTAGCTACCAGATGGCTGTTTCCCACTTAGCACCCTAGATTGACCAAAGATGATCATTTAAGGATTCTTAACATTTGTTTAGATATAAGTAAACAAATTTAAAGAGAACAGTGGAAGAAGTTACAACTGAAAGATTTAAATATTAAAGAACATACATTATAGTACCATTGAGAGCCAACGAGGTTTTTGACTTTTTTGTCATCCTTGGCCAACCCATCTTTCTCAACCCTTTTGGACTAGATTCAATCCAGTAACTGCTCAATAGTAGGCTGGCTTGTAATGGGCAAATCACTAACCAAGACAATCCCACTCCCTTACTACATCAAAACCATCCCTAAAAGCTCAACCTCCTCTCTAGTAAAAGACACAAAGATATCATCCCATGTTGTGTTAAAGAATTTCAAATAATAGCAGTGCATTAAGTGTTATAAACAATCTCATAAATTCATTGCAGTTAGGCACAGAGAAACAGTGATGGGAGCTGGTAAGAAGGAAATCACTGCTATAATTTTGAAAGTTTCTGCTCCTCTCTGTTGTGGTTTTAGCTGCATTTCTGTAGCACTAAAAATTTCTTTTGGGGTATAATATGCCAAAGTCAAGTCTCGACACTACTATGCCCAAAAATTAAAGGAGAAATAAGAAGAATTCCAACAACAATAAACAACTGATTTAGTTGCTAGGTAAGTCAAATATGCAATATAATGAATATGCAATTTTTTATTTTTTATTTTTGTTTAAGGATGTAGCTCTAGGTAAGTCATTAAAGAACAAGGACTTGAAATAATGAAAGTCCTCCAATAAACTTCATGATTTCATGGCAAGCAGATTATAGTTTGCAACAATCTCTATGATTAAGTTCATATATACTTCATGCATCAATATTATAGAATAGAAGGGAAATTAAGAGAAAATAGATTTCCAATTTCAAATCTTTCATTATTTCACATTCAAGAATACAAATAATGAAATTCAATTCAATTACAATAAGAAATTGAAATAAGTAAAAAAAAAAAAAAAAAAAAAAAAAAAAACACGAACCTGAAGAGTGTGGCCATGGAGATGGCAGGGAGGGTTTAGTTGTTTTGATTCTTAGGTGTGAGAATGAAGCTATGAAGCAAAAGAGAGAGAGAGAAACAACTAAATGCCCAAAAAAAAGAGTTATGTCAGATTAGTCTAATAAATACCCAAAATCAAGACAACTCACATGACCCATATTGATATAATATTAAAACATAAATGAATAATAAGAAAAATCAAATTTAGTCAAAACATAAATGACATAATATTAATCTACAATTTACCCACAATCCAAAATGATTTAAATCATACATAACCACATGGTACGATGATTTAAAAAGCTAACAAAAAAGCACCTCATGAGAGAAGAAGAAGAATATATAGTTACCTATGCTAGATGCAGTATTAGCACCCAGAGGTTATAGCAGACAGTGCACGAACTCCACAAATAGTATGGACAATTGGGCTCCAAAGGTCTTTATGAACAATCACAATAAATACATGATCAAGACACTTCAAGTCCATAGAAAAAAAATGCAAACCTTCAATGTAAACATAAGGCTATAAAGAATGAAATTTGGAGGTCATCTTTCAGATCATTATCGCTATAAAATTCTTCACTGTTGCATCCAACACCATTTTTCATGCATACTATTTCAAACACTGGTTCTGCTACTAACCTAAAGAGCCTTGTAAGAGACCTGAATCATGAGTGACAATCATACCAACAGATTAGTGGAGATGAAGATAGAAGAAACTGAAT
The DNA here is from genome assembly GCF_932294415.1 of Quercus robur. Lineage (NCBI taxonomy): Eukaryota > Viridiplantae > Streptophyta > Magnoliopsida > Fagales > Fagaceae > Quercus > Quercus robur. Next base: position 87,962,287 of record NC_065538.1, on the reverse strand, counting down.
AACGGCATGCCAAACAGAAACCTAATAAAAAGCATCAGATTGATACTTGAAAGACAAATTTGGGGCAACATTAGAATGTACAAAGGGAACACATACTTCCTTGGCAGTTCAGAATCCTTGTAAAATGGGAATTGTTTCTTGTGCTGGATAGGGGTTATTCATGGTAACAAGCATCAACTAGAAGTAATACCACCACCACAGCGAGAAGGAAAAGAAAGGAAGAGAATTTAAAAACATACTTTGTCTAAGACAGAGCAGGATGGACGAAGATAAATAAAGTACTTCTTGAAGGAAATAAACCAAACACCGGAGGGAACTCTTTGAGTGAGACATGATTGACATGAGACAGCAACGAAGTCACAATAAACCAATAAGAAATTCAGTTCACTTCCAAGAATGTTCTTCTGGATATAGATACTGTGTAATGGTTACCTAATCCAACTAATGAAGTCAAAGTATTCACAATATCTTGATCCCTAATGGCAGCCGCTTCCCATGCTTTGCACTCTTCCATATTGAAAAGCACTTCTGGGTCTGAGACAAGGAACAAGCATTAGATATTGACTTAGAAACTTGAGAAAGCAAGTACTACTACCTAATCCTATGGCATTAAGACTAGATGATTAGCAAGTATAGATTTGAGCTATGAGGGCTTCCAGCATTCTTTTAAGCATTCAAATCACAGATGGATGGCTAAATAAAGGTATTACTGGAAAATTACCTAGTTTCCTTTCTTAGTTATCAAGCTAGATGGACTACTAAAGAACCAGTATTCCAGGTTAAACATGTTGCTGCATCTTGGAAGTGATAACAGGCCATTTGTACACACAGCCTTCTGTATGGAACATTTTTGCATGATGTTCTTGAATGAGACCAAAACATTCCTGGGCCCATAAAGGTTGGAAGCTTGGATTATAAAGCAAATGTAACAGCATCACAAGAAGAAAAGGAAGAATATAAAGATACTTGTAGGTGAATTAGAATTGAAGAGCAGAATATGAATTAGAATATGACTTCTATTTGCACAATCAAAAATATTTAATTGATATTTTTGCAGAAATAAACAAAGGAGAGTTACCTCTGAATGTTAGTCTGAATCACACTTGATGCTTAGGATGTGAGAAATCTTGTGCCTGTCTTTTGCAATGTTGCTCAAGAATTGGACTTCGAAGAACCTCCAATTTCTTTAATGGTGAAGTGCGAAGAAAGTCTGCTAGCGACTTTAGCATGGGACATCTCCAGATTTTCAAGTAACAAACCCACTATCTTCTTCTTCTTCCCTCGTTCCTCCAATGTCAATCCATTATTCCCACTTTGGAAATTCCTGAAATTCGAGAGATTTCAATTTTTGGAATATAATTGCGTTATCTTTCTTATTTTTGGGTTCTATTCCCAAAAACTCAAAGAGACAAAGCTTTTTTAATTTGAATAGAGACGTCATCCAATTAGGATACCCTCTAGTGCCATGGTAATCAAAAATACATAAACTTTCCAAGTCTGAAGGTGCTTCCAAGGCATTCAAAACTAATACATGACCCTTTATTCTTCTACTAATTGTATCTCTCAAAATATCAAATTTGCCAAACCATAGTTCCAAACTACTAAAAATGTTTTTTTAAATATTTAAACATTTATACTTTTCATATCATTGACGTGTTTTACAACTACCACATGTGTTAACTAAAGTCTTAATATTCTTAAGTTGTTTCGGCAAAAAGAAAAAAAAAAAAAATGTTGTCACAAAAAACGAGTTCATGTAAAGTTTTTTGTAAAATGAAATATCCATTTTGTAAGACCACCAAACTAGATAATTTGCTAATGATGGAACCACTTGCAACAATATTTGCATAGTTATATAGTTTCAACTAAAGCAATTGTATATACTTTTAGTCTTCAAAAAATACACATCTACAAGTGGTTAAACGTTCATCTTGGGTGGTTTTAACTTTTCATATAATTTTACCTTTACATATTCATCTATTTTAATTTAGATATTTTTTCAAAAAAAAATTTAATTTAGATATTTATAAGTAAACAATGAAATAATGATTCATGAATAAAAAAAAAAATGATCTATATATATTTATCTTGTGCGGTTGTAACTTTACATATAATTTTGCATTTATATATTCATCTACTTTAATTTAGATGTTTATAACTTAATAATGAAATCTATAAACAAGGTAATTAAAACAATCATATTTCTACAATTCAAAAAGTCACAATTTCTTTTATCAAAAAAAGACCTTCTACATTTCCGTGAAATCATTTTTAAATTTTTTTTATAAAACCTTTGACATACCACTAACCTAACAATTTCATACATTAAAAAAATTTAAGGCTCATTATTACTTCCGTTAATATATTATGGATATCTTAATTGATTGAGATCAAACTAGAGAAATGCCTTTCATAGTTCCTTGAAAATTCAGAAGAGAAAAAAAAAAAAAAAAAAACCCTTTGACATACCACTAACACAACTACATCTATAACTATTTAAACCATCCATGACATATATTTCTTATTGATAACCATAAAATTTACAACTAGCAAGGGAACATGCAAAGTAATAAAGAATAAATGAATGAAGAAAAAGGGAAATGAAATCAAACGTCAATTAATAACCATTATTTGGAAAATAAAAAGGTGGTCAAGAGGAGTAAGAAATAAATAAAGATGGTTAAACAGAGGACATTGAAATCTTTATAGTGCAATAAAATCAACCATTACATTCACTTAATTAAATAAATAATCAACGATTAAATATAATAATACAAAATTTAAACTTAAAACTAATCAAACTCTAACTAGGGAAATTATATATATATAGATAGATAGATAATCATAATCTTCATACACCATGACTTAAAAAAATTTAATGACTAGTTCTACCTCTTATTTAAAAAGGTCTATGTTATACAAATCATCAACTAATAAATATACGATAATAGTAAAAAATGTTATAGACAAGATTATGAAAAATATGATACAACTTTTTTTTTTTTAACTATTTATAAAGTCTAGGGACTAAAATTATATTTTATCTAAAAATTATCACATGCAATGCGCGGGTCTGCGACTAGTAACCAAATAAAAGCTAAGTGATTCTGGGTTGACATTACATGTCACATATAATGCATGAGAGAGCAGTTACTCGTTTCATGGCTTCCATGAAAGTAGTTGAGAATGGCAACAAAATAGAATATAGGACTAGGGTTTTTTTTTTAGCATCGAAAACACCATGAATCATCGTCATTTTGGTGTAAGGACCACTTGTAGTTGTAGATTACTTTATAAGGTGAGGCTAATGTCATTGAGTATCAATGCATTTTCAGTGTTTTTTAATTGTTCTAACTGTATTTCCAATGTATTTTAATTGGTGTATTTCCATTGCCTTGTTTTATGATTTGGTATATATATTCTAAACTGTGGTAAAGTATAATTATTTTGTGGATCACTTAATTGAAATAAATTGATAATTTCACTACATAGTTAATATAGGAATCTAAACTAGAAATTTCATGGACAATTCCTGCTACTCATTTTGCTCTCCAATTGTTGCTTCTAATATGGTTGTTCCCATGCTGGCATTTACTATTGGAGTTTGTGATTCTTTCTCTCTCTTCTTCTCCTGTCATCTCCGGGGTCCCTTAGCTCTTGTTGCTTCCGAATGGTTCTCCTCATTTCTTAATAAGGTTATTTACCAAAACCTTTTTGTTGTTAATTACCTCAGGCTCAGTGATAATGATTCAATTTAGCTGAGCCACAAGATGATCAAGCTGCATTTATTCGAGCCATGCTCCCGACACAGCATGACCAACCAATTCAATTTGGGAGTTCATATTTGAACCCTCACTGGATGATGCAGCAATAGAAACAGGTGTTGCTACCTTTTGTTTAGTATAAGTAGGAGATTCTTTGGCAAGTGACTGAACCCATGACAGATCAGGCTCCTCTCCATTGTTCCGAAGCTCAAATGAAGATGACCTATGGTGCTTACCCAATTCATCTATACTAAGTAACAGCCCAATCTGGCTTCCCATTCCCAACATGATCCTCTTTATGTTTGGAATAAACAATCTTCTAAAAAACAAAAACAAAAACTCTAGTGATAGTACTTTCCATACAAGCGAAAGTCAAATTCGTGTAATTATTTAGTAGGTTAAATTGCAAAGCATATCCCCTAAAGTTTGAAAGTATTTAGATTTTACACATTGAAGTTTCAGAATTTAGATTTTACCTCCTGAAATTTAGGGGTGTTTGGATTTTACAGCCTGACATTTCAGAATTTGAATTTTACCCCCTAAAGTATGGAGGTGTTTGAGTTTTATCCCCCTAAATTCTAAAATTTTATGGTGTAAAATCCAAACACTCTCAAACTTTAAGGGTGTAATTTGCAATTTACCCTATTTAGTACGCTTGGAACTTCCCATCACTCGTGAATAGTAGGCCCCACCATAAATTTAATCACTATCAGATAAGAGAAGAGAGCATGCATTTATAGAATTCCACAAGAATAATAAGTCCTAACATAAATTTAATTACTATCAAATAAGAAAATGGAGCTCACATTTATTGTACTCCTAGAACACTTATCATCATCAACAACAAAAGCTTTGGTCTCAAAGAGTCAAAATTTTGGGGTGGCTATAAATCCTGAAGAGATTGATTAGAGTTGACATGTGTGTAAACAAACTAAAATTTTTCATCTTTTATTGATGCATAGTCCAACCCAAGAGTATATGAGGGAGAAATTTTTTTTTTTTTCTTTTTAAAAGAAACAAAAAACTAAAATGAGCCAATATTAAATTGACTAAATAAACTAAAATTTGGTAATGGGAGTACAACTTGGAGGCCAAGATCTAGATGGACTGGCATCCTCATTTACAATCAAAGCAGCAAGCTCTATCGCTTTTGGAGGTTGGATTAAATGTCATTACAAGGAATAGTGGAAAAAGGTTTGTGGAGATGATTTTACCAAGTCACAAAACTACTTGCTAAAACAACATTCCTACTTGTTAAAAGCCACCTGTTTTGAATAAATCCCAGAAAGGAAAGAAGGAACAGCCCATTTAGAATGCGCCACATAATCAACTACAGAATCTCATTGTTTGTCAGCAATCTGTTGAAAATTTAAGGGTTAAATGACAAAAGATCATTGATACAAGACTAGAGTATCACCTAGAGGCTAAAGCCGTGAGTGACATTGGAAGAGGTTTCATCACAACTTAAGCAAGTGATCTATATTATGAAAGTCTCCATGTTTCATTCTGAAGGACATAAGGCATAAAATTTGGGGGTAAAATATCTGCTTTGTGACAATATACGTATTGAGAATGACTCTAAACTCTAAAGATAGGAGGTTGACATGTATCATTATTTATCGGAGTCTTTACAGATGGAATTGCTTTTGTAGCCTTCAAAGCAAAAGAATGTGGCTTTCTCGTGGAAGTGGCACATATAATTGATAACGGGAAAACAGTCAATAATTAAAAGAAAAGGTTTTATAGAGGAAGCGCTAGAAAATGACAAAATTTTCCAAGGTATATACGGATGCTCAAGGCCTTTTTCAAAAGATAAGCACGCAGACTCAGATTTCTTATATATTCAAAATAATATACTATGGGTCTTTTCAAAAAGTACTGTGTCAAGAAGCTCAAGTAGGCCCCGTCTAATAGGACAATTTCACACAAAAACTTACAAATCAACAATGCTAGAGCAAACCGCAAGACTTCAGAGGACGTACATGACATAATTAGTATCAACTATCAACACACAAGAAAAAACAAGAGGGATACAATAACATAGAAAACATCAAATTAACAGCTACTCTAATTGGACAGTGCTGCTAGTCACTTTATTCAGCCATTTTTTCTTCTAATATGGTTGTTCGAATCTAAGAGTTGGTGGCTCTTCCTCACTATTTCCTCGTGACATCTTTAGGAACTCATATATGCTTAGGTCATGTTGCTTCCAAATGGTTCTGCCTATTTGTTGATAAAATTTGTGGTACATCCCTTCTTTCTATCCCTGATTAAGGACATCTGTATGGTCCAAGTCTTCAAGAAACTCGATTGATTTTTTGAAGACTGTAGTTTTGCCCACATCATGTCACTTATCATGACCTTGCTTTGTTTCTCACTATTTCTCAATTGCACACTGCACACAAAATGAGCAAACAAGTCCATATTATATTAATGGCTAGTTGCCAATCATAAAACCAATATGCTCCTGCCCCAGTTGAATGAACTCATCTATCATCTAATGAAATGTTGAATATAAACTTGCTTACAGTTTCATTGATCATGTTTCCAGATCAATAGGTGCAACAAGCTATGTGTAAAGCAGGCTAGATATTTAAAGGTTGAATGAATGGACATTTGTTCAATTGGTCATTGTGGGCATGTATAATGTAGCAAGAAGCATAATCTCACACAAAGGGTACACAAAGGGTATATACATTTGCAAACCCACAAACACATACATATAGCTCATAGAGACAACTAGACATGAGTGAGGAAGATAAAAAATTTCCAACCAAGAAGAAACTTACATGGAATGGAATATAAGCATGTCTCCCTTTAATAGGCTCAACTGTGAATCCATATACCTTGCCACTGAACCATGAATAGCTCTGTGTGCAAGGAAGGTTGAATACACTTTTCAGAAGCATTGCTCAGGACACACAGATCATGTAAATGGGATCTGCAAAACAAGCAAACAAAGGCTTAGCCTTTGCCCATCAATTTGTAGGACAAGGGACAAAGGAAGGAACTGTAAATTTTCCTCTTATATCAATTTTAGACTTCTCCAAATACATGAATATCTCTTTAGACATAAATGACAGTCTGACACGATAACATTCAAGAAAATGACCAAAAAAAAGTAAGTTTAAAATGCATGGAAACTACAAACAACATTAATTTTTATCACTATGTTCCAGGAAACTTTATATCTCCAACATGAGTTTTGGGCGTTTTACGCAGTCCAACATGTTTCTCCACATCAGATTATAGGACATTGTAAGAACAAATAATTTTTAATAAACTAATGGTTATATTTGAGATAGATACCCATCTTACGCAGCCCAACATTGACGCCAGCTTTCTCTTGCAGTACACACAAACGAGATCACAATTGCATCCCCATTTAGCAACCCTGTCATGAGGGAGAATTCTATCCATGAACGTTAGCCAACAAATGAAGGAATGCTTAGGAATAGCAATACAAATCCAAACCAAACACCATTAATCAACAACTAGAATCTTTTACCTAATCTTATTCCAAATTGATCTACATTAACAAAATGAATAGAAAAACAGCAATTTATTTACAATAAGGAGCGAAAATAAGGACTCATTTGTCAATTGAACACAAAACACAAGTTAGGGGGAAATTATATCAAGTACCATGACTAGTAGTGTTAATCTGTGACCACCTAGATGGGGTTTTCTCTTTGAGATTGATCTTGATCTTTCTTCATCATCCATTGCAAGTTTTTTGTGTTAATCTGCTAGGCTTATGCCATTTGTAAAATCCAGAGGACCTGTCTTTGATTTGAATCATAATTGCCAAACAGATTAAGATTATCTTGAGATGAGCTAGATGTGACCTAGTTGACAATCATTTGAAGCATAGAGAGTACCGGAGTTCCAATTAATGTGACAATTGTCAATGATTTTAGGAAGTCCAGCCAAAAAACCTCTGGGGGTAGTCCTCCAAATTTCCTACAGAGAAGCGTAATCTTTCACACAAATTTCAAATCCACAAATTATCATTGTGTAGGAACTTATTAATATCACATAGCCCAGTCCACTTTAAATTAGGGATCTCAAAAATCTCAAATTTTTACTCCATGTGACCATAACATAGAAAATAAAAAATAATGCTAAATCAAATTGCATTCCCTTACAAATCACTGAAGTCCTTCTTGAGCTCCTGCTACTCTGAATGAATAAACTCTTGAGATGCAAAAACAAATAATTATCAAAGAAATAAATTGGAGCTATTCGCAAGGTGAAGACAACTACATAGGCTAAATCTTAAAACTTATTAATGGCAATGAAAACATATTTATCATAGGATGTGATCCTGTGTGCTTTAGACAGTCTCATATGTGCCATATGACCACTCCCTCTTAAGCAAGATATGCTTATCCATAAGGAATATAGTTTTGAGTTTAGCTTGCAATAATAAACAAAATGTAGGTACATGAGAAAAAAAAAAAAAAAAATAGCACAAGACCATTTTGTTAAGATTTACTGGTAAAATTATTTTGTAGTATTAAACCTGAACTCTATTGTAACTTCTAGGATCACTGTGCCCATAAAAAATATCTAACAATATATGTTGGCCATGGATCTATTCTCATTACCATTTATATTCTGCAGATTTTGAGAGTATACAATTCTCTGACTCATAATTAATTGTTTAAGGTACACAATCAATACAAGATTACAACTCAACCATCAGGAACTTTCTTTTCAACATAAAATACATGTTCAGATCAATCCAATAATTTTTCAAGTGTTAACTCTTTGTTATGTTAAAATAGCTTTTTAGATGAATGAAACTTACCTCCGTAGCAGCCCATTAACTTGACAACACAGGTACCATTCTTAATACATTACGATTGAACATGGGTTGCATGAATTATTTCTTGAGCCTCCGGACAGTAGCGTTGCAACCAAGGGATAATTTATAACCTACATTACGAAGAGGATGATAGCCAATATAAGAGTCTCAATATCAAATCATGGTTTTGTATCAGGAGATATACATGACCATCGGTCCATCAGATTTTAGAGTTGTGTATGCCTCAAGGAGTACTGGAATGCCTTTCTGACTCTTGTTTCCATCTTCATCATCATCATACTCAGATTTTCTAGAAAGCCCCTTCACATCCAAATCCATTTTCCTAGCTTTTCTTCCTCTATTCCCTGCAACATTTTTTCAAACACCTCTCTGACTCTTGTTTTCATCTTCGTCATCATCATACTCATCGTCACTAGCATCCTCGACCTCAGCATCATATGAATCAGATAACGCCCTTCATATTCTTCCCCACTTTCATCTTCCTCTCCTTTCTCTTTTTCATCAATAACTGTCTGCCTTTTCTTTTCATTACTTCCACCCGGCACACTAACTGGTTTACCATCTTACTTCACCATGTTCATGAGGTGAATATACCGATTCCTCATTTGCATCCATGGTTGATCCTCAACTAGCAAACCCCTCTTGTAACCCTCCTTCAAAACCACAGTGTAGGTTCCAATCTTAGTGGACATATAAAATATACCCGAATGCTAAACCAATGCTCTCTTAAACCTCAATCGAAGCCCCAAATACTCTCCAAGCAACAGCAAATTATCCCTCTCAGTCTTCTTTGGCACAAGAATATGAAGCAACTCATGCAAAACAGCAACCGTCCACTTATCTGATTCATCACTATTTGGCAGAAGATGAGAAGCATCTTCATATGGAGAAATGTAAGGCAACTTCTGACACTCGTCTTCCCACTTTTCAACTTCTTATCCATCTCAAAACCTCTCGAGAATTTCATAGGGAATGCAGTAGAACCCTTCTTTTCCATAACCGAAACTGCAAGCTCATCATTGCGTGTTCTCTCTAATGTGGATAGACAGGTTTGCTCTTATCCCTTTATACAAAAGGTTTGGGCCTTCATGGGCCCATTTTCACTATTGGGCTATAAAAATGGAAGGGTCTTAGGTTCTATTTGTTTCGGCTTGCCCAAGTTGTTATGTATCAAATTTGTCCAGGTTGTTATATCTTCAGCAGATCCATTTTGGGCTTCCCCCTTTTTCATGGTATTATGGGCTATATCAGGCCCATAATTACTCTTCTTGGAAGAAGTCCCTTCTAAAGGTTACCTTTCAGTATACTATTCTATCAACCTTCAACCTCTATTTCACTTTTTTTTTTTTTTTTTTTTCCTTTGATATTAATGCATTGTATTGAACACCCATAAATGAAATAATTATTTTCCCTTATTAGTGTGAACTATTAGAATTAGTGTGAACTATTAGAATAGTATTTAAAATTACGAATGAGGTTTATAATTTAATAGATTTGAGAAAATTTGTTAATTGTTAACATGAAGTTATTTTATATGAATTTCAAAAATCCTATGAAATCTTTTAAATTTTTTTTTTTTTTTGCAATTTTCCTTATACTATTTTTTTTTTTTTTGCTAAATTTCCTTATACTATAATTCAACACTTGGGAGCTTGCTTCACAAATCTATTAAATACTAAAAATATTTTGAATATGAACATTGAGGATAATTGCACGGACACTCTAACAAAGCTAACTAAAGAAAAGGACATACCATTAATTTGGAAAGTAAGTATTTTCATTATAACTTGTTTTGCATATTGTAACTGCGATTTTGTTCCAATTTCTCTACATATTATTTTTTATATTGAATTTATAATATAGTATGGTCTCCTAGGAATGCCTAAGAACTATCCAATTTCAATCTCATATATCAATATTAGTAAACAAAAGTCAATCAATAGTTTGGAATTACTTCTAGAATAAGAAAAATTATAAATATGAATTAAGAAAAGGGAGCTTGAAAGCATTCGATAATAGTTTGGGAAAACATAAATACTATATACAACAAAATGAATATTATCTATGGACCTTAAAAAGAAAAAAAAAAAAAACATAAAAATTATTTCCAAATAAAATTGCAAAGTATCTGTGCATCGCGGGACATTATCTAGTTGACCATAATGGGCAAATGACTCTTATATTTCCCTTTTCTAGTAAACAAAGTTAATACTCTGCACGTCTAAGCTCTTCTAGACTATTCTAGTGTTTTGATTCCCCACCCGCTAGTTGTAGCAAATTCTAAGGAGTAAAGTACAGGATATTAAATATTGTAGTATATATTTCTGTATGCTGGATAAGACCATTTTCGCAATTAAACATTATACGGGATTGAGCCCAAAAACAAACCAATAATAGTTTGCAAAATTTTATAAAATGGGAGAGATTCAGATAAATCCGCAATGCAAGATGTTTAGAAAGAAGAGTTTAATATTCCGTTCAAATTAGAAAAACAAAATGGAAAAGGAAGGTTGGACTAGACCCCTTAATCCACTATTCAACTATTGTGTGCACAACAGGACATAACTGTCGTGTCCTGATATATAAAAGCTAAAATGATTATGCATAGTCACTTTGCCATGAGGGATTGCACAATTAAGATAGATGAAAATTTTGATTATGAAATTTATCAAATTTGATTATAAAATGGTTTAAAACATAGATAACCACTTACACATTTACATCATTCTTTTAAGTAAAATGAAAAGCCAAACAAAAAAGAAACTCATGAAAAGAAGTATATATTGTTTACCTAGACTACATAAGTTATGAAGTATTAGCACCAAAATCTATACCAGACTCTGCACAAACTCCACAAATAGTATGGACAATCAGGCTGCAAAAGAAAAATGTGATGCTTAAACAACAAAGGACTTTATTAACAGTCACCATAAATGCATGCTCAAGACACTTCAAGTCCACTGGAAAAAATGCAAACCTTCAATATAGGCATAGTGACAAGGAGAAAACAGAGGACAGTGAGGCTATGAAGAATGACATTGGAGGCCATCTTTCAGATCTTCACCACAATAATACTCTAGCATACAACACCACATTCTCCATGCAAATAACTTCAAAAAGGGGTTGTGCTACTGGCTTAATGGGCCTTGTCAGTGATCTGAATCATGAGTGACAATCAAACCAACAGATTAATGGAGAGAAAGATAGAACAAAACTGACCAACAGCTTGCCAAATGGAGAACCTAATAAGGTATCCGAGCAATATTTGAAGGACAAATTTGGGGCAACATTAAATGTACAAAGGGAACACATACTTCCTTGGCAGTTCAGAATCCATGCTCATATGTCCAAGTGCTCGCCCTCGGAACTCCCTTGTAAAGTGGGAATTGTTTCTTGTGGCTGGATAATAAGCATCAATTAGAAGTAACATACACAAAGGAGGGGGGAGGAAGAGGGATAGAGCAATTTTGTTTGTATTGTGTTTTGTAATTGCCCATATCTTTAAGCTGGGAAAAAACAGAGGGAGATTGACATGAGACAGCATAGAAGTCACAATAAACCAATAATAAATTCATTTCACTACCAATAATGTTGTTCTAGGTAAATAGATTACGTGATTGTTACCTAATCTAGCTAATGAAGCCAAAATATTCTGAATTTCTTCATCCCTACTGGCAGCCACTTCCCATTCTTTGCACTCTTCCATGCTGAGAAAGAATTTGGCTCTAAGACAAAGAACAAGCATAAGATATTGACTTAGAAACTTGATAAATAGCAAGTACCTAACCTATAACATTAGGACTGAATGATTAGCAAGTATATATTTGAGCTATGAGGACTTCCCTCTTTCTTCTAAAAAAATGTTACTTAAAATTAAAAAAGGTTTCAAGCATTCAAAATCATAGATGGAATGCCAAATAAAGGTGTTACACTTAGGGTCCGTTTGGAGATCGTTTTTTGGGCTAAAAACTGAAAACTGAAAATATTGTAGCAAAATAATTTTTAAATGTGTGAATAATGCCATGAGACTCATTTTTAATAAAAGCTTTGTTGAAAAAATGTGTTTGTGGGTCCCGTGAATAGGTACACAGGACCCACTGGAATCTCTCAAAAGGGTTGGAACGCGCTTCAAAAAAAAAAAAAAAAAAAGAGAAAAATGAGGTGAAATGCAAATGCAGTAAGTTTTCAGCTATCCAAACATATACTTACTGTACAAAAATCTAGTTTGCTTTCATATATTATCAAACTAGATAGACGATCAAAGGAACCAGCAGTCCAGGTTAAACTTATTGCTGCCGCATCTTGGAAGTGATAAAGGACCTTTTGTACACACACATCCTTCTGCTGATGATGTTTAGATTGGATAAGGCCTAATGAGAAAGGGACATTTTTGCATGATGTTCTTGAATGAGATCAAAACATTCCTGGGCCCATAAAGGTTGGAAATGTAACAACATCACAAGAAGAATATAAAGGTACTTGTGAGTGAATTAGAATTGAAGAGCCCAGATTCAACCAATGTAATATGACTTCAATGCCTCAATACCCCCCTCCTCCCAATACTGACTTCTAATTCAGGTATGTCCATTTTCAAAATTTCATTCCAAAATTATGCAACTGTCAAACCATTGGTAAGAAACCAGGCTTCATCCCACTCTTTTCCCTCTGCCAAGACACATAACTCTTCAATCACTAAGACAAGAAATCTACATGCTTCTATTTTTAACCTCCTAAATCCACAACACTAAATGTTGATAATTATCAAAGTAGATGATAAACCTTTAAAGCTAGAAAATTCATACATTGACAATTGGTCAATTGCCAAGCTCACCTTTCATCTGCCACGATATGATATGAAACATATGTGACAATTAATATGATATATGAGTGCCAATAACCTATTAAATGCATTTTTGAATTATTTTTTATAACGTCAGTTTCAGTTAACTCAACTGGTAAAATCTCTAATGTTTATATAAGAGATTTGGGGTTCAATCCCCACCTATACTAAAAACTGACTGATGTCTTAGTCTGATAATAAAGAGCTATAATCAAGAGCGGACACCATATATTGAAACTCTCTCCAAAAAAAAAAAAAAAATTTGTGATTGTTGATATATCTTTGTAAGCCTCATGTTGTAAAATTTATAACATCCAGTTAACTTAACTGGTAAAATCTCTAATGGTTGTATAAGAGATTTGGGCTTCAATCCCCACGTATACTAAAAACTGATTGATGTCTTAGTATCCTGATAAAGAACTATAATCAGGAGTGAACGTCATAGGTTGAAACTCTCTCATAAAAAAATAACTTTTTATGATTGTTGATACATCTTTGTAAGCCTCATGTTGTAAAATTTATAATATCCTTAACATGATTCATTCAGATACTTATTTATTATCTTATTAAAGTGTCATTAATTACATTCATTTCTATATCGTTTGTGAGTTTTTTTTTAAAGTAAAATTTGTTATATCACTACATACCCTTAGTGCGTTAATCACTCTACAAATATAAGTATTTATGGAGTGGTAGAGCCCCTTAAGGATTGAGGGGCCTCCCTCCCCCATACCCCCCCCCCCCCCCAACACCACCCCACAAAAAAAAAAAAAAAAAAAAAAAAAAAAAAAAAAAAATGGAACTACCCTAAAAAATATGAAAATTTGTAAGTCCCTTATCATTTTGGCCCCCATTCCTGTTAATATAAAATACAATCCACAAATACATATTAACACATTACAATAACTACACATCAGCATCTTTATAATGAACACATACATATTTTAACAATTACATCGACAAATAAAAAGGAAAAGAAAAAAAATTTATTCCAACCATCTAGAGCTTACTTTTACACAATAGTAGAAAAATTGAAAAACCTGAAACTTTGTTGAATCATTGACGTGCCGCACCACCAAGCACCAAGTGAACTGTGAACACAGTTCTTGAAAAAATCTCATACACAGGTGACTCTCTCTCTCTCTGGCTCTCTCTGTCTCACTTGCCTTATTTTCTTCTTTCAGTTCTTTCTCTTTGCCATCTGCTTTGCCAGTTTTCTTTCTTCTTCTCGCCAGTCGCCACTGCTTTGCCTTCTTCTTTTCGTTTTTCATCCGTTCAGATTTATGTCAAGACCTTTTTCCATTTTTCTCCCTCTGCTTAAAAGTATAGTTTTTCATCTGTGTGTTGAATGAATCTACACGACAAGAAACTGAGAAAGACTTACTTTGCCTAATTGCTTTGTCATTGTCAGCAAGCGCCGTGAGCCCCGCAATATGTGATGTGAATTAATTTGGCTTTGGACTCCGAACCCCAGGATTGCCAGCACGTATTTGTTTCATTGTTTGTATATGCTTTGTTACTTTTCATTGCTTTCTTTTATAAATTCCTTATAAAGTATAATTTATTATTATAATAATCAATATATTATAAACAATATATACATATGTATTTAATTGTTTTTTTTTTTTTAGTTGTATATGTATTTAATCAATATATTATGAACAAGTATTTTATCCAGTTGCTTTTTGTATTATTTTCATTATTATTGTGTTTGCACCAACAAAATACAAGACTGTGATTGAGCACAAAGGCGATCATCCATGAGTAATTGACACCAAACATACAAAATGGAATCTAATCAAAGGCAGTGACAAAAAGGGGGCGCAACCTTAGTGCGTGGGAGACATACAAAGGATGAGCGTACAAGAAAAAACAAAGGAGAAAAGAAAGATAAGTAACACCTAAAATTCGGATGGTCCATAAAATATATGAAAGCTGTCGATGCAATTGAGCTTGAATTTGGTCTCACTCATCACGTAAGCTCTGTAAAAATAAGAATTTTAACTTTACCACTAAGAGCTCACTGTCTTCAAAAGTATGAGCATTTTTTAGTTAGCAGAAACCCATTTTATGTTTATAGGTAAATAGTAAATACAACTCACGTGCACTCACATGGAATTGAAACTATGACCTCACAGACAGCCCCATGTTTATGGAGGAAAGAGATGCAATTTGGCCTAAAGATGATAGGCTTTATTAGCAAAAACCCAGATATATAAGATAAATTTCACACTCTAATTTTATTTCAAAAAACTCAATTCGTAGTCACTTATCTTTGAAAATCCCTTGGCTGAAACTATCACCAAACTTTGTCAAGATTGATTCTCTAGCATATCTACTTCACTAAAAAACCCATGCGAACCAAACTCACAATAAATTACCTAGCATCACAAAGAAACATATTCAATTAACTCTTCAACAAAGTAGTAGTAAATGTAGAGTTCATTGATAATTTCCTTGAGGACATTTTTTTTTTTTTACTAATTTTCTGGTGAGGAGTATTACGTGTTAGCAGATAATGAAGAGGAAAAAAAACATATGGTTGAGTTCAGCTGAGGTGAATGGGGAAAACAATTCATAAGCAAAAGGTGAACAATAAACATTCACCATTTTTTATTTTCGTTAATAAGTAGGAATTATGACAGAAACACCTTTTTTGAGTCCAGTCTAAGGCATTTTAGTCCTCAAAGAAAAAAATAAATAACTGAGTAAGAAATAATTATTTCTGCAAACTGCAAGTGGAGCATCAGAAAGATACCAAGTATTCGCTATTGAGTTTGCTACTCAATTGACTGCATAAAAACTAAATAAAACAACCTTTTTTTTTTCTTTTCTTTTTAGAGGGACAAAATTTAAATAAAAAAATTTAGAACCAACTCAATTACAAGTGCCTAAAGATTTGAAAGGCAATTAAAAAAATTAGGACTGCAGATACTGGTGTCAACTATGTCTCAATACAACATTATATCCAAACGAAAAGAGATTCCACAACAACAAAAAACACACCTTTATTCCAAAGTAAGGAGCTGCTGCACGTTCCAGTGAAAAAAAGATTGGTACACCAAAGGATGATGTCACAGGGTATAGCTGATTGAAATTAGTGGAAATGTGGAATACATTTGTTGCAAAACACTTTTATCCAACATATCAATTCTTTCAATAGAATATTGAATCCAACAAACAAATTCAGTGAAGAAAAGAAAACAACCGCTTAAATTAGAATATTCAACTGAAATTCTGAAACTTTTGGTGTTTTCGTAAGAGAGCAGAGATTAGATAATTTTAAAGAGCATCTGCAAATCTAAATAAAAGTACTACTACTGAAAGATATACAATAGTATCAAGAATAATTGAGCAACATTAGCCTTGCCAAAGGATTAATCTAAAGATAAATTATGGTACAAAGACTTGGTATACCAACAGAAACTTCAAGAATAAATAAAAAGACATTTAACTGTCACAGTTTTGAAGCATGCTAAAAGAATACCACAGTGACAACAGCCTTGAAGACATTAGGCACTATTACCATCCCATCTAATGTGCTTCTCATATGTGTGATACAACTATTCCTCTAGGGCCATGTCATTATTTAGATAGTGAAAGTGGACAGGAGAAACTTGGGTAAAAAGTATATTTAGCAGACAGAATTCCATCAAAAGTTTTAATAAAATGAAAACCTGTAGAAAGTCCTCAACTGATATCAAAAGGGCATCAAAGGCCTACATCTCCTTGAATCAACATAAGCCATGCTTTATTGGGAAATTTCTTGAATATCCTCTTATTTCACCTTTTTTTTATTCCTATATGGCCATCCAACAACACACATAGCAAGGAATACCCATCAACATCAAGCTTTTTATCACTAAACATCTGTTAAAAATTGAATTTTTATTTAATGCCCATAAACACAATCTTGATTCTTGAATGAGAAACAGAATAAAGAAAACACCTTTATCCTATTATTCTCAATCCCCCCCAAAAAAAAAAAAAATAAATAACGAAATTCTGATTTCAATGACATCTGTGTCTACAAATATGAAGCAACTTTAACCAAAACCCAAATGGGCATGTATCAAAAGCAACTAAAAACCCAAATAAATCCACAACCCAGAAACAAAAACAAAAGCAACAAAAAATCCTTCAATCAAAATAAGTTCTAACATTTAGATTTCTAACAATGTGTAACCCACCATGCAAAAAGCCCAAATCTATAGCATAAATTCAGCAAAAGAGGAACGGAGAATTGTTACATGGCAAACGAGATGAAGAACGAAGACTCCAATCAAAGCAGAAGTAGGAATAGAGAATAGAGAGCCTGTGGAGACTGAGAGAAAAGGGTAGCAGATATACATGAAGGAGCATAGACTAACTGAGAAAATAGCGGAGGAGATATACATGAGAAGGGATAAAGCTGGTATTTCAATAAAAAACGATTATTGTTTTGGCGTGATTTTGATTTTCTGCAGAAAAAAATTGCGGTAACCCAATCTGCGTTTCTGAAGAAGCAGAGCTTGGCAATGTTTTGTAAACGTGAAAAATCAGAATTTTGAAAACGCAGACGTGCTGATTTCTGTGGAGCCAAACGGTTTGTAAACAGTCTATCCAAACGGGTTCTAAATATGTTAAAAATAAAGTATGATTGGATTGCGTAAAGCAAAGGGTTATTTGGGATGTGTGAAGGTGTAAAGCCTGTAGGAAAGATGTATATTTAGATACGGACACAAGTGGGCCTAAGGGGGCCCAAGATCCCAGGTCCAATTTTTTAAAATTATTTTATATATATAAACTATAATATATTTCATTTATGTAATTGGCCCTTTTCAAAACTTTAGGCTTCCTTTCTCCTCAATAAGTCTAAGTAGCCAATCCCAACTAGCAACTATCTAACCAAAAAAATTAATAAAAATATTCACAATAGTGATTGTATTTTAGGGAAAAAAAAACTATTTTACCACCAAAGAACCAAAAAAATCATGTATTATTGGAGAAGTTAAAACTAACTCTTTTGCAACTTAAGTAAACTACTGTAAATACCAGTTGACTATAGCAAGTTGTTAAAAATAAAATACAATATTTTATTAAGATTATATTTCTTACTTCAATTAAAAAACTCAAATTCTCTCACTTCTTTTATTAATTTAATGAGTTGTTTATATTGTTTTAAATGAAGTGATAAAAAAGAAAAATAGAACATTTGATATTGAATGTATTGTAAAGTGAGGGGGTAAAATAAATAAAGTGGTCTTTTAGGTGCTAAAAGCTAAAATTTTTAGTACCACTGTGATTGCTCTAACTTAAAAAATTAAAATAAAAAATCCTAGTCACCCTAGTATTAAAAAAAAAACATTATTTTGTTTTTGTTTTTGTCTTTGTTGGTAAATTATTGCATTTTAATGTATTTAGAAGCAACGATTTTGAGTATTTATAATTTTTTAATGTTATATGGATGTTTATTAGATTTTTTTTTTTTTTTTTTTATACTCCGGCTCCCGCTAGCTTAAAATCCTGGGTCCGTCCCTATGTATATTCACAACTATACTCATTATTGCAACCTTATATTCACAATTGTACTTCCATATATGCAAATTACTTTGGATAGAAGCATTCTTTTCAAGTTTGATTTTTTAACCTCAAAGCAACTTCAGTTGAACCACATTAATAGTTATGTCATTATCCTTTTTCTTTCTAATTTTTCCTATAATTTTTTTAACATTTAAGGTAAATTAAAAACTTCATTATTTAACAATCAAAATATCACCTTTCTCTTCTTCTTTTTTACACTTTTTCCAACTCTTCTCTTTTTTTGCTTTTACATTTTCATCTCCCCACTACTCTCTACTTTAATATCACTTTCCTATATCCTTTTATCTTCCTTTATTTTTTTTCTTATTCTCACCGTTTTATTATAATTAAATTTGTCAATCTCTCTCTCTCATTCTATGCATAGTTTTTTGTTTTCCCACACAAAAAATGTTATTTTGCTCTCTCAATTTTTTTTCATTTTCTGATGGATTTTTTTTTCTTGTATCTCTACTATAGGTTGATGACTTTTTGCAGAACTCCACTTTAAGTTATTATCTTTTTTTTCTTTAATTTTTAAATGTTATCCTATTGCATTATAAAGAGATAGTATATAAGGAATTAAGGATGCCAATGAAGAGAGAGAGGGAGGTTTTTTTTTTTTTTTTTTTTTTTTGAGGAACAGTGAGGGAGTTTATGGTAAAGAAAAAAAAACAATACAAAGTTATAAAGAGTAGATAAAGAAAAGGTAAAATAAAAGAAATCAAACATCAATAGCAACCCATTAATTGGAAAACAAAGAGACTGTGAGGAGGAGTGAAAAAAAAAAAAGATGAGATGACCATATGGAGGATATTAAAAACTTTACAGTACAATAAAATCAACTGTTACATTCACTTAATTAAATCATAAAATTTTTCTAAAAAAATTATATAATCAACAATTAAGTTTCTCAAAAATATATATATAATCAACAATTAAATATAATCATACAAAATTTAAACTTAAGACTAATCAAACTCTACCACCAGCGGATGTGGTACAATTGGCAGGTGACTACTAAGGTTTCACCACATCCCAGGTTTGAGTTCCCACGTGAACTGTATCGCAATTTCTAGTAAGTCCCAAGAATCGATAGTGCCTGAAGTGTGTGTGGGTTTGGGTCTCCAAGCTCCAATTCGAGCTAGTGGTACCCATGGGCTTATCCCCATGTACCATGGGACGTGGGACAATGACTACCACATATGAATCCCCTTTTTTTCTTTCTCCAACAAAAAAAAAAAAAAAAAAAAAAAAAAAAAAAAATACACTAATCAAACTCTAACCAAATGAATTCAAATTATACCTGATGTAACTCTTTAGAGTTGCACCTTTTCTACACATTAATAAATTTTCATCTCATTAATGCTAATTACAATATCATTTACACCTTTTCTACTCATTAATGCTAATTACAATATCATTTATTCTTATTACCATCTCATTTATTATTTCTTATTTATAAATTTCCATATTTATCTCTTATTCCCAAAAACATTCTCTACCAAAAAAAAAAAAAAAAATTCTCTACATTTTTATAGAATTCTTACATATTAATAAAATTTTTTCATTTATCTTGTTAAAATTAAGATGTAAGAATTCTATAAAATGTCATTTTTATATAAATAATTTATTTACCCAGCTGAACACCAATCAAGTATCTCTCTCTCTCTCTCTCTCTCTCTCTCTCTTGTTTAATGAATAATTCCCAATCTACTTTCACATAAACAAAAATTAGTACTACTACTATTTAAATATCAGCTTCTAAACATGGTCTTTTACAGGTTGTCTAAACCACAATGATTTGTTGGGGGCGTGTTATTGTATTTACACTACTTGCACTTTCATGTTTGATTGTTGATGTGAGCTTAAGGCCTGTCACATATGCAACCAAATTACCATCAGAAGTATTGGATTTCAATGGTGATTCTGGTAATAATGCTAGTTGTAACACTAATTTCCGCGGAAAGAGATGGGCAATTCTAATTGCTGGTTCAAATGGTTACCAGAATTATAGACATCAGGTGTACATTAGACAAAATTATTTATACTTGTACTGAACACGTAAATTAAGTTTTGTTCATTAGCACCCAAAAAAAAAAAAAAAAAAAAGCTCTGTAATTTTTATTAAATTTTGGAAATGCAGGCTGATGTATGTCATGCATATCAAATATTGAAGAAAGGTGGGTTAAAAGATGAGAACATCATTGCTTTCATGTATGATGATATTGCATCTGACGAAGACAACTTTAGGCCTGGTGTGATTATCAACAAACCAAATGGGGATGATGTTTATAAAGGAGTGCCCAAGGTCTTTTTTATTATACTTAATACAGTTTTCAATTATGAGCTCGTCATAACATATATTAACATTTAACCATACTTTTTCAACTTTGATTTATATTTCTTCTTGTAGGATTATACAGGGCAACATGTTAATGTAAACAACTTTTATGCTGTTATTCTTGGAAACAAAAGTGCCCTCACAGGTGGTAGTGGTAAGGTTGTGGATAGCGGACCAAATGACCATATTTTCATATATTATACCGACCATGGAGGTCCTGGTGTCCTAGGTTAGTAATTTTCCATGATATACCAGAATTTGGATTGAATAATACAATATTATGATTAATCTCACAATAATTTGAAGGTTTTTTTTGCCAATGTCTAAGATAATGAGTCCATAATTGATCATACTGTTTGTTAGTGATGCCAAATGGTGAATACGCTTATGCCAATGATCTTAACAATGTGTTGAAGAAGAAGCATGCAGCAAAAGCTTACAAAAGCATGGTATGTTATTATCAACACATCGTGATTTGTTCAAGAATGACTAATTTATAATATGTAGCTTGATTAGTATTTATCATTTTAGGGTTCACTTACTTAATCTGGTTTTTATACTGCCGTGAAAATCATAGGTATTTTACCTTGAATCTTGTGAGTCTGGGAGTATTTTTGAAGGCCTTCTTCCAGATAATTTGGACATATATGCAACTACAGCATCAAATGCAACTGAGGATAGTTTTGCAACATATTGTCCTGATGAACCTGGAGCTCCTGAGGTGGAATATAACACATGTTTGGGAGACTTATATAGTATTTCCTGGTTGGAGGATAGGTATGCAATATTTTGTATTATTATCACAATAATGTATTCTAATAACCTCCCTGAAAACATTGCCTTAAACCAATGTGCTATTAGTTCTAATGAATTCAAATTAAACCCAACACTATTTTTATTTTTTATTTTTTCGCTATGTGGCTAATTTTTGGAACTTGAAAACTTGGAGCAGTGACAAACATTATCTACGCAAGGAAACGTTGCAGAAGCAATATGAAGTGGTAAACATTACATCTTGTGAATGTTTTACAAAAACTCATGTTAAAAATGTCATTGTTAAATCTTAAAACAGGTCAAATATGTATTGTACACTGTTTTTAATTATATATTGAATATGCTTGTAAAAATTAAAATAAATAAAGAGCTTTCCTAATAGATCTTCTTGTTAGACCTTCTAATTGCTATGTCTCTTGACCAATCACCAATTCAACTAAAATCTAGATGCTGCAATTACAGGTTCAAAGGAGAACAGAAAAAGGTGATGGTTTTTCACATCAGGGTTCTCATGTAAAGCAATATGGAGACAAAAAGCTAAGTAATGAATGCCTCTACTTTTACATGGGTACAAATCCTGCAAATGATAACGATACTTCTGTTGAATATGGTTCTTCACCATCAACTCTGAGGGTTGTTAACCAACGTGATGCGACTCTCCTTCATTTCTGGCACAAGGTTTTTTTTTCTTTCAATCATTTGTCACTGTTAATTTCTCATAGGTTCTTTTATGTTATGTGTCTCTTTTTTTTTCTTTAAACAAAAGTAAGAATCACATGTCCTTGACATATATAGAAGTCAATTTCAAATTTTTTTTTTCTTGTTGCATGTCAGTACCGTAAAGCCCCTGTAGGCACCCATAAAAAGCTTGAAGCTCAAAAGCAACTACAAGATGAGATTTCTTTAAGGAAGCATGTGGACTACAGTATAAATCATATTGGAGAGCTTTTGTTTGGAAATGGTAGTAGCTCAAAAGTGTTGGAGACTATTCGGCCAAGTGGGCAGCCTATTGTGGATGATTGGAATTGTTTTAAGATGCTTGTAGGTCCTTATTACCTACTTTGATGTGTGGAAAAATTGCCAGCCTCATGACTTTGATGTTAATATTTTACTGTTTTCATGCCACAGGTAAGTACATATGAGAAATATTGTGGATCATTATCCAAATATGGGACGCAATACTTGCGAGCAATTGCTAACATGTGCAATGCTGGAGTTACCATGGAGCAAATGGTTACAACATCAACTCAAACATGTTCTTAAGATACCTCCTACTTATTCGCATTTCTACCAAAATAGAATAAATAGATCCTCCTGCATTATCCTGCTCTAATGTGCCTCATATATATATGCGTAAGAAATTTAGCAAGTTATTGGCATGTATGTCTTTTTTCTGTGGTTGTATGCATTTGGTATATGACATTTGAATCCACAAGTATTGAAAAATTAACCTGTTATAACATATGAAGATAGTGAACATGATAAGTCAGCCTAAAAGCCTAATTTGTGCCGAATCATTTTAAGGAAAGAATTGAACCTCTAAATAATCGCTACTATGCATACATAATGTTGCATTAGTGAATAAACTAAGATAATAAACAACTAACAAGACCAGAAAAAGAATTATTTTCCCCTTTCCCACCCCAACTAGCTTGATCTTTATAGTAAAAAGAGCGTAAAAGAGAACTAACAAAATAGAAATGACATATAAATAAAGTTGAGAGAAAAACAGGGATCAACAGTGGTACATAGTTGAGTTTAAAAGGCTATATTACAAACTTCAAACATTTCACCACAGAAAAGAAAGTGAAAATTTGATCCAACTTATAGAGTTTAAAAACGATATCTTTTGGGGGAACCAACCTAGTTCATGACTTCAATTTGCAGTTGTAAATCTCTGTTTTGTGTAGGAAGGTGAAGTGTGCTTTATGGGCAAAATTATTGATTTGCAAGAGTTTCCAACAACTGAGGCATTAGCATGTGCAAAAGGTTGTGTGACTGCTCTTGCCTGTGTGCGCCACATTCTGCCCATATTAGGCATGAGGTTGGCAGTGGAATGAGGCCACAACTTGACAATCGCAAAGCAATGGGAAATATGGGTCTAAATTTGGCAGAACCCCATCAACAGCAATGGGAAATATGTGATAGATATACTAATATGGGAAATATTAGTATATCGTCCTAGTTCTGTTCCTTATATTTAGCGATATCTCTCATTATATTTATTCCACAGGTGCCGTGCCCAGTTGCATTTGAGTGTTTGTGGGGGAGAATGGTTTGAATATCTCAAGTAAGAAAGTAAATAGCAGTACTCCTTGATCATTTGTACTTCCATATATGCAGATTACTTTGGAAAGAAGCATTCTTTTCAAGTTTGATTCGCTTGTCTTTTAATAACCTCAAAGCAACTTCAGTTAAGTTATATCAGCAGCTATGTCATTATATTTTTTCTTTCCAATTTTTTCTATAATTTTTTCAACATTTAAGGTAAATTAAAAACTCCATTATTTAACAATCAAAATATCATCTCTTTTTTTTTTTTTTTTTACGCATTTTCCAAATTTTCTCTCTCCTTACTTTTACCTTTTCATCTCTTCATTACTTTCTACCTTAATATCACTTTTCCTATATCCTTTTATTTTCCTTTATTTTTTCTTTTCTTATTCTCACCATTTTACTATAATTAAATTTGTCAATTTCTCTCTCATTTTATGCCTAGTTTTTTGTTTTTCCACACAAAAATGTTATTTCTCTTTCTCTCAAATTTTTTTTTTTCATTTTTTGGTGGATTTTTTTTTTCTTGCATCTCTAATTTAGGTTGATGAATTTTTATAGAACTCCACTTTAGGTTGATGCGATTTAGTTTTGTGTTTTAAGTTATTAGCTTTTTTATTCTTTTTGATTGTTAAATGTTATCCTAATATATATATATATATATATATAATCGAAACCTCTGAAACTCTCACAATTTTTCATGTCAGTACAATATTTAAATAAAATTATCACTTTATTTAAATAAAATTATTTTTGTTTAGTCGAAACTTAACAAGAGTGAAACTCTATTTCTCTAATAAGTCCAACTTAAATTCAAACTCATCATTATCATTTTTTTAAACAAAGTTATTTTTGTTTAGTCCAAACTAATTTAGAAGTGAAACTGTATCTCTCTAACAAGTCTAACTTAAACTCAAACTCATCATTATCATTTTTTTAAACAAAATTATTTTTGTTTAATCCAAACTTAACAAGGAGTGAAACTCTATCTCTCTAACAAATCCAACTTAAATTCAAACTCAAATATTGATAATTTATCTTCAAATTTGTGAGGTTAATCATGAACACTATAAAAGTAATGCAAACCCCAATGTATATATATATATATATATAGATATATATTTTTTAAGCTAAGTATAGGTATGAACTCTTTTTATGTTATTTTCTTCTCCTCTACTTTGTTTAAAAAAAAAAAAATTATCTTATGGTTTTCATGTATTTTTTAAAAAGTAATTTTCATACATGAACCACCAAACTTTCTTTAGCCGTTTTTTACAAGATAAAAAGCTTGCAATAATTAAAATTATTCTTTTGAATGTAACTTATCTTTCTCTTATATTTCTCTATTATTTAGTGATATTTATTTTGTTTTTTCAATAATTTCAGAAGTTTTAATATCTTAATTTTTGAGTTATTTTTTTGTAGTATTTGAAACTATTTGAAAAATTTTTCTAAGTCATTGCATGTTCAAGTAATGGCTTCTTCATCAAATTGTAACACAAATTGAAGTCATACAAGAGCAAATCATGTAATAGTGTAGTTTCTTAATTAACTTAAGATTTTATAGAATTATTTTAGTCTACCTTACAAATAGGTAGGTTCTCATGCATAGCACGAGTTAACGACTAGTGCATTATAAAAAGATAGTATATAAGGATGTCAATGGAGAGAGAGAGTGAGATTTATGGTGAAGAAAAAAAACGATACATAGTAATAAAGAATAGATGAAGAAAGGGAAAAATAAAAGAAATCAAACATCAATAACAACTCACTAATTGGAAAACAAAGAGACTATCGGGAGGAGTGCAAAAAAATAAAAATAAAGATGAGATGACCATATGGAAGACATTAACAACTTTACAGTATAATAAAATCAACTATTACATTCACTTAATTAAATTATATATTTGTGGGTTCCAATTAACTCAACGGGTAAAATCTCTGATGGTTGTATAAGAGATTTAGAGTTCAATCCCCACCTACACCAAAAAACTTATTGATGTCTTGGTCTGATGATAGAGCTATCATCAGGAGCAAACGCCATAGGTTAAAACTTTCTAAAAAAAAAATTAAATTAAATTATATAATTCTTATAAAAAAATCATATAATTTTTCTAAAAAAAAAATTAAATCATACAATCAACAATTAAATACAATCACACAAAATTTAAACTTAAACTAATCTCTCTCTCTCTCTCTCTCTCTATATATATATATATATATGAAATGAGTTCAAGTTACACATTTTTTAAACTATTAGATTTAAGTAGATCCAATGGTAAAAAAAAAAATACCCTCATTAATGCTAATATTCTAATTGATCTCATTTATTATCCCTTATTTAATACATTCCATACTTATTTCTAAACCCAAAAATAACTTTATTTGGCTGACTCTCTCCCTCTCTCCACTGCACGTCTCTCTCTCTCTCTCTCTCTCTCTCTCTCTCTCTCTCTCTCTCTCTCTTTGCACGTTTCTCTCTCTATCTCCTCCACGGCTCTTCCACCTCCACAGCCAGGTCGCCGGCAGCAACAAAATGCTTCATGTTCCAATATATAGCACAATCAAAACTCTCTAGTGTTACTCTTGTTTTTTGATATACTATGCCAATTCAAAAATTATTTTTACTGCACATCAAAAATGCAAATGCCAAGATTGTTGTCAAGTAAGGCTTTGTGTGAGATTGTACCAAACGTGGCCCTTCTAAATGATACGTACATCTATTTAGGCTGGTCTATACCAATCAAGGTAAGCTGAAGGAGCTAGGTCCTCCTTGAATTCAAGTGCACATTGCAATTACTAGCCTTATAAAGTTTTTTGGGTTTAGAAATAAGTATGGAATGTATTAAATAAGGGATAATAAATAAGATCAATTAGAAAATTAGCATTAATGAGGATCTTTTTTTTTACCAATGGATCTACTTATATCCAATGGTTTAAAAAAAGTGTAACTCTTTAAAGTTATATCAAGTGTAACTTGAACCCATATATATATATATATATATATATATAAGTTACACTTGGTATAACTCTACAAAAGTTACACATTTTTTTAGACTGTAATTTTCTAAGAAATCTAATAGTTAGAAAATCACTATAATCAATGTCATCTTTAAAATTAATTGTTTTCCATATTAGCTAACCTAATTAGTTTGAGAGAATATTATATTATTTTCTTTTCTACTTTCTTTCTCTCTCCTAATTAATTCATCCCTAACCTTGCACCAGTTCCTATTCTCAATGTTATTGAGTTGCAAATTTTCTTTGTCATGGACTTATTCTTATCTGGTATTACGTGAAGCTTAGATAATCCTAATCTAAGAATATCTACATATTGGCTCCTTAAACGTTGAGAGAGAGAGAGAGAGAGAGAGAGAGAGAGAGAGAGAGAGAGAGAGAGAGAGAGAGAGAGAGAGAGAGAGAGAGAGAGAGAGAGAGAGAGAGAGAGAGAGAGAGAGAGAGAGAGAGAGAGAGAGAGAGAGAGAGAGAGAGAGAGAGAGAGAGAGGTTTAATATGGTAAGAACTCCTACTCTTCTAGCATTGTTGTTGTCTTGTCATATGGTAGGGATTAGAATTTGAATTACAAACAAATCCTTCTTTTTTTTTTTTTTTTTGAGAAAGAATTACAAACAAATTCTAATCACTAGAGATCAAATTTTGATAATTCAATCTTATTATAATTTTACAATTTGATAATTTTATTTTATCTCTAAGGATCTTATTTGGTTTCATTTGTTTTTCTCCTTATAAAAACAATATCTAAGAGGCTAAGATCATTGAACAATAACTCTTCCTCACTAAGATAAATATCTCTCTTATTAAGAGCATCCACCTATAGTTGATTTTCACATTCCACCACAAAATATGTGAATCCAAAATAAAGAAACCTAAATATTCATTTGCAAAACGGCCTCACATATCAAATAATCAATACGTAAATACCAGATAAGAATAAGTCCATGAGAAAGAAAATTTGCAACTCAAGAATGTTGAGAATAGGCTCTTGTGCAAGGTTAAGGATGAGTTAATTAGGAAAGAGAAAGAAAGTAGAAAAGAAAATAATATAATATTCTCTCAAATTAATTAGGTTAGCTTAATTAATTAGGTTAGCTAATATGGACAGCAATTAATTTTAAAGATGACATTGAGTATAGAGATTTTCTAACCATTAGATTTCTTAAAAATTTACAGTCTAAAAAAGGTGTAACCTTTGTAGAGTTACATCAGGTCTAACTTGAACTCATCTCAAACTATATATATATATATATATATATATGAGATGGGTTCAAGTTAAATTTGGTGTAACTTTTAAGAGTTACACATTTTCGTCTGTTCAACCTCTTAGAGAATTAGATCATATCTTTGCAACTTCCATGAGCAAAATTAGAAGATGAAGAACAATATACGACATTAAAAGTTTTAGGCATATAGAGTAGCAATAGTTGTGTTATTCAACAAAGTACAGCAGGCTGTGGCTTTTTTTGTGTTGCTACTAGCCACCTGGCCGTGGAGGTAGAAAAGCCAGGGAGGAGATAGAGAGAGAAACATGCAAAGAGAGAGAGAGAGAGAGAGAGAGAGAGAGAGAGAGAGAGAGAGAGAGACGTGCAATGGAGAGAGAAAGAGTCAGCCGAATCAAGTTATTTGGGTTTAGAAATAAGTATGAAATGTATTAAAGAAGGGATAATAAATGAGATCAATTAGAATATTAGCATTAATGAGGGTATTTTTTTTTACCATTGGATCTACTTAAATCTAATGATTTAAAAAATGTGTAACTCTTTAGAGTTACATCAGTTGTAACTTGAACCCATCTCATATATATATATATATATAGAGAGAGAGAGAGAGAGAGAGAGAGAGAGAGATTTAAGTTATACACTTATACCTAATGTAATTCTAAAACCATTTTTCTACACCATAAATGCTAATTACAATATCATTTATTCTTAGTATCATCTCATTTATTATTCTTTATTTATAAGGGCATGTTTGGTAGACTGTAATAGGCATTGTAATGTAATAGTTATTCCTATAGTTTGACTATTCAATAGTTTGGTTATATTTTTATTACAGGGAATAGTTATTCCTTATGAATAGCTATTCTTTAAAATGAAGAATAACCATTCATCTCTAAAAGGGTTGTAATAGCTATTCCTTGGTAGATGTAATAATTTCCAACACTAATATATTTCCAAATAAATAAACTTTCCATATGCACCTAACAATTATGGAAATAAAAAATCATTAAAAATAACTCATCTCTCTACAATTTAAAATATATTATTTTCTAGGAAATATAATTGTATGAATGAGATATTTCCTAAAATAGATCATAAGTTTTATTCTAATATTACAACTCACAACCAAACTAATGAATAAGTTTAGTTATTCCATTACAACATATTTTATTCCTGGTAATAAAGATTACTATTTATGTTGTAATTTATATTCAGTGTACCAAACGTACCCTAAATTTCCATATTTATCTCTTATTCCCAAAAATATTCTCTATGTTCTCTATCTACCCCACCTCATCTGCTGTTTTCTTATTTTTTTTTGCTAAGTAACGTCATCTTATGCATTCCAAAATATGTTAACTACAAATTTTTTGATTATTAAAATCTAGATGCCTTTAGATTACTACACTTTAATTTTTGCTATGATCATATTATTAGTGCACTTAGAACTATGGAGGAGTAGAGGAGTAGAAGAAAAGCTTAAAGGAGACATTGTTAGCCATTGTACCATGTACTTTGTGTTAAGTTTAGTTTTTTTTTTTTTTTGAGAGAGAGAGAATTTCAACTTATGACGTCCGCTCCTAATGACAACTCTTTATCATTAAACCAAAACACCAATAAGTTTAGGTACTTGATCCTATAGAAATATCTTGTATGTTCAATTGTCAATATAATCATTCGCTTACAAATGGAAAGGTCTGCCAATAATTTTAGATTTTTTCGGGTTAAGAAAAACTTCCCAAAAATTTGTTTAAAGGCAGAAAGTCGATGGCTAGCTACATTGGAACCCTGTAGCCGATGGCAGTGGAATCCTGTGGCCGGAGACGGTGGAACCCTTTGGCCATGTTAGTGGAGGAGAGAGCAAATGAGGGTAGTGTTAAAAATCAAGCACTGCCTCTCTCTTTCTCTAGAAAATTCCCTTGCATTTCGGAAATTTCTCTGTGATGCTTTTTCCGGATTTCTCTATGAGATGTCACTAGAGACTTCTATGTAGAAGTAAAACTCAGCAACTAATTTTTGTAATAGTCTAGAAGCTATCATGGGCTGGAAATTAAAATAATAAGAAAATAAGGCATAAGAAAATAAGGCCTAGAACTACTAGAACTCTATTGGCAGAAATTAGATGAAGCTAGAAGCTTCAATGTCCGTTACTTAACCGACCTCCAACTTATATAAATAGGAACTTTGGTTCCCACTTGCGAGAGGTGAAATGAAGTAGTGTGAAGTGTGTGAAGTGAAGAAAAGAAAGTCAAGAGCCAGTGTGTGTAGGTGTCTAGGTGTGTGCAGTTATATTTATGTGAGTTGATGTGTGAATTGTAAAAGGTCAATTGGTGGAGAAGTGTAAAGGCAAAAATAAAGTGTTGTGTGTGTGTTTAAGCAAGTGTGACTTGTGTTTTTGTAGTGTACTGTCAACTTTTCAATATTATGAAATAAAATTTGTTCTCCTGAGCACGTGTTATCCTTTTTAGTTCAATGAATAAGTCTAGTGCTATAACTTGCACCATTACTCGCTAATGTGGTGAGTTGTAGTTGGTAGAGGGGTATCCCCACATGGACCCACCATCACCCCTCCACTAACCATAACTCGCCCAATTCAACGAATAAGTCTGGACTCATCATCACCCATCCACCAATCACAACTTGCCCAATTCAACGAATAAGTCTAGTGCCACAACTTGTGCCACAACTCGCCCATGTGGCGAGTTGTAGTTGGTGGAGGGGTGTCCTCACATGGACCCACCATCACTCCTCCACCAAACACAACTCACCATATGGGCAAGTTGTAGCACAAGTTGTGTGACAAGTTGTAGCACTAGACTTGTTCTAGTTCAACAGGCAGAGAGTTGAATGGGAGGAAAGAACAAATGAGGGAGGGTAGATAGAGAAGGTAGAGAATGTTTTAGGGGAGAAGAGATAAGTAGGAAAATTTATAAATAAATAAGGAATATAAATGAGATGGTAATCAGAATATAAATGCTATTGTAATTAGCATTAATGAATTTTTTATTTTACTGTTATATCTACTTGAATCTAAAAGAAGCGTTATATTCACAATATTTTCACAACAAATCATAGGTGGTTAGTTGTTATTGGTTCAAATTTAAATCTATTATTGAGATTACTTTTTTACTCTAACAATAATAAAGTAACAACCTACTACTTCAGATTTGTTATGAAAATGTTGTGGACATAGCATTTCTCTAAATCTAATGGTATAGAAAAAGTATAATTATTTTGAGTTAAATCAGGTATAACTTAAATCCATCTTTATATGTGTGTGTGTGTGTATAATACGTGAGTGTGTATATGTGTGTATATAATACTATATGTGTGTGTGTGTGTATAATGGTAAATGAAATGTTACAAATGAGCTCATTAAAATAACTATAAAACTGATTAGCCACTGTCCATAGAAGCAAAATTTGTCCATATTATTTCAACCTTTATTGAAATGAGGAATTACATGTAACATGTAAATGTGTTTGATTGACTTGGAAATGTACAAATTAGTCAACCAACAATTGTGTGTGCGTGTATAATGGTAAATGAAATGTTACAAATGAGCTCATTAAAATAACTATAAAATTGATTAGCCACTGTCCATAGAAGCAAAATTTGTCCATATTATTTCAACCTTTATTGAAATGAGGAATTACATGTAACATGCAAATGTGTTTGATTGACTTGGAAATGTACAAATTAGTCAACCAACAATGGTAGAATAATCTTATTAAAATTATTTAAAAAAAAAAAAACCAGGGTAGAATAAGGTTTCAAAAATTAAATAAAACAATTATACATTAATAATAATAAAATTATGTTGCCATAAATATGATTATGAAATGCATTACGCTTCATTAAATTAGTTTTTTTTAAAAAAATAATCACGCTCAATGGACGGATCCACAACTAGGATTAAAATAAAATCCACTCTATTACACTTCTATAGTTCTATTGTCAATGTTTCTCAAAAAAAAAAAAAAAAAAGTTATATTTTCAATAATATTTACATAAAAATAAAAATAAATTACATACTAGCATGCCAATTTCACTTTCTAAAACCTCATCAAGATGGGAATCAAATTCCAAGAAAGGAACCTCGAATTACATTTCAATTTATCATTACTAAATTCAACTAATTAAAAAGGATTTTTCTGTTCCAATGCTGCCTCAAGGGAACTTGAATTGAATTGACCTGCCAGCATTACTCAGATACCTGCAAGTAAAACAATCTTTAGATTTTGATCGTTGGACTTTTTGCTTTAAGTGTTTATCAATCTATACCTGATTATTTTTCTGCTAGTGATGATGTACTTGATAAGTTTTCAAGGAGTGGATTGCTTATAACATCCTGCAAAAACTATTGCGATAAGAAAAATATTTAGCTACAAAATTGGTTGTAGCTTAAAACTACAACCTTACTCAATAAAATAAATATTACTACATATTTTGAAAATCTAACCGTTAAATTGTATGTTTTTTATACTCTTAATACACATGTCAAATTTTGTGTCGATTGAATATCATTTACTATATGATATATAAGCTTACATTTTATGTATAATTTTAAACTACAAAAACTTGTAATTTAAACAATTTATTGATGACATAACTATTAATCTTTAATTTTTTAGAAAATTTGCAAGCATGAAAAATATAAAAAGAAGATGAAATCCAATAGTGGATTTGTCAAAATTCACCTCCAATAACAGAATATTGAGTAAGATTGTAGCCTAAGACTACAACCAATTTTGTAGCTAATCTTTGGCCATTCAATTTTGTAGCTAGTAAATTTATTTTTGCCATGAGCCCAATAAGAAAAAAAAAATCAGTTCTGCCTTTTATGCGGTTAATTAGTTACTGATTTGGGAGAAGATTTAACAGTAATTCAAATGCCAAGTATAGTGAATGGTATCATGTATATTTAGCGAGCAAATAAATGTTGCTGATAATTTACATGTTTTGAACTCACCTGTTGTGTTGAAGCGTTGCTGTGATTGGGCGAGGGATGAAAACTGGCGTAAGGGTGCACATGATTCATTTTTTCTTCAGCTATATCTCTCAATCTACTGAGCTCTGGAAAAATTTCATTGCAAAGATCTGGCCGGTCTTTCCGTCTGAGTTCTGCACATTTGAGTGCAAGCTTTGCAAAGCACAAGGTTTCTTCGACTGGCCAATCATGCACAGCTGGGTCCAGCAACTCAGTGAATGTGCCGTTCTCAATAGACTGTTCAACAATGTGAGTCAGCCCCATTGGTGGCTTGGCTGTTATCAACTGCAGAAGCATGATTCCTAGGGAATAGATATCAGACTTCACACCAAGCATTCCTGTTTGTTGATATTCTGGATCAATATAGCAGAAAGTTCCAGCTGTTGAGGTCATGTGGTACTGTGTTGCATTTTCAGCTACAGCAGGTACGAGCCTGGCCAATCCAACATCACTAATCTTACTCACATAGTTGTGGTCTAGCAAAATGTTTCCTGGCTTGAGGTCACGGTGCACCAGTGGCTCTGGCTTGGTCTCATGGAGGAAGAGTAGGCCAGTGGCAATTTCTGCAGCAATTCGGAACCTGATTTGCCAAGAGAGAGGTGGAGTGTGTCCTTTCTGGAAGATACAGTCATCTAAACTTCCATTAGCCATGTATTCATAGACTAGGATGCCAAACTCGGGACAGGCTCCTAGAAGTAGTACCATATTGGGATGTCTTATACAGCTAAGTATGTCTATCTGCATTAGAGTTTTCAAGGAAAATGTAAGAACCAACTCATTCTTTATTGGTAATGTGCATGTCATGTTCGGGAGGAAGTGCTTAAGAAAATGAAATGTTTAACAAAATATTTGTTTTACAAGCTCTTGAGTGGACTCTTATAGGATTTGGCATAATAACTTTTTGTTTGTAACCATCCTGTCAAGCCTATGTGCAAGGCTCCTTGAAATTGAAAGGAGTACAATTCAACAAAAACTTATGTATTCCTCATAGGGTGACTACTTGAAATTGGAAAACCATGTTGGGATCCACTTGCTTTTTCATTTTTAAATGTATGCTATCTTATTATTTCTTGGTTTTTTTCGTGCCTAGTTGTCTAATACAACCAAGTGCATGAAATATGATTTATTCACGTATGTTAAGCAGTCTACATTCTTGGTTACGCACCTCTTGCTGAAATTGTGATCTACCGTGAGCAGCATCTGGACGTAAAACCTTGACTGCGACTGGTGTATGATCAAGGTAACACCTATAGACAGGGCCATAACCTCCTTCCCCAATCTTCTGAGATTCAGCAAAGAAATTTGTTGCCTTCTCAATCTCCTCAATAGTGTATCTCCTGTATTTGAGATCACTTCGGGCTAGATTTTCCAAAACCTCCCTAGCTTGCGCTGCTTCTTTGAGGGCTTTCATTTCTGCATTTGCTCTTTTTTGTGATTCCAACTCTGCAATCCTCTTTGCTGCTTCAGCGGTTTCCATGGCTACCTTGGACCTAGCTCTCTCTTTCTCTGCTATTGCCAGTGCAACTTCCTCGGACTGTTTTGCCTCTTCAAACTTGTGCTCCTCTGTAAGTTTCCAATGATGCAGCTCCGATGCCTATGGTAACTGTAACTTTAGAAACTATCTTTTAATTTTGAGAAGACACAAATTAGATTTGTCTTTTAAATACCTTTTGCTTTGCAGTAAGTGCTTCTCTGCATGCTGTACTGTACATGTCCATTGTTTGCTTCAGCTCCAGCTTCAGCCTCCTCATCTCCGATTCCACATCATCCTGCACATTTTAAATACCCATAAGTGGAAATTATCTGGATGACGGATGTATGGTACCATCTTAATGAGAAATTTTGATATTTAAAAATGGTGCAGGCTATTGAATTCTTTTAACCTTGTTGAACTTCAAATGATATTGCAATGCATCATATGAAATAAAATTGAATGTTTTAATTTAGAAGAAATGAATGCACTGAAAATGGTTCGTCTTCTGCTATCTCACAAGTAGCCATTGTATCATGTCTTTGTGCTCAATCTAATGGATATCTTGGATAGGCATCAAGCAAAAAAAATGTGCTTATCCTGGGAAAAAAATACTTGAGAAAACAGAAAGGTTTAAGGGATAATTTTGTTCAAGCTGTCTAAAGAATAAATTACAGTGAAATCAGTTTGGGTTGGCATATGGAGGTTTAAGACTCATGTGAAGTCAGACTACTAGGAAATTTCCTAGAAAGGTACGACTAAAGGAACCATTTAGGTATGACTTGTCAGATGGTTTCTACAAAGAAATGCTGTTTTTAAGAAGAGAATGTCTTTACCAAATTTTGGGATGACCAGGAACATGACGTTCTACCACTCTCCTGTGAAAATGATGAGATATCATGCAGAAAACTGAGGTCACTGAACTTGGCATCTAAATGGATTGATTGAAAACTTTGATCTGAGCTGGTTGAAAGCCGAGATGTTCGGCCTGAATCAGTAAAATCATAGACTGTAGGGGACAGCCGTTCAATGCTTGGCCTATCAGAGCTTACAAATGATATTTCAGTATCTGATTCTGATAAGTCCGAATAGGCCTTTGCATTCAAACCTCTTCCTCCTTTTGTGTGCGGTGGCCTGCGTTCGGTCATGATGAAGTCAGTTATCCATAACACTAAGGTTTTAACAAGTTTACTGCATGATATCATTCTCAATTGGGGAGATTTATTGTGACTAACCTGACTGACTCATCGCTTGAGCTATGAGGCTTAAATGACGTCCTGTCTGCTACACATAAATGATAGATGTTTGTATCAATACTTAAATGAAGACAAGTTGAGAAATCTATATAATTGAGAGGAGCAAACCTCTTAAGTTCAGGGAACGTTTGGAGGGTGAGGCAGGAGGATGAATATGTTTGCTGTTTATATTCTGAATATGTTCAAGTAGTGGGGAAGTATAGGGGGCTGGACGAGTAGCATTTCGAACTGAAGAGGCCTTCCCTTTTGAGATCACATATATAGAGCAGAAATCTGGTGCTCCTTTTGATACAGTGCTTGGAACGCTTGATGACTTGAATCTGCATAAGAAAAAGAATTGAAACTAAGTATACTAACAATAGTCAATGCATCTATAGCCTCATCCAATTACGGATTTATTTTCTGATATTCAGCTTCATATATTCGTTCTAATTAAAATGTAGGTCTCACAATTGATTAGGTTAGCTGATTAGAGTGATGAGTCTGCTACTTCAGTTTAAACTACAAAGAAAGCATGGTGAAAGTATTTTCACTGTATGTGACTCATACATAACAAATAAAACTACATTGTTCAATTGAAGATGGGTTACTATAACTTTTTTAAGTTTGAGTAGAGTGGATATTCTTTCTGAATATGTATTTGCCCTTTTGTCGTTGTTTGATAGTGAACTTCCTACGAATCCAGAAAAGATTTTTTTGCAAAAGAAAAAATGGTGCTTCTGATTAATTTGTTTGGATCATATAGCTGCAATTAACTTAATCATTTGACAATTTCAAACTGAGTAGATATTAGTTAATTTTTTATTAAGCTAATCTACTTAATAATTGAATAAGAAGGATTATATCTTTTTTCTTTCAATCAAACAATAATGCAATTCTATTTACATTGTAATAGTTTGAATTAAGAATGAACATAAGGTACGTTGTTTTTTTATTTCTCTAGCAGCTTGACCACTTTTCTCTTGCAATTTAGGAACCCTGCATTCCCACAATCAGATTTTGGAAATCATTGCTAATCATAACTCTATCTCTGATCTTGGGACTTAAGATTAGTTTTGTCAGTTAGGAGTTACAATCAGGTAGGTTTTTTTGATGACTTTGTTATCTATCTACTACTTAAAAAAAATAAAAAGGGTATATTACTAGTGCTTCAGTTTGAACAGTTGAACTATCAATGATGTCTTCTTTTTTAGTAGTTTTCTGACTTCCAATTGTTCTGCTCCTAGAGATCAATAATCTAATTATAACTTCACTTATTCATGAGACATAACATCAATTGGTTAATTATTATGATTTTTATTTCCTATTTCCTTGTTTACTCAATTATGGAAGTGCAACACCTTGGAGAAACAAGGAATTTTGTGCATATCACAGTGGCATAATAATCCAAGGAGGTTTTACAAACCCCTCTTATATTTGAAGATATTATCTATTGACCTCTTATTGTCAGTTTCTTTTTCTTTTCTTTTTTCCCTTCTGGGAGCTTGATTATGTTAAAATATTAGAAGGAGATTACCTCATAAATCCATGATGTGACGCACCAAGAACCAGGTTCTCTATTGCAGCATAGGAAACATATTCTGTTAATGCCTTTCCTATATCTGTGTCTTCGAGTAAGACATCGAGGCAGTTTATCTGATACAAAATTTTGTGCATGTCAATAATAAAATGAAAAGGGTTAGAAAAAAAAAAAAAAAGAAACTGGTATCATGAATAGAAATAAAACAGAATGGCATTTTCTCATGGCATAAAGAGAAAATAATGAGCAATGCCAAAACCTACATCTTTACGAGTACAGTAGCAGTGGAAGGTAAGGAATAGATCCCTAGTTTGCTTCTCAAGTTGTTTTCTGTGTGGCGAGGCAACTGCTTCGTTGCTATCACAAATGACAGCACGGTATCCCCCATCTGTACACACAAGTCATTATAGCTTGTAATCTTGTATTGAAGAGAAATTAGCTGCATGGTAAGAACAGGCATGCAATCTTGCTAGTGTAACACCAAAAGCTTTTTTCAGATGTATTAAACCTTTTGAACCTATTATCTTAGTTTCTGCTATTACTGTTACAAATATAAATGTTGTAGAGCAACAAGGTTTTATCCAGATAAGAACAAAAGGATTTAAATGTTACAAAGATAAGTATCATGGTGTAAGCAGAATTTCCTTTTGCATCCAAAATATTTTAAATAGATATCAACTGGCAATTTTTTTTTTTTACAAATATTTGTCTATAATTATCATTGCACTGTAGTTGTTATTTTCTTTGTTAGTATCATTGTGATCTGAATTATTACAAAATAATTGAGGAATCCCAAACCCCTATGAAATGCCATTCTATGGCAACTATTCATCCTCGGTTTCTGTATTCATCTATAACCGGTTATTCCAAACCGATTTTACCAGTTAAAGCATGATACAATTCCTTTTGCTTTATACTTAAATTCTTCAATTAAATTCAAATTCAACCATATGGCTATATTGACCGAATACAACACAAACACTTTAATCTTCCCAAGACAATTAAATTCAACCATGTGATTCATTGGTCAATGCAATCACATGGTTGAATTTAATTGGAAAATCTAAAATATAACACTTAAGAAACTGCATTTAAGTTTTGCTGATAAACTTAACATGTTAATGTGTATATGAGAGAGAGAGAGAGAGAGAGAGAGAGAGAGAGACATGGAGATGAGGATGCTATATGAACAACATGGATTAGAATGACAGTTTGGCCCTTGGAGAGAAGATGGTCTGCAGCCCATCTGAGAGCTTGTTGGCTCCCTTTGTCCTTGTCTATGGCAAGTGCAACCATCCCATTTCCTTCTGTCTTCTTTGCTCCATGCAATTTTGGAAGCCACATTTTCTTTCTTCAACACAAAAAAAAGGGCTCTTTACCTGTTAAAAAACTCTACTCTGGACAATCTTAACTACCTTTCACAAACTATTCAAGAATACCCAGAATCTTAAAATGTCAAAAAAAAAAAAAAAAATATTGCTCATGAAACTTGACAACCCTTTATCTGTTTAGTTACAAAGCCACCTGAGAGGCTGAAAAATCTCTGTCTCTCTGTCTCTCCCTGAAAACAACAAATTCTGATGCCTTGATATTGACCAGATCTTTTCTTAATTAATCCATTTTCTGATAAATCATTCAGTTTGTTAATTTCCCTATTTTTACTCATCAAATGAGAGCCTCACAAAGAGTTTGAAGAAGACAGACAATTAATTTAGAAAAATTAAAGGCCCCCATAACTCTTTCCCTCTCTCTCGTGAAGACTTACTAATATTGGTAGGTAGTCAAAAGCCTAATATTTGACTTTCCTGATGAGGCGTGTGATTTTGAGACCATGATAAGTCAATATTCTATATATATATATATATATGTATGAAAAACCTATCTCCTATTTTAGTGATTCAGTTAATACTCCACCAATCACAACTTTTCATATGTTTTTTTTTTTTTTTTCCTTTTTTTATAATTTTTTATGGGATCTTCTATCCTTATAAATTAAGTAAAGTTTAACTCTAAAAAAAAGAAATATATATATAAATATATATATATGTATATGTATATGTATGAGACATATGAGATTATGCAGTCAGTGGAATTTAAAGCGAAACATTGAAAATGGGTCAAAATTTTTTCATTCAATCAATATTCTACATGGTCGGCCAGTAACATTGAGTGTGCTATTTAGAGGCTGTCAAGTTTGAACTATTTCATTATGTGTAGCATTTTGTTTTGTCAAACTTAAAATGGCACGTAATATTTTTAAGTTCTTACTATTATCGCTAACTTGTGCAGGAATTTTGCATTAATAATTTGATAATACATATGCACTATAATAAAATAACATTTTTTCACTATCCAAAAGATTAGAAATCCAAAAATGTTATGAATGAATACAAAAGAGATATATTGTTACAAGGTAAAAATTCATTTATAACATGACACCCAATTTTTGTTCAAGAGTAGATTCAAATTAGATCAAATGAATCGAAGGGGACTGAAATGAGGCATGGAGCTAGGTGGGGATCCAAAAGGGCTCGAGCCCCACCTGACCTTAAAAAAAAATAATAATAATTATAGGTATTTTCTCTACAATTTTATATTTGGGTCCCTCTTCCAAAAATCTTGGCACTACCCTACAATTTTACATTGATTTCATTGTAAGAGCATTTGCATAAGTTATTGTAAAATAGCATAAGGCTCTAAA
Source organism: Quercus robur (assembly GCF_932294415.1). NCBI lineage: Eukaryota > Viridiplantae > Streptophyta > Magnoliopsida > Fagales > Fagaceae > Quercus > Quercus robur. The sequence continues at coordinate 87,921,726 of NC_065538.1, read as the reverse complement.
TTTGCCCAAATAACCCCAAAATACACCCACATCATTCTATGTATCATTGTACAAAAATACATTTATATTATAGTAATATAGTAAGAAACAATGATATTTTGTGTTTTTGTCTTTATTAGTAGATTATTGCAATATATTATGAAACAATGATTCTGTGTCTTTAGCTTTTAAATATTAACTAGTCATAGACGTGGGAATTTATAATTATTTTGTAATTTTAATATAATTTATAATTTATTTTCTAAAATTTGTTGGAAAAAATTTGTTCTCCCTAAAAGTTAAACAATTTCTAAAATTATTTTCATCTTTCTATCTCTACCAATATATCATTCTATTATTGTGTTTGATTGATATTATTCCTTATAAGGTGGTCCATTTTCTTCGAAATTATGTTATAGTATGCTATGTTTTTCTTTTTTCTTTTTTTTGTACAAATAAAATTTTTAAGTTTCAAATAAATTATTCAAAATCTTCATTCTCTTAAAAGGAGATTATCATGATAATCAAAACTTATAACAAACTTATATAAAATGTATGTGATTTATTCTCTAAATTTTATTGTAGATAATAGTACTTTCAACCCAAACTTGTTTTTTTCCATTCTTAAGCAAGTACACCAAATACTACTTATGATGGGGAAATAGAAAATACAACACCAAAACATATGAACACAAAATAGAGTTTTAAAAATGACAATGATTCATCAACCTAAAGTAGAGTTGCAAGAAATAATAAAAATTCAAGAGTAACCACTTTGTGATGTAGGACAGAATCTACAATTTAATTATTGTAATTTATTAATTTTGGTATTTAATTTGTAATTTTCGTTATTTTAGGTTTAGGGTGATTATTTCCTTATTTTTAGGTGTTTTTAATGCTTTTTATGTCAAATTTGGATCCTGTTATGGTTAGGTATCAATTAGAAGTTATTTTAGAATATATTTTCTTGCCTGTCAAGTTTTACGAAGCCCTTTAATAGGCCCCTAAGTATGTACACGTTTTTAACAATTATTATTCAATCAATAAAATTTAGACTTTTGTCTTTCTATTTTCTGGTGGATTCCAGATCCTTTCTCCTTGTAGATTCAAGGACTTTTGTGGATTCAAGGAACTCTCATGGATTCAAGGTTATTTTTAGAAACAAACATGTTTTGTTTCTTGTTTCCTAGAGGTAGACGTCAGGGGCGGAGGCACATTATGCCTTGGGTCCCCCCAAAATTTTTTAAAACCTCTATAATAGTAGGAAGAAATAGGTCTCACACTTTCTCATTTAAAAGCTGGCCCCCCATGAGAAAAACTTGGCCCCTCCTCCAATACGTAGCCATAAAAATGCCTCACCTCAAATTCCTACTTTTCATCTTTTTGACTTTTCCTTTCATTCTCTAAGACATGTCAACCATATCCCACATTTTTTTTCTTGAGTGAGGCTATGTCCTATAGCTATTCAAAGTCCCATGTTGTACTGGTGTATTGGTGTGGGAATTATCATTAGAGAGTAGAGAGAGGATACATTATTAGACTTATTAGTAGGAATGAAATTGATTTTAAATTTAGTTGAGATGAATAAAATTGATTTTGAATTTATTTTTGACCATAGTAGTCTAATTTGGTTGAGTTTAACTGCTATTTATTTTATAGTTGCTTATAGTGACTTTGTTATATTTAATTTCTATAAATATTATTTCTTGTAAATGTAGTCTAATTTTGGTTAGATTTTTTTTTTTTTTTTCTAAAACTGATGCATGAAGACATGTATATATGTATATATGTCATACTTTGTATTTTTCTTGAATTGCAAATCAATATGATAATATTACCTCGGCCCCCCCCCCAACCAAAAATTTCTAGCTACGCCCTTGGTAGACGTGTTCTGCTTCTTGACGCTTCTGCATCCTACATCATTTGGTATTAGAGCCTTGACTTATCCTAGTCTGATGGCTGACATATGAGACAGTAGCAATTCCAATGATAGAAAACTTAGCAAGTATTACATGACATATAGCTAGAACTCACAAATATCTTTGTTGAAATGCCGTCATTGGAGCATGGAAACAATAGGGATAACTGTCACAGAGACATAACTCACAAGCAACCTATTGGTAAGCAAATTTCATATAAACCTTATAAAAGAATTACAAGTTTTAATGGTTATTTTTATAAAGAATATTTTCTTGGTTGGTTACCTGATTTAGAGGATTTATTTGACTTTGAAAATATTTATTATGAGAGAAAAGTTGGACTTGCTTTGTATAAACTCAGTGAGTATGCCTTACGTTGGTGGGAACGAGTACAATTTGTTCATGGCCAAGGATGAAAGAGATGCTTGCTATCAAATTTTATCCTTTGGATTGTCAAGAAATCTTGTCGTATACAATACAAGATTATTATTGGCCAAGAAGTTCACACTTGAATTATTTCAAAGAGCCATATTCCACCACTAAGAGAAGAATTGCATGTTGAAGAAAATACTTTTCTTGAAGAATATGTAGAAGTCAAAGAAGAAAATATGGAGATTTTTGAGAAAATTAGTGAAGGCCTTGCTATAGAAGAAGAACCTAAAATCAAGGTTGTGGAGGAGATTACTGAAGACCCTATTATAGAGAAAAATCTTGAGGTCAAGATAGTAGAAACCATTAAAGAATAAATTATAGAGGAAGTTGTCAACGATCTCAATGAAGTCAAGTTAGATGATTGCAATGTTCAAGTTCCTATTATTTTGGTGGGAGACATCGAAACAAAGTTTATTGACTTTATTGGGGTGGAAAGATTTGATTTGATTATTGACTCTTATTCAGTGAATATTGTAAATTGCATGAAGATCAAGGGACAAGAAGTTTAAGTTGCTCAATTGATGACTTTCAAGTTTAGCAAGAAGATATGGAAGATGAAGTATTCAAAGTATTTATTCTCTTGGCATGGAATATTTCATATTTCAAAAATGAACTCGAGGATAAGTTTGTTTCAAGTGGACGGGTCTGATGTAGGACAGAATCTACAATTTAATTATTTTGATTTATTAATTTCAGTATTTAATTCGTAATTTTCGTTATTTTAGGTTTAGAGTTATTATTTCCTTGTTTTTAGGTGCTTTTAATGCTTTTTAGGTCAAATTTGGTTCCTGTTATGATTAGATATCAATTAGGAGTTATTTTAGAATATATTTTCTTGTTTGTCAAGTTTTACGGAGCCCTTTAATAGGCCCCTAAGTCTGTACACGTTTTTTGAAGAATTATTCAATCAATAAAATTCAAAATTTTGTCTTTCTATGTTCTGGTGGATTCTAGATCTTTTCTCCTTGTGTATTCAAGGAACCCTCGTGGATTCGAGATTATTTTCAGAAGCAAACGTGTTTTGTTTCTTATTTTCTAGAGGTTCTGCTTATTGACGCTTTCACATCCCACATCACTTTGTCATGAGAGAATGTGAGAGAGAACAATAAGAAATTTATAGAAAATAAGATGAAAATAAAAAGATTAAAAATTAAAGAATATATATAGTAATAAACACTAAATTATTCAAGTCATGGTATGTAATAAAATAACATTATATTCCTATATACTATGTTTATAATGTAATAGGATAACAACTATGAAATCAAAGAGAAGAAAAAAAGTTAACAACTTAAAAATACAAAACTTAATTATATCAACCCAAAGTAAAGTTCCAAATAATACAAAAATTGATCAACCTAAAGTGAAGATGCAATAAAAATAAAAAATAAAAATTGAGAGAGAGAAATAAAATAAATAAATAAATAAATAAATTGTGTGCGAAAACTATGCATAAAATGGGAGAGAGAATTAGTAAGATGATAAGAATAAGAAACACCAAAAATAAAGGAAGATAAAGGGACGGAGGAAAATTAAGTGATATTAAGATAGATAATAGCGAGGAGAAGAAAAGGTAAAAGGGAGGGCAAAAGTTAGAGAAAGTGTAACAATAATTAAGTTAGGAAATTAATAAGAAGAAAAAGAGTTAAAAATAGGAGAGAGGGAATTGGAAAAGGTGGATGATGGGCTGCTAATGTGACTCAACAAAAGAGTAATATATATATATATATATATATATATATTAATAGGCAAAACTGAGAGAAAATCTAATTAGATTTTAAATTGAAATTCAATTAGAGTCTAATTTTACGCCACTTGTCTAATCTAAAAGATTTCAATTAGAGTTTAATTTTGAAACATGTATCCCATCTAATCTTAATCTAAGTTTTTTTAATTTTTGTTCTGAATGAGTTAATTTAGTGTAGAAAATAAGGAATTCAATATAAATGAACCATAAAAAACATAATTATATATCTAGCTAACTCTATACATAAAATTAGAAGAAGAAAGAGTTTGAATGATTTTATATTTATGAGTATTTTTTTTGTATAACTAAAAACAATTCAAATTTATAAGTTATTTATGTAATATACCATGACTATGTACAGTCTATTACTAATTAGGTAATATATGTGCGTGTGTGCGCGCGCGCTTTTTAAAACTAAAGTTTAGAGAAAATTCAATTATAATCAAAATTGGATTTTGTTTTTGTTAGCTTTCCATACAAATTAAATTGTTTAAATTTTTGCTATTATTTTTTCTCTAAACTAATGAGAATATTTTTTATAGTGTTTCTATTTAGAATTTTGTATACGAAAATATTGAACGTAACAAATTGTAATTAAGCTAAACGATTCCATGCACCTATCCCAACTCAATTTAGGAAATACTATTTGACCAATTTATTATTTTATCTTGTGTCATAATTAGTAGAATTTCACAAGCAATAATTGTCAATTTATATTGTATATGTAGAATCCAATAATGATTTTCAAAATTATATACATAATATAAATGTAATGAGAAACTTGGCATAACCAATATCATGAAAATTGTAAGGAAAAACTATTTTAGCACCTTCAAATAATCTGGTCGAATTATGTCCTATATCTTCAAACTCAAACTAAGAGCAATAGCATCAGTTAGTACAAAATTTCCATCTATTTTGTAAGAAAAAAACCTACTTTTTCTATTTTACACACCCACTTTTACAAAACACCCACATCAGTTAATCTATTCTACACATTTATTCAATAAAATATTCATTTCTTTAACATTGTCATCTCTTTCACAAACCCAACACAACCCACATAGCCACCACAATTAGCCACCATCATCAAGCAACCATCATCATCAACCCAACCATATGAAATCCAGAAACTCATTCAACCCAGCCATATGAAATCCCAAAACCTACTAATCAAACTGATAGGCCACAAACTGAATGACTCCTTGTGATAGAAATTAATTAATTAATTAGCCAAGTTAATTAATCAATTTATCATACAAACGCGTGGTAGCACAAACAAATCACCAATAAACTAATAATGCAGTGGAAAATAAATAACACGGTGATTTGTTTACGAATGGGAAAAACCTAACGGCAAAAACCCCACCGGATGATTTTCAGGTCACCACTCCCGAAATTCCATTATTATCACAACAAGCGGTTACAAGTAAAGGAATCCAAGTACCTTACCAACCTACAGTTGAACCCTTAACCCAATACCCAACTGGACTTGTTCTGTAGTGACAATTCCCCTTTTTGATGCACGACTCCCAAGTACGTGACTAACCAATTTGATGCGCGGATTCCAGTACGCGGCTTACTCTTTTGCACGAATCACAGTACATGACTAACTCCACAGCAACCCTTTGATTGTTGTAGTTGATTTGCAGCAGCTTCACATAAAAACACCAATAAGATCTTCAATGTTGGTGCAAGAGACTTTGCTTGGTTACAGAACCCAAAGGCGTACAAGAAATGCAACAAGAACTCTTTCTTCTGTAGGAGAAGGTTTTGGGTTTCAAAAAGAAAACCTTTTGAAGCTCTCTAGGGTTAGGTTTTTCTTTTTCGCACCTCCTTTAAATAGGAGCTTAATGGGTTCTCCTATTCCAAATAGGTTTACACGAACCTTGGGTTTTTCTAGTCCAATAAGAATTATACAAACCCATAAACAAATAGCCTTTTAGAATAAAAACATTGCTGGCTATAATCTGAAAACCCGTAAGCTCGATCGATCGAGGCATCTGTCGAGCTTTAATGAATCTCGACAGATCGAACAGGTATCGAGACCTGCAGATTGCATTTTTCTTGAACAGTTCTTGAGTAGCCTTCATATCTTCAATTTAACCACTTGTAATGATCATCTTGAACCTACTTAGATTTATCCAAATACAAGTAAAGTGCGTTTTGTCAAAGGATATGCCAATTACATAAAAAAATGTCCCCAACAATCTCCTCCTTTGGCAATCCATGACAAAACCACAAGAGTACATTGAATATCCTAGATTACATTCTACTCAAGATTATAGAATAAATAAGCCTAGTCTAAAAGATCTGATCCTTGGAAGTTGCTGCAAGAAGAAGGTTCGGAATCTTGACTTGGCTTTAACTTGTCTTTCCTAAAAGGCACTAAACAAAACACATCAAGGTACCATGTGGAAAATAATGACAAGTTAAATAAATAAGAAACATGTGTATAAAGAGAAAAAAACAACACATGTGAGATAAAGAGTGAAACACATACATCATCATCTAATATAGAAACAACACATGATGTATGTAAATGGTTACAAAACCAAAAGATACACAACACAAAAAATATATCAATATCAATGTGTATCAAACTAACTCTCCCTAAGTTAGTTACAACAAAAACTTTCTTCCCTTTAACATGAAGTTCTCCCCCCTAAATCTATTACTCCCCCTAAGGAATGATATTCAATTATCAAATTTCTCCCCCTTTTTGACACGATTGTCAAAGGGCATAAAAAGCCAAAAGACATGATGGAGACAAACAGAAAACTGACATAGAGGGAACGAGGAGAACAAGAAACCATAGACCTGGAAGAAAAAGAAAAACAAGATGCTATGGACATAAAGGAAAAAAATGCAAAACAAAGAAAAATGAAATGCATGCAAGGGAATCTCAATTGATCAAGAGGTGGCAAGACAGGTGTCGAGCATAATAGAAGTCGACAGATGCAGCTGTCTAGGGACAAATCAACAAAAGGCTAAAAAGATCTCGATCGATCCACCAGGTGTCGAGAAGCTATCGAGGAGACAGGAGCTTTCTCAATCGATCCACCAGGTGTCAAGAAGCTGTCAAGATTGCGAAAAGAAAAAGCTAAAGAAGCTCGATAGATAACTAGGTATCGAGGAGGTGTCAAGGAGCTGTCGAGCTAGCTTTTAAAACCAGTTTTTCGAGATGTGAAAAACACAAATATGAATGCAATTAAACAAGCAACTCAACCACAGATCCAATCAACATATTAAGCTTTCAAAATCATTTCTCAATTAAAATTTTAAGCACATGGATCTTCAAAAACACACACACACACTAAACAAGTCTAACCAATTTTATATTTTAAAAACAAGTCAAGACAGTTTAGTGAGCATACATTAACACATGTAAACCTTTGTGATGGCCAAATCACATTGTACCTGCACATGTATCAAAAATAGCAAAGAATATTGCGTGTTGTGTGTGAAAAATATCACAAGATTGCATAAGTGTATATATGTTATGACGATTTGAGATATGAGAAATTCACTTTAACTCACACACAATCATAACTACTTGATGGGGACTATCACCTTTGAGGTACATCCTATAACTTCCACATCTCCTAGAATACAAGCTTGCAATCATATTTAAAACATTTTTTTTATCTTTTTTTGCTTTTGATTTTTCTTTGCATATTTTTCTTTTAAGCATATCATGCATGGGTATATAAAAGAGAGAAAAGAAATACCCAATGATATTTGACATTCTAATTTTGCTATGCCTAAGCACACAAATGTCATTGACACTGCATTTTTGCTATGCCGAAGCATACAGGTGTCTTACTATGATTGGCGGGCAACAGTGGTGAGATGGTTTTTTATGCCTTTCTCTCAGGATTTTTCAGTCCTTCCCGTTAAAAAGAGTGATATGCGTGTTAAGTTTGAGAGACAACTTAATCATACTCATCACAAACACAACCCACAAAGCTCACTTGCTTAGTTGTGCATAGAGATGCTCATCTAAACTACAAATGATACAAAATTTAGAAGACTTTGTTTCAATGGTCATCCAAGATACACAAATACTAAAGTACACAAAACACACACCGTTTTTGTATTTTTTTTTCTAATTTTTCTTTTTTTTTTTTTTATAAAGAAAAACAAAACAACGCAAAAACTAAAAAATAACCAAACAAAAACATGATAAACAAACAAAGTATAAAAACTAGATTGACTCAAAACATGAAAGCAAAACACATAAATAATGCACACACAAAAACAAGAAGAGAGAGAGAAAAGTGACAGAATTACTTGGAGCCATTTTCCTTCCACACCTTGGAAGAACCTTTCTGTCTAGTAAACCCTTGAACCAGCGGTGAAGGGGAAGAATTAAAACCGTTCAAGTTCGAAAGGAACATGAGGGCTTTGAGAAGATCACTAAGAGGAGCGAGAGAGGATTGAAGCTGATTCTGGTTCCCAGATGCTATCATGTCATTGCTCTGTTGAGAGACAAGCCACTTGTAGCAATTTGGCCGAGTATGATCGGCAGCTCCACAATGATGACAAAGATGCTGCTTTTTTTGTTTAGGCTTTTAAGAGTTAGCCTTCTTAGCCCTAGGATTTTTAACATCTTTCTTCTCAAGCTTAGAGGGTGCTCCTAAGATAGATTTACCCTTATCTAAGTTCTCACTAGCTAATTCAGTTTTAATCTCATTGTTCTTAGTTTTAACATTATTAGCAGGAGGAACAAAAACAGCAGTACTAGAAGAAGCAGTATTAGAAGAAAAAAGTCCATACCCTAAACCTGTTCGATCTGAAGCAGATTTCTGAATGCTCAGCATCTCATCCAGCTTTGCGCTTGAAGTCCTCTCCAATTGAGCTTTGACTTGAAACAGTTCCGCTTCAAGCTTCTTGGTCTTCTCAGCCAAGAAATTGTTCTCAAATCTCAGTGCTCCAATAGTTTGATTGGCCTCATCAAACTTTGTGGAAAGCTCCTCACGGTCAAGTTCCACATCACTGAGCTTCTTGGTGGTTAGCCTATATAATTTCTCATGCTTCTCAGAAAGCTTATACAGCTTCTCATAGGCTGTATGGATGTCATCTTGATCATCCATCTTCTCAAGCTTAGATTCCACCAGTTCCTCTTCTTCAACCACATCTTCAACAATCCCATCAGTAGGATTGACCGTGGCTGTGAAGGCATTTAAGATTCTGTCATCCTCATCGTCGAAATCATCCTCAGGCTCAGTGTCACTCAAGGTAACAGTAAGTGCCTTGCTCTTCCTAATACTCTTGAGGTATGTAGGACACTCATGCTTCATGTTACCGAAACCTTGACGCCCAAAGCACTTAGGTCCTGGGGGAACAGTGTACTGACCACCTTCTTTAGTATCCTTCTTCCCTTTGTCTTGACCTTTAAACTGAGAAGAACTGGATTGCCTGCGGTCCTTGTCGAAGCCCTTTCCATTGGCGTTCTTCATAAACTTCTTGAACTGCCTGGTGATGTAGGACTTCATCTTAGAATCTTCATCATCAGAAGATTCATCTGTTTCACTGCTCTCGGCCTTCAGTGCCATACTCTTGCTTTTACCCGACTTGCCTATTCTTGTCAACCCTAACTCGTAGGTCTGCAAGTTTTCAACTAGCTCAATCAGAGGAATCTTGTCAATATCCTTTGATTCCTCTATTGCCATAATCTTGGCATGAAATCTCTCGGACAGAGATCTGAGCACTTTCCTCACAATCTTGGGTTCAGGAATGGTTTCCCCAAGATTGAAGGCTGAGTTCACTATGTCCTTTAGCTTGGCATAAAACTCATCGAAAGACTCATCCTCCTCCATCTTTATCTCTTCAAAGCTTGTAGTGAGCCTTTGAAACTTTGAGTCCTTGACAACCTTAGTACCCTCATAGGTTGTCTAGAGAATGGTCCAAGCCTCCTTGACAATTTCAGTGGAGGATATCTTCTTGAACTCCTCATTGGTGACAGCACTGACCAATGCATTTAAAGCTCTGCTGTTGAAGTTTGCCGCCTTAATCTTAGCAACATCCCAGTTGGCTGGCGCTTTTGTAGGCTTAGTCCAGCCTATCTCCATAGCTTGCCACACTTTCTCATTTAAAAACTACAAGAAAGCTCTCATGCGTACTTTCCAGTATGCATAGTTAGTGCCATCAAATAAAGGAGTATGATTAATGATTGTCCTCTATCCATGACAAATAGGGGTCAATGGATCAACACAACAAAGATTAAACCCTAATCAAAGTGTGTCCGCTCTTATACCACTTGATAGGCCACAAACTGAATGACCCCTTGTAATAGAAATTAATTAATTAATTAGCCAAATTATTAATTACTCAATTTATCATACAAACGCGTTGTAGCACAAATAAATCATCAATAAACTAATAATGCAGCGGAAAATAAATAACACGGTGATTTGTTTACGAATGGGGAAAACCTAACGGCAAAAACCCCACCAGGTGATTTTCAGGTTACTACTCTCGAAACTCCACTATTATCACAACAAGCGATTACAAGTAAAGAAATCCAAGTACCTTACCAACCTACAGTTGAACCCTTACCCCAATACCCAATTGAACTTGTTCTGTAGTGACAGTTCCCCTTTCTGATGCATGACTCCCAAGTACGTGACTAACCAATTTGATGCGCGGATCCCAGTACGCGACTTACTCCTTTGCACGAATCCCAGTACGTGACTAATTCCACAGCAACCCTTTGATTGTTGTAGTTGATTTGCAGCAGCTTCACATAGAAACACTAATAAGATCTTCAATATTTGTGCAAGAGACTTTGCTTGGTTACAGAACTCAAAGGCGTACAAGAAACGCAGCAAGAACTCTTTCTTCTGTAGAATAAGGTTTTGGGTTTCAAAAAGAAAACCTTATGAAGCTCTCTAGGGTTAGGTTTTTCTTTTTCCCACCTCCTTTAAATAGGAGCTTAATGGGCTCTCTTATTCCAAATAGGTTTACACAAACTTTGGGTTTTCCTAGTCCAATAAGGATTATACAAACCCATAAAAAAATAGCCTTTTAGAATAAAAACATTGCTGGCTATAATCTGAAAACCCATAAGCTCGATCAATCGAGGCATCTGTCGAGCTTTAATGAATCTCGACAGATCGAGCTTCTATCGAGCAGGTATCGAGACCTACAAATTACACTTTTCTTGAACAGTTCTTGAGTAGTCTTCATGTCTTCAATTTAACCACTTGTAATCATCATCTTGAACCTACTTAGATTTACCCAAATACAAGTAAAGTACGTTTTGTCAAAGGATATGTCAATTACATAAAAATATGTCCCCAACACAAACAAAGAATAACAAATGGATCAAAACCTAAAAGCCATAGATTCGATCAAAACCCAAAAGCCATAGATCCAAATGGCAAGAAGGTAATGGAGCTCTAGCTAGAACTCGCCAGATCCGGAACCAGTATCACTTTCTTGGAGCTTCAGATTACTGAGTCAAGGCCTTGGATCAACAATCCAATGATCAGAGAGGCTGAGAGAGTCAAGGCCTTGGATCAATGAAGACTCATCGAATCAACGATAGGAGAGGATGAGAGATTGGAAAGGCTGAAAGAGCCAAGGCCTTGGATCAACGAAGACTCAATAGTTAAGATGAGAGAAAGAGAGAGCTGTGATGAAATGAGAAAGAGAGAGTTGAGATGAGATGAGAGTCAGAGGTACAGAGAGGAGAGAGAAATAAATACTAAAATAATAAATAGAAGAGACACAGTAACCATACATATATGCACGGTTACTGCAATAGTGGTGCATATTTGCACACTTTTACACTGACTGATGTGGGCATTTTTTTGAGTAAAATGTGCAAAATGATGCACTTTTTGTATTATGCATGATTTTGCAAGATCAGCGGTTGCTCTAACATTAATAGCACCATTACAATTTACCATTCTCGTGTGTAAGTAAGTATTAGATACTAGTAATAATAATAAATACTACACTTTAACTTTAAATATATAAAAACAGATTAAAGATACATCTAAGAAAACAATTTTTGACAAACTGCTTATGGTTTTATTTGACAAATAATCTCTATGTACTCGATATAATTTTCTGCTAAAAGAAAACAGATATTGACATTTTTGTACATGTATGTGGAGGATCTTGGAAGTTGGAAGGTTTCTATAAATCGGCCTAAGACCATCGTGATAGCTAAAATCAATTCATGGGCTTGAAGTGAATACAATTTGAGGTGTTACAACATGTGATTGTGCAGTTTGCTAGCTTTGAGTTGCAATAGCTTTCCCAATTGCGCTAAAATGGATATAGCGTGGTGCAATACAAAACAACATCATTTCCATTTCCATAGATTTCATTTTACGGTTAAAATTTTACTATTTTTTTCCTAGATGTAACATTATATAGGATACTCTTTCATATTTATATATAATATTTAATTTGAAGCATAAAATGAATTCATTTCTAATGTAGAATAATTAGTACATGGACATAACATATCTAACCTAAGGTAAGGGAAGGAGAGATAGAGAGAGAGAGACAGACATATTGTGTGTAATCCTAACTAGTTCTAAAAAAAGGGCCACTCTTTACACAAAGAAACAGAAGTCATGCTCCAATTCCTACACATTGAAAACCAACTTCTTGTCCAAAATAAAAAATAAAAAGGCAAACAAAAAAATAAGTTGATATTTCATTGTGGGTCCATCTCCTGTTCTTCAACATTGGGAAGCCAAAAATATATGATCCGATCCCTGCAATATATTTGTACGTTTTCATTTGTGTTTTACATACCTCTAAAATTATCCCCATCATTGGTAACACTTGATATATATTCACTATCACCATCTCCCTCTTTTAACTCTTCAATCATTCGAACAACCTCATTAATATCTAACCTTCTCTCCACATCCTCCTCACAACAACTCAATCCAATCTTCAAAAGCTTTAAAATTTCACTTTTGCTGTTCTTTGCTCCCCCCATTTCTAAATCAAACACATCACTCACCAGCTTTTCCTTAATCATTGTGTTAACCCAACTCGCTAAATCCGCATTTCTATCATGAACATGTGTGAGATAGTTCTCTGGGAACTTGCCTGTTAAAATCTCCAATATTAATATTCCTAAACTCCATATGTCAGTCTTCTTTGTTATGCGGCCATGTTGTGCAAACTCGGGTGACTTGTAAGCCATCATGATCTGTTGAACAAGGTCAAGGCTGATAACTGGGGATAGAGCATAATCAGCTAGTATGGCATCCATGGACTCATCTAGAAGCACATTTGAAGATTTTAGGTGTCCATGGGGTATAATTAGGCTAGGGATGACATCATAGAGGTAAGCCAATCCCCGAGCTACACCTTTGATTATTCTCAAACGGGTTGGCCAATCAAGTGCTGGTTTGTCTTCATAATGATTGCCTAAACAAACAAAAGAATCCATGTAATTGATGTCACATCAACAACAACAACAACAACAACAAAAAAAAAAAATTATAAATTACCTTATAGTTTCCTGTTTAAAACTTGATATATTAGTTTATAAGGTTTATGTAATAAAAATTGTAGTAATAAACATCATGTAAAGCATGGAGAGATTTGATTTCAGAAAAGAAAAAAATTTGTAATAAGTAATTTAGTATTACAAAAAAAAGTGACTGCCAAATAATCACAATTGAGTAATTCGATTTTGATAAGAGAAGAAACCTACCATGAAGGACACTAGCTAAGCTACCATTCACAACAAAGTCAGAAATCAACAGCTTCTCTTCTTTCCTATAATAATAGGCCACAAGAGGCAGCAAGTTGGGATGACTCAAACTTCCCAGCCTTGTCATATGCTCATCAAACTCTTCTCTTCCCACAATGTTCATATGCTTGTACCTCTTTACAACCACGACTTGATCATTCATTATCATAGCCTTATATGAAGACCCAAATGTTGCACTCCCTAAAATCTCTGCTGAAGCTCTAAGCAGGTCTTCCAAATCAAACTTCTCTCTGTCATCCCTAACAAATGTCAACTTCCCATGTTCAGACTTCACCTTATGTTGTCCAGTGTTCACTGGTACTGTAGGTTCCACTGGTTCTGGTCCTTCTGAATAGGAAATATCAAACCAGTTTTTGTCGTGCAAGGTTGAGGTTCGTTCTAATGGTTTCGATTTCTTTTTAAAGTAGAATATGAAGAAAACTGCAATAATGACTGCTGCTACAAGAACTACCATTACCACAATAGCAGTGATTTTAAAAACTGACAACTTCTTCCCGCCTTTCTTGCATGATTCTAGAGGTGATCCACATAGGTTAGCATTGCCTGCATTTTTCTCAACAAAAAAAAAAATGAATCAGATTCCATAATGTTGCTAAGAAAAATTAGAGTAAATTATTCCAAACAAAAATAAATAAAGGTTATGTTTCACATATAAACAAGTATAACATGCATGGACATTCTTTGATAGGTGCTTTTAAGGCTCACACTCCACAATGGTAATCACCTATTGGTGTGCATTTACTTATCTACATGCTTGGAGGGCATTACAACCATAGGCAATAAGTCATCTATTATGGTAATGAATTGATTCCAAATGGAAAATTAACCAACATGAAATTAAAGTTAATGAACCCCAAGGGGACAATTTAGTGGTTTTAGATCTTGTGTAACGCATGAGATCCCAGAGGAAATTCTTCATGTAGTTATTTGGTATATATGAGATGGGAGAACTACACATACCAAGGACCACTTATATCCTCTTAAGAGTCCTAAACACCCACATTAGCACCCAAAAAAATAAATAAATAAATAAAAGTTAATGTATATAACTCTAAAATATAAATTACCTGAAAAAGAATTGGGATCCATATTGCTTAAGCTGGCAGGAATTTGGCCTTCCAAATTATTGTTAGACACATTAAACTTCCTCAAACTCTTCTGTAGAAAATCAGGTATTTGGCCTTCAAATTTGTTTCCATCAAGTGACAACACCAAAATTTTAGGCAAGGCAGCAAGGGATGAAGGAATTTTACCCGTAAACTCATTATTCGCCAATAAAACTTTCTTCAAAGATTTCATACCGACAAAGGCATCATCCGGAATCTCTCCATTGAAATGATTAAACGATAAGTACACCGATCTTAATGCAGTAAGTTTGTTGAAACTAGGCATTGAACCAGCAAAGGTGTTGTTCATGAAGCTTAACGTCCTCAAATATTGCGAAGAAACAAGTGCATCAATATCTATGTTACCCATTAGTCCCATGTTTTCAAGCTGCAAACCCCGAACATGTCCCTTGTGACATTTAATACCAATCCAGTTTCCTCTATTCTCATTACAAGGGTTTACATTAGGATCCCAATTGTTGATAGCTTTTGTATTTGCTAACGACTCCTTGAACGTTAAAAGGATCTCCTTGTCTGATACCCCAAAGGATGTCATTACCATGCAAGATTGCATGACAATAAAGATGAAGAACAAGAATGTTGATCTTGTCGGTGCGCGCATAAGCCTAGCCAAGCGCGCACCCATCAACATGGTTGTAGCCTGAAGATGGTGCTAATGAATTGAAGGCGGGTTTTTGATTGCATGAGACCCTCTTTTTCTTTCCCTGTTTCTTGTTTCTTGTTTTTTTTGTTTTTTGTTTATTTTTTTGGTTTTTGTTTTAATTATTTATTTATTTCCTACTGTTTCTTTCTTACTTGTGGTAGGTGTGAAATTCCAAAAACAACAAATGGTGCTAAGGAAAATGAACGGCTTAGGATAATAAACTAAAGGTAGGTGAAATTTTGGCAAGGTTTTTGGTTAATTTTGCTTGACAGCCTTGGGATGTTAATTTTGTGTTAAGAGGTTGTGATTGGGGCTGGGAGAGATCTAAGGAAGGCCTTTGAATTTTGATATCGTTACAAAAATGTTCGAATATTTTTCTCCTTTTTTCCATTTTTTTTAATTTCTCTAATAATAGGTAACTATGTAAAAATAGGTTTTCTTTACATAATAAATACGATAGAATTAAAACTTATGGTGTTCAAGTAATAATGATTGCTAGCTCTTGTCATCAAGTTAAAATATCAATTGGTTTTTTTGTATATGTGGGATTTGAGTCCCAAATGATCACTCACATACCTTTGAATCTAATTAACTATGTAGAAATAGGTTTTTTGTTTTGATAAATATGATCAAAATTTAAACTTATAGTGTCCATGTAATGATGATTGCTAGCTCTTATCGCCAGGCTAAAATATCAATTGGTTTTTTGTTTACACTGGATTTAAGTCTCAAATGCTTTTCTAGTGAGCTAACAGAAATCCAAAATTAGAAATTTCAGCATTGATCACAATGTGTGTGTGTGTATATATATATAGTTTAAATTACACCTAGTATAACTCCACAAAAGTTACACCTCTTTTTTCTTCTCAAAAAAAAAGTTACAACTCTTTTAGAGATAGGCTTATATGATTCTTTTACTTATACTTTAACATTTACGCCATTTATACTATGCGTGCGTTTAGACTAACGTTGTTTTACCAATTTTATCCTAAAGAATTGATTGGATGATGCCAAAAGTATTGTAATTCAATACTAATAGCTTCTCAAAAAAAAAAAAAAAAAAAATACTAGTAGAATATTCTCATTTATTTTGAGTACTAGTAGAATATTCTCATTTATCGAATTAATTTTTTTATTTTTTATTTTAAGGACGTTAATTTTATTAAGCAGATACTGGTCGAATACAAAGACATTATTATAAATGAATATCTAGTGGAATGGACAATTCAACAACTTTACAAATCATGATTTTTTTTTTTCCTTTTTACTTTTTGATAGATTAATTAAGTCAAATTATATGCAATATCATGGAAACACAAACAAATCACCAAATAATTTAGAGTGCAACAAAAAGTAAATTTGACACAATGATTTGTTGACTAATCAAAATCACAAAACAAAAATCATACCGGGTGATTTTCAAGTCATCGCTCCTATGAATTACTAATCAAAATCAAGAGTTTACAAGTACAAGGAATTTTACCCCAACCCTGACTTGTCACAAAGTACCTACCTACAATAGAATCCTTAATTATGCCAATCCCCAATTGATTTTGTAGAGACTTCTTCTTTGCATGGATCTCAATACGTACTAACTCCCAGCACCTGGAAGCTTGTTGTTGGATGCAAATTAAGTTCTTCAATACACTTGAAGAGAAGGAAGTACTTGTTCATAAAACCCTAAGGCGCATAAAAACGAAGTAGTTTCACAATAAGTGTATAGATTCTCTATATGAGTCTCTGTCTATGATGACAGTTATAAAATAATCTTTTTATCTCATCTAGAAGTTCAATAAACAAAACTCTAGAAGTCTAAGTCATCATGGCCGAAAAACAAATCTAGAATTTCTAGATCAAGTAGTGTCGAGCTTGTATCGAGGTTCATTAAATATCGATAGAAGCTTTTATCAAGCTTGTGTCGAGGTTCACTATTTTCAGTTTTTTACATTTGTTTCTTTGTGCAGTTTTCATGTCTTCAATAATACCATTTTTCTTGTTTGTAAAACAAACTTCATGATATTATATAATCCACTTAAAAGTAAAACTACCCAAATTCAAGGTAAAGTACATTTTGTCAAAGAATGTGCCAACTAATGAAAAATATGACCCTAACACTATTACATATTATATTATTAAAACTGATTAAATCTCCAAAAATTAATGACATTATATACCATACAGAATATGCACCACACAAAAGCCGCATGAAGAACTGTCTACAAATTGTTTTAGAATAAGATTATAGAAAATCTGAACAAATTGCTGGGATTATCACCTCAAATATGTATATAAAAAAATAAAAATAAAAAAGTCAAAAACTTAATTAATTACTTGTTAGGTGGTAATGACTATGATCACTAATTAAGCCCGTTAGAAGTAGTTAGGAAAGGAAGGGTTGAAACAAGGTCGGTCAAAGCAAATTGTGTTTGGAGTTGAAAAGTTTATTGACTACTACCAAATGCAAGTATCAACAACAGCTATAGATCGAACATGAAAAAAAAATCAAAACACGTTACATATGTAGTAACAGTAGCAGCAAGTCCACAAAAAATACAAAATGTCAATTAAGTACGCAAGCAGTAAGAATTTT
Source organism: Quercus robur (assembly GCF_932294415.1). Taxonomy (NCBI): domain Eukaryota; kingdom Viridiplantae; phylum Streptophyta; class Magnoliopsida; order Fagales; family Fagaceae; genus Quercus; species Quercus robur. The sequence goes on along the minus strand of NC_065538.1, from coordinate 87,903,535 downwards.
GAAAATATTAAAACTCTCACGTGTCCTTCTCATGGCACACCAAAATATAACAAACTATGAGAGATGTGCTGTACAAACTAACAAAGTCATATAGGTAGTCAGATTGTTCAAACATGCTTTCAATTAGGCTAACAGCTGTACTTTTAGTCCAATGATGCTGGGGCGCAGCCATGTTTTTTTTTTTTTTTTTTTTAGTAGAGAGTATTGATATTCCAACTTATTAGCCAGATTATTCTACATACGCTGTAAGCCTCCTAATAAACAGATAGTTTGGTGAATTAAACATGAAACTTTTAAATTTATGTCACGTCACAGTTTCTTAAACTAATGAGTCCAGCACCGGGATATCCCGTAGACAGCCTCCACCCCCATACTGCCGATATGACACAAAATTAGAACATCCCATAAAGTCCAGACCTTGTTCCTGTTTCAGGACTGAAGAAAATATTACTAATGCAATTAAAAGAAAATAAAAATTATAAAAATGTGTTCCATGGTCGTACGTCGACCTAAGGTTCCACTTCCAAGTTCCATGTCTAGTCATGAATAATTTATGTGTGACACGAAGTATTCAATGTGAAAATGAGTTGTACTATATATAAATTTCCAACTTTCCCTTTTTTTTCTTTCCGGGTTTCAAATTTCAAACCAAATAGAAGAAATTACGTGCAGACATGCTTTTCCATGGCTCCCCCTTGGACCTTAAGTGAATATCTCAGCAAGAAATTGAAAAGTAGCATAACACATGTATCTAGGAAAATATCTATATCTCCCCACACATCTCTCCTCTCTATATCTCTCTCTCTTTCTCTCATATTTAGTGGCACACACAAAATATAGCAAGAAAAGTGTTAAAATGGCTAGGATAGATATGTTGGTTAAGCTATTCATGGGGTTTGTGTATGTAAATGTAATTCTTGGCTACGTTGAGAGCTCTTACTCTGGTGTGACCGGCTATCACGTTGCAATACGCCGTATGGCTTTGTTTAAGGCTGCACATATCATCCGCAATGGAGCCCCTCAACCTCAGAGCTACTCATCACCACTGGTAATTAATTCCCAAGATTTTCTTCTTTTCTTTTTTAGATTGGTATCATAGGATTAGATTAAGACACCGATATATTTATTTGGTATAAGTAAGATTTTATTACAAGTTGTTCATATTTATTATATTCGATGTTAAGAAATTTTATCAGTTGAATTAATTAGAACCCAACCATGATTTTTTTTTTCTTTTTTAACTTATGAATATTGTCGATGTATATTAGGACCACGATTTCAAGTAGCATTCCAATTAAAGTTGTGAATATAACACTACTTTCTCTTAATTTGCTTGTGAATTTTGGCAAAACATTGATATGGTACTAATATGATGGTTGTGATTTGTGAACTTATTGTGATGTAGGTAGTATCAAGATCACGTGTTCTTCACGTGACCGATTATGGTGCTGATCCTACAGGAAGATTGGATAGCACTGAGGCACTTGAGCAAGCTATTTCTGATGCCTTTGGATCTCCAGTTGATGCCCACTTGATGGAGGGTATTGCTGATCTTGGAGGCACTGAGATTCATCTTGATGGAGGGACATACAAGATCAGCCGTCCATTACGATTACCAAAAACAAGTGGCGGTAACTTCATGGTACACAATCTATAACACTTAATTTTATTTTTCTAACTTTGGTTATCTAAATTAAGGTTCATATTACAGTACACATATTTTTTTTTAATAAATCAATTGTATTTTGTTCATGTAATTTTCTAATTATGTTTCACTTGGGATATGTTATGGTATGACAGATTCATGGAGGATCACTTCACGCATCCGACAATTTCCCGACGGATCGCCATCTGATCGAGTTGTGGCCATCCTCGGCTTCTTTATCGTATGAATATATTACACTCAAGGACCTTATGATAAACTCCAATTTTAGAGGGGGTGGTATTTCCATAATTAATTCACTAAGAACCATCATAGACAATTGTTACATTTCACATTTCACCACAAATGGTATACTAATCCAAGATGGGCATGAGACCTACATTAGAAATTCTTTCATTGGTCAACACATTAACATCGGTGGTGACCACCGTGAGAAGGACTTTTCCGGCATCGGAATTAACATCATGGGCAATGACAATGCGGTCACAGATGTGGTCATTTTCTCAGCATCAATAGGAGTTATGGTATCAGGGCAGGCCAATGTGCTCACTGGGGTACATTGTTATAACAAGGCCACTGCATTAGGTGGGACTGGCATTTATGTTAAGGCACCCGGTTTGACCCAAACCCGAATTATGAATTGTTACTTTGATTTCACTGGTATTGTGGCTGAGGATCCGGTCCAGCTCCACATAACCGGGTCATTCTTCCTTGGGAATGCCTTTGTTTTGATCAAGTCCTTAGCAGGAGTTGTGTGTGGTGTGAACATTGTTGATAACATGTTCTCTGGTGATTATACAGGGGTTGAAATTGTTCAATTAGAGCAATCAAATGTGCCATTCACAAATATTGATCAAGTAATTGTTGATCGAAACAATGTCCGGGGCATGGTACTCAAATCAACGGTAGCAAGAGGTTCAGTATCGAGTAATGGGACGACATGGACCGTCGATTTTTCAAGGGTCCTATTGTTCCCTAACCTAATAAAAAATGTGCAATACACATTGCATGCAGGTGCTACATTTCCTAATCATGTGTTACGGAATATATCGAAGAATTGTGTCACGGTCGAGTCGAACGTGCCTGTATCGGCAACATTGCATGTATCAGTGGATCAAAGCATGGTTGGGTACATATGATATGCGACATGGATCTAATTGATCATGTTTTTTTTTTTTTTTAATTTATTCTTGTTTTTTTCTTGATAGTTGACACAAATGTATGTATATGATGGACATTAAAGCATATACAACAATAATATTATGTGTAAATTTCTCTATGTCTGCCTAAATTGGCGGGTTAAACACTGTTGTTTAATTGTGAGAGTCAAATACTCAAATTATGACTTGGAAATTTCAAGATTTGACCATTTTGCTTTTGGGGCTCCATCTTTCTTGGGTTTTCAATCTCAAGACTCAAGTTGTCAATCTGCTATCAAACTTTAACCCCACTAGAAAGAAATCCAGCTGCCTTTCTAGGACGAGGGTTGATTATTTGCTTGACTATGACGAGAATTGCCTGACCTCTACATAATAATGATAGAAAATTTTCCTTTTCAAAAATTAGAGCGTCTTGAAGATTAATTTGGTCAGATTTGTTGAATTAAACTACGCGCTCTTCAACAATTAACGTTAGGGAAAAAGTTAAAACAAAAAACAGAAATTAGAAACTCAAAGGGGGTGTTTAGAGTGATGAATGATTAAAAAAAAAAATCCAAACAAGCCCTAAGATATCGTTTCTCCAAAAAAAAAAATCTAAGATATCATATCTGAATAAGTTTTTGGTCATGAATTGAAAGTTAACGGCCCATTTTGAACTCCAATTTTAGCTAATTAATTGAAAGAAAAATCTAGAACCATTCATTATTATTGAATTACCAAACACAACAATTTTCACAATAATTGAGTTGATAAATTATTATTGGTTTTTATTTAAGCTCGTCATTGTAACCATTTTTCTTTATTTACAACTAATGACTAGTCGTCTTAATAATTGTGAAATTTTTTGTGACTCAAGAATTATTGAGATATATCATATATCAATGTCTTTTTTAACTCAAGAAATTTTTTGACTAGAATAAGAGATGTTTAGAGAAAAAATTAGGTGTGCGGAAGAAAATGTAATTTTTTTTCCCTTTTAACTCTCTCTAGTTTCTTTGGTTATGACTTATGACAATAATGAAAAAGTCTATAGTTTCTATTTCTCTCTTCTTCTTCTTCTTTTTTTATTTTATATTATGGTCTCTACGTAACTTTAGAATTAATGTTTTAAAAATAAAATTGTACTTTTTTTTTTTTTGGGTAAACTGGATGTATTAAACACAAAGCTAGAAAACAACAACGCTGCTATTACAGCACCTAGAATACAGAGTTCCTAAGGCATCAAGCCTGATTTGTTCCAAAATACAAACAGGGAGCAAATCAAAAGAAACAAAATTAGAGAGCATCCCAGCACCCATTCTTGCCAAAGCGCCCACACAACAATTAGCCTCCCTAAAGCAGTGTTGAATCTTGTGATGGGGAATCCTGCTGAGAAGGTGCCTACAATCATCAACCAGATGGGATAAATTTTACTTAAAACCATAAGTATAGCTAGCCATGTTAACTTGATGGCTAGAAGGGAATGTGTAATATTGAAATCATATTTATTTTCCACAACAGTCTGTAACCATTGGGCTTGGAACTTGGAAGTTTAGGGGGAGAGGAGAGTAGGGATAGAAGGGGAGAAGGAAAGGAGGTATAGCTAGCCATGTTAACATGGGTGGCTAGAAGGGAATGTGTAATGTTGAAATCATATTTATTTTTCACAACAGTCTGAAACCATTGGATTTGGAAGTTTTAGGGGGAGAGGAGAGTAGAAATAGAAGGGGAGAAGGAGAGGAGAAAAGAGGGATAATTTGACAATTTTTTTTTTTTTAATATATAAGAGAATCCATCCTTTTCAAATTGCCCTAATATTGGGGATTAAACATGAGGGGTTTGGAGAGTTGTTCAGCAAAAAAAAAAAAAAAGAATCAAACCACTCTAAACCCCTCTTCTAGTCTCCCTCTCCCTTCATCCAACCAAACCATAAATTAATTTAATTCCATAATACATACAACAAAGTAGATCTTAATTTAAGTAAGTTTTATATAATTTTAGACTTCCATGGGAAAAAATTTGAGGATTAAAATGCAATTTTGGTATCTCAAATTTGGGCTATTTGTATCTTTGAGGGTTGTTTGGTAGAGATGATGGAAAGTGAGAGGATATAAAAGTAAAAGGAAAGAAATTATTAGTGTTTTCCTCAATATGCTTTTAGTTAAAGGGATGAAAAAGTAAAAAAATAGATAATAAATATACATTTTCTTTGAAGTGATAATTTGATGTGAATTACTATTATACTCATGCTCCTATTATATGAGAAACAAAATTTTATTATTTTTGACAATATAAAAAATTTAATAAGGAGATGGTGTAAAAACCTCTTTTTTCACTATCTAGCAACATCATTATCTTTCACACGTAAAAATGCTATCACCACATACAGAAATCCCTCTTAAAATTTGTATTTACTTAAATACAAAACAAAAGAGATTTGAAAACCCAAGAACCAATTTATAGAGAAAAAAAAGCATATTGGAGAAAGTGAGAGATAAAAGGAGAATACCAATAGGCCAACCCAATTTTAAAGAAAGGGTTCAAGTAGGTGGCCAACCCAATTTAGAAGCTGCTTTGGCCTTTGATGTAGCTGCTTGCAGCACTTAAGTTTTATCAATGTTATGCAGTAATATTCCCAATAAAAAATAAAAATAAATAAAAAAGGTGGCCACGCACGATGGCCGGTGGTCAATTCACCAACAAACCGGCGTGGCTACCCATTTTGGGCCCTTTCTTAGAAATCAAGTCAGTTTGCCGGTCTTCTCTTTCTCTCTCTCTTCAAATCAAGTATTTGGATTCTCAAATCTGAAATCTCTTTTTTTTTTTTATTAGGAAAATATATATTAATCTTAAAAATTAGCGATGTTTCAATTTATTTATATATATATAATTTAATACCATCGCAATAATGTATTTAAATAAAGAAAATAAGAAAAACAGTGCATATTGATGCACCTTCATCATTCAACTAAAGTATCAAATAGGCAGCAAGAACAGTGAGAGAGTATGCTCTAATTCTCTTTGATTGATTGATTTTGGACTTAACTTCAATTCAATGCACTATGACCAAAAATGGCAACATGTGACTCAAAATGGACCCATGTCATCATTTTAACAAATTAAGTGCATTGAAGCACTAGACTCAATGTCTACTTGATTGATACTATATAAACTTTATTTTTTATAAGAGCATCTCCAACCAATTTTGTCATCTCATCCTATTTTACCATCCCAAAAAGTTACTTTATCAATTATACCATACCATTTTACAATACACCCAACATCCCATATTTTATTTTTTCATCCTACATATTAAAATAATATAAATTACACAATAAAAATAATATGAAAAATCTCTCTCTCTTCTCTCTTCATCTCTGTTCTTCGTCTCTCTGTTTTTCCACCTCTCATCCACCCACCACCAACCCAAACCCAAAACAACCACCCACCAATACACGCCTACAACTTGAAAAAAGTCTTGATTTTTTTTTTCTCTTCACTGCCAATTCAGCCATACTCACAAAAAAAGAAAGTGCAGAGATAAAATTCAGCCACCATCCATATCAAACCCATACCCAATTCAGCCATACCCACCTCTTCCTTTAGCCATCAATCACAACAACAACAACCAAAAAAAAAAAAACACTTGCGCACACACACACACAACCCAGATCGCAACCCACTTCAGCGGCACTTTTTGACACCAGACTCTTCACTTCAACGCCTGCAAACTCGCGTTCATCGCTTTCCTCCTATTCACCGCGTTGTTCATCGTCACACTATCCAACAGCGTCATCACAGAGAGATCGACTCGTGTCATGGAGAGATCAACTTGTGTCACTCCAAGCATCAGCAATCTGCACGGACTCAACGACGACGACGGACCAAAATCCACAATGTCTGGTTTTTGGACCTTGCATCGGAGACGGACCGAAAGTGTGATAGAGAAGAGGGAGAAAGAGAGGAAAGTGTGAGAGACAAAGAGAGAGATGAGAGATGAGAGAGAAAAAATTTGAAATAAAATATTAATATTTTTTTGGCATAGTGCTACAGTGCCATCTTACATGTAAGATGGCACTGTAGCACTATGCTACAAAATTTTACACTTTCCCACTTTTAGCCTTCCAGCTGCTGAGCATATTTTGGGCCTAAATGCCAAATGTACCTTACATTTGGCATTTGGCCCTCCAACTACAGATACTCTAAGAGCATCAACATTGGGGCTTCTATATGCCAAATGTTAGGAACATTTGGCATTTAAGCCCCAAAACTACTCAACAATGGGAAGGCCATATGCTAAATGCCAATTCCAAATTTGGGATTTAGCTACAGTACCATCTCAAATGTAAGATGGTACTGTAGCTAAATGTTATAAAAAAAAATAATATTTTAATACTCTCATTTCTCTCTCCTCTCTCATTTATCCCGGTAAACTCCTCTCTCCTCTCTCATTTTTTCTGTTTCTTTTCTCTCTCTTTCTTCCTGATCTCTCTTCTTCAACGGAATGGAGGCAACGGCGTGGAGGCTTGATCAGAAAAGCTGTGGTGGAGGCGTGGAGGTCGTGGGTTTCCGGCGTGAGGGTCGAATTTGGGTGGCGATTGGGTGGCGTTTGGGTGGTGTTTGGCGTTTGGGTCGAAGATGATGATGATGATGAAGAGCAAGGCCAAGACGATGCGGTCGTCGACGGTGATGTGGAAGAGGAGGAGTGGACGGTCGCGGAGGAAGTAGAGGAAAGACCAGGCGACGAAGATGGCGAGGAAGACGATCATGGAGATCGGGTGCCAGAGGAGGCTGAGGAAGAGGATGAGGAGCGCGATGAACGTGTAGTTCACGCGGAAGTGACCGAGGTTGCGCTTGAAGCGAGCGGTGGCTTCGCCGAGTGTGTCAGGGCGCGTGAAGGAGGAGAATGGGTGGACGAGCGACCCTCTCTCTCTCGCCATCGCTGCCGGTGAGAACAGATGGGTTTGGGTTTGGGTTTTGCGAGAACAGATGGGTTTGATTTTTGATTTTGGTTTTGATTTGGATTTGGCTGTGCTGTGTTGCCATTGGATTGTGTTTTTTTTTTTTTTTTTTTTTTTTGGTTCAGCTACTGGGTTTGTGGTTATGGCTAGTGGGCCGACGGTGGAGGTGGTGGAAGTAGTTGTGGCTGGTGGGTCGACGGTGGGGTGGGTGTCTATGGCTCCGTCGGAATGGGTTTTGGGTCAGTGGGTGGCAGGGTGGGCTTGCTGCCTGGGTTTTTTTTTTTTTTTTTTTTTTGGGTGTTGACGGTAAATTATGGGTTGTTGTTGGTGGTGGTGGTGGCGGTGGCGGTGTCAGGTGTGTAGTGCGTCGGTGGTGGTGATTGTGGTTTTTTTGGGTCAGTGGGTGGCAGGGTGGGTTTGCTGCCCAGGTTTTTTTTTTTTTTTTTTTTTTTTTTTGGTTGTTGACGGTAAATTATGAGTTGGGTCTGGTGGTGGCAGTGGCGGTGTCAGGTGTGTAGTGCGTCGGTGGTGGGTTGTGGTGGCTCTGGGGCTGAGGATCGGTTTGGATGGCGTTTGTGGCTGGCGTTTCTGGGGTATTGGGTATTGGGTTGAAGCAGCAGTTGGTTGAAGAGGTTATTTGGGTATTGGGTTTTTGTTTTTATTTGGGTTTAAGGATATATTATTTTATTATGTAAAAATATTATTTTAATGAGTAGAATAGGAAAATAAAAGTTGGGATGTTGGGTGTATTGTAAAATGGTATTGTATAATTGATAAAGTAGGTTTTTGGGATGGTAAAATAAGATGGGATTTAGAATCCGGATGTGGATGCTCTAAGGGTCCTGTTAATGTATGCTATCTCATTTATTTTTAAAAAGCATTTTATGAGAAATTTGAAAAACTATTAAAGAATTTAGTAACTTTTTCGTTTTTTCATAATACTTTACTTGTGTATACCCCTTTTATAATACGAAAAAAGAGCATAATGGAAAATGTCAAGTTGTTATGTAGACCTTTTTTTTTTTTTTTTATCAAGTTGTCAGAGAAGAACTACGTCTACAATATTTTTACAATATTTTCACAACAAATTATGGTGGTTAGTTGTTATTGGTTCAAGTTTGAACCTAACACTAAGATTACTTTTTTGCCGCAATAATAATAACCAGTAATAATCTGCCGTTTAGAATTTGTTGTGAAAATATTGTGAACATATCATTTCTATTTCTCTTTTAAGTAAAACTCATTTTGTTGTCTCGGTTTAGTTGGAAGATCTTCCTTTAGCTTTTGGTGTTGTCTTGTGCTGGTGTTGTAACTTGTAACTTAAAGACTTATATTTAAATAAAAGAAAAACATTTTACTCAAAAAAAAATCATTCAGCAAACCGAAAAAAACAATCATTCATTTGAATGGTTACAGCCTCTTCCCTTTCTGTTAATGAGGCTCTTCTGTTTCTTGTCATCGCCTCTATACAAAACTGTACCTTTTTCTTCATTTACTACTGTTGTGCCAAACCAAACAACACCCACAAGGTGGAAAACCTTTTCCCACATTTTCCAACAATGCTCACACCAACGAGCTCTGAGTCCAGGCAAACAAGCCCATGCTCGCATGATTGTAACTGGGTTTCAGCCCACTGTCTTTGTTACCAACTGTTTAATGCAGATGTATGTGAAATGCGGTAGCTTGGAATATGCTGACCATGTGTTTGATAGAATGTGTCAACGAGACATAGTGTCTTGGAACACTGTGATTTTCGGGTATGTGGGATGTGGGAAGATGGGGTTTGCACAGTCAGTTTTTGACTCAATGCCTGAGAGGGATGTGGTGTCATGGAATTCGCTGATTTCAGGGTACTTGCAGAACGATGATTATTGTGAAGCTGTTGATGTTTTTGTTAATATGCTGAAAATGGGAACAGTGTTTGATCATACTACGTTGGCTGTTGTTTTAAAAGCATGTTCTTTAATGGAAGACGTTGACTTGGGTATTCAGATACATGGAAATGCAGTGCAGAGAGGTTTCAATAACGATGTGGTAACAGGAAGTGCTCTTGTTGATATGTATGCTAAATGTAAGAAATTAGATGACTCTATTCGGGTTTTCCACGAAATGCCTGAAAAGAATTGGGTTTCTTGGAGCGCTGTTATTGCGGGTTGTGTTCAGAATGATCAGTTCATTAAGGGCTTAGAACTGTTCAAGAAGATGCAGATGGCAGGAGCAATTGTTAGTCAATCTATTTATGCTAGTGTTTTCAGGTCCTGTGCAGGCTTATCTGCATTTAGGTTAGGCATGCAGTTGCACGGACATGCTTTAAAGGCCAACTTTGGATCTGATGTCATTGTGGGAACTGCCACTCTAGATATGTATGCAAAATGTGACAGCATGCCTGACGCTCAAAAGGTATTTAACTCATTGACAAACCGTAGTTTGCAATCTTACAATGCCATTATTGTTGGGTATACTCGAAGTGATCAAGGTTTTAGAGCTCTGGAGCTATTTCTGCTTTTACATAAATCTGGCCTTGGTTTTGATGAAATAAGTCTATCTGGTGCATTTAAGGCATGTGCAGTGATCAAAAGCCACTTGGAGGGACTTCAACTACATGGATTAGCAGTCAAGAGTAGTTTGAGGTCAAATATTTGTGTGGCAAATGCCATGTTGGACATGTATGGTAAATGTGGATCTCTGTTTGAAGCTTGTTTTGTGTTTGATGAGATGGGAAGAAGAGATGCTGTATCTTGGAATGCAATTATTGCAGCTCATGAGCAAAATGAAAACAGAGAGGAAACACTTTCACTATATCTTTCGATGCTTCGATCAAGAATGGAACCTGATGATTTCACCTATGGCAGTGTTTTAAAAGCTTGTGCAAGTCAGCAAGCTTTAAACTGTGGCATGGAGATCCATAACAGAATTATCAAATCTGGAATGGGGTTGAATGTGTTTGTTGCAAGTGCCCTTGTGGATATGTACTGCAAGTGTGGTATGATGGAAGAGGCAGAAAAGATCCATGACAGAACAGAAGAGCCTACTATGGTTTCATGGAATGCCATAATTTCTGGATTTTCACTACAATATCAAAGTGAGAGTGCTCAGAGATTTTTCTCTCAGATGTTAGAGAGGGGTGTAAACCCCGATAACTTCACTTATGCAACAGTTATTGATACCTGTGCTAATTTGGCTACCATTGGACTTGGGAAGCAAATCCATGCTCAAACTATTAAGCTGCAATTGCAGTCAGACGTGTATATAACCAGCACTCTTGTTGATATGTACTCAAAATGTGGAGTCATGCAAGACTCCCAACTAATGTTTATGAAAGCACTTAGGCGAGATCCCGTGACATGGAATGCCATGATCTGTGGCTATGCTTACTATGGTCTTGGAGAAGAGGCCCTAACAACTTTTGAGAATATGCAGCTTGAAAATGTGAAACCAAACCATACCACTTTTGTTTCAGTTCTCCGTGCCTGTGGGCACATTGGGCATGTTGAGAAGGGGTTGCGATACTTCCATTCTATGCTAAGCGACTATGGTTTAGATCCTCATTTGGAGCATTATTCATGTATGGTGGATATATTAGGCAGGTCTGGCAAAGTTAATGAGGCTTTGAAGCTTATTCAAGAGATGCCTTTTGAAGCTGATGATATTATATGGAGAAATCTTCTTAGTATTTGCATGATGCATGGGAATGTAGAGGTGGCAGAAAAAGCAGCCAATTCTCTCCTGCACTTAGACCCTCAAGACTCTTCTGCTTATATCCTTCTATCAAATATCTATGCTCATGCAGGTATGTGGGGTGAAGTTTCAGAGATGAGAAAAATAATGAAGTACAATAAGTTGAAAAAGGAACCGGGTTGCAGTTGGATTGAGGTAAAAGATGAGGTTCACACCTTTCTTGTGTGTGACAAGGCTCATCCTAGATGCAAAGATATATATGAGAAGCTTGGTGTGCTAATTAATGAGATGAAGTGGGATGGGTATGTTCCAGATATTGATTTTGTGCTTGATGAGGGAATTGAAGAACTTGATGAGCAAGAAGAGCTTAGATCTTGCGTGTATATTATGTAGTTTTACAACCACAGGACAAACATGAGTTTTGTCAATTAGTTGGCGATGATGGAAATTCAGAATTATTCAGGAACAGATACAAAAGAGTTGGACACAAGTCCAGCAGCTCATTCAGCAATACCTGGAGTTCTGTAATTTAATTGGTTTGGGGGAAGACCACACAACTTGTGACATTGCACTGGGATTTGTCTTATATAATTTGAGAGTTCTTAAGAATTTTGAGATCATTGTCGCCATGTTTAAGAAGAAATGGTAAAAACTGGGGTTATAAGGATGACATGAGGCTGAGGTTGACTGATGGTGATGTGAGGGAAAAGGGTAAAATGGGAAGTATCACTAGTGATGGGAGGCCTGCTGGTGTAGGTCTTGCCAACGGAGCTCGCAAGGAAGAGGTGAGGCAGTCTTTAGTATTGCAGGTGAGGGGAGAGAGAATAAAATAAATGAGTAACCCTTCGATGCTTCAGAATTGGCTAGGTGAAACCAAGAGTTTTTCTTCACCTGAGGAAGCTAAATCCTTTTGCTTGGATACCATTGAAGAGGAGATCTCTATATTGGAAAAGGAGCTCCCAGTAGCTCATCAATGTATAATTTATTGCCATAGTGATTTTCAATATAGTAACATAACGATTGATGAAGAAACTAATTCTATAACCATCAGTGTAATTTTATTTTTCTTTTTGCTGGTTATCTAAATTTTCCTTTGCAGAACTGGAATCTCTAGGTGATAAAGCCATGTTTTGAATTTTCTCATAAAACGTGTATTGTCATGACATGACGAGGATGTACAATTGTTTGGTATTCCCTGAGGAATGCAACATATAGGAGATTCGAATACTTTACCTGTTGATCACTTCATGCCTGTACAGTACATATTGTTCCGAAAATTTGTTGATTTGTGCTAGATTGAATAAGAGCTTTTATTAAATAATAAGAGCTTTCATGTGCCTTCTAATTTTGAACTCTGCGTTTCTTTTCTTATTTTGTGTGTGTGATAGAGAGAGAGAGAGGGAAATACTTTTCTTTTTGTCTCCCACCTAATGTGCATCTAATTCCAAAAGAAGAGCAAAATATTTTGAAACTCGTTTTCTATATGCAGGTTTTCAAGGCTAGTAAGAATTATTGGAACTTTGGAAGTGAATTTATAAATTACTGTTAAGGGGTCAATGGGAATCGATTTAGATTAACTGGTTAGGTAGTAGCTGCTTTGATAACATTGCCTTTTGTTTCAGTACAACATAAACAACTCTCCCTCACTCTTACACAAGACCCGGTGATTTCCATCCAACGGTATTGATCTACTGAAGTATAAAAAAATTGAATTAAAAAAAAAAATGTCCCAATTATATAAACAAAGGGATTGCTAAATTAGTGATGTTTCGACTGCTAACATACTCAGTGCTCTCAGCGATTTCCTTCAAACTAGTCCAAGATTTTCTTCTTCGTTTATTTGAGCTAACAGTTTTTTCTACATCTATTGGGGTAGAATCATTTTCAGGTCCAGCTGGTTTCTTCAATGCTGATCGATTCCTCTTTCTCCTTCTAGCCTCCAACAAAGTAGAACCACTACTCACCAATGGAGTCATAGGACTATCTGTAGCAGGGAACAATGGAGTTACAGGACCATTTGTGGTAGGATTCTCCCTGGCTAAGGCTGGTGAAGCTATCTCATTTGTTTTATAGGTATCATCTTTGCCTCTGGTGATCTTCTCCAAGCTAGTGCACTTCTGAAGCCTGGATTTTGCAGGTTCTGATTTTAAAGATGTTTTGGCCTTTGAGGGACATATCTCTTTCATATGTCCTTCTAGGGTCCCTCTCCTTAGATTCCAATGTGAACAGAAGTAACACTTGTACACCACATTGTTCTGTGTAAAACCATTAGTTTTCTTGCGCCTATGTCTTGCCTTTGCCCTATTCTTTTCTATTCGAACAGTGCAGTTAAACCCAGGCTGAAGAATTGTTTCACATCTGCAATACAGTTACGTGGCAATCAGAGTCACTCTATATGTTATTTACCACAAAAGGAAAGAGCTTAACTTATAAGTCCAACAAGCTATACAAATGAAACCAACAAAGTTACAAACAATCCAAATCAATGTTGGTAGCATACTTTTACTCTAGAATTCATAATAAGTAGATGTTGTTAATGCAATTTGAAAGTAATAGGAAACAACCATTTCCTTGCTTCCATGTAGATAGGTAATCAAGCAAAAAATATATATTATCATATAATCAGTGAGTAGTTTAACTCATAAAATTCTTACAGTTATTAAGGATATCCAACAAGGCAACTTAGGAATATAAAATAATAAATAAAACAAAAACTATTTGAAGACCTCCATTTGATACATCATATTTGCTAATAAAATCAAGACCAATATTTTTATTTAAATTTCAATATCCTACAGGTTACATGATATTATACTCTAATGCAACTCATTAATGCACAAAATCACCAAGCCGATTAATGCCACACAGAAGACTCGAGACAGATCAAGAAATAAAAATCTCTCTGGTCAAATGATATGTCCTAACAAAGACCAAGTAGCTAGATTCTTGTTGGGACTAAGATGTTGTCAATACTGAACTAAGCAAAATTTGCACCAAAGAGACTTGGCAAATGGGACGATAATAAAAGTTTATCTATTCATGGTTTGAGAGACAAAAACGCATGTGTAGGTTCTAGTTGTTTCAATGAAGCTTATTTCAATGAAGCTTATTTCAATGAAGCTTATGATTTGTATTAGATTCTTGAAGGTTTATGCCTGTGGTTTGGACAGTGACTCCATATGCATATCGTCTCACTGGTCTTAAGGGTGTTGAAAATTTTCAAGATTTCTATTAAACTTCTTTGCATATATTAATGAAGGTGATAGAGACATGCCAACTACTTTCCATATTGACTTACTCTAACCAATTTCGAGCATAACTGCAAAAATAACACCCTCATTCAATCTAATCACTCAAATTTCATTAAAATTTCTTCCTATTTACATTAAGTAGAACACCTAAGAACATATTATTCCACACTTCCAACACATGTAATTCTTTAGCATTAGCATTGGCTAGCACAACAAATAAACAAAAATCTCAATTGAAATTCTCCCCAATGCAAAGACTCAGCTCTTGCATTAAAAGCTTATTTGGACAAAACCACATAACTCTCAGTATAATTACATGCATCTTCAAAAGATTAAAAAGTTTGTGCATGTGCACCTCCATGCACATCAGTTATTTTGATGATCGAAACTAAATTAATGCCAATGGAACTTACCTAAGGTCTGTTTGGACCCAATTGTGGGCAGTTAGATGGGCTCCAAAAAGGCAAAAAGATGTACTAGTTGGAGAGTTAGTTATCGGTGGCGACTACTCTTTTTGACAAAATTATTATTTTTTTTTTTTGATAGGTAATAAGACTTTTATTTTAAAAAATTGAACATCATGTTCACGATGGTGAACACTTTGAACAAGAAACCTCTTTTTGACAAAAACTAACTTAAAGCATTGTAAATTAACATAAAACATGAAGATAGAAAATCATTCTCTCTCCTATTTTTTCTCCATCTCTCTCTCTCCTAATAAGATTACTCTCTGAGGTTCCATCATCACCCTAATTCCAGAAGCCTGGATATGCTTCTTTTATATAGGTAGATAGTGGCGGTGGGAGAGGTGGGGTTCAAACTACAAACGATGTCATTACTACTGAGTTATCACGTGAACCCCAGAAGCATGGATACACTCTAACTATTACTGTAATTCTGCGGTCATCAACAGGTATAATTAGTGTAAACTAAGCTGACACCAATCCACATTTGATCCCACATTCAATTCCATCTCAGCAATATCTCTCTCTCTCTAAATATTTTCCTTTCCCTGCATAAAATCCTTTTTACTATTCAACCTACACTAAATACCTAAACACAAGACAACTGCTTTCAGTTCTCTATTTAGCAGCAATTCAAAATTCAAACAAATTACAAACAAGACTTTCACTAAAACATCCCATCTGTTCTCCTACTCCATGCTCTAATTTTATTATCAAAACAGTTTACCATATTCAACAAGAAGAAAAATTTTAATATTCCAGTGAATCTAAATTGCAAGAAAGCTGTAACCATGCAATCCATACCAAACTAACTATCAAATAAACTGCAAACCTAAGCCCAAACTGCTACAAGCAATTCCCAATACAACAACAAAGCCTTAGTTGCAAAACTGCTGCGTCAGCCATTGATCCTCAACGGACTAATTAGAATTGTTCGCTGATATTCCTCTCTACCATATCATCCTATCCAAAGTCATACTTTCTATCAACTCCTTGATTAATATGTCTTTTTTTACTACTTCTATCAACTCTTCTTAATTGCAAAACTATAGGGTCGACCATAGGCTCTCAACGATCATTCACAATATTCTTCTTTATCACTTCATCGTATCCAAAATCATGCCCCCTATCTACTCTTCAGTTAAACGTCTCTTTTACGGTTTCTATCAACTCTTTTTAATTGCAAAACTATTGTGTCAGCTATGGATTATCATCGGACTAATCAGAGTCTTCCACTTATATTCTTCTCTATCATTATCATATCCAAAATCGTACTCTCTATCAACTCTTAATCAACATGTCTTCTTTACTGCTTCTATCAACTATTTTTATGAACAAAACCATTGAGTCAACTATGGATTCTCTAACAGACTAATCAGGCTATTTCACTTATATTCCTCTCCATCATTACATCCTACCCAAAATCATACTCTCTATCAACTCTTCAATTAACATGTCATTTTCTTACTCCAAAACCAAAAAAAAAAAAAAAAAAAAAGTCTTTTTTACTACTTCTGTCAACCCTTTTGTGTTGCAAAACTATTGGGTCAGCTATGAATTTTCAAGAAACTAATCAGAGTCATTCACTTATATCATATATTCTTCTATATCATTCAATCCAATCCAAAACCATACTCTGTATCTACTCTTTAATCAAGTACACAAGAAATCCAACCTCTCACAACAAAACAGAGAATGGTTCGGTGGCGCCCCCGTGGCCTCCGTTACAGCAGCCAAACGTTGCCCAAAAAGAGCACCCAAAGAAGGAATAGCGGCCTCCCCACTGGCCCACGTTGCAAGCTTCTGCAAATGCTCGAGCTTTAACATGGACTTGGAATTGATAGAGTTGCCTCTTTTTGTTTGCTTTTTTCCAGTGATCTCTTCTCTCAATGAGATTGGATTGTGAAACCCATTTGAAGATGACAACTTTTGCGCTGATTTCTTGTTCCCGGAACCTCCTCCTCCTCTCTTGCCCATGTCGTCTTGTCTCGTGTTCTGTTCTCTCTCTCAGGAATTTTGACGAACATGTGCAATGCAATTATGCAACTGCCGTCTCCTTCTTTTTATGCTACTACTTCCCTAGCTTGCAATTTATGTAAGCTTGGGTAATTTTTTTTTTTTTTTTTGTTGGGTAATTTTGATTTTTCCTTCTCTAGCTTCGAAATTTTATTTCAATTTTTTTTAATAGAATTTCAACCTACTAAAGATTGTGCTCTTTAATAGCAGATTTAGATACCAATCAACTTTTAAGGCGAAAATGGCCAACTGGCCTTAAAAACCAAACAATCTAGTTAGTAGGCGAGAATTAGAAACATATTTGGTTAATAGCATCTCGAGCCTTAGAGGCTCGATTTTGGTCTCAAAATCGAGCCTTTAAGCCTCGATTTTTTTGTGTGATCTGGCCTGCACACGCTGGAATGGTCCAGCTGGAAATCGAGTCTCTTAGACTCGATTTCCACGTGTATTCCAACCGGAAATCGAGTCTTAGAGACTCGGTTTCCAATTGGGGTTTTTCAAAATTAACGTTCTCACTCTCTCACCCTCAGTCTTACATCTTCATTTCCCACACTCACAAAACTCTCTCATTTTCTCTCTATCTCTCACACGGCCTCTCACATTCACACACGCTCACACACACAGAGAACCCCGCCGGCGTCGACGAGCAAAGCCCAGCCCAGCCCAGCGACGACGCCGACGAGGCTGAGCCCAGCCATCGGCTCCTCTCCTCATCGATCTCTCTCTCCCTCAGTAGGAGATCCTTTATCCTTTTCTCCCTCTCTCTCATTACCACCCCCATACCCATTCATTTTTCCTCACCATACCCATACCCATTCCGATTTTGGTTGGTAAGTTATTTATATGATTTTTTGTTTTGATTAATGTGAAATTTTGGGTTTGGATTTGGATACTTAACATCTAGGTTATTTATTTAATTTTCAGTTTTGATTTTTGTGAAATTTGGGTTTGGATTTTGTGGTAGATACTTTATTTAATTTTTATTTTATGATTTTTATGAAATTTGGGTTTGGATTTGGTGAGTGCAGATGACATTCAACTCTCTTTGGCTGAAGTCAAACTTGCTTGGTTACCCATTCCGATTTTGCTTGGTAAGTTATTTATTTGATTTTTTGTTTTGATTATTGTGAAATTTTGGGTTTGGATTTGGATACTTAACATTTAGGTTATTTATTTAATTTTCAGTTTTGATTTTTGTGAAATTTGGGTTTGGATTTTGTGGTAGATACTTTATTTAATTTTTATGTTATGATTTTTATGAAATTTGGGTTTGGATTTGGTGAGTGCAGATGACATTGTTGCTTGGATAGTGCATATTGTTGCTGCCATCCTTAAGAGTTTCCAAATTTCTGCCTTCAGGTTAGATTGTTATTGCTGATTAGGATTATAGCTTTTACGAGAGAATTGTATATCTCATTAGGCCCATTTGCTTGTCTATTAGGAGCTTAGAACTTACAAGTTTATATGAAATAGTTATCTCATATATTTATAGTGCTTGCGTACCATTACAAATTACTAAATTATATGCATATAAAAAAGCACTTAGTAGTTTGCTATTGAAGAAACAAATTACATAGTCTTTTTTCAGTTATGTATTTGGTTGATTGGTTATGATTTAGGTTTTTCGGTTAGGAATGGTTTTGTTTAATTAGTTTAAATAGATGGATTAGATTTAGTTTTGATTAAGGGATTTTGGTTAGAAGTTTTGTTTACGTTAGCTGGCTTGGCATAAATTGGTTTTAGGTATCTAGAAATTTCCATATAAGGAAGTAATCTCCCAGCCTTTATCGGACTATTCCACTCCCAATTAACAGGACACCTCAGAATTCCCATGGACTGATAGCATAGAGAATGGAACATTGGATGTTTCTATATTAAAACTCAAAATAAAATTTCAAATTAATAGAAGAGCAATTCATTGTAAAAGTTACCAAATGACAATTTCCTTTTTGATTCGAATAAGAACCAACTCGTTTACAAAAAAAAATGGCAGCAAGCCGTCATCATTCTTTCTTGCCAACGTTTTTTAGCAAATTGCACAGAAAGAATACATAAAACCGTTTATAGAATGTCATGTTATTTGCATCATTGCTTCATTTTTAATGTAAGTTTCCAATACACGTGGTATATACACAAGACTGAAACCACTCAAATGGTGCTGCATATTTCTGCTGCTTATAGGGCCTCGTATAGAACTCGGTGCTCCAAAAGTTCTGATAAAATGCTCCTCATTTTATCAACTGAAATGCTCCTCAGATTAAATCCCAGCCTCTCATTTCCCAAGCTATTTCTACTCATCAAAAAAAAAAAAAAAAAAAAAAGAGCCATTTTTATTAACTGTTTCAAGGATTGTAACCATAGATTAAACGTTGTTGTATTCCAGCCTGTCTATACCTCACTAAGTGAGTAAATAATTTATAAACCCCTAATAAGATAGTGGTACATGTTAGAAATTTTTTTTTAAAAAAAATTTCGTATAAGACTCCTATACCTTCAATATAAGAACTATGGTTAAATGATTAAATTCACCATTTTCTAATAGCTTAAGTTTTGGGGAGAACTGGCAATTTAACATGGTATCATGGCAGGAGATAAATGTGTCTCTTGACAATTCAACATAGTCTTCGTCTTCGTCATCCTCCTCTAAATGTGTCTCTTGACAATGGAGGGTTTCACCAGTATTTACAACATGATCTTGAGATGGGAGCATATAATCTCCCATTGTATACCCTCCCATTGCAGTGCATCCATCATCAAGGGCTGTAAATTGTAAAGACGTAGTTGTTTGTTGCACCATCTCAGTATCAACTTCCGCAAGCGGCTCTGAACTTATGTACAACTCAGCAGCATTTACTTGGGGCATTTTCTGGATCCTATTAAACATCATCTTCACATGTTTGTCTTCTTTAATCGCCATATACCCGTAATTTATCCGTTCATGTAGGACTTCTTGTGGGTAACGATAAATAATCTTGATGTCATACCAAGCAGAGTTCAAATTCAATTCGTCCATTATTTTCAACTTCAAATCAATCAACGTCTTCAACTTACGACGTATCATCATGGGGTAGCATTGGATACCCGGCCCTGTAAATGGAAATCCCTCAATCCCCCCAGGATTGTTAAGAGGTCCACCGTAGTATACATTTATATCAATATTCTTCAGATGTTGTGAACCTATTAAAGAGTCAAGTATAATATGTTAGCGACATATTTTTTTCTTTCATTTAACCTCAATTACAAAACCTTTTCTATCTACTCAAAGTACAAAAATCACAAATTCTCACCCCACAATTGCATATACTCACCCCACATCACATACAAACACACTCAATCATTATCATTTCGTACTCAAACAAATAAAAAAACTAAAAACAAAACTCACCCCCATTACAAAATTTCAACTCAGCTCTAACTAATATAAATAAAAATATCAAACCAAACAACAAGAAAAATAGCCATGATAAAAGCCTAGCAATACAAATATATATCTACAATATTTTTTACTTGTTATAAAATCCTAGCAAATATATACATTAACTTGCAAAAATAGTCATGATAAAAGCCTAACAATACAAATATATATCTACAATATTTTTTACTTGTTATAAAATCTTAGCAAATATATACATTAACTTGCAAAAATAGTCATGATAAAAGCCTAACAATACAAATATATAACTACAATATTTTTTACTTTGTATAAATCCTAGCAAATTATATACACTAACTTGCAAAATTAGTCATGATAAAAGCCTAACAATACAAATATATACCTAAATATATTTTTTACTTTGTATAAAATCCTAGCAAATATATACACTACCAAATATAACTTCTTACAAACCCCACATTTGCATATTCACATACAAACACACCCAATCATTATCATTTGTTTCCAAAATAAAATAAAAAATAAAAAATCATTAATTATACTAAAAAAAAAATAAAAAACTAAACACACAACTCACCCCATTACAAACTTTCAAATCATTCTATCAAAAATATAAAAAACAATATCAAACCAAACAAAAAAAATTAATCATGATACACATACCCATAAAAAAACCTAATAATAATATATATATATTATATTTATATATGAAACTAACAATTAGAGAGATTGAGAAACCTTACCTGACATGAGGATGTGGGGTGAGTTGAAGTTTATGCTGAAATGAAAATGAGTGAGAGGAAGGATGTGGGTCTCTTTTTCAAATTTGATAAATGTTGCTCCTATAAGAACTTAGCGCTCAGTGCAGTCAGGCTCTAACCTTACTTCCTCTAACCGTACAGGAGAAAGAGAAAAGTAAAAAGCAGCATGTGTGTACCTATAAGCCAGACAACTAAATGTAACCTACAATGAGCATGTGCAAACTGCAAAGGCTGACTCCTGGAGCTGAGTGAGCATGTGCAAACTGCAAAGGCTCATCCTGGAGCTGTGGGACTTGACATGACCAGACATCAGACACGAATAAAGCAAGAGAACTGTACTCAAAAATCGAGTTTGTGAGACTCGTTTTCCAGCTGGAAATCGAGTCTTAGAAACTCGATTTTCACGTGGAAATCGAGTCTAAGAGACTCGATTTCCAGCTGGACCATTCCAGCGTGTGCAGGCCAGATCACACAAGAAAATCGAGGCTTAAAGGCTCGATTTTGAGACCAAAATCGAGCCTCTAAGGCTCGAGATGCTATTAACCAAATATGTTTCTAATTCTCGCCTACTAACTAGATTGTTTGGTTTTTAAGGCCAGTTGGCCATTTTCGCCAACTTTTAATGTAGGCAGGAATTAAAAATCAAATCTCTTAAATTCACCAATTGAGCTAAATTTCGATTTCGACTATTATGTATTGTTTGGATTTTTTTATTTTATTAAAAGATAGAATTTTTTCCTTTCTTTTTTCATTATGAAATGAACCATGATAAGATGTCAGTTAAGTGTCATATTCATGGTTTGTTTAGTTAGGTGTTTTGGGAAAAAAAGAGTATTTTTAAAACTCAAAACTATGTTTTACAACCACAACTCCTTATAACTTTTTTACAAATGCTCATTGTAGGGACAAGGGCCCAAAATAGTATATTGGACCTTGGACCTTGTCCAAAGACATTGATAGGTTCAAGGAAGAGCAAGTGGTTGTTAAACGTTCCCAATTAAAGTCTCAAAGACACTAATGCATTCCCTCTTACCCAGTTTCTCTAATGCACTAGGGTTAGGGTTTTATCTCTTACTCAGCCGCCTGTAGAATTAAGTCCCTAACCTAGTTTAGGTATCTGTTCCCTTCTACCTTCCGTGGGTTGATAGGACGGCCCGTTCGGTGGGTGTAGTGTTCTATTAGAGTGCTCGGTGGTGCAGTACCTATTTCGTTTTCAGTTTCTTTGTTTTCAAGGGCTGTAATTCTCATGGCTTCTTTAGACGAGATGTGGGCACGTTTCTCGCTTACGGAAGAAGAAGAGGGGGGTGCTGAGGTCCCTAAGGAAGAGGAAGAGAGTGTATACCGTTTAGCTAGTCGGTTTTATACAAAGAGGGTTCTTAATGTAGATGCAGTTGCTCGCACGTTCAAGCCCTTATGGAGAACAGCCGATGAACTTAAGATTAGCGATATTGGAGAGCATATATTGTTGTTTGAATTTGAGGATGTACTGGATCTTGAGCGAGTGTTGGAGTTTGAACCATGGTCATACGATAAACATCTTGTGGCATTTGAACATGTTTTCGACATCAAGTCGGTGCCATTCCTGGATTTCTCTCACGGGTTTAGATACACAATATTCCAGAGAGGAGTTTGAAGGTTGAAGTAGGGGAGTTGGTAGATAAGACCATCGGTAGGGTTATCCAAGTTGCCGACCCGGAAGACGACAACGCTAGAAGTGAGTTTTTGAGGGTTAGAATAAACATTGACATATCCAAACCCTTGCTCCGTTGCTCTAAATTACGCTCGGAGGGGAAATAGGTGGGCTAGGTTGGGCTGAAGTATGAACGGTTACCCAATTTCTGCTACTGGTGTGGCCGTGTGACTCATGGAGAGAGGGATTGTGAAGTTTGGCTGTGAGGTAAAGGGTCTTTAAGGAAGGAAGAACAACAGTATGGTGAGTGGCTTCGAGCGGAGCCGTTGAGAGGCACTCGCAAAACTATGGTGGTGGTTTTGGGCACTTCACGTAGCCAAGCGCCATGGTGGAGGAAGAGGGATAGCAATAAAGGTCCATCAAAAGAGAATGCCGACAACTCTAAGGAGACTCAGTCATCTGCTCACTCGGCGGCAAATATGGCTATGGACTATTTTGAGATTTCCAAGCCAACGCGTGGAAATGGGAGTAACGTGAATAATGTAAGGGGCTTTGGGGTACAAAACCATGAGGTGAATCATGGCTTGCATTCAAATAATCCAACCAACAGGTTAGAAGAGATAGTGGTGGGGTTAAATTTAAATGATAAGTTGGATGGTTTTGTGGGTGAGACAAATGGGGAGGTTTGAAGATGTCCGTGGGTCCTAGTGCTAAGGTAAGTAAGGGTGACATGAGGGCCATGCAAGATTGCACCAACCAAATCACTAACTCTGATTCAGTGGGGTCCACAAGAAAATGGAAAAAACTTGCTAGGGAGGTGGATTAATGTGGGGTGTCTCCTTCACTAATGAATGTGGATAGGAGGCCTGTGCTGGATGATTTTGATAGGAGTGTTGGTAAAAAACAGTGTTTGAGTGGCAGCAGCTATTCGAATAAAGAAAATGGTGAGGTGGCAGCTGGGTCCCAACGCCACCGAGCATTATAAGTTGCCTGAGCTAGAATTGTCGTGGGCTTGGGAACCCATAGACAGAAGATGAGCTGGTTGCGATGGTGCGCAACAAAGATCCCAAGTTGGTGTTTTTGATGGAAACAAAGGTGGAAAAAGTAGTTTTAGAACGTATTGGCCGTAAGATTCAGTTTGGTAATTTGTTTGTAGTCCCCCGTCACAATATTGGGGGAGGGTTGGCTTTGTATTGGCCAGCAGATATGAATGTGGATGTTCAGACTTTCTCAGCCAGATATATTGATGCTATTATTGACCTTGGGGAGAATGATGCTTGGCGGTTCACAGGTTTTTACGAAGACCCTGAAACTGCCAACCGGGAAAGCTCTTGGTCATTACTGAGACTTCTTAGCTAGCGGTTAAATTTGCCTTGGGCTTGTATGGGGGATTTCAATGAGATTTTGTTTGCTGAAGAGAAACAGGGTTGGCTCATTAGACCGGAGAGACAGATGCAGGGGTTTAGGGATGCTCTGGACTATTGTAGATTAAGGGATTTAGGCTTCAATGGGTTCCCATTTACTTGGTGCAATAGAAGGACGGGTGGTCAGAATGTATGGATTTGGTTGGATAGAGGGGTGGCTTCAGTTGAGTGGACTTTGAGTTTCCCTTCAGCTCGAATACATCACTTGGATGCTTTTCACTCTGATCACAAACCCTTGCTGCTTTGTTCAGACTCTGAATTTAAAAGGTTCTACAGAAAAGGTCGGTCTTTCCACTTTGAAGCTATGTGGTTGAAGGATAATTCTTGTGAGGGTGTAATTCAGGATTCCTGGGATTCTAGACAGCCATCTGATTCAGTTTGGGGGTTTAATAGAAAAATAATGGCCTGCCAAGAAAACCTCAAAGTTTGGAATCGAATTACATTTGGTCATGTTCGGTCTGCTCTGAAGAGGAAGATGGCTGACTTGAAGGAAGCTGAAGAAGGGGATTGTTACAGAACTAATCCAGGCCGTATTTAGATGCTCAAAAAGGAAATTGGTAGCCTCCAGTCTAGGGAAGAATGTATGCGGAAGCAAAGGGCTAGAAACACTTGGCTTAAAGAAGGTGATCGTAATACTGCTTACTTTCATTGCAGAGCTAATCAATGGAATAAGAGGAATTTGATTCTGGGATTGGAAGATGACAATGGGGTGTGGGTAGAGGATGAAGCCAAATTGGGTGGTGTGGTAGAGGGGTATTTTAAGAATATCTTTTCCACCTCAAACCCGTCTAGATTGGATAGAATTTTAAATGGAATCCCGTACCCTATGAATGTTGATGTGGATCCGTGCGTGGGGGGTGAGTTTCAAGCTTTTGAAGTAAAGCAAGCTCTCAACCAAATGGCTTCAAATACTGCCCCTGGCCTTGATGGTATGTCGCCCAATTTTCTGCAAATCTTTTTGGCACATTGTTGGTGAGGATGTAATTGCAGTTGTTCTCCAAGCCTTGAATTCAGGTATTGTCCTAGAATCCCTTAATTCCACATTTATCTCTCTGATTCCCAAAGTTAAAACCCTAAGAAAGTTTCAGAATTTCGACTGATAAGTCTATGCAATGTTGTTTATAAATTAATTGCAAAAGTGGTGGCTAATCGGTTGAAAAAGTTGCTGGCTAAAATGATTCTAGATTCCTAAAGTGCATTCTTATCAGGGCGGTTGATCACTGACAATATTTTAATGGCTTTCGAGACCCTTCACTTTCTGAAAAGGAAGACTCAAGGGAATTTGGGGTATATGGCACTTAAACTGGATATGAGTAAAGCGTATGACAATGTGGAATGGGTTTTTTTGGAAAGGATAATGCGTCACCTGAGTATTGAAGATAGGTTGATCAAAATTATTATGGCTTGTGTGCAATCTATTTCTTATGCAGTTCTTCTCAATGGGCAGCCGATGGGCAATATAAAACCCACAAGGGGGTTTCGCCAAGGGGATCCCCTGTCTCCATACTTGTTCCTGTTGTGTGCTATGGGGCTACAAAGCTTGATTCATCAGGCTGAAGTGGATAGGCATATTTGAGGGGTGGCTATCTGTAGAAATGGTCCTAAAGTTTCCCACTAATTCTTTGTAGATGATAGTGTGCTGTTTTGTAGAGCTACAGAGGCTGAATGCAATAAAATATTGGAGATTTTAGAGGTGTATGAGAGAGGGTCTGGTCAAAAGATAAATAGAGAAAAAACGAACTTATTTTTCAGTTCAAACACTCCTTTGCCCTTACAGGAGCAGATCCAGTAGCTCTTAGGTGTCCCAGCAATCCGGTAGTATGAAAAGTATCTAGGGTTACCCGCTTTAGTAGGCTGAGCAAAAAAACAAAGCTTTATCTTCCTAAAAGAGAGGGTCTGGAAGAAATTGTAGGGGTGGAAAGAGAAGTTATTGTCTCAAGCGAGAAGGGAAGTCCTCATCAAGGCTGTCATTCAAGCTATCCCAACCTACACCATGAGTTGTTTTAAACTTCCCAAGGGGTTGGTTAGGGAGCTCGAAAGCCTTATCCGGAAGTTTTGGTGAGGTTATAGTGGTGATTCAAGAAAGGTGCATTGGGTATGTTGGGAAAAGCTTTGTGAAGCGAAAGAAGTGGGTGGAATGGGCTTCAAAGAAATTGAAAAGTTCAATGACGCTCTCTTAGCAAAACAGGTTTGGAGGATGATTAATAACCCAGGGTCGCTTTGCTTTCGAGTGTTTAAAACTAGATTTTTTCCAAATTGTTCAATTTTGGAAGCGAAAGATTCCATAGCCAGATCCTATGCTCGGAAAAGTATTCTTAGTGCGAGAGATGTTATCTAGAAAGGCATGGTTTGGAGAATTGGTGATGGCCAATCCGTGTGGGTAAAGGAAGATAAATGGCTGCCTAAAAGAAATAGTAGTTCCATCATTTCACCCCTTCCTACTATTCTGCCTGAGACAAGGGTTAGTTCCCTCATTGAAGCTGACCGGAGAGAATGGAAAACAGAGGTGATTCAAGAGCTGTTTCTGCCTAGTGAGGCATCGGTGATTATGGGAATTCCATTGAGCTTGAGGAATACAGAGGACCGGGTTATATGAGCCTACACACCTTTTGGAGTTTACTCCACAAGTAGCGCATACAAGTTGCTAACTGATAGATATGTGCAAGGCAGCTCTAACCGTGAGCCACAAAGACCTTTTTGGAAGGGAATATGGGAGCTTCGAGTTCCTCATAAAATCAAGCACTTTGTTTGGAGGGCTTGTCACAATGCTCTTCCAATAAAGTGTAATCTGGTTCGACGGAACATAATCAATTCGGAGGTGTGTGAGTTGTGCAATGAAGGCCAGGAGGATGTGTTACACGCTTTATGGAAGTATCGGGTGGTGGAAAGTGTTTGGAGTTGTCACAGTTGGGCCCAACAAGCTGTGAACCCCCCTCCCCTAACCTTTTGCAATTTATTTGATCGTTTTTTGCAAGTAACGGATGATTTCAGGAAGGAAATCTTTGCAGTAGCTGCTTGGTGTCTATGGAACCGGCGAAATACCCTTCACTTTGGGCATCAAGTGCAGCCTATTACAAACATTAACTTGTTGGCTAGTAACCTGCTACAAGAGTTCTTGGCGGCCCAGGAAGATGAAGCTCCGACAGTTCACTCACCTATGATCCAACACTAGTGGAGACCTCCAGAGCATGATCACTTCAAAGTAAATTTTGACGCAGCTGTGTTCAAGTCGCTTAATTTGGCCGGTATCAGGTTTGTCGTCCGAGATTGGCGTGGAGATGTAGTGGCAGCTTTGTCTATGCCAACTGCTCTAGCCTCGACAGTTGTGGATTCGGAAGCCCTTGCGTGTTGCCATGCTATGATGTTTGCTGCTAAAAAGGGCCTGCAGAACGTTATATTTGAAGGAGACTCAGTTTCTGTTATTAATGCTATTGTCCAAGAAAACCCGGTTCTGACTTCATAGGGAGATATTGTTGATGACATCCGCTCCTTAGTCTCTGTTTTCTAGTCTTTTCAATTTGTTTTTGTTCATCGGTTTTGTAATGTGGTTGCCTATGCGTTAGCTAAGAAGGCCAAATGTTTGGCTGGGTATTGGGAATGGTTGGGTGACTTACCTACAGACATTTCCTAGTTAGTTGATTTTGATGCTCCTTGAAGCATTCTGTTAAATACAATAAAGTCCCAGTCGAATTGGTTGGTTTCTCAAAAAAAAAAAAAGAAGTCTTAAAGATAGGGAACAAGTGAGAGGCTGTCTGAGGAGGAATTCCTCCTCGGATATGATGAATGTAGTTCATAATATGTACTCCATCTGTTAGCGTAATCCTCCAAGAAACTCCAATGATAAAAACATGCTTTATGAACATACGAGAAGGAAGGAAACCTAAAAATATCTAAAGGAAAGCTGCCACTATCGCATTAAATGCACTGCAGCTACTTTTCTAGCCGCATTTATATGGAGAAGACCTTTGAATAGTACTACCTTGGCTACCACAACTCACAGAAAACCAGAGGGGGTGTCTGATGGGACATGTACTCAAGTAAGGGTTCAGATGATCAACAAGTGTTGGGTGAAGATGGTCCAAAGAAAGATATATAAGGTGAAAGACTCTTCATGGAGAAGGGATCGGAAAAAAGAGAAAGAGAACACTGTAACAATCTAAATTGTCTCTGTATCCAACTGTAATCAATATATATAATTGTGGCCTCCTCGAACTGAAAGTCTATTAATATCAATACATCTTATTTGTGCTTGATTGTCACTTAATTCCATATTAGCCGTTGTTCAACTCATTAGGGCCTAGTTCTTTGACCCACTCTCTACAAATTTATTGTATTGGGCTCATTGAGCCGAGATCCCATATACTTTGGGTTTGGGCCACAAATTGGGACTCTACACTCATTTTAAACTTAAAACACAATTTTTCAATAACTTATAGAAATACACCCTAACTAAAAAACAAGCTAATTTTATGGACTCAAAATTTAAAATTTAAGAACACTGAATTAAAATTATTTAAAAATTTAAAGATGTAAATTACAATTTAGTGAAAATAATATTTGACATGACTTTAATAGGATTCAAAATAGCATATTTTTGAATGACATTATTTTGAGCTTAAATAGAGCTTAATGGACCTTGTCATCTCATAAAAAAAAAAAAAAAAAAAGGGACCTTGTCATAGTATATTGATCAAAAGACATTCAAACCAGATGTAACAAAAGGGGTGAGAATCTAACTTTTGAAAATTTAAGTGACAAAAACTTTACGCCCCATTTTGTTTTGAAGTAAAATATGTTTAGGTTATTGGTATAACAAGTAAAATTTTTCAAGCAAATCACTAAAATCAATGGCTCAACATTGAAGTTGTTGGTGTTGGAGGTCTGGTGACTGGACCGCTAGAACCGGCATTTAGAGTGGTGCCTCTAGCAACCGGAGTGTTGACGATCACCGTTAGAGCGGTATCTAGACTAGACTGCCAACATCAATTGCCATTACGGCGTCTCCAACCACCAAACTACTGGCACTGATCACCGGTGAGGTGTCTTTTATAACCAGATTGTCAACACTTGTCGTCGAAGTAGAGTCTCCAAACATTGGACTGTTAGCACTGGTCGCGGAGAAGAGTCACTATCCACTAGATTGCTGGCACTAGTTGTCGGAGCAATTAAAGTCTCTAAACATTGGACCGCTAGCATCAAGTGCAGAATGGAGTCACCGAACTTTGGATTGATGGCATCGGTTGTCGGAGCGAAGTCTCCAGCCATCAGATCACAAGCACAGGTCTCCAAAGCGATGTCTTCGGCCTCTAGATTAGTGGCCTAGTGACTTAGATGGGGGGAAATTACTATGTATTTTTGGAAAATATCTTACCAAATTTTCAAATGTAAAATATTTTACAATTTTTTATAAATAATTTTACCGTCAATAGAATATATTTTACAAGTTTGACTATATTTTACCTACAAACAAATACTTAAAAATGGGAAAACATTTTTCGAAAAATATTTTACTTCAAAACAAATTAAATTGTTTTGTCTTTAACAAAAAGATAAGAATAAAATAAAATTATAAAACAATAATTTGATCACCAGATTTGCTGTAGCAAATTGAAAATTCGTTATGTTGAATTAATCCGGGTTTAAATTTTAGCCGTGGAAAATATTTTTTCTCTCTCAATTTATTTATTTATTTAATGGCCCTTTGTGGGTATGCCATTGCATGATGAGCTCTTGTCAACCCATTCTTGTGAATCCAATGTAAGTGGCCCTTAAAAATCCACAGTAGATCGGGATTTTTGACAATTTTAGTCTTTTCACAATCTGCTCTCCATAAATTTTTTTTCCTTTTTCAAATTTTTGACGAAAACCACATTTTCGTCCCTACATTTTCATGCAATTCCTACTTTAGTTCCTATCTTTTATTTTCATCGCTTTTACTCCTTATCCTGAAAAACGTGTCTCATTTTTGTCCCTGCTGTTACATCTGAGATGGAAAATACACATGTGGCAAATAGAATGTACTATTAGCACACTAAAAGCTGACGTGGCCATTACAATAATTAAAAAAAAAAAAGTTATTTGCCATTAAAAAATGCCAGATCAGCATCTAAATTTAAAAAACTAATTTATCAATTTTAACTAAATAAAAAAAAAACTAAAAATATAATTAAAAACCAAAAACCACATGAATCAAGATCTAAGTGTATCTAGAACAAGAACAACAAAAATACCAATCTAGATGTTTCTCAAAAAAAAAAAAAAAAAACCAACCAACCCAGATTTAAATACAAGAACCACATTTTCCTTTTTAGTCTTTCATCCTTTCCTTTTCATTAAAACCCACACAATCCCATCCTCTCTGTCTCTCTTTTCCTCTCTCCCTTGTCCTCTCGAATCCACACCCCATGCAAACACGAGAAAGAAGAAAGCAGCGAATCTAAGGTTGATTCCGTTTGGAAAAGTCCATGGGTGAGAGGGGCAATATTGGAGAGGTGTAAGTGCGAGGCTTAACGGAGCGGTAGAAAAAGCCATTGAGCCCAACTTAGTTCTAAAACTAGTGGGCTTGGTAGCCGAAGAGAGTTCTTTTTCCGATTATTGTATGTGGCTGTTGTGGTTGCTGTTGTAGTTGTTGTTGATGGCAAGTGATCTGGGTCGATGGGTCGAGAAAAAGACTCGAGAGGTTGGATCAGTAAGAGGGTTTTGGAGCTTGGTTCATGGATTGGCTGGTGAAGAAGTCTGGGGCCCCACCACTTGTGTACCTCGATGCCATGTTTTTTGTGATTATTTGGGTTGGTAGTTTTTGAGAAAGAATGAGACTGATCTTCTCTCTCTCTAAACCCAAGTGGTCACCATGGTTTGATGGTCACTGTGGTTTGATCTAACTAGCTCATGATTGTGTTTTGATGTATTTTATTGATGGGGATTGGCTTTGAGTTTTGGTATTTTTGGTTTTTTTTTTTTTTTTTTTTTTGATCTGACTGTGTTTTGGGTTTTGCTTGTTTTATTATTATTATTTTTTGATTAAGTGTTTTGCGTTTTGTTAGTTGATTGTGTTAGAGTATCTTAGTTTGATCATGGTTTTGTATATGTTTTTGCTTCATGGTCTTGTATATGTTTTTGCTAGTTTTGATGCTAAGAAAAAGTACGAAAAGAGGATAAAATCTTGAATTTCTTATTTTCTGGGCAACCATGTTCTTAGGGGAAGAACATGAAGAACAATTATTATTTAAATAATTAAATGATAACTAAAATTTTATTTTATTTTAAAATAAAATAAAATATTTTTAATATTTTTTAATTCTGTTGTTTGTCATGTGTGTATTTTTCGTTTCTGATGTAATGATAAGGTAAAAAACGAGACGCGTTTTTCAGGATAGGGAGTAAAAGTGGTGAAAATAAAAGATAGGGATCAAAGTGGGAATCGCGTGAAAATGTAGGGACCAAAATGTGGTTTTCGCCTTTTTTTTTTTTTTTTTAATTTTTATAAAAAAAGTGGTTGAAGAGTTTTTTAAACGTGAGAAAAGACAATATAAAACTCAACAAAAGTGATATGATGGTCAATATTTAATATTAATATCAATATTAATATTGTTATTATTATGGTAAAACTTGGTTACAGAATCTAAAGATATAATACGTCTTTGTTTGTTTCAATGGAAAACGTTGTGTGAAAATAGTTTTTCGTGTTTTCTAATGTTTGGTACCATAAAAAAAAATGAGTCAAAGGAAAATTATCTTTGGTAAACAAAAAAAGTATAACTTATTTTTAGAGATTGCTTTCCGTTAAATTTTTTTGGAAAATAACTTTATCTTACAGTAAGCTAAATAAGGGAAGTTAAGAGATTATTTTTCAACTCATTTAAGGTTGCAACCAAACATAGGAAAATGAGATAATTTTATGGAAAATACTTTTTGGAAAATGATTTATTTTTTAGAAAACATTATCGTTAAAACAAACAGAGCGTATTGGGTTCTTTAATTCAATTCAAACACTTTGGTGGATTAAAATTAATTGTCCTTGAAAATACAACACTGTTTATATTTTATTAGTCAATGCAATCAAGTGTTTGAAATTTATTTTTAGAAAAATGTGTTTTGATTTAATTGAAAAATCTAATATATTGCAACTATAGTAATGTATCTAAGTTTTATCCTTTTTATTGTTTTTAGATATTCTCTAAACAATGGGTGGGCATTGAGTTTCATTTAAAAAAATAAGGACACATTTATATCGATTCATTATTTCTACCACAAGTTGGAACCATGCACTGAAGTGCTTTAACGCTAATAGATTCTAGTTAGCTCAACTAATAAAGTCTCTTATCATTGCATAAGAGATTTGATATTTGAACTCTGTTTAAACCAAAAACCGATTGGTATTTTAGTCTGATGATTAGAGTAGTCATCATGGAATGGATGCTAAAAAAGGCACTTTAATGCTAAAATTCAAAATTCCAGCTTCAGCTTCAAGTTATTTTTCAACTTTAATCGGGTTAAAGTGCCTTGACATGGCTAATGTCAGTGACATTCTTTTAGACTTTAATAATTGAGTAGGAATAATTTACCTAAAAAATAATTAAGAAATACTTAACAACACTTTCAAAAAAATTTTAAAAATTGAGCATAAAAAACTTGACAACACTTGGTATAGTATAAGAAGCCAACCATCCAAAGAGAAACTAATGGTTTACTTTAAGATGATCATCTCAGAAGTCATAACTAGTTCAATTTATATGGGCTCATATATATGGGACATTGAGTAGTTGTAGAAAGTTGTGATAATGTGATTGAGAAAAAGGAAGTACAAAGATTCTAGAGCTTATGTAGTTCCGCCTTATAAGTTATAACTTATGATGGTGAACTGAGAATTGGTGAACTCCAGACTCGTCCAAAAGAGTCGTCCAGGCCAGGAAGACAAAAGTAGCTATGCTAGACAAAACAGTCGTCCATAGGCTTATGGGTCGTTCATGAGGATTGAACCAGGATGATTCTCAACACGGGAAAATCCTATAAAAGATTTACCTTTATGGACCATGTGTTATTATTTCATGGCATGAATAAAATTCTGATTCATTGCTATAACCTCCCCCTCAGTGCTCAACTTCCAATGACAATTATAGGAGAATTATAATTGTTGTAGCGGTTGAGGAAGTTGACATTGAATTCTCCGATCTCCTCAAACATAGGACGAGTTACAAGACAAATAACCGCTTTAAGAACACACTATATAAGCACCTATTCACATCAAATGAAGGTAAGTTTTTAGACAACTCCAAAAAAGTTGGGACTCTAGAATTTGAGAGAAAAACTAACTTAAGCATCGGAGGGTTCTTGGCCGGTCTCCCCCGGTCTCCTTTGATCCTTTGTTTTTTCCTTTTAGGATTTTCAAGCAGTTGTTAGATCATTGAAACCCGGAGCATTTAGTCTACTGATTTTCTTCGCATCATCAACTTATATTGACCGGGTGATACCCTAAAAAACTATATTTTGTTATTTTTTGAACATTTTTTTTTAATTCGATAATTACAACATTGGGAAAGATGAGCTTATAAAAGAGATAATATCATGTCACTGAGCTATAAGACTTTTGAGCTCAACTTTTTATGTATGATAATACAATAAAATGGAATATATGTTTATAACGGGGATTACTAACATAAGGCAATGATATTTTGATTTTTAAATTATAGTTTAATTAGTTATTTCAATTTCACAACTTTTTTCTAGCAACTACAGCAACTAATCATGTTATTTTATCTTATTTGACAATCATTAACTTGATTTTGGCCTTCAATGACATAAAAAGTAAATTATACTTTCCTACATTCCTCTCAAGTTGTGCATAGAATCCTTGATGAAATGCACGTCATGCAGAAATTTAATCTAATTTTTGAAAGTATTTCTTTAGTCTTTCACCGGAGAGTCGTTTTACTTCTAATTTTTTTTTTTTTTTTTGGAAGCACAAGTATATTTTTCATTTAAATTTTATTTTTAAGTACAAGAAAATGAACTTAACAAAGCAAGACTTGGTATGAATCAATTTGGATGCTCCAAAGGCATGTAAGCCACTACGGTAAACATCAGCAAGACAGCAACCGATAGAATGGCAACAAAGGAACGGATGGGATTTAAAAGATTTGTAAATGGAAAAGCAAAAAAAAAAAAAAAGAAAAAAAAAAAAAGAGATAGTTACATACTACCTATCCAAGGTTAGGTCCAATTTCATGTTGTGTATCTTTGGTTTGAAAAATGCGATATTATTCACTCCAAGTTGACTCCATTATACTGTTACTATCTCATCACTTTCACCATTAATATATATATATATATAGGATTCTCAAAAAAAAAAAAAAAAAAAAAAATATATATATATATATATATATATATAAACATAACAAAAACAAATGAATCAAAACCTGAAAGTTAGGTTTTGTAAAATCCCTTTCCTTAAAAAAAAAAAAAGTTTTGTTAAGATACGTTAAAAAAATTGTATATTGACAAGAGTTTGTATTCTCCTTCTCCCCAGTGTAATTATAGAATTATTATGGGGAAGAAATAAAATTTCATACTTAACAAAAGTTGAAAATACCTTTAAAGCACAATTATGTAACTCTCTAAATTTGGGGTTAAAAATTATTAATTTTATTTTATATATGAAAGTACTATTTGAGAAAAATAGAATTTAAAATAATTTTAGTGAAAAAATATATTTTGACAAAAAAAAAAAAAAAGAGTAGGAACTTCTATTTTTATATTTGAGAGAGGGTTTAAGAAGGGTTTTGGTCCCAATTCGCCGCTTGTTACAGAGACAGAAGAGAGAAGAAAAGAGCAAGCAAGCTATCATCATGGGTGAAAAGAAGGATTCTTTGGAAGACCCCACAAAGCAAAATCAACAGTAAGCTACCCTTAACCTTTCTTCCTTATTCTTTGTCATTGTTTGTCAATTTTTATTTTTTAGTTTGCTGGGTTGCATTCTCTGTGTTTGATAAATTGCCTCAATGAAAAAATGTCTAAAAAGATTGAAACTTTCAGTGTTGGGAAGCAATTGCCTGACAATCCGGACATCGACATGCAATTCCTCTCCGCCCCTATCAAATCCGCGGTCGACAAATACCAGCTTGTTCCCGAGTTCCTAAAGGTGTTACATTTGTTTATATATCACATATCTTTCCCTGTTTATCAGTGTATGTGTGTGAATGGGTATTTATTTATGTGTGTATTTATGTATAAATGTTGTAACTGTGATGTGGGAAATTTTTAGGTGAGGGGGCTAGTGAAGCAACACTTGGATTCGTTTAACTACTTTGTGAATATTGGAATAAAGAAGATTGTCCGAGCTAATGACCGTATTGAATCAAGCCTTGACCCCAGTGTTTATGTCAGGTAAGTCATTAGATTATTTTAAAAATTCTTGGGTGTATGTGTTGCCTTGAAATTAATATACTTTGTGGGGTAGCATTCATTTTGTGGTTAGAAGTCAATAGTGTATAAGTTTTAATATGATGGTGGTGTTGCTGTATGATTAAAAAACATCATAGTAATTGCTCTAATGGGTGTGCATTTTCTTTTTTGAAACTTGATTCTAGTTATGAATTTCTGTTAGAAATAATATTTGAAAACCAAGTGTTAAGATTTTGACTTTTTAAGGTTAGTAGTTTCAGTTTCTTTGGCTGATTCAGTTCCGTTTTCCTTTCCTTGTTTTTATGCAGGTTTAAAAATGTCAGAATTGGTAAACCCTCAGTACCAAGCGATGGTGTCGATGATGAAATCTGTCCCCAATTTTGCCGCTTATCTGACATGACGTATGCTCTGTTTGCCCTTCATATGCATATCATATATGTTTTTGATTTCATGTAATTTGCTATTCATGGGACTGATTTTAGTCCATATAGGTATTCTATTTATTTTTAATTTTTAAAGTGCTAAGTTGCTGCATTTGAAAGATATATTAATTCTTTATTTTGTTTTTGGATTCACCATTGGCGAATTTGCATCCTGGCATCCTAAACTAATGACATGAAAGATTTTGTACCGTAGTCTAACCTACAAAGGCATATGGTTGATAAATAGTTCAATAGAAAAGATTACTTGTCCTAAGAATTAGTCATTATTGGATACTTTTTGGTTGAATGCTAAGCAAATAAAAGCATTAAAGCACAGATTTATAAACATTTTGCATGAGCTAAGTATTGGAGAACTTACATTAGGTTGTCTCAAATGACTAATAATAAAAAAACCACTGTAAATTGATAATGTGCATCACATGGTCTACTTTTGATGTAGTTGCTACCCATTGCAAACGGTGTGTTAAATTACCGATTGTCCCAAAAGTTTAAGCTAATGGGATATGGTAAATTTAATCATTTAGTTGCTCAATTCTAACACTCCCCTCGCGTGTGGGCTGAAATTACATTTTAATAGGTGAGGCCTAATACATGGGAATTTAAGTGGGAGGTAGAGTAGAGGAGACAAGGATTGAACTCAGGATCTCATGCTTTGATATCATGTTAAATTACCGACTATCCTAAAAGTTTAAGCTATTAGGAAATGATGAGTTTAATCACTTAACTATAATTCTAACACTTCCCCTTACTTGTGTGCCTAAACTTCTCCTTAATAAGTGGGGGCCCAATAAGTGGGAATTTAACATTTTAAATGGGAGGTAGAGTGAAGACAATGATCGAACTCAAAATCTCTTGCTCTAATACCATGTTAAAGACAAGAATAAAATAATATAGAGAAGCAGAAGCAAGAGAGAAGGAAGAACACAAGGATTATGTGGATTGGCCAATGGCCTACACCCATATCATAAAACCCTAGCGGCTACATCTTTATTATATATTCAAGTCATCTATTACAGTGAACCCTAACAGGGTATATATAGAGATTTGATGCTAGGGTTAGCCCAACATTGGCTTACAACATAATTGGGCCTCCTGGGCCATTACATCAACATAAACTCAATACTTAAATACTTCCCCTCAAGCTGGAGCATATAGTCATATAGATCCAGATTGTAACACACAATTGGCAAAATTGCTTGAAGAGGATGAAAACATAGTGAACCGGCCAAAATTGAAGCTAAACCGACCAAAAAAAAGATGAACCAGCTGAAGTTTTTTAATATCAAACAAAACCAAACAAAGGTTTTATAGGGGTTAGGTTATCCTTATCATGGGTAAGGGATAGCTAAAACCTATACCCAAACAACAAAAAATCACCAAATAGGCAAACAAGGGATTTCCTTGTCTACTTTGACCAACAACCAACTTTGGCAGCTGCAACACAAGACAACCTGCTGAGAGCAATAACAACAACCAATAGCAACAACAATCACCAACAAAAACCATCAAGTATCAACAACCATAGCCACACCAACAACTAACAAGAACAACCAACAAACTTAGATATGAAGGTTGCACAAAGCAAACAACCACCGGCAACCATTGGCTCTGATACCATGTTAAATTACCGATTGTCCCAAAAACATAAACTAATGAGATCTGGTAAATTTAATCAACTAGGTCTATAAATGAACTAAGATGTTTATGAACATTTTGAGCTCAACTCAAGAAAAAACTTGTTTATGTTCGTTTGTTTAGAAAACAAACCAAGTTCAAGCCTTAAGTTTAGGTTTGATTATTAAACGAGTCAAGCTCAAACATAATAATGTGTTTGTGAACATGAGGGCTTGATTTAATTATATATAATATTGTATTTTTACACGTATACTCTACCAAACATTTTTGTATAGCTGTAAATATTTTTATATGTTGATAAGTAAATATTTTTATATGTAAATATTGATAAGTAAATACTCCCTCCGTCCTAGTTAGTTTGTCATCTATTCTATTTTGGGATGTATCAAAGTATTGTCCTGTTTCTAAAAATAAAAGTCATTAATTTACTAATATTCCTATTATACCCCTACTTTATTTTCAAAATTATTTGAAAAGAAAACTAACAAATATTTATAAAATCAATCTAATTGGGGCACCTTTTTAGTTGCCTCATTAAAAATAACTTTTTTTTAAAAAAAAGTTGATAAATTTATTTAAGGGTAGTTTTGTAAATTTATATATTTTATAAGGTAGACAAGATAATAAATGATGTTTCCTTAAAAAGTTTGACTTTTTAAATAGGACTAACAAATTGGGACGAAGGGAGTAAGTTTTCTTGATGATAAAAAAGGGACACCTTAGTACACAGGGAGTGTACAGGGGTCAATAAATCAAGTACAAAAATTACATGAATCAAGAAAATCAAAGAAAGAAGAGAGTGATTGGTTTCACAAAGCAGCCAACCAATCCAATAAAGTTCTAAAGAAGAATAACTTGAGTTTTGGTATGGATCTCTCATTATCTTCAAAACACCTACTATTTCTTTCCCCCCCAAAGACACCACATTAAACAATGGGGGACAATTAACCATATATGACCATTTCAATGACGACCAAGTGCTGGGAAAGATATTGACTATTGATAATCTGAGGAGGAGGCAAGTGGTGGTGGTGGATTGGTGTTGTATGTGTAAGAGGAATGGGGAGAGTGATGATCACATACTTCTACATTACCCTGTAGCTTGAAAGTTGTGGAATATGGTATGTTCACTTTTTGGTGTTCATTGGGTTATGCCGAGTGGTGTTGTGGAGCTTCTTGCTAGTTGGACATGCAGCTTTAAAACATAGATCCATGGTAATTTTTAGTATGATCTCTCATTGTCTCACGCGGGGGTATTTGGAGGGAAAGGAATGCGCGTACATTTCAGGGGAATGAAAGAACAACTCATGACTTGAAGCTTGCCTTCCTTCAAACTCTATTTGAATGGGAAAATGCATCTGTTGTTTCTACGTACAGTTTCTTCCATGAATTTCTTGATTTTTGTACTCTCATTGTTATTTAGTTATAAAAATTCTGCTGGTATCATAGCACACTGCCTGTGTGCTTTTTGTACTATGTACTTTCATTTTATTTTACCGAAGTTTTTTACTTATAAAAAAAACTGTTTATAAAATGATATGGTGAAACCATCTAGCCTTAGTGTTTTATCTTCATCCATATCATTTAGGGACCTCCATTATCTTGTCTCCAGAGAATTCCCTTTCCAGCCATCTGCAACTTGTTTCACTAACAAAACAAGTCTAGATTCTCTACAGTGGTCTCCAATCTTTAAACTCAGAATTGCGGTTTTTACTGAAACAAACAATTAGGTCCTTTGCTTCTTGTTCCTCTATAAGATGTACCCCATCCTCTTCAAGCTTGCTGTATTAATATAGCATTTGTGGGAATTGGCCAATCTATAAAAAAACCTCCTTTTTCTGTCTCCATCTTTCAACCAGAGTGCTCTAGATTTTTGGCACCAATTAATTTCCTCAAGATTGACTCAATTAATTCTAGCTTTAATGCTATAGAGAGAGGGATGTGAAATCATAAAGTTGCTTTTGTTCAGGTGCATGCATCAACTGATCGTCCAATCTGCCCTGTGGCGCATGCTCTATGGTTCCAATATCATGAAAGAGGATGCAATTTATCATCAATGTCATCCTCAACATTATCCTTTGGTATGTCCTAGGGTTCACAATTGCCCTCTAGAATCTCCATATGGGCCTCCCTCTAGTTTCTGTCATTGAAGAGCTTGTATAGCTCGTGACAAATCTTCAATCATATGCTTCATTTCAGTCATTTCTGTTTGTTAACCTTGATTTCCTCATCTCTGAATTTTGTGGCTTAGAACTAGGATAACCACTCTTAATTCATCTCTAACAGATTGTTGCAAACGAGTTATAGAATGAGATGTCCTTTTCATGTTAGTCCAATTGACCTCACTTGAATAGAGAGATTGTTAAACTCCAAAGTGTATCCCTCCATGGACTATTAGGGAGAGGTGAAATCACAAAGGTGTTGTAGCTAACAGGCTAGACAAAATGGACTAATAGGCCTTTTTCCCCTAAGGCTTAGATGCTAATGTATCATGTTCTTTCCTTGAAAGTCATTTTCTTATCAATCAAGGAAAGGAAGAAGAACATAGCAGTTAATCTTTCTGGTATGTTCTCACATTGGATTGCATGCCCTTATACCTCAAGAGCCATTGTATAAAGTTCTTGGACATGTTGGGTTAGTGTTCTGAGAAATTCTTGAAGTCATTTAATTAGAGAAGTCTTTTACTTAGAAAATTAGAAGATTCTTGCAAAATTAAGTTCATATTTGACTTATGCCTGTGAATATTCATATCTTTGTTGTTTCTGATTGTTTTGGGTTTATGGACCAGACTTCTCTTTGTTTGCTAATAGTCTGGTGAAGAATATGAAATGCTTATGAGGCCAATGATCTTTAGGTCAATTGGCACTTCCTAATATTTTTAATGGAGGTGTCCAGTGTTCGAATCCCCTTACCCCACTTAAGATGTTAAAAAGAAAAAAAAAAAAAGTTTTGGAGGAATGAAATGTTGCTTAGTACTCAACCTTTTTGGCTGGCAGATTTGGTTCAGGGTTGTATCCCTTATGGACAGTGGGGTGTCTTTGTTGAATTAAAGGAGTATCTGCAACTATTTCAGTTGGAATTTTTTGGCTATCCAGTTGTTGGTTGCTGGGTGGATGTTTTCTTTCTTTTCTTTTCCCTTCTTTCCTTGTTACTTTTATTTATATGCATTATCCATGTTTCTGCATGTGTACAAGAGTATGTATGTAGTTTGAATATTTACATATATGATGGCTGGGACTCAAAGCTCATGCGGCTAGCAAAACTATTTGAAAACTAATGGCTTAAATTCTGAATTATTTTGATATTGATAACGTGTAAATTCAAGGTATGCTGCTCCAATATTGGTCAATGTTGAGTACAACACTCAAGGAAATAATCCCCAAAAAACCAGATTTGAGAAGGTATTTCTAGAATCGACTGTAGTTATATTTGGTGACTTGAGTTTGGATATTATATAAGGTTTGTTCTTGCAGAATGATGTTACAATTGGAAGAATGCCTATCATGTTAAGGAGTTGCTGCTGCGTATTATATGGAAAAGATGAAGCTGAACTTGCAAGACTTGGTTTGTGTGCACAGAATTCAATTAATTTGCTCTTTCCTGTCCCTGCTTTTGTGGTCTTACTTCTATGTTCTGTTGTTACATATATATAATTATTTTTTGGATGTGGATTACAGGTGAGTGCCCCCTTGATCCTGGAGGATATTTTGTTATCAAAGGGACAGAGAAGGTATTATTCTCTCATATTATAATGTATTCTACTATTGGGTAGAATGTTAAGAAATATTTTTATGAAATAAAGTTGAAAAATGGTTCTTTTAACTGTACATGATTCTGTTCTCAGCCTGTTTTTTCATAGTAGTTTCTGATATTTGTATATTATGACTCCACTGATCATCTCCAGGTGATGTTGATACAAGAGCAACTATCTAAGAATAGGATTATTATTGATAGTGACAAGAAGGGAAAGTGAGTATTTCTTTTTGCTTTTTGTATGACTTAACCTTTTCCAATTAGCTTTGTGTTCCACTTTTTTCATTATTTTAGTTGTCATATGAGTTTTTTCTGCAATGCAAGTGATCTCTGGTGGGAGTTGTTTTAATGATAAAATTTATTCTTACTTTAGGTAGAAACTACAATGGTGCCAAATATATGGTGAAAGCATCATAGCTGTAGAATTTTTTTGGGGATCAACATATATATATATATATATATTAGTGTGTGTATATATATATCACTTCTTTATTTTAACCTCTCAAAAAAAAAAAAAAAATTTAAAGTAAAATTTTATTAAAAAAGCAGAAAGGGCAGACCCATGTACACAGGAAGTGTACAATAGATCTACCAAAATTAAACGCTAAAAGTATCGATCAAGGAAATCAGGGAAGCAGCACAAGAACACAACCCCGAAACATTTATCCACTCAAACAACGTCTTGTGGATTAAAAGCTTCGGGTTATGAACTGATCTTTCTCAGCCCTCAAAACCGAGCATTCCTCTCCCTCCATAGACCCCACATAGGGTGATGAGGGATCATGCTCCAGGTTTCAACATTAGAACTCCTCCTAAACTTGCCTTTCCAACTTGCTGAAAGCTTCACAACATCTTGTGGCATAACCCAATAAATCCTTAACAGTGAAAATTCTATGGTCCAAAGCTCTCTATCCATTGTGCAATGGAGAAGTGGATGATCAATAGTTTCCCTATTCCTCTTACACATGCAGCACTAATCTATCACAACTAATCTTTGCTTTCAAAGGTTATCTGTAATTAAAATTTTCCCAAACACTGCAGTCCGTAGTACAAAGCTAACCTTTGTCAGAACTTTAGGCTTCCAAAGACTCTTTCAAGTATACGACTGATGAGATGTTGAGTGAAGACAATCTGTGAAGATAGAGTTCACAAAGTGTGTCTGTTACTCATCTTTTCTCCAAAAAGTAAGTTAAATCCATAAAAGTGGTGATCGACTGTGCTCCCAGCCTTGGATGAGGCAAACAAAACCGATATCCCAATGGTAACTATCCCCTATGCACAAAATTTTCTTTCAAATCAGATTGGAGGAAATAGGTGACAGGCCAAATGAAAATCTGTATAGTTTATTTAGACAACTTGTTAGGTCATCTATATAAATTACATGACCATAGTTAGTAATATATGGAGTGTAATATATATGGTATGGAATACGTGTGCGTTCCATTAGGTTTAAGATTTTAAAAAATATTTTTAAATGTTGGCATAAAAAACAAAAATGAAAAAAAAGTCAATAGATGTACCTACAGGTATATTACAGATTTAAATGAAACATTTGGGACTAAAAGAATGGCCATAACTAGACATTTAAGACCATATGACTTTTATTTCAATTGGACTTCACATGGGGTTCCCATTAAATAAGTCTTGAATAGACGAAGTTGCGAAGTAGATGGCTGCATCAGTGAGGGTAATATTAACTGAGGATAAAATGATGTAGAATCTTTTGAGATGGTTAGTTCATGATGCCTATGAATGTTCTAGTACAAAAGAGTGACTATATTGATATGGAACGGACAAAGAGAAGTAAGAGCAGACAAAATAATGCTTAAAAGTTATAAGGCATGATTATTAGAGAATAGGGAAGTAACTGGGGACATGTCCCAGCATGATCAAGTGATGTAAAGGGTTCCATGGTGTCAACCATGATTAATTGGACTTGTGGCTAGCTACATTAGCTGAGTATTTTTACTCAAATCATATATTACTGGTATATTTTTACTATGATTTGGATGCAGTTAATCATGCAGAGTGTTTCTTTTTTTTTTTTTGGGGGGGGGGGGGGATTTAATTTTCAATAGTTTTGTTACTGGTGGTCTTTTATGTTATTATACTAGTCCATTATGACTTCCTGACTAATGTTTGTAACCCATTTGTATTCTTCCAAATTTTAGTTTGGGTACTATGTAATCACTTAATATGTATTTATGGCTGCTTCCATTGCGTGGTTTCAGCATCAACGCATCTGTGACAAGCAGCACTGAGGATCGGAAAAGCAAAACAGTTATCTTGATGGAAAAGGGGAAGATGTATTTACACCTAAATATGTTTTCGGAAAAGGTCTTTGCATAGCTACCATCTATTTTTCCCTTTTTGTCCATCTCTGATCCAAGTTTATTTGCTTCTCTCTTTTTCCTAGTTGTTGTAAGATTATATTGTTGATAATTTTAAATTATTTAACATTTGCTACAGATTCCTATTATGGTAGTCATGAAGGCAATGGGAATGGAGAGTGATCAAGAAGTTGTACAGATGGTTGGAAGAGATCCTCGTTATAGTGCTGTACTTTTGCCATCCATTGAGGTAGCAATATGGTCAAGGATTTGAAGTCTACATTTAATCTCTTTGTTG
This sequence comes from Quercus robur, assembly GCF_932294415.1. Classification (NCBI taxonomy): domain Eukaryota; kingdom Viridiplantae; phylum Streptophyta; class Magnoliopsida; order Fagales; family Fagaceae; genus Quercus; species Quercus robur. The sequence continues at coordinate 87,859,295 of NC_065538.1, read as the reverse complement.
GAAATGTCAAATATTGTTTAAGCAATCTAACTAAAATTTATAAGTCAAAGCAGAATTTACCCCCAAATTTTCTAGCTTGTGATGTCACTAAGTATCCCAATTTGTCACAGCCACACCATGTTTACAAGAGCAGTCTCCCAACCTTTATTACCTTCCTGCAAAGTAGAAACTAAATTCAAGCTCCCTTTTCAAAACTCACAGCAGGCATCACTTGGCTAAATTTGCCTTCCACAAGAAAACCTAGAGAATGCATTGATTCCATGCACAACACACTCATTTTTCTGCTTTGCTGTTGAAACGCCAAGCTGCCTTAGGGAATTATATGTGTTGCAGCCAAATAATTGTCAACAAGCAGTTAACAAATAATTTCCCCCTTAGACATGCCCACTTGCATGGGATTGCCTCAGGTTTACACACAACTGCTGCTTTCTTGGCCCATCCATGATAATTGCTCTACCTTGCTGTTGCCATTTGTTGCCTAAATGTGCACATTTATAAAAAACATTCACTTCCCATAGGGAACATAATTGGCAGCCCCCTTAAAGATGTATAGGAGGTTAGGGAAAGCTGGTTCTAGTGCTCAAGCATTAATTTGGGATGTTTTGGATGATGAAGAGCTCTCTTGGTACCTTGCTTAGTTTATCTAAAGCTGAATTGAATCTTATTTATTTGTAATCTCCAGATTTCTAGAATGGGCCGTCCTTGGCTGTAGCAAAACCCTATGAGTTGTCCTTTTCCTATTTGGTTTAGAAGTCCTTAAGTATGGCCATGGAATCACTCATCTATGGCGGAGGGTCATAGCCATGAAATATGGGGAGGGGAAAGGGGGTTGGTGTACTAGAGTTTGCAGAAGGGCTCATGGTTGTAGATTACGGCGGAGTATTAGTGAAGGATGGGAAAGTTTTGCTAAGCATTTGTCTTTTGTGGTGGGGGGGTGGTTCTCTTATTCTCTTTTGGCATGATAGATGGACTGGGGATGTCCCTCTTAAAATTCTTTATCCCCAGTTATTTTTGTGTTCAGCCAATAAAGAAGCTTATGTTTCTAAAGTGTTAAGCCCGCCAATGGGTGATAATGATAGAGAGTGGAGTTTAAGCTTTTTTAGGGATTTCAATGATTGGGAGTTAGCGGCTTCATATTCCCTACTTCAATTCATCCAAACCCGGATTCCTAGGGGTGATGGGTGTGACAGGCTTCGTTGGGGTCTTAATGGAAGTGGGAAGTTTGACATTTGGTCTTTTTATCATAAGATTTGAAATGCAACTCGCTCCACTTTCCCTTGGAAGGGCATTTGGAAAGTAAAGGTTCCTAAAAGGGTGGCATTTTTTATGTGGACAGCAGCTCATGGTCAGATTCTAACCTTGGATAACCTTATGTTTCGTGGTCGCCCTTTGGTGAATCTTTGTTGTATGTGCTGTTGTAATGTGGAATTTGTGGATCACCTATTACTTTTTTGTCCGATGGTTCATTCTTTGTGGACGTATATGCTTCGGCTGTTTGTGATCGATTGGGTCATGCCAGGTTCAGTAGCGGATTTATTATTTTGTTGGTACCATTGGCTTGGAAGCATAGTTCCGATATTTGGAATTTGGTTCCAGGCTATTTAATGTTGACTATTTGGACTGAACGAAATCAGCGTTGTTTTGAGGATAAGGGGAAAACTGTGGTTCAGTTATTAGATTTAAGCCAACGAACCCTCTTTGATTGGTCTCGGTGTTGGGGTCTCTCTGATTGTTTTACCCTTATGGAATTCCTTTTGTCTATTAGTATTTCTTAGTGGCTGCTTGTGGCTGCTTGTTCACTACCGTGAACTCTTTGTATTTTCATGCTTTTCCCATATTAATAATATTTTTTCTTACTTATCAAAAAAAAAACTTTTTTCCTTGTAATTAGTAAACCTAGTCTTTCTACAAATAGGTTATTTAGGAGTCCTTGGTATGATTTCTTAGGATAGCCTAGTGTTTTATATTTCTTTATTTAATGTTCTATTCATCGTTTTAATACCAAACAGCCATCAACACATTCAAAATCCCATTTTTTTCATTACGTAAACCCTTAAACATCAACACTTATTCAAGAACCTTTCAAGATCTCATCAAGAAATTTAATATAGTGTTGAATTCCTAAAGATCCTACATCAAACTATCTGAAGTTGGCAATGGGAGCTACTTTCATGATCCATTCTACTGAAATGAAGGTTTTTCTGTTTGTTTGTTTTTTTGGATTTTTTTTTTGTTTTGTTTTTAATTTTAAAATAAGTAAAGTTTCATTAAAAAAAGGCTAGAAGGGTGCCACCCATGTACACAAGAAGTGTACATCGGTACATTAGTTTAAATGCTAAAAGTACATTGATCTATTAAACTAGACAAAGTAGTAAAAGAAAACAACCCAACAACATTTATCCACTCAAACAGAGTCCTGAGGAATACAAAAATTCAGGTGATGAAAGGATTTATCACAACCCTCAAAAGTCCGAGCATTCCTCTCTCGCCAAAGACCCCGCCAGAGGCAATGGGAAATCATACTCCAAATCTTATCATTACGAATGCCCGAAAGTTGGATAGGATGGCCCTTATGTAAGGATTATATTGCCCCGAATTTTTATGAAATACAGGATAGGAGATGTGATTGGTAGGCATCCTTACCCCAAATCTTTATTATGTCATTCTATTTACCCTTTTTATTCTTCTATCAACTTGTGGAGGTGCTTGCACCCATGTATACACAAAGATGCACATGTTTGTATACCGGTGTGATGTCACTCATGGATATTAGCCCAATATATCCAGAAAGTATACAAATTATTTATTTATTTATTATTATTATTATTATCTGTGTAGTAGATAATAAAAATGAAGTTTGTGCTTTGTTACGAGTAATTATAAAATTCTTTGGTGGTTGATTATTGCCTGATGTATCTTTTGAGTGTTGGCATTGTAATTTATATTTCTGACTTTGTTATTTATATTTTGGGCCTGCAAACCCCTTCTTTGATTCTTTTAATATTTTCTCTTTTAGTCTTACCTTTTTAGTATGTTGCTCAACTTTCAGGAATGTGCAAACAAGGGTATATTCACAAAACAGCAGGCTTTGGAGTATCTTGATCCAAAGGTGTTATGCTGCTTGATATTTTAATGCAATTTATTTCATTAATGTGGCATTTCACTCCTTGGTGTTAATAACTTGAAGTGGACTTCTGTGGTTGAAACATACAGTGGACTGTTATAGCATTATTTGGATCCAACACTACTCCTATATCATTATTGGTGATGCAGTTGTTGGGGTCATTACTCCTGTTGTTTGATTCCTGTTCTTCTTGGCTGAAAAAAAATAGTTTCTCACTCTTTTCATTGTGAATTTGTAGATTTTAATTTGACATTAAAGATATCTTGCTTTGTGGCAATGTAGAATTCCTGATGGCTGAAATTTTTTGAAATATTTTTGTTTTTTTTTTTTTTTTGTTTTTTTTGTTTTTTTTTTTTGGGGTTGGATTATGGTTAGGTTTGTTGGATCTTCAGGTCTAGCAATGAATCTTCAGAATCTGATACTTATAAAAAATAGGGGGAATTTTGAGAATCTGACATGCAGCTTATTTTTATGAATTGTGAGAAAGAGACCACGCATAGTGGACAAAGTCAAATGCTCACCATGGTGACATTTTTCTTATTGTTGAGCTTCGCATGTGGGGCTTGAAGTGGAACTCTCTTCCCTATCTTCTCTATAATATATGGTTATAATTTTTTTGGTTTGATCTGTTTTGACCCAAAAGAATCTACCGCATGGATGGGCATGTCATCTATGCAGTCAAGTGAAATTTGTAAAGTTTCTTGATTTCTTTTGATTGGTTGCTAAGTAACACAGCCACTTCTGCAATGGATCCATTCTTTCTTTTACCTTTTTAACAATTTAAACAAAATTAGGCCATATTTAACACTCTTTACACTTGCCATAATGATTGACGAATTTCCAAATTTGGACATTCTAGAGACGTGTTGGACCCATTGTGACCTATTGCAACATAAGCTTGTAACTATGTTTATTTGACACATTATAAATATCTATACATACACACAAAGTATAAGTATATTTTGTTGGTAAAGTTACAGACAATTGGTGGGTTTTGAATCTATGACCTTACTCTCAACCTTGCTCTCACAAGAAAAAAAGGGGGGGAGGGGGTGAGGAATATGTGTGTGATATTATGTAAAAATGAACATATTAATTGGTTTTTTTAGGGTTACACTTACATTGAAGAGAACTTTTTAAAATTGTATGGCTATTTCTCGTCCCAAAATCCATTTGAATTATTATTTTTTGGATAAATAAATCCATTTGAATTTGCTTTGTAGTGCTAAGTTGTCAACTTAGCATTAGTATCTTTATAATTTGTCTTGGTATCTATGGAACTAGTATCCTGAAAATAGATTGATTTTTGATGTGATCTTTGATTTTAAGTGGTACAGGTTGTCATGTGTTTCCTAACCTCCATATGGTATTGCTGTTGCAGGCGAAGAGGACTTATGCCAGTGCATCAGAAAAGGTCTTCTTTACCTTATATATATGTGTGTATGTGTGTGGATGATGTATTTGTTTTGATCTGTATTTCAATATAATCTTTGCACATACAATCACAAAACATATATGTATGTATGTAAGATTTCTTTTCAATTGCAAACAATTTATCTTTTTTAAAATTTTAACTCCAACTACTCTTGAGTTTTTTTATAGGGAGCTTTACCTGTCCTTCGAGATATGTTTCTTGCAAATGTACCAGTAAGTTTTGTTTCAACCTTTTGAGCTTGGAAATTTATGATGGTCCTCCATTGTTCTTTTATTTTTTATTGTTTTTTTCTAGGTGCGCCAGGGTAGTTTCCGTGCGAAATGCATATATGTTGCTGTAATGTTACGACGTGTGATAGATGCATTTCTGAATAAGGATACAATGGATGACAAGGTAATTAGTTTAATTCCAAAACTAACCAAACTTTTCTAGTTTTTAAGATGATAAGCGTGTTTATTAGACAATTTCTCTTTTTATGGTGGATGTATGAATCTTTATTTGAAATGTTTAATAGATTTCAATAGCCTATTAAAAATGGTTTAAATTATTTTATTATACTGTTTTTATAGAATTCATAACATGGTTTAAATTATTTACGTGTAATCTAACATACACATTTTAATGCGTTTGAGGTCCAAAATATGTAATTAGTGAATTCATGTCAAATATTATTGACATCTCCTTGTTAAAATTGATTTGTCGAATTTTTTTTGGTTTGTCTTTTAGCTATGGTTGCATATTCTAAACACATTAATTCTAATTCCTTTTCATCTATTTGTTAGTGGAGTAGGTTTCAATAAACTTAATTTTTCTTAGAGAAAATTTGTGTGAGCAGTTGGATTTTTATTTTTATTTTTTTGGTTTCTTCTTTCATTTTTGGCTTCAGCAGTTTAAATTGATTTCATCATTCTCAAATATTATAGTAGAATTTTATTTAGACTCAGTTTTCTTAGAGCAAAAATTGTGTCATCACTCATCGCCGAGTTTTTCTTGGAGTTGTGATAATTTTTTTTATATATTTTTTTATGCAGTGGCTGGAATTTATATGTTTTGTAAAGCAATTTTTAAAGAAATCTTTTAGTAGCTGGACAATATTTTCTACAAATTTGGCTATGCCCGTAACAAATTTATACAATAATAGTTGTCACCAATACAATAATTTCTATAAAATAGGCAAAAGCCACAAATCAAACACAATAATAATATAATTATTATAAGTACTATCTCTCCCAGTCTCCCAGCATGTCCACCCAAACTATCACTGCATTTTCTCAACCAATGTATATTCATTTTTGGGATTCTGCTAGAATTCTTACTATTCAAAGTAATTATAATTATTATCCTTAATATTAAAACTCTATACTTTACTACCAATCAAACTACCAAACATGGGGTAACATGAGAATTATAGAGTAAATGGTAAAAAAGCAAAAGCAACACAGAGCAACACAATTAAACAAAAAAGCAATGTAGAGTAACCCCATTCAAACCAAACGGCACGCAGAGCAAGAGTAATAGCAAAATCAAAAACAAAACCCAGCACATCATCTACCTACGTGCAGATGATCCTAGCCAAAACCCACTAAGCGAAAAGAATGTAGCATCTCCCCAATGAAACTGTCTTAGTCCCTGAAACTTGATCCGTTTCAATCACCAATTTGTCAGCTTGCCGAAAAGAGTTTATATGACCAATACTCAGACAATGGATACGCCAACCTAAACCTTGTATGGCCTGAGAGGCAGTCTCTTGGGAATGGAAAACAGGTGGTGGTTTGGGGACGTTGAAGATGCAGAGGAAGGGTTTGAGTGAAGATTTATGGGGTTTTGAAGGGTTTATTTGAGATTTAGGCAATGAGGAGGAAGTGGAGTCCATTTGTGTTATTTGGCGGTGAATGTAAAGGTTTAATATGATTTTTAAGTGAGAGTGAGGGATTATATTGGTGTGGTGTTTGAAGCAGTGAATGGGCATGACCGGTTTTGATTGAATTTATTGAACTTTGACTGACTGGGATACAGCGGATGGCACTAACATTTTCTTTTGGCTGTGCTGTTTCAGGTTTTGTTTTTTGACATGCCTGTTTTTAAAGTGGTTTTTTTTCCCTACATGGCAGAACAGGAGACATTTTAGGATTTAACTTTCTCTCACTTTTTGCTTTTATATATAGTATATTAGATTTAATGTGTGTGTGGTCATGTGGTGGTTGGGGGGGAGCGCTTAGGTGGGTTTCAGATTCAAAATCTTGCTATGCAAAGAAAGAAATTGTAGGTGATGCTGCAATTTTTTCCTCAGATTAGGCCACTGACTTTGATGCTATAATCATCTCCCACCCCTCTTCTTTATGTTTATCAGTTTTACATGGGTGACGTTGGCTGATTGGTGCTTTTCACACCCATGGTCATTGCTTGTTCTTGATAGAATGTATGCAAGCTTGAAATGCACATATATCTATGAGTAGTATGTAGGTGTGTGAGTCCTAAACAGATTATTTTCCTTCATTTTATAGGATTATGTGGGAAACAAGCGGTTGGAGTTATCTGGCCAGTTAATTTCTCTACTCTTTGAGGTACCACTTTAAGCTTTGTACTCCTAGCTGGAATTTTGATACACAACCTTCATCATCTTGTGTTCAATTTCTTATATGTTCTTATCTCCATTGGTCTTATATCCTAGGATTTGTTCAAGACGATGATTGATAATGTTAAGAAGAAGATGGACGAAATCATGGGAAAGCCTAGCAGGTCTAGCCGATTTGACCCCGCGCCAGTAAGTCCTGGGAATTATTTTATTGACATCAAGGTTTTTTGGATAAGTAGTTTTGAAATTGTTAGAACTGTGGTTAAATGATTAAATTCACCATTTCCTAACAACATAAGCTTTTGGGACATCGGTAATTTATCATGGTATTAAAGCCATTTTACAATGGCCTTCAATTGCTTTCACTCTCTTTTACAATTTTTTCTGTTATCCTGTGGCCTCTAGAAAACACAGAGAGAGACTTTTGATATCCAGGTTGTTACATCTTTTGTTTTGTTAGCCTATTTTAGTTCTAATCCATAGGTGTCATCTGCATTAATTGTGCTTTTCTGCCGATGCTTACAACATTCCAGGTTGCATTTCTGTTGGGAAATCTCAAGCATGTAATTTTTAATACTTCTAAAGTACCAGGTTGTGGTATTGATTATTAAATAAAAAAAGCATTTGACATTTATATAATCAAACAGCAGTTCCTGATTTCAACTTAATTTTTGTTAAAATGCTAATTGCATCTAAATTTTTTGTTAATGAGGTATTTGCTTATACAAAAAATATTATTTCTAATTGAGAAATGTCATGCTATGGTTTTTTTGTTTTGTTGTGTGTGTGTGTGTGTGTGGGTATAGTACCTTTGTGGAGACAGTATTACAAATGGCCTGGAGAGGACGCTTTCTACAGGTAACTTCAATGTCAAACGGTTCAGGATGGACAGAAAAGGCATGACACAGGTTCGTTATATTACAATATCTACATTTCTGTTATTGTTCTTTGATGCCTTCTCTTTCTTACCATGTTGCTTAAATTTTTATTTAATTTTCTAGTAGGCATTCTGATGTAATTCAAAGGGGGTAAGAATAAGTACAAAATTAGAGGCAGGGATCTAAGGCTGATGCTCTAATTTGATTTTTTCTTGCTTCTCTTCCTCTCTCAACTAAGGACATTAGGGTTTGAATTGAAGAAAAATGAGGATGAGGGAGTGTTTAAAATTGAACCAGAAGTAGAAAATAGAAACAACATTTATATTTGCTAATAGCTTGTTTGGATGGATGGGAGTAGAGGGTAGTATAGTAGAGGGAGGGAGAGTAAGTTAAATTACCTTGTTTGGATTTTTTTAAGGGAGGAGGGGGAGGGATTTGGAGGGGTTTAGAGGGTTCTAACTACTTATAACCCTTCATTTTTAATTCTCCCAAATTGGAGAGATTTCGAGGGAGAGTAGAGAATAAAAATGCTTGACCAAATGACTTACCAAATTTACTCTTACCATATTAACAAAATTACAAACTATGAAAAGACTAATTATTCCCCCCTTCCTCCCTTAATTTTAAAAATATCCAAACAAGGTGGATGATAACCATTCCCCTCTACTCTCCTTTCCCTTCAAATTTCCAAACATAGCATAAGTTTTTTATAGTTACATGGAAAGATAGGATTCGAAATGAGCAAATTCCCTTAAAGGAAGGGGTGACCCTTATTGATAAAAGGATGAGGGAGAGTTGCTTAAGATGGTTTGGTCATGTTTGGAGGAGAGTAATTAATGCACCGGTAAGAAAGAGTGAGTATATTCAAGTTGAGAGAAGGAAAAAACGTAGAGGAAGACTAAAAATAACATTAGTAAAAATAGTAAAAAATGACGTGTCAATTAAGGAAGTAACATTGAGTGTGATTTTCGATGGCTAAGAAGAATACCTATGGCTGACCTTAACTAATATGGTGAGGATCCATGGCTGACCTCAAAAACTTAGGAACAAAGGATTGGTGGTGGTGGTGGTTGTTGCTGTTGCTGCTGCAATGATACCATGTTCTGTGGCAGTTTGTTTAGGGCACAAAAACCTAATCACCCTAACATACATAATTATTATTTATATAATATATGTGTATATGTGGGTTATTACAATGATATCACTATTTTTCCCTTGACTTGGTACAAAATCATAACACTATATAAACATGTTCTTGCTGTATTATGTCCTAAATCTTTCAGATTGTTGGTTTGCTATGTTCTTATCGCACATTGGTTGTAATTTTTTTCTTAGGCTATCTGTCATATATTTGAATTGTATGAAATAATAGAAAATTGATGCAAAGCATATGAGAAAATACGTTTTACAGACACTTGGTCATTTGAATAGGAACACTAAAAGGAAGCTTAGACGTCCATAAGTTTAATTTCGAGATCAATCTTGGTTGATTTTAGTTGCTGTTTTGTGTCTTGAAGTTAAATGTTTTCTTATGTGACTTTTGAATTATATGTAATAAGACAAGTGACTTTTTAATTATGCATGTGACATCTGCAGGAAAAATTCATAACTGTTGGATTAGATTTGAATTAGAGGTTGTAATTGCATCTTAGGGATGCAACTTATTGTCTTGGTTATGAGTTTTTATAATAACAATTTTCTAGAGAATTGAATAGCATTTTAGCCAACGCTTGTGGCTTTCCTCTCCCTAAATTTTAGGGATTAGTTTGGTTGTTCTTGCTAATTCGATAGCTTGAAATGGCTCTTGGATTTCCCCTATTAAACTCTCTTTTTCTCTCATTCATATTTACAATTGCATAAAAAATCCTCTCTTCACAGGTACTAGCTAGGTTATCATTCATAGCGGCTATGGGGCACATGACGAGAATCTCACCACAGTTTGAGAAGTCTAGGAAAGTCAGTGGACCTCGAGCTTTGCAACCTAGCCAGGTAAGCTTGAGGTGTCTGCACTACCTTTAAAAGCTATCTTCACTAAATTATTTTTATGTGGTAGCATGATGATTATCTTGTTTTGTGCTATGCTACTTTTGTCACAGTGGGGCATGCTTTGCCCATGTGATACTCCAGAAGGTGAAGCTTGTGGTCTGGTAAAAAACTTGGCCTTGATGACTCATGTTACAACTGATGAAGAGGAGGGCCCATTAATTTCTCTGGTAAGTTTCAGCTTTTAAAATTTTTTTATTTTTTGTTAGGCAAGATAAATTTGAATAAAAAAACTTACTTCATGGAAAAAACATGAAACAGCCAAGAGAATACAACAAAGACTAAAAATTATGTTAAAAATTTTATTATATTCTGAAAGTTTGGTGACACTTTTTGAAAATTTTAGGCTAAATAATTGAAAGTGATCCCTCTTCTAGAAGTCTTATGTGAAACTACCATGTAACTGTTGCTTTTATCTCAAAGTAACATAAAAATCTCCTTATGCATGGAAAATTGATGTTTAATGATTTGAGCACAAAGCCTTAAAACCAATTAGATTTTTATTTGGATTTCATCGAAAAATATATGACTTGGCCAGATTTAACATCTATCAAATTTGCAATCTTGATTTACTAATCAAAAAAAGTAGAAAAAGAAGAACATATGCTACTATAGTTCAAAAACATTATTTGATGGGGAAACTCAAGTAAGGATTTATTTTAATTTAGTCTTATTTAATTTTGGCATTAATTGTGATGTTAGCATTTTTATTTCCTAGAGTTGATGTTATTTTTGTCATTCAAAATTGGAATTTCCTCAAGTCATTTAGAATTAGTTTTCCTAATTCAATTAGAAGTAGGGTTTCCTATGTCAGTTAATGATAGATTTAGTAGTCTATATAAACATAATAATGCCCTCGTATGGAGTACATTGTTATGCTTATATAGAGACCAAAAAAATGATGTACTCCTATGGAGATTGTTGTTTACGGTGAAAGTGTTTTAGGGTTTGATAAGTCAACCCTAATACATAAAATATTATTTATATATAAAGTACATGATATTACTGTTTTGCCTCTATTACTCATAACACTCCCCCTCAAGCTAGAGAGTATACATCATACAGTCCTAGCTTGTTACATAATAAACCCAAACGAGTCTTACATAAAGCTTTGATAAACATATCAGCAATCTGGACTCTTGTAGAAACATATGGAGTAGCAATTACATCATCTTCTACTTTCTCTCGAGTAATATGACAATCTACTTCAATATGCTTGATTCGCTCATAGAACACAGGATTGGAGGCAATGTAAATTGCTGCTTGATTATCACAATGCATACTCATAGGCAGCTTCACAACAAATCTTAATTCCTCAAGTAAATGCTTAATCCACATAAGCTCAAATGATGTGTGTGCCATGGCTCTATACTCAGCCTCTGCACTAGACCTGGCAACAACAATTTGTTTCTTACTTCTCCAAGTAATCAGATTTCCTCCTAGAAAAGTGCAATACCCAGTAGTGGATTTTCTATCTGACGGTGATCCAGCCCAATCAGCATCAGTGTAGGCTTCTACCCGTAGGTGACCATTAGCTTTATACAAAAGAACACGGCTTGGATGTGCTTTAAGATACCTCACAATTTGAATAACTGGCTCCCAATGTGGAAGGCGAGGATCTTTCATAAACTGGCTCAAAACACTAATTGCAAATGATATATCTGGACGAGTAATTGTGAGATAATTTAGTTAACCAACTAAACGACGATATCTCTCAGGATTATATAACATATCCTCTTGATCTTCATACAATTTGACATTATGATCCATAGGAGTCTCCACTGGTTTAGATCCTAACAAGCCAGTTTCTTCCAAGATATCCAACATATACTTCCTATGTGATAAACTGATGCCTTCTTTAGATCTTGCTACCTTAATACCCAAGAAATAACGAAGTTTACCCAGATCCTTAGTTCGAATGGAGTTTTGAAGGTATCTTTTCAAATCATCAATACCCTGCTTGTCATCTCCAGTTATTATAATATCATCAACATATACTATCAACAAAATCTTTCCTCTATCAGAGGTATGAGAAAACACAGAGTGATCAGAGTGGCAATGTCGCAATCCAAACTTTAACACTACTTCACTGAATTTACTAAACCAAGTTTTGGGAGATTGTTTAAGACCATAGATGGCCTTATGCAACCTACACACTTTTCCAGACTCCCCCTGAGCAACAAACCTAGGTGGTTTTCCCATATACACCTCTTCCTTCAAATCGCCATTCAAGAAGGCATTTTTAACATCTAACTGAAATAATGGCCAACCCAAATTAGCAACCAAGGAGATCAAAATCTGGACAGAAGAAATTTTAGCAATAGGTGAGAATGTCTTGGCATAGTCAACACCGTATGTTTAGGTATACCCTTTGGCAACCAAGCGAGCCTTCAAACGCTCAATAGAACCATCAGGCAAATACTTCACAGTATACACCCAACGACAACCAACAGTAGTTTTCCTTAGAGGACGAGTAACTAAAGAGCAAGTAGCATTTTCAAACAAGGCAGACATTTCATTTTCAACCAGAGATGGACATAGCCTCTTGAACAGACTTAGGAACAATAGTAGAATTCAAGGATGTGGTAAAGACATGAAGAGATGAAGACAAGTGACCATAAGAGACAAACTGAGAGATAGGGTGAGAGATACAAGAACGCTTATGTTTGCGCAAAGCAATTGGAAGAGAGGTAGGATCAGGAGTCAGATCACTAGGTGGGGTAGAAGTCTCTGTTGGAGGTTTTTGCCGACGACAATATACCTGGAGTGGTTTCTAAGGAGATTCAATAGGCGACACAAGTGGTAGGAGAGGAAGACAAGGAGGAGAACTGTCACTAGCATCTGAAGGAGAGAAATAGGACTGAGATTCATCAAATGTGACATCAGCACTAATGAAACGACGCCGAAAAGTAGGTGAGTAACATCAGTATCCTTTCTGAGTACGAAAATACCCAAGAAAAACACATTTAATGTATCTAGGATCAAGTTTGTCACTCCCTGGACCTAAGATATGAACATAGCACACACAACCAAAGATCTTAGGAGGTAGATGAAACAAAGGTGCATCAAGAGAGAGCACAGTATAAGGGATCTGAGCACCTAGAACAGTGGAAGGCATACGATTAATTAGGTGACAGGCAGTGAGAATGGCATCACTCCAATATGATTTGGAAACACACATATGAAACTTTAAGGCACAAGTGACCTCTAACAAATGACGCATTTTGCGTTCAACAACACCATTTTGTTGTGGAGTATGGGGGCATGAAGATTGGTGAATTATACCATGATCATCAAAAAATTGAGACAAAGACGCATGAAAATATTCACGAGCATTATCAGACCGAAAAATATGAAGTGAAACATTAAACTGAGTCTTTATTTCCATATAAAATGATTTGAAAATTGAGTACAATTCAGACCGTTCTTTCATAAGATAAAGATAGGTGACTCTAGAATAATCATCAACAAAAATGATAAAATATCTAAATTCCAACAATGAGGGAGTGTTTATTGGACCCCAAATATCAGAATGAACTAAATGAAAAGGACTACTAACATAACTCTCACGCCTAGAGGCAAAAGGCACCCTATGGTGTTTACCCAACTGACATGCTTCACATTGTAAAGACTCAATTTGATGACACAACGGAATTAATGACTTCAAATTCTTGAGAGATGGATGACCAAGGCAACAATGATGCTGAAGAGGTGAGATAGACAAATGAGAAGCCACTATACGGGAAGAACCACATCGATCCAGGTAATAAAGTCCATTGGCTTCATGCCCTCCTCCAATAATCTTCCCCGTCTTGAGATCCTGAAAGATACAATGAGTGGATAAAAAAAATGGCAGCACAATTCAAAATTTTAGTAAGCTTACTAATTGACAAAAGGTTAAAAGGAAAATCACGAATATATAAGACAGAAGAGAGAGAAAGATTAGGACTAAGATTGGCAGTGCCCAAACCAGAAACTATAGTGGCTGAGCCATTTGCTAATGTAACATTGGGAAGACTACTAGATTGCTCAAGGTCAAAGAGTAAACCTGAGGTACCTATCATATGATCAGTAGCACCTGAGTCAATGACCCAAGGATCCTGAGTGGCAAGACAAGCAGCGGAAGTACCTTGTTGAGCCAAAGTAGCAGTAGAATTAGATCTAACAAAGTTGGAATGCAGAGACGAGAGGCGATTGTACTCTTTCTCAGGAATAGAGACTACTCTGGATGTTGGTGGAAGTGATTGTGAAGGCGGTTCTTGAACTTGAAAACTAGCTTGGTGAGCCGAGGGTTTACCATACAACTCCCAACAAAAGTCTACTGTATGATTCTCACCTTGACAATAAGTGCACTTGCGAAGACCGCGTCCTTTACCATGATCCCCTTGTTCACTACCACGGACCCCTTGGTCACGACCTCCAGGGCCTCGGCCCCCACGACCTCGACCTCCATGACCACCTCTATTACTCCCCATATAAGTGGTAAAAGCAGATTTATCACTAGAAGGTAATGCATCAATATTGGAGGAAGAGAAAGGGGTAGTACTCGAATTAGATAATGTGGCCTGTTGAAGTCTACCAAAAACTTCACTCAATGAAGGGAGGTTTGGACTAGCTAAAATTTGTGATTTTATTGGATTCAAACTTTTAGGCAATCCAGAGAGGAAGCGAGCAACATGCATAGAATCTCGTTGTTTCTTCATAATTTTAACATTAGAGGAGATAGGTTGATAAATATTGAGTTCTTCACGTACACCCTTAAACTTGTTATAATAGTCCTCTGAAGACATATTACTCAAACTCAAGGAGAAATAATTTTGATGAAGATCATAAATCCACTTCAAATTGTTAACACCAGAGTAAAGTTCCTTGGCTTGTTCCCAAACAAGTTTAGCAGTTGGTAAGAAAACCAAACTACAACTGATTTTAGACTCCATGCTATTCCACAAACAACTCCTAATTTGTGCATCTTTGGCTCTCCAATCAGCAAATTTAGGGTCTATAGATACAGGAGGTTCCTTAATCATGTAATCAAACTTCTTTCTACCAAGAAGAAAGACTTCAATTGCCTGTGCCCACTGAGCATAATTACTTCCATTTAGACAAATGGAGGTTTTTGATAACATATCAGGAGATAAGAAATAATTAAGGGGCTGAGCACTGTCTTTGGACTCCATAATAGCAATATGAAGAACAAATTAACACTAAAGAAATATTTTGGACTGAATTAAAACAAACTCCAACCAACAACCAATGTACAACCAATCAGCCACGCCAACAGCAACTCATCTATCAAAGAATCAACACCAAACTATTCCAAAAACAAGGCAGCAACAAATCCATACCAACATCAAAAAAAAAAAAGAAAAAAAAAAGAAAAGCCCAATCCACCACTAAACATCAACCTAAGGCTGCCTGAACAGATAATCAGAGAACGTATTGAAGAAGAGAAGAAAATCAGACCATAGTTGAAACCATCAGTTTGAAAACTCTGGCAGCGGCGCTAGGGTGGAGGAGCGGCTGCACGAGGACCGGCGAGTAAGCTAGGATGGGTCGCCAGAGGAGGGTGAGTAAAACCTTGCCTCTCTCGCGGTCAGGCGACGTCGATCTGGTGTTGCGAGACTCGAGAGAGGGTCACCGGCGTTGGACAACTCTTTCAGCCACTAAATCGAGATCGTTGGAGGTCTCTATTAGGGTCGTTGGAGCTAGCAAGGTGCTGTTATGGTTGTCGGCAACAACAATATCGGTGGGTGGTGGTTGGAGGATTAACAGCAGCGGCAAGTTGGTGGCTCTGATGCCATGTTGTTTACGATGAAAGTGTTTTAGGGTTTGATAAGTCAACCCTAACACAAAATATTATTTATATATAAAGTATATGATATTACTGTTTTGCCCCTGTTACTCATAACAGAGACGACCTTCTTTTGATAATGATTAAAATTTCTCTTGAAATTGTCTCAATGGTCTGGTGTTGATGCACACCAACCAACACTGGGGGCTAGCTCCCAAAGGTTTTCTCTTTCTTTTTTTGTACAGTAGCATGAGGGAAAATCCTCACTTGTGATAATCTCATTAAGAGAGAATACATGTTAATAGAGTGGTGTTGCATGTGTGGCTATAATGGGGAGACAATGGAGCATCTTCTCCTACATTGTAGCGTTGCGTTTGAGTTATGGAGCTTTGTTTTTGGTTCCTTTGGGTTTCAACGGGTGTTGTCGGAAAAGGTTAATGATCTTTGTTGGTTTTTGTTAAATTACCGATTGTTTCAAAAGTTTAAGCTATTGGAATATGGTAAATTTAATCATTTAACCATACAATTCTAACCTCCCCCTCACGTGCTGGCCGAAACTACCTTTAATAGGTGAGGCTCAACGCATGGGATTTTAAATGGGAGGTAGAATGGAAGATACAAGGATCAAACTTAGGGTCTCATGCTTTGATACCATGTTAAATTACTAATTGTCCCAAAAGTTTAAGCTATTGGAATATGGTAAATTTAATCATTTAACCACACAATTCTAACAGTTCCTTTGGATATTTGGAACTTGGTCTTGTTATGTTTGATGCATTGTGGCAGGAACGGAAGTGTTGTACTTTTGATGACATGAAACTTCCTGGAACACAATTGATAGAATTGTTTGCTAGTTTGTTGTTTGATTTGTCTCGGGTGTGGGGTTTTACTAATAGTGACTCCATGACTGATTTCTTTAGAATAATTGTCCTTTTATACATAAATTTTGTAATTCTTTAGACTCCTTTGTGCCCAATTTCATGTACATGAAGTAGGGTTTTTTTATTTTATATTTTATTCTAATAACTAAAATACTCATTTACTTATCTGAAAAGGTTGGTCTACGAGAAATTTTTCCGAGAACAATGGCTGATAGCATGAGTATTTACCTAGCAAAAAGAAAGAAAAGAAACAAAGAAAGATGATAATAAGAATAGCTCAAAGAATATTATTGTTGCATGGCTTGCAATTTATAAAGGACTTAGTTTGTTTGGTATCTTCTATGTAATGCCAAAGACTGTGGTGAGCTCCTAGCAAGTAGGCAAGGAAAGTTTGGTCGTCATTGTGATGGCGTTATCTAGAAGGCTGTCCCTCATTGCTTGATGCGATGCATTTGGTGGGAGAGGAACAATGGGTGCTTTGAATACTCTGAAAGGACAATGGCAAACTTAAAATTTTTCTTTTTTAGAACACTATTGGATTGGATGTCAATCATAGGAAGTCATTCTTTTTCTTTGGTTTATGATTTGATGGATGCATGTAATTTGTGTATTTGATTGGTTTGATCCCCAGATGTATACTTCCTGTATACTTGGGTGACTCCTTTTCATGATTTGCATAAGATTTCCATTACTTATCCAAAAAAATTAAAATTATTTTTATAATAGACTTAGTAGAGGTATAGAATTTCGTGATGAGGTTATACTGTAGACATTGTTTTTAGGAACGTGTTGGTGTGTGTGTGTTTTTCCTGGCAGGATCTACTTCATATGCTTCTATTGCTATACTGAATTATGACTGGAATAGTGAGCGTTAGTGGGCTATTGATCAAACCAAGGTAAAAAGTTTGTATGTCACTATAACTAGTCTATTGTGATGATCTTGTATATATGCTATTTGGATAGAGAGGAATTCTTGGATTTATTCCTGTAAATCTAATGCTACGATTGAGGAAGCTGTCATTCAAAGCATCGGATATGTAGTTTGAGGTAGAATAGTATCTTGTGGAAACTTGAAATTTTCAAATACTCTTTGATGCTTGTATGAGTTCTACCTTTATAATATAAGGTAAATATAGACATACATATTCACTCTGCTTCAATGTTATGGTAATGGTATTCACATTTAATAAAGATTTGACACTGTTGCCTATGTTTGTGTCACTTATTCTTCCTATCTTTAATTACTGGTTGTGATAGTGCTACTATTTGGGCGTTGAAGACTTGGAACTACTATCTGGAGAAGAGCTTCACACACCAAATTCCTTTCTAGTTATATTTAATGGGCTGATCCTTGGCAAGCATCGGAGGCCACAGGTACTAGAAGTATATAATTGAGGTGAATATTTAGAAAGTTTTTTAATTTTTTAATTTCTTTTTTATGTTCTCTCTAACTTTCAATGTTTTATTTCTTTTTTAGAATTTTGCTGCTACCATGAGAAAGTTACGGAGAGCTGGCAAAATTGGCGAGTTCGTAAGTGTATATGTCAATGAGAAGCAGGTAAATTATTTTAAAACTACCATTTTATCCATTTTATTCTTTCTCCTGGTATTGGCTGTGTTATTTCCCTTGAATGGGCGATTGTGAAATAATATGGAATCTTATATATTTTCATAGGAGGATATGTAATTCATGCATTTGATTTGATGTAAAATGATACAAAAGAAAAAATAATTGATGTAATGACCTGAGGAAATCACTAGTCAAGTTACTATTGGGGCTTCTCGTAATCACTTATTTACCCCAGATCCACCTAGTAAACACTTGGTGTGGGATTCAATACATACTCGCATAACCCACACTCAAACAATCAAATTCAATCAAATCTTTCGTGTATCACATCTCCCCAGCTTAAATTCCCAATGTCCTCGTCACAGCCCATGTCATATTGCAGTGCCCCCAAGCCACACGGTGTTACCAGATTTGTTCTAATACCATTTTGTCATGCCCTGACCCATCACTAGCATGATATTTTCTACTTTGGTTGCATTGACCTCAACGTCTTTAAAATGCGTCATACCAATTAAGGTTCAATGCCTGTATAAAGTGGTGAGGTCTATGTGACTAAAGCGGTTTCCTTGGGTTGTTATAGACAGCATCAAAGTTGACTTTACCGGCTAGGGTGGTGGGTAGGTACCACATGGGGACACAGCCCTTAAGGGGGTGGATTGTGGTGACCCAAAAGTTCAAAAGACCTCTTAAGTGAGGTGAGGTGAGGGAGAATCAAATACCCGTAATAGATTTTATAAGGGTTATTTTATCATTATCATTAATAAGGGACATCCAAAACCTATACCCAATCAACCAAAATCACCAAACAAGTTTTCTCCCAATCCAGGATTAAGTTATCCTTATCCTGGAAACAGAATAGCTAAAACTTCGAACCGGATAAGGGTAATACATGTCAACTCTGACCAACAACCATATTGGCGGCCTTAGAACTTGTTGGCAACCACTGCGCTGGCAACCAACAACTCTAGCAACAACCACTGAGAAAACCACCTTGGAACCACTGGAAACTACCGAGAGATCGAGGACAAGCCACCGGTATATCCGTCTAGCAACCTCCGTGACTGGAAAGCTACTAAGAACACGCTGAAAACAACAAAAAAACAACAAAAACAGATGCCAACTTCGAAAAACATCAAAAACAACTGAATCGGTGGAGGATGGTCAAAAACCACCACCGATCTTTCGAGAACAACAAAAACAGAGATCTACCAAGCTAGGTTGCGTTCAGACCTGAATTTCAGGTCAAATCTATGTCTATATGTTGGATCCACAACACCAACAACAACAGCTAAAGCCACCAATGATGGCAATGAGACAATAAGCTGAGAACAACAACAACAACCAACAGCAACAATAACCAATCTGCTGAGAACAACCACCAACAACTACAATCACCAACAACAACCACAACTACACCAAAAACCATCAACGCCCTTATGTGGCGTTTGGTACGGGAGAATCTACATTACTCCTGACATCCAGATTCCTAGGAATGTGATTCCTTGCAATCTGGATGCCTAGGAATGTAGCTATTCCTATGTTTGGTTTTATTGGGAATCTCTTAAGATTCCTAGGAATGTGAAATGATAATGTTTGGTTTATTCCCAGGAATTTTAAATGAATTATTTATTTTTTTCATTTTATCCTTAGATTTGAATGTGAACTACTAAGTCCTTTAAGAAAAAAAAAAAAAAAATCTTTCTCTAAATAAATAATGAAAAAAAAATATAAACTATTAATAATTTGTTGAGCAACACACACACAACAACAAAAGTGAATACCTTGCAATAATGGAGGGTCCCCTTCAAAATTCTTTTTTTCCACACGTGAAACCTAAATAGAACTTTGTTAAAAAATATATCAACAGAGTTGTCTATCCTGTTTATGTTATTTTGGCGGGAAAAGATAAAAGATAAGGGAAAAGATATTGATGATTTGTTTTATATTTTATCTTAATTGCTAAAAGGGTTAAAATTGTCAATTTATTAAAAATGCAATTTCTTTTAAGTTTGGGAATCTAGATGTCCACTTGTTTCAAAGGGAATCCACATTCTTATTAAGAGGGGTTTAAAGGGGGAATCTAGATTTCTCTAACATCTGATTTCCTGGCGTGATTTGCAACCAAACATGGGAATCTTTAAACATTTTTGGGAATCCTAAAATATTACCCCGTACCAAATGCCACATTAAAAAACAACTAACAAACTTAGATTTGAAGGTTGAGCAAGTACACACCCATTGACAACCATCGGCTCTGATACCATGTTAAAGACTAGGATAAAATAATGTAGAGAAGTAGATGCAAGAAAGAGAGAGGAACATGAGGGATTATGCGGTTTGACCAACAACCTGCATCCATGGGATAAAGCCCTAGTAGCTACATGTTTACTGTATACTCAAGTTAACAATTACATTGAACCCTTAACAAGGTATATATAGAGACTAGAAGTTAGGGTTAGCCCAACATGGGCTTCCAACATAACTTGTCCTCTTGGGCCATTACATCAATATAAACCGAATACTTTTAACAATCTTGGTAGATATATTAATAACATTGGACAACATGGAAAATGTTTCATCACAACTCATGAAACAAAAGAGATGCTGCTCTGCATAATTACTTGGACACTGAGAAAGTAGTTGCTAATGCAATATGACTACAATTTATGATTGATTCTCTTGTCATAATCTAATTTTATATCACTTTGTTCACTTTGATCTCTGTCTTGATTGTCATTTTAATACTTGATTAGGTTACTTTTCTAACTGAGCATGTGGCAATAATGTCTTTTGTTGCTTCCCTCTGCATCATTTTGTTTCTGCAATGTTTTTCCAGTATATAAAATCATAACTGCACAGCTGACTTTGAGGCAATTATGTCTTTTGTTGCTTCCCTTTGCATCATCTTGTTTCTGCAATGTTTTTTCAGTATATAAAATCATAACTGCACAGCTGACTTTGAGGGGAAACATGTTTTCAGTGCTGTGTTTACGTTGCTTCTGATGGAGGTCGAGTTTGTCGTCCACTTGTCATTGCTGACAAGGGCATTTCGAGGATCAAAGAACATCATATGAAGGAGTTGTTGGTAAGTCTAATTTATGCCTTGTTTCCTTAATTAAGAGTTGTAATTTCAAAACTGATTTTATTTTTTGTTCTTTCAAGGCTGGAGTCCGTACGTTTGATAGTTTTTTACAAGACGGGTTGATTGAGTATCTTGATGTTAATGAGGAGAACAATGCTTTGGTTTGTTACATTCTAATAACTTGTTAATTCCTTTGATGCTATGTTGTCATTACTTGATTCAATTTCTCTTGTTGCATAATTATCTATTTCATAGATTGCTTTATACGAAGGAGAGGCTACAACAGAAACAACACATATTGAAATTGAGCCTTTCACCATCCTAGGTGTTTGTGCTGGGCTTATTCCATTTCCTCATCACAATCAGTCACCTAGAAATACTTATCAGGTTTTATTAATTTTTTTTATTTTTTATGTGCATAACTTCTCTGATTGCTATTTTGGATTCTAAATTTCAGTGATAAAAAATGTTTCACCCTTGTGTTCTGAAATTACTTATTTTTATCTTCATAGTGTGCAATGGGGAAGCAAGCTATGGGAAATATTGCATATAACCAGGCAAGTGGATTTATTCCATGTTGTCAATTTTTTTTGTTTTGTGGCAGGAGCCCGATTGTTCTTTCTTTACCTTCCAGCATGTTTGTCATGAAGTTACAAAATATGCTTTCCTCTGTTCATACAGAAATCACTGATAGTTTGGTTGTTCTGTAGCTTCTTTTAATGCGTGTTGGATAAATTTAAATCATCAAGTATAATTCAATTGTTTGTATAAGCTGTATAATTTGTGTGTATAACTTGGCTGAATTACAACTTTAATCTGAAACTTCCAAAACCACTTCATTAGGAGCCAAAAGAAAATGGTCAATGCGTTGAGACGTCACAATTATAAATTATTAATCAGATACTGTCTGTTCTATTATTTATTTTTGTAGTTGTATTTGACATTTTATGGTGGATCTTGTCTATTTGGTCTTTTCCTTTTCAGTGATAAATTCCCTTTCCCATGGTCTTCTATGGGTTCAAGTTCCACAAAATAAGAAGACTAACTTTTTGTTTGCATTTTTCTTTCCCTGTGTGAATAGATCATCCATAGTTGTTTATTATGGCAACTTTCATAATTTTGATCTGTATGACTAATACTGCCCAACTCTCTTGATTTGTAGTTACGTCGGATGGACACCCTACTATACCTGCTGGTGTATCCTCAACGACCTCTGTTGACAACAAAAACAATTGAGCTGGTTGGTATGCATTATTTGAAGTATTGCAGGCTATTTTTTGCTGTGAACTAATTACTGCTATTTTAGGTTGGATATGATAAGCTTGGAGCAGGGCAAAATGCCACTGTTGCTGTGATGAGCTATAGTGGCTATGACATAGAGGATGCAATTGTCATGAACAAGTCATCTTTAGATCGTGGATTTGGCCGTTGTATCGTTATGAAAAGGTATCAAATTCATCACCTATAGTGGTTTCGTTTTTTAATGATTGCACAATTTCTTGATAAGTAATAAATTTTATTAGAAAAGCAATTAGAATTCATCTAGTACACAGGAAGTATACTAGATGAACATGACAGCTAAGCCATTTGAACAAAGTTCTTAGGAAGTGCAATTCAGATATAGTATTTTTCCCCCACATCCTTCAAAGTTTCTTGCATTTCTTCCCCTCTAGATGCACTGCCAACAAGGTGGTAAGTCAACAACCTTGCCAAGCATCACCCATTGGACCCCAAAAAGAGCAAAAACCATATCCCACATCTCCCTTGCAACAGAGCAATGCAGCCTCAAGTGGTCCATTGTTTCCCCATCGCTCTTGCTCATACAGCACCATCTCACCAACACAATGTTCCACTTCCTCAGATTATCTGTTAGTATTTATCCCAAAGATCCAACCCATAGAAAAAATCCCACTTTTGTTGGGACTTTAGGCTTCCAAATGCTTTTCCAAGGAAAAAGCTCGACTCCAGCGGAGGCTAGAACTCTATTGTAAGCTTTAACCTTGAAACCCTTCAACTTGACTGGCTCAAACACAACTTATCCTCTTCATGACCTTGCACATCAATAGAATACAAAAGATCCAAGAACGATGAGAGTGACTCCAATTCCCAGTCCTGTGCTGCTTGTATGAAATTTATTTTCCAATGAACAGATCCATTGTGGAGATGCATATGATCCGCTACTAGTGCTTCCTTATACTGTGTAATGTGACAACTCAGGAAAGGTGCCCTTCAAGCTAACAGTACCACACCAAGCATCAGACCAAAATTTTATTCAAGAACCATCACTGACGGCAAACTTGATAAATTGAGAGAACTGTGTCCACTCCCTCTGAATATATTTCCAAAGCATAACCCTATACAGCCCAGAAATAGCTTTAGTGCACCAACCTCCCCTCATAGGGTTGTACTTTAGATTCTACTACCTGCCTCCACAGCATGTTTTTATTTTTCCTACTTTGTGTTCATTGTACATGATGTAGTCTCTGTTTACTAAAATTATTCTTATAAAAAAGTCCTTGCATGTCTTCAATTGCCCAAGTAATTAAATAAGTATGGCTGCTTATCTTAGAGTTCTTTAACAGGTATAGTGCTGTGCTTCAAAAGTACGAAAATGACACACAGGACAGGATACTCAGGCCTGATAGAAAGGGCTATGGTGCAAAACATATGCGGGTAATACATATTAATAGTTGGTGCAGTATCACATGGTATAGATCTCAATTGTTCTGCATACTTATTTGGGACAGATGGTACTATATCTCATATCGTTGAAGTATATCTATTCCCACAAATTTAAAATCAATATGTAATAAAACTGCTTTAGACAATGTAAATAACTATTTATTGATAAGGGTTTTCTACCTATCACAAGTGAATAAGTTTTTTATTTTATTATTTTTTTATGAAGAACAAAAATTTATTAACCAAGGAACGAAAAGAGATAACCAGTATGCAGGAAGTGTACTAGCAGTATATCAGATTTACATGGAAGTACGTGAATCCAAAAATTATAGCAAACTAGAGAAGGAATGACCACTCATATAAAGTGCGCAAAAAAAAAAAAAAAAAAACCAGCTTCACTGACAGAATAGATCGTTCAGTGTCTTCAAATGTCTGGCCATAAGAAGTGAATTATGTATCAGATATGCACTCTAATCATTCTTAGCAATGTCCAGCTAAGTCACTCTTTAAACTGTTATGTGAAGCATCTCATAGTATAGACTTAGTAATTTTGTTTTTCTCTGGCTGTCATTTAAATTTGGAATGTGATTCAGAACTTTACTTGGGACAGCCTTCCAATTTGAGGATTAGGTTTTCAATGATCAATTAGATGGGGTAAAAGCTCAAGACATTTTATGGTTAAGAAGCCTAGTTTAAAGATTATGGAGGGTTTCAAGTTTGAATTGCACAAGTAATAATAATTAAAAAACGAAAAATAAATAAATAAATAAATAAATTTGCTGTTCAGGAGCTGTCAACAGTAGCTACTAACAGAATTAGAAATGGTAAAATTGCTCCATTGTAAGTTTTCTCATGATCTGTGGAGTGAAGTCTTATGTATGGTAGTGGGTGATGCTGAATACAATTTTCTCTCTCCTTTTTGCATGGAGGAATTGGTTGGGGAAATTTTCTTCAAATGTTTGGAATATGGAGCTGGCTTGTCTTATGTGGTTAATTTGGAAGGAACGTAATTCCTGAACGTTTGAAGCATTGAGAGACCTGTAGATCTATTGAAGTCTTTGCTAGCTGCGACTTTGTTTGAGTGGTCTCGTATTTGGGGTTTTACACGTTGTATTTCCATGTCTAATTTCCTTATTTTTGTTAGCTTTTCCCTTGATTTGTTTGTATTCGTTTCAAGTGCAGCGGGCTTACTATTGTAAACCCATTGTATTTTTCGTATCAATAAAATTTTATTACCTATTAAAAAAATGATCTTTTAGAGATTTTCTTTTGGGAATTACCTCAAATTCCTATTTTGACTCAGTTAACTATTTTGGTTCTTGTAGTGTGGAAGGAAAGTTTATTCATTGTTGAAGAAATATTGTGATATCACTTTTTGAAGAAGCTAAATTTGGTTTAAGAGTTGGAGCCTTATATATAGCCAACAATGTAAATGGTTTGATGGCTTTGGGTCAAATAGTCCTCCCATGTGCGGGAAAGGAGAAGAATCTTAGAAGAATATAAGAGGGTTTTCTAGGAGAATAGTTTGGTAGTTCTTTTGAGGTTGAAGGATACCTTTGTTGTGAGTTGATGATTTGTCTACTTTTTTGGGTAAGAGACATTAGTCTGTTGTGGTTTTGGGCTTTAGATTGTATGTTTGTGAGTATTGACAGTTTGTTTTGGGTTTAATGGGATTGAGTTGGTTTGTTTTTGTGGGAGGTTTCGAGAGTTTGTGAGATTCAAGCATGACTTGTGAGGAATTAATTGAGTATAGTTGTAATATATATTGTTGATACTAGATTTTGATTGGCATTGCCAGTGGATGTAACGTGGAATTGGCTAAACCATGTTAACTTCTTTCTTGTTTGTATCAACGTCTTTCTATTAGCATTGCTATCACAACAAACTGGTATCGGAGCATATTATCTAGTGTCAATTAAAGCAAATTAGTTGGGGAGAAGATTCTACAAGCTTACAATTGTTTTACAATTGGTTTGATTTAGGCATGTGCGAGTTTGGGGCTTCAGCTATGGACACTATGTCTATATGTTCAAGGAAAACTTGCTTGAGTTAAGGTGGAGATCTACTTATCAAAAAAAAAAGAAAAGGTGGAGATCTGTTGGAATTGTCTAAAATTCCTATTTTGACTAATTTACCTATTTTTTATATTATTCTTATACTTATCAAAAACTAATTTACCTATTTTTGTTTTCCTGATGTGAAAGGAAAGTTTATTCCATTTCAAAGAAGTTGTTTTATATTTCTTGTTCACCAAGAAATAGTAGCTGGAGCCTTAAAATAACACGAGTGGGTTTCTTTGAAGAGTAGTTTGGCAGTTCTTTTGGGGTTGAAATATACTTTTGAGATGATAATTTGTCTCTTGTTTAAGTGGGAGAGCACAATTGGTTGTTTTAAGGTTTTGGGCTGTAAATTTGTGAGTAAGTGTTGAATGTTTATTTTGGTTGTAATGGGATTTGGTATAATTTGTGTTTGTGAGTGGATTTAAGTGTGTGTTTGTGTGTGTGTTTGGGAAGGTTATCAGTTTTGTTTGTGAGAGACAACAAGTGTTGTTTGTGAGGTTTTCATTGAGTGCAGTTATATAATCCATATCATTCATAATGGATTTAAATTGATGTTTTCTATAGATGTAGGCAAGGAGTTGGTTGAAGAATGCTGAACCTTTCTTTTTGTTTGGATGTTTTGATTACTTGTTCTTACTAATACCTTTTTGCGAGCCTTGCAATGGCTATAATTGGTATCAGAGCATAGTGTCCAGGAAAAATACAACTCTCACCAAGTGCCTCAAGGATTCTCACCTAGAAGAATTTTAATGGAGTCTCATCATTAAATATAAAACAAAAGCACTAAAGATTTCGATAATTTAGTTGTTCTCATATTAGCATTCAAGTCCAAAATTCCTGACATGCAGCAGTTGGAATTGAATCCAAAAATCCCCTTACCTATGAGGTAGTATTCCAAGAGTGGGGTCCTGAAGAGCTAGTTTATTCTTTCTTTTCTTTAAGCAACTTAGCCTTCCAAAACAGCTCTCCTTTTCACCAATTTTTACCTCAACTCCCATTCCAATCCAAAGCATCACAAACTCCATTAGCCGTCTGTTCTGCAACCACAAGATCCATTCGGCTTGATCCTCCTTGAATAGAGGATCTGATTTCAGGTGGCAGCAGCAAGATGTACGTGTGGGAATGACAAGAACATGCTGTGCATCACAATCTTGAGGTTGCCAGCACATCTGGAACCTAAATCCTCCAGTAATTGATCCTTAAATCAGTACTGCTGCCAAACTTCCATCAGCAATTGGCCTTGCTCAAACATCAACAAAGGTGTCTCCACTGGGAGCTTCATGAGGTCACAATCCATCGGTCAACGTGATGTGGAAACGGATGCTAGTGATGAGCAAACACAATTGACATGTTGACCATGAAGCCTGTATGCCGTGAAGACTGATGAGCATTACTATTATTATTATTATTATTATTGATTCCCCTTCCCCACTTGGGGCCAAAACTTGCTTATCAAAAATACTAATAATTATAAATTAATAATATTGGGCAAGTGTGGATTGCATTGTTATGGACATATGTGATTTGAATGGTTATAATTGCCATGGTTATGTATATTTTTATGGGTTTTGATGAATGGGATTTCCTGGTTTGTGGACATAATATTCAAAAAGTAAATTAACATTTGTTCGGATTTTAATTGAAATTTTGTTTGCAAATATCAATTGCTTCAACCAAACACAAACTTTATTTGAAAAGGAAACGATTCTAATAACAAAGAGAGACTCAAACTATACATATACAAGAACAAACTAAAGCTAGAAGCATAACCAAAAAAAGTTCAAATATGAAAGCAAACTACCCAATGTTGATCTTTTGAAATCTTTGCTAATAAGGACTTTGTTTGAGTGGTCTAGGATTTGGGGCTTTACACAATGTTTTTCCATATTTGATTTCCTACAATCTGTAATTTCCTCTTCTTGATTTGTTTGTAACTATTTCAAGTATATTTTGTTCACTATCGTGAACACGATGTACTTTTTTCGATAAAGCTTTTATTACCTATTAAAAAAAAAAAAAAATGAAAGCAAACTACCCAATTGAAAGTTAACCAAAATATCCCTGTTAATTTTTTTCCCATACTCTGAGAATGCTGAAAGTACATTTGGAAATTATTATGAGGTTTTATTTTTTATGGAAGCCAGATTGACTCTGCGAATCCCAAGGATCCCATTCTTCATCATTTTCCTTTTGTTCTCTAGTTATTTGTTTCTTTGAATTGCAAATGTTTCCTGTATATTCTTTAATTCTAATATGTTCTAACATGTGTAGATACTGGATGATGATGGGATTGCTTCACCAGGGGAAATTATTAGCCCACAAGATATCTATATAAATAAACAGTCCCCTGCTGTTACAAGGGGGACGAGAGTACCACCATCAGAATTACCAAATATGTTAGTTTCACTTTCTGGTGAAAATTCTTGATAGATTCCTTTAACAACAAGATTGCTTATGCTTGTTTTTAAATGCAGAGGATATAAGAGCAGTAAACAAACATTTAAGGGTCCCGAAGGGGAGTCTTGTGTAGTGGATCGAGTGGCTCTTTATAATGATAGGCATAATAATTTATCTATCAAATTCTTAATTCGCCATACTCGTAGGCCAGAGGTAAAGAATTTCTAATCTGGCCTCAGTTTATATGCTATACAAATCTTATATTTTAGGTTGACTTTCTTTCTTGTATTTCTTGCCCCCTCAGGTCGGTGACAAATTTAGTAGCAGACATGGGCAGAAAGGAGTTTGTGGCACCATTATCCAGCAGGAAGACTTCCCATTTTCTGAACGTGGCATTTGCCCTGATTTGATTATGAATCCTCATGGGTTTCCTAGGTAAATAAGTTAAAAGTTTGGAATAGTGGAAAACTTAACAAGCAAGTGACGCAAGAAGATTAATACTGAATTTTCAGTACAGAAAGATTCTAGAGAGAGAGAGAGGAAGTAAAGAAAGAGAAGGAACTCAGACCTCAATCTAAACTCAAATATGAGATTCTAAAATTCACTATCAATCTATCTATCTTTACCATGCATGTACATGGATATTTATAGCTTGGGAGTTGGTTATTGTTGATGACATTGTCCATAACTAATTCACATTTATCACATGCTTGAGTACAATTGTAACATACTAATTACAAGCTAGATTTAATAAAGCACATGGCTTTTGCTTCTAAAAACTTTCTAAAATCTAACATGTGCATGTGCCACTAATTAATTTTCCCTCCAATTTTCTACAAACTTGGCACATGTGGACTCAACTGCAATAATCATATGGAACGTGAAATTCAGCCCTTATGCTTGACTGGCCTCGTGCCATGTCATAATCATCCATGTTTTGTGTTATAATCTATAGTTGCTAGCAGTGCAAGCACCCAAGATGTAACTTAATGTTTTGATATTCTGTTACCATCAGTCGAATGACAGTGGGGAAGATGATAGAGCTTCTTGGGGGTAAAGCTGGAGTTTCATGTGGTAGGTTTCATTATGGCAGTGCCTTTGGGGAACCAAGCGGTCATGCAGACACAGTTGAAGCTATGAGGTGCTTTCTGCATCTTTACTATGACATCTGATTATTATGCATTTTTCCATATTTCATTTTTTTTACCGTGCTTCCTTGCTCTGTGACAGTGAAATTCTTGTGAACAAAGGCTTTAGCTACAACGGCAAAGACTTTCTCTATTCAGGTTTAAATTTTTACATCTGAAATATGTACATATGGGAATTCTATTGCAACCATTCATTTTAATTCTTCTTTGGGAGCTTTGTTATGTATTGTGTTCAATTTTTTGAAACCCTAGGGGTGAAAGGAAACTTATTTTCAATTTAAATTAGACAATGGATTTCTAGCATGTTTCTGGAAGTTACTATCATTAATATAGGTTGGATGTTCTCATAACAAAAATAATTAAATTGTGTCATTTCCTTTTTATCATTAGTGTCGCAAGTTTGGTGCATGGAATATGACCTTGGAATGGAATAACTATTTTGTGTACTTATGTTTGTGAGCTAGACCTTGCTTGCATGTGAAAGGAAACTTCCTAATACCTTTTGTCTTCTCCAGGTATCACAGGTTGCCCACTGCAAGCATATATTTTCATGGGTCCTATTTACTATCAAAAGTTAAAACATATGGTAAGATTCGAAGCCTCCTTTATTATGTTCCAGAGTCCAATCATGCATATGAATCCTAGGTTCGAAATTTTATGTTGTTACCATTATTTGGTTTCTTGTGGGGTTGTTGGGGTTATTAACATGCATTGAAACATCCTTAAGTTGCTTGATGAACTGTTTAGTCACTACAGGAGGCTGATAAGCGGCTAAATTTGACCATATGTGCTCTTAAATTTGACTGGTGGATGAAATTAGAAGGCATGCGTATAACCCCTCACTGAGGGTAAAGGGGAATTGCCTTCAGGCTAAAGCTTTCTGTTTGAACACAAGTGTGATTCTCACTTGATCATGAAGCAGATACCTCACACCATTTACACTGGTATAGCTGAGTCTAAATCAGTGTATGTAAAACCTACAGTTTCCTATCTTGCTCTTCCCTCCTTGCCTCATCAGTGATTCTTTTAACCTTTTGAGGCTCTTGTTTTGACATTCCCTTGACGTTCCAACCTGAATAAATTGAGAGAGATCTTTTGGTGCATGGCATGTCTATTTTTTTATGTCTGGTGATTCTGGTCAGCATTGTTTCTATGATTTGGATTAGTTGATATTCTTTTACTCATAGCATCTAGAATTTCTGTGACAGAAATGCCTTTATTAGTTGTAGTTTTAAATAATCCTAGTAATTTTTCTTTGATGTATCACACCTTTTCTTCCCTGTTACATAAAGCATGTCATATTGGTTTAGAACATTAGCTTGAAAATATTTATTTTTGATATTGATTTTTTTGATATCCATTATTTCATGACAAGTAGGTCCTAGATAAAATGCATGCTCGAGCTGATGGACCCCGTGTTCTGCTAACAAGACAGCCTACAGAGGGGAGAGCTCGCAATGGAGGTTCTTAATTTCTGGTTCTTAGATGTTTTATCAGATGCAAATTTACCTTGCATAGTTCTAATTTCTGCTAACCTTTCATTTCCCAGGACTTCGTGTAGGAGAAATGGAACGTGATTGTTTGATAGCTTATGGTGCTAGTATGTTAATCTTTGAGCGCCTAATGATCTCTAGCGATCCTTTTGAGGTTCAGGTATCAGCTCATGCCTATGCCACTCCTTGATAATTGTTTGCTGAGTATGTATTACAATGCTTGCTTGTAAGTCATTTAACAGGAAGACTAGTATATTAGCATCATTTCGTCTAACATATTGTGTTCAGCCAGAAGAATTAAAATATGATTTCTAAGCACTGTTTTCCTCAAAGCTCTCCCGTACAAGACTGCTGTCTGACAAAATTCCAGCAGAGTTTCAGCTCTTTCTCCCGAAATTTTCTTGATTTTCTGGAGTTGCAGCCCTTGTGTATAGGGTGGAAGTTGATCAGAAATCAGCTCTTCACCAGCCCATAAGATTCTGTATTAGCATCTGGTTGTCTATCCCTCTTATTCTTTCTTTTCTATTGTAATAGCTATATAAAGCTTCCTTCTTAAGGATGCCTCCTGGAACTGCAAGAACACATGACTGTTGATAGAGATCCGCTTCCAGAACAGATCTGGAACACCAGCTAAGTTTGCTTGCTGGAAAATATCCAGCTATGCACTTGGAACGAAACCCATTTTTACTGTAACTTGGGCATGTCTTTGAGACTTTCAAGGCTCCTCCTCTAATAGTGCAATGCTGTTTGTCAAAGCCATTATCTAACTTCTAAAGGCTTATTTGGACCTTTTTAGGACTTCACTATTGCTGTTCCAAAAACTGTCAGTACAAGGGATACTAACCAACGAAAAGGCTTTTTGTGATTGTTGTGGATATCTTTGGAGAGATTTTTAATTATAACTTACAGTAATTTCCTTTAGCAACACTGTTGTGTGTAAGCAAAATGTTTATTGGTTTTTTTTTTTTCTTAAGATTGTTGTGGTCCTTCAAGCTTCAACATCATTCTTGTTATGCTAAACCTAGAACTACATGTAATTAAGAATTTGTCTCATACCAAAAATTTCTTTTTTGGAATTGATTTGTTTATTTAGCTCTTTAAGTATGTGGCAACATCTGCTTTTTGGTGCAGGTCTGCAGAATATGTGGTTTGTTAGGATATTACAACCATCATCTGAAAACTGGAATCTGTTCATCTTGTAAAAAAAGGGACGGTATGTCTACTATGAAGCTTCCGTATGCATGCAAGCTCTTAATCCAGGTATGAATTGACATTGTATTGATTGGTTTATCCATAGCAGAGCTCTCATTTTATTCTGTTGATATTTTCTTTCATTAAGTTATATAACTTGGTTGAGATCTCATCTTTCTTGTTCGATTTGTTGGAGGTCTCTATACACAAGTTATTCTTTTATATCTTTTTTCCTGGTTTCACTACATAAACTTGGTGTTGGTACTTGTTGTCTGTGTATTATTTTCTCTGACAAAGAAGAATATTTTTTCTTTAGAGACTTTATCTTCCTTTTGACATGCATTAAGAGCTGTATAATGACCAATGCATTTTTTGTAACTTGTATACAGTTTGTCTGATTTCACTAGATTAAATTTGGATCTATGGCATGGTGTATTTTTAGCATCAAGATTTGCACGTGGTGTTTTGAAAACATTTAAATGTGGTGCTATATTCTTGTAAAAAAAAAATGTATAAAATCGAAAACAACAAATTGAAAGAAGACAGTTACAAAAAAAAAAAAGGCAAAAAATGTTTGCATTTCCA
This sequence comes from Quercus robur, assembly GCF_932294415.1. Classification (NCBI taxonomy): domain Eukaryota; kingdom Viridiplantae; phylum Streptophyta; class Magnoliopsida; order Fagales; family Fagaceae; genus Quercus; species Quercus robur. Next base: position 87,826,360 of record NC_065538.1, on the reverse strand, counting down.
CTGATCACTCTTGGATGAATATGTTTACTCCTGTCAGTCGTTGACAGATGTTTTTTGTTTAAATTCTCACCACTCAATGGCATACTTTCAGGAACTCCAATCGATGAATATTGTTCCCCGCTTAAAGCTAGCCGAGGCATGAGTTGAAAGAGATTCTCTTTAGTTCCTAAAGATCATAAAAGGAGAGAAGGATTTGGTAATGGGTTTTGTATGCTGCACATATCCTTCTGGAGGCTACTGCTATCCAGCTAAGTTTTCATTGCAAAGTTCGATCAGGAACGTAAATACGAGCTACATGGAAGTCTTGTTAGAGGGATGCACAGCCGTTGAGCACACTTTTCACTCATCTAAGCCAACCATCGTGCCATCTATCTATGACAAATAGAATTTTATAACGTAGAATGGGTTCACTCTTATTAGTAAATGTAATATATATTTTTTTTCCATTAACATTTTTAACTTTTCTTCTTTCTGTGGGGAAAATTGTAGGAATGGATGGACTTTTTCATGGATGAGACTACAACGTTTGATTTGTTTCTATTGATCCATCTTTTGTGTGTGTGTGTTTTTTTTAATTATATATATTTTTTATTTACTTTATTGAAAAAATCAACAAAAGAAAGGTAAATTGAGGCAAAGGTGGCGACTTTATTTGTTTTGTAGGTATTTATTTACCAGTTATGTCTTTGTATCGACCTAAATGTTTTGTAGGTATTTATTTACCATTTATGTCTTTGTATCTACCTAATTTGTTTTGTAGGCATTTATTTACCAGGTAAATCAATGCAAAAGAACGTTTTCCACTTTCCATTTTCACAACTTTTCATAAAGTTAAAATAGCATTAGAAGTCCCCCAAGGAAGACTATGGACCAGTGACAGACTTGCCAATTCATAGTCTTGATTTTTTGGTAAACATATTGTGGATCATACATTTTAAGCCAACTCGGAATTTTTGGAATTATTGACTTAAAAACTAGGTTAAGGGTCATTATCATTATCAATATCAATTATCAATTATAGATAAGTTCCACAAAAATGGCGAAACATATAATTCAGCTGTATGACTAAAACTAAAGATTTCAACAAATGTGATTCATACGAAGGAAAAATAAAAGGATTGATTCATTAGGAAAAAAAAAAAATTTGAAATAGACTCATTACCAATTTAAAAAGAAATACGTAAACCTAGAGTAATTTACTCTGACATCAAGTATTGTAAATTCAAATTATTCAATATATATGAAAAATTCAATGATAATTGCGCTTTGAATTTGCAAAAGAACCACTATATATATATGTATATATATATATATATATATATTTTTTTTTTTCCTGATGAATTTGTGATATTCTTTGGTTAGTATTCTATTTCAGATAAACTGTAGTTGAGCTCTATCCCATCAATATCGATAGGCCCTCACTAATTTTTGTTTAAAACATTTCTTAGATTTATTAAGGGTTCTTGTACAAGGAAATTATGTAAAATACATATAGTTTTCCACCTACGTACGCATGTGATGCTATTCATTCACTTTCTAAGTACGACTAAATATGTAAGTTTTTTATATATAATAATAATAATAATAATAATAATAATAGAAAAAAGAAAAGAAAAGAAAAGATGCACACACAAAGGAGAGGGGATAGAGCAGTTATAACACAAATGCATACGAAAAAGTTTAATTTAACCGTTTTGTATCGGTTAAGTAATATGATAAATATGTAAAAATGGTTGAGGCCTTGTGAATTTTGATAAGATAACACCTTATTATAATTTATGTTTATAATTATTCTATTGAATATATTAAGCTAAAGAGGTTAAATAATTTTTGATATTGTAATGCTTTTCTTTTTCATTCTCTTTTATTGTCAACTTGAAGTTAGAGAGTTGGGGAGGTTAAGGAAGGAAGAAGCAAAATTTACCCTTCTTTTCTTAGGTTATTTTTTTTTATTAGGGATCAAATTAAAAGAAAAATCAATATAATAATTGAAAAGTGGAAGATATGGGGCATGCCATGTACACAAAAATGTTACAAGTCTGTCAATATTAATTTTTATTAAAAATATTATTGAGAGAGTCTCAGAGTTATTAATTACAAAATTAAAAAAAAAAAATAGTTACAATCTTTCTAAGTATGTCTTTTGTACACATTTCATATTTGTATGATATTATAAAAATTTTATTTGAATACTATTTTCTGAGTACATTTCTTGCGGACGCTTCTTATTTATATTTTGCTCAATTATCAAATACTAGAAATGGAAAAAATTAATATGTGTGACAATATACACAGAAGTGTTTATGCATGTAGGTATGCATTTTAAGCAAAATGTACTACCAGAAGTTTTATTTAACCCAATGCTAGCTTCACCTTAAATCTATTTTATTGTAAATAGGAGTTATCATTTGAATTAGAGTAAACTGTGTTCAAGAAAAGTATCAGAGTTAATTAACCACAATATTCTTTTAAATTCATTTTAAATAATTCTTGATCGCTTTACCACTTTTATAAGAAAATAAAGTTTCATAGTCAAGATGTCACAAAATGCAGCACTAAAATAAGGAGCCAACCTTTATTGAAATAAAATACAATGTTACACTTGAGTTTGACATTTCATAATTTTTGATAGCTTAGAAATTAAAAAATTAAAAAAAAAAAAGAAAAAAAAGAAAAACCTAAACTTTTGCCTCATCAATAAAAAGTGAGTGATTTTGACACTACCTTTGAGAATCAGATTTATTTATTTTATTAAAATGAACTTAAAATTAAATCTCAAAAGTCACAACAATAAAGACCGACAAGTCGACAACTCATGCCTACAAATCTAGACAACTACATATGGACTTTAAATGGCGCAAAGGAGATAAAACCATAGTCCCACGTGGGAAACCATGTGTGCAAGGTCCCACACAAATTAATGTACCTTATTTTTAAAGACACAAACCTAAATACATCGGCAGTTTTGAGAAAAGTACATTCTTTTTTTTGTGTATGTGTAATGTGTTGTGTAATTGTGGTTGTGTTCTTTGTCTGTCCACAATCTTGACAGTGAAACCATGTCGGTTGCCCTTATGTTTTCTAGGCGTGCAGAAGATTTGTCTTTTGGTATAATTCACTTGGGAAATGATGCCAAATGTAATTTGGGACAAAAATACTTTTTAGTATTTCAGTTCTTCCTTATTATTTTACGAGATTTGACGGGTATGAAAATCTCAAAGAATTATGAAGAAGAGTTGAAATTGCAATTTTTTTTTTTTTTTTTTTTTTTTTTTTGCCAATACTAAATATATCTAATGCCAACTGCCAAACCATGTAATTGACGCCACATAATTTGAGTACCAAACACATTTATGTTCGTTCAGATGTTTTCCTAGTGTTTTCTTTTAGTTCTCACTTCTCACCCATTTTGTGCCTCACTTTTTTGTTATAATTTTACGAGATTTGATGAGTGTGAAAATCTAAAGGAATTGTGAAGAAGAGTTGAAATTGCAAGGTTTTGGTATTTTTTTTTTTTCAATACTAAATATATCTAATGCCAACTACCAAACCATGTAATTGACACCACATAATTTGAGTACCAAACACATTGATGTTCATTCACATGTTTTCCTAGTGTTTTTTTTTTTTTTTTTTAGTTCTCACTTCTCACCCATTTTGTGCCTCACTTTTTTCTTATTTCTTACATCAAGTACTAGTCTTTATTATTCTTGCTTTTTTTATGCTTCTCTTTTTCAATTTTATTTTTGAAAAAACATATTCTCCCTCGTATAAGAGAGTTTAGACTCTAAAGGATAATTTTATTCCAAAAATCAGAAGGATTACAAAGTTTTATTTATTGAAAAAATAGACGAGTGAGATCAAAATGTCATCCAGATTTAAGATCCTGATCGATTTTTTTTTTTTATTGTAACATATATTATAAATTTTTTTATTTTCAGGATATTTTTCTCATATTTTCCAGGATTTTTGTTGTAAGACTAAGATTTCAAATTTTTTAAAATTATTTTATTTTTAAGCTACTAGGAAACAAAAATCAATTGACTATTGAAATAAAAATTTACCATTATAAATTTAATTATATTATAATTTGAGTATTTTAAGTGTCGGTAAGGTATCTGGTAGTTTCTAATAGTTTATTTGTATAGTATTTATAAAAATATATAGTTTTTGGTAATTTTTATACTAAATGTGCAAGAAAAAGCTAATTTAAAAAAAAAAAAAAAACTAGTTTTGTTTAATTTAAAAAAGAAAAAAGAGAAAGAAACGTGAGACAAAAATAAAAAGCTAAAAGCTATTTAGCTTTTCCCATATAAACACTAAATTTAAGATAAAAAATGATATATTATATATTATATATTATATATTACAAGCACAAGTATGTATATATTAGCTAATCCTTTCACTACTTTCCATTGTCACTATAGTTTTCTCCAATAAAAACACTACTTAAGCTAGAAGATAACTCATTAAATATCGATGAATATAAGTTACCTAACTAGATGTTAGGCAAACATCAATGATCTTATAACGTAATAATAACTTATAAGTTTTATTTTTAACTAAGATTTCAAGACATGAAATATTATGTGGGATTTATGGGGTTAAGGAAAAAAAAATTTCCCTCAACAACTCTAAAATGATATATTATATATTACACTCACATGTATGTATATAATGCTGACCTTGATGTGGATATGTTTCAAAGCTTCTAACATTATTCTTACAAACTTCATTATCAATTTTATGACTGATTCCAGTGCACATGAATCAGGTGGTATATACGGTACTCCAAAATGAAACGGATTGAGTGGACTAGAGAGCATCAAATTTCTCATGGCTACAAAGTGGAGTCTTCTATTACATTGACATTACCACCATCATTCATAAGATTCAATGGCTCAACAATTTGAAGTGTTTAAACCATTTGGGTAGGAACAGGTAACCCAATTGTCTCACACCACATAAATCAACTAATGCCTCCCCCCCCCCCCCCCCCCCCCCCCCCCCCCCCAACATTTTGATTCTAATGGGACTGCTTGATGGTTGTATATGATATTTCTTTGTGTTTTATTTTTTATTTTTTATTTTATATATATATATATATATCTATATTTCTTATTAGTTTAGTCCATAAATAATTTGATAAAATATCCTTTCTAATTCTAAATATTCCACTTGCTCTTATTTCACTCACTTTTTCCCCTTTCTTCATTGATTGAGGCATTGCTCATATGAAGAATACAAATCAATAATACCTATAAGAAATTGGGGTTTAAACTGCTAATTCGGATTAATTTTTATAAAATCAAATTTGTGAAATATCTAAAATTTGTCGTAAACTTTTTTTTTTTTTCCCTTGAGTGAAGAAAAATTTTTGGAAGCCAAATTGCAGCCACAGTCAAACTACGTGAAAAAAGAAGAAGATGAAACATTATAATTATCAAAATTATAAACTTGCAAGTATTAATTCATTGCTAATTTGCTGTTAAATTCTTATCTATCTCAACGATACAAAAGTATGTTGAATCTATTGCACAAAACTCCAGTTTTTTTAAAGTTTAGAAGAGGTGATTGATAAGCAGGCAAAGATCCATGCGGGAGCAAAAAAATTTATATTTTTTCTTAATGTAGAGATACTTGTTGGGTGCATGGATTTTAAAATGTGCAAAATATTTTTTAGAATAACAAAGACATTTTCCTCGTGGAAAATATATAATAGTACCAGCTGTGGGGGCAAAGGATTTCAATTCAGTCACTATCAGAAAAGCAACGCCCAACTTAGCTAGGCAGACTTAAAGAAGTAGAAAACTTAATAAGGTAACCAAAACATGCCAAAAATGGTACGAGAAGCATAACTAGTTGTAAGCCCACAATATGGTGTTTGTGATGCATGTTCGACGTGTACAAAATATCCAAACCCTTCAAGTACCCAAAGATGAACAAGTTCAACTATAAATAAGTGGTCATTTGTGACCCAATTTTCATGCCAAGTTCTATCAATACTACTACTTCAATGACTATCACTCATTACCCAAAAAACCAATCAAGTAATGGAGGAGAAGAAGAATTAAGCCATGAATGCAATGAACTTCTTCTTTCTCTTCCCAAAGAAAAAGGGTGGAGAACCCCTCATCTCTACAAGTACCAAGAGTTTTGGTGCCAAGCAATTGAAATCCAATCCATAGTCTCATTCCAAAGGCACTTCCAAGCAAGTGACAACGATGTTGTATTAGCCACCATTCCTAAATCAGGCACCACATGGTTAAAAGCTTTGGCTTTTGCTATTGTGAATCGTAAGCGTTTTGCTTTGGAAAATAATCATCCTTTGCTTACTTCAAACCCTCATGATCTTGTACCTTTCTTTGAGTACAAGCTCTATGCCAACCGCCAACTTCCTGATCTCTCCAACCTTCCACACCCTAGACTTTTTGGCACCCATCTTCCATTTCCTTCCTTGCCTACTTCAATCAAGAAGTCTGGTTGCCAGGTTGTTTATATTTGTCGAAACCCTTTTGACACTTTCATCTCCTCATGGCATTTTCTTAACAAAGTTGATCCTGGATCTAAAGCTCCAATGTCACTAGATGAAGCCTTTGAAATGTATTGTAAGGGCGTAATTGGATTTGGTCCCTTTTGGGACCATATGTTGGGGTACTGGAAGGAGAGCATAGAGAGACCTCACAAGGTATTGTTCTTGAAGTATGAGGACCTCAAAGAAGATGTCACTTTTCACTTGAAAAAGCTAGCAGAGTTTCTGGGGTTCCCATTTTCTTTGGAGGAGGAGAGAGCTGGTGATGTTGAAAAGATAGCCAAACTTTGTAGTTTTGAGAATATGAAGGAGTTGGAGGTAAACAAGGCTGGCAAGTCTATTAAGTACTTTGAAAACAAAACCTTGTTTAGGAAGGGTGTGGTTGGTGACTGGGTTAACTATCTGACACCAAGAATGGTGGAGCAATTGACCAAGGTTGTGGAGGAAAAGTTAGGTGGTTCTGGTTTGTCATTTAAAGTGTTCACTTAGGATATAGAATAAAGTCCTCTGTTCCATTATTAGTGTTCTACTTCATATATATGCTCCACTGATTATAGTTTGCTACACATTTTTCTTTTTCTTTTTTTAAAAAAATAACTAAAGTTTTGCATACTACAATTAATGGAGTATAAAGTAGAATATTAAGATTGAGACAGGATTTTCATTCTAGCATAAGCAATATGAGTGCTGTTGGCATTGTTTTGTGTACTACTTCTCCGTTACCATGTAGGTACAAAGGTGGAGATCTTGTTCAAGTAAATTTACATGTTAAATAAATGTGCCGCAATTCAAATAACTTGGTTTCTTAATGTTGTAAGGTATTTCTCTTTTGTGCAAGTTATTATTAATGAAATTTTAGTTTTTGGCAACTCAAATGAAAAGATTCTGTCTTTTTTCTTCACCTCATTTGACCAGACTCAAATGATGTCTAAAGATTGTTATTTATCCGAAAATCATGGTTATCATTAATATAATAACTTATAGTTATTACTTATTAGTGCAACTACAAACTGAGTACTTAATCTCTTCTCAAAATGAAAAAGTACTTAATCTAAGATTTGTTTGAATTCATTGAGAGCATTTTCTCAAAAAGATTTGTTTGAATTCATTGACTTATCATAAAGGTAAAACTTAGGTACAATTTCTTAAATACTATTTTTTACATTTTTCAATTAAGTTTAAAGATGTGTTTATATAAGTCAATGTAGCACATCTTTTTGAAAAAAAAATAAATAAATAAACCATATCATTTATTAGTCAATGCAATCGGTCATATGATGAAATTTAAATAGAGAACTTAAAATATAACATTTGAAAAATTGTATCTAAGTTGCCATTGCCATATTTTAGTAGGTTTACTATGAAAAAGTACAACTCTACTTTCTTGATTTGCTTTCATGGAGTAATAGTCACTCTGAAACTTCACTCATATGTCACATGTGTATATCTAACAGTTGGACATACAGTTCTCTTTTTCAATGGTAAATATGAGTACACACTTTGTAATACCAAAAGGCAATTTATGTATTTGATGTAAATATTAAGGAAAAGAACTTCTACGCCCCACTCTGAGATATTTACTTTATGTATGTTCTATCAATTGTTTGTTAATTTTGATTTTTTTTATTAAGAAATAAAAAAGGCATGTGTGACAGACTGCAATTGGTAAAATATAAAGTAGAATACTCAAAATAGGACAAAGGATTTGTATTCAATTTGTATTAAAAAAAATTATTTATATTCAATATGAATAAAAAGAAACTTATTAAAAAGAACAAACTAATGTGTTTGAAACAAAAACTTGTTTAAGAAGGGTGAGGCGATAAACATGGTAAACTATATTTGTCCCATAGTATGGTGGAGCAATTATCCATAGTCATGGAGGAAGTTAGGTAATTCTTGTTTGTCATTCAAAATTGTTGTCTTAGGGCAACCCATACATGTGCTCAGCATGTGCTATTTGCACTGTTAATTTCTTTTTCCTTCACAATGTAAGACAGAAAGGTGAAGACCATGTTATACATATAATCTCAAAAGCTCGGATAGCCAGGCTTAAACATAACGAATATTATGATTGGTATAACTATATCATGTCACCACGCTTAACTTTCCTCCCTTCAAAATTCGAATCAAATTAGAATCAGGTGGGTTGTAATGTCTGTGATTAAGCACTCTGCGGCAGCTATTTATCTTTCAAAAGCCCACAGAAAATACAGGATAAATAGGGCTTGGGCTTTAAGGGGCAAAATTTGAAATAAATGATGAAATGGGCTCCATACCTGTTATTTCAGATAGATGGATCATTGAGTAATGGATCACCAAGACCCACATGGCAACAATCTTTTAACGGCCACGTACAATCAGCATTTATGTCCAAAACCTTGGGACGCAACACAATTAAGTTGGCAAGGGCATATTCCTCTTCTTTTGTGTCCAAAAATGAAATTATAATGAGCCATTGCTTGAATTTCACATTTACTCTCTTTTAGGGCTGTATGAGCAATGCCTATATAATAAAATATTTTATAATTTCTTTTACAACAGTTGAGTTCGCAGATAAGGGGAATCCAAATCTTTGTGAAGCTCCACCTCTAAAGAAATGTTGTAGAAGGAATAGCTCAAAATTATTGAAAAAAGAAAAAAGAGACAGCTAAAACAATGACATGCTTTCCTTTTAAGTTTGTATCCTTTGCACTAGTCTATTTCTATTAAGAAGATCTTGCAGTATCGATTAAACTTGTACATCCTAGTATTTTACCTCATTTCATAAAAATAAAGGCAAATTATGACTAATCCACCTATGGTTTGGTCAAAATTTAAGTTGCCTACCTGTAGTTTGAAATTTGACACTTTACTCACCTGAGGTTAACTCAATTAGAGTTCCGTAGCCCACCTTTGTTAAAAACATAGCTAATTATGTAATTTTGCTTTACTTTGATGTGTCTTACTTCTAAAACACAAAAAAACATAAAAATATACGATCAAATAAGATAAAAAAGAATTCAGCGGAACACTTGCATCATAGGATTTCAAACTACAGGTAAGTAACTTTAATTTCCCTAAGGTGGGTAAAGTATCAAATTTCAAATCACATGTAGGCAACTTAAATTTCGGCCAAACTACAAGTGAGTAAGCTGTAATTTTCTCTAAAAACAAAAAGACCTACGTCCTGGTTGTTGATGCCCACTTTGGCGAAAAGACCCAATAACAAGAAGAGTCCAACAATATATAGAAGGGAATAAGGAAGAAGAATTAGCAAAATAAGAAGAAGACCATTAAGCTCGAATGGCAGGAATAATGGTCTGAGGGCCTATAAAATAGTAAAAATGCTCCAAAGAAAGCAAATGGGCCCAAGGGAGCCCAAAGAAGGAAATAGTAAGCCCATGGTTATCATAACAAATGGAAAGCAAGCGAAAATGGGCCAAAGAAGCCCAAAGAAAGGAATTAGTAAATGGTATGGTAATTGGGCCGGGGAAGCCCAAAAGATTTAGTAAAAGCTCATAAGAATGCAATAATGGAATGGGCCAAGGATGCCCAAAGGGATGAAATGGGCCAAGAAAGCCCAAGATAGTATTAAAACAAACCCAGTAGAAGTACTGGGCAATGTGAACTGAGTAAAGGAAAAGTATGTGGCAGGCCTAAAGGAGGACCAACAAGCACAAGTTAAACGATAACATGGTAGAAGCAATGGAGCAACATGGCAGAGGTGTCGGCTGATCCACAAAGAAGGCAGCGGCCGGATAGAAGAAGGAAGGACCTATAATCGGGCAAAGCCCAGCCCAAGGAAGAAACGAGTTGCAGAGAATGAAGACCTAGTGACTCTTCCACGCCACAAAGGGTTAAAAATAAGCAGCAGGATGTGCAGAAGGATCAGACTAATCCACAAGCCACGACAAATGCATGAACGGCAGACAAGCCCTGGACTCACTGGGAATGGAGCACGCACAAGGCTCAAGCACCACCCACTTGTACCCAGACAATACAGGGATGGTGGGCCATGGGTTAGAGGTAAGAGAGGGTATGATCTGGCAGTGGGGAGAAGGGGGAAGTCTATTCTGGGATTCCAGCTCAAGCTATTTTGGGAGAAATGTCCTGCTAGGATGACATACCATCCAAAAGAGGGAAAGATGAGCTGGAATCACTAGGTGCATGCCATAGGAGTTAGTAAGAGAGAATGCCTCTTTGGTGGTCTTCACATGCAAAATCCTGTGAAACTCATCAGTAGAAACACCACAGAAAATAGCATTAAAAGTTTAGCTATTGGCGTTTGCCAAAGCAAGAGCAGCCTTATCCCATTTCGATTTGGCTGTAGTGGGTCTTACATATCCATTCTCAACTAAATCCTACACTGTCTCATCAATGGCACAAAGAAAAGCACGCATGCATACTTTCCAAAAAACATAGTTACTCCCATCAAAGAATGAAGGAGCATTAAGGGATTGAGATCTATCCATCTCACTTGGGGTCTAGGATCACACTAGGATAATGAAATCTGGTAAGTGGACCTGCTTTGATATCAATTGAAAGGTCGGATTTGTGTAAATATACAAGAGCTTGTTCAGACCCCCAATTTAAAATTACGGCTAAATAAATTTTATTCTAATTTATATTAAGTGCGAAATAAGAGTAAGAAGTGCAAATAACCGTTATCACTACCCTAATCCATATTCATCCATTATTAACAATAAAAGAAAAGTTTAAGAGTAAGGAAGACAGATGCAAATACAAGATAACACCAAGACGTGTTATCAAAGAGAAAACCGAAGAACTCGAAGAAAAACTTCTCTGCTACTCTCCAAGCTTAATATTTTGCAATGACTTAATATTTTGGACCCTAATATACGTTTGCTTGCAATGACTTTAATTGAAGACATTATAAATTAATTGTGCCCCCAAATAAGCTTTCAGTTTCGCCATATATGGCTAGGTGGATTTGTAAAACTTTGCCATGTCCCCTTTTATACGTTTGAATAGTCTACTTTAATTGAAGACATAAATTGATTGATCGGAAATTGAAATTTCAGCATTGTCATATGACTTGCTAGACTTGCTAATGGGTCTAGATTAAAAAATGGGAAAATTTTAGATTAAAAAAAAAATTGTGATTGGGTACTGGTGGCAACCGGACACCAATGGCGGTGGTTGGCCACCGGAAACGTGAGATGTTAGTGGGGTGGTGGTTGTTGTATTGCAGATAGTGGATTTGGAGGATGTAGGTTAGTGTAAAAATATTATTCTTTGACACATCTTTTTAACTTAGTATGAATTGGTGTAGTATCTTTGAAGACCTAGAAAGTTTACATAACAAAACACGTTACTGTTTATGTTTTTTCACAGTTTAAAATATGTTATTTGAAACATGGTACTAAACACATTTTTTCTACTATAAATACTTTAAACACGTGTTTTCTCAACACTTTTTAAGACATGATTTTCATATTATTTTGAACAATGATATTTAAAATCTGCTACTAAATATGCCCTTAACTTTTTTTTTTAGAAGAACCATACCATTTAACTTTATAGCAAAGAATATTTATTTTGAAAAATACCGTAATTGCAATAGAATAGATAACAATGGCGAGTCAATTGAAGATCACATTGTCAATAATGTGAATTCTACGGCATTGGGTAGGTTTGTTTTCAGGCTTTAAGGGGAGGGAGACTTTGTAAACACGTGTTTTCTCAACACTTTTTAAGACATGATTTTCATATTATTTTGAACGATGATATTTAAAATCTGCTACTAAATAAGCCCTTAACTTTTTTTTTTTTTTTTTATGAGAAGAACCATACCATTTAACTTTATAGCAAAGAATATTTATTTTGAAAAATACCGTAATCACAATAGAATAGATAACAATGGCGAGTCAATTGAAGATCACATTGTCAATAATGTGAATTCTGTGGCATTGGGCAGGTCTGCTGTCAGGCTTTAAGGGGAGGGAGACTTTGTGTGTTGTGTTTTGAAGATCACATTGTCAATAATGTGAATTATGCGGCATTGCCGCATTGGGCAGGTCGCTGTCAGGCTTTAAGGGGAGGGAGACTTTGTGTGTTGTGTTTTGCTACATCGAGGGACCTTCGTTGTCTATCATTCTTTTTTTGAGAATTCGTTGTCTATCATTCTATGTGATATAATAATATTGGATTTAGTTTGTGTCACATGTCTATCAGTTACTGATTATAGAGGTTTCAGCAGCTTTATAAGCCTTCGTATCAGTCTGTATATGATAGAAAAAAAAAATGTAAAATTTACACAATTTTATCTAAAAATAATTTATATTAATTTGTGTATAATTATGTAAATTTACAAGTTTGTTACATAAATTTTGTAAATTTACACTGATATTATTTATTTTGTAGTTAGTTTTCTTTTACGTGCTTTGAGGATTAAGGGTCCATTTGGTTGGAAGGATGGAAAAGTGGGAGGATAAAAAATATTTTAGTTTTTCTCATTTGTATTTGGTTGGGAGGGTGGAAAAGTGGAGAGATAAAAAACTTTTTTGTTTGATTGAAAATAAAGTTTATATAAATTTACCATTATATCTCTATTAAATAAAACATAACACATAATACTTTAAAAAAATTGTGTATACATGGATAGTTCATTAAAGTAAAAAAACATAGTATAAAAAATTAACCCAAAACTGTTATCTAAAAAAAAAAGGAACAAAAACAAAAACCAACCAAAATTAATGAGAAAATAAACATATGAGCACCAAAAAATTAAGAAAAGAAGAAGAAGAAGAAGAAAGCTAACACGTCCAAAAAAAATCAAAGAAAGAGAAGAAAAAAAAAAAAAAAGCCCAAGCACGTTAGTAAACAGAGAAAGAAAAAAAGAAAAAGAAAAAAAAGAAAAAGAAAAAGAAGAAACCAAGCATGTTAGTAAATAGAGAAAAAAAATCAAAGAAATAAAAAAAGCCAGAAACGTTAAAAGAAGTGGGGGCAGTTTAATTTGTCCAAATATTTTTCTCACTTTTCACTCTAATTTGGAGAGATTGTATATTGAAGGGGGAGGAGAGAAAACTTTTGGGCCCCACCACTTTTCTCTCCCCCTCCTCCTCTCAACCAAACAGTGGAAAATGTAATTTTCCACCCTATTTTCCTCTCTCTTTTTTCATCCTCTCTGTTTTTACTCCAACCAAACATACCCTAAGGGTATAAAGTCTATAACTGGCCCATAAATTCCAACAGTTCTAAAACTTCTGGTAAATTTCTAGAAAAACACGTGAAAGAAGAATACATTGTGAAAAATAAAAACAATTTATTCAGGATGTGTTTAATTTGACGGAAAATATTTAAGTGTTTAGTTGGATTTCTAAAAAATGCTTCGAAATATATTTTTTAGTTTTTGGTAACGTTTTTGTAAATGCTATGGAAAACATACTTTTTACTATTTTTTCACATTTTCTTATCTTCCAAGCACATATATAATAAAAAATTGGAAAAAAAATTTTAGATTAAAAAAAAATTGAGATTGGGTACTCATGGTGACTGGCCACCAATGGTGGTGGTTGGCCACTAAAAATTGGAGATATTAGTGGAGTGGTAGTGGTTGGATGGTAGATAGTGGGGAGTGAAGGACGGAGGTTAGTGTGAAAATATTATTCTTTGACACAACCATTTTACTTTCATTTTGAATAGGGTGCAGTCTACCTTGGAAGAATTGGAAAGCTTTCCAAGTCTAGAATCTTTTGTGAAACACATGTATAATATACAAGCTATCCTTCTAGATTCATACCATTTATCATAACTTTTGTCACAACTTAATGATATATGCAACTATAATTGTTCATGAACCATCACTTTTACATAGACCTACAATTTGTTTTTTCACTACTCACAGTCTTACATGTCAAAATGTCGGTAATATTTATTGTGATGCCTCAATTTGATTGATTGTGTGATGAGTCCCACATCGGGCATATACTAAGTTGAATTAGACTTTTATTAATAATTACAAGAAGTCTCAATTGTGACTAGCTCTTTTGAGTTATAACGCAAATGTGATTAGCGTTTTTCCTTGGATTGTTACATTTATTATAGAAAAAGAGGGAAACCAAAATCCACAAGTTTGCATGGGATTTGAGGGGCAACTAGAACTACCAAGTTTAAGTGCTATTAATCAAATTATGTAACCTCCTTGTGTTTTTAGTAAAGAGAAGTAGAGAACAAAACTATTTTTATATGATTACATAATTTCCTTATGTTTACTATCAAAAAAATGTTTTTAATAATGAGGGAAATATTAACAGATGCTATTAGGATATTGGTTAAAAATTCATTTAAAGAAAGTTTTTATTGGAAAAAAAAAAAAGATCCCGTTTGGTATGCAAGTTTAAACACATGTTTTCAGTTTTTAAACAATATTACATGTATTTTCACGCACTTTTTCACTCACACGTATTTCCGAAAAAATTGAAAACTGTTGTTTAAACACACGTACCAATTAAACAGGCCCTAATGTTTTGACAATTTTTTTATTTTTAATAAAAGTGATATCAAAACTTTTTTAAAATAGATTATTAACGAATATTTTAAAGATAATTGTTAGCGACTTTTAATAATAATAGCACTTTTTGGAATCCGTTTTGGACAACATGTATAGCTTCCAAATTCCAAGTCACGTTTCTCACGTAAAGAAAAGCGTGTCATGTCAAAGAAGAATACAGTAGTGTGAGTGTGTGACAAAGACTTCACCATCTTCTATAACTTTTTGACCTTTTAGTTTAAACCGAGTTCAGTTTCTGCGGAAGATTTTTATAGTTTTCCGACAAAGTTTGCGCTTATGAAACACATTTTAACGTGTCGGCTGGCTTAAAATTACAAGCATAATTTTAACTTTTTTTTTTTTAACCTCAATTTTTATTACTTTTTTGAAACACAAGTAAATGACTTTCAGCTGGATATTCCTCATCTAGCTTTACTTTTATCAAACGTGAACAATATATAAAGCAAAGCATATTTATTATGAAAAAGACTGTAATCGCAATTGAATAGATAACAATGGTATGAGAATTTTGCTGCATTGTTTTTATCCTCTTTTTAAGGAAAAAAATTGGTTTTGTTCCTTTCAAAAAAAAAAATCCAGCATTTTGATCTCTTTCCCAAATTAATTAAGGAAATGCCTCTCTTTTGAAACTTGATTTTCTCAAAATCGAATTAAGCCCTATAGTGACGTTTTTAAGGATCCTATAGTGACGTTTTAAGGACCTATAGTGGTGTTTTGTAATCTGATTTCCATGAAGTCGAGTTATAGGTAAAAAAAAGAAAAAAAATTGCATGTAACTCGATTTCATGGAGATCGGGTTACAAAACGCCACTATAGGTCCTTAAAACATCACTATAGGCTCAAAACGCCACTATAGGGTTTTTGAAATTTTTTTTTTTTTTTTATAACTTGATTTTGAGAAAATCGAATTTCAAAAGAGGGGCATTTCCCTAATTAGTTTGGGAAAGAGGGCAAAATGCTAGATTTTTTTTTTTTTTGAAAGGGGCATTTGCCCATTTTCTCCCTCTTTTTAATTAATAAAGCTTAAGTATTCATATAAAAATTTAATATATATATATATATATATATATTTACATCATTTTTATTCAAAACTAGCTATTAACAATAGGCCACATTAGGGCATCTCCAGCAGCTTTTCTAAAATTTTGTATTGTTTGGAAAATGAACAGTAACATTTAACTTTTATCTACCCACTTTTTCAAATATACTTTCTAACAGATTCTCTATCCCATTCTCTATCTCATTTAAATATTATTTCTTCATTCATTGTTTATTATTTTTTTAATCATCATTTATTCTTTTTTTAACAATTATATTTTTCAATGAAAAGTGTTATATTCACAACATTTTACGTAATACTTTTACAACAAAATTTATGTGGAAAGTTGTTATTAGTTCTAATTTGAACCCACCACTGAAATTATTTTTTTACTCGCCAATATTAACTAATAACAATCTGTTACTTAAAATTTATTGTAAAAATATTGTGAAAATATTGTGTTAGTATTTTTCAATTAGAATTTTTTTATTTTTCTTCCTTTCATTTTAGTTTCATCCAGACACGTTTCTTTTCTTTTTTTTTTTCTTTTTTCTTTTTCTTGTTTTTCTCCTCCACACAAGTGTCCAGCCCCCCTTCTTTTATTTTCTTTTTCACCTCAAGAACATTCTAGCATCTCACATTTGCTTCACATCAGAGAGAGAGAGAGAGAGAGGCTGGGTCAGATCGGGAGAAAAGAAAGAAAGAAAGCTCGTCGTCCCACCGCTGCTCGTCGTCCTCCCCACCACCAGGCTGGGTTAGATCGGGAGAAAGAAAGAAAGCTCGTCCACCACCCCATCGCCGGTGGAGATCGAGGCCACCGAAAGGACAAAGTCGGTGGAGATCGGCGTTCACATGCAGCACTACCACATCCGCTGCCCCATCGCCGCTCGTCGTCCTCCCCACCACCAGGCTGGTTAGATCGGCTTGTTCTTTTTTTTTTTTTTTTTTTTTTTTTTTTTTTTTTTTCCATATTTGCTTGTTTTGATTCAACTTTATTTTAAGAATTGGATTTTTTTTTGTGTTTTGTGTTTGGATTATGTGAGAAACAGAGAGAATGAGAAAAAAAAGGAAATTCGAAGGAGAGAGAAAGAATTAATATAATAGTAGCTAGGATAATTTTTTAAGCTGAAAAATTGATTTGGAGTTGCTACAGTGTTCTCTAAATTAAGAGAAGTACTGTAGCAACTTCAAATTTTTTTTTGGAGAATCTGTCTGTTTAGAGACGCTATTGGAGTGTGAACAGTAGCATTTTCTCTGCTAAAAATAGAGATAGAGTGACTATTGGAGATGCTCTTATATTCACAACATTTTACGCAATACTTTTACAACAAAATTTATGTGGAAAGTTGTTACTAGTTCTAATTTGAACGCATTACTGAAATTATTTTTTTACTCGCCAATATTAACTAATAACAATCTGTTACTTAAAATTTATTATAAAAATATTGTGTTAGTATTTTTCAATTAGAATTTTTTATTTTTTATTTTATTTTTCTTCCTTTCATTTCAGTTTCATCCAAACATGTTTCTTTTCCTTTTTTTTTCTTTTTTCTTTTTCTTGTTTTTCTCCTCCACACAAGTGTCCAGCCCCCCTTCTTTTATTTTCTTTTTCACCTCAAGAACATTCTAGCATCTCACATTTGCTTCACATCAGAGAGAGAGAGAGAGAGAGAGAGAGAGAGAGAGAGAGAGAGAGAGAGAGAGAGAGAGAGAGAGAGAGAGAGAGGCTGGGTCAGATCGGGGGAAAAGAAAGAAAGAAAGCTCCTCATCCCTCCGCCCCTCGTTGTCCTCCCCATCACCAAGCTGGGTTAGATCAGGAGAAAGAAAGAAAGCTTGTCCGCCGCCTCATCGCCGGTGGAGATCGAGGCCGTCGAAAGGACAAGCCGGTGGAGCAGCACTACCACGTCCGTTGCCCTACCGCCGCTTGTCGTCCTCCCCACCACGAGGCTGGTCAGATCGGTTTTTTTTGTTTTTTTTTTTTTTTGTTTTTTGTTTTTTGTTTTTGTTTTTGTTTTTTTGTTTTTTTTTTTTTCCATATTTGCTTGTTTTGATTCAACTTTATTTTAAGAATTGGATTTTGTTTTGTGTTTTGTATTTGGATTATGTGAGAAACGGAGAGAATGAGAAAAAAAAAAAGAAATTCGGAGGAGAGAGAAAGAATTAATATAATAGTAGTTGGGATAATTTTTTTAAGCTGAAAAATTGATTTGGAGTTGCTACAGTGTTCTCTAAATTAAGAGAAGTACTGTAGCAACTTCAAATTTTTTTTGGAGAATCTGTGTGTTTAGAGAAGCTGTTGGAGTGTGAACAGTAGCATTTTCTCTGCTAAAAATAGAGATAGAGTGACTATTGGAATTGTCTTAATGGATGTAAACTTGTAATATGTCTTATGCTTTGCTTTAATTATCTCCTATCTTTTCAGAAATTAAAACCGGAAACTGCTACTACATATTGTAGCCCACGGTATTCAGACTCTTTTGTTTTGATGAACTCACGGTATTCGGACAATGTATTTTTGTTTTTTTTGTTAGAAACAAGATAAGAACAATGTAAACATCACTTTTTCTTAACAATGGTGTCTAATCTAAGAAAAGAAATTTCCAGTGACTTCGTCTTCTTTCTTTTTACTATTTACTGCTAATAATTTATAATTAACGCAGCTATAAATAATTGAGGCGGATATTCTAGGCAAATAAAATCTCATACTTGTAACATTGCACATTTGATGTGTCGATGCTCTTATCTTAATCACAATCTTGATCTTCTACATTCATCCTAATCATGGGTGGAAGTTCCCTCAAATTTCTCCTCACTTTAATTCTTCTTTTGTTGTGCATGAAACCAACTATTGCAAATTATTTAGGGTTAGCATATACTCACCTTGGCTGCAAAGAGCATGAGAGACAAGCTCTTCTCAAGATTAAACAAGACTTCATTGATGACTATGGCCATCTTTCTTCTTGGAGCTCCGACCAAGATTGTTGCACGTGGAGTGGGGTCAGGTGTAGCAACCAAACAGGCCATGTCATCATGCTTAATCTCCATGACTTGTTCTCCTTTCCCCCAAGGCCTTTGCAAGGTAAACTTAATCCTTCCTTGATTGAGTTGAAATATTTGACTTATTTGGACGTGAGCAACAATGATTTTAATTAGAGCCAAATCCCAGAATTCATTGCTTCTCTCTCAAACTTAAGACACCATGACCTTTGTGATGTAAATTTCGGAAGAAATATACCTTTTCAGCTTGGGAATCTTTTGAACTTGCAGTACCTTGATCTTGGCATGAATTATTTTAATAAACCTGAAAACATAGAGTGGCTCCCTCAACTTTCTTCTTTAAAATTCCTTTGCATAAACACCGTTAACTTGAGCAAAGTCAATAATTGGCTCCATGTTGTGAATAAACTGCCGTACTTGACATCCTTGTTCCTGTACTCTTGTAATCTTCTGAATATTTTCTCTGTTCCCTCGATCTTGGTAGTAATGATCTTACTTCTGCTTCTTTAGTACTACAGTGGTTATTCAAATCCAACACTAGTGTTGTTGAACTTGATCTTTCTTTTAACCAATTTCACGGTTTAATTCCAGATGCTTTTAGCAGAATAAACTCTCTTGCAATTCTCAATCTTCGTTTTAATGAGTTTGAAGGCGAGATACCAAAAGCCTTTGGTGGTATGTGTAATTTGAAAACATTGTCTCTATCAGGGAACTCTCTCAGTGGACAAATTCTTGATTTTATTCAAAACTTGTCTGGGTGTGCAAACCACTCATTAGAGGTTCTGCATTTAGATCAAAATCAAATCATGGGATCGTTACCTGATCTCACAACATTTCCATCATTGCGACAATTAAGGCTTCATCAAAATCGTCTGAATGGGACAATACTTGAAAGTTTGGGAAAACAATCCAACCTAGTGTCCCTGAGTCTTTTTGATAATTCATTGGAAGGTGTTATTTCTGATGCCCACTTCTCAAAACTCACAAAATTGAAGAGTTTGTCCTTGTCTAATAACTAATTGATTTTCAACTTCAGCCCTGATTGGGTTCCACCTTTCCAATTAAATGAGATGGATTTACGATTTTGCCAACTAGGCCCTCGATTCCCAAAATGGCTTCAAACTCAAAAAAATTACTATTTGCTTGATATTTCCAATTCTAGAATTTCGGATAGCCTTTCCAATTTCAATTTGGTCTTTTCTTCTCAATTAGAATATATGAATTTGTCTTACAACCAAATAAGTGGCCAAATTCCCAATTTGTCGTTGGAGTTTACTTTTCCCCCAATTGTGGACTTGAGTTCAAATAAACTTGAAGGCAGAATACCACAATTTTTATTTAGATCAGGATATTTGGATCTATCCAAGAATATGCTTTCAGGCCCAATTTCTTCCTTATGTGAAGTTCAAAATGGGAATTTGAACATTCTAGATCTCTCCAATAACCAATTATCAAGACCGATTCCAGACTCATGTTTGATGCATTTTGAAGGATTATCAATTCTTAATTTGGCAATCAATCATTTTTATGGGAAAATTTCAAGTTCGGTGGGATTTCTACACGAGATTGTGACATTGGATTTAGGTAACAATAATTTTAGTGGGAAACTTCCTTCCTCCTTGAAGAATTGCGCAAAGTTGAAATTCTTTAATCTTAAACAAAATGATCTATCAGGACAGATACCAATGTGGTTGGGGATTAGTCATCCAAATTTAGTTGTACTTATCCTTCGATCCAATCACTTCTATGGATCCATCCCGACACATCTCTGTCATCTACAACATCTTCAAATTTTAGACCTTGCCTTAAACCAAATCTCAGGAAGTATTCCAAAATGTGTCAACAATCTTACTGCTTTAACTCAAAAAGGGAGTCCAAATGCCACCATCACCCATTATCATACAACATGGGTCAGCAACAGCTCCCTGTTTTTTATGTCGTATGATGATCGTATGTTTTTTATGTGGAAAGGAAAAGAGCACGAGTATAAAAATACTCTTGGATTTTTAAAAGGCGTAGATCTCTCAAGCAATAATTTAACTTGGTGGATTCCAGGAGAAATTGTGGAACTTGTTGAATTGGTTTCCTTAAATCTCTCAAGAAACTGTTTAACTGGACAAATCACTTCAGATATTGTTATGTTACAATCATTAGAGGCCTTGGATCTATCTAAGAACCATCTTTCCGGTGGAATTCCTTCAAGCCTTTCTCATATTGATCGTCTAAGTGTCTTGGACTTGTCAAACAACAATGTGTCCGGAAAAATTCCGACAAGCCCTCATCTTGATACCTTTATTCCATCCTCATATGAGGGGAATCCAAATCTTTGTGGAGCCCCGCTTCCAAAGAAATGTTCGGGGGAAGAAATAGCTCAAAATCCAGCTATGAACGGGAGCAGAGAACATGCTGGCATGCAAGATGAGAGAGAAGGGTTTATATCCATAGGATTTTATGTTAGTGTGGCCCTTGGATTTATCGCTGGTTTCTGGGGAGTTGTTGGCACATTAGTACTGAATGTGTCACTGCGAGTCGCATATTTCAGGTTATTGAACAATTTCAAAGATAGGCTATATGTGGCAATATCAGAGAATATGGCCAGAGTTCCGAGGCAGCTTCAAAACTACCTGGTAATAATTCTTTGTTCCCAACTTTTCTCTTCTACTATGCAAATAAATCCATCACTTCTACCGCAATTTGTTTCTCTACGCAAAAGTCTTACGTTATTTTGATAGTGCAATCAATTTCTCAATAGATCATTTGATGATTATAGTTACTATTGTCTATTGAAATCAGAATCATTATTATCCTTTCTACCACTACTGATACTATTATTATTAACTTCATATACTTCAATTATTTTTTCTTGATGACTAAATTAGTATTATTATCACTATTATAAGTTCCAACTTTATGTACACGTCTCTGTTCTTCATTGATTCAACATGTCTAACTGTCTAATAGTCTAAGAAAACTCTGCTTCTCTTATGTCATCTCAAGAGATATCACAACTGCCGAGCCATGAGGATGGAGAATTGGAGTAAAGGATGAAACACTGCAATAGATTGGATCAGATTGAATTTCAGTGCAGCAGCAGACGGGGATAAATAAGTGGCAATGTATTAGGAGTAAAAGATCAGACTGTATTATCTTTCAATTTGAATTTAATTGTAACTAATGGTCAGTCTTATTTTTGTACTTTGAATGGAAGAGGGATTGAAGCAGAACTCAAAAAAAAAAAAAAAAAAGTCTCTTTCTCTCGTGTTCATGAGATTAGTCACGTTAAATCCAAATAAATATTCTATTTAGTTTCTCAAATACAACTCCGTTCATAACATTTTCAATGGATTATGGGATTGATTTTTGGTTGTGTAAAGTGAGTTTTGGAGTTGGGACTGTTGGAGTGAGAGTCTGTTGAAGTGGTGGTTTAAAAGATTTGAATCCATTAAGAGTAGTTTGGGTACCCAAATCACTCGAATCTTTCATATAGTTTCCATTTAAAAAGTATAGCAAAATAATTTCTATTTCTCTATAGGTGTGGGGTTTGGGTGTTTTCTCTTCGGACCTATCAAAATTTTTTCCCCTAAATCAGAGAGAAAGCTGGAGAAAAAAAAAAAAAAAAACAAAAACAAATATATATATATATATATATATATGGAATTTGATCCAATGGATGATACTAGAATGTTTGCAAACTTACTTATAGCTTTTTATTTATTTATTTTTTCTTCATATTATTATGAATTTAAAAAACAACTTAAAGTGGTATTTTTGGGTGTTTTCAAATTTCAATACGCCTAGAGTTTAAATTCCTCCTCTTCCAACTATAGAATCATAAAAAAATAAAAAAACGATAGCTAAAACAACAGGTTTACATATTATTTTTCTAAGCCTGACACTTAAGTCACTAGGTAGTTTTTCCTCAAAAAAGTCACTTGGCAGTTCATAATTTCACTTGACTAATTTTGGATGCAGCTTGATTCTCAGTAGAGTAATTTGAACAATGAAACGCTTTCCTTTGAAACCTGTATCCTTTTTGCATCAGTGTATTTCTCATAAGAAGTTCATGCAATCTCGATTAAGCACATACGTCGACGTCCAAGTAGCGTTTTGTTAAGGCCCAACCTTTTATACAACATGATATCTGTTTATCTCTCAAAAGCCCACCGCAAATAAAGCACAAATGGGGCCCAAATCAGTTACTCTGGAAGGGTTTGGGTTTTAAGGGCCCAAATTCCAAAAAATAAATGACGAAATGATTGAGCTTCATACCTATCATTACGGACATATGGGTAATTGAGAAATGGATCAGCCAGACTCACGGACACCAATGCATCATGGACACCCGTTGGAGAAACGCCATGGGCTGGACCGGCTGGTCTGAAAGCAAAAACCCAACACTTACAAGGGAATTTGATTGGATTTGAGCCACAACCAAAACCAAGTCTATGTGCTAACCTGTCCTTAGGGAAGATAAAAGAGTTTGGACGGTAGATGGAGACATCAGTGATTTGACAAAGATTGGTGCCATAGTTATTAAACTTGGACCAGATGTTAACCTGGTCTATAAATGGGGTCACTAATTCAATCAGTGGGTTAATGGTCAAACCACAAGGTCAAATAAAAAAATTTTAAAATTTCAATATATATAAACAAAAGAAGATAGAAAAAAAAAGGTTAAAGACTTAAAATTAAAGCAATAAACCAATAAATCCCAAAATATGTAAACAAAAGAAGAGAAAAGAAGGTTTAAGCAATAAATTATATAGCCTTTATTGATATACTCATACCTACGTGCTAACTAGCTTTGTGAAACTGAAAAGTGTATTATTTATTGTAGGGTCACGTTTTTCAGGCCAATCCCAATATGCATGGGACCTTAAACCAGTGAGCCCGATATAATGAATTTGTAGAGAGTGGGCCAAAGAGCTAGGCTTTAGAGTATGGACAGCAGTCGTCACGGCGTTCTTTACGTTACGTTGAGACGGGCTGGGTTCATCTGAGAGGACTGATCCTCGGCCCGGCCTGGGGAGCCCTTTTTTGGGGCCTCTGGTGTGTTGGGGGGTCTTCGCCCCTCCCTTTCTGTCTCTCTTTACTCCCTTTTTATAGTAGTTTTCTTCTTCTTGAATGGGGTCCCTAGGGTAGGTACTTGTCCCATCAGCCATTCCTTCCAGTTGTTGGGAGTGGTTGTAAGGACAGAGAAGTATGGTCGTGTCAGGCATAAGGCACTGAATGCAATAATGACAGTCTTTTCTTTAGACACTTTCGTTGTCCTTTTTTGCTTTGGTACTTTTCCCGCTCCGTGGGATGATAGGGAGTGTCACTACCAGTGGCAAGTTGCCTCCTTCATCCTCGGCTACACCATGCCGAGGAGGGTTCTCCCCATGGCCGAGGAGGAGCTTTTCCTCCCCACGACCGAGGAGGGATTTTTCCCTTGGGTTGGGCCTTTGGCCCAATGTAGACATCGACATGGGTCTACTGGTCTTTTACCCCCCACATTTATTTATTTAGGTTTTCACTTATTTAAATTACCATATTATCATACATTAAAAAATAAAAAAAGTTAATGAGTTTGACCTATTAATGTAACTAGCTTGTAACCCCATCCATATGCATGGATACACTTAAAGATATACAATAAGATGTATAATATAAATTAAATACTATTGATAGTCATTTTTATATTTTGTTAACTCTTTAAAAGAATTTGTAAGGACATTATTAGGTATAAAATGTAAATTGTCCTTTTTTTTTTTTTTTACTTTACGATTCATTTATTCTAGACTCTTTGGTTTTTGTACTTAATAACTTACTTGGATGAATATTTATGATGTGGTTCCACGTTTGATTTTAAAATTAAGAATAAAACCCTTTAAAAGTAAATAATTTAGGACACATGGCACAAAATTGAAACTCTAATTTGGAATTCTAATTTAAGTTTCTCTCAGTTTCATCTATTATTATATATATAGATTTTACACAATTCACAAACTCGACTGGGTTATTAAAACCTAGCTAGGTCACATGACAGTTTGCTTAGAACATGCCGAGTTTTATCAGTTTTGACTGGGTGTCATGCACATCTGATCCAATTAATGACCTGGTCTAGTCTATATGCCGGGACATTGAGTTACCGGTCTGACCAGTCGAGTTGGGTCGGGTTTAATAACATTGGTTGGTGCAACAACTGGGTCTATAAATTATCAATACATCATTTTTTATTTTTAGTTATGAAATAATTTGAAGTAATAATGGTTTGTTCTATCATAATTATTTTTTACCATCAAGTCAAGATATATACCAATTGGTTTTTAAGTATATACGCCATTTGAATTAACCCTCAAATAAATCCTTTTAATGACCATGTACATCAGCATTTTACATTTAATAATTAAAAAATAAAAAAATAAAAAGCTAAAATGGACTAGCTTAAATTCCACATTTGGTATAAACTAGAACTGGTGCAACAATTTCAGTAGGCCTAAGAATTGATTTTATGAAATTCAAAACTCTTGCAAATAGTGTAAAACATTATAGCTTATTTAGACCCCCAATTTTAAAACCACGGCTTGATTGTTTTTACTTTAACTTATCTAAGTACGAAATTACAGTAAATAATACACAATAACCGAGACTACTCTCTAAGCCATAACCACAAGAAAGCAACAACAAATATAAAGTTTAAAGAGGAAGGGAAAAGAGATGCAAACACGTACAAGATAACATCGAGACGTGTTATTGAAGAGGAAGCTGAAGTACTCGACGAAAGACCTCTCCGTGGCCTTCCAAGCTAAAATCGATCCATTTGTGAATAAAGTTAGAGTACATGAATATCAAAAAGACCTTTCAAGCCTAATCTACCCAATGTACTTGAACCCTCCAAGTTCCAACTACCAACGGGCTTCATGGAGCCATGTCTTCACTAGTTATCCGAATCCTGCAGTTAGCTCCAAATTGCATCTGCCAATGAATGACTTCTTCCAATGCTTCCCACATGCACCAAAACTTCTCTCCACACTCAAATTAGATGAGGTAAGTGTTTGGGCTAAGAACCTTTCAATGATGTGTAGATGGAGAGGTAAGAGTAGAGAAAAGCTTTAGAGAAATGGTGTAGATAATTGTGGGTATACAATCTCTAACTCTTAAGTATGTGTCTAGGGTTTTCTCTCTCCAAAAGTTCCTTCGAAAAACTCCTTACAATTTTGTGAGTAATGAGGGCTTATATAGTGTTGGTAAAGGTATGAGATAAACACACTTTAAAAAGCTCCAAGCAGTGAGTTTCGCAGGCATTCGTGACTTGGCTTGAGTTGCGAAGCGACTCGCGAAATCCAGTCTGGCATGAGACTCTTTAGATTCCAGCATGTGCTTCTCACATGGCCTTTCGTGGGTTAGCACTTGCGAGCCAGTCGCGAGCTAGTCGCAAAATCTCCTTCTTCATAGATCTTCACCAAACTCTTACACACAACCCTTACGTTAAATTTCACAAAAAATACAGAGAAATGATTGAACAAAAATACAATCAAATTTAACACGGAATTAAAGCCAACATAAATATAATTGTAAATCACAACTTTACAGTTTTAACTTAAAATACTTATTTAGTGGTTAGGACTTAGGCCATGAGGGAAGCTTCAAAGGGTCATAAAACACTGATAGTGAAAGGGAGCACTTATATTTTAGGATGAACAATTAAATAGCATTGGGTGGCTTTTATTTCAAACTAATCCAAGTCACCTCTCTCAAATAGTAAAATAAATTCCAAGTTACATGATGAAAGCAAATCATATAAAACTCAAATTTTATTATAAATAAGAATTATAATACATTAAAAATATTAAAACTTCCTTAAATTGTCTACTAATTTGAAGCTTTTGATTTCTGATTTTTAATCAAAATAGTATTTTTATATTATTATGTTAATTATTTTAATATATTTATAACATATCTAAGACGGTGTGGGAGACTTGGAAAGCACATCATAAGACGTGTAATACTTATTTTAAGTTTGAACCGTAGTCAGTGACTCAGTCCCAGCAGTGTACGTCTTTGGTGGGAGACTTGGACAGCTTTGGTGGAAGACTTGCGAAAGTTTTCGCAACAATACATATTGGTAATAATGATACAATGGCTTGTGAAACACATGGTATACACAGTACACTCCACAATGGGATGGATCGCAACCACGTCAACGGGTGGATAGAAAAAGAGAAAAAAGGTAAAGGATCAATTTTTTTTGTTTAGGGGCCGATTTGTGTCACTAATTTATTAGTTTATGTAAACTTTTATATACATAGACAAACACATACATATATAAAGATACACAGAAATTAGTATCATTCATAGTGAAATTCTTAAAATTAAATGTTTCATAGAATTAAATTCATTTTTCACTATCTTCCACAGTGAAATCCTTACAATTTTTTATTTTCAATATTAGTTACCAAATTGTCTACTAGTGTGAGTAAAAATTTTTCAATTGAACTATTGAAGTGTTCAAAAATTGAAAGATCCAAAACTCTTCTGTTTATAGGGACATAAAGATTTTTACAACTCTTATGTTTATTTTTAATAAATTATAGGGACATGAAGTTTTTTACCTGTAAGTTTTTATTGAAATAATATCAATTTGAAATGGGTCTATTATTGATATTATTTTTTATTATGTGAAAGTTGTTCATTGTTACTAAAAATCTTGTAGCTCGCCTAACACCTTTTGAAGCACCCAACAAAGAAGTCCATGTTTCAAATATACCTTACTGTTTTTTGAAAATATGAATGAGGACTTCTATAATCTACATGATTTTTTCAAATAAAATATGTAATTTTTTATATATAAATACAATTAATAGAATTTTAAAATATGTTGTCCTTTTCATATATATGATGGTTCTTATTCATTAGGCCAAAACATTAATGGAAGATATTCTTCAATATTAATACTAGATGAATAATATTAAAACCATATTTTTCTTCAACTACTAGAAAAAGATAATAACAACAATAATAATTATGTTTATGTGATATACAGATTAACAAAAATTTATATGCAAAAAAAAAAAAAAAAACTTCAATATTATAATTAAAATTGAACAATGTAATAATAATAATACCGTGTAAGACCAAGGTTTTAGTAAAAACAGAAACTATAATATTTTTTTTTTATTTAAATAAGTTTTGATAATTTTTTCTTTAAATTTTTGGAATATAGTTTTAATTTGAGAAATTTAAAAACATCTCTTTGAACTTAGGTAATGGATTGCACTTAGAACCTAGAGGAAATTAAGTTATTCTAATACATTTATAACATATGTAATGATGAAAGCACATCATAAGACGCGCAATACTTATTTTTAGTTTGAACCGTAACCAGTGTATGTCTTTGGTGGAAGACTTGGAAATTTATACATTCTGGTGGAAGACTTGGACAGTTTTGGCAACAAGAGTAATGCTACAGTTACAAATTATTTTACAACATTTTTACAAAATGTTGATATTGTCAATTTCTTATTGGTTTTCATTTAAGCTTACCATTAATATTATTTTTTCATTTAACAATAATCACTCACCACATCAGCAGTTTGTAAAATTTTTTGTCAAATAGTTTGTATCTCTAGCATTATTCTTCGCAAAAAATACTTATTTTGTTGCCCACTCATAATTGCAAAAGATAATAGCAATTAAACATCACTTTTTATTTTTAAAAAAATGGTGTTTAACCTATTAAAGATCTTAACCTTTGTTTTTTTAAAATGGTGTTTAATCTATTAAAAATCTTAAAAGAAATTTCTAGTAACTTTCGTCTTCTTTCTTTTTTCTAGTTATTGCTAATAATTTATACTTAACGCATGTATAAATAATTGAGGCCGGGATTCTAGTCTATATGACTATATATGTGCTACCCTCAGGGAAGATACAAGACTAGTGGTTTGGCCCTAAGATTTATTACTTACAGAGAATTGAAGGAAGTGCTACCACAATAATATTTTTACAACAAATTATAGATGGTAAGTTGTTATTGGTTATAATTTAAATCCACAACTTAAATTACTTTTTTGTCTACTCATAACAACCAATAACAAACTACCACTTAGGATTTATTATCAAAGTGTTGTGAAAATATTGTGGATATAGCATTTCTCTATGCGTTATCCACCATCTTTTCTGAAATTAAAAGTGAAACCACTTAGAGGCAACTCATCATTGAAGTTAGGGTGGTCACTAGACCACCTTGAAAAAAATTATTAATATATAAAAAAATTAAAAATTTAAAAACATATTATATATAAAATTTAAAAAATTTATGATTTTTTGGCCTTAAAAAAAATATGTGAACATCCTAAATTTTTTCAGGCCCAACATAATTAAACTTTGGACAAAGTTTAGCAACAAATTTAATTGTAGACTAAGATTATAACTCCACTTAATATTTTTTATTGGATGTGAATTTTGACAAACCATTGGATTACATTAGCAAAATTTCAATAAGATCAAAGATCAATAGTTTTGTCATCGTATGATGAAGACTACCATCATGAGTGCAGAAACAGAAATTCATCTCCGAGAGGCCGAGGAAATGATGCTATGAGTAGAGCATTCAACCAAATTTCCAGATCACCTTTCACACGCAAGATTGAGGGAGAAAAACTTCCTCGGCAGTTCACTCAGCCCACGTTCACCATTTACAACGGTTGAACAGACCCTGTGGTGATGAGGTGGTTCGATGGTCTAGGTGTAGGTTCCATTGATTCCTTTAAGGAACTCACTCAGGCATTTGGATCCCGCTTTATCACCTGCAGCAGGGTTCCTCGCCCCTTAGATTCCTTGTTGTCCCTATCCATGAGAGAAGGGGAGACCCTAAAAACATATTCGGACAGATACTGGAAGATGTTCAATGAGATAAATGATAATTTTGACGACGTAGCCATTAAGACTTTCAAGGTCGGCCTACCTACTGAGCACGGCCTAAGTAAGTCTTTGACCGGAAAGCCTGTTTCTAGCGTATGCCAGCTTATGGATCGGATTGATAAGTATAAAAGGGTTGAAGAGGACCAACAGCAAGGCAAGGGGAAGGGGAAGGGTAAGGTTATCCCTTAGGAAAGAAGGGATTTCAGATCGGACAACTATAATGACAGCAGACCTCGTAGGGATTTTGCTGGGCAGTTTGGGCCCACAACTCCTCAAGGAATTAACACCGTGTTCCGAGAACCAGTGCATCAAGTTTTGGAGAAGATCAAGAACGAACTATACTTCAAATGGCCGAACAAGATGAATGGAGACCCCTTAAGGCGCAATCAGAGCCTTCATTGCCAATACCACTAGGAACGGGGGCATACCACTGAGGACTGTAGAACTCTGTGGAATCATCTGGATTAGCTGGTCAGAGAGGGAAGGCTACAACAGTTTTTGTACCGACCCAACGGGCAAGGAGACCAATCAAGGTCAGGGGCTCAAGGGAACGCTTCCTCAAGGCCCTCGTTAGGCACAATCAATATCATTTTCACTGCACCTAGGAGGACTGGTTCTCAACCTTCTAGGATAATATCTGTAGCTCAGATAGAAGTCGAGGACTTTAATTTGGAGCCAAAGAGGGCTAGAGTGGAGATCCGACCGGCGCTTAGGTTTTTGGATGAGGATAAGATGGGAACCATCTAGCCACATAATGATGCTTTGGTGGTCACCCTCAGAATAAGAGGGTATGATGTGAAGAGGGTGATGGTAGACCAAGGCAGTGTTGCAAAGATCATGTACCTTGACTTGTATAGAGGGATGAATTTGAAGCCTGAAGATCTGACAGCCTATGATTCACCTTTGGTGAGCTTCGATGGGAAGGTTGTCATCCCAAAGGGCCAGATTATGTTGCCCGTGCAGGCAGGTTCAAAAGTGGTTGAAGTGGATTTCATTGTAGTGGATGCATACTCTCCTTATACGGCCATTATGACAAGACCCTGGCTTCATGCCCTGGGAGCTATTTCTTCAACTCTATAATTGAAAGTAAAATATCTATCAGGGGATCAGATTGAGGAGCTAGTAGGGAGTCAATCGATGGCTAGGCAATGCCTCATGGCTGCAATTATGCATCAGCCTGCAGCTGAGTCCTCGGCCTCTGCTGAGGGAGGCTTATAGCAGTCAAAGTCTCCGATTCCACCTGTAGATGGGCCTTCCGAGGATGCAAAATGTGAAGATTTAGAGAGAATTGCTGTAGGTGATGACCTAGAGAAGTTTTTTCAGCTTGGGGCTCGATTACCGCCTCAGGAGAAGGAAGAGCTGATAGGGTTTCTCAAGAGGAATGCTGATGTGTTCGCTTGGAATGCCTACGAAGCTTCGGGGGTGGATTCGAGCTTTATCTGCCATCATTAGAACGTCAATCCATCTGTCATCCCAAGAAAGCAGCCACCTCGGCGCTTATCCAAGGATCATTCTGATGCTGTCAAAGATGAGGTGATGAAACTTAAGCAGGCTAGGGCTATTAAAGAAGTGTTCTATCTTGAGTGGTTGGCCAATACTGGGGTTGTGAAGAAGAAGAATGGGAAGTGGTGGGTATGCGTGGACTTCACAGATCTGAACAAGGCCTGCACAAAAGATCCTTTTTCCATACCCCGGATAGACCAGCTAGTGGATGCCACTGTAGGTCATCCTCGGATGAGCTTTTTGGATGCCTTTCAAGGCTACTACCAGATACCTTTAGCCTTGGAAGATCAGGAGAAAATGGCTTTTGTCACTCCTATTGGAAACTACCATTACAAGGTAATGCCTTTTGGATTGAAGAATGTAGGATCTACTTATCAAAGGATAATGACTAGGATGTTTGAACCACAACTGGGCAAGAATATCGAAGTATATATAGACGACAGGGTGGTCAAGAGTAAGGTAGAATCTGAGCACGTTAACGACCTCGAGAATATCTTCGAGATCTTAAGAAGACATAAGCTACGACTCAATGCTTCTAAGTGTTCTTTTGGGGTCGGATTAGGGAAGTTCTTGAGGTACATGGTTACACATCGTGGGATTGAAGTTAACCCCGACTAGATTAAAGCAATCAACAATTTACAGCCACCTCGGAATCCTAAAGAAGTCCAGAGGCTAACAGGGATGATCGCTGCTCTAAACATATTCATCTCTCGGTCAGCAGACAGATGTATGCCTTTCTTTCAGTTGTTAAACAAATGGAAAAGATTTGAATGGACCGAGAAGTGTGTCCTGGCTTTTCAATAGTTGAAAGAGTATCTTTCTCGGCCACCCATTATGTCCAGACCCGAGGTTGATGAGGTTTTGTTTGCCTACGTTGCAGTGGCCCCCTACGCAGTAAGCTTGGTGTTGATACGGGTTGATAGTGGTGTACAGAGGCCAGTTTGTTATGTGAGCAAGTCACTACATGAGGTCGAGATCCGTTACTTACCGCTTTAGAAGGCCATTCTAGCAGTGGTGCACGCTACACGCAAGCTCCCCCACTACTTCCAGTCATACACAATTGTAGTCTTAACCTAGCTCTCGCTCAGATTTCTACTTCGGAGTGCTGACTACACAGGGAGAATTGCAATGTAGGGTTCCATCCTAGGGGTTTTTGATATCAAGTATATGCCTCACACCTCTATCAAGGGTCAAGTTCTCGCTAACCTGGTGGCTGAGTTTGTTGAAACCCCATTAGAAGAGAGATTAAAGGAATAAAACATGGATGGAAAATCGGTTGGTGTAATCTCCTTACAAGAGCCTTTGTCCTGGAAGGTCTACGTCGATGGTACGGCTAACAATAGAGGATCTGGAGTGGGACTGGTTCTGATATCACCTGAGAAGATTACAATTGAGAAATCCTTAAGATTGGGATTCTCGGCCATAAACAACGAAGCTGAGTATGAAGCTCTGCTGGTGGGGATGGCCATGGTTCAGAAGATGGGTGGAAAAGTAGTGGAAATCTTCTCTGATTCAAGGCTAGTGATAGGCCAAGTTCAGGGAGAATTGGAAGTCAGGGATCTCAGAATGCAGGATTACTTGAATTAGGTTAGACACTTGCAGCCAGCATTTGAATCTTTTAAATTATCACAAATCCCTAGAAATAGGAATACACATGCCAACTCTCTTGCCACGCTAGCAACCTCTTCAGCACAAAATTTACCTCCGGTTATTCTTGTGGAAGAGTTATATAAGCTTATTGAAGTAGGGAGCAATGTGGTCCACATTCATCAGATTAGGGTAGAACTTAGCTAGATGGACTCCATAGTATTGTTCCTCAAGGAGGATGTCCTACCTGAGGACAAGTCAGAGGCTAACAAGGTGCAAAGAAAGGCTCCTCAGTTTTGGCTGTTCGAGGACCAAAAATTGTATAAAAGATCTTTTTCTGGCCCATATCTGCTATGCGTACACCTTGAAGCAGTTGACTTGCTCCTAGAAGAATTACATGAAAGAATTTGTGGAAGCCACACGGGGGGCAGATCTTTGTCTCACAGGGCACTCACTCAGGGCTACTGGTGGCCAAATATGCATAGGGAAGCACAAGAGTATGTGAAAAAGTGCGACTAATGTTGAAGATTTGCCTCGAACATTTACCAACTAGGAGGTGTCCTTAATCCTCTATCCAGCCCTTGGCCATTTGCTCAATGGGGCTTGGACATTGTAGGTCTCTTCCCTAAGGCAATAGGGAATAAGAGATATTTGTTGGTCAGCATAGACTACTTCACCAAATGGGTTGAAACTGAACCATTGGCGAATATCAAGGACGTCGATGCCAAAAGATTTGTTGTCACTCAGTTTGGAATCCCTCGCACTCTCATCTCGGACAACGGACTTCAGTTTGATAGCAAAACTTTCAAGAGATATTGCTGTGACCTGGGCATAACGAATAGATACTCCACCTCGACATATCCCTAGGGGAATAGACAGGCTAGAGCTGTCAATAAGGTCATAATGAGTGAGCTTAAAAAGAGGCTGGATGACGCAAAGGGGAGAAGGGTGGAAGAGTTGCCACCCGTCCTTTGGACATACTGGACTACACCTCACAGGTCCACTGGGGAGACCCCCTTTTCAATGACTTATGGAGCCGAGGCTGTTATCCCTTTAGAGACAGGATTCCCAACATTGAG
The DNA here is from genome assembly GCF_932294415.1 of Quercus robur. NCBI lineage: Eukaryota > Viridiplantae > Streptophyta > Magnoliopsida > Fagales > Fagaceae > Quercus > Quercus robur. The sequence goes on along the minus strand of NC_065538.1, from coordinate 87,792,206 downwards.
AACGAGTTCTTTCACTCCAAGCAATTATGATGAGCTATTAGGGAAAAGCCTAGACTTAATTGAAGAGCGAAGGGAAAATGCCATGGTCTAGTTAGCCTATTATCAACACAAGCTCAAACAAGGGTATAATTCCAACATGAAGCTAAGACCACTGGCGCTTGGAGACTTGGTGTTAAGAAAGGTTTTGGGTACTGCAAAGAACCCTGCATGGGGAAAGTTAGGGCCCAACTAGGAAGGGCTATATCGCATCACCTCGATGGTTGGAATAGGTGCGTACCACCTTGAAAACCTAAATGAGAATGTTGTACTACGTGCCTAGAATGTAAATAATCTGAAAATGTATTATTATTAATGAAAGTTTTTCTTGTCACATTCTCATTTATTACGTTATCTGTTGAGCTCCGTGTTATTGTTGCTCCAAGTGCCAAACAGAACCTTGGTCATGCCTGGTTCTCTGAACCACATAACTTAGGTAAATTGATGCTTGAGGTTATTTTTTCTAAATGTTAAACAGAACTTTAGCTATGCTTGGATCCTCGGACCACATACTTTGGGTAAATTAACACTTCCTGACATCTATCCAAGTGTCAAACAGAACCTTGGTTATGCCTGGTTCCTTGAACCACATACCTTGGGTAAATTGATGCTTGAGGTTATTTATTCTAAGTGTTAAATAGAACCTTAGCTATGCCTGAAACCTCGGACCACATGCTTTGGGTAAATTAACACTTCCTAACATCTATCCAAGTGTTAAACAGAACCTTGGTTATGCCTGGTTCCTTGAACCACATACCTTGGGTAAATTGATACTTGAGGTTATTTTTTCTAAGTGTTAAACAGAACCTTAGCTATATTTGGATCCTCGGACCACATGCTTTGGGTAAATTAACACTTCCTGACATCTATCCAAGTGTCAAATAGAACCTTGGTCATGCCTGGTTGCTTGAACCACATACCTTGGGTAAATTGATGCTTGAAGTTATTTCTCTAGGTATTCAATAAAACCTTAGTTATGCCTGACCTCTCGAACCACATATTTTGGGTAAATTAATACTCTAGTTCATTTCACTAAGTGTTAAACAAAACCTTAGCTATGCCTGGATCCTCAGACCACATGCTTTGGGTAAATTAACACTTCCTGACATTTATCCAAGTGTCAAACAGAACCTTGGTCATGCCTGGTTCTTTGAACCATATACCTTGGGTAAATTGATGCTTGAGGTTATTTCTCTAAGTATTAAACAGAACCTTGGTCATGCCTGGGCTCTCTGACCACATACTTTGGGTAAATTAATACTCTAGTTCATTTAACTAAGTGTTAAACAGAACTATAGCCATGCCTGGATCCTTGAACCACATGCTTTGGGTAAATTAACACTCTGTGACATCCACTTATTCTCCTAAGTGTCAAATAGATCCTAGTTTATACCCAACTCCTCGAATCACTGACTTTGAGTAAGTTAAAGTTCATGGAGTTTTATCTAAGTGTTGAGCAGAATGAGGATTGCCTACCCTGTTTGTTTCTTACAAGGTACATTATTCATCTTTCCTTTCAAAAGGTCCAGTTCTCAGTGCGAATATGTGATAATTCTCTTTGTTGCTTGTACTTGTTAAATTTATTTAAATTATCAGTAATGTATTACTGTTAGCCTTTATTAAAGAAAAAATAGCAGCAGTTCAGTGCTGTTTGCAACATGGTTAAGCTTAAAAGCATATAAAGTAAGGGCACATAGGGTAAAAAGAAAAGCATTTTCATTGACTGAAAGAGAAAGTACATTATGTTCAATGGTAGATTGCCACCACAAAAAAAAAAAAAAAAAAAAAAAAAAAAAAAAAAAAAAGGAAAAAGGAAAAAAAGAAAAGAAAAGAAAAAACATGAAAAGGAAACTACAAAAGAAAATCCTTTGTGCTAAGTCTTGGCCTTTGGCAGAGGAAGGTCTTCTTTCTGGCTCGGTTGGGAGATAGGAGCATCCTTGGCCTTAGGATCAACCTCTTTAGTCTTGGCCTCGGTCTCTTTTGCCTTAGCTATAGCTTCCTTGGCCTTGGCAGCATCTTTAGCCTCTAAGGGGGGCTTGGTCTCTTTGCCCTTGCCTTTGTCTTTGGCCACCTCAGCCCCTTGGCCTTGATCACTAGCTTAGCTGGATCCTTTCGAGGCCTCAGGAAGAGGGAGAGTAACCTGAGTAGTCAAAGGCTGCCTTGAAGACTTTGGGGTAAGGGCAGAGGGAGATGGGAGGGCAGTTAGGACTTCACAAATTTCTGGGTGGTAGTATACGCTCCCAAGTTGCCTCTACTTTGAGTCCGCAGGGACTCTTGCAAGGTTAAGGGCCTCCTCCCGTGTTACCTTGCAGTAATCCCTGCATACCTCGGCTAGCTCCTTAGCTAGCTTGATCTGAGTTTCCTCCACACCGAGGAGGTAAGACTCCTGCTTCGAGGCCTCTGCTGCTTCCTTCTCTGCCTGAGTTGCTTCCTTAGCCTTTTGTAACTTTGCCCTTAGCTCTAGGACCAGCTGCCTTTGGATGGCCAACTCTATCTCAGTCTGATAGAGTAGCTTGCATTGGTCTTCAAATTGGTCTTGGGCATTCTTTAATCCGGCCTTAGCACTCCTTCTTTCCCTCTCCTTGGTAGTCAGTTTGGAGGCCAGTGATAAGAATGCAAAATGTCATATTTTTCTCCCTTAATGTTTAGTCTTTTATATTTATTTGGTGCCTAAATGTACTCATTATTCTTAAATTTTGATTTAGGATGCAAATGGGGGCATTAAGTGCAAAACGTAGCTAATTGGGTGATTCTGGACAGCTTTGACATCTCTTTGTAATCTAGGCATAACTCTCTCATCCAAGCTCCGATTGATATGATTCAAGATGCTATGGAATGCCAAGACAATGCTCTACAACTTTCATGTTTTGAGTTTTGAGATATACGGGATGAATCAAGGTCGAAATCGGGCTTGAAGTTGCTACACCTGCACTGCTGACGTTCTGGAATGTTCCTTTGCCTGAAATTCTAATACGCGTATCTTATGTAGTTTATTTTTGGAAGCCTCCATATCTGGTGCACGAAATTTCCAGCTGAAAAACACCACTTTCCTAGTTATATTAGGACTTTGTTTTATTTTTAATATTTTTCCTTAATTAGTTAGATTTGGATATTATTACTGAAAATATTTTTAGGAGATTTTGTAGGCTTGGGAAAGGGGGAATTAACGTGTAAAAGGGGGAGGAGAAATCAGAATTAGACACACACGCCTCTCTCCCCTCTTCTCTAATTTTTTCCTTTGAGTTTTCATCATGGCCTTGCGTGGCTAAACTTTTATACTTGGTTGAAGGAAACTGAAGCCTCGGAATCAATAAAACTGTGAGATCTAATTTGTTTTTATTGTTTGATTTATTCTTTGAATATCGAATGTTCTTCTGTGCCTATTTTCATGATTGTCTCGTTTAATTACTAGGAGGCCTACTAGTTTATTATTCGTTGCAATCTACTGCTAGGTTAGATATCAAATCCGTAATTGTTTGATCTCTCTAACTTGTGAAGCAACTAAGATTTAATGATTTGCTGCGTTAGAAATTATTAGATCTTAGGAAAAATGCTCGACTAAATTAAATGCAACCGTTTGTGTTTGTGTTGTTTAGTTTCATCGATCTCTTTAATTTTCAAGGCTGCTACTATATTAAACCTTTAGCACTTGTCTTGGGTTGTTTAATAGTTTGGGTTTATTAGATTGCTTGTTTTCTAATTAACTACGACTAAGGAGAGATAGGAAAATAGTTCCAACGTGAATTAATATATACTTGCATCGATGATCAGTTGTAAAATTCTGATGGTGTATGTTGACTTGGACCAAGGTTTGTTCTGTTGATTGATTTCGATATTTTAATTTGAATTGTTCCTTAATTTTTTTTTCTTAAAATTTTGTTCATTATACTCAAACCCCCCCCCCCTCCTTGTTCACATAGCATAAAACTAGGCTAGATACTCTCCGTGGGAACGATCCTTACTTGCACTACTACATATATTTTTAGGAGTATAGGTTTTATTTTTGGTTGCCTGCAACAGCACAACAGCCAGCTCCTTGCACTCCTGCTTCTCTGCCCCCAAGGACTTTTCAACCTCGAGGCAAAGGTGGACCTCGTTCTTAGCATCGTTTTGGGCCTCCTTGACCCACTCCTCGGCCACGAAGACCTCCTGGGTAATCTGCACAAAGAGGATAAAGCAACCCTATGTAAATAAATAAATAAAAATAATAAAAAAAGGAAGAGAAAGCATATTTGCACTTAATTAAAAAATGTGATTATGAACTTACCATGGCAAGGTCTCTTTTTAGGGATAAAAAGAGGTCCTGCTGCCTCATGCGCCTTACAGCATCCATGTCCTTGGGTAGGAGAAGAGGCTGCTCCAAGGCCTTAGCGATGTGGGTAGAATGCCCTCTCTGAAACTCCTTGATGGAGGAGTTCTAGGGGATGGCAACGCCATCCACTTCCAGCCAAGGAGACCAAGTGCGTTGCTGAAGTTGTACCTCAGCCCGGCTAGGCTCCTCCCGGCTATCCACGGAGGTGGACCTTCTGTCTTTAGGGTCCTTGGCCATTTTTTGTTGTTTTTCCCCCTTTTGAGGGATCACCTCCTCCTCCTTTAGCTCTTGATCCTTTTTCTTCTTCTTGAGGTTATGAATTGGGAGCAAGCTGAGGTCAGTTGTGAGAGAAGGGGGAGGAGGGGGAAGATTGGGAGGAGTCTGGGACTTAGGAACTTCCTTTGAAGTGGACCCCTTGTTCCTCCCAGCCAGAAGGTCCCTCAAACCTTTCCTCTAGTTTAAAGACATTTCCTCCTTTTCCTCGGATGAGCTGTCCAGATGGGCTACAACAAGGATTGGGTCGTGAACACTTGAGAACTTATTTGGTTTGTCCTTGGCATCTGATATGGGAATTATTTGCTCCCTGATCCTCCTCTTCTTCAAGGCGAAATTGGTCTATCTCCTCCTTAAGGGATAGGCGTGAGGAGACAGTTTCTTCTCTCGGAGCTGTTGCTGTTTGGAGAATGGGGACAAGAGGAACCCCAGCCGGCACGATATCTTCATGGGCAAGGAATCCAGGAATAGAGACGTTTATTCTACAGATTCTAGAGTCGCCTGCTCTGATTGCGTGGCCTACGTCCTAGAAAATATTTCGAAATGGGCTCGAAGTCCAGAATAAGGTGCACCGCCCTCAGCTGCCTATCTTCACTTACGAATACCTCTGATCTGAGGACTCTATTAAGGTCATTGACGTTGACCAGCCTGAGGTGGGGTGCTGTGTGCCTTTTATCTGCAAAAAATCCGAGGAGCAGGTAATGGTTAGACTACTAAGAGAAAAAGATTGTAAGGCTAAGAGATCTAAATTTCATGCTATGGGACCTAACCCTAAGGTATCCCACCTGGTTTTCCCTCCTGAGTTGGGCAGTGAAGACCAGCATGCCATTCCCCGGAGGTAATCAAGTAGTCGTCCTTCATGCCTTTGTTAGACTTGGGGAGGCATGACACCAGCCTAACGATGGTGGACCGGGACTTGAGGTAATATCTCGCATCAGCGAGTGAGTGGCACTCATACATGTGAATGACATCATGCCATGTGAATGCCAGGCCCATCTGCTCATTGAGAACATCCACACTACCTAAGACCCTAAATAGGTTAAAAGCGCATTGGTGAAGGCATAACTTGTGGTTGATCAGGTAGTCTTGAGTCACCCTGCCCATAGGAAGTGTCATTCCTCCTTCTATGAAAGCAATCATAGGAATGACAACTTCCTCTTCTTCCCTATTTGTGAGTACCTGGTCTGGGGGACAATTCCGTAGGGCTACTCCCTGCGGAATACAATACTTGGCCCTAAAGCCCTCCATATCGGCTGGAGAATCTACAAAATGTTTGAACCTACCCATCTAGGTAAACTAAAGGGATTTGAAAGAAATTTTCAAAGGAAAGAAACGAAGAATAGAAGGCCGAGGAGAAAATAACCTAGAAAAGTGGAAACTTACAAGAATAAGTACTTGAGTTACTTCTGGTACTTCTTAAAAGGTTTGACTTTTTTTTTTTCAGAGAAAAAGACTTGTAGGCTTTAGAAATTTTGGGAGCTTTGAAGGTTTGAGAGTTGTGAATTACTTGAAAGCTCAAAGATTTGTGAAATGAGGGAAAAATGATTTCCCTGGGTGCCTTATATAGAGGGCGAAATTGAGTGGGAATTATCCCGCTCAAATTTCAAGGGGAGATGTCAACCATAGGATTTATCTCTCATTGTAGGATATGGGGAACAGAGCACCGCCTAGAGCATTAAATGTGATATTGCGGGCTCCGAAGCGTCAGGATTAGTTACAGGGCAAACAAAACAATGTTTTCACACGTGTAAATCGAAGAAATAAATAGTTTTAACTCTCAAAAATCAAAACCCCATTTTTTCTCCTTGGATAAGAGGGAAAAACTAGAGTTTTGAGGGGCTATTGTAGGGACAAGGGCCCAAAATTATATATTGGGCCTTAGGCCTTAGCCGAGGATGTTGGTTGATTCGAGGACAAATAAACAGTAGTGAAGGTGTTAAGCTCAAAGTCTCGTGGGTAGGTAACAAATGAAAAGGTTAGGAAAGCATGCTGAGGAGGAATGTCACCTTGGAAGAACAGAGCATAAATCAAAGGTATGTCGTACCATTCAAGGTCACCTTCTAGGAAGTTCCATTGATAAGGACTGCATTGTAAACGTACAAGAGGGATGGGAGTTCGGAAATATCTAAAAGAAAAGCTACTGCTACCACATTGAATGCTCTGTAGCTAACTCTCTGACTGCATTAATGGGGAAGTGATCTCTGAACAGTATTCTTCAGCCTTACAACTACCCCCAAAGACTTCAGGAAGGTACTGATATGACAAGGATCAACATAAGCAATCTATTGTTCACGTGTAGGGTAAAGATGAGAAAGAGGAGATAGTATAAATGAGAGTGAAGATCCTAAGAGGGGGGGGGGGGGGATCGAGAAATCAAGGGAGAAATACTGTAGCAATCAAAAATCAAATTTGTAATCAACTTGTGAGAAATATATAAGAATTCATCTCCTCGGATTGTGCCGAGGACGATCTTCTTTAGATTAAACCATTTTATCTTCCAGTTCTTTTCATTTGAGCCCATGGAACTTGTTGTCCAACTCGTTTTCGCTTAGTTTTCCAACCCACTCTCTACAAATTCATTGTTTTGGGCTTTTTGGGCTTAAGTCCATCCATCTTTTGGGCTAGGGACTCAAATCTTTTATTGAAATATAATTTTTTAAAAGATGTAGCTTGCTGTATTGATAATGAGACTGTTATACAAAGATTTCAAAATAAGAAAAATTGTAGAAGGAAATTGTAAAATTTTATTGTGGGGTCCAATAATTTGTGACCCTGGCCCATTTTTACATTGGGGCCCAAGGCCCGAGCCGAGAAGGGATATAGTCGAGGACGTCTAATAAAAGTCCAAGTAATCTTGAGACATAGCCGAGGATGATTTTATCCTCGGCATCCCCGAGGCCCTCCTGAAAGAAAGGGCAAGAATGGTATATGAATAGTTTTAGGAAAAACCTAAAATATCTATGTTGATAGAGAAAGGACCGCTGGACAGTATGGCGACCAAGGACAAAGGGAAAGCTGCCATTACTGCCATTGAATACTTTGCACCTGACAGAACTATGCTCTTCAGCTTTTACAACCACCCCCAACCACTTTGGGTATGGGCTGATGGGACAAGTATTAGTCCTGGAAAATCGAACCTACACGTGGACGTTGGATAAGGGATACAAGCTAATATAAAAGGGGAAGCAAGCAATCCGGGAAAGGGGCTGGGAAAAAAGGCCAAGAACCAGAGCCTCCCAGACCGTCTTAAGGAGAATGACTCCTCGAGCGAACACGGTTTAAATCTGTATGAACACTATGACCAACCATCGTTCGGTGATCAAGGCCTAGCCTTTCAAACCCACGCTTTACAAATTGTATTGTTTGGGCCCTCAACGTGCGAACCCAATATCATTTTAGGGTCGTTACAAATTGAGTTCTTACAATTGGCGCCGTCTGTGGGGAAGGCTTGTGTGTTGGCACGGGCGGTGGGTCGAGAAAGTCCCCCCGTCACTTCCAATGGCCCGTTATAGTGCTCTAGCACAAAGTTCCATTAGGAGCTATGCTTTTCCATTAGGGGCTACACTTCGAAACGCCAGTAGAGCGGATGGTTCTAGGGGCTTGGTCGAGGGGCTAGTCCCCCCAAACCAATGTCCCACACCTTGGCCGAAGGGCTAATCTCCCCAAAATTGAAAATCAAGTTTTGGACAAAACCAAGGTATTGCATGGTCCTCGGACTCAAACTTATGGGGAAACCAACTACTTAAAAATCAAGTTTTGGACAGAACCAAGGTATTGCATGGTCCTCAGACTCAAACCTATGGGGAAACCAACTACTTAAAAATCAAGTTTTGGACAGAACCCAGGTATTGCATGGTCCTCGGACTCAAACCTATGGGGAAACCAACTACTTGAAAATCAAGTTTTGGACAGAACCCAGGTTTTGCATGGTCCTCGGACTCAAACCTATGGGGAAACCAACTACTTGAAAATCAAGTTTTGGACAGAACCAATGTATTGCATGGTCCTCGGACTCAAACCTATGGGGAAACCAACTACTTGAAAATCAAGTTTTGGACAGAACCAAGGTATTGCATGGTCCTCGGACTCAAACCTATGGGGAAACCAACTACTTAAAAATCAAGTTTTGGACAGAACCAAGATATTGCATGGTCCTCGGACTCAAACCTATGGGGAAACCAACTACTTAAAAATCAAGTTTTGGACAGAACTAAGGTATTGCATGGTCCTCGGACTCACCAAGGTATTGCATGGTCCTCGGACTCAAACCTATGGGGAAACCAACTACTTGAAAATCAATTTTTGGACAGAATCAAGGTATTGCATGGTCCTCGGACTCAAACCTATGGGGAAACCAACTACTTGAAAATCAATTTTTGGACAGAACCAAGGTATTGCATGGTCCTCGGACTCAAACCTATGGGGAAACCAACTACTTAAAAATCAAGTTTTGGACAGAACCAAGGTATTGCATGGTCCTCGGACTCAAACCTATGGGGAAACCAACTACTTGAAAATCAAGTTTTGGACAGAACCAATGTATTGCATGGTCCTCGGACTCAAACCTATGGGGAAACCAACTACTTGAAAATCAAGTTTTGGACAGAACCAAGGTATTGCATGGTCCTCGGACTCAAACCTATGGGAAAACCAACTACTTAAAAATCAAGTTTTGGGTAGAACCAAGGTATTGTATGGTCCTCAGACTCAAACCTACGGAGAAGTCAACCACTTAAGGAGAATTCTAGATTGCTCAGACCTACGGGATGATTATATACTAAGAGTCGGATTAAGTCCTAGACGGAATGAAGATCCCGACCTGTCCTTGGACCCTCAGTTCTAAAGGAACTGATGCAAACAAGCGTTTAAGTTCGGTACGATCATACTTCAATCCTCGGACCCGATGCTGAAAATGGCTAAGGCTATGAAGGATATTAAGAAGGTGGCAAAGCACCCTAGTACTTGGCGACCCGCATGGGTAGCTCATTGTGGGTTACCCCTCCTCGGATGATTACCTCCTACACAGTACCGAGCATTTAGCTGTCATCTTATTTAGTCTTGGGTATGTAACCTTTTCCAGGTCGGCATTATTGTGCCGTATAGTTTCAATAACCTCGGAATAATGTCTTTTTCTTAACAAGGGCCTCGGCCCTAAGTATCGTTTTTTCAGGTCGGCATTATTGCGCCGAATAGTTTCAATAAGTTCATAAAGATATCTTTTTCTTAGCAGGGGTTTCGGCCCTAAGTATCATTCTGAATAATAAAAAAAAATCATCACATAATGGCACATCCATTCATAGCATAACTATTGCAGAGAAAAAAGAGAACATAGAATAAAATAATGTCAACTTTTATTAATGTAAAGAGGTAGTACAGCGTACAATAAGGGGCTTAAACGAGCCTATACAGGAAGCTAATTACAGAAGCAAAAAATAAAATAAAATAAAATACAACGAAACGACAAATCTTTCTAAACTCTGCTCTAGTAGTGACCGTGTATGAGAGGGAGACCCCCTTTGATGGATGAGGAGAAGAAGAGGAAGAAGTAAAAGCACCAGGATGGATCTGGTGATGGGAAAAAAGAAGAAGGGGAGGCAAAAGGAAGCACCAGTGAAGGAAGAGAGGAAGAAGTAGGGATACTTAGTCCTTGCGTCAGCCCTGACTTCTAACACGCTGGTGCCATATTAGCTATGCTCGAAGGAAAGCGGATGGCACTGATGATGAGCAACCCCAGCTCAATTGCACCAAAAGCTTGATGCGATTAACACCTGCTTCGGATTTTGGCTGAAGGAAGATGAGAAATATCTTGAGTCTCTGTCTACCCTGCCCTGACCGAGCCATCTTAAGCTTCGGAGGGACACGGTGCTTCTGGAGAGGATGTGGTTCCTTCACCCCCACTTTTACCTCAGACATATCACACTCTAAGGTTTGATTGTGCTGATAATGAAAACTTTGAGCGTAGCTTGAGGTTTAAGGCTTTAGAAAGGTTAAAGGGTCACTATGCAAAGGAAGTACTCTCTTGTTTTGCTTCTTATATGGAAGGTAAGTTCAATGGAATTTAATTCGTATAGATTTCCAAGAAGAGCTGCAAACGAGATAATGTCCATTCAACTCCCCAACGTCATCTATAACCGTCAGATTTGATTGGCCTCGTAAAGGAAAGTTATTAAAGACGCTCCTTGTACACGGGAACGGCAGGAGCGCATCGTGAGTAAATCTAAAAGAATGTCTCGTAACCCGGAGGATTTTCTAGGCAGATGAAGAGACACCGACATTAATGAGGGACAAAGCTGGGTAAGCAATGATACAGGCCCGACATCAGCAAAATCCTCCTCCCTGACCAAGAGGTGGGGTAGCAGGATTTTGAGGGGCTATTGTGGGGTCCAATAATTTGTGACCCTGGCCCATTTTTACATTGGGGCCCAATGCCCGAGCTGAGAAGGGATATAGCCGAGGACGTATAATAAAAGTCCAAGTAATCTTGAGACATAGCCGAGGATGATTCTATCCTCGGCATCCCCGAGGCCCTCCTGAAAGAAAGGGCAAGAATGGTATAGGAACAGTTTTGGGAAAAACCTAAAATATCTATGTTGATAGAGAAAGGACCGCTGGACAGTATGGCGACCAAGGACAAAGGGAAAGCTGCCATTGAATACTTTGCACCCGACAGAACTATGCTCTTCAGCTTTTACAACCGCCCCCAACCACTTTGGGTATGGGCTGATGGGACAAGTATCAGTCCTGAAAAATCGAACCTACACGTGGACGTTGGATAAGGGATACAAGCTAATATAAAAGGGGAAGCAAGCAATCCGGGAAAGGGGCTGGGAAAAAAGGCCAAGAACTAGAGCCTCCTAGACCGTCTCAAGGAGAATGACTCCTCGAGCGAACACGGTTTAAATCTGTATGAACACTATGACCAACCACCGTTCGGTGACCAAGGCCTAGCCTTTCAAACCCACGCTCTACAAATTGTATTGTTTGGGCCCTCAACGTGCGAACCCAATATCATTTTGGGGTCGTTACAAATCGAGTCTTTACATTTATGTATTTGCATGTTTTGTTTTATAAAGTTAACTTCTTATTAGATTTTGTATAATTTAAGTTTTATATTGACCACCTGAAAAAAAAAAAAAAAAAATTAAAATCTTGAAACCAGAAACCAGTACTCCTTTTATTGCCCAAGGAATTCAGACTCATAATTGCAAAAGATAGCAACAAAGTAAACATCACTTTTTCTTAACAATGGTGTCTAATCTATGAAAAGAAATTTCCAGTGACTTTTGTCTTCTTTCTTTTTACTATTTACTGCTAATAATTTATAATTAATGCAGCTATAAATAACTGAGGCGGGGATTCTAGGCAAATAAAATCTCATACTTGTAACATTGCACTTTTGATGTGTCGATGCTCTTATCTTAATCACAATCTTGATCTTCTACATTCATCCTAATCATGGGTGGAAGTTCCCTTCAATTTATCCTCACTTTAATTCTCCTTTTGTTGTGCATGAAACCAACTATTACAAATTATTTGGGGTTAGTAGATACTCACCTTGGTTGTGAAGAGCATGAGAGACAAGCTCTTCTCAAGATTAAACAAGACCTAATTGATGACTATGGCCTTCTTTCTTCTTGGAGCTTCGATCAAGATTGTTGCACATGGAGTGGGGTCAGGTGTAGCAACCAAACAGGCCATGTCATCATGCTCAATCTCAATAACTCGTCCTTTCCCTCACCACCTTTGCGAGGTAAACTTAATCCTTCCTTGATTGAGTTGAAATATTTGACTTATTTGGACGTGAGCTTCAATGATTTTAATCAGAGCCAATCCCAGAATTCATTGCTTCTCTCTCCAACTTAAGACACCTTGACCTTTATTATGCTAATTTCGGAAGAAGTATACATTTTCAGCTTGGGAATCTTTCCAACTTGCAGTACCTTGATCTTGACATGAGTAATGTTAACCTAAGCAAAGTCAATAATTGGCTCTATGTTTTCAATAAACTACCATACTTGACATCCTTGTTCTTGGGCTCTTGTAATCTTTCGAATATTTTCTTTGTTCCCCTCTTAAATTCTTCTACTTCTCTTGATGTCCTCGATCTCTCTTATAATAATCTCACTTCTTCTTCTTCAGTACTAGAGTGGTTGTTCAACTCCAACACTAGAGTTGTTGAACTTTATCTCTATGATAACCAATTTCAAGGTTTAATTCTGGACGCTTTTAGCAGAATAAACTCTCTTGCACATCTCAATCTTGATTATAATGAGTTTGAAGGCGAGATAGCAAAAGCCTTTGGTGGTATGTGTAATTGGAAAACGTTATCTCTAACAAGGAACTATTTCAGTGGACAGCTTCTATTCTCAATTTGACCAAGTGTGCAACCACTCATTAGAGGGTTTGAGTTTAGATCAAAATCTTTTGAATGGGACAAAACTTGTAAGTTTGGGGAAACTATCCAACCTAGAGTTTTTGTATCTTTCAAATAATCCACTGGAAGGTGTTATTTTTGAATCCCACTTCTCAAAACTCACATAATTGAAGTATTTGGTCCTATCTAATACCTTATTAGTTTTCAACATCAACTCTGATTGGGTTCCTTCTTTCCAATTAAAAACGATAGGGCTGGGGTCTTGCCCTCGATTCCCAAAATGGCTTCAAACTCAGAAAAATTTCTATTGGCTTGATATTTCTAATTCTAAAATTTCAGATACTTTTTCCAATTCAAATTGGATCTTCTCAAGTCAATTTTGGTTTATGAATCTATCTCACAATGAAATTAGTGGCCATGTTCCAAATTTGTCGTGAGAGTTCCCATTTTTCCCCATAATAGACTTGAGTTCCAATAAACTGGAAGGTGAAATACCAAGATTTTTTTTAAAGCAATATATTTGGATCTTTCCAACAACATGTTTTCAAAGCAAGTCCAATCCCTATGTGCAATCACTACGGGAAACTTGAACTTTTTAGATCCTTCCAATAACCAATTATCAGGAGAGCTCCCTGACTGTCGGTTCCAATTTGAGAGATTGAAAATTCTTAGTTTGGCAAACAATCATTTTCATGGGAAAATCCCAAGCTCGGTGGGCTTTTTACTTGGGATTGAAACATTGGATTTAAGCGACAATAGTTTCAATGGAGAGCATCCTCCATCATTGAAGAATTGCACAAAGTTTAAATTTATTAATCTTCAAGATAATAACTTGTCGGGAGAGATACCGATGTGGTTTGGGAGCAACCATCCAAATTTAATTGTACTTTTCCTTCGATCTAATCGCTTCTTTGGACGCATTCCTTCACATCTATGCCATCTAACCTAACTTCAAATTTTGGACCTTTCCGTAAACCAAATCTTAGGAAGTATTCCAACATGCCTCAATAATATTATTGCTTTGGCTCATAAATGGACTCCAAATTCAACCATCACCCATTCATATCAAGATTACGTCATGCCAAATGGTTTTGTGGCTAGTAGCTATGATAATCATGCAATTTGGATGTGGAAAGGAAGAGAGCATGAGTGCCAAAGTATTCTTGGACTAGTAAAAAGCATTGATCTTTCGAGCAACAAATTAGTTGGGACTATCCTAGAGAAATTTTGAAACTTGATGGATTGATTTCTTTAAATCTCTCAAGAAACCTTTTAACAGGAAGAATCCCATTGGAGATTGGTTTTTTACAATCATTAGACTACCTAGATCTATCTAAGAACCATTTGTGCGATGAAATTCCTTCAAGCATTTCTCTTATTAATTTTCTAAATTTTTTGGACTTGTCAAACAATAACTTGTTAGGCAAAATTCCAATAGGCCCTCAACTTAGTACCTTTGGACTAAATTAGTATTATTATCATCATTATTAGTCCCAAATTTAGGAACACATCTCTATTTTGTTCTTCATTGATTCAACATGTCTTAGTGAACCCTACTTTATGAAAACACGTGTCATAGACCCTCTACTTTCCATCAGTTACGTAACTATCCATTTACACAACTATGGTTGATCCCAATAAATTACACTACATTGAATTGAATATAGTTTATAGTTATCAAGTACAAAAATTCTCCATAACAATCTATCAAGATGCGTTACATCTTTAAGTGTCTAACTTAGGTAATTGTTCAAGTAAACCTTAGTTATGTTGCATGCATCTCAAATTTTGATCCAGTATGAACTTGTTTAGGTTATTATTGCCATGGAGGGATGTCAGGGAATTTTTCAGGAAATAAATAAAGTTGAAGCAAAAATTAATATTTTCTAGTTAAATCCGGTATGATATTATTGACAAATTTTCAACACTTTTGGTAACAAGTTTTCTGTTAGGTACGAAATATAGACATCACAAGAGATATCACAACTATTGAGCCTCCGAGAAGGAGATAAGGAGTTGAATCTAAACACAGCAGCAGATGAGGATACATTTAAGTGTCAGTAGAGATTATTACTGACTCTTAAAGAAACTAGTGTAATCTAGGCAAAAACTTGAAGCATACGAACTTGTTTATAGTGACCATATTCTGAACATTCTAATTGATTAGTTGTATGGTTTTTTTAATTGTAAAATGGTTATAGGTATATAACATTTAGAATTGCTTTCTGAAGATAAAATTTAAATAAAAGAAACAATAACATTAATATAAACATAAACATAATGAGGACAAATTTATTGTACTCATAAATATATAGTTTTTTTTTTTGGACAAATAAAAGCATTAGAAAATGTTTATATATAAAAAATTATATCAATTTTGAATTTATTAGTCTTTTTACAAATTTATTTAATACATATATATTGTAATGTCATATGTATCATGTGTATTTTGAATTTACATATCAATATTGATATTTGTGAATATTGGCTTCATTTTTTATTTTTATTTTTGCATAATATGTTCCGCTTATTCCTTACGAAGTCTTTAGTTCTTTTGACCACTCTTAAATCAACTCTCAAGTACCAAGTGAAAATATTTTGCAAATGAATACGTTAAATTTTTAGTAATTAAATAAAAGAGCATGTGCCAAACTAACAAGTATTTTAACATGCAAAAAAATGAATCCAGTAAGTTGACTATCATTGAGTGGATTATAATGTCCAAGGCTTATATAATCTGGGAGAATAGAACAATTTATTAATTGAAATTGTCATACAAATTGGATTTTAGAACACAAATCCCAATAGATTAACCAATAGAATCCACTACATCCCCTATGTAGAAGTATACAAATGAATTAAATTTATGGTTTGTGGTAGAGTGAGGAGAAGTAACATTGTAGTAACAAGAATTGAAATCATTGCCCTTGGACTATTGAAATAACTGCGTTTTAGTTTTGCAATCCATACTTCTAACATCAACTATAGTACATATTCACATTGTTGAAGATTTTAGAGTAATTCATTTGATGGGTTGACGAAGTAACCAAGCTTGAATATTGTGGAGATTGCTTAATAATCACCAAATCCAATTTTCCACAATTCCTTTGAGACGCACTAGTTCAACATCATGGCAATATTGCTCATATGTAATTAGATTTCGAAAGTTATACTCTGCTCAATCCTCAATTGTCAAAGTTGGGATTTCCATTACCTAATTTCTAAACTTTAAATCAACTATTTTTCATTTCAATGTTTTTGTAAATTCGAATTTGGCCCTATGAAGTAGTGTGACACAAGGCATTGACTCCCAATTCTTTGAATTATGTACAATTTCACGGAAAGAATGGCACATGTTCATACAGACCAGACCAAGTAAATGCTCATTATCATGGATTGAATTCCTAGATTATAAACATAAACATAAACAAGAAAAATATTTTTGTACTAAAACATATTTTTCTTTTTATAAATAAAAATATTAGCAAATATAAAAAATAATTCTATCAATATGTGACTTTATTATGCTTTTTACAAATAAATTTATTGATAATCTAATAATTTAATATTGTTCCAATGAATAGCTATTTTTTAATTTAGAAATGTAATTACAATCATACATGCATTAAATATAATTACGGTTAATCTTGTAGTTATCCGTTTAGCCAATTAATCTTGGCTAAATTAATGCCACTATACAAATAAAATGGGTACTTTAAAGTAATATTGTTGTAAAAATTATATTCTAATAAACATTTTTTTATCAAATCATAATTTTAAGAATGTTAAAATTATGATTAAGTATGAAAAACTTAATCATAATTTTATAATATTATGATTCGGTTTCCTTAGGTGTTATCATATGGATCCCATTGTTATGATGAGTTTGTTAGCCAAATTAAAGATGCTTGGAATGTTGTGATGGTAGGCCTATCATTTGCGTGAGGTTGTTTAGGTGTTCCAGAGTATGAGGAAACAATTACTGCTCTTTTCGGTTTTCTCAGTCATTAAATAAAATGTTGGCTTTTTTGTTTTGTTGAGAAAGTTGACCCATGGGTCAATATTATTGCAGAAGATTTTTTAGTCTTATTTATCTACATTGAATGGAAGAGGGAATCAAGCAGAATTATAACAAAAAACAGTCTCTTTCTCTCATGTTCAGTAGGATTAGTGACCTTTGAATCTGACTAGCGATTTTGACCGGGTTTTATGCACATCTGATCCAATTGATGACCTGGATTAGTTTATGTGCTGGGTCACTGGGTTACCGATCTGAACAGTTAGGTTGGGTCGAGTTTAATAACATTAATTGGTGCAACAACTCGGTCTATTAGATATCAATACATCCTTTTTATTTTTAGTTATGATATAATTTGAAGTAATAACGGTTTTTTCTATAATAATTTTTTTTTACCATCAAGCCAAGATATATACCAATTGATTTTCAAGTATATCACCCTTTGAATTAACCCTCAAATAAATCACCTTTTAATGACCATGTACATCAACATTTTTCATTTAAAAAAAAAAGCTAAAATGGACTAGGTTAAATTCTACATTTGGTATAAACTAGAACTGGCGCAACAATTTTAGCAGGCTTAAGAATTCCTCGTTCTCACATGAAACAACACCTCTCTCTCTCTCTCTCTCTCTCTCTCTCTCTCTCTCTCTCTCTCTCTCTCTCTCGTTTTTTACATTAACACTTCTCAAATCATTAAACAATTCTTATGTTTTTTGTTAGGAAAATGTGGAACATGTTATGAACATATGTCATTTAGAATTGGCTAATCCTTTGATAAAACACACTTTACTTGTAATTGGGTAGATCTAGGATGTGTTTAATACTTTAAGGAACAAGAGTTCAAGTCTAGTATTGAAGCCATGCAAATCTGTCCAAAATCAAGTGAAGAAATACAGTTCATTAAAGCTTGACAAATGTATCTATCGAGATTTAATATTTGAAAGTCGACAGATAGCTTGACAGTTGTATCTATCAAGAATTATGAAATTCAGATTTCCAGATCTGTTTTTCACGCATATCCAAGCTATTTGTGTAGGGTTTCTTTTTTCACAACCCTAGACATATAAAAGGATTATTTCAAGAGCCGTCTAAGGTGATGCAACTTGATGCAAAGTGATTATTCACTCAAATTGTGACCGGAGACAATTTGCCCTAGTTCATCTTTCTCTTGTAGAAGCTGCTGCATTTGTACACCGTAGGGTTTTGTAACCAAGGAGCTTCTTGATCTTCATTATGTGGATGAACTGAAAAACTTTGCAGCCAACATCCTTCTCAAGTTAGTATGTTAGTCACATATTGGGATCCATGCATCTATTGGTTAGTCACGTACTTGGTGCCGTGCATTGGAAGGAGAGATTTTCACTACATTACAAGTCCAATTAGGTATTGGGGTAAGGGTTCAACTGTAAGTTAGTATAAGGTACTGAGATTCCTTTAGGGTAAGGGTTCAATTGTAGGTTAGTATAAGGTACTGAGATTCCTTTACCTGTAAATGTTTGTTTTGATAATAGTGGATTCTTGGGAGTGGTGGTCTTAAATTCACCCGGTGGAGTTTTGCCTCGGTGGTTTTTCCTATTCGTAAACAAATCACCCGTGTCAAATTTAATTCCTGTTGCATTTAGTTATTTGGTGATTTGTTTGTTCTATCACGCATATTGCATGTTAATTGACTTAATTAATTCACTTAGCTAATTAATTGGTTAATTTACCTAAGGGGTCAATACATTTTTGGCCTATCATTTTTTAAAAATAAATTATAGGAATAACACTTCTCAAATTATTAAGCAGTTCTTTTTGAAAGCTCAATATTACAAATGCTAAAGCTAGCTAAAACCGGCAATTTTAAATAATGGCTTAATTGCTTTTAATCTACTCAACTAGATGCAAAATAAGAGTAATCAATGCGCAATTTCCCAGGACTACTATGTAGTGCATGGGCATACATAATTGACAATTAAGTATAAAACACTAGGAGTAAGGGAAGAGAGAAGCAAACACAAGATAACACCAAGATGTGTTATCGAAGAGGAAATCTGAAGTACTCGGTGTAAAAATCTCTCTGCGGCCCTCCAAGTCGAATAGATCCACTAGTAAATAAGTTGGAGTACAAGGATTACAATATAGACTTGATGACTTCAACACTTGAACTTGAAACCTTATTTCTTGAAGTATTTGAACACATCCTAGAACTACCCAATTAAAAGTAAAGTGCGTTTTGTCAAAGGATGAGCCAATTACACAAAATATGTCCTTAACAATCTCTCCCTTTGGCAATCCGTGGCAAAACCACAAAAAACAAATGAACATATGAGAAAAGTCATAAATCACTCAACTCATTTTCACTTGTTGAATACAATAAAATCTATCCTAACACAAACTCTTGAAAAACTTTGCAAGAAGAGAGTTTATGACAAGTATACTTTGACAACTTGTATTTCTGAAACACTTTAAACAAAACTCATTAAGGCATCTTAGTGTGAAAGAAATAATAGATTGCATACAAGTAATAAGAAACATGTATATAAAGAGAGAAAAGAAACAACACATGTAGAGGTAGGTAAAAAAGACATACATCATCAAAGATAAGTACAATGTACGTAAACATGGTCACAAGACCGGTGTACAAGAAGAAGGAGGTAAGCATTCCCCCTAACAAGATGAAACACATCTCCCCCCTACAGAGGCATGTATTTCTCCCCCTTAACATGTAGAATCTTAGAAAGAAATCACATATCACATATTTCCACAACTTCTCCCCCTTTTTGTCATGATTGACAAAGGGTACAAGAAGCTAGAAAGCTTCACCCGAGAGACATAAAAAAAATGATCAAGGATGATCAAGGGGGCTCGAGAAATCCATATAAATGCATGAATATAATGAAACATGATGCTATGGATGACAAGATAATAGAAGGATGCAAAACATGTGAAAAACAAATCTCTCAACAAGAAAAAAATGTTAAGCATATAGATCCCAAAAACACACACACACACACTAAACAAGTCTAACCAATTTTATATTTCAAAAACAAGTTAAGACAGTTTAGTAAGCATACATTAACACATGTAAAACCTTGTGATGACTAAATCACATTGTGCCTGCACATGTATCAAGAGTAGCAAAGAATATTGCGTGTTGTGTGTGAAAAATATCGCAAGATTGCATAAGTGCATATATGTTATGATGATTTGAAATATGAGAAAATCACTTTAACTCACACACAATCATAACTGTTTGATGGGGACTATTACCTTCGAGGTACATCCTATAACTCCTACATCTCCTAGAATACACGCTTATAATCATTTTTAAAACATTTTTGATCTTTTTTCTTTTGATTTTTCTTTGCATATTTTTTTCTTTTAAGCATATCATGCATGGGCATAAGAGAGAGAGAAAAGAAATACCCAATGATATTTGACATTCCAATTTTGCTATGCCTAAGCACAAAAATGTCATTGACATTGCACTTTTGCTATGCTGAAGCATACAGGTGTCATACATGATTGGTGGGCAACAGTGGTGAGATGGTTTTTTATGACTTTCTTTTAGGATTTTTTAGTCATTCCCGTCAAAAAGAGTGATACGAGTGTTAAGTACAAGAGATAATTTAATCTTACTCATCACTAACAAGAGCCACAAAGCTCACTTGCTTAGTTGTGCATAGAGATGCTCATCTAAGCTACAAAAAATACAAAGTTTAGAAAACTTTGTTTCAATGGCCATCCAAGGTACACAAGTACCAATGTACACAAAACACACACTATTTTTGTATTTTTCTGATTTTTCTCTTTTTATTTTGAATAACAAACAAAATAAAGACTAAACAACCAGACAAAAACAGACAAACAACATGAAAGCAAGAATGAAAGATGCATTTGCATGAAGGCATGATAGAAAGGTGCAGATGCACGAAAGCATGATTCCAAAAACAGATAAGAAATCAGGCAAAAAGAGTTCTACTTTAGATAGAAAGAATTAAAGCAGAGGACAAACAGAAAAGACAATTATGTCTTAGGCTCCTTTCTCACCCACACAGCACGAGTCTTTGGCCGTGAAGATGAAAAGGCACGTGTCCTAGTATGTCTACTAAAGGATATAGAAGAATTAAGATTCTCCTGAAATTGAGTTAAAAAGCTCAAAGCTTTTAATAACTCTCCAAACAAAGGTGTAGGTCCTTGAGAGGAAACCTGTGACTGTTTGGACAATTGCTTATGAGGATACAACTTAAAGCAATTAGGATGAATGTGTCCAGAAACACCACAATGGTGACAAACATGAGGTCTAACAAAGGATTTAGAATTAGCTAAAACAGTTTTGGATTTCATACCTTTATTACCTTTTTCAGATTGTGGCACAAAGACAGTCCTTGATCCAAAAGCCGTGGAAAAGGAGAGGCCGGAGGAGATAGCAAATCCTAAGTCAGTCTTATCAAAACTACGCTTTTGAGCACTCAATACCTCATCAAGCTTTGCACTAGACATCCTCTCTATTTGAGTTCTAGCTTGACTAAGCTCAACCTTAAGATTCTTGACCTTCTCTTCTAATAAGGTGTTCTCCACAACAAGAGTCCCAACTAACCTTGTAGTCTCATCTAGTTTGACTAACAGATCAGCTTTTTCAGTTTTTACCTCATTAGGCTCTTTTCTACAAAGATGAGAAGTCTTTTCAGATTTTATGAATTCAGTGCATAGCTTATCATAGGCTTCCTGAAGGGTCAACTTCTGGGGTACTTCATCATCAGAAGAATCCTCACTGTCACTAGCACTCTCCACAATCACCTTATCGGTTGAGGCAGCAAAGGCCATAACGTGATGACATTCATCCACATACTCATCAGAAGAATCATTCTCAGTATCACTCCAAGTAGTAACCAACCCTTTATCTTTGGATTCCTTGGTCTTTTCCTTCATGAGATAGTTTGGGCACTCTATCCTCATATGACCAAAACTTTTGCACTCATGGCATTGGATGAGGGGTTTCTCATTCTTGCCCTTCCTAGAGGATTTAGATTTCCTTGGAGGTTTGCCCTTATTCTTCTTCCTAAATTGAAGAAGCTTGATAATCTCATCAGTTATGAAAGTTAGATCCTTATCCTCATCTTCATCTTCATCTTCATCTTCACTTTCATCCTCATCTTCAGAGTCCTTAATCTCTTCCTCTATACCCTTAAGAGCCAAGTTTTTACTCTTTCCACCTTTTCCCATTGAGCCTAATCCCATCTCATAGGTTTGAAGGTTCCCTACAAGCTCAGTCAAAGGAATTTGATCAATCCCTCACTTCTTCAATGGCGGTGATCTTGGCATGGAATTTTTCAGGTAAGGACCTAAGGATTTTCCTAACAATTTTGGATTTTGCAATACATTCTCCAAGATTGAAAGCACAATTCACAATATCTTTGAGTTTAGCATAGAACTCATCAAAGGTCTCATCCTCCTCCATCCTTATTTCTTCAAAACTACTAGTGAGTCTTTGAAGCTTCATAGTCTTTACTGCCTGGGTACCTTCATAGGTGGTCTCAAGAATGGTCCATGCTTCCTTAGCAACTTCCATGGATGATATTTTCTTGAATTCCTCATTGGTCACCCCACAAAACAAAGCATTCAAGGCCCTACTCTTGAAATTTGCCGCTATGATTGTTGCATCATCCCAATCCACCGGCGCTTCCTTTGGCTTAATCCAGCCAACTTCAACAGCTTGCCATACCTGTTCACCTAGAGCCTATAAAAAAACTTTCATACGAACTTTCCAGTACACATAATTAGTTCCATCAAATAAAGGAGGAATCAAAAGAGATTTCTCATGATCCATGACAATTGGGGTCAAGGATCACACTCAGGAAATTAATCCAATCAGAGTGTACTCGCTCTGATACCACTTGTTGGGAAATTTAGATCCCGGTTGATAGAATTAACAAGTTTTAAACCCAAGTTGTTAATTAGGTTTATTATGAATAAAACTTGTTAAAAAAAACAAACATCAATATCATGTCAAAATCATGCAGCAGAAAAATAAATAAGACAAGATATGATAACCTAGGAAAACCAATTAAACAAACTAGTTTCACAGTAAAAAATCTGGGGGGAAACCTTCCCAAAAAGCAATCCACTATAGTAAAGAGAAGTTTCAGATCTAGTACAAAACCTTTGTCCCTAGACTCTACAATCCCCGTAGATGAACTCACAGCAGAAACCTTCTATCGCTTCAAAACCTCTGAACTCTTCAATATATGAACGCCACCCTTTGATGCATGAATCCCAGTACATGACTAACTCCTTTGTACGAATCCCAGTACGTGACTAACTCCTTTGCACGAATCCCAGTACGTGACTCACTCACCAACTTAAGGAAGAAGAATGTTGGCTGCTCTTCACTTCATCAACAATGAAGATCAAGAAGCACTTGGTTACAAAACCCTAAGGCTAAGGCGCAAAGACGCAGTAGCTTCTTTTAGAGAAAATAAGGCATCAGTAACCTTTTGCATATGTTCTCCTTTTATTCTCTTCTGTGACGGCCTCTAAAATATGCCTTATATATGTCTAGGGTTGTGAGAAAAGAAACCCTGCACAAACACATAAGCATGGACCGAAAATCAGATTTGAAAATCTGAAATTTGTAAAGCCCGACAGATAAGGTGTCAAGCAAGGTGCCGAGGATTAAAACATCAGACATAAGAGATGAGGCTCGATCGATCCACCAGGTGTCGAGAGGCTATCGAGAAGACAAAAGATTTCTTGATCGATCGACCAGCTATTGAGAAGGTGTCGAGATTGCGATAAGAAACACCTTAAGAGGCTTGATAGATAGCCTAGCTGTCGAGAGGTGTCGAGCAGCTATCGAGCTTTAAAAACTCAGCACTTCTTCACTTGTTTCTTGGACAGACTTGATGACTTCAACACTTGAACTTGAAACCTTGTTTCTTGAAGTATTTGAACACATCCTAGAACTACCCAATTACAAGTAAAGTGCGTTTTGTCAAAGGATTAGCCAATTACACAAAATATGTCCTTAACAGTTTATGTTTGGGCCAAGAACCTCTCAAAGGATATGGAATTAGAGAGGGAAGAGGGTGAGGAAAAGTAAGAGAAATGTTTAGAGGATTGTAGGTTTCCAATCTCTAACTCTCAAATGGATTTCTAGGGTTTTTTCTTTGAAACTCTCCAAACAATTTTGCGGGTAATGTGAGTTTTTATAGTATAGGTAAAGAAATGAGGAAAGTCACACAAAATAGGAAGGTAGTGCATCTCACATGTTAGGTCATAAGTTGGCCAAGTTGCGAGCCAGTCGCGAGATGTCATCTAACATTGAGACCTTTGAACTTCCACATGTGCTCCTCATGTGACCACTCGCAAGCCAGTCGCAAGTCAAGTCATGAGATGTCTTGCCTTCACAGTTTTTCACCAATTTTACACACTGAACCCATTACATTGAATCCCAAAAAAATACATGGAAATTATTGAAGAATTACAATTAAATTTGACATGGAATTAATGCTAACAAACAAAATTGAAAATCACAACTTTACACTTATGTTTTCTTAAAATAAATTATAGGGACATAAAGATTTTTACAACTCTTATGTTTATTTTTAATAAATTATAGGGACATGAAGTTTTTTACTTGTAAGTTTTGATTGAAATAACATAAATTTGAAATGGGTCTATTATTGACATTAGGTATTCTCTTGAATGGGACAATACCTGAAAGTTTGGGAAAACTATCCAACCTAGAGTCTTTGTATCTTGGAGATAATCCACTGAAAGGTGTTATTTCTGAAGCCCACTTTTCAGAGCTCACAAAATTGAAGTATTTGGACGTATCTAATACCTTATTAGTTTTCAACATCAACTCTGATTGGGTTCCTCCTTTCCAATTAGAAGTGATAGGGTTGGGGTCCTACCAACTAGGCCCTCAATTCCCAAAATGGCTTCAAACTTTGAAAAATTTCTCGTGGCTTGATATTTCTAATTCTAAAATTTCGGATACTCTTTCCAATTCAAATTGGATCTTCTCAAGTCAATTTTAATTCACGAATCTATCTCACAACGAAATAAGTGGCCATGTTCCAAATTTGTCATGGGAGTTCTCCTGTTTTCCCATAATAGACTTGAGTTCCAATAAACTGGAAGGCAAAATACCAAGATTTTTTTTTAAAGCGGTACATTTGGATCTTTCCAACAATATGTTTTCAAAGCAAGTCCAATCCCTATGTACAGTGACAAAAGGAAACTTGAACTTTTTAGATCTTTCCAATAACCAATTATCAGGAGAGCTCCCTGACTGTTGGTTCCATTTTGAGGGATAGAAACTTCTTAATTTGGCAAACAATCATTTTCATGGGAAAATCCCATGTTCAGTGGGCTCTTTACTTGGGATTGAAACATTGGATTCTCAGAAATGGACTCCAAATTCAACCATCACCCACTCATATATAAATTACCTTTCCCCAGATTCTTTTAGTTCTAGTAGCTATGATGATCATGCAATTTGGATGTATAAAGGAAGAGAGTACGAGCACAAAGGTATTCTTGGCCTATTAAAAAGCATTGATCTTTCGAGCAATAAATTAACCGGGGCAATTCCTTTAGAAATTGTGGAGCTTAATGGATTGATTTCTTTGAATCTCTCAAGAAACCTTTTAATTGGAAAAATCCCTTCAAAGATTGGTTTGTTACACTCATTGAAAGTCCTAGATTTATCTAAGAACCAATTGTGTGGTGGAATTCCTTCAAGCATTTCTCTAATTAATTCTCTAAGTTCCTTGAACTTGTCGAACAATAACTTGTCAGGTAAAATTCCAATAGGCTCTCAACTTAATACCTTTAATGCCACTACATATGAAGGGAACCCAAATCTTTGTGGATTTCCACTTCCAAAGAAATGTTCAGGAGAAGATACAACTCAAAACCTAGTCGTAAATACAGGTAGTGGCTATGCTGGCATTCAAGAGGAAGAAGATGGGTTTGTAACCCTAGGGTTTTATGTTAGTGTGACCCTTGGATTTGTTATTGGTTTTTGGGGAGTTGTTGGGACAATGGTACTGAATAGGTCATGGTGATTTTCCTATTTCAAGTTCTTGAATAATTTCAAAGATAAGGTATATGTGACCGGAGTAGTGATTATGGTTAAGTTATAGAGGCAGCTTCAAACATAATTGGTAATAATTGCTTCTCTATTATCACCAATGTCATTCTAATTATTATTATGGTTGTTGTTGTTGTTTTACTTTTTATTCCTTTTTTTCATTAATCATTTTTTATATTGATGACTAAAGTAGTATTATCATCATCATTATTAGTCCCTCCTAAGTCCTAACTTTATGAACACATCTCTGTTTTTGTTCTTCATTGATTCAACATATCTTATTAGTGAACTTTGCTTTATAAAAAAAAAGTGTCATAGACCCTCTATTTTCCATTTTTTTTTTAGAATACTAAGTATTTTAACACACACGCGCACAAAGGGAGAGGGGAGAAGCTTTTAAAGAAACTAATAGTGGTCGTTCCCAATAAATTACACTATATAGAATATACTTTATAGTTACCAAGTACAAAAGTTCTCCATACCATTCTATCAAGATGCGTTACATCTTTAAGTGTCTAACTTAGGTAATTCAATTGCTCTTAGTTCCAAGAGTTAGGCTATTTTAGATATACACCACTGTCAGATTTTTTAAGACCTTCTCCCTTCTCCTCGTGTGTGTATTAAAATACTTAGTATTCTAAAAAAAAAAAAAAAAACTGCTCTTAGTTATGTTGAATGCATCCCAAATTTTGATCCAGTATGAAATTGTTTAGGTTATTATTGCTGTAGGGGGATGCCAGGTAATTTTTAGGGGATAATTAAAGTTGAAGCAAAAATTATTCCTTCCCCCGTCTCAAATTGTTTGGCCTAATTAGAAAAACCCAATTATTTAGGGAAACATTATTAACTGCCTTATCTCTTTAAAAAAAAGTTAAAAATTTCCTAAATTACCCTTAAACAAATTTATCATTAACTGCCTTATCTCTGAAGGTTTTTTTTTTTTAGTATTTTAAATTTGAATAAAGATGGTGCGTATAGTGGATTTCAAAATTTAGGATTTAAAATTTTTTAATTAAAAAAAATGCTCCCACAAATCAATTAAGGGCATAAAGGGAATGTTAATAAATTAATGGTGTTTGACTTTTCAAACAGGACATAATTTTGGGACATCCCAAAATTGAATATAGGCCAAAAAATTTGGAACGAAGGGAGTATTTTGTAGTATGGTATTATTGATAAATTTTCAACAATCTTGGTAACAAGTTTTCTGTTTGCTATGAAATTCAGACATCACAAGAGATATCACAACTGCCGAGCCTTAGCTCAAGGAAGGATATAAGGAGTTGAATTTAAACGCAACAACAGATGAGGATAAATATAAGTGTCAGTAGAGATTAGGAATAAAAGATCGATTGTATTATCTTTCAATTTGAATTTAAAATGTAACTGATAGTAGTTTGTTACTATCTTTTAGAATAAGGTTATATATTTCAGTCTTATTTATCTACATTGAATGGAAGAGGGAATCAAGTAGAATTATAACAAAAAATAGTCTCTTTCTCTCATGTTCAGGGGGATTAGTCACCTTTGAATCCAACTAAAATTCTGTGGTTCATACATAACAATTTCAATGGATTATGGGTTTACTTTTTGGCAGTGTAAAAGGGGTTTGGAGTTGGAGTGGGAGTCTGCTGTGGTGGTAAAAAGAATTTGAAACCATTAGGGTAATTCTGCAAATAAAAAATTTATTGAAATAATTCAATTATTTATTTTTTGAATAATTGAACCTAAGATAGTAAAGACGTATATCATATTTTTTACCTCTTCCCCCGCTATATAATGAGTAATTGAACCTAAGACAGTATATCAGTAGCATTAAATTCCCCTATTAATGCTCTGTTTTCGCAATTGAATTGCCCTTTACCGGACTTAATCATAAATCTATTGCTACCTCATGTAGTACTTATTGGCGTGATCATATGTAGCTCCGAATCCACAAACTCTTTTATTTGGACATTGCACACAAACTCTCCAGTTTTTTACTTTGAAATCTCCACTCAAAAGTTTTAGATCAGCAATTGTGATTAACTTATGACATCCTTTATTTATATATATATATATATATATGATAATACTTTGTCAGCAGGCCAAGACCTCAATAAAGTTTTATTCTTCTATAATAATATTAGATGAATAACTAAGCCCATATTCTTCTTCAACAACTAGGAGAAGATAATAACAAAAACAATAATAATTATGTTTATGTGATGCACAAATTAACAAAAATTTATATGCAAATTAAAAAAAATTACTTCAATAATATAATAAAAATTGAACAATGAAGTATATAATAATAATAATAATAATACTAATAATATCGTGTAAGACCAAGGTTTTAGTAAACAAAAACTATAATATTTTATTATTATTTAAATAAATAATGAAACTTTTTTTCTTTAAATTTTCGGTATATAGTTTTAATTTGAGAAATTTTAAAAAATCTCTTTAAACTTAGGTAATGGATTGTGCTTGGAGAAATTATTATGTTAATTATTTTAATATATTTATAACATATCTAAGACGGTGTGGGAGACTTGGACAGTTTTGGTGGAAGACTTGGAAAGTTTTCGGAACAAAACATATTGGTGATAATGATACAATGGCTTGTGAAACACATGGTATACACAGTACACTCCACAATGGGGATGGATCGCCACCACGTCAACGGGTGGATAGAAAAAGAGAAATAAGGCATAGGATTAGAATTTTTTGTTTAGGGGTTGATATGTGTCACTAATTTATTAGTCTATGCAAACTTTTATATACATAGACAAACACATACATATATAAAGATACACAAAAATTAGTATCTTTCATAGTGAAATCCTTAAAATTAAATGTTTCATAAAATTAAATTAATTTTTCATTATCTTCTACAGTGAAATCCTTACAATTTTTAATTTCAATATTAGTTACCAAATTGTCTACTAGTGTGAATAAAAAATTTTCAATTGAACTATTGAAGTGTTCAAAAATTGAATGATCCAAAACTCTTATGTTTATAGGGACATAAAGATTTTTACAACTCTTATGTATATTTTTAATAAATTATAGGGACATGAAGTTTTTTACTTGTAAGTTTTGATTGAAATAATATCAATTTGAAATGGGTCTATTATAGACATTATTTTTATTATATGAAAGTTGTTCATTGTTACTAAAAATCTTGTAGCTCGCCTAACACCTTTTGCAGTTCCCATCAAAGAAGTCCATGTTTCAAATATACCTTACTGTTTTTTGAAAATATGGATGAGGACTTTTATAATCTACATGATTTTTTCAATTAAAATACGTAATTTTTTTTATATAAATACAATAGAATTTTAAAATATATCATCCTTTCCATATATATGATGGTTTTTTATCACTAGGGCAAAACATTAATGGAATTTGATATTCTTCTATATTAATATTAGATGAATAATATTAAACCCATATTTTTGTTCAACAACTGGAAGAAGATAATAATAACAATAATAATTATGATTATGTGATATACAGATTAACAAAAATTTATATGCAAGTTAAGAAAAAACTTCAATAATATAATTAAAATTGAACAATGAAGTAGATGATAATAATAATAATAATAATAATAACAATAATAATAATAATAATACCGTGTAAGACCAAGGTTTTAGTAAAAACAAAAACTATAATATTTTTTATTTAAATAAATTATGATAATTTTTTTCTTTAAATTTTTGGTATATAGTTTTAATTTGAGAAATTTAAAAAAATCTCTTTGAACTTAGGTAATGGATTGCACTTAGAGCCTAGAGGAAATTATGTTAATTATTTTAATATATTTATAACAAATCTAATCATGAAAGCACATCATAAGACGCGCAATACTTATTTTTAGTTTGAACCGAAACTAGTGTATGTCTTTAGTGGAAGACTTGGAAATTTATACATTCTGGTGGAAGACTTGGAAAGTTTTCGCAACAAGAGTAATGCTAAAGTTATAAATTATTTTATAACATTTTTATAAAATGTTAATGTGGTCAATCTCTTATTGGTTTTCTTTTAGGCCTACCATTAATATCATTTTTTCATTTACCAATAATCACTCATTACATCAACAATTTGTAAACATTTTTGTAAAATAGTTTGTATCTCTAACATTATTCTTCGCAACAAATACTTATTTTTGTTGCCCATTCATAATTGCAAAAGATAAAAACGATTAAACATCACTTTTTATTTAAAAAAAAAATGGTGTTTAACCTATTAAATATCTTAACCCCTTTTTTTAATGGTGTTTAATCTATTTCAAAATCTTAAAAGAAATTTCCAGTAACTTTCATCTTCTTTCTTTTTTCTAGTTATTGCTAATAATCTATATATATAATAATAGGTAAAATTAGGAGAAAACCATATCATAAATATCCATTCAAGTGAGTTATTGTGTACAAAAACCAAAGACTCTAGAATTAATGAACATAAAAATATTTTAAAAAATGGACAATTTATATTTTCTACCTAATAACATTCTTACAAGACTTTTTAAAGAGTTAATATATATATATATATATATATATATAAGAATGACTATCAATAATATTTAAATTATATATGTAAGAATTATATTATGCATCTTAATGTGTACCTTTTAATTATATCCATGCATATGCATAGAGTTTCAATCTAGTTTATACTTAACAAGTGTATAAATAATTGAGGCCGTGATTCTAGTCTATATATGTGCTACCCTTAGGGAAGATACAAGACTAGTGGTCTGGCCTTGAGATTTATTACTTACAAAGAATTGAAAGAAGTGCTACGCAATAATATTTTCACAACAAATTATAGATGGTAAGTTGTTATTGGTTATAATTTAAATCCACAACTTAAATTGCTTTTTTATCTACTCATAACAACCAATAACAAACTACCATTTAGGATTTGTTATGAAAGTGTTGTGAAAATGTTGTGAATATAGCATTTTTTCTATGCGTTATCTACCATCTTTTCTGAAATTAAAAGTGAAACCACTTAGGGGCAACTCATCATTGAAGTTAGGGTGGTCACTAGACCACCTTGAAAAAAATTATTAATATATAAAAAAAATTAAAAAGTTAAAAACCTATTATATATAAAATTTAAAAAAATTTAAGATTTTTTTACCTTAAAAAAAAAAATGTGAACATCCTAAATTTTTTCAGGCCCAACATAATTAAACTTTGAACAAAGTTTAACAACAAATTTAATTGTAGACTAAGGTTATAACCCCACTTAATATTTTTTATTAGATGTGAATTTTGACAAACTATTGTATTACATTAGCAAAATTTCAATAAGATCAAATATCAATAGTTTTGTCATCAATCAAATGTTTAAATTTTGAGTTTTTGTAATCTAAAATTATACATAAAAAATAAGTTTATGAATCGAATAGTAAATAGAATCCTATTGGCAAGAAATAAGACATGTGTTTTAAAAACATAAAAAACATGCAATTCATCCATTAAAATTTTAAAATATGTAGTCATATTAATTTGTTTAGTCAAAGTTGTAGTTTTAGGCTAAAGCTAAGTTTGTAGTTAAATTTTGTCCTTAAAATTTGTTCTCCTAGACAATTTATTAGACTCTTATAGTCAAAAAGGAAAAGCCCAAGATAATTTTTATTGAAATATAATTTTTAAAAAGATGTAGCTTACTGTATTGATAATGAGACTGTTATGCAAAAATTTCAAAATAAGAAAAATTGTAGAATGAAATTGTAAAATTTTATGTATTTACATTTTTTTTTTTTTTTTTATAAAGTTAACTTCTTACTAGATTTTGTATAATTTAAGTTTTATATTGACCACTTGAAAAAAGGAAAAAAAAAAAAATCCTGAAACCACTACTCCTTTTATTGCCCAAGGAATTCGGACTCATAATTGCAAAAGATACCAACAAAGTAAACATCACTTTTTCTTAACAATGGTGTCTAATCTATGAAAATAAATTTCCAGTGGCTTTCGTCTTCTTTCTTTTTACTATTTACTGCTAATAATTTATAATTAACGCAGCTATAAATAATTGAGGCGGGGATTCTAGGCAAATAAAATCTCATACTTGTAACATTGCACATTTGATGTGTTGATGCTCTTATCTTAATCACAATCTTGATATACTACATTCATCCTAATCATGGGTGGAAGTTCCCTCCAATTTCTCCTCACTTTAATTCTCCTTTTGTTGTGCATGAAACCAACTATTGCAAATTATTTGGGGTTAGCAGATACTCACATTGGCTGTAAAGAGCATGAGAGACAAGCTCTTCTCAAGATTAAACAAGACCTTATTGATGACTATGGCCTTCTTTCTTCTTGGAGCACCGATCAAGATTGTTGCAAATGGAGTGGGGTTAGGTGTAGCAACCAAACAGGCCACATCATCATGCTCAATCTCAATGCCTCGTCCATTCCCCCAAGGCATTTGCGAGGTAAACTTAATCCTTCCTTGATTGAGTTGAAATATTTGACTTATTTGGACGTGAGCTACAATGATTTTAATCAGAGCCAAATCCCAGAAATCATTGGTTCTCTGTCCAACTTAAGACACCTTGACCTTTTTTATGCTAAGTTCGGAAGAAATATACCTTTTCAGCTTGGGAACCTTTCAAACTTGCAGTACCTTGATCTTGGCCTGAATAATTTTAATAAACCAGAAAAGTTAGAGTGGCTCCCTCAACTTTCTTCTTTAAAATACCTTGGCATGAGTACCATTAACTTGAGCAAAGTCTATAATTGGCTCCATGTTGTGAATAAATTGCCGTACTTGACATCCTTGTTCTTGTACTCTTGTAATCTTCCAAATATTTTCTCTGTTCCCCTTGTTAATTCTTCTACTTCTCTTGATGTCCTCCAACTCTCTGATAATAATCTCACTTGTTCTTCTTCAGTACTACAGTGGTTGTTCAAATCCAACACTAGTGTTGTTGAACTTGATTTCTCTTCTAACCAATTTCAAGGTTTAATTCCGAATGCTTTTAGCAGAATAAACTCTCTTGCACATCTCTATCTCAATTCTAATGAGTTTGAAGGTGAGATATCGAAAGCCTTTGGTGGTATGTGTAATTTGAAAACGTTGTCTCTGTCAAGGAACTATCTCAGCGGACAGCTTCTTGATTTTATTCTTAATTTGGCCAAGTGTGGAAACCACTCATTAGAGGTTTTGAATTTAGAGCAAAATCAAATCATGGGATCGTTACCTGATCTCACAACATTTCCATCATTGAGAGTATTAGCACTTTCTCAAAATCATTTGAATGGGGCAATACCTGTAAGTTTGGGAAAACTATACAACCTAGAGGGTCTATATCTTCGACATAATTCATTGGAAGGTGTTATTTCTAAAGCCCACTTCTCAAAGCTCACAAAATTGAAGTATTTGGACTTATCTAATACCTCATTAGTTTTCAACATCAACTCTGATTGGGTTCCACCTTTCCAATTAAAAGTGATAGCGTTACGGTCCTGCCAACTAGGCCCTCAACTCCCAAAATGGTTTCAAACTCAAAAAAATTACAATTGGCTTGATATCTCTGATTCTGGAATTTTGGATACCCTTTCCAATTTCAATTTGGTCTTTTCTCCTCAATTAGAATATATGAATTTGTCTTACAACCAAATAAGTGGCCAACTTCCAAATTTGTCATTGGAGTTTACTCTTTCCCCAATTGTAGACTTGAGTTCAAATAAACTTAGAGGCAGAATACCTCAATTTTTATTTGAATCAGGATATTTGGATCTTTCCATGAACATGCTTTCAGGCCCAATTTTTTCCTTATGTGAAGTTCAAAATAGGAATATGTACTTTCTAGATCTCTCCAATAACCAGTTATCAAGACGGATACCAGACTCATGTTGGATGCATCTTGAAGAATTAGTAATTCTTAATTTGGCAAACAATCATTTTCATGGGACAATCCCAAGCTCAGTGGGATTTCTACATGAGATTGTGACATTGGATTTAGGTAACAATAATTTTAGTGGGAAACTTCCTTCCTCCTTGAAGAATTGCACAAAGTTGATATTCTTTAATCTTAACCAAAATGATCTATCAGGACAAATACCAATGTGGTTGGGGATTAGTCATCCAAATTTAGTTGTACTTATCCTTCGATCCAATTACTTCTATGGAGCCATCCCGACACATTTCTGTTATCTAGCACATCTTCAAATTTTAGACCTTGCTTTAAACCAAATCTCAGGAAGTATGCCAAAATGCCTCAACAATCTTACTGCCTTAACTCAAAAAGGGAGTCCAAATGCCACCATCACCCATTATTATACAATCAACAGCAAATCCCTGTTTTATATGTTGTATGCTGATCATATGTTTTTTATGTGGAAGGGAAAAGAGCATGAGTATAAAAATATTCTTGGACTATTAAAAGGCATAGATCTCTCAAGCAATAATTTAACTGGGCGGATTCCAGGAGAAATCGTGGAACTTGTTGGATTGGTTTCCTTAAATCTCTCAAGAAACCGTTTAACTGGACAAATCACTTCAGAGATTGATATGTTACAATCATTAGATGCCTTGGATCTATCTAAGAACCAGCTTTCCGGTGGAATTCCTTCAAGCCTTTCTCATATTGATCGTCTAAGTGTCTTGGACTTGTCAAACAACAATTTGTCCGGAAAAATCCCAACAAGCCCTCAACTTGATACCTTTAATGCATCCTCATATGAGGGGAATCCAAATCTTTGCGGAGCCCCGCTTCCAAAGAAATGTCTGGGGGAAGAAATAGGTCAAAATCCAGCTATGAACAGGAGCAAAGAACATGCTGGCATGCAAGATGAGAGAGAAGGGTTTATATCCATAGGATTTTATGTTAGTGTGGCCCTTGGATTTATTGCAGGTTTCTGTGGAGTTGTTGGCACATTAGTACTGAATATGGCACTGCGAGTTGCATATTTCAGGTTCTTGAACGATTTCAAAGATAGGCTATATGTGGCAATATCAGTGAATATGGCCAAAGTTCAGAGGCAGCTTCAAAACTAACTGGTAATAATTCTTTGTTCCCAACTTTTCTCTTTTATAGTTCTATGCAAATGAATCTGTCACTTTTCCGCAATTTGCTTCTCTGTGCAAAAGCCCTTTGCATTTCGTTGTTCTGATAATACAATTAATTTTTCTAGTTCTCAGAGATCATTTGATGATTATAGTTACTAACAACGTCACCATCGTCCTACAACTAATGGTATATATGATTAATATTATTATTATTCTTTTACACCATGCCAAATAAAGTTCTGATTAGTTATCAAATTCAATATTTCCCAAACCATTCTATAAAAATAATTAAGTTACATAACATACATTTTTGTAATGGATTAAGCTTTCCTTAAATTATTTTGCAGACAGATATTGATCAGTAAATGGAATAACTTGTGTAAGTGTTATTGTCAAAGGTGGAAGTCAGGGACTTTTGGTTCTGTTTGATAAGTAATTTATACTGATTATAACTTTTTGATTTTATTTGGTTGAAAGGAAATAACTAATTAGAATTATCTTTCATTCTGATATCTCACAAAAAGTGTAATTAAAATCTTCTACAAACAAACAATTTTCTTTAATTCTTTTCTAATTTTGAATTTTGTCCACTTTTGTAATGCCTTATTGCGTTCTAGTAACTGTGGTTTACCTTTGTGTTTTCACTTTTAAGTTTCACCAGGTGTTGCTGTACAAGTCTCTGACTCACAATACTTCTTTCTGGGAGCTGTAATTTTATGGTAAACTTCGTATTAGGTATATGTGTGAGATTTGGAGTGTACTTCAAAAAGACTCGTTGAGTATTGGTAAATTTATATGTATCTCAACATTGAATAAAATGCATGTTAATAGTTTGTTTGTAGAATTGTTAACACTGAAATTATTATTTTACTAGTCATATATGATAACTACAAAATGGTTGTCAAAAAGTTGGCTTGAATTTTTGAGCCAACATTAAAATACAAGACTTAGCTTGGGTCCAGTGCTCCAATATAACGTGTTTGTAAGTCTTGATTGCCTTAAGTTGACTTCATTGCATGCAGCTTTTTATTCTAGAAAAATTATTTTATAAGATTTTCCTCATACGAAATGTGTGGATTTCACATGTTGTAAATGAGATGTCATATGAGAGTATGAGGCCATCGAAATACATTCTAATTATTCAGATATCAGTGTTGAGCAGTAAAATATGAGAGTGGAAGACCTCTTTGAAGGGGACTTTGTGGAGGAGGTTTGTGCAGCAATTTCAGAGAAGAGAAAACTTCTCCTTATTTTAGGTGTAGCCCTTGAACGTTGTATTCTACCTTAAACTTTGTATTTGAGTGAGATTTATTTCGTGTGAAGGAATAATTTTGAGTGTATTGGGATTTGGATTTTATGAGAGTGCCTTTACACTATTTTGTATCATCTAAATTTGTTAGTGAAAGTTTTCCTTGTCATTGCCCATGGACATAGGCCAAAAGCCGAACTACGTAAATCCTTAATGCATTCCTTGTGTGTGTTTGTGTCGATTTTTCTTTCGAGTTCTCATTGTATCGTATTATTTTTTTCCTTTTTATGAGTAGTTCTCTTTCTTTCTTTCTTTTCTTTTTTTTCCCTTAAATTTATTTGGAGCTCTTTCTAAAGTTTATATTTCACAATCATCTTATGTGGAAATACTATATAAATTCTGAAGCCTTTTCCTTCAACAAATTGGTAATAGAACTTCCACTGTTACAGCATAATTATACAATAGTAGTATAATTATTCGCTTTAAAGTGCTAACAAATGACATTAAATGATTGGCAATTTCTTTTTTTTTTTTTTTTTTTTTGACAGTAACGATAGAATATTATTGAGATAAAAGTATAAGAGTACAAAGCTAACGTCTGGCCCACGTAATACAACATATTGAGGGACTGACTTGGCATGGGTAAGCATGGGAAAAGCCGTATGTCCACACTACAAACAGCATTGCATACAACGAGAATGAAACACTAGTGCACATCAGCAGTTGTTAAGTCTCTGGTACTCTTGTAGTAGTGTCATTGCGCCTCGTAAAATATCACTGGGATGGGTTTGCTTTCTGTCAAATAAGTACCTGTTTCGTGCGTTCCAGATGGCCCATGATACTATAGCCTAAACCTCCATTTCATTTGACGTCAACATAGCCATCAGTTCTCGCACCAAACTATAGAAGTCCTCTGCAACTGAGTTTCGTTTCTGCAGCTTCCCAGCCACCATTGCCCATACATTTCTAGCCATGGGGCATCCCCAAAGAGTGTGAGCCACCGTCTCATCATGTTGGTTGCAGATTGCACAAATTGGGTCCAGTGGGATCTTTCTCTGAAAAAGGTTCGTGCAAGTTGGGAGTATGTCCGAGCATGCTCTCCAGATAAATGTTCTGACCTTGGGGGGTACCTGCAACTGCCATATATGGTTCCACAGCCTCTTATCCTGCCTTGCCAAGGAGTGCTCCACCTATTCAAGTTGCCTCATGCTAAGCGCAACTCGATATGCCAACTTAACCGAGAACATGACCTTCCTGTTCTCTTTCCAAATTAGTTTGTCTCGGCTTGCTGTTGTACCCAAATTAATGTGTTGTATATCACACACCGTGTTGGGCATGAACGTATTGGAGAGCAACTGTAGGTGCCACTACCTTGTAGCTGGGTTGAAGAGGTCACACACTCTCATGTTCTTATCTGCATCAGGTCTGAGTTGTGGGGGGTGTGGGAGCCACCTATGGTCATCAATTTTGATGCTCCTGCCATCTCCCACTTTCCACACTGTGGCTGCTCGTATCAGGTCCCTTGTCTCCAGCAAGCTTCTCCACACAAATGAGGGGTCGTTCCCTATTTTGGCCTCCATAAATGAGCAATTAGGAAAGTAGCATGCTTTGTAAACTCTGAAAAACAGAGAATGACTTCCCTGGAAAAGCCTCCATGCTTGTTTTGCTAACATGGCCAGGTTGAATGCATGGATGTCTCTAAATCTCGTTCCCCCTCTATCCTTTGGATTACACAATTTACTCTATTTAATCCAGTGGATTTTCTTCTCACTTCGTGTTTGGCCCCTCCAATATTTTGCTAGTGCCGAATTAATATCATCGCAAATTGTAGCCGGGATTTTGAACATGCTCATGGAGTAAGTTGGGATTACTTGTGCCACTGTATTGATTAATACCTCTCTTCCTGATTTTGAGATATTTTTTTTTTCCATCCCATCACTTTTTTTTGTAATCCGCTCTTATAAATCCCTAAAAGTGCTCACCTTGGATTTGCCTCCCACCATTGGTAGTCCGAGGTACCTTTCACAATTGGTCATGATTTGTGCTCCCAGCATATTTTGGATGTCTTCCTTCACCTGTTGTCTTGTGTTAGGGCTGAAGAAGAGTGTGGTTTTTTTTGTCTATTAATGGCTTGACTCGATGCTTTCTCATAAGACTCCAATATGTGAAGCAAGTTTCAACATTCAGCAGTTGTTGCCTCACAAAATAGTAGGCTGCCATCCGCAAATAGTAAGTGTGAGATCTTGACCCTCCATTACAAGACAATACTCCTCTCAATTGTTGGTTTTCCATGGCTCTCTGAATGAGTGAGGAGAGACCCTCGACACATAGGAGGAATAGGTATGGAGACAATGGGTCCCCTTGCTTGATGCCTTGGGATGGTGTGATGAATCCGTTAGCTTCTCCATTGATTAGGATCGAATAAGATGCAATCCGCACTGTTTCCATGGCTAAGTTGACCCATTGCTCTGGTAGGCCAATTTTTAGCATTATTTTTTGGAGTATACTTTGCTGATGTCAAGCTTCACCACCATGTGGCCCTTTTTTCCTTTTCTCCTGTTTCTCATACGATGGATCATCTCAAATGCCACTGTAGTTTTATTTGTTATAATTCTATTAGGCACAAAAACACTTTGTGAATTAGAAATTACATTGGGTAGAATGGGTTTTAACCAGTTGGCAAGGACCTTAGAGATAATTCTTGATACAACATTTCCCAAGCTAATTGGGCAAAATTCCGTGATATATTCTGGATCATTTTTTTTTTTGATATAAGAACAATATGTGTATAATTCATCTTTCTTAAGTATTTGCCAGAGTGTAAAACAGATAATACAGTAGTAGTAACATCATGCCCAACAATATGCCAGAATTTTTGAAAAAAGAAAGGTGACATACCATCGAGACCTGGTGCTTTAGATGGGTGCATTTAGAAAAGTGCCATTTTCACTTATTCCTTTGTATAGGGGCGGGTCAAAGATTATGCCATACCTTTCGTCACTACCTGATCCACAGATTCAAGTACAGCCTCCATATCCAATGAGGTGGAAGATGTGAATAGCTTTTTGTAATAGTCTTCTGCTATGCTGGCAATTTTATCCTCTTCAGTGTGCCACTCTCCTTCCCTATCGTACAACCCCACAATGTTGTTCTTTCTCCGTCGTTGGGTCACCCTTTGATGGAAAATTTTTGTATTTTTGTCCCCCACCGGTAACCAGATGGATCTTGACCTTTGTCTCCAAAATACCTCCTCATGGTGTAAGAGCTCGTTTATCTCCTTCTTCATACCTTGTATCCTCTCTACATTTTGTCCATATCCTGCCTCCATTAGTGAAGTGAGTTCTCCTTGTTTTTCATCAAGGCGAGTTCTTGTATCCCAAAAGTGACATGGCTCCATGTTATGAGGTCCATTCTGCATTTTTTAATTTTCTCAAACAGGCAATACATAGGGCTACCTTGTGGGTGTATTTGATTCCATGCCTCTCGGATTATCCTTTCACAATCAGCGTGGGCTACCCACTTCTCTTCAAACCACTAGATTTTGTGTTGTCTTTTCTGAGGTTGGGTGGGTGGTGCCATGTCCATCATAATAGGATCATGATCGGAATAGGATGCTAAGAGGTGACTCACTTTTGTTTGAGGAAAGAGCTCATGCTATTCCATTGTTGCAACTACCCTATCTAATCTCTCTTCAACAAATGCTTCCCCTTGCCTTCCATTCCTCCATGTGAATGGGTATCCACTAAACCCCATATCAACCAAACCACAGTGGAGGAGAGTGTTTTTGAATTCCACCATTGGACCCATCAGTCTACTATTGCCACCGTTTTTTACATCTGAAGCAAGCAATTCATTGAAATCACCTAAATATAACCAAGGGATGCTCAGGCATGTAGGTATCTCATAAGTCTCCATGTTTCAGCTTTGAGTTCTTCCCCCGGATGGCCATATAATCCTGTTAGTTTCCATAACTGTGAAGTCTGTGCGTGTACATGCACATTAATATGGTTTGGTGAATAGGTTTGTGTGTCCACTGTCACCTCTGCTCTCCAAAGTAGTGCCAAACCACAACGATGACCATTGCTTGACACAACTAGCATACCATAAAAACTCAATTCCCTTTTAATCGATTCCATCTCTCTATCAATCAATTTTGTTTCCTTGAGGAACAAAATTGTGGGAGCTTTTTTCCTCACCAATTCGGAGAGGACTTCGACTGCCCGACGGGTCCCAAGCCCCCGACAATTTCAACTGAAGACGATCATTATGATCGGCGGGGCTGAGTATCAGCCTCCACCGTTGATAATCTAGGTTGTTGTTTTTTCTCCACAAACTTGAACCACTTAGCTTCGTCACTCCCATGGTTGTTGCTTTCATTCTGCCTCTTTGTGCCAACTTTGAATAGGTTAGACAGGGAAGGCTCAGTTTATGTTTTGGTTGGGGAGGGTATGTGTTTTTTTTTTTTTGAATAGGTATGGTGTTTGGTTTTTTAAGTTGGTCACGTGAGGGTGGTGTGTCTAGGGTTTGGGATTTTATTTGGTTGGCGTCGTATGTGATTGGGACCATGTAAAGGTTGCTGGCTGGATTGTCGATGGTATTTAATGGGATTTGTAATTAGTGTTGGT
Organism: Quercus robur; assembly: GCF_932294415.1. NCBI lineage: Eukaryota > Viridiplantae > Streptophyta > Magnoliopsida > Fagales > Fagaceae > Quercus > Quercus robur. The sequence continues at coordinate 87,751,216 of NC_065538.1, read as the reverse complement.
CCATATTTGGATGTTTCGGGCTAACGGTTTATGGCTGGGTTATTGTGGCATCCAAAGGCAAAGAGTACATGATCAAACAATACCAACAACTGCACCAATTCTGGCAACTCAAGTCCCACATCAACAACGGGACTCCAATAGTAATGTCACGTTCCAACATAATCGGGTGAACCCAATGCTGTAGAATAGGTTGACCCACCATAAAATAAATAATGATACTCTTTCTAAATTTCTTAAAATTTCTGACATAATACTGTAAATAAATAAATTTCTATAAACTTTGGAACTATAATTTTTTTTTTTAAATAATGTTAATAATTTTAATGTATCTATATAAACGTGCACCTCGATACATAGACATTGATTCTCAAAATAAATAAATAAAATTACATCGACATGGGGTTTTAGAAACCTTTGCTCAATTTGAATAATTTTTTAAGCTTATTGAAAATCTAGCAAAAAACCAAAGGCCTTATAGCTGAATTGGCACCTCCCCATACACAAAGTGCTTGAGGGTCTAGGAGGAAAATGGTTCAAGTTGCGGGATTAGTAACATGTTGTAATTATTTCTCAAAAAAAATCTAGCAAAAACATTTCACTTCAAGCAAATTATGTTAATAATTTTTTTTTTATAGATAGATAGAGGATGATGAGTTTGGCTTACATCTAATTAATTTTTTAACAGGACATCTTCTTTACTTTTTAACGAATGGTTGAGAGTAAAAGTAAAGCCACATAATTTTTCTTATGGCCAAAGTAAGACTGTTTCTCCAAAAAAAAAAAAAAAAAAAACGCCTGCCAAGGTTTCTTGAGTGGAAAAAAACACACTAACATAAAAGGGTAACGCAAATTGCAGAAAGCTTGAGATCTATCTTCGTCAATGTCTTTATTTTTCTTCTTCAGATAAACTCAAAAAAAAATCAAAATCAAAGACATAAATAGAGACTTGAAGCTAAAAATGGAATACTTGTTAAAACTCTGTATGTGATTAAATCTATGAATATTTTTTTTTCTTTTTTAGTCTCTGTGAAGAAGTAGAAGACATTGACGAAAATATCTCAGAATTTTTTTTTTTTTTCGATTCTTTTATTCAAATAAATTCCCTTGATTTCACTGGCAAAGAATAAAATCTTCACATCATGTAGCCTAGTCACAAAGGCAGGCGTAACCAAACTGGATCCAAGTAGGGAAAAGCATGGTAAAGACGAAACCTTCTCTTCATAGAGGAAAATATCTCGAGTTTGGCAAACGATTTCGGGGGTAGTTAGAGACTTGGACTTGAAGAGGCCCTTCATCATCTTCGTAGTCAACATTGAACTCTAAAAGGAACCACCGAACCAATGTCTTGTTACTTCAGAGGTCTGCCTTTTCTTTTTAAAATGACGTGTTCTTCCTTTTTAATCTCAGCCGTTTGTTAAGTTTATTAAAAGCAGAGGAGATGTCCTGTTAAGAATTAACTGGACGTTTACCAAACCCGAAGAGGATAGGGGGTGGGGTTCTAACTATAAACTTGCATAGTTGCATGGGACACCACAGCTAATGTCATTTATTTAAAAATTATGTTCTTTTAGGGACACAAGTTCCACCAAAGTTCACAATAATTTTATAACATTTTTAAATTGACCTACTATCATAGACATTAATTATTCAAAAAACACTAAATAACCTATATTTTTTATATTAAAAAAAAAAAAAAAAAAAAAACAGAGAATAATGGATCAACAACTAGTTTTTCCAGAAATTAAAACTGGAAACCACTGCACCTTTTTGTCGCCACGGAATTTGGACTCATTATGGGAAGAGATAACAATAAACTAAAGATCACTTTTTCTTAACAATGTTGTCTAATCTATATATTAAAATAACAAGTTTGTCTGAGATGCCATCAGCTGGAAACTACTTTGCAAATGTTAAGGGAATATCTTTGCGCCAAATTCATGTGGAATCATCTCCCCATTAATCTTCTAACGAATTTCTTCTTCTTATCTTTACAGGACTGGTTGTATGAAAATCTAAACTCCTTCTCTATCACCAGGAAACACGTTGAAGCCTTTTGCTGATTATGGAATATCTGGCTCTCCCGAAATAACTTTTAGACAAGAAATCATCACCCTTAACATGCATCAAGCCGATGTTTTTTTCTTCTTACTAAAAAAGAACACATGAAATTACGCAATAAGACCTTGACACCTTGTGATGCAGCCTGATTCCCGGTGTCTATAGTTTGAACAATAACATGCATTCCTATTAAGCATATACAGCACAAATAGGGCCCAAATGCCAAAAATTGATGGACTGGGCTCTAGACCTATATTATATATGTTAAATCACTTATGTTTAGAATCCACTTCACATATGACATACTGCATTGTACATACGGTCCTTCCAAGACTATTCTGTCAATTTCACATGGATTAATTATTTTTTCTTGGTTTGCTGTATCCCAAAGTTAGGCGATTCCTTTTAAAAATTGACATGTGTCTTTACCCAAGATTAACTAAACCACTTCACCGAACATCACCTTACTAAATAGTTGATTAGTAATGTATAATTTCATAGCTCTCACATAGCATACGCGAAAGGTCTTATAATTTTACAAATGATTTTTTATGTTTCAATATGTTTTAGTCACAACTCAAATAAAAAATTTTAATACTCCTCCTTCCAATCGATGCCTTTCCCAAATATTAAACCAATCAAAACTATATGGAAATTTTGTAATCTCCTAATCTTTTTTAGTAAAGAGAACAAAACTATTTATATATGATTACATAATCAAATTATGTAATCACCTGTTGGAAAAAGAGTAATGTCTTTATAGTAAAGAAAACAAAACTATTTGACACAATCACAAACTTTAAGGACAATTGGGTTGAAATTTTTTATTAGTTTTTATCTAAATTCACTAATAATATATATATATATATATATATAATTGCATCATCTGAGTGTGAAATATTTTGGCAAATTTTGTGCGTGTATAGACTTTTTCTTCCCCCATAGAGGAAAGCATTTGAGGGGGGAATATAGTGTGAAAACTTATTATCTTCTATAATTTTTTGACTTTTGCATATCAAAAAAACTAACTTTTTGACTTTTTATGCGTGAAAAGAGTATTTTCTATAACTTTTTGACTTTTTAGTCTGAATCGAGTTCAGTTTTTGTCTTTGGCGTAACACATTTGCAATAATACAATCGTTTTTATGAAACACATGCATACGATAACAGTTTATCTAACTTTTCGTTGAACATTTTTTATTGAAAATATACTAAAGTATGTTTATATTTTAAAAAAATTTTAAAAATAATAAAATGTAGAAAAAAATTTAAAAAGTTGTATATAAAAATTAAAAATACCAAATTAAAGCTAATGTCAAATAGATTCACTTAAGACTTTCTCTCCTCTCTACGTATATGTTAAAAATACTTTAGTATTCTGAAAGAAAAAACTTTTATTAAATGTGAACAATATATAAAACATATTAATATGAAGCAGGTAATGAAATATGCATGGTGAGAAAACAGTGCAAACCGTGCACTGTGAAAACAACTTTATGCTAGTTACGTCATGGTTCTCATAAATTTTATCGAGAAACTTGTCATGATAAAATAACATCACTTTTAATTAGATTTATTATTCGCAATCATTTTTATTCAGAACTAATAACAATAGGCCTAGTCAATGATTGTACTACTTCTTATGTTTTAATTATCTCCCAGCTTTTCAGAAATTAAAACCGGAAACCACTACTCCAGTGACTTTCACTTTCTTTCTTTTTACTACTATTTAGGGCTAATAATTTATAATTAACGCCGGTATAAACGATTAAGACTAATTTTAGGCTAATGAAATCATACTTGTAACATTGCACATTTGATGCATCCATGCTCTTATCTTAATCACATACTTAATCATGGGTGGAGGTTCCCTACAATTTCTCCTACACTTTAATTCTCCTTTTGTTGTATATAAAACCAACTACTGGAAATTATTTAGGGTTAGTAGATACATTTGAATTTAAATGTAACTGATAGTTGTAATAGTGCCTTTCTTTTAAAGTAGATTATTTCAGTCTTATCCATGTATCTTGATTCTTGAATGAAAGAGGGAATAAAATAATTTTAAAACAAAAAAAAAAAAAGTCTTTTTCTCTCATGTTCAGAATATTAGTCACCTCAAATCTGACTAAAATTCTATTGATTTTCTCAAATATAATACAACTTGTCTCATAACATTGGCAATGGATTATAAGTTTACTTTTTGGCTGTGTGAAAGGGGTTTAAAATTAGAGTGGGAGTCTGTTTGTGTGGTGGTAAAAAGGATTTGAACCTTTTTAAGTAGTTCTGCAAATCAAAATTTACTGAATCATTCAACGTTATATGAATAGTTGAACCTTAAGACGCATGTCTTATATTTCACCTCTTCCCTTTTACCACTAAAGCAAGGCACAAGGGTCAAGTGATTTGTTAATGTTAATCCGCTCACTGATTTCTTAAGCTAGGAATTTGTCATGGCTATCTAATTTGCTTTATCACAATTTTTTGATAGTGTCGTAGTGAAATGATCAGTTATCATCTCTGATGACTTGGAAGTTTACCTCCCTTATATAGGTGAGAAATGCTATATTTATAATATTTTCATTATATTTTCACAACAAATACTACGGAGTAAGTTATTATTAGTTCTAATTTAAATCTACTACTAAAATTACTTTTTTGTCTATCAGTAACAACCCGTAACAACCTACCACTAAAGATTTATTATAAAAATATTGTAAACTTAGCAGTTCTCTATTTGTGCTCATAGTGACACGAATTTATCCATGATTTTCGCAGAAACAATCCAATAGCACCCACTCAACATAGATTTGAAGGCTCTAAAATTTTCCGTGTCCTTATATTAACGTTGGATTTGAATAGTCTGCTTTGATTTAAGACAATGTAAATTGATTGATGGAATCCTGAAAAAATTAAATTTCAGCACAATCATATATGGCTTATTACTAGACTTGCTAAATTGTCTTACCCCCTAATCTACGTTAATGGGTATAGTTTTAAGTTGTTAAGATGTCTTTTCCCAAGAGAAACTCAAAGTTTCAGACAATGTACTTTTTATCCCAATGTCTTTTACTAATTATTCGTTGGATAGCTTCAATGAAAGTGTGTAATTGTTAATTTCGAAAGTGTTTTCTACGCAAATTGTTGGTATTAATACAAAAATGACATTAGGGATACTACAGCACGTATAAAAAAAATTCCATATTTCATTTACTTTCTGCTCATATTAAACCAGAATACACATCATAGTGCCAAGTCTCTCCTTGATTCCCACTTAATAAAGTTGATAAAGACATTTTTAACATTTTGCAATGACTTAATGTTTTGGACCCTAATAGACGTTTGCATGCAATGACTTTAATTGAAGACATTATAAATTGTCGGACCCCATATATATGAGCTTTCAGTTTGGCCATATATGTCTAGGTGAATTTGTAAAACTTTGCCATGCATGTCCCCTTATATATATACGTTTTTATAGTCTACTTTAATTGAAGACAATGTAAATTGATTGATCGAAAACTGAAATTTCAGCATAAATTGTCATATATGGCTTACTAGACTTGCTAAATTTTCTTACCCCCTATTCTACGTTGATGGGGTCTAGTTTGGCTTTATATATATATATATATATATATAATAAAAAAAATTACAAAAAAAAAAAGATATCTTTTTCTAAAATAAACTTTGACGATGTACATTTTATTCCAATGAGTTTTACTAATATTCCTTCTATAGGTTCAATGAATATGTGAAATTGTTAATTTCAAATACAGCCTAAAAGTCTTGTAACTTGCCTAACACCTTTTGAAGTTTCCAATAAAGAAGTCTGTTTCAAATAGACCAACTGTTTTCTGAAAATATGAATGAGGACTTTTATAATACACATGATTTTTTCAATTAAAATATGTAATTTTTCTTAATATATAAATACAATAGAATTTTAAAGTATGGTGTCCTTTCCATATATATGATGGTTCTTTATCATCATGCCAAAACATCAATGGTATTTGATTTTCTTCTATAATAATATTAGATGTGTTTGGTTTTAAGATTTTAGGAACTAATGTGCACTACAAAAAGTAGCTTTAAACTGCGTTTTCTATAGCCGCGTTTATAAAAACACGGCTATAGACCGGCTTAGAGCCGCGTTTACTAAACGCATCTTCAGAGCTGATAGCTGCGTTTATGTGAGAAGGGCTATAGCCGCGTTTTAAAAACGCGGCTATAGACCCATTTACGATTTTTATTTTATTTTATATAAATATGTCCTAAAGCCGCGTTTGGAAAACACGTCTTTAGGGGGTATTTGGAGCTGCGTTTGTGAGTGAAAACACGGCTTCAGGATATATATTAAAGCCGCGTTTGGAAAACACGGCTTTAGGGGGTATTTGGAGCTGCGTTTATAACTAAAAACGCAGCTTCAGGCCTTGGTATATATATTGAAGAAAAAACCCCTAATCACCAGGAAACAAACCCTATCACTCTCACTCTCAAACAAACCCTCTCTCTATCACTCTCAACACCACGCCGCCGCCGCCGCCGAGAACCTCTCCACCCATATTGCCCCGTTCTCCATCTTCGCTCCACTGCCAAGAACCTCTCAAATCGGATTGATGATGAATTGACACTGTTCCCTTCTCTAATAGCTCTTACGTCTTGATAACTTGAAATACAATAGGAGATGATAGAGTGAAATTCACACCTTTATTTTTAAAGCCTTTTTAGATGATAAAGTCAGTGCCTCCCTTTTTGAAACTGAATATTTTTGCTTTTCACAGATAGTATCTTGGTAAATCCTTAGTCCTACCTTGTCTGACCGTCAACAATCTTGGTAAAATTGTGTCTTCAATAATTCAATCTTGATTGGTTTTAATATATTTTTTTTTGTTATTATTATTTTTTTATAGGATTTTTTGTTATTATTATTGAAGTTTGAGTATGTGATGGCTGATGGGTTTTAATGAGTATGGTCTGGTTAGTATGTGATGCATTTTATTTACTGTTATAACGTATAAATTATTGGTATTGTGTCTAATCATAATAGGGATCACCAAACTTCCAATTAACTTAAGAAAAAACATAGGAGAGAATTTGTTAAAGTGGAAATGACAAAAACAACTTCAGCCGTGGTTACCTACCTGGCTTTGATTAGGTACTAGAAAAAAAACAAAAGGTAGAAAAAGGCCTCCATATTTCTTTAATAAATTATGCGACCTTAAGATTATCCTAGGGCCTCTCTCTCAATCTCACTCGGACCTTAAGCCGTGGTTGCCTACCTGGCTTTGAGGGATTTGCTTCATGGGGTTTTTATATTTTGTTGTTTTCTTTTAGGAACAAAAGGGCCTCTCTCTCAATCTCACTCAGACCTCTCTTCATTACCATTTGATTCTGTTTCAAGTATCAATTCTTGACTTTTAGTTGCTTTTAGCTCAAGTTGTAGCTTTTATTAGCAACTCACGCACACTCCATCAGCAGCACACACATGCATGCAGCACCACATGCACGCCTCATCGGCACCATACACATGCAGCACCACACACACACACCACACTCCTAACTCTAACTCGAGCTTAGTTGATGTTTTATTTTCTTAGGAATTAAATTCAGAATGAGGACAATAATGTTTGTGACTCATTGTTTATAAAATGAGTTATGTTTGCATAGGAAGATGATACTGAGGAGCAAAAAATGGCAATGAAAGTATTGTGATTAGGCACTATTGGGATTGCAGGGATTTGTGATTGGGCAATATTGGGATTGGACTGGAAAAAAAACTTATAGCTACGTTTTCTAAAAAAAAAACGCGGCTATAGACAAAAATCCTATGGGAGGCTGTAGCCGTGTTTCTAAAACACAGCCCAACATGGACCTATAGCCGCATTTTCTACAAAACGCAGCTATAGGTCCCACATCTGTGGGTGTGTAAAAACACGGCTATAGTCTATAGCTGCGTTTTTTTATAGGCTATAGCTGCGTTTTGCAAATGCAGCTATAACCCTCTTTTTTTGTAGTGGTGTTGGGTTCTAAGACTTTAGGAACTAATGTATTAAAACTTCAATGTGTATTATGTTGGCAAACCATGATCAAAATATAGAGTCTAGTTTAGGCTTGCTCAAAGTATAATTTGATGTAAACTTGGTATTGAGTAATTGCAGGAATTACCATTCAAAATCTGCAAGACTCGATCGATTGAAAATTAGACTCAATCGATCGAAACTCATGAATCAGTAATTTTCTGTAGAATTATTAAACCAGCCCAAGCCCGTATGACGTGTAGGGTTTTGTGTTTAACTCCAAGTATAAAAAGAAAACCCTAGCTACATTTTAGAGGTCTTTGTTGAGTTGTGAATTGAATTTTTTGTGAGATCTGAGAGGTGTTTACCTTCATACATACATATAGAGTTATCAAGATCAAGATTCATGTCAAGAACTTGATGATCTCTTCAGTTGCTGCATAAAGAACTATAAAGAAGATCTGAAACCTTTGAGTGAAGTCTCAAAGTCACAAGTAGGAGAACTTATGGTTGCTGTAGATCAAGGAAAGAAGTAGTCCGTAGACTTGGAGTTGTCACGTGGTCGTGGTAGTAAGTTTTCTACACGAGATAGCAATAGGATGTTGGTAGTCTAAGTCTTATTGTACAAACTTCAATTCTTTCATAGTGGATCTGTTTTTACCTTAAGGATAGCTAGGTTAATTCCTCTCCAGGTTTTTACCGGTTAGGTTTTCTTGGGTCATCATATCTGTGTGTTCTTTATTTTTTTTTTTCCGCATTATATCTGTTTACACATATTGGTTTAAGCTAGATCTAATTAACAAACTTGTTAAGGGGTCTAAAAACTAATAAGATGAATATTATTAAACCCATATTTTTTTTAGAGAGTTTTAATCTATGCTGTCCGCTCCTGATGATAGCTCTTTATTATCAGACCATGATAACAATCAGTTTTTTGTGTAGGTGGGAATTGAACCCTAGATCTCTTATGCAATTATCAGAGACTTTACTAGTTGAGCTAACTCGAACTCACTGTTTATGTGATATACAGATAAAAAAAAATTTATATGCAAATTGAACATTGAAGTAGATAATAATAATAATAATAATAATAATAATAATAATAATAATACTGCGTAAGACCAAGGTTTTAGTAAAACAAAAGCTATAATATTTTATTATTATTTAAATAAATTTTTATTTTTTTAGAAGAATTATTTAAATAAGTTATGATACCTTTTTTTAAAAAAAACATTGGTATATAGTTTTAATTTGAGAAATTTTAAAAAATCTGTTTCAGTTTTGCTATAAACGTCTAGGTGAATTTGTAAAACTTTGTCATGTCCCCTTATATACATTTTTATAGTCTACTTTAACTGAAGAATAGTATACTTTAGTTGAAGACAATGTAAATTGATTGATCGAAAACTGAAATTTCAGCATATATTGTCATATATGGCTTACTAGACGTGCTAAATTTTCTTACCCCCTATTCTACGTTGATGGGTCTAGTTTGGCTTTATATATATATATATATATATATATATATATATAAATATGTCAGTTTTTAGACCCCTTAAACAATTGATTAAACCTAGGTAATTAGCTAAGTTGTTACTTAGTCCAATTAAACAAGTCTAGGTTATCACAATCAAACAATCATATCATGCATAGCAGCGGAAAATAAATAAGACAATGATATGATCACCCAGGAAAACCAAACCGGTAAAAAACCTGGGGAGGATTTAACCTAGCTATCTTCAAGGTAAAAAGCAAATCCACTAGAAAAAATCGAAGTTCATACAAAAGGACTTACAAGCACCCCCGCTTGACTTCCTAATGCTACCAACCAGTAGAACTTACTGACACGACCACGTGCAAGCTCCGAATCCACGGACTCCTTCTTTCTTTGGACTTTGTAAAACACAAACACCCCCGTTTGTGACTTTGAGATCCCACTCAAATGTTTAACAATACAAACACTCCTGTTTGTGACTTCAAGACCACCCTTGAAGGTTTAGATCATCAACACCTTTGATGACAAGAGAAGGTAGCAACTTCTACAATACCGGATCTCGAGATTCTTCAAGGAATAGCACCGGTAGAAAACATAAGAGAGCTTTTTAGGAACAAAACCCTAAATACAAAAGAGGCACACTCTTTTCTCTCTGAAAAGCCACACAAAAATGTGCTTAGGGTTTCCTTTATATACTGGGAGAAGTAGATTAGAAACCCTAATCCTAAATGGGCTTGAACTGCTATTTGGGCTTAATTAAAATTCTGCAGATACGACTTTCGATCGGTCGAGCCTGTCTTTCGATCGATCGAACCAGACAGATTATGAAATCTTCTTCCTGCAGCTTGTATATTCTTGAATCTTGACTTGAATCACCTTGAGCATTGTCTAATAAAACCTATAGACTCTAAGATCTATATCTAGATAAGTTTGTGTTCACGATTTGCCAATTGTTCTAAACATTTAGAACCTAACAAACTCCCCCTTTGGCAATTCGTGACAAAACTTTCATACAAAGTGAAATGCTCAAATACATGAATAACTCAATACAATAAAATGCCCAATTACATCACAAATTCCAATCTAGGACTCCTAACCTAGAAGTTGCAAGAAGAGGTAGAAGGTCTTGATCAGAATGCACCTGTCTTTCTTGAAACACTCGACAAACACATCACCGCATGTGTGGAAAGAAAGACATATAAACAATAATATGAAACAGAATATAAAAAACAACAGTAAATTCTAACTCTCCCCCTAAGTTAGATACATCAAAAAGTTTTTATATTCTCCCCCTAAACAAAACAAACAGGTCATCTATGTCTCCCCCTTTTTGTCACGTATTGACAAAGACTACCTAATCAGAAGGTAGACAGAAAACATACGCAACAGAGTAAGAGAAAATAGAGACAACTCCCCCTATGAAGAGCAACAACTCCCCTCATGAACCACAAAGGTTAAAAAAAATTTCCCCCCCTATAAAAATAGGAAAAACAAAACAAGTTTTGGGAAAAACAGTTTTGAGGAAAAATAAAGGGGTTGGGGATAAATAAAAAGACACAAACCAAGTTTTAAAAAAAAAAACTAAGTTGAGGATACACATGAAGAAAAAATATTCTCTTTTTCAATAAAATGCAAACATGGCACTATGTGACCCATAAACAGTTGCATGAGTAGAGAAAATATTTGCACATTGATTATCCATCATATTTTTTAAGAAAAATATTTTCTACAGTTCACACAAAAAAAAAAGGCATATACTAGAAAGTACATAGCTCAAAAATTAATCAATCAATTGTTTGATCAAGTTGAGTACCCAATGTAGCAAAGTGTATGCATGTTATGTGTGAAAACAATGAGAGATATGACTGCAAGATGGATACAGAAAACAATGCAATGCATGTGAATCCTAAACATAAATGATGCATGGAAAAATCAAATTTTTGAAAAAAAAACAGAGCAATTTAATGCAGAAACTTCTCAAAGTACAATATTTCATGAATGAAATGCATGAGTATGAGACGAAAAGTTTTTCAAAAACACTTGAATTCAAACTAGATCTTCCAAAATCAAGATTTTCAATCAATTTGTTCTCAAAGCGCAAACATTAAACACATTTTGCATTAAAATCAAGGAACTTTTAATCTTGGATGGCCACAACAAGATCACACACAATATAATGTACCAAGTTTAGCAAAGAGTAACTTGTGTAGTGTGTGCAACTAGCAAAAGATTGAGATACATGTGAGGTGATATGTGAATAGAAATCAAACACAAAGTCTACAAAATTCATCACATAGAATTTGAAAGAAACTATCACCAAAAGAGTTACATCATATAACTCCCACATCTCTTAGAAAACAAACTTGCAATCATGTAAGTTTCTTGATTTTATGCCTCATAATATACAAACTAATTTTAATTGTGTGATTTGGCATCAAGCCTAATAGTACACACCAATTTTAAGTATTAAGCAATTAAACCGAGGTTACACCTTATGTTCTTTTTGTGCATGTGCTACACTTTCTCGAGCACAAAATCTTATGATATGCACTAAGGTGTTCATGATTGGCTAGTGAACAGTGGTGAGATGGTTATTTATGCCTTTTTCAAAAGGATCAAGTCCGACAGTCAAATATCATGTGACTTCAAGATTAAGACAAAGTGATCAAAAACTATAAACATCTCCCACACAACATGCACTATAAAGTTTCAACTAGTAAAGTGCAATAAGTAAGCTCATCAAAGCTAAACAAGATACATAAACTTGTTATGTAAAGATAATATGGCCAATCCTTGATTATAAATCCAAGATGTGAAATACAAAACACAAAAATCTTTTTGGTTTTAAAAAAATTTATGACCAAAAACAAAAAGCACACATTATGCTAAATGAACAATGCAAATGCAATGCATGACAATGCTTAACTAAGCTATAGAGGGTACTCAAATAAGAAATATCAATTTCTTAATTAACCCATGAGTACATGTACAAACTAGTACATACTCACACAAAATTAGAAATAGTTTAGCACTTATAGAACACATACTATTCAAGTTTCTCCACAATGTCAAGCATGTTCTAAATCAAGAGAGAGATATCATAATTCATGTAATCCTCAAGAAAAATAAAACAAGACTCAAAATAAAATATTTTTGTCTTTTTGAAAATTTTCAATGTTTTTGGATTTTTTTTTTTTTTTAATAAAAACCAATCTAAAAAACAAAACAACCAAAAACAAAAACAAAACATGTCCATAAACAATTGAAAGAATTAAATCAGGGACAAGTTAACAACATTCACCTTGGAGAATCTTTTCTCACCCATAGAGTACGAGTCTTCGGCTTTGTAGGTGAAAATCCATGTGAAGCAGAGTGTATATGAGGGATTACACCAATCTTCTGAGAAAGACTAAAATCCTGCAAATTCCTTTCATAAGCCAACAAGCTTAAATTTTTCAAAATAATATGAAACAATTTATATGGACTTATGGCAGGAGAAATATCATCACATATCCTAGATTGAAACACAGAATGCTTAAATTTCAATTTATGACAATTAGGACGAATGTGACCATGGACACCACAAAAGTGACAAACAGGAACAAATTTAGGAACATCAGTATTCCTAATGGGGTTTCCGGTCACAGGCTTTGGTTCTTGCCTCAACAAAGAATAATTTGGTCTAATATGACCAACAACACCACAAAGGTGACAGGTAGGCACAAAAACAGATTTATTATACTCTCTAACAGTAGGTTTAGACATAGGTTTAGAAACATCAGCGTCAACATTAGAACTTTTACCTTTGTCTAACCTAACAAAATAAGCCTTTTCTTTATTATTCCTCTTGAAATGAGGGATATAAACTTTCTCAGTTTTAGGCTTAAGAGAAACAGAAACACTTCTGTTATCAACAGCGGGCTTAGTATTAGTCAAATTTTCAATTTTAGCTTTAGATTCATCTAACTCTTGTTCCAAGCTTTTCATCTTCTCATCTTGAGAGGAAATTTGATTTCTCAAAAATTCATTCTTTTTATTAGATTCATCTAATCTAATAATCAATTCCTCTTTTTCAAGATTAGCCAATTTTAACTCTTCCTTAAATTTCTTAGCAGTTTTCATAGATTTCAATAATTCCTTACGAAGAGTTTCACAGGCATCAATAAAATCAACAGAAGCATGAGCATAAACATGATCAGAAAGACACTTCAAATTATCCATTACAACAGGGGTCAAGGATCAGCTCAGAGATCAAAAGATCTAAAACAAAAGAGCTACATGCTCTGATACCACTTGTCAATTTTTAGACCTCTTAAACAATTGATTAAATCTAGGTAATTAGTCAAGTTGTTACTTAGTCCAATTAAACAAGTCTAGGTTATCATAATCAAACAATCATATCATGCATAGCAGCGAAAAATAAATAAGACAATGATATGATCACCCAGGAAAACCAAACTGGTAAAAAACCTGGGAAGGATTTAACCTAGCTATCCTCAAGGTAAAAAGCAAATCCACTAGAAAGAATCGAAGTTCATACAAAAGGACTTACAAGCACCCCCGCTTGACTTCCTAATGCTACCAACCAGTAGAACTTACTGACACGACCACGTGCAAACTCCGAATCCACGGACTTCTTCTTTCTTTGGACTTTGCAAAACACAAACACCCCCGTTTGTGACTTTGAGATCCCACTCAAAGGTTTAGCAACACAAACACTCCTGTTTGTGACTCCAAGACCACCCTTGAAGGTTTAGATCATCAACACCTTTGATGACAAGAGAATGTAGCAACTTCTACAATACCGGATCTTGAGATTCTTTAAGGAATAGCACCGGTAGAAAACATGAGAGAGCTTTTTAGGAACAAAACCCTAAATACAAAAGAGGCACACTCTTTTCTCTCTGAAAAGCCACACAAAAACGTGCTTAGGGTTTCCTTCATATACTGGGAGAAGTAGATTAGAAACCCTAATCCTAAATGGGCTTGAACTGCTATTTGGGCTTAATTAAAATTCTGCAGATACGACTTTCGATCGGTCGAGCCTGTCTTTCGATCGATCGAACCAGACAAATTATGAAATCTTCTTCCTACAGCTTATATGTTCTTGAATCTTGACTTGAATCACCTTGAGCATTGTCTAATAAAACCTATAGACTCTAAGATCTATATCTAGACAAGTTTGTGTTCACGATTTGCCAATTGTTCTAAACATTTAGAACCTAACAAAATAAATAAAAAATAAATGTCTTTTTCTAAAAGAAACTTTGACGATGTACATTTTATTCCAATGAGTTTTACTAATTATTCCTTCTATGCGTTCAACAAAAATGTGTAATTGATAATTTCAAACGTGTTTTATACGCTAATTGTTGGTACTAATACAAGAATAAGTTCAAGATACTACAAATTTGAGTATATTAAACTTTATAAATTTATGTGTCAACTTTAAAATATAAAAAGAATAAAGTAAATAGCAACTTTAAATAATATTATTAACATGAATATGTGATACCAATCATATTTATTATTATGTCGTTTTGTAAACCTTTTACAATAAAGTTGATAGCAATTTTGGTATTTTCTAGCAGAGGACATCTACCAAAGATTTCAACTAGCTAAATCATGACATGAAACCTATATCAATAATTTTTTTTTGAGAAACAACTATGGTTGATCCCAATAAATTACACTATATTTAATATAGTTTATAGTTATTGTGGAGGAATGAATCTCTCCCTTAGAAGGTATTGTCCGCTTTGGGAATGGGTTGAGGAGGTCGATGCCACCCGCATGGATTTACTCAATCCCACATCGGGGAGAGACGCCTCCCACCCGCAGCTTATAAGCATGAGCTCACAAGTGGGGTGTACCCATCAAGTAGGACCTATCAAGTCTCAAAAACTGCCCTTGGTGCTCACTTGATGGCACTCCCCTACTTCGGTCCAATGCTAAAGGAAGGGGGGAAAGGTGGGGATTTCCCCTTAAACCCCAAAAGGCGCCTTTTTGTGGAGGAACAAATCTCTCTCTTAGAAAGTATTGTTCGCTTTGGGAATAGGCCGAGGAGGCCGATGCCACCTGCACGGATTTGCTCAATCCCACATCAGGGAGAGATGCCTCCCACCCTCAGCTTATAAGCATAAGCTCACAAGTGGGGTGTACCCATCAAGTAGCGGATTTGCTCAATCCCACATCGGGGAGAGATGCCTCCCACCCGCAGCTTATAAGCATGAGCTCACAAGTGGGGTGTACCCATCAAGTAGTACCCATCAAGTCTCAAAAATTGCACTTGGTGCTCACTTGATGGCACTCCCCTACTTCGGCCCAGCGCTAAAGGAAGGGGGGGGGGGGGGGAAGGTGGGGATTTCCCTTTAAACCCCAAAAGGTGCCTTTTTGTGGAGGAACAAATCTCTCCCTTAGAAGGTATTGTCCGCTTTGGGAATGGGCCGAGGAGGTCGATGCCACCCGCACGGATTTGCTTAATCCCACATCGGGAAGAGATGCCTCCCACCCGTAGCTTATAAGCATGAGCTCACAAGTGGGGTGTACCCATCAAGTAGCAGATTTGCTCAATCCCACATCGGGGAGAGATGCCTCCCACCCGTAGCTTATAAGCATGAGCTCACAAGCGGGGTGTACCCATCAAGTAGTACTCTTGTGAGTGCCTCTAACCTTTGGATAGAAAGTTTTGTTTTTGTTTCACATTTTGCACACCAATATGATCTTACTTGTGGTTTAACATTCCTTTCACAAAGCACGATTGAAATGTAATACCAACCCATTGTTGTATCAATGTTACTTATTGTTACAATTCCCCTAGCAATTCACATCTTGCAATGAACTTTAAAATTAATATGTATTATTTTTTTAATGTAAATAATATGATGTATTATTTTTTATGTAAATGATGAGTATAATTTGAAATGATCAACAAACCTGTTTTGTAGGATCTCGTTCAATGTATTTTGTCATTACTATTGTCTTCATATTCTTTAAAGATAAATCCTCCTATGAAAATTGTTTTGCATGTATTTTTGGTATTGCTTTTATAGGATTATTTTTTTTACCATTTCTATCATTGAATTATTTTAAAGAAAATATTAAGTTAATGGCATTTTGTGAGATAGTATATGCTATTTATTAGACTTTTTTGTTATTATAAATTTTAGAAATATGCACTTGTCAATTATTTCAGCAACCTCAGAGATCTCAAGATTTAGATATGTATTTCTATTGCATTGGTCAAGGACAAAGAGAATTTGTCTACAGAAATTGCATAGAACATTATTAATAGACAAAGGCGTATTGAATTGAAATTGGGGAAAAATGAAGACATGATTTCATGAGAATGAGATTTTCTAGAAGTATCAACTATATGCGGGGGAGGAGGAAGAGAGTTTGTAAGTGGGTAAGAGTTTTCGCTTTGATTTACATGTGGGAAGGGTCAGACTTGGGTCATAATATGTAAGGTAATAACTGAGCTTAGGTTTTTCACAAGGTTTGGCCTATTTTTAAAAGGTAGTCCATTTTGTAGAGAATAACTTTTGGTGTAATTGTCAAGAGCAACCCATGTTTTATATAATAGTAAAAAGAAGTTACTATTATATATTGGGTGACAGTAAAAAAAAATTAATAAATTGAGGTAAAAAAGGCTAAATTTATATAATAGTAAAATAAAGTTACTATGAACTATTGGGTAACAGTAAAAAAAAAAAAAGTAAAAAAGGCTAAATGCAACATTAGAGTGCCACGTGGCAAGAGCTTATGCACTCACGCATGAGGTCTCTGCTTATATATATATATATATATATGTATATTAATGATTGATTGATTGATGATTATTCGTTGGATAGGTTCAAAGAAATTAAGTGTGTAATTGTTAATTTCGAAAGTGTTTTCTACCCAAATTTGTTGGTATTAATACAAAAATGACTCTAGGATACTACAACACATTTTAACTGTGATTATTGGGAAAAAAAATATGTACTTTATGCATGAAAATATGGATGTTGAGGGTAGAAACTGTACAGCAAGTTTAAAAAAAATATATTCTGTGTTTCATTTACTTTTTGCTCATATTAAAGTAGAATACACATTATAATGTCAGAAACAAGCTCTTGTGTATTCACACATATTCGAGCTTTCAGTACATTTGGTCCTTCTAGGACTATACTGTTAATTTAACATGGATTGATCACTTTTTCTAGGAAAAAAATTTAATGCAACCCAAAGTTAGGTGGTACCTTAAAAAATTGACATGTGTCTTTAGTCTTTACCCAACTTCAACTAAGCCACTTCACCCAACATCAGCTAACTAAATAATTGATTAGTAATATATAATTTCACAGCTCTCACATAGCATACGAAAGGTGAAAGGTCTTATAATTTTACAAATGATTTTTTATGTTTCAATATGTTTTAGTCACAACTCAAATAAATATTTTTTTTTAGTACTCCTCCTTCCAATATCACCTTTCACAAATATTAAAACTATATGGAAATTATGTAATCTCCTAATCATTTTAGTAAAGAGAACAAAACTAGTTACATATGATTACATAATCTAATTAAGTAATCACCTGTTGGAAAAAGAGTAATGTCATTTAATTTATAGTAAAGACAACAAATATATTTGACATAATCACAAACTTTAAGGACAATATATTGTTTTCAAGTTACCTTTCTCACGTGAGTAATGCTACACAGTATTTCTCAAGGTTTATTTTTAACAAGAATTAGGTTGAAATTTTTTTATTAATTTTTATCTAAATTCACTACTAATATTTATATATCTTTTTTTTTATCACATCATTTCGGTGTGAAATATTTTGGCAAATTTTGTGCATGTATAGACTTTTTCTTCCCCATAAAGGAAAGCATGTGGGAGGAGAATACAGTGTGAAAACTTATTATCTTCTATAACTTTTTGACTTTTGCTTATAAATTTTTTTTTTGACTTTTTATGCGTGAAAATAGTGTCTTTATAACTTTTTGACTTTTAGTCTGAACCGAGTTTAGTTTTTGTCTTTGGCATAAGACAATTGCAATAAGAAGTTGGCCCGTGAACCAGGTAATCCAATTCCAATCTCTTCTCCTATGGTTATTGATAGAAGACCTAGCATTGAACTAGTTGATATGAGGGGAGGGAAAAAATTATGTTTGGCAGAATGTAACTATCTTGAAAAAGAAAACTTGAAGGTGGTGGCTGGTTCCCAGCACCACCGGGCCCAATGAGTTGCCTTAGCTGGAACTGTCGTGGGCTTGGGAACCCACAGACAGAAGATGAACTAGTTACGTTGGTACGTAACAAAGATCCCAAGCTGATTTTCTTAATGGAAACCAAGGTTGAGAAATCAGTTTTAGTACGAATTGGTAGAAAGATACATTATGCTAATCTTTTTGAGGTTCCACGCCATAACACTGGGGGTGGTCTTGCTTTGTTTTGGACTGCTGATTCTAATGTGGATGTTCAATCTTTTTCAGAAAATCATATTGATGCCATTATTGACCATGGAGTTGATGACGCCTGGCGGTTCACTGGTTTCTACGGAGACCCTGAGACCGCCAGCCGGGAAAACTCCTGGTCCATGCTCAGAACTTTGAGTACACGGTTCACTCTCCCTTGGTTGTGTATTGGTGATTTTAATGAAATCTTATATGCAGATGAGAAACAGGGTTGGCTTGATAGACCGGAGAGGCAAATGCAGGGTTTTCGTGATGCTCTTGATTTTTGCAGATTGAAGGATTTGGGGTTTAATGGCTTCCAATTCACATGGTGTAACAGGCGCCCAGGAAATCAAAATGTTTGGATCCGATTGGATAGAGGGGTTGCTACCGTTGACTGGATTCTGAAATTCCCTACCTCCAGAATTCACCATTTGGATGCTTTTCATTCTGATCACAAGCCTATACTCCTAAGCCCAGATCTTGAACAAAACCGGTTTTATAAAAAAGGACGTCCTTTCCGGTTTGAAGCCATGTGGTTAAGGGACAGGTCCTGTGAAGAGGTAATTCGAGATTCCTGGGGAGTTGGGATGGTACAAGCCACGGCATGGGGTTTCAATAGCAAAATTTCTACTTGCCAAACAAATCTTAGAGTGTGGAGTAAAAAGACTTTCGGCCATGTTCGACATTCTCTAAAGAAAAAATTGGCGGAGTTGAAGTCGGAGGAGGAGAGTGGAGGGTACAAAAACAATCCTTTTCGGATTCAGGAGTTACGAGACGACATCCAACAGTTACAAGCACGAGAGGAGTGTATGTGGAAGCAAAGATCTAGAAACAGATGGCTTAAGGAAGGGGACAAGAACACAAGATATTTTCACTGTAGAGCAAATCAAAGGAATAGGAGGAATTTGATTACAGGATTGGAAGATGACAATGGAATTTGGGTGGAAGATGAGGTCGGCTTGGGGAAGGTGGTGGAGGGCTATTTCGATCAAATTTTCACCAGTTCAAATCCGCATGGTTTTGACACTATCTTGTGTGGTATCCAAAGTGTTGTTGGGATGGATTCGACTGAGCAGTTAGAGGGTGATTTCCAAGCTAGTGAAGTCAAAGAAGCTCTCAATCAAATGGCCCCCCTCACAGCCCCTGGTCCTGATGGTATGTCCCCTGTATTCTATAAGTCTTTCTGGCACATTGTAGGGGAAGACGTGACTGCAGTGGTACTCCGAGCCTTAAACTCAGGTATTGTTCCAGAATCCATAAATACTACTTTCATCACCCTCATTCCCAAAATTAAAAACCCCAAGAAAGTTTCAGACTTTAGGCCAATAAGTTTGTGTAATGTCATTTATAAACTTATTGCTAAAGTGGTGGCTAACCGTTTGAAAAAGTTTCTAGCTATTTCTGTGCCAGATTCGCAGAGTGCTTTCCTTTCAGGTCGGTTGATATCTGATAACATTCTTGTGGCTTTTGAGACGCTTCATTTTTTGAAGAGAAAAACACGAGGCAAAATGGGTTTTATGGCTCTAAAGCTTGATATGAGTAAAGCTTATGACAGGGTGGAGTGGAGTTTTGTGGAGGCAATAATGCAACATTTGGGGCTTGGGGAGAGGATGAGAAGAATAATTATGTCTTGCATGAAGTCAGTGTCGTACTCAATTCTTCTCAATGGGCAGCCAGTTGGAAACATTAAACCCTCTAGGGGGCTCCGCCAAGGTGATCCTTTGTCACCGTATCTGTTCCTATTGTGTGCCATGGGTCTACAAGGCTTATTGAAAAAGGCAGAGTTGGAAGGTAAGATAAAGGGGGTGGCTATTAGTAGATATGGTCCTCGAGTCTCACACTTATTCTTTGCTGATGATAGTGTCCTATTTTGTTGTGCTACTGAGGCTGAGTGTCAGAGGGTCCTGGATATCTTGGCTATGTACGAAAGGGGAACAGGTCAAAAAATTAATAAAGAGAAGACTAATATTTTCTTCAGCTCCAATACCCTACAACAAACCCAATCTCGCATCCAACATTTGTTGGGAGTCCCAGCAATCAGACAATATGTAAAATACTTGGGTTTGCCAGCACTAGTGGGGAGAGCGAAAAAAAGGAGTTTTATCTATCTCAAGGAAAGGGTGTGGAAGAAATTACAGGGGTGGAAAGAAAAGCTGTTGTCCATTGCAGGTAGGGAAGTTCTCATTAAAGCTGTCATTCAAGCCATACCAACGTACACTATGGGTTGTTTCAAGCTACCCATAGGGTTGATCAAAGAGTTAGAAGTCCTTATTAGGAAGTTTTGGTGGGGTTATAATGATGATTCAAGGAAGGTGCATTGGGTTAGTTGGGAGAGGTTATGTGAGGCAAAAGAAGTGGGTGGAATGGGTTTCAAAGAAATTGAGAAGTTCAATGACGCCCTCCTTGCTAAGCAAGTATGGCGGATGATGCAAAACCCGGAGTCCCTTTGCTTTAGGGTCTTCAAAGCCCGTTTCTTCCCAAATTGCTCTATTCTTGATGCCAAGGAGTCCAATACTCCTATGCATGGAAGAGCATTCTTGGTGCTCGGGATGTTATTAGAAAAGGTATGATGTGGCGTATTAGGAATGGTCAATCTGTTCGAATAAAGGAAGACAAGTGGCTCCCGGTAAAACCAAGTAGAGTAATCCTCTCCCCTCTCCCCTCAGTTATGGCGGAAACTAAGGTGAGCTCTCTTATCAATCCAGAGCTGGGTGTGTGGAAATCTGAGGAGGTTAACCGGGTTTTTCTACCTCATGAAGCTTCTTTGGTATTGGGGATTCCACTTAGCCACAGAAAACCCCCTGACCGTGTGACTTGGTCATGCACTCCATCAGGGGAGTATAGCACAAGCAGTGCCTATAAATTGCTAGCTGCCTCGGCTTCAACAGCCCATGCAAGTTCATCCAATCAGGCCTCTCAGAGAAGTTTTTGGAAAGGAATTTGGAAGCTGCAGGTGCCCAACAAGATTAAACACTTTGTTTGGAGAGTTTGTAACAATGCTCTGCCTACCAAGTGTAATCTGAAGCGGCGTCATATTACAGAGTCGGACTTGTGCGAGTTGTGCAAAGATACCCCGGAAGATGCCCTTCATGCACTGTGCTTTTGCAGCCACGTAGCCCCTGTGTGGCAACCTTTCCACTGGTTCCAAACCTTGATATCTCCCCCTCCCCTTAATTTCTGTGATTTACTTAACAAGCTTTTGCAGGTTCGGGATGATCTCAGAACAGAGTTGTTCGCAACAATTGCTTGGTGCTTGTGGAACAGACGAAATGCTCTTCATTTTGGTCGCCCAGCTAATCCCATGGCGAATATCAGTTCCGTTGCTAGCGCACTGGTACAGGAATTCATTGCTAGCCAGATTCCAGAAATCCCTATCCATCAACCTTCTGCTCAGCATCAATGGCGCCCTCCAGAACCAGATGCAGTCAAAGTGAACTTCGATGCGGCTCTCTTCAAGCGGACGAACTCAGCTGGTATTGGCATCATCGCACGTGATTGGAGAGGAGGTTCCCTTGCTGCCTTGTCCATGCCTATTCCGCTATCTTCATCAGTTGCTGATATGGAAGCGCTGGCCTGTCTCAGAGCGGTCCAATTAGCAGCAGAGTTGGAGTTTCAATGCGTAATCTTTGAAGGTGACTCGGCCACAGTCATTTCTGCAGTAAACCAGGGGTCTTCACTACTATCTTCCTTTGGAAATATTGTTGACGATATTCGGTATTTACTTCCTAGTTTTTCTTCAGCTACTTTTAGTCATGTCAACCGCACTGGTAATTTAGTTGCGGATGCTCTCGCAAAAAAGGCTTCTTCCAACGTTGGTAGCCAAGTTTGGATGAATGCTTTACCTTCAGACATTGCCGTTTTGGTAGACTTTGATGTTCCTTAGTTTTATTTTCAGTTCAATAAAGTCCCAGACTTGAGGTCTGGTTTCTCAAAAAAAAAGAAACTAATACCAAATAGGCTCGCTTAAATTTTATCAAATGTGAGAAATACATAAAGCATATTAATATGGAAGCGGGTAATGAAATATGTATGGTGAGAGAAGAGTGCAGTGTGAAAACAACTTTATGCTATTTAAGTTACGTGACGGACTGACGGTTCTCATAAATTTTATCGACAAAATTATCATGATAAAATAACATGACTTTTAAATAGATTTATTATTTACATCATTTTTATTCAGAACTAATAACAATAGGCCTAGTATGTGTTTGTTTCTCAAAAAAAAAAAAAAAAAAAAAAAAGTCTAATCAATGATTGTACTACGTCTTATGCTTTAATTATCTCCCATCTTTTTGTTGCCCAGGGTATTCAGAGTTCAGACTAATTGCAAAAGATGATAACAATCTAAAAGAAATTTCCAGTGACTTTCTCTTTCTTTCTTTTTACTAGTATTTACCGCTAATAATTTATAATTGACACGGGTATATATGATTAAGACTAATTTTAGGCTAATGAAATCATACTTGTAACATTGCACATTTGAGAAATAATTACAACATGCTGCTAACCCCGCAGCTCGAACCCTTTCCCCCCTAAACCCCCAAGTACTTTGTACATGAAGAGGTGCCAATTTAGCTACAAGGCCCTTGGCAGATACATCTAAATTTAAATGTAACTGATAGGTGTAACGGTGCCTTTCTTTTAAAGTAGATTATTTTAGTCTCATCTATGTATCTTGATTCTTGAACGAAAGAGGGAATGAAATAATTTTAAAACCAAAAAAAAAATATTTTTCTCTCATGTTCAGAAAATTGTAGTCACCTCAAATCTGACTAAAATTCTATTCATTATGTCAAATATAATACAACTTGTCTCATAACATTGGCAATGGGTTATAAGTTTACTTTTTGGCGGTGTGAAAAGGGGTTTGCAGTTAGAGTGGGAGTCTGTTGTGTGGTGGTGAAAAGGATTTGAACTTTTTAGAGTAGTTCTGCAAATCAAAATTTACTGAATCATTCAACGCTATATGAATAGCTGAACCTTAAGACGCATGTCTTATATTTCACCTCTTCCCTTTTACCACTAATTTGCTTTACCACAATTTTTTGATAGTGTCATAGACTCGTAGTGACACGAGTTATCATCTCTGATAACTTGGAAGTCTACCTCGCTTATATATGTGAGAAATACTATATTCATAATATTTTTATTATATTTTCACAACAAATACTACGAGGTAAGTTATTATTGGTTCTAATTTAAATCTACTACTAAAATTACTTTTTTGTCTACCATTAACAGCCTATAACAATCTACTACTTAATTAAGATTTGTTGTGAAAATATTATAAACATAGCATTTCTTTATTTATGCTCATAGTGACACGAGTCTATCCATGATTTTCACAGAAACAATCCAATAGCACCCACTCAACATAGAGCTAAAAAAACACTACCTCTTCTTCTTCTGATTTTCAATCTTCTAGATTTCAGTTTAAGTCTAATTAGGCAGCCTATGAGAAATTGTACATTTTTAGGCCTGTTTGGGCTGAGAGGAAAGTTATCATAGATGAGGTTAATCCTGAGATTCGTAGGAACTTTGAGAGTCGAGGTTGGTTAACTCTTCTAGATGTTGAGGATCCCCTTTCGGCTGCTTTGATTTCAAACCTCTCTATCCACTTTGATGATTCCAACATTCACTATGTGAAGACTTGGATAAGGGGTGAAGAGTTTGTCATTACCCGTGAGGTAGTGGCTTCTACTCTTAATGTACCTTTGGTACAGCAGCCTGTGCATCCTTACACAGAGTTTCCTCCCATTGACGACATAATGTCTCTTCTTACTAGTACTACCATTAGTTGGGGTACTAATCTTAGGATTACCACACATGAGCTTACTGAGTTCAATTATTTGTTCTTTAGGATTTCTTGTCATAGCATTTGGCCTATTTCTCACATACATACCATTCCCATTGAGAGATGTGCATTTTTGTACACTTTCATCACTGATGCTTCTATCAGTTTTCCTATTCTTTTCATACGTTCTCTTGTAGAGGTTCATAGGAGTAGTGCTAAGTCTCATGCTTTGTTTTTCTTGGTTTTCATACATAGGATTCTTTTAGATTTAGGTTTAGAAGACTTCCCCGCTTCAAAGCTTGTTTATATCATTGCTCCTATAGGTGCCACCTTTCTTAGGCAAAGGGCTGCTTAGTTAAAAGCTAGCTTTAAACGCCCTCGAGTCGAGTCTTCTATAGGTGATGCATCTAGAGACCCTCCTTCTGGTGATCCTATTGCTGAGAATTTTGTGGACCCCACTGCTGCCATGGATCCTCCATTGTCTACATCATCATCTTTTTCTATGCATACTATGCTGGAGACGTGTCTCACCATTCAGGTGGCACATGAACAGATTTTGTTGGATTTGCTCAATGAGGTTATGGCTTTACGAGCAATTTAGCTGATGCTAGAGGTGCTTCTCCACCGGCTCCACCCTCGGATGAGTCATGATTGCCCTTTGGCAATACGTCACAAAAAAGGGGAGTGCATAGTGATAGGGGGAGATAGATATTTTTAGGGAGATAGGGCATAGATTGTATTTTAGGGGGAGATATGTTTTGATTATGTGATTGTACATGTTAGGGGGAGATATATATATATATATATATATATTTTTTTTACTTTGATATTTTTTATGTTCTTGTTTTATTTATGTTTATGTTCTTGTTTCACAAACTATGATACATTGGTTATGATTTATATTATGAGGCTATTCATGGTATATGTCTTTTATTTTATGTTCTATGAAAACAAAAAAATTATTTTGGTTTACTTGTATTTTCCACATATGCGTTTATGGTTTGTTTAGTATTTCAAGAATTTACAAGTTGATTCATTCGAAGCTGCTGTTTACTTTTGCAACTGATAGATAGTATTTTGGGCAATAAGTGTAATTAGGCTATTTTTACTTTGAGCATTTTATTTCGTGTAATGTGTTTTGTCATGGATTGCCAAAGGGGGAGATTGTTAGGTTCTAAGGCTTTAGGAACTAATGTATTAGAACTTCAATTTGTATATGTTGGTAAACTATGATCAAAACATTTAATCTAGGTTTAGACTTGCTCAAAGTTTGGTTTAATGTAAGTTTGGAATCGAGTAATTGTAGGAAATTACTATTCTATTTCTGCAAGGCTCGATCGATCAAAAATTGGACTTGATCGATCGAGAATCGTGGATCAGCAATTTTCTGCAGAATTCTCAAACCAGCCCAATCCCATATGATGTGTAGGGTTAAGTGTTTCACTCCAAGTATAAAAGGGAAAACCCTAACTACGTTTTAGAAGTCTTTGTTGAGTTGTGCGTTGAATCTTTTATGAGATCTGAGAGGTGTTTAACTTTAAACACACACATAGAGCTATCAAGATCAAGATTCACATCAAGAACTTGATGGTTGTTTCAATTACTGCATAAAGAACTTTCAAAAAGATCTAAAACCTTTGAGTGGAGTCTCAAAGTCACAAGTAGGAGAACTTGTGGTTGCTGCAGATCAAGGAAAGAAGTAGTCTATGGACTTGGAGCCGTTACGTGGTCATGGTAGTAAGTTTTCTACATGAGGTAGTAATAGGATGTTAGTGGTCTAAGTCTTACTGTACAAACTTCAATTCTTTCATAGTGGATCTGTTTTTATTATCTTGAGAATATCTAGGTTAAATCCTCCCTAGGATTTTTACCTGTTTGGTTTTCATAGGTCATCAAATTTGTGTGTTCTTTACTTTCTGCATTATATTTGTTTTACACATATTTGTTTAACCTATTTAATTAACAAACTTGTTAATCAACTTGGCTTAATATTAGGTTAAACATATTGTGTTAAGGGGTCTAAAACCTAATAGTTTTTATAAAAGATTTAACCCTAAATCTATTGCTACCTCTAGTAGTAACTTACTGACACTACCATGTGCAAGCTCTGAATCCACAAACTCTTTCTCTCTTGGATTTGCAAAACACAAACTCCCACGTTTATGACTTTGAGATCCCATTCAAAGGTTTCAAATCACCGCTTGTTGATCTTGAAGCAACTAGATTCCACCAACACTTGATTGTAGATCTTATTCTGATAGACACTTGTAGAGTTAGAAGGCACAGATTCTTTCAAATCTCATAGGAACTCACAAGCTTTCCAAGAGCCTTCAAAACGTAGTTAGGGTTTTCTTTTTATACTTGGGAGTGTTGGACTAAAACCCTAAACGTTTTTGGGGGCTTGGGCTTGATTTAAAATTCTGCAGAAATTATTTTTCTGGGATTTTCGATTGGTCGAGCCTGATCTTCGATCGATCGAGCTTCACTGAAAATAACTTCTTTTTCCTCCAGCTTAATATTCTTGAGTCTTGACTTGAAACACAGTGAGAAATGTTTAACACCTATTCTAGACATGTTTTGTTCTTGGTTTGCCAACATATACAAATTGACACTCTAAACATTTAATCCTAAATCTTTAGAACCTAACAATTATTAGTCCCTCCCAAGTCCCAACTTTATGAAAACATCTCTGTTTTTGTTCTTCATTGATTCAACATGTCTTATTAGTGAACTCTTCTTTATGAAAACACGTGTCATAGACCCTCTACTTTCCCCAATTAGTTTTGTAACTATCCTTTTACACAAGTATGGTTGATCCCAATAAATTACACTATATAGAATATAGTTTATAGTTATCAAGTACAAAAATCCATACCATTCTATCAAGACGCGTTGCATCTTTAAGTGCCTAACTTAGGTAATTCAACAGCTCTTAGTTATGTTGCATGCATCCCAAATTTTGATCTAGTATGAACTTGTTTAGGTTATTATTGCTGTAGGGGGATGCCAGGGAATTTTTAGGGCATAATTAAAGTTGAAGCAAAAATTATTATTTTGTAGTATGGTATTATTGACAAATTTTCAATAATCTTGGTAACAAGTTTTCTGTTAGATAAGAAATTCAGGCATCACAAGAGATATCACAACAGCCGAGCCACAGCTCAAGGAAGGAGATAAGGAGTTGAATTTAAACGCAACAGCAGATGAGGATAAACCAGAATACACATCATAGTAACAAGTCTCTCCAACTTAATAAAGTTGATAATGACATTTTTAACATTTTGCACTGACTTAATGTTTTGGATCCTAATAGACGTTTGCATGCAATGACTTTAATTGAAGACATTATAAATTGTCGGGCCCCATATGAGCTTTCAGTTTCGCTAGCTGAGTTTGTAAAACTTTGCCACGTCCCCTTATATATGTTTTTATGGCCTACTTTAATTGAAGGAAACTTAAATTGATTGATCGAAAACTGAAATTTCAGCATAAATTGTCATATATGGCATACTAGACTTGCTAAATTCTCTTACCCCCTATTCTACGTTGATGGGTCTAGTCTGGCTTTATATATGGTGCTAAGAGATCTTTTTCTAAAAGAAACTTTGACGATGTACATTTTATTCCAAGGAGTTGTACTAATTATTCCTTCTATAGGTTCAACGAAAATGTGTAATTGCTAATTTCAAATGTGTTTTATACCCTAATTGTTGGTATTAACACAAGAATAAGTTCAAGATACTACAAATTTGAGTATATTAAGCTTTATAAATTTATGTGTCAATTTTTAAATATAAAACAAAAAAAAGTAAATAGCAATTTTTTAAATAACATTATTAATGTGAATATGTTATATCAATCATATTTATTATTATGTCGATTTGTAAATCTTTTATAATAAAATTGAGAGCAACTTTAGTATTTTCTAGCAGAGGACATCTACCAAAGATTTCAACTAGCTTAATCATGACATAAAACCCACATCAATAAATTTTTTTTTTGAAATAACTATGGTTGATGATAGGCCAAAAACGAATTGACCCATTGTGATGAATTAATTGATTAATTATCCAAGTTTATTAATTAATCAAACTAGTGTTTAACCCACGCAATGCGCGGGATCATTCTATTATTAGTAAAATTGGTGTATACAAAAATTACAGTTACATGTGAAGTGTATATATCCATACTATATACCTCTAAGGAAGGAAACATTGATTCAACATGTCTTATTAGTGAACTCTTCTTTATGAAAACACGTGTCATAGACCCTCTACTTTCCCCAATTAGTTTTGTAACTATCCTTTTACACAAGTATGGTTGATCCCAATAAATTACACTATATAGAATATAGTTT
The DNA here is from genome assembly GCF_932294415.1 of Quercus robur. Classification (NCBI taxonomy): domain Eukaryota; kingdom Viridiplantae; phylum Streptophyta; class Magnoliopsida; order Fagales; family Fagaceae; genus Quercus; species Quercus robur. Next base: position 87,722,048 of record NC_065538.1, on the reverse strand, counting down.
ATAGTTATCAAGTACAAAAATTATCCATACCATTCTATCAAGACGCATTGCATCTTTAAGTGCCTAACTTAGGTAATTCAACAGCTCTTAGTTATGTTGCATGCATCCCAAATTTTGATCTAGTATGAACTTGTTTAGGTTATTATTGCTGTAGGGGGATGCCAGGGAATTTTTAGGGCATAATTAAAGTTGAAGCAAAAATTATTATTTTGTAGTATGGTATTATTGACAAATTTTCAATAATCTTGGTAACAAGTTTTCTGTTAGATACGAAATTCAGGCATCACAAGAGATATCACAACAGCCGAGCCACAGCTCAAGGAAGGAGATAAGGAGTTGAATTTAAACGCAACAGCAGATGAGGATAAACCAGAATACACATCATAGTAATAAGTCTCTCCAACTTAATAAAGTTGATAATGACATTTTTAACATTTTCCACTGACTTAATGTTTTGGATCCTAATAGACGTTTGCATGCAATGACTTTAATTGAAGACATTATAAATTGTCGGGCCCCATATGAGCTTTCAGTTTCGCTAGCTGAGTTTGTAAAACTTTGCCACGTCCCCTTATATATGTTTTTATGGCCTACTTTAATTGAAGAAAACTTAAATTGATTGATCGAAAACTGAAATTTCAGCATAAATTGTCATATATGGCATACTAGACTTGCTAAATTCTCTTACCCCCTATTCTACGTTGATGGGTCTAGTCTGGCTTTATATATGGTGCTAAGAGATCTTTTTCTAAAAGAAACTTTGACGATGTACATTTTATTCCAAGGAGTTGTACTAATTATTCCTTCTATAGGTTCAACGAAAATGTGTAATTGCTAATTTCAAATGTGTTTTATACCCTAATTGTTGGTATTAACACAAGAATAAGTTCAAGATACTACAAATTTGAGTATATTAAGCTTTATAAATTTATGTGTCAATTTTTAAATATAAAACAAAAAAAAGTAAATAGCAATTTTTTAAATAACATTATTAATGTGAATATGTGATATCAATCATATTTATTATTATGTCGATTTGTAAATCTTTTATAATAAAATTGAGAGCAACTTTAGTATTTTCTAGCAGAGGACATCTACCAAAGATTTCAACTAGCTTAATCATGACATAAAACCCACATCAATAATTTTTTTTTTTGAAATAACTATGGTTGATGATAGGCCAAAAACGAATTGACCCATTGTGATGAATTAATTGATTAATTATCCAAGTTTATTAATTAATCAAACTAGTGTTTAACCCACGCAATGCGCGGGATCATTCTATTATTAGTAAAATTGGTGTATACAAAAATTACAGTTACATGTGAAGTGTATATATCCATACTCTATACCTCTAAGGAAGGAAACATTACAAACCCTTTACATATGTGGATTAGATTTTAAAAAAACTACATGTATTCCAAATCTGAAAAGTCAACTCCGTATGCATTTGGATACTGCTTATTTTGTTGAAAACTGAAAACAATAAAAAATCATTTTTCGGTTACTGTTCACTTTTAAAATTACTGTTTATATGCCTGATTGCACTGAGGTTGAAAAAAAATAAAAAATTTGAAACGCAAAACTCGTAAAACGTGGACGTGAGACGCACAAAACAAACGGACCTTCAATGGTGGGAAAATGTTCTTTATTAAATTAGTTAGTAACATATTTTACAAAAGGGGGCAATTTTGGGTAAGTTTCTTTATCATCATGGGTTTAATTTTTTTTTTAAATCTTAAGATTTCTCTTTCTCTATCTCTCTTATATGTATTATCTTTGCATTTTTTTTTTTAAATTTATTATTTATCATTCACGAAAAAAATATGTAAAATCATAATAAAATTCTATTAGTAGTACATTAATTCTTTCACTAATTGTCTATCAAACTCTAATAACGTAATCTTGATACAAAAATTTTGTGCTAACTCCATTGGCCAATCAAACATTATCATGATATCATAAAAATATTATGATAACTCCATAGACAATTAAAAGAAATATACTGATTTTTTAAAAGAAAAAAAAAACCTTCCCTTTTATTATTATTATTATTTTAAATGATGAGAAACTCCCTTAAATATGGTCAAATGAAGACATACTGAATAGGGAAAATACAAAAAACCTCAATTATACAAACTATGTTTATCACAATTATAGGATTCTTACTGTAACTATCCAATTTAGACTACACAAAGGACAATTAATTTCAAGAATACAATTAATTTAGGCGCACTTGTCTTGCATTTTCCATTTTTTAATAAGTCAGAAATGACTAATCTGAATTAACATGTGGGGGAAAATATGTCATTATAAATACAAAATTTGATAAGAGTCAATATAAATGAGCTACTGCAAACTGAGATCCTATAAAACATGTGATTGTGTGTTATATAATTAATTATATATGTTATATAATTAATTATAATTATTTAAAATTCAGAAAACATGGTAGGTTTATATTAATGAAACATTACAAATTTTGAATCAACACCAAACAAACACTGGTGGGGATAAATGCAAGAGACCGAAATACATATATAAACAATGCTGTCCCAAATCTGCAAGTATGTTTGATCATATCTAAAACAAATTTATAAAGTACTAATATACGTCATTGACATAATCAATCTTTCTTTAAGAGACGACTAATTTTCAATTGGTAATCTTAGTCACAGTTAATTTTTGAAGTTTTCTACTAAAACTGAAGATGATTAAAGAGTAATTAACATTGCAAATGTTTGATACCCCTTTGCAGCTTCAGCTTTGTGGTCACCAGAGTTAGTAATTGGAAATTTTAGACAATTTAAGTTTCATATGGATCATGATTTGGCTATTACAAACCCTTCATTTAATTGAATAATCCTTCCTCTTGAACTTTTTCTTAACACTTTCATGAAAGCCAAATCATAAAGAAACAAAAGCACCTAAACATAAACACTCAATAAGACAGCAAGAATCAAGATTAATTACACTAAAATTCTTCAAATTTTTTAGGCTTTGTTTCAATACTACACAGAGATAGATTAGATTATGCACACACCCAAGTTATGGAATTCATGAAGCTTTTCACCCATTATTATGTAATCTTCTATTCATAAAATAAATAAATAAAATTAAAGCATCTATAAGTACTCAATCCAAAATACTAAGACATACACAATAAAAACAAATGAATAAACAAAATTAACATAGCTAACAACAACAACATTTAAAAAAAAACTGCCAATAAACTGAGCCTAATAGCCTCAACAGTACAAAAATTAAAAGAAACAAAGTCTAATAGAACAATTTTGAAATATATGAGAAATTATTCTTAACGCAAAAGGAAAGCGTAAGATGCTCCCAAAAAAAACAAAAACAAAAACAAAATAAGCATTCTAATAAATCAGAGACATATATCAATGGAGAAATAATAGTAAAATTAAATATCAAGAAGTAAAACAACAAATGCGATCCAAGAAAATGCAGTTCAATCTACAAAATCTCAGTAATTAACATAAAAAACCAATAATTTTATTTACAAAAAATTACAAAATAACTGTACACCCCAAACATTCAGATTTTAAAACATCCATCTTACAAATATGGCTATGAACAAAACATAGAATAGAAAACATAGGTGATTAGAGATGGCATCACAAAATTGGTTCTAACAGCCATATATGAAAGAAAAGCCAATAGGAAATAACACTACACTATTCTAGCCCAGAAAATATATATTGATAATTAAAAAAAAAAATATATATATATATATATATGTATTTAACAAAGTCTTGATCGAGTAATGCAGCAAAACAGTATTTAACAAAGTCTTAAAAGAAAGCTACAACCTATTAAGAAAATCAACACTTAATGTACACATGATAAATATAACCTCTGTTAGTAGAGAAGTAAAACCTAATATTTGACTTCTCCTTTTGATTCAAAATGTTGTATTGCTAAAGCACATCCCTAAGATTCCATTACTCATCAGTAGAAAATCAGCCCACTACCTTCTTTTTATCTTTTCATTGGGTTGCGAAGCAAAATTTTCAATAAAAACTCAAGCACTAACAACGAAGGGTAGATGCACGCACATATGAAAAATTATGTGAACATAAAATACTTTAGGAATCATATACTTATTCAGAGCAGCCCAAAACATCAAAACCTACAAACATTGGGAAACAAAAAAGAAAAAAAAAAAAAAGAGAGCTAAGAAATCAGCCATTATTGAACATCAAAAATGTTTTTTTTTACACATATTCAAGGGCTAAACCCCATGATGCCACTTCCATTAAAAATGGATTATGATAAATCAAGAAGGCAGTAAATAATCAAAGAATATAATAATTCCAATTTGGAAAAGATTATAATGTTAGTAAAGCAGGAAAAACAAAGATTATAATCTGAGGCCAAAACATTGAAGGAGAGAAAATAAACATCCGGATTTTAATTCAAATTCGAATAACAAAACATTATTATGAAAAAAATTTAAAAAAACCAAAGCAATGACATGAAAACAGAGAGATGGACATCAAGAAATTTAGGATTTTGAACATAATGTTGTAAGTTGTAACAATGTACATAAAAGAGAAACCACAAAAATGAAGATAACCTCATCCTGCCCAATTAGCTAACATTACAGCAACCTATTTAGCTTGGCTGGAATGAAATTAAATTTCAACTAATGCAATCCTGGAAACAGAGCATAAAATATTAAAATAGGAGCAACTAAAAGTCCATAGCTTTAAAATTTGGAGTTAGAAAGAGCATAAAATATTAAAATGGCAGCAACTAAAAGTCCATAGCTTTAAAATTTGGAGTTAGAAGATTGAATAGCAAAGATCACTTGCTAAACATCTATTTTGAAAATAACAGAAAAATGCCAACATTGAGACCAAATTAGGACACAACTAATAGTTCTAATATATTTAGAAGAACCTGCAATTATTTGCACAAAGCTACCCTTTATAAATTTTTTTTGAAACCAACAACGTCAGTATTTTGCAGAAAATGAACAGCCCAATATACTTTAAACTATATAACAGTTGGTGTATTCCATCTACTCATGCCCAGCACAGTGATAAATTAGTTTCGTAATCTAGTTGTGAACATCCTAAAAAAAATCAAGTAGAAAGAAAAGGCAACATGACAATTTACCACACCATAGCACTAAATGAAGAAATTAGAGTCAAACATAGTCGTTGAAATTACAGAGGATAAGATTCACCCTAAATACTAAAAACAAACCCACAACACAAAAGAGATAGTAATAAAATTTAAAATGAAAAAAAAAAAAAAAAAAAAAAAAAAAAACAGCAATCTAAAGAAACAAATCAGCACTGCCATTGTTGGCACACTGTAAGTGTGCTTATTTAATAGTATTCTTCTTATTCTTCATAACTTCTAGTCGGGTATTTAGAACTTGAATTCTTTTGAATCATTCACTATTTAATAGTACTCTCTCTTGTTAATGCTTGAAAGAGGTTACATGGCTTCTGAATACCTTGCTCAAGGAAGACTAACTGAAAAAGTAGATGTCTATAGCTTTGGGGTTCTAGTGCTTGAAATAGTCAGCAGTGTGAAGAACAATATATATATATACACACATACATTGTCTAGTGTCTGGATTATTTATTATATATTGCATGTTAGGTTGTTGTCTTGTTCATTGATCATTGAGTTTTTCTTTTTTTTAGGGGGGATCATTGATGTTTAGGGGGGAAAAATATTGTTCATTGATGATCAGAGGTGAAAAAAAAAAAACTGTTGAAAGTTGAAATAGACTGCTGCTGCATCAGTCTCCAGATTGTCACCATGACCAAACAAAGCAAACATAATAATAAAGATCCATGGACCATTCAGAAACATTAATCAAAGACAATTAGAGAATTAGTGGATCAATAGAAGTATGTAGAATATTGTTGTTCTTTGGTCATTAGGTGGAACCAAGAATTAAAGACATTTGCATAATATTTTATTGGCTTTTAAAATAAAAATCTTTTTCTAAAGATTGACAAACTAATTGAAACATTAATGTGTACGCCACACAACAATCTTTAGTAAAGAGTCCCTAAATATTCAACGACATAATTTTAAGCAATATGTTGGCTATTTAATCAAATTCAATAAATGAAAAAGAAACATAATTTTCTGCCAAAAAAGATTCAAATAATAGATGCTCAGAGCAGCAACATTGAGAAATCAACCATTATAGAATGGCAAACATGTTTTTTCCTAAACATATTCAAGTAACAAAATGCTAACCTTGGTGTGAAACGGTTTTTATAACAAGTCAGTCCAATATGTGAATATGGTGGAGGTACCAAATGCAGGCCCCTAAAAGCATAGCAAAAAAAAAAAAAAAAATTCATAACAGTTTTATAGTTCAGTAGAATACAAAATAAGAATTCATTGAATTAAAAAAAAAAAATGAAGATAAAAGCAGATTAAAATATGCAATTCAGAGCCAAATCAAAACCAAACAGATCAACAGAGAAAATTTAATTCAAATTATGAGATAAATAGAAGGAAAATCAGGCTATCCAAACCTCTTAGTTTGATGCAACAACTCTTCTTGCAAAATACCCATGTTGTACCTAGCAAAGAACTCAGTATTCAACAAAATGACAAGGTAAGAAGTTTTTTAAAATCACAGCAAAGAAAGATAAAAGGGAGACTACAAAAGAAGTGGAAGCAAACATTGTAATATTGTTTGAGTTGCAAAAATATGAAAGATTGTTTTAGTTTTTAACAATCTGTTGGCTATTTCACATATGATGATGACTAAGGATTTGGCTTCCATTAGCCAAGGATATATAAAATAAATACTTAAAGCAAGATTAACATCAAACAGTAACACTTTTTGGCACAAACTTGATCTGGAAAGTTTGTTTTCATCTTAGATATAAAGATTTTAAACAATCCAAGGTGAAATTTTACTTTTAACTATAATTAATCAAAGGATAAGTCCTTAATGTTACCAAAATAAAAAAACCTAACCAAAGCATCCAAAGAAAGAGAATCAACCAATCTATTTTTTCAAAAGGGTAAAAGAAGAACCCTAGACAATTAAGCAAGGGAAAAAATGAATTATGAAACAAATGTGAGGCAATTGGTAGTATTACATAGCAGGTACTTTTTTTTTTCTTGGATATGCAATTGGCTAAGAGGCTCTTCAATACCACCCCCACAGCCCCACTACCAAACACACATCTGTATCTTGGTATCCATGGCCCTGACTTTGATAATAATCTATGTAATTTTTTTTTTTTCTGTTTATCTCATCTTTATTTGTATTAAATTAAAATTTTATTTTGGATTAAATTGATATGTATAATTATTATGTCCCAATTAATTTATTCTCCTTTTCTCCAGTGGCCAAATAGATGGTCACAAAATGTTAACATGCAAATCAAATTCGAATAAGAGGTCGGTTTGATTTATAGATGGTCTCTTATGATTCTAGGGTTCGAATTGACCCCTTGTGATGAATTAATTGATTAATTAACCAAGTTTATTAATTAATCAAATTAACATGCAAACGCATGGTACCACAAACAAATCATCAATTAAACTAAGTGCAGCGGAAAATAAATTAACACGGTGATTTGTTTATGAATCGGGAAAACTAAAACGGCAAAAACCCCACTAGGTGATTTTAAGGTCACCACTCCTGAAATTCCACTATTATCACAACAAGTGATTACAAGTAAAGGAATCTCAGTACCTTATACTAACCTACAGTTGAACCCTTACCTCAATACCTAATTGGACTTGTTCTGTAATGACAATTTCTCTTTTTGATGCACAGCTCCCAGTACGTGACAAACCAATTGCGGGGATCCCAGTACGCGACTTCAATTACCAATTAGAGAAGCTTGTTGGCTGCAAAGTTCTTCAGTTCATTCACGATGAAGATCAAGAAGATACTTGGTTACAAAACCCTACGGTGCACAAACACAACAACTTCTTCACAAGAAAGATGAACTAAGGCAAAACTGTGTCTTCGGTCACAATTTGCTTGAACAAACTTTGCTCAACACTTGTGCAACTTGTGAATACTTTGACGGCCCTTAAAATAATCTTTTTATATGTCTAGGGTTGTGAGAAAAGAAAGCTCAAACACATAATCACGAATTGGAGTCAAAATAGAACTGAAAATCTGTTTTTCATAAACCTCGACAGATAGAGCTGCTGTCGAGCCACGGGGCTAAATAGCTCTTTAAGCTTGATAGATGGCTAGCTGTCGAGCTTTAATGACTAGCACTTTTCAGCTTGAATCTTGGACAGACTTGCATGACTTCAACACTTGATCTTAAAACAAAGTTTCTTGAAGTATTAAATACATCCTAGATCTACCCAAATACAAGTAAAGTGCGTTTTGTCAAAAGATTAGCCAATTATATAAAATAGTGACATATGTTTCTAACAAGTGAATCACATATGTCCTAACAGTTGATCCCAATAAATTACACTATATTTAATATAGTTTATAGTTATCAAGTACAAAAAATTCTCCATATCATTCTATCAAGATGTGTTACATCTTTAAGTGTCTAACTTAGGTAATTGCTCAAGTATACCTTAGTTATGTTGCATGCATCCCAAATTTTGATCCAGTATGAACTTGTTTAGGTTATTATTGTCATGGGAGATGTTAGGAATTTTTTTAGGGGATAAATAAAGTTGAAGCAAAAATTACTATTTTGTTCTTGATTCCAGTATATGATATTATTGACAAATTTTCAACAATCTTGGTAACAAATTTTCTGTTAGGTATGAAATTCAGACATCACAAGAGATATCATGCTGAGCCACAAGGAAGGAGCTAAGGAGTTGAATCTAAACGCAACAACAGATGAGGATAATTGATAAATATAAGTTTCCGTAGAGATTACGAATAAAAGATCAGATTGTGTTATCTTTCAATTTGAATTTAAATGTTACTCATGGTAGTTTGTACTATCTTTTAGTTTTAGAATAAGATTATTTCAGTCTTATTTATCTACATTGAATGGAAGAGGGAATTGAGCAGAATTATTAAAAAAAAAGAAAAAAAAAGTAGTCTCTTTCTCTCATGTTCAGGAGGATTAGTCACCTTGAATTCGACTAAAATTCTATAATTTATAACATTTTCAATGGATTATGGGTTTTACTTTTTGGCGGTGTAAAAGGGGTTTTGAGTTGGAGTCTGTTGGTGTGGTGGTAAAAAGGATTTGAAATCATTAGAGTAATTCTGCAAATAAAATATTTACTGAAATGATTCAAATTTTTTTTTTGAATAACTGAACCTAAGACAGTAAAAGACGTATATCGTATTTTTCACCTCTTCCCTTTCGCTATATATTGAGTAATTGAACCTAAGACAGTTGATCATTTGTGCCTTGGCTATTTAATTTGGTTTTGACACAATTGATAAAGTCATAGTGACAGGAATTATAATCTCGGTTCTCGGATGACTTTGAAGTCTACGTTCCCTTATTTAAGTTGATAGTAACACGAGATGATCGATGATTTTCTTAGAAACAATCCAATATATAGATTTGAAGGCTTCAGATAAAATAGATATATATCGTTGTGATGATTGATTCTTTACTCTGGGCAATATATGACTTTAAAACATTATAAATTGTCAGATGGAGAAATTGACTTTCAGTTTGGCTATATATGTCTAGATGGATTTTTATAAATTTTCCGTGTCCCCTTATTTACGTTGGATTTGTATAGTCTACTTTGATTTAAGACAATGTAAAATGATTGATGGAATCATGAAGAAAATGAAATGCCAGCATAGTCAAATATGGCTAACTACTAGGCTTGCTAAATTGTCTTACTACGTTGATGGTGTTAAAATGTCTTTTCCCAAGAGAAACTTAAACAATGTACTTTTTATCCCAATGATTTTTACTAATTATTCGTTGGATAGGTTCAAAGAAATTAAGTGTGTAACTGTTAATTTCGAAAGTGTTTTCTACCCAAATTTGTTGGTATTAACACTACAAAAAAAAGGGTCTAAAGCTGCGTTTGAAAAACGCAGCTTAAGACCCCAAAAACGCGGCTATAGGCTTTTAGCCGCGTTTCCTATGGCCGCGTTTGTAAACGCGGCCTAAAGTCCGCGGCTCAAAGCCTATAGCCGCGTTTTTTGAAAACGCGGCTAAAACCGGACCTGGAGCCGCGTTTTCTAACCGCGGCTATAGGATTCGACCTATAGCCGCGTTTACTAAAAACGCGGCTCCAGGACAGCTTCGAGCTGCGTTTCAAACGCGGCTATAGCTATTTCCCAACAACATTGATCACGCTATAGCCGCGTTTTAAAAAACGCGGCTATAGGTTTTTAAAAAAACAAAAAAAAATTCTGGGTAAATTTTTCCCCAGAAAATTCAAAATTGAAAAATCAAATATAAAAAATTCAAAATTAAACACAAATACAAAAAATTCAAAAACAAATACAAATCTAGAAAATTCAAAATCAAATACAACATACTCACAATACAAACACACCCAGAAAATTTTAAATTAAAGAAAATATACTCACAATACAAACACATGCACCCAAAAAATTAAAAATCAAACATAAACCCAGAAAATTTAAAATCAAACACAAACCCGGAAAATTAAAAGCAAACACAACATTCTCACAATACAAACACAACGAAAAAATTCAAAATCAAACAAAACGTGTTCCAAAATATAAAACAAACCCATGAATCTCCTCTCATTCAACAAAACCAACCAAATCTAACACTAATTCCATTCAATAAAACAAAAGCACAAGCTCAGAATCAAAAAAGAACACAAGCCTGTGAAGAAGGAAGAAAGAAAAAGGAACAAAAAAAAAAAAAAAAAAACGCAGTTCCCAGATGTGAAGGAAGAAAGAAAAAGGAAAAAAAAAAGAAAAGAAAAGAGAAAAGAGAAAAGAGAAAAGAGAAAAGAGAAAAGAGAAAAGAGTTACCTGGATGTGGAGAAGGAAGGAAAAAAAAAAGAAGAAGAAGAAGACTTACCCAGATGTGAAGAAGGAAGAAAGAAAAAGAAAAAAAAAAAAAAGAAGAAAGAATGAACCATCTGAAGAATGAAGAAAGAAAGGGAAAAGGAAGAAAAGAGAGCAAGTGGGGGTAGGTGGGAAAGTGGGGTGCAGGTGTGAAAGGTAGTGTACGTGGGAAGTTCAGGAATTTTTTTTTTTTTTTTTTTTTAAGCGCTACCTATAGCCGCGTTTTTAAAAAACGCGGCTATAGGTCGGCGCTTAAGTACGATTTTTACAGGACCTATAGCCGCGTTTTTAGAAAACGCGGCTATAGGTAACCTGTAAAGCATTTTTGAAGCTGCGTTTTTTAAACGCAGCTCAAGCTATAATTTAAAAAAAAAAAAAAAAAAATCCGGACGGGACTGAAGCCGCGTTTTGGAGCCGCGTTTTTGGAAAACGCGGCTCCAGCCTTCCCTTTGAGCCGCGTTTTTGGAAAACGCGGCTCCAGCCTTCCCTTTGAGCCGCGTTTCTGGAAAACGCGGCTCGAGCCTTCCCTTTGAGCCGCGTTCATGAAAAACGCGGCTCAAAGGAAAAGCTGTAGCCGCGTTTTCCAAAAACGCGGCTAAAAAACGCGGCTGAAAGTCGCGTTTTTTGTAGTGTAATACAAAAATGACTATAGGGATACTACAACACCTTTTAACTGTGATTATTGGGAAAACAATGTGTACTTTGTGCATGAAAATATGGATGTTGAGTGTAGAAAATGTATAGAAAGTGTGAAAAAATATATATTCCGTATTTCATTTACTTTCTGCACATTTACTTTCTGCACATATTAAAGCAGAATACACATTATAATGTCAGGTCTGGATTCCAACTTCTTGAGCATTTTAATATTATTTAATTAAAATAAATAAATATGACTGTATAAATGTAAAGATATAAGGATTAATATGGAAGATAAAGAGTCAATGAAAATGTTTAATCCCACATTGAAAGTGAGAGAGACTCTTTTAATCCCAAATGGTTAATATTAGTCTATTAACTCTTTTAATATGGAAGATAAAGAGTTAATGAACTAATATGTATTGATTCAAATATTGAGCTAGATATGTGCACAAGAATATTATACAATAAATAACAATGTTGTCTAATCTATTAAAAAAAATTTCTAGTGACTTTTGTCTTCGTTGTGCTAACTAAGAAATTTCTAGTGACTTTCGTCTTCGTTGTGCTAACTTCCTACTGAATGAAATCAGCGCATCTATATAAAGATAGGGTTACAAGCAAATGAAATCATACTTGTAACACTGCATATTTTGTGCTTTATTGCTCTTGTCTTAATCACATTCTTGATCTTCTACATTCATCCTAATCATGGGTGGAAGTTCCCTCCAATTTCTCCTCACTTTAATTCTCCTTTTGTTATGTATGAAACCAACTACTGGAAATTATTTGGGGTTAGGAGATTCTCAACTTGGCTGCAAAGAGCATGAGAGACAAGCTCTTCTCAAGATTAAGGAAGACCTTATTGATGACTATGGCCATCTTTCTTCTTGGAGCTCCGATCAAGATTGTTGCATGTGGAGTGGGGTCAGGTGTAGCAACCAAACAGGCCACGTCATCATGCTCAATCTCACTATCTCATTCTCCGATCCCCCAAGGCCTTTGCAAGGTAAACTTAATCCTTCCTTGATTGAGTTGAAATATTTGACTTATCTGGAAGTGAGAAACAATGATTTTAATTATAGCCAAATCCCAGAATTTATTGGTTCTCTCTCCAACTTAAGCCACCTTGACCTTCGCGGTGCTAATTTCGGAAGAAATATACCTTTCCAGCTTGGGAATCTTTCCAACTTGCAGTACCTTGATCTTAGCTGGAATCATTTTTATAAACCTGAAAACATAGAGTGGCTCCCTCAACTTTCTTCTTCTTTAAAATACCTTGACATGGGTACCGTTAACCTGAGCAAAGTCAATAATTGGCTCCATGTTGTGAATAAACTTCCGTACTTGACATCCTTGCTCTTGTACCGTTGTAATCTTCCAAATATTTCCTCTGTCCCCCTTGTCAATTCTTCTACTTCTCTTGATGTCCTCTATCTCTCTTATAATAGTCTCACTTCTTCTTCTTCAGTACTAGAGTGGTTGTTCAACTCAAACACTAGTGTTGTAAAACTTCATCTCAATAATAACCATTTTCAAGGTTTAATTCTAGATGCTTTTAGCAGAATAAACTCTCTTGCACTTCTCTATCTCGATGACAATGAGTTTGAAGGTGAGATACCAAAAGCCTTCGGTGGTATGTGTAATTTGAAAACATTGTCTCTACCAAGGAACCATCTTAGCGGACAACTTCTTGATTTTATTCATAACTTGACCGGGTGTGCAAACCACTCAATAGAGGTTTTGAATTTTGCTCAAAATCAAATCATGGGGTTGTTACCTGATCTCACAACATTTCCATCATTAAGAGAATTAGACCTTAGTGAAAATCGTTTGAATGGGACAATACCTGAAAGTTTGGGAAAACAATCCAACCTAGATTTTCTGAATCTTGGATATAATTCATTGGAAGGTGTTATTTCTGATGTCCAATTCTCAAATCTCACAAAATTGAAGCTTTTGTACTTGTCTAATAACTTATTGATTTTCAACTTCAACTCTGATTGGGTTCCACCTTTCCAATTAAAATCGATAAGGTTGGGCTCCTGCCAACTAGGTCATGGATTTCCAAAATGGCTTCAAACTTTGAAAAATTTCTCTAATCTCGATATTTCTAATTCTAAAATTTCGGATACTCTTTCCAATTCAAATTGGACCTTCTCCAGTCAATTCTGGTTTATGAATCTATCTCACAACGAACTCAGTGGTCATGTTACAAATTTGTCATGGAAGTTCTCCACTCTTCCCATGATAGACTTGAGTTCAAATAAATTGGAAGGCAAAATACCAAGATTTTTACTTAAAGCATCACATTTGGATCTTTCGAAGAATATGTTTTCAAAGCTACCTGTACAGTCATTATGTACAGTCACTAATGGAAACTTTAACTTTCTAGATCTTTCCAATAACCAATTATCAGGAGAGCTCCCTAACTGTTGGATGCATTTTGAAGGATTGAAAATTCTTAATTTGGCAAACAATCATTTTCATGGGAAAATTCCAAGCTCAGTTGGCTCTTTACTTGGGATTGAATCATTGGATTTAAGCAACAATAGTTTCAACGGGGAACTTCCTCCATCATTGAGGAATTGCACAAAGTTGAGGTTTATTAATCTTCAATATAATAACTTGTCAGGAGAGATACCAAAGTGGTTGGGGAGCAATCATCCAAATTTAATTGTCCTTTTACTTCGATCTAATCGCTTCTTTGGAAGTATTCCTTCACATCTATGCCATTTAACACATCTTCAAGTTTTAGACCTTGCCTTTAACCAAATTTCGGGAAGTATACCAATCTGCGTCAAAAATATTATTGCTTTGACTCATAAATGGAATCCAAATTCAACCATCACCCACTCATATTATAATTTCGTCTCCCTAAATGGTTTTAGTTCTAGTAGCTATGATGATCATGCAATTTGCATGTGGAAAGGAAAAGAGCATGAGTACAAAAGTATTCTTGGATTATTAAAAAGCATTGATCTTTCGAGCAATAAATTGACTGGGGAAATTCCTAGAGAAATCATGGAACTTAATGGATTGATTTCTTTGAATCTCTCAAGAAATCTTATAACTGGAAGAATCCCCTCAGAGATTGGTTTGTTACAGTCATTAGAAGCCCTAGATCTATCTAAGAATCAGCTGTGTGGTGGAATTCCTTCAAGCATTTCTCGAATTAATTCTCTAAGTTTCTTGAACTTGTCAAACAATAACCTGTCAGGTGAAATTCCAACAGGTCCTCAGCTCAGTACCTTCAATGCCACTACATATGAAGTGAACCCAGATCTTTGTGGATTTCCACTTCCAAACAAATGTTTAGGAGAAGAAATGACTCAAAACTCAATTGAGAATAGAGGTAGTGAACATGCTAGCATACAAGAGGAGGAAGATGGGTTTATAACAATGGGGTTTTATGTTAGTATGGCCCTTGGAGTTGTTGTTGGTTTTTGGGGAGTTTTTGGCACAATACTACTAAACAGGTCATGGCGATTCTCCTATTTCAAGTTCTTAAACATTGTCAAAGATAAGATGTATGTGACAGGAGCTGTGAATATGGTTAAATTACAGAGGCGGCTTCAAAAATAATTGGTAATGCTAATTGTTTCTCTACTATGTTAATTATCATTATCATGAATGTCATTCTAATTCTATATACTATTATTATTATTTATCTGTTCTATTCTTTTTTCATTCATCATTTTTTTTTCTTGACGAGTAGAGTAGTATTAATACCATCAATATTAGTCCTAACTTTATGAACATGTCTCTGTCCTTCATGAACTCTGCGTTACCAAAACACGTCATAGACCCTCTACCTCCCAGCTCTTCAGTTAAGTTAGAAACTTTCAATCCTTTTACACAACTACTAATAAATTACACCATGCTATTAAATATAGTTTCTAGTTTTCAAAATCAAAATTCTCCAAAGCACTATTAAGATGCGTTACGTCTTAAGTGTCTTAATCTCCTAGGGTAATTATCTATGTTGCATGCACCAAAAATATTGATTCCAGTATCAACTTGTGTTGGTTATTATGGCCATAGGACGCGAGGATGTCAATGATTTTATTTATTTTTTGATGGATAAAGTTGAAGATAAAATTATTATTCAGCAGTTGATTGCAGCATGAAATTATTGACAGATTTTCAACACTCATGGTAACAAGTTTTCTGTTAGGTCCGAAATTCAGACATCACAACTGCTGAGCCACAAGGAAGGAAATAGGGATGGCATACACAGGAACGGATTGGATCAGTTTGAATTTAAATGCAGCAGCAGATGAGGATAAATAAAAGATCAGATTGTATTGTCTTTCAATTTGAATTTAAATGCAACTGATGGGAGTTGGTTCCTATCTTTTAGGATAGATTATTTCAGTCTTATTTATGTACGCCATATTAAAAACAAAAAAACTCTCTCTCTCTCTCATGTTCAGGAGGTTGTAGTCACCTTGAATCTATTCAGTTTCTCAAGTACAACTGGGTTCATTAAATTTTCAATAAATTATGGGTTTACATTTTTGGCAGTGTAAAAGGGGTTTGAAGTTGTAGTGGGAGTCTGTTGGAGTGGTGGTAAAATGGATTTGAACCCATTTAAATGTTTCACCACTTTTTGAGTAGTTGAACATAAGACGTATGTCTTATATATTTCATCTCTTCCCTTTTGCTCACAGATTTCTTAAGCAAGAGTTTTCCATGGCTATCTAATTTACTTCTCACTACAATTGATAGTACCATAGTGATACGAGTTATCATCTCGGATGACTTGGAATTCTACCTCCCTTATTTAAGCTGATAGTGAGGCAAGTTGATCGATAATATTTTAGTGGAAATTAACAATCCAATAGTACCTACTTAATTTAAACAATCCAATAATACATTATTAGTGCCAAAGCCAAAGTTGGTTACTCTCAGCATTAATTTGGTTGATCAGGTTGATAAATTATCATAATGTGAAAAAGTGGCTTAGTTCTTCTTCTTGCCTTTTTTCCCCCTTACTCTTTAAAAAAAAAAAAAAAAAAATCTTCTTTATTTAATTATGAAATCAACTAAATTGCTATGAATTTTTCTAGTTTCTCTAGATTTATTATTTTGCACGAATTGTCAATATAGGTGAGGCTTGAGTTGCACACTTGCACGACTTGTTTTTTTAATTGAAATCAACTAAAAAAAAAAAATAAAAAAAGGATATACATTCAGATACATTAATACTCTACCACAATGCTTATACCAAAAAAAAAACATAACCTTTTCTATCCCTCCACGACTTGTTTTTTACCCTACAGCTCTAAAGAGCCCTCAGAAACCAACCTTCTTCTTTTACTTCAACAACAATACAATACCAATCATTAAGGGCACATAGTTAGTCCTCAAGTCCCCCATTTCATAAGGGCACACCTCACCTACACCATTGGACAAAATCCCACCCCAAACGAACCCCACCCGATTAGTACTGGACCCCAAACTTGACCAACCTCAAACGATAAAATTAATAATGATGCTCTTTCTAAATTTCTTTAGACTTTGGAACTATAATTTATTTTAAAAATATAATGTTAATAATTTTAATGTATCGACTTTGGAGTGTACTTCAAAAAGACTTGTCGAGTATTGGCAAATTTATATGTATGCAACATTGAATAAATGCATGTTAATAGTTTGTTTGTAGAAATGTTGACACTGAAATTATATTTTACGTGTCATGATAACTGACAAAATGGTTGTCAGAAAGTTGGCTTGAATTTTTGAGCCAACATTAAATACAGGACTTTGCTCGGTCCAGTGCTCCAGTATTGTACTGGACTCGTCAAAATTATAACACATGTCTATAAGTTTTGACTGCCTTAAGCTAACTTTGTTGCATGTAGCTTATTATTCTAGAAAAATTATCTTATAAGATTGTCCTCATACAAAATGTGTGGATTCCACATATTGTAAATGAGACGTCATATGAGACTGTAGAAATATCTTCTAATTATTCATATATTGGTGTAGAGTAGTAAAATACGAGAGTGAAAGACCTCTTTGAAGGGGACTTTGTGGAGGAGGTTTGTGTAGTAATTCCAGAGAGGAAACTTCTCCTTGTTTTAGGTGTAGCCCCTGAATGTTGTACCCTTCCCCAAGCTTTGTATTTGAGAGAGAAATTTATTGTAAGGTTGAATTTATTCAATCATTAGTTGGCTTTATTCCGTGCTAAATTTTCTTGTAATTCAGTATTTACAAATCCTATATTTAGGTGGGAATCATGTAAGGGTAGTGTGTGAGAGAGTGTGAATAAAAACTCAAGAGTGTGCACTCAAGAAGGGCCTTGCAATTGGATCTCACGACTAACTCGCGACTGGCAAGTCGCCAAAGCTGGCACACATGTGAAGCATGCAGGGGAGCTAAAGGGTCATACCAGCTGTTGCAATACAGGACATAACTTCTAGTCTGGCTAGGCTGTTAGCTCGCGACTCAAACTCACGACTCGTTCTAGTCGCGAGCTCAAGTTGCCAGACCACTCTATTTGTTATAAAACTGACTCTTCACATTCCATACACATCCTAATATAAATACCCTTATACCCATGAAATGTAGAGAGCTTTCAGAGAGAATTTTAAGAGGAAAACCCTAGAGAAAAATAAGATTGACTCATCCACAATCTTTATACTTTGATTCTCCAAATTTCTCTACTCTCACCCTCTTCATTGTTACATCCTTGAGAGGTACATTAGCCAAATCCTTATCTCACCATACCCATATCTGTGAGAATACTATTTGGTGCTTGGGAAGCAGTTAGGAATGGACCAATTGATATTGGTTGATGCAATGGGCTAATGGCGAGATCAGGTAAGCTAGAGAAGACAAAAGTTCGGTGTAACCTCGTTGGAGCAAGAAGCTTGGAGGGCTTAGGTACACTGGGTAGATTAGGCTTGGAGGGTCTTCTGCTGTTTATGTATCCTAACTTTATTCTTTAGTGGATTATTGACCTCTTGGAGGACGGCGAAGAGGTTTTATGCCAAAGACTTCGGTTTCCTCTTCGATAACACATCGTTGTGTTGTCTTTGTATTTGCATCTCTCTTCCTTTTATCTTTGCCATTTAATTACTGCTATGGCTATGATTATCTTCAGTTTAGATTGTTTTATCAATTCTATTTTAGCTTATTTTCATATTTCGCACATACATTGTTTGATAATAAGCTTGAATTGGTAATTGATAATTTGTAATTTGGGGGTCTAAACATTTATAGGTGTTTTACACACTATTTGAACATTCAATTGGTATCAGAGCGGGTACACTTGTTATGGTTTAAATACCTAAGTATGATCCTTGACCCCTTGTATTTATTTGCCAAAGATAGTGCTTTGTATGCCTCTATGCATGATTTGGTTGATGATGAATGTAATATGCCATGTGTTTGTAAAAATGCCTCTATGAGTGATAACCCTCATGATTGTGATGCTATGTTACATGAATCTTTGGGTGTTGTTGATATTTCTAACATCAAACTCTTGAAGAAAAATGCTAAGAGGTTTAATAAGAATTTGAGCAAGTTATTTTGTGAAAATGATGATTTGATTACTAAGCTTAATGAATCCAATAAATTGGTTGAAAAATATAAGAAACTTGCTGAAAATTCTCTTGAAAAGCTGAAAGAGTTTGAATGTTTGAATATGGACTTGTTAATGCTAAACAGAAAAGGATGATTTGATGTTAAACTTGTTTTGTCTAACAAACTTGTTAATGAGCTAAAATGTGAAAATGAATCTCTTAAGATGCATGCCAAGTGTTTGATTGCTGAACCTATTGTTAAAAAGGATGAAAATATTTGTTGCAATCATGTTGTGGTATCCGATTTTGCGCCTATTGTGTGTTCTACCTTAAATGACAAATTGGTGTACATTCCTCCACATAAAAGAAATCAAAAGGTGGAGAGAAAGGCTATTAAGTTAAAGCCTTCGTTTAGGTCTCATGCTAAGGTTTTGGATGGATCTAAGTTTGTTCCAACTTGCCACCATTGTGGTGTGATTGGTCATATAAGACCTCAATGTCGTAAGTTGAAAAGAGAACAAAATCATAAGACTAGATCCCTTCCTAAAAAGCCTAGTGGACCTAAACACATTGTTTGTCACCATTGTGGTGCTTTTGGTTGTCTAAGACCTCATTGCTCTAAGTTTCATGCTCTTAAAAGAATCAAAAGAAAAGAGAAACTTGAGCTTCTTGGAAGTTGTGCTAAAAAGGGTAAATTGGTTTTGAGTGAAAATAGCATGTTGTTAAAGAAAGTGTTTAATGCTCTTAACTTCTTATCTATGTGCAACTCCGGTTTTCATTCTTCCAACCCTCGTCTCACTTCTCATGAGACACTCATTCCAAACAATCGATCCGTTTGGATGAGAAAGGGTTCTTATGGTTGAGCTTTTGCTCTTTTGATCCTTGATCTAATTCTTTTGATCTTTGTTGGACCCTTTATGCATTGAATGTCATATCTTCATGCATTTTGTGCATCTTGCATCTCTTTATATGCATTGTTTCTATTTTGATCTTACTTTTATGTTTTAGTTTTGTGTGAGTAAAGATCCAAAATCACATAAAAAGTGAAAATTTCAAAAAGTTTGATCGTATATGTTTGAGCACATATCACATGTGAGTTTTGCCTTGTACCTTCGTACAAATGGCTTTGTGCATTTACGAGCTTAGCTTGTTCTTTATACACTTATATCTTTGTGGGAAAAATCTTGACATCTATGTGTGATTGTTGTAAATCGATCTTCAAGCTTGTCATAAATGATTAGTCAATAGTCATGTTGGTTTTGATACATTCGTAGACTTGTGCCTATATATCTTCCCACTCTTTTATTGTTTTTGCTTAAAGAACTCAACAAATGTAAATCTCAAAATAAAAAGAAATAATGAGCTGCAAAAGCCGTTGCACATACTAGTATTTGACTAGGAAAAAGGAAAAGCGACTTATATTGAAAATGTATGATGCCAAAAAGCCAAAGGCTTGTTCATCAAATTGAAATATCAAAAATTTCAGGCATCAATCTCAAAATGTGATGTATTGATTCAAAATAATCAAATGTTATGAATCGTAAAGAAGCCAAATGAAAAGCTTCAAATATATGTAATCATTTTCTTGTAGGAGGTTATATATGTTCATTTCTATAGTTGAGATAGACCACTTGACTTAGTACTAGTTGTGTATGACTTGATTGAATTGATCATTGAAACTTCATTCTAGACTAAGGACTATTCCACACTTAATACACACACACAACACACATGCCTAATGTTCAATGAATGCCTTATTCATTTGTTCGATTGTACTTATTTAAATGTGATATGTGTGTGCTCATCTATATATGGATCAAACTAAAAAGATTTTTGATCATTTTATATGTATTTGGAAGTGATTTTTATTACTCTTTGTGTTCATGTTTAGTGCTTACTTTGTTTCTCATTGTTTAAACATGTTTTGTATTGGAAAACAAGTGTCAGAATTTTTGGCTACTCGTTCTGGCTACTCGTTTTGGCGACTCACCTAGTCACGAGATCTAGTCGTGAGTTTACACAGAATGTCTTGGTGACTCACTCGTAACTCGCCAATCGCAAAATGCCCAAAAACAGCTTTTTAAAGAGTTTTTCATGGGAAACCTGTTTTAAACCTCTCTCATCCTCTCTTAAACCCTTCTTTTAATATTTTTACATCAAAACCCAATCAATTTGAATGGTTTTTCATTCTATTAACATCTCTAAGGTAATTCTAAACTCTTTTCTTTGATTTTGATTCTTTGATTATGTTTTGGAGAGTTTTTGTGCTCTTGGTTGAGATTTTCATCATAGGGGTTGGGGAAACTTAATTTTTGTCAAATTTTTGTATAGAATTGGTTTCTTTTGATGATTTGTTTTGGATGTTGGCCCATTGTGGCAAAAAGAACATGTATTAAGGGTGGATTTCATGATGTTCATGCATTGTTTTATATTGTTGTTCATAGTGTGTACGCTAGGTGTTTGATAAAATACCTCTTAGGCATTTTTTCACTTATTTGGACCTCGATGAGTACCAAATTTTGGGGTTTCTCATGTTTCCTCATTAGGAACATGTTTGGTTCATTGGTTGTGTATTTAACACATCTTACCTCACATGTGCATTTTTCATGCTTTGGTTATGCATTGTACATAACCTCCTCTTGCACACACCTTTGCTACCCTTGTCATGCATTGGTCTATACCTTATTTCTTCATCCTAGCATATCATATTTACCTTTTTTTTGTAGCATTTTGTTTTGTCTTTTGTTTGAGCCTCATTTCTCATTCATCTTGCACCCCTCATGCTTCATTCACCTTGTTCATACCTTCCTCTCTTGCCCTCTTTTCTTCTTGACCCCTTTGTCTATTCGTGTAAAAAAGGGGGAGAGTATACTCTAGAGTAGTATACTAAAGAGTTTTGTCATTTCTATATGACTCTTGTGCACATTCTTAGGAGGAGAAATTCTATTATTGTGTACATTTGTAGGGGAAGAGATATTCCATAGGGGAGATGCATATACCATGGGGGAGAAGACATTGTGTTAATAAGAAAATTTGTTTTGTTTTGTTTGTGTTTCTTTATGTTTGTTTTCTTGTTAATTTGCTTTATGGTGCTTTAAGTTATGTTTAGTATCTATGCTTTGTTGTTCTCATTGCATCGTGTTTGTATGTTGGACTTGCATACTTCCTTATAATATTGTGCTTCATTGTCTGCATGTTCGAATGATCATTTGCTTTACTATGTGATCATTGTAGTCACTTCTATATGACTGTTTTGGTGTATGATCAAGTTGCTCATATGTTTCACATCATATTTACTTGATTGCAATTTACTTGTTACATTATACTTGTCCTTTTATTACTTGCTTTACTTTGAGGGTCTAATGTGTTTTGTGCAAGTGTTTCATGTTACAAGTATATATGTTCCAAGTTCATCACAACTCCTATGATTCATGATAGGGGGAGTGATATGAAGGGGGGAGAAAGAGAGAAAGAGCTTAATGCTATATTAACTATATTTTTGCTTTGCTCATAGTTCATGATTATGCTTAACTATTTAAAATATTTATTTTGTACCCATGCTTTGTAGTTTAGTATTTGTTGTTAATGTTATGCATTTCTTTAAGTACATCACTCTTGTGCCCTTGTTGGATTTTATATCCTTGTTGCAATTACATTGTGTTATTGTATCGGTTGAGTGTTGGACATGCAAATGATACTTTGCATTGAGCTTATTAGCTTGCATGTCCGGATGTTCATTCTTTGTGTAAATGATCATTGTGGTCACTATTTATAGTGATTGTTCATTTTTGGTCAAGTCATGCTTTATTGCTTTATTCCATTTTGCTTGATCGCATTGTGCTTGCTCCATATGCATTTCAAGTTTTCTGCATACAATGATCATATTGTGTTGTTGTTTTCAGGAAATACTTGTACATATGGTTCAAGAGCTTCATAGATTCTAGAGTTAGGTGTGAGTGAGTTTTGTTCAACTGTTCCCAACTCACATGTTAAGTCTAGAGTTTGTTTTAGAGTTTTGTCACGGAATAGTCAAAGGGGGAGATTGTAAGGTTGAATTTATTCAATCATTAGTTGGCTATATTTCATGTCAAATTTGCTTCTAATTCAGCATTTAGAAACCCTGTATTTAGGTGGGAATCATGTAAGGGTAGTGTGTGAGAAAGTGTGAAGAAAAGCTCAAGAGTATGCACTTAAGAAGGGCCTCACAACTGGATCTCATAACTGGCTCGTGACTGGCAAGTCACCAAAGCTGGCACACGTGTAAAGCATGTAGGGGAGCTGAAGGGTCACACCAGCTGTTGCACTACAGGACAAAACTTCCAGTCTGGCCAGGCCGTTAGTTGCCGACTCAAACTCGCAACTCATTCCAATCGCAAGCTCGAGTCGCCAGTCCACTCTGTTTGTTACAAAACTGACTCTTCGCATTCCATACACACCTTACTTAAATACCCTTATATCCACGAAATGTAGAGAGCTTCTAGAGAGAATTTTGAGAGAGAAACCCTAGAGAAAAACAAGATTAACACATCCACAATCTTTATACTTTGATTTTCCAAATTCCTCTACTCTCACCCTCTCCATTGTTACATCCTTGAGAGATACATTAGCCAAATCCTTATCTCACCATACTCATATCTGTGAGAATGCTATTTGGTGCTTGGGAAGTAGTTAGGAAGAGACTAATTGATATTGGTTGATATAATGGGCTAATTGTGGGATCCAGTAAGCTAGAGATGACAAAGGTTCAGCGTAACCTCGTTGGAGCAAGAAGCTTAGAGGGCTTAGGTACACTGGGTAGATTAGGCTTGGAGGGTCTTCTGCTGTTCATGTATCCCAACTTTATTCTCTAGTGGATTACTGATCGCTTGGAGGGCGGCGGAGAGGTTTTACACTGAGGACTTCAGTTTCCACTTCGATAACACATCGCTGTGTTGTCTTTGTGTTTGCATCTTTCTTCCCTTTATCTTTGCCATTTAATTACTGCTGTGGTTGTGATTATTTTCGGTTTAGATTGTTTTATCAATTCTATTTTAGCTGATTTTCTTATTCCGAACATACATTGTTTAATAATAAGTTTGAATTGGTAATTTGTAATTTAGGGGTTTAAACGTTCATAGGTGTTTTACACACTATTTGAACATTCATTTTGAAAGTTCAAATAAGTGTATAAAATATACTATGAACGTTTAGACCCCCAAATATCAAATTACCAATTCTAGCTTATTATCAAACAATTAATGTGCGGAACATGAACATAAGCTATAAACAGAATTGATAAATAATCTAAACCAATTAAAATCACATCCACAGCAGAAATTAAAAGGCAAAGATAGATGAAAGAGAGATGCAAACACAAGGACAACACAACAATGTGTTATCGAAGAGGAAACCGAAGCCCTTGGTGTAAAACCTCTCCACCGCCCTCCAAGCGATAAGTAATCCACTAGAAAATGTAGTTGGAATACATGAACAGCAATAGACCCTCTAAGCCTAATCTACCCAGTGTACCTAAGCCCTCCAAGCTTCTTGCTTCAACGAGGTTGCGCTGAACCTATTTCTTTTCTAGCTTCCCGGATTCCACTACTTGACCATAGCATCAACCAATATGAAATTGGTTCCTTCCTAACTGCTTCTCAAAGCACCAAACAGCCCTCTCACAGAAATGGATACGGTGAGAAAATGTTTTCGTAATAAGCCTCTCAAGGATTTAACAATGGAGAGGAAGAGAGTTGAGGAATTTGAAGAGTCTCTTAATAAAGATTGGGGATGAATTAATCTAAACTGAAAATAATCACAACCACAGCAGTAATTAAATGGCAAAGATAAAGGGAAGAAAGATGCAAACACAAGGACAACACAACAATGTGTTATCGAAAAGGAAACTGAAACCTTCGGTGTAAAACCTCTCCGCCGCCCTCCAAGCGGTAAGTAATCCACTAGAAAATGTAGTTTGGATTCATGAACAACAATAGACCCTCCAAGCCTAATCTACCCAGTGTACCTAAGCCCTCCAAGCTTCTTGCTTCAAAGAGGTTGCGCCGAACCTATTTCTTTTCTAGCTTCCCGGATTTCGCTACTTGATCATAGCATCAACCAATGTGAAATTGGTTCCTTCCTAACTGCTTCTCAAAGCACCAAACAGCCCTCTCACAGAAATGGATACGGTGAGAAAAGGTTTTGGTAATAAGCCTCTCAAGGATTTAACAATGGAGAGGAAGAGAGTTGAGGAATTTGAAGAGTCTCTTAATGAAGATTGGGGATGAATCAATCTTGTTTTTCTCTAGGGTTTCTCTCTCAAAATTCTCTCTGGAAGCTCTCTTTCTTTCGTGGGTAAAAGGGGTATATATACTAGGGTGAGAATGGAATGTGAAGAGTCAGGTTTTTCAAAACAGGCTGGCTCGCGGCTTGACTGAGTCGCGAGTTCCAGCCACGAGGTAACTGAATGGCCAGTTGTCCTATTTTGTCCTGTAGTGCTCCAGCTGACATGACGCTTCAACTTCTGGCATGCCTGGCATGTGTGCAGATTCTGGCGGCTTGCAGCCGCGAGTCACCCGTGAGATCCAGTCGCGAGTCCCTGTTTTTCTTGCACACTCTTGAGCATTTCTTCACACTATCTCACTCACTACTCTTACAAGAATCCCACTTAAATACAGGGTTACTAATTGTTGAAATATAAGCAAATTTGGTATGGAATAAAGCCAACAAGATGGTTGATTAAATTCAACCTTACACATTTATTTTGTGTGAGGGAATAATTTTGGGTGTATTGGAATTTGGGTTTTATGAGAGTACCTTTACACGTTTTTGTATTCTCTAAATTTGTTAGTGAAAGTATTCCTTGTCATTGCCTGTGGATGTAGGCTAAAAGCCAAACCACGTAAATTCTTGATGCATCCCTTGTGTGTGTTTGTATTGATTTTTCTTTCGAGTTCCCATTGTTTCCTATTATTTAGAGTTCTTTTTTTTTTTTTTTTCGGGGGGGGGGGGGGGGGGTGTGGGAGATCTTTCTAAAGTCTATATTTCACTATCAATCCTGTGTGGAAATACTATTAGAACTTCCATTGTTACAACATAATTATACAACAGTGGAATAATTATTCGCTTAAAGTGCTAACAAATGACATCAAATGATTGGCAATTTCTTTTTTTTAAACTATGTATATGGTCACTGTCAATTTTGAGAAATACTTTTTCTAAAAAAGATAATCCTGCCTAAAGCCTCAATGACCCTCATACCTCCACCCAGAGGCAGTAATGTTCTAGCACTCTCAGTTTATACCAAAAAAACCAATGCCTTTCTCCGTGGAGCAGACAAAATTTTGGAAATTGGTTCCCATAATAATTAATAAACGCCACTGAATGGTAAAGAGTACATGATCAAACAATACCAACAACTGCACCAATTCTGGAAACTCAAGTCCCACATCAACAAGGGGACTCCAACGGTAATGTCACCTTCCAACATAATCGGGTGAACCCAATACTGTAGATGATAAAATAAATAATGATACTCTTTCTAAATTTCATAAAAATTCTGACATAATACTGTAAATAAATAATTTCTATAAACTTTGGAACTATAATTTATTTTAAACAAATAATGTTAATAAATTTAATGTATCTATCTAAACGTAAACCTCTGGATACATAGACATGGATTCTCAAAATAAATAAAATTACATGGACATGGGATGGGACACCACTCTTAAAATTTCTAGAAACCTTTGGTCAATTTGAATAATTTTTTAAGCTTAATGAAAATCTAGCAAAAATGTTTCACTTCAAGCAAATTATGTTAATAAATTTTTTAATACGTAAATAGTGGAGGATAGGGGGTGGGGTTCAAATGATAGACTTGCATGGGTCACCACTCACCATAGCTAATGTCATTTATTAAAAAATTATATTAATAACTTAAATATACACAACAATTTATTGTGGCAAGTTCTTTTAGGGACACAAGTTCCACAAAAGTTCACAATAATTTTATAATATTCCTAAATTCACCTGCTCTCATAGACACTAATTATTCAAAAACACTAAATAACCTATATTTTTTATATTAAAAAAAAAAAAAAAAAAAAAACGTCAACAACTAATTTTTCCAGAAATTAAACTGGAAACCACTGCACCTTTTTGTTGCCCACGGAATTTGGACTCATAATGGAAAAAGATAACAACAATCTAAAGATAACTTTTTCTTAACAATGTTGTCTAATCAATATATTAAAATAACAAGTTTGTCTGAGATGCCATCAGCTGGAAACCACTTTGCAAATGTTAAGGGACTATCGTCAAGCCAAATTCATGTGGAATCATCTCCCCATTAATCTTCTAACGAATTTCTTTTTATCTTTACAGGATTGGCTGTATGAAAATCTAAACTCCTTCTCTATCACCAGGAAACACATTGAAGCCTTTTGCTGATTATGGAATATCTGGCTCTCCCGAAATAACTTTTAGACAAGAAATCATCACCCTTAACATGCATCAAGCCGATGTTTTCTTTCTTCTTACTAAAAATGAACACATGAAATTACGCAATAAGACCTTGACACCTTCTGATGCAGCCTACTTCCCGGTGTATATAGTTTGAACAATAACATGCATTCCTATTAAGCATATACGCACAAATAGGGCTCAAGTCATCTAATGTTGAAGAGCCTGGGTTTTGGGGGACCAAATGCCAAAAATTGACGGACTGGGCTCTAGACCTATATTATATATGTTAAATCACTTATGTCTAGAATCCACTTCACATATGACATACAGCATTGTACATACGGTCCTTCCAGGACTACACTGTCAATTTCACATGGGTTAATTATTTTTTCTCGGTTTAATGTAACCCAAAGTTAGGTGATTCCTTCAAAAATTGACATGTGTCTTTACCCAACATCAACTAAACCATTTCACCCAACATCACCTAACTAAATAGTTGATTAGTAACATATAATTTCATAGCTCTCACATAGCATACGCGAAAGGTCTTATAATTTTACAAATGTTTTCTTATGTTTCAATATGTTTTAGTCACAACTTAAATAAAAAATTTTAATACTCCTCCTTCCAATTGATGCTTTTCACAAATATTAAACCAATTAAAACTATATGGAAATTATGTAATCTAATCTTTTTTTAGTAAAGAGAACAAAACTATTTATATATGATTACATAATCTAGATTATGTAATCACCTGTTGGAAAAAGAGTAATGTCATTTATGGTAAAGAAAACAAAACTATTTGACACAATCACAAACTTTAAGGACAATATTGTTTTCAAGTTACCTTTCTCAAGTGAGTAATGCTACATACAAAGTATTATCTTCTAGAACTTTTTAACTTTTGCGTATCAAAAATATAACTTTTTTGACTTTTTATGCGTGAAAGAAGTATGTTTCTATAGCTTTTAGACTTTTTAGTCTTAACGGAGTTCAGTTTTTGTCTTTGGCATAAGACATTTGCAATGATACAATCGTTTTTATGAAACACATGTTTGTATGAGAACCGTTTATCTAACTTTTTGTTGAAAATATGCTAAAATATACATAAATCTTGGAAAATTTTGAAAAAGTAATAAAATGCAAAAAAAGTGAAGTTTTAAAAAGCTATACATAAAAATTAAAAATGTCAAATTAAAGCCAATGCCAAATAGGTTCTCTTAAGACCTTTTTCCCTCTTCCTATGTGGGTTAAAAATATATTTCACGAGAAGAAGTATTGATATGTTTGACTAAAGTTGACCTATGGAATTTCCTACTTTCTATTTTCTCTTCTTCTTTTTTTCTTTTCTTTTTTTTCACTACAGTCTGTATACCCTACGAAACATTTTAATATCTTGCAAGATTTAGGATGTTCTTGCTTTAATTATATGTTTAAATTTGATGCTATATTTTATAAAAATCAATAAAGTGCTGTATTTTTCATGTTTAAATTGTGGGTATTTGTTGTATATACCCTGTGTACATTAGTGTCTTTAGTCCTGTTTTGTGGAGATTCTTTTTCCTTATCTCTGTTCGTCTGGACTGCTTCACGTGCTATATCTGATGAATAGTATAAAGCTTTTCTCATGATTTGTGTGTTCTATTGAGGGTAACTGGAACTCTCTCACGTTAATTTTCAACTGATCGAATACTATCTCACTTGCATTTGAATTGAAGGGATAATTAAATTGACAAAACAACTTGAAATTTTGGTTTTCTGATTGTTAGTGATGAGATGTATCAGAGTTTCTTATCAATTCTATTATAATAAATCAAGGAAAGATATGTCAAACAATCAAATTGTATATATGTAATATTTTCCTTCTTTTTTTCCAATTTTTGGAAGAGTAAAACTTTTATTGTGAAAGGGAATTATATATTGGGGCTGATTGTATTGGATTAATGTATAGCCAAAATGTTCTCAAGTTCAAAAGAGATAATCATAAAAGAGAAAAAAGAGGGAAAGATGGCCCTGATATGGTTTTGCAGGGCTCAGCTATATAGTAAACAGGCCCATATGAGTTGGGCTACTTGAGCTGATCTTGTGGTATTTTATATTATTATGGCTGGGCCTTTGGAAATGGTGGATTTTTTAAGGAAAAAAAAAATACAAAAATAACGTTTGATCTTGGGTGAATATTTGACATTTGCAGTTGCTTAAGATGTTATCTGAGGAATATGGTGGCAGAGTTGAGCTAGCCAAAGCTTATTACTAATTGGGTGTATGCTTTTTAGGAAGTAGACTAACAATGAAGTATTTCTTGCAACTCAATGTGATTTTGGGTGTCTGTTATAAATGAAGTCAATCATAATCTCTACTTTAGTTAAAGCTGGAGAAGCTATTACCGCATCCACTGCTGTGTTAAGTAGTAGTTCAAACTTTAAACACCTCTACAAAATTGCTCGGTTTTTCACAGATAGTCTTAGAAGCTTTATTTCAGCTGTGCAGTTACTGTCCATTTTCCTGGACCATAATTCATAAGCAAAATTGGTTAGTCAGTTACTAGACATTGTTGGTTAAAATGATGAAATTTATTAGTTTTACGCTTCCTACATAAAGATGCATATATATGTGCAAGCGTGACTATGCCTACAAAAGGTATAGTTGCTTTAAAATTGGCAAAACTAAATCTGTACTCAGAATGGCTGCATCCACTGCTGTGTTAAGCATGCCCCCTTCAGGAATTATTTCATTAGGCTCCATTTCTATCCATTCTTCTTTGGGAATTACCATGTAAATGAGTACTTTTGATGTGATGGCAAATGGTCTAAAATTGGTCTCAATATAAAAGGATCATTAGAGTTCATAACTGACATTGAGATTGTCCCTATTGTAGTTAAGCTTTTTGCAGACTCAATTAGTAAAGTGGGTAACAATAGTGTGAATTTGAGTGGAAGGAGCATCCAAACCATGTATAGGTTGAATGTAGGAGGTGCTGAGATTAATTCCACTCATGATTCAAATATTTGGAGAACATGGGAAGTGGATTCCACTCCACTTTCCTTCCTTTTCCCCTCCATCCAAATGGGCTAAGGGGTCCATTTCCAACAGCATGTGTAAGTGGTGCAACATGTTCTAAAGTGTTAGTATCAATCTGCAATGTAAGTTCAAACCTGAAGTTAGGAAACAAAAGAAGATGCTACAACAAAATACTTTATTTGGGGCAGAGGAACAAAAAAAGGTTTCAGAAATACCAAATTGCAACTGTTAAATGCTAACTAAATGCTGATTGATTTTGTTGGACTTTATTGATCATGATTGATGTTATTAGATGGCTTTCAGCTTTGATTATATTATATTCCATATATGATGCAATCTCATTATGAATTTACTTTATTTACATGTTTGATGTAATTTGGGATCCTATTAAAAGGGCCAAAAATTCACTATTGTAGGCTGTTGATGCTTAATGCTATTCACAATAATTGGAAAAACTGGTTTTGCATCTCATACAAAACGCACAGCGAAAGCAACCCAAGTATTTACTTGATTCATGTGAGACACCAATTGTTGGAAAAAATTAGTTTTGCATCTCATACAAAACGCACAGCAGAAGCAACACAAGTATCTACTTGATTCATGTGAGACAACATGGAATATCTAGAATTTTAGAAACAAAGAATAAAAAGGCGTACCTTGGTGCAGTGAAATTCAAAACTGATAGTTTTTAGACCCCTTAAACAATTGATTAAACCTAATTAATTAGCCAAGTTGTTACTTAGTCAAATTAACAAGTCTAGGTTATCATAATAATAAAGATCAAATCATGCAAAGCAGCAGAAAATAAATAACACACGATATGATCACCCAGGAAACCAAACCGGTAAAAACCTGGGGAGGATTTAATCTAGCTATCCTCAAGGTAAACTTGAATCCACTATCAGAAAGAATCGAAGTTCATACAAAAGGACTTACAAGCACCCCCGCTCGACTTCCTAATGCTACCAACCAGTAGAACTTACTGACACGACCATGTGCAAGCTCCGAATCCATGGACTCCTTCTTTCTTTGGATTCCACCAGCTACAAGCACCCCCGCTTGTGTATTCTTTAAGCTTTAATGGTAGCAACTGTTTTGATCATCAAGGTTTAGAGAATGTCTCTTCCTTGAAAACCCTAAGTTTGTGTAAAGGAAAGCTCCTCTAGATCTCACAAGAGATTTACACAAACCGCAATATGAGCAACACTAAAACGTGGCTAGGGTTTGCCTTTTATACTTAGGACAAATAAGAAACCCTAAAAACGTTTTAAACACATAGGGCTGAGTTGGACGAATCTGTAGAAAAGCAATCTGCTCGACGTTCGATCGGTCGAGCCTAAGCTTCGATCGATCGAGCCAGGCCAAAAGCCATACTGCTTTCTGCTTTCCACTCGATTTCAACTTTACATTGACATACAACTTTGAGCTAGCTTTAAACACTTCTAAACACATTATTTTGATCATGGTTTGCTAACATTACACATTAGAGTTCTAAAATACATAAAGTCCTAAACTTTAGAACCTAACAAAACAAAAGAAGTTCGAACTTGGGAAGACCTTTAATCTTCACCCCAATTCCACAAATGCCCAAGATGTGTGGTTTTTCAATCAGTTATGTACACACTTGTTCAAGAGAAAATGTGTTTTGAGAAAACTGTATACATCTCTTTTTAATCGTACGTATGTTTTTAACTATCAAAAGGCAATTACTTTATTTAAAAACTCTTATTAAATAAATAAATAATTGATTATCTAATTGGACTAGCCTTTTGAGCCAGTCCAATTGGACTTTAGTGTGTGGCTTGGGATGGGACCAAAGGGACAAATAAAACTCTAACTCCAATGGGTTTCGAGCTTATCTGTCAACTCTTGAAAAGCCCAAAGTTAGCACATGTATTTATGTAATGATGTGATGCATACCATTAAATATTAGGTTTGTTGCTTTATGTCAAACAAAAATCAAATTAGCTAGGTGTCTGACTCTATTGGTCATAGTTCCCTGCTGTTGCGGCCGGTGCTCGTTTGTGCACGCATGAACCAACCCAACAAACAAGGAAAGGATGCCTCTCGGGGCATCTATTTGAAATATTTTTCCAAAATCTCATTGTTTATGTTAAAAAATATTAGATCTGAAATATTTTTCCAAATCCTCATTGTTTTCCTTAAATAAAAATCAAATTTGAAATATTTTCCAAAATCCCATTGTTTTCTTTAAACAAAAATTAGATCTGAATTTTATGTTAAAAAATTCATTCTTTTCACTTTAAAAAAATCAGATCTAAAATTTCTTTTAAAATCCATTATTTTTTAATTAAACAATTGGATTTGGATTTTCCTTTTGGGAGATCCATTCTATTATTTAATTAAGAAATCAGATTTGGGAACTTTTCAAAAAAATCCATTCCATTTTATTTAAAAAAAAAAAAATCAAATCTAAATTTTTATCACAAAATTCATTTTGCTAATTTGAAACTTCTCATAAAAAAATCTTTCTTTTCACAAATAAAATTCATATGTAATTTCTATTTGCATAAATGCAACAGATCTAGTATTTTGCATATTAACAAATTTTAGATCTAGGAATATTGACACAACAGTTTGCATGTCATTTTTTATGGGTATTTAAAAGGTCATTTAAAGTCTAGAAGACTAGACTCTTTCTGGGCAGGGTGGATGCCTAACACATCCCCATCCTGTAACCTAACCCCTGAACCTTAGGATTTTAGGTTGGTAGATTTAGTATCTTATTTTATTTTGGGTAGAATGTAACTAGGAAGCAAAGTTTTTTATTTTTCTTTTTATTAGATTGTACCTAGGAATCAAAGTAATGTAAAGTTCTTTCTCCCCAGATGTAAATTGTTTCCAATCAATAAAGATGCATACTATTCAAAATATATTGTAAATTGTAAAATTTTCTTATCTTACTTATAAAATAAGTGGCAACTCCATGGATTCCTGAAAAATGAAGGTGTCGATGCCTACACCCTTTTCTGAGAGCACTCAAGTTTTTATGGTCTCTCACACTGAGGAGTAACAGGAGTGGATTCACTGAGGAGTGGTGCAGATGTATGATCCATTGGGGAAGAATCTTCTGCTTCCTTGCTGGGGATTTTTCTTTTTTTGGGTGTATTGGGGACTCACTGAGGAAGAATTTTCTGCTTCCTTATAGGGGATACTTTAGGTGTACCTGATTCACCGAGGATACTTTGGGGAAGAATCTTCTGCTTCCTACTTAGGGATTGCTTAAATATGCTTGGATCCATTGGGGAAGAATCTTTTGCCTCCTCCATGGGGATGATGCTTGATATGCTTGAACTATTGAAGAAGATTCTTCTACTTCCTTCATGGGGATCTTGCTTGAGATGCGCGATCCATTAAGGAAGAATCTTCTGCTTCCTTACTAGAGATAGTGTTCTTGATATGCTTGAACCATTGGGGAAGAGTCTTTTGCTTTCTTTATGGGGATTGTGCTTTTGAATTCTTGTGATCTGCTGGAAATGGTTTTAGGGTGTACATGCTTAAATGAGGGAAGAGTCTTCTACTTCCTTAACCGCTCACTAGGGAGTTCTTTGATGATTTTGTGCCTAATTAGGGCAATTTTGAGATGTTCTTCTTTTTTGGAAAGAAGGGATTTTTTATTTTTTTTTATTTTTTTTTACTGTTCATGACTAAACTACGTGTAGTTTTGTGGTGAGGCCTAAACTACATGTAGTTTAGCCATCAAGTGTATTCTCGCCTTTTCATTTTCTCCAACGTTTACCAACCATTTATTTTTCTTCTTCATTCTCTTCATCTTCCCCATTTCTTAATATTCTCCATAAATCCTTTTCTCTCTACAAAAACCGCCCCTTCCTCTCTTTTCCTCTCACTTTCTGACTCTCACAAACTCTCAAACTCTCAAACTCCTTCATTCTCTCATTTTCTCTTTAACTTTCTTCATCTCCTCTAATGGTACCCAAGGCCAAGAAGACCTCCTATGTCCTTTTCTCTGATGCATTCCACCTCATCCGCAGGAATGGGGCAACGAGGTTGATGGGGCCTCCATTGTTGACATACTGGCTAGAGAATCACATTTCCATGGCTGAATCTGTAAGTTTTCAAACTTTTTATCATTTTCCAGTTCCTCTCTGATTTTCCGTTCTAATGTGTTTTTGGCCATGTAAATGCTTGGGTTTTGCTATGGGATGGGTTTAGATGAAAACCTGACACATTAGGAGGGCTAGGAACATGTCGAGGATTGATTTTGGATGATGTATCCTTGAAAATGTCGAAGAACTACTTTTGTCTATGCCTCTATGTGCGTAAGCTCGGGCCTGCATACGCAGCTTGTGTTCATGCGTAGGCAGCTTTATTCTTGTGTACGTAGGTATGTTCTTGAGATCCTGTATACATGGGGATGGGCTTGCGTACGTGGGGTTATGTCTGTGTACGTGGGCTTTGACCCACGTACATGAGACGCTTGGTAGAAGCCCTACTTTCCCAATTTCACTTTTTTTTTTCAACCATTTCACTTCCATATGCAATCCTAACACACCTTTTTGTCATTTTTGCACCTGAATATCACTATATTCTCCTTTTTATCCTCGCCCTTGCATCAAAAACACCATTTTCATCAATTCTGCTTGAATCTAATGTCATATTCTTTTTATGCAATCATCATCCCTTTATGCTAGTAGGGGAAATACCAACAAAGTGGTGGAATGGTACAACTTGCTCACTCCCGAAACCAGGGTGTACATCCGAGAAGTGGGCTTTGAGCCCATCATTAGCCTTCTTCCAAAAAGATCCGCGAGCGCCACTTTAATGCAATGCTTCATTGAGAGGTGGTGGGACACCACCCACACCTTTCATATTGCTGAGCGGGAGATGACGGTGACTCTTTATGACTTCTACCACATGACCGGCCTTAGCTTTAAAGGGGTCATCATCAACTTGGAGGGTGTGTTGGGCAACCAGCTAGGTCTTGACATGTTGGGGAGGAAGTACTCCACTGAGACCATCTGCTACTTCGACTTGGTGATGGATTACATGCATCTCCCACAGAGGACCATGGAGGAGCGCATCCAGATGGTTAGGGCCTTCCTTCTTCACCTGTTGGGGGCTTACCTCTTTGCCAATGGTGGGTAAATGGTGTCCTTGAGGTGGTTGACCCATTTCCAAGACTTTAGAGAGGCACGAAGGGCCAACTAAGGGTAGGCATGTCTTGCCTATCTTTACTCCACCCTCGACTCTCTTAATCGGGGGACCTTGTGGCAGCTTGTGGGGCCTTGGAAGCTCCTTAAGGTTAGTTCTCTTTCCATTCTTTACATTTTTTGCTTGTATCTTGTAGTCTTGCAAACTGTATTGTCTTGAAAATTATCATCTTGCATCCCTTATCTTGCATTAAATCTATTCTGATTACTAGGTTAGTTAAAAATTGAGAAACATACCACTAATATATTGACAAGGGAGATATTCCATATATATATATATGTCACAATTTTTTTACTAAAAATCACTTTTCCATGAATTCACATATAAAAAGCATAGAATTCACTAGTTCTGTTTGTATGTGCCATAGATGATCTAAAGAAATCAAACCACCTAGTTACACTTGGATCTAAATATGGTAATTTTTATCTCATATTATTTATAACTTGAATTGATATATAAATCACTTTCGGTGCTATACTATTTTAACTCTCTTGATGTGAATACTATTTGAAACAATTTTTCCACAAGTTCACATATGAAAGGATAAAGAATTTATTACTTCTACTACACAAAAATCCATTATAAGTATCTTGACTACTACTTGCTCATCACAAGAAGGAAAAAATTAATATACAAAGAAATCCACTATAATGTGTTTCCTTTGCATCTATATTTGAATACCATCATGGCAATAATTGAAAAAGAGACAATCTAAAGCATCTTGCAATGGGCCTGCATGTCTGGATCATTCATTCCTAAGTTCTCAATAGGGCAACTTCTAACATGTAGGAATTTCTTATTGTCCCTTCTGCAACTCAAGTGGTAAGTGAAAAATGAGATGTTCATAAGAGCACATTTCTTTGCATAGAGCCTTTATTATTCATCTATATGACTAAAAATGATTCAACAATTTTGACTCATCTAGCTCAAACTGAAAATATCAGCAAGTTCAAAATCATATATATAAGTTTAAAAGAAATTCAAAAAAAAAAAAAAAAACAGTAGCATGCTAAAAAATAAGGATATGATGAACCTTTAAAAGGTTTCTTATAATCTGAAAGTTGAGTAATAATGTAAATGATGACTGCTGCAATTGATATTGGGCTGCTTCTAAAATTTAGGAAAAAGAAGGTTCATTAATATAAACAATTGCTGACTAAAAAAAAAATCAACAAACCTATTATCAAAGCACATGAAAATTTCAGTCACACTCAACACCATATTATCTCACATTTATAAGTTCCTATGAATTGTGGTCTCTAAATTATACAATCATTTTCAAGTATTAACATAATAGTCCGAAAACATGGCTTATTTTCATATTATAATTAAACATTAGATCAATATGCCTTGCATTAGTTTTCAGGGAAAATGCAGATGAATGGGGAAAATGGAGAACCAGTAGCAAGATCTCAATTAAGGAGATTCCAAGCGAAAGAAAAACACAATTGTCAATAGAAAATGCCTTTAAGGAGAATATGAAGACTACTTATGGTATTTTTCTGCACGTCAAAGTCAAATTTATCAAATATAGCATATAGACATTATGACTAAAGTGATAAACACAAAAGGAATATAAGAATTAAGATAAATTAATATCCTTTAAATTTATAACAAAATATTTAATTGCAGGCATTTTCTTAGCATTCTTTTTGGATTTTGATCATTTATGCAGTATTGCAATTTTCATCTTAATAACATGCCTAAAAAAAGAGAAAAAAGAGACAACATATTAATAGCTTATATGGTTATATTCCTATTGCCATTCACCATTTTACAGGATGTCTTGCACATGGGTCACACATATGGGGAAGCTTCATTTAGCAACAAGTGAAAATAAAATATATTGCGAAGATGAAAAGCTAATCAAATGGGATAGGAAAAATTGCTTCTGCTGCATTACATATATTCCAATGCCATTCTTCAACCATCGAATCAGATAAAGTTAAGACTTAAGAGAGAGTAGTTCATCACCAATAAACCATATAACAAATAATCAAAGCCAGAAGTGAGATACATTCGAATATTTTAGATACTTCCCAAAACTGATGTCCACAATATGAACTCTCCAACCCATATGGTTGAAATTATTGTAGTTCTTTAACATATCAAAGCACCTAGCAATAGCCAAACTATTATCACAGGACAGATTACAAAACTATTTTGAATCAATCAAGGCTATTTCTCTATAAAATAAAAAATAAAAATAAAAACTAAGAGCACAAGCAAATCAATAACACAGAAAACACGTCCGCAAGAGAGAAGAAACAAATATACTCAGAAGGAGCTATATGTGTAGGGAATTTAACCGAAATTCCCAACCTATGAGAAACAAAAAATAGAGAAAACACAAGTGAAAGAAAAAGAAAAAAAAACAATCACACGCACAAGACGGTATTTATGTGGTTCAGCAATTTGCCTACGTCCACGGAGTTGCAGGGATTTCACTATTATCAAGGAAAAGTACAAAGTGCGGTTACAATTTTTCTCTCTCACAAAACACGGTAAATCTCCCATTAAAACCCATGCAATATTATTCGGGTCAGGTCAGGTCATCGAACCAGATCAAACAAAACTAGGCTCCATAAAGCCCAACAAATCTCCCACTTGGAGACTAGTTCAATCACCAACATCAACCGCAATCCTCCAAACACACAATCCCCTCATCCCTGCAACTCATCCTTTTGTCCTCAAGCTAGAAGGCCAACTGAAACTGCACACAACTTCAACTTCTCAATAGTGACACCCTTAGTCAACATGTCTGCCGGGTTCTTAGATCCATAAATCTTCTCAAGTATTACCAACTTATCTTCAACAAGGTAACAGATAAAGTGGTATTTTGTTTGTATATGCTTCGACTTTGAATGAAAAGCCAAATTTTTTGCAAGAAAAATTGCACTCTAACTGTCACTGTATAGAATGCCCATCTCTTGCTTCTTACCCAATTCATCTAAGAAACCATGTACCCAAATCATCTCCTTTCTAGTTTCAATTGCTGCAACATACTCAGCTTCTGTAGTAGACAAAGTAACAATCTTCTGTAGATTTGAAGCCCATGATATAGTTGTACCACCCAGAGTAAAAACAAACCCAGTAGTACTCTTTCTACTATCAATGTCACCAGCAAAATCAGCATCTACATAACCCTGCAGTTTCAAACTTGCACCTGTGAAGCAAAGACATGTATCTAATGAACCCTTTAGATATCTCAGAATCCACTTAACTACCTCCCAATGCTGCTTTCTAGGCCTACTCATGAATCTGCTCACAACTCCCACTGCATGTGCAATGTCTAGCCTTGTACATACCATAGCATACATCAAGCTGCCAATAGCTGAGGCATAGGGCACCTTGCTCATATGGTCCCTTTCTTCTTCTGTCTTCGGTGACTGTTCTTT
Organism: Quercus robur; assembly: GCF_932294415.1. Classification (NCBI taxonomy): domain Eukaryota; kingdom Viridiplantae; phylum Streptophyta; class Magnoliopsida; order Fagales; family Fagaceae; genus Quercus; species Quercus robur. The sequence goes on along the minus strand of NC_065538.1, from coordinate 87,682,848 downwards.
GCTTAGTTTGAAATGACTACCCAAGGATGTGCTCGCTAGTTTAGCTTCATTCATGTTGAACTTGTTAAGAACTTTCTTCACATACTCTGACTGTGAAAGTTTCAATGTACCATTAGTCTTGTCTCTAATGATTCCCATACCAAGGATTTGCTTTGCAGCTCCCAAATCCTTCATTGCAAACTGTTTGGACAATTACTTTTTCAGATTATTAATCTTCTCAATGCTAGACCCTGTAATAAGCATATCATTCACATACAACAGTAATATGATGTAAGCATTGTCAAAAGACTTAACATAGCAACAGTGATTAGCTTCACATCTCTTGAACCCAATTCTATGCATAAAACTGTCAAATTTCTTGTACCATTGTCTAGAGCTTGTTTTAGGCCGTACAAGCTCTTTCTCAGTTTGCAGACTAGATTCTCTTGTCCCTGAACAATGAACCCTTCTGGCTGAATCATGTAAAGGTCTTCCTCCAAGTCACCATGAAGGAATGTTGTCTTCACATCTAACTGCTCAAGATGTAAGTTTTCTGCAACCACCATTCCCAGTACCAGTTTGATTGTTGACATCTTCACAATTGGAGAAAATATCTTTGTGTAGTTAATGCCCTTTTTCTGCTAGAACCCTTTAACAACTAATCTGGTTTTGTAACGTTTGCTACCATCATACTCATTCTTTATTCTGTATACCCACTTGTTGTGCAAAGCCTTCTTTCCTACTGGCAATTCAGTCAGTTCCCATGTCTGATTCCCTAACAAGGAATCCATCTCATCCTTCATGGCTAACTCCCACTTGCTTGAATTCTCATCTTGCAAGGCTTCATCATAACACTTTGGCTCACCACCATCAGTCAACAGGAGATAATTTAAAACAGGTGAATAACGCTGTGGAGGTCTAATGTTCCTGGAAGATCTACGAACTTCAGCTACAGGTGTACTCAGATCTACTTGTGAATTTACATTCTCCTTATCTTCTTCACCCCTTTTCTAGACAGTACTTTCAGTCAATTCATCTAAGTTGACAAACTCAAATTTCTTTTGATCTATCTCTACAACATCTGACACTACAATTGACCTATCCTTGTACATAACCTGTTCATTAAATATCACATTTCTACTTCTGAAGATTTCCTATTTTGTTCATCCCAAAACCTATAGCCAAATTTCTCATTACCATAGCCAATGAAAAATCATATTTTAGACTTTAAAGTTTACTACGAGAATCAGAATCAATATGGACATAAAAAACACAACAAAAACTTTTAAATGTGAAAACTTTACCTCTTTACCACTCCAAACCTCCTTAGGAAGTTTGAACTCCCTGGGAACTAATGGTCCTCGATTTATCAGGTAAGCTATAGTGCTAACAGCATCAGCCTAGAAAGTTTTTGGTAGTCCAGCATGCAACCTCATACTCCTAGCACGCTCATTGAGAGTTCTGTTCATGCGCTCAGTACACCATTCTGTTGTGGTGTCCCAGGAATGGTCTTCTCCATCCTAATTCCCTATGCAGCACAATACTCACTGAACCCTCCATCTATGTACTCTCTCCTCCATTATCTAACCTCAAACATTTTACTTTCAAACCTGGTTCTGTCTCAACTGTGGCCTTCCACTTCTTAAAAGTTTCAAATACATCAGATTTATTTTTCAAAAAATAAACCCATACCTTTCTGCTTGAATCATCAATAAAAGTGATGTAATACCTTGAACCTCCAAAGGATGCAACTGGAGAAGGCCCCCATAAATCAGTGTGTACTAATTCCAATTTTTCAGCCTTCGGTGTCCTGCCAGTTTTCAAGAAGCTCACCTTTTTCTGCTTTCCTAAGATGCAACTTTCACACATGTCAAAATCAATGAACTTCAATTCTGGTAGTTTTTCTTTTGACAGCAGCATCTTCATCCCTTTCTCACTCATGTGACCAAGTCTGCGATGCCATAGGCTTATATCAGTACTTGCATCAGTAATTGCAATTGTGTCTCTTGGACATGAGGTCATATACAGAGTACCAGTCTTCTTTCCATGAGCCAATACCCTAGCTCCCTTTGTAACCTTCCAAGTACCACTAACAAATAGTATTACATGTCCTTCATCATCAAGTTGTCCAATAGAAATTAGATTCCTCCTCAGGTCAGGAATATGTCGAACCTTCTCCAGTAACCAAACAGATCCATTAGGCTACAATATCTGAACATCTCCCATACCTACAACATCCAAGGCTAAACCATCAGCCACATACACTTTACCAAAATCACCTGCAACATAATTCTGTATGATTTCTCAGTGTGGAGTGATATGAAACGAAGCTCCTGAGTCCAAAACCAAATCATCAAGTGGACTATCTACTACAAGAAGTAATGCATCCTGTACCCCTTCTGTTACAGCATTAGCAGAATCATCTTCATTCTTCTTCTTAAGACTTTTGCATTGCCTCCTAAAGTGACCTGTTTTCCCACAGTTCCAGCATTGTACTTGTTGGCCTGATCTAGATTTGCTTCTGTTCCGATTAGAATTTCTGGATTTTGATCTGCCCCGGTTTGAATTTCTGTCATTACCTCTGCCTCTTGTCTCAAGGTTTAAGGCAGAACTAGATCCTGAGGTTTTGCCTGCATCTCTTCTGCGAATCTCCTTAGCCAGAATTAAATCTCGTATATCATTGTACTTGAGCTTTTCCTTTCTTGTAGAATTGCTTACTGTTATCCTCATTGCCTCCCAACTATTTGGCAAAGGAGCCAAGATAATCAGAGCACGAATCTCATCATCAAAATCAATTTCTACAAACGACAATTGATTTGTGATAGTGTTAAATTCGTTCAGATGTTGTGCTACTGATGCATTCTCTGCCATCTTCAAATTAAACAATTTCTTCATCAGATGCACCTTGTTGTTGGCGGACGGCTTTTCATACATACCGGACAAAGCCTTCATCAGATCTGCTGTGGTCTTCTCCTTTACAACATTGTGTGCAATAGACCTAGACAGAGTTAACCTAATAACTCCCATAACCTATCTGTCAAGAAGCGCCCATTCCTCAGCCTTCATAGTCTCAGGTTTTGTCCCCAAAAGAGGCAGATGCAATTTCCTCCCATAGAGATAATCTTCAATCTGCATCCTCCAATACGCGAAGTCTGTGCCATCAAACTTTTCTATTCTAGACGCATTTCCTGCTTCTTCTGCCATTGCTCCCACTCAAACTTAACCCTAGGCTCTGATACCAGTTGTAGGGAATTTAACTGAAATTCCCAACCTGTGAGAAACAAAAAATAGAAAAAACTCATGCTAAAGAAAAAAAGAAAAAAAAAACAATCACACGCACAAAACAGTATTTATGTGGTTCGGCAATTTGCCTACGTCCACGGAGTTGTAGGGATTTCACTATTATCAGGAAAAAGTACAAAGTGCGGCTACAATTTTTCTCTCTCACAAAACACGGCAACAACACCCATAATAAAACCCTAATCTCCAAAGCCTCAGTAAATCTCCCATTAAAAGCCACGCAATATTATTCGGGTCGAGTCAGGTCGTCGAACCAGATCAAACAAAACTAGGCTCCACAAAGCCCAACAATATGTCTTACAAGCGCTTGGTCGCCCCCCAAAACTCATAAAACACGAGAGTGAAGATGATTTGGTTCTTTGTTTTTGTTTTTGTTTTTTTTGTTTTTTGTTTGGCTTTTTTTGTTTTTTGTTTTTATACGGTAACTTGCTCTACTTGTAATTGGTTTTCCACTAAACTTAAATATATGGTTTGGATTAAAAGCATTAGAATTGATGGTCAAGATCTTAGTAGGTACTATACCTACTAAAAAAATAGGGGTACTGTAGAACAACCCATAACTCAATAATGGTGTTATATACCTTTACAAAGTAGGATTAAAATTAAAAGCAGCTTTTCCTCTCAATTATTTTTGTTTTTCTCAATTTGTCTCTTGCTCCTATGAGGAATCCCTTAATGCTTACCCTTATTGTTTCCATCTTCTGCTTATTCTTCCTTCTTTATCAAATCACACTAGTAGCCCTTTCCACACCTCCTCGTTATGTCCTTATTGATGATATTACCCTCAACTGTGGTAGTGCCACTTCTGGCAAGTCGATGGATTTGAATGGGCGCGACTGGACTGGAGACTTTCTGTCCAAGTACTTTCCCAAAGAAGAACTTAATAATCTCAATTCTCAAATCTGTAGAGCCCCAGTAGAACGCATCGCCACAGGAGCCCTTTACTCCACTGCACGTATATCTTATTATCAATGTTTGTTTTTAGACCCCTTAAAACACCACTGAATTAACCTAGTAAATTAGCCAAGTAATTACTTAGTCCAAATTTCAGATCTAGGTTAACACAATCATATAATCATATCAATATAAAGTGCGGAATATAAAGAACACAAAGATATGACAACCCAGGAAACCACACCGGTAAAAACCTGTGGAGGATTTAACCCAGCTATCCTCATGGTAAACCTGAATTCACTATGAAATAATCGAAATTTTACAATAGCGACTTAGACCACTAATATCCTATTGCTACCAACCAGTAGAAACTTACTGACACGACCACGTACAAGCTCCGAGACCACGGACTCCTTCTTTCTTGGATTCTTCAACAAATACAAGCTCACCCGCTTGTGTTTCTAGGTGCTTCATTATGTACTAATTTTTTGGCTAGGTGCTTCATTATGTACTTAGACCACTCTAGAATCTTCATGTGTATCCTCAACTTATTTATTATTTTTTTTTAAACTTGGTTTGTGTCTTTTTATTTATCCCCAACCCCTTTATTTTTCCCCAAAATTGTTTTTCCCAAAACTTGTTTTGTTTTTCCTATTTTTATACGGGAGAAATTTTTTTTAACCTTTGTGGTTCTTAGGGGGAGTTGTTGCTCTTCATAGGGGGAGTTGTCTCTATTTTCTCTTACTCTGTTGCGTATGTTTTCTGTCTACCTTCTGCTTAGGTAGACTTTGTCAATACGTGACAAAAAGGGGGCGATGAAATGTGAGAATATGTGGGAATCCTATTTGTTTTATTTAAGGGGAAGATAAAATTGTTTTTCAAAGGGGGAGAATATAAAAACTTTTTGATGTATCTAACTTAGGGGGAGAGTTAGAATTTACTTTTGTTTTTTATATTCTGTTTCATATTATTGTTTATATGTCTTTCTTTCCACACATGCGGTGATGTGTTTGTTGAGTGTTTCAGGAAAGACAGGTGCATTCTGATCAAGACCTTCTACCTCTTCTTGCAACTTCTAGGTTAGGAGTCTTAGATTGGGATTTGTGATGTAATTGGGCATTTTATTGTATTGGGTTGTTCTTGTATTTGAGCATTTCATTTTGTATGAAAGTTTTGTCACGAATTGCCAAAGGGGGAGTTTGTTAGGTTCTAAATGTTTAGAACAATTGGCAAATCGTGAACACAAACTTGTCTAGATATAGATCTTAGAGTCTATAGGTATTATTAGACAATGCTCAAGGTGATTCAAGTCAAGATTCAAGAAGACTTCATATTCTGCTTGGTTCAATTGATCGAAAGACAGGCTCGACTGATCGAAAGTTGTATCTGCAGAATTTTAATTAAGCCCAAACAGCAGTTCAAGCCCATTTAGGATTAGGGTTTCTAATCTACTTCTCCCAGTATATAAAGGAAACCCTAAGCACGTTTTTATGTGGCTTTTCAGAGAGAAAAGAGTGTGTCTCTTTTGTATTTAGGGTTTTGTTCCTAAAAGCTCTCTTATGTCTTCTACCGGTGCTATTCCTTGAAGAATCTCAAGATCCGGTATTGTAGAAGTTGCTACCTTCTCTTGTCATCAAAGGTGTTGATGATCTAAATCTTCAAGGGTGGTCTTGGAGTCACAAACAGGAGAGTTTGTGTTGCTAAACCTTTGAGTGGGATCTCAAAGTCACGAACGGGGGTGTTTGTGTTTTGCAACAGAAAAATATTCTGCCAGACTTTCGATCGATTGAGCCTAATTCCTGATCGATCGAGCCAGACCAAATTGCACATTGAATTTTGCAATAGCTCGATTCCAACTTTACACGAAAGATCTATACTTTGAGCAAGTCTAAACAAGACTAAAAACTTGTTTTGATCATGGTTTACCAATAATACAAATTAGAGTTCTAATACATAAGTTCCTAAGTACTTAGAACCTAACAATCAATTCACGTACGTATTTCCAGTCACCGTTGGTCCGAAATTCGTTTGGTTGCACTTTAACCCAGTCAGTTACCCAGGTTTTGAAGGGTCTAAGGCCTTTTTCTCTGTCATAGCAGGTTCGTTCACTTTACTTAGAAACTTCACTGTTTTCGTTCCTGATGAATCTTTGCAGGAAAAAACTTTCTTCAAAGAGTTCTGCATCAATGTCGGGAAGGATAAAAAATTGAACTTAACCTTCATCCCTTTTTCAACTACTTTCCATGCTTTCATTAATGGAATTGAGATTGTGTCCATGCCTGCCGACTTGTACTACAAGCCAAGTAAGGGAGGCATTCCGAATCTCAGTGGAAATCCTTTCTACATAAACGATGACATGGCACTCGAGATGGTTTATCGACTAAACGTGGCTGGTAATTTGATAGACAATGGTCCTCGGATAATAATTATTTCAAGGGTGAAAGCCTAATGCCACACGAGCCATCTTTGATACTCGACTACGCAAAAATACCAAATTTCTCGGCACCAGATGATGTCTATCAGTCTGCAAGGACAAGGGATTTTAACCGCACCACGTACAGGCTTTCCAATTTAACGTGGTGAGGCTTCATTTCTGTGAATTAGACCCCAATATGAATGTCGTTGGTCAAAGCCGGTTCATCATATTTATAGACTATCTTTTGGCCGACATGGATGCTGATGTAATATTTTGGACTGACAAAATTGGTACGCCTGTTTACAAAGACTATGTAGTAATGATCCAAAAGAAGGGAGTTGAGGACAACAGCCATATTCTCTCGATTGATCTAAACGAAGAAGCCAGTTTAAACGGTCTGGAAGTGTTCAAACTGAGCAATACTGACGGCAATCTTGCTAAACACGGTCTTCATCAACCAACAGCCATGATGTCCAAGACAAAGAAATTCATTGCCATTGGAATTGGTACCGGTTTCTTGGTCCTACTCTTTCTTATGGGTTGCATGGTATTTTGGAAAGTAAAGAAGTCGAAACGCTACGTTTCTTACTACCCACCATCAAGGTGCTGGTGCTTGTGCTGGCTGAGGCTCAACCCATACAAAGTAAAGCAAACAGGGAAAAAGACATCCTCACTGAGGAAAGAACAGTGCCATCACTTTTCACTTGCCGACATCAAAATTGCAACCAACAACTTCCATGAAGATTTAATCATAGGAAAAGGTGGCTTTGGCAACGTATATAAGGGTCAAATTGATGATGAGGAAACCATGACCGTGGCAATCAAGCGTTTGAACCCTGAGACGCGACAAGGTGCCCACGAGTTCCAAACTGAGATTGAGATGCTCTCTCAGCTCCGATATGTTCACCTAGTCTCTCTTATCGGATACTGCAACGAGAAGGGTGAGATGATCCTTGTCTATGATTACATGGCTAATGGAACTCTCCGTGAACACCTTTATGACACAAACAATGACGCACTCCCATGGAAAAAGCGGCTCGACATATGCATTGGAGCGGCACGTGGATTAGACTACCTTCATAGAGGTGTGAAGCATACTATTATCCATCGAGACGTGAAGACCACCAACATTCTATTGGACGACAAATGGGTTGCCAAGGTTTCAGATTTTGGATTGTCTAAAATGGATCAAAATAATACTGCAGTTAGTACCATGGTTAAAGGTACGTGGGGCTATTTGGATCCGGAATACGCACGTTGTCAAAAGCTTTCAGACAAGTCTGATGTGTACTCATTTGGTGTAGTGTTGTTGGAGGTATTATGTGCCCGAAAGGCACTAAATCAAAATCTAGAGGAAGAAGAATGGAACCTAGCCCATTGGGCTCGAAAGTGCATTGAGAGAGGGACAATCAATGAAATCATTGATCCATATTTGAAGGGGAAGATAGCTCCAGCGTGTTACAAAGTGTTCATGCAGATTGCAGAGAGTTGCACGCGTGATTAAGGCATCCTACGGCCCAAAATGGGTGATATGGTGGAAAAGCTCAAGTTGGCATTGGAGCTGCAAGAGAAAGCGGACGCTGAGAAAGAGAGTATCAATCCTAGTGGTGAGCATATTTACTTGGATACATTATTATTTTGTATTGATGTTACAAATGATGGTCTTTGGGCTACTAATGTTCACAAGGAACACGGGATGACATCGGATGGTACAGGGATTGGGACTGGTTTAACATGTTCAAGTTTTGAGATAGATAGTATCACATCTCGCAAGACATTTTCATAAACTCCACTGAAGTTTAGGAAATGGGTTTTTGTCTTTTCTTTTATTTAGTTTTAGATTCATAAATAAAGTTCTCAATCTAGGTTGTGCTATTAAGCAAATTAATTATTATAACTAGTCGGAGAACTTACCTATTTATAATAGACTAAAATAATTTTATAAAATTTTAAATTGATTATGAAACTATACTATTGCGTGAATTGCTCCTATCTTTTTGAGTTACAATTTGATGAATAAGCCAAATTTAGATATTGAAAAAAAAAATAACTAAAAAGTTCTGATGTTAAAACGTTCGAAAGGGGAAAAAAACTCAGAAAATTTACTGACACTGCCTAGAAATTATTGAAACAAAACAAAATATATATGACTATCAAATAAAGAAATATAAGAGAAAGATAAGTTACCTTCAAGAGAATAATTCATAGTTATAACAGTTGAAATTTGCTAAACTGTTTCAAATATTGCAAAAAATTGAACCCAAAAATTTAGATGGTCAAACTTTCAAAAGACAATAAAATTAAAAATCAAAACATTCAGAACCTACAAATTATAAAAAAAAAAAAAAAAAAAAAAAGTCATTATTGCGAGACAATTTCAGTAAGGATGGAAAGCTTTTCTAAGTTTTTTTTATCCAATTCTTCCTAATTTATGAAAAATTTGGTTCAAACATTGTTGAACACTTTGAAGGTGCAAATAATATAGGCTTCCAACATAATCTTTAATTAATAAACAAAGAAGCATGACACCATAAGAGAAAACATAAGATAACATATAGTGCATATACCTTACTCCACTGCTATGAGAAAATATCCACACAAAAGGAATTGAAAACTTGTACATACGTCTCCATAAGGTAAAGCTTAAGGTTATAGAATCTAAAATAATATAGAATATAGCATCTTTGAACCACACAAAAAGTTAGCAAACTTACTACAATACTTGTCTATATATATATTATATATTGTAAAGTACTACTCCATACAAAACAAAAGCAAAAAAAACTAATTCACAAAAAAGAGAAAAAGCAATAGCAAGCGTACCAAAGAAATTGAAGTTTAGGGTTTTCTCTCTTAGTGGAGACGGACAGAGGAAATTACTTTAGAGTTTTCAAAGATTTTGTCTCTTATATATATATATATATATATATATAAGAGACTCCTGTTAGGACTCTCTCACTATTTACTTTTAAAAATTAAAATTTTTTTAAATTAAAATGATGATGTGGAAAATTGTGGGAGTTTCAAAGGTTTCGGTTTTATATATATATATATATATATATAGATTATTTTGTTATGAAATCTTGTGAAAATATAAGGTGATGTCGAGTGTTCTAGAACACACTTCATAATCCAAATCCATTGAATTGACAATTAAAAAAGGGGTTGTATGATAAGTATTATAGGAAAATTTAATGATTTTCAATTCATGCCCGTATTATTATAAAACTTTTGGTATTTATTATTCTCATCAGCTAGTTTATATGTTTATTGATTCAAATTTTTTCACTCTCCAAATAGTGGGTAAATACAACAGGAAAAGTGAATTGTTGTAACAAAAAGTTAAGAATTTGTATCTCGGCATGGTTACATTTGAACAAAAAAATTTAATCTACATCTGCAAAAAATTATTGAGAATTTCAATTTATGCCCACAGCAATGTTAAATTTTAATTGATATCGTCACCTCCGTCAAGTTACAATTGAGCATACTAGTAACCATTTTGTAAGTTCAAATCTTTCAAATAAACATTCAGTGTGCAAATTAGCATAATTTCAGTACTATAATTAGATATACTCATGAGAATTTATATAGTACAAACTTTGAGGTAATCTTAGTTTGTAGTTTTGTACATGAAATCATAATGGCTCAAGTTCTTAATTTCTCATGAAAATGGTCAGTTGTTCTCAATTAAAAGGTGTCTACCTTCACAATTGGATTTACACCAAAGGGAGGATTTTTCTAAGCTTGACACGGACAGCTGAGTTTTAGGCAACCCACAAGTAGGAGGCTAGAACATTAATGAATTGGCTGAAAATTAACTTATTTTTAGCCAACTCTACTCTCCTGACTCCTCTACTCCCTTTTCCCTCAATCCAAACGGGCCCTAAGTGATTCTCTCAAGATATATGGCAATCAGTTATATCCAATACATGTCCACAAGCTTTTCTTAGAAGTAGATGCCCAATCAGTAATCCTTCCTGAAGAGAGATTCTAACCTCATTTTGGACTCTCACGTATCAAGTGCTATGGTTAATGATTGTAGGGCGCTACACTCATGGCACAATTGGAAATCTTTCAGCTTGATCGCTCACGTTGAGAAGGAAACATTTTTGTGTTAAAATCTTTGCAAAGAAAGGTCATATGACTAATGTTCCTTGTATATTGTAGACTTGTAGTCGAACTCTCTTGGTAGTTTTCTAAGCTAACTTAACGCAGATGCTTCGGGTGCATATTAAAACTCTTTGATATTTAGTTTTTTGTTTAATGCTTTCAACTTCCACCCGGAAAAAAAATAAAATAAAATAAAATAAAAAATAAAAATTGAATTCACAAACTTTCCCAATTTCATTTATCTAATTACTTCGGTGCAAGCAAAAAAAAAAAAAAAAAAAGATTTGGAATGAGCAGGAGGGAGATGAAGTACCGCCAAAGCTAATGGTGGCTTCGGACAGTAACGACACTAGGAATTTTTCTTAGAATAGTTACTAAGAAACTTAAATTATACAAAATCTAAAAAAGAAATAACTTGAATTTGTCAATGTCACCAAAAAAAAAAAAAAAAAATGCTAATACATGAAGTACTACAATTTCTTTCTACTAACAAAGAGAAAAAGAATAAAAAAAATGATTGATAAGTGACAAACTGGGAACTGAGAATGTTGAGATAAGAGTAATAAAGTGAGAGAGAGTCTAATATGATAATAGAAAAAATAAAAATTGAGAGAGAGAGAGAGAGAGAGAGAGAGAGAGAGATTGATTATATTTGCTATAATTACGAGCCAAGTCGCTAAGGAGAGCAAAATTGTTGCAATTGTAAAGTCCAAGAGAGCATAACTATTGACATTGCCAAGGAGAAATCACAACCATAATATTTCTTTTGGTACAGTTTTTAAGAAAAAATGAAATTAATGATTATTTTTATGTAATAGGTTGAACAAATTACAAATTTAAATGGTTATGATTTTTATTTTTTGATTTTGAATAGGCTTTTTTTTTTTTTTTTTGGATAGAATTTTGAATAGGTTTTTGTTTGAATACTTTGTTCACTTGGTTGATCTAATCTTTTTTTTTTTTGGGGGGGGGGGGGGGGGGGGGTTATTTTTGTTGTTATTTGGGCTAATTTCTATTTTCTATTTTCTATTTTTTTTTCCCTTTGTTTAAGGGGTTAAGGATTATCTTTGGAGAGCCAAAATTATTTTTAGAATAATACTATATCCACAACATTTTTACAACAAATCTTATGCAACAAGTTATTATTAGTAGATAAAAAAATGATATTAGTATTGAGCTTAAATTATAATCGATAACCGCGTATGATTTGTTGTGAAAAATGTTGCGGATTTATCATTACTCTTATTTTTGTTGAATCCAAATTCTTGTGATTCTCAAGTCAGGGTATTCAACATTTTTACAACTATATATATACATTTTTTTGCAAGTTAAGGTGATCCTATGACCACCCTTACATAAAGGTGGAGCCGCTACTGACTCCAAAGACAATAGCAAATTCAAGGTGGTGGAAATTAGAGGAGAGAGATTGAGATGCAGAGGGTGGTGAGGTTTGCTGGAATGTAATTTCTTTATAATAAAAATAATTGCCACATCATTAAAAAACTGACATATCATTGCTTTGTTAGACGCATAAGAAAAAAAATTATTGAAAGTTGATGGAGGAACCAATATACAATAGTGCTCGCTTAAAATTTGAATGACAAAAAGCACACAGTAGGTTATCTTGGTCAATGTTTTAACACCATTGATCAATAATTTAATATAAAATCCTTTAAGATACATCGATAGTTGAGGGTTGATAAATTTAAATCTTAAATGTCACGGTTGAAAACACCAAGTTGCTAGTTGAAGTATAAACTCTTGGCTAATATACAATACTCTTCCTTTAAATTATTTGTGTTCTTTACTTTACTACTTTGTGCTTTTTGTTTAGTGAAGTTTATAATATGTGATAATTAACCAGTATATCCATTTAATTATAATTGAAATTGCATAACCTGTTAATTTGTAAAAATGATTAAATTCCACTTAAAATCAACCAAGGGGTTCAAATATTCTTTTAAATGCAAATATAAATGCAATTGTTCCAACTAAGATTTTCTCTCCTTTCTTCTAGAACCATATTCCAAACAGCGAAGATCAGACGGACAGCAAAATAAAGCTCATTGTATGAAGGACTACGCCAATCGGACACAAATGTTATTTTCACAAGCACGCTTTCAACTGCTCCCAACCATTTTGTGGAAAATGCAATTCCCTTGAACTATTAGTAGGAGACGGTGAACTCAATTGCTTAACCAAGTCTTTGTTTTGCCTACAGTCAGAATAGCAATAGTCATGTATTATGTATATTCCAAGCTCTAAGATTTTCATATTAAATTAATTAATTTGCATACACATGCAGACAGCAGATATATACATATGAATATAAAAATGCTATGCAATTAGGATGCATCAAGAAACTCTTGACAGAATGGACCACAGATTTAGATGAATGTCTCCAAAATGATTCAACAACCGCATTAAGTGCTGAAAACCAGATTTCATGTCAAAATTAGAATTAGCAAGCCATAATAATAGTTGACACAAAAGCGTTCGCGCAAAGCTAATTGGAATGAAGGTGCCTTTGTGATCAAAAATCATTTAGGCTAGCCTGTTCGTAAAGGTTGTTATTCATGGCACTCTTGCAATGATGAGAACAACCAATTATCCACAATCAGAGAAGCATTATATGAGGCAAGGAAGCAAGGTTTCAGGAAAATAATCCTATTTCTAAAATCAAATCAAGGAGTGAAGCTAATTCAGACACATCGCCTTACTAGCTTTGAGAATGTTCCCATCATGGATGAAATTGCAACATTAAAAAAGATGATTATGCACATTCACATCCAAGTTGCTCCTCAACTGATTTTCAAGATGTTCAGGGACTAGCTAATATGGCAACAATAAGTTTTACAAAACTCTCCTAGTAAAAAATAAATAAATAAATAACCCAAAATGGTAGGTGACAATTATAAGGACCCTTTTGCTTTCATGTAATCTCGTTAAACCTACACAAAGTTTAGATTCAATAGAATTTGAAGTAACTTCTAACATCCATGTTGTTAGATTGTTATTGTCTTTAAGAGCGGGCACCCCGGGGATACTCTACAACAATTTTTTAGTGTGTAAAGAGAGATAATTATTCTTCATTTATTAGTGATCAATATAAGATTATATATAAACCTTTTTAGCATATGATTTTTCATTAATGCATCATACAAGTTGGTCATGAAATTTTGTGTTCGAAACAAGGTAGTCAAGTCCGTACCGGTATGTATACCGGTATCAAAACATCAACGTTTCATACCGGTTTAAATACCAGCCATGTATAGGCCATACCGGCCAATTTCGGGCAATACCGGCCAGTACTGGGCATACCGGCCGGTATAGAAAAAAGTTTTTTTTTTTTTTTTTTTTTAAGTTTTGTAATTTTTGCATTTTCGTTAGGATAGAATGGTAATTTATTTGCATTAACTTATTAGTATCATTTGTTTTATTAGTATGCAATGGTAACTGTGGGGGTAAAGTTCGCCAGTCAACGTTGGGCCATAGTACCTGTACTAGGCCCAACCACAATAAGAAGCGAAGACACAGGCGGAGGACTCCCCCCAGCCCAATCATGTTGGGCCGGGCTTGCTTAGGGGCGTCCAAGGAGGAGTACCTCCTCGGACGCACCAAATGGGAGTCTGATTCACTCCCTTTACATGGCGCAAGGCCAACCAATATCAAGGAAGAGTGCATGACGTTCGGGGGGGGGGCAACCACAACTGCCGCATTAAATGCCAAGGAGCAACTTTTCCAGCCGCATTAATGTGGAAAGGACAGGAGAATAGGATTATCTTGGTCAGTGCAACTCACAGAAAAGAAGGAGGATGTCCTATGGGACAGGCACTCAAGTAGAGGCCCAGATGATTAACAAGTGTAGGGTCATTATTGTAGAAAGGATGATATATAAGAGAAGAAAATCCTCATGGTCAAGGGATCGCAAGCCAGAGGAAGAAAAACAGAGAAAAGAGAAAGGAGTTGGAGAAAAAAGCAGAAGATACAGCCCCACGGACTGTTATCCCAAAAGCTTAGAGGAATATCCCCACGTCCAACTGGTTGCATGGCTTGTTCGTAACTACGTTCATGCTGTCAAGACCTAGTTCTGTAACCTACTCTCTACAAATTCATTGTTGAGGGACTTTTGGGTCAAAATCGCTCGCCTGTTGGGCCTGAGCCCCAAAAACCGCCCCTACAATTGGCGCCGTCTGTGGGAAGGACTTATGTCTCGACAAGTGAAACGGTAAGGGATGGAAGGATCAGGTCCGCGCCTAATCGGACGTGCAGAATCTCAACGACAGGACAACTTTGTAAACCTCGAACGAGCGAAGGACCAAGATAATCAACGAGAGGGCAGTGTGAACACCTCTCACACGAGTAGAAGCCGCTCAAAAGGGAAGGATCATGCGTCCCACCAGCACAACGAGCGGAGGGCACTACAGCAAGAGATTGATGATTTGAAGAAGAAGCTGCGTCGAGCCCAGCGAAAACGTCCTTCGCCCGTTTCGGACACTAGCAGTGGTGAGGACGATGAATACAGACGAAGGTTAAGAATCCCTCCGAGCGAGACGTTCTCCTATGAGGAAGAACGGCCTCACAAACGCGGTCGCAAAAGCCCGTCTTACCAAGGCCTGGTCAACGACGCCATGAGCAAGGCCTTGGACCGAATCTCCCAGTCGCCATTTACCCGTAGAATAGAGAGGGCGGTGCTTCCTCGGCGGTTCAATCAGCCAGCGTTTGCCCTATACAATGGTCGAACTGACCCAGTGGAGCACGTGAGCCAATTCAACCAAAGGATGGTCGTCCACTCCAGGGATGAGGCGTTAATGTGTAAGGTGTTTCCATCCAGCTTGGGACCCCTGGCAATGAGATGGTTTGATGCCCTCCCACCGAACTCCATAGATTCCTTTAAACAGTTGACGCAGGCTTTTGGTTCCCGTTTCATCACCAGCACTAGAGCCCCTCGGCCCCTCGATTCCCTCTTATCCTTATCCATGCGAGAAGGAGAAACGCTGAAGGCCTACTCGGACAGATATTGGGAAACGTACAACGAGATAGAAGGGAACTACGATGATGTCGCCATCAGTACATTCAAAAGGGGCCTGCCAACAGACCATGGCTTGAGAAAGTCTCTCACTGGGAAGCCAGTCACCAGCGTGCGACAACTCATGGACAGAATAGACAAGTACAAAAAGGTCGAGGAGGACCAGCAGATTGGGAAGGGAAAGGCGAAGGTTGTCCCTCAGGAGAGGAGGGACTTCAGGTCGGACCACTTCAGCAGCAGTAATAAGCCGAGAAGAGATTATATGGAACAATCTGGATCTACTGGGGCTCAGGTAGTCCACGCTGTGTTCCGAGAACCATTGCACGAGATCCTGGAGAAAGTAAAACGCGAGCCTTTCTTTCAGTGGCCGAACAGGATGGCAGGCGACCCCTCAAAACGCAATCAGAATCTATACTGTGCGTATCATCAAGAGCTCGGTCACGCCACTGACGAATGCAGGAACCTGAAGAACTATTTGGATCGGCTTGTCCAAGAAGGAAAGCTAAGGCATCTGTTGCACCGCCCTGAGCAGTCGAATGTCGAAACCAGACAAAGCGCATTGAGGCCACCCATAGGCACGATAAATGTCATTCTTGCCGCACCTGGGAGAACCGGTTCCGGCCCGTTCAGAGTGATGTCAGTGGGTAGGTTCTCGACAGAGCCAAGCGAAAGAGGATCCACGGGAGCCAGAGCGAGGGCCCCGCCATTAATCGGGTTCACAGAGGAGGATAAGGAAGGAACTATTCAACCCCATGAAGATGCCCTAGTCGTGACGCTCAGAATAGGAGGTTATGACGTAAAGAGGGTGTTAGTTGATCAGGGTAGCGCCGTGGAGGTAATGTACCCAGACCTGTATAAGGGGCTGAACTTGAAGCAAGAAGACCTGTCGCCATACGATTCACCCCTGCTTAGCTTTGAGGGAAAAGTCGTCATCCCGAAAGGCATGATTAGGTTGCCTGTGCAAACAGACTCAGAAGTAGTGGAAGTGGACTTCATCGTGGTAGACGCATACTCCCCCTACACAGCTATTGTGGCACGGCCATGGCTTCATGCACTAGGGGTTGTGTCGTCAACCCTGCACCAGAAAGTGAAATATCCATCAGAAGGTCGAATCAAGGAGATAGTAGGGGACCAAGGAATGGCCAGGCAATGCATGGTGTCGGCAATTTCTCGACGATCAAGCAGCGGACCTTCCACTTCGGCCGGGAATAGCTTATAGCAATCAAGGACCCCGGTCCTAACTACGAGTAATGGAGGACCGGCCATGGAGGTGAGTTGTGAGGAGCTGGAGAAAGTGCTTGTCGGATCAGACCCCGAGAAGTTTTTCCAAATTGGCTCGGAATTACTAGCACAGAAGAAGTCGGCGCTGATTAATTTTCTTCGACGAAATGAGGACGTATTCGCCTGGGATCCTTACGAAGCCCCCGGGGTTAACTCAGACCTAATATGCCATCACCTTAACGTTAATCCGGCTATTACACCGAAGAAGCAGCCTCCCCGGCGCCCGTCAAAGGAGCATGCGGACGCTGTAAGAGAGGAAGTCGCAAAATTGAAGAGAGCTAGGGCTATCAAGGAAGTATTCTACCCCGAATGGTTGGCAAACACAGTCGTGGTGAAGAAGAAGAGCGGGAAATGGCGGGTCTGCGTGGACTTCACGGACTTAAACAAGGCATGCCCGAAGGATCCTTTCCCGATGCCGCGAATAGACTGACTGGTGGATGCAACTGTCGGGCATCCCCGAATGAGTTTTTTGGACGCTTTCCAGGGCTACCATCAGATATCCTTGGCCACCGAAGACCAGGAAAAAACTGCTTTCGTCACCCCAGTTGGCAACTATCATTACAAGGTGATGCCCTTTGGCCTGAAGAATGCCGGGTCTACCTATCAAAGGATGATGACTAGGATGTTTGAGAAACAGATGGGAAAAACTATCGAGGTGTATATAGACGATATGGTGGTAAAGAGTAAATTGGTGGCCGACCACATCAGAGACCTCGACGAAGTGTTTCAAATCCTGAAAAGGTACAAGTTGCGACTGAATGCATCCAAATGCTCATTTGGGGTAGGATCGGGGAAATTCCTGGGCTATATGGTAACCCACCGGGGAATCGAGGTTAACCCTGACCAAATAAGAGCCATTCATAGCATGCAGCCTCCTCGGAATCCCAAAGAGGTCCAGAAGCTTACCGGCATGATAGCAGCTTTGAACCGTTTCATCTCCCGCTCAGCGAACAGATGCAGACCTTTTTTCCTCCTATTGCACAAGTGGAAGGGTTTCGAGTGGACTGAAGAGTGTGATTTAGCCTTCCAACAGCTCAAGGAATACCTCGCCCGACCACCAATCATGTCCAGTCCCGACACCGATGAGGTGTTGTATGCATACATCGCGGTCGCCGCTCATGCGGTGAGCCTAGTGCTAATCCGAGAGGACAACGGCACGCAACGGCCCGTGTATTACGTAAGCAAATCGCTACAGGAGGCGGAGACCCGGTACCTTCCCCTCGAAAAGGCAATATTGGCCGTCGTGCAAGCTACAAAGAAGCTCCCCCACTATTTTCAAGCACATACAGTAGTTGTGTTAACCCAACTTCCACTGAAATCAATCCTCCGTAGCGCCGACTACACAGGAAGAATAGCTAAATGGGGAACCATCCTGAGCACCTTCGACATTAGATACATGCCTCGCACCGCCATAAAGGGTCAGGTCCTCGCCGATCTGGTAGCTGAATTCGCGGAGCCCACCTTAGAAGGGGTGGAAGTGTCGGGATCACCGAGTGCCGATACGAGATTGGTCGGCACGATTTCTCTGCAAGAACACGATAAGTGGAGAGCATACATCGATGGTGCAGCAAACCACAGGGGCTCCGGGGTGGGACTCGTTCTAATCTTTCCCGAAGGTATAACCTTGGAAAAGTCGTTGAGACTGGGATTCCCGGCAACGAATAACGAAGCCGAGTATGAGGCACTGTTGGAGGGGATGTCAATGATCCGGAAGTTGGGTGGGAAATGCGCGAACATATTCTCGGATTCGAGACTCATAGTGGGGCAAGTAAGTGGGGAATTGGAGGCGAAGGATGAAAGAATGCGAGGGTACCTTGCCCGAGCTAAGCACCTGCAAACCCATTTCGACGACTTCCGTTTAACGCATATACCCAGAAGTGGGAATACCCATGCTGATTCTCTGGCAACATTGGCCACCTCCTCGACTCAGCCCCTTCCGGGGGTTATTTTAGTTGAGGACCTCTGCCGCCACACAGAAGAGAAGCCCCACGGTATTCGGGTACACAACGTCGGGGAGGGACCAAGCTGGATGGACCCTCTTGTCTGGTTCTTGAAGCACGACTCCTTACCGGACGATAAGGTTGAGGCTGACAAAATCAGGAGGAGAGCTCCTCGATTCTGGTTGTCCGAGGACTCCAAACTTTACAGATGCTCATTCTCAGGGCCATACTTGCTGTGTGTGCACCCAGGGGCTACGGAACTCATTCTGGAGGAGTTGCATGAGGGGATTTGCGGAAGCCATACTGGGGGCCGGTTCCTCTCCCACAGGGCCATGACGCAGGGTTACTGGTGGCCGAGCATGCATAAGGAGGCTCTGGAATATGTGAAGAAGTGTAACCAATGCCAAAGGTTTGCTCCGAATATACATCAGTCGGGCGGAGTACTTAACCCATTGTCCAGCCCTTGGCCATTCGCACAATGGGGCCTAGACATACTAGGGCCGTTCCCCAAAGCTGCCGGGAACAAGAAGTTTCTTCTCGTCGGCACCGATTATTTCACGAAATGGGTCGAGGCTGAAGCGCTGGCAAACATTAGGGATGTCGATGTCAAGAAGTTTATCTGGAAAAATATTGTCACCAGGTTCGGGACCCCACACACCCTGATCTCGGACAATGGCCTCCAATTTGACAGCAAGGCCTTCAGGGAATATTGCAGTGAACTGGGGATTGTCAACCGATACTCTACACCGGCCTACCCGCAGAGTAACGGACAAGCGGAGGCCATCAACAAAACCATAGTGAATGGACTGAAGAAGAGGTTGGACGACGCGAAAGGGAGGTGGGTTGAAAAGCTAGCCCATGTCTTGTGGACGTACCGCACCACGCCTCGCAGGTCCACGAGAGAAACCCCCTTTTCGTTGACCTACAGGTCCAAGGCCGTCATCCCATTAGAGATAAACTTTCCCTCCCAGAGGACTACTGCATTCAACCCCATTGCTAACAACGGACTTCCGGAAAAAAGCCTGGACCTCCTCGAAGAGAGAAGGGAAAGCGCGATGGTGCACCCAGCTTATTATCAGGAGAAGCTCAAACAGGGCTATGATGCCAAGGTGAAGTCGAGACCCTTGACGCCCGGGGATCTAGTGCTGAGGAAAGTCCTGGGCACTGCGAGGAACCCTGCATGGGGAAAGCTTGGACCAAACTGGGAGGGCCGATACCGTATCACATCCGTGGCCGGCATTGGAGCGTACTTTTTGGAAGACTTGGACAAACGTGTAGTGCCACGTCCGTGGAATGTAAATAACCTGAAAAGGTACTTCTATTAATGAAAGACACTATACTTGATGCCGTGTTACTGTACAACTATTTGGGATAAGTGTTAAACAGAACCCAAGGCCTGCATGGCTCCTCGGACCACAGACTTGGGGGAAATTAACCACGCCACAATTCTACATAAGTGTTAAACAGAACCCAAGTCCTGCATGGCTCCTCGGACCACAGACTCGGGGGAAATTAACCACGCCACAATTCTACATAAGTGTTAAACAGAACCCAAGTCCTGCGTGGCTCCTCGAACCACAGACTTGGGGGAAATTAACCACGCCACGATTCTCAATAAGTGTTAAACAGAACCCAAGTCCTGCATGGCTCCCCGGACCACAGACTTGGGGGAAATTAACCGTTATGCAATTCTCGATAAGTGTTAAACAGAACCCAAGTCTTGCATGGCTCCTCGGACCACAGACTTGGGGGAAATTAACCACGCCACAATTCTCCATAAGTGTTAAACAGAACCCAAGTCCTGCATAGCTCCTCGGACCACAGACTTGGGGGAAATTAACCACGCCACAATTCTACATAAGTGTTAAACAGAACGC
Source organism: Quercus robur (assembly GCF_932294415.1). NCBI lineage: Eukaryota > Viridiplantae > Streptophyta > Magnoliopsida > Fagales > Fagaceae > Quercus > Quercus robur. The sequence goes on along the minus strand of NC_065538.1, from coordinate 87,662,019 downwards.
AAGTCCTGCATGGCTCCTCGGACCACAGACTTGGGGGAAATTAACCACGCCACAATTCTCCATAAGTGTTAAACAGAACCCAAGTCCTGCATGGCTCCTCGGACTACAAACTTGGGGGAAATTAACCACGCCACAATTCTCCATAAGTGTTAAACAGAACCCAAGTCCTGCATGGCTCCTCGGACTACAGACTTGGGGGAAATTAACCACGCCACAATTCTCCATAAATGTTAAACAGAACCCAAGTCCTGCATGGCTCCCCGGACCACAGACTTGGGGGAAATTAACCGTTATGCAATTCTCGATAAGTGTTAAACAGAACCCAAGTCCTGCATGGCTCCTCGGACCACAGACTTGGGGGAAATTAACCATGCAACGATTCTCGATAAGTGTTAAACATAGCCCAAGTCCTGCATGGCTCCCCGGACCACAGACTTGGGGGAAATTAACCGTTATGCAATTCTCACTAAGTGTTAAATGGAGCCCAAGTCCTGCACGGATTCTCAGCCACGGACTTGGGAGAAATCAGCATCGTAGCCGTTTTTGCCCAATTATAAATTATCGTCATTCTAACGTATTCATTCATTTATGCTTAACTTTCAGCAGTAAAATGGCAAAACCAATATCCATTCATGATGAAAACAAAATAGAATAAAGCAACGATATCTGAAATGAAATAACTTTTGTCATTTAGTCTTTAAAGTAGCTCGGTTCACAAACATTAGCAATGATTAAACAAAACGAAGCACAAAAAGCAATACAAATGAATTTCTATACTACGTCCCTAAGAGCCCTGAGTCGGAGCAGGCTGATCATCCGCTGCTGGGTTCTCCGGGGCTATCTCCTGAGCCTGTGCAAGGATTTCGCTGATGCAAAGACTGTCCTCGGGTGGCTGGCCCTGCGTGGCTTGCTCCGTGCCCCCAGCCTCGAGAACAAAGGAGTCTGTTGGAGGAGGCTCAGTGGAGGCGACCTCGTCAGGAATCTCGTGTACTTCCTCAGGGAAAAAGATGTTCTCAGCATTCCTGAGATCAGAATCTGCTGGGACGACTGCCCGATCCAGGGCCACACCCCAGGACGTGGTGACGTATTCCCTGCAGACGGTGGCAACTTCCTCGGCCAGTCTCTCCTCAGTATCGTGGACCCCACGTTCATATGAAGCTGCCACGGCTTTCTCGGCAGCTTCCCTGGACAAGCGAGCTTCCTCCTTGGTCCTTGCAAGCTCAGCCTTAAGCTCTGAAACCGCCTGTTGCTCCGCTGTCAGCTTTTCGTCAGAGTGGCGGAGCTGCTTGCGCAACTCGTCAGCTTGCTTTTCAGCATTTTTAAGGCCGGCTTCTGCACTCGCATTGGCCTTCTTCACCTCCTTTAGTTCATTACTCTGACGATCGAAATCTCGTTTGAGATCGCCAGCGGACCTCTCAGCTGCAGAACGGGACTGAGCCTCCCTATGCATATCCTCACGAGCCTTCTTGGCCCGCTCCTCAGCAACATAAATTTGTTGAGTGACCTGCGCTCGAACGGAAATGAAAACGCTATTAAAACATAACGATAAGAAGGTACACAGTATAGAGACAAGACGAAAGATTCCACTTACCATGGCCATGTCCCTCTTCAGTGACATGAAAAGTTCTGGCTGACGAGTCTTCCTGAGACCCTCCATGTCACGGGGTAAGAGAAGAGGCTGCTGCAGGGCCTCGGCCAAGAATGAGGCCTGCTCTCGTTGGGATTCCCATAGGGTCGCATCCAAGGGGATTGGGGCACCCTCTAACTCGATCCGAGGAGACCATGTCCATTGCCCCCTAACAATGGCCGCCTCATCTCGGCTCTCAGTGGACCTTGTCCTTTTCTCTCGGGGCTCTTTCGTCTCCTTGCCCTTCTTTTTAGGCCCGGCCTTTTCACGGGAAACCTCTCCCTCCTCCGTCTCTTATACGGGCCTTTTTCGCCTTAAGTTAGGCATAGGCTGCAGCGCCGCATCCGACGAGGGAAGGAGAGGAGGAACGGGAGCTTTAGAGGCAGTCTGTCCCTTCGAGACGTCCCTAGAGGTCTGCCCCTTGGACCTGTTAGATAGAAGGCCCCTGAGGCCAGTCCTTGGCTGGAGATCCATTCCTTCTTCTTCTTCTGTGTCTTCGCTGATATCAGGTTGTGCGATGACTAAACCAATACCAGGAGCCGCTGAGGCGCGATCCAAATCAGCGTCAGAGTCGGAGAGCTCTACTACTTTGACCGACGCTTCCCCTTCCTCGGTAAATTGAAACTGGTCTATTTGATCCTCTAAGGATGAATGCGAAGAACCAGCCTCCTCCTCCGGGATAACTACTGGGGGAAAGGCGCGTTGGGGAGGTAACTGAATAGGAGGCAAGTCTGTTGCAGTGAGAAACCCTGGTATGGATACGTCAATGCGTGCCAATCTCGAACTACCAGCCCTTATAGCTTGTCCGGCTTCCACCAGGGATCGAGTGAATGGAACGTAGTCCAAAATCAAAGGAGCCGACCGTAGTTGTCCGTCCTCGCTAACGAAAATCTCAGTCCTCAGGAGGTAATTTAGAGCCTGGATGTTGACCAAGCTCAGCCGAGGGGATGTTCGCCCTTTGTCTGCAAAGGCCGTTAAAAGGGTTATGTTAGTCCGAGAAGACATGCAACCAAACCAACAAGTTTAAAATAAAAGAAAAAGGGGGGAGAGGAGCTCAAAACTAAGATCCTCCCCACGGAATCTAGCTCTATGACACCCCACCTGGCGTTCCCGCCCTAGTCGGACAGTGAGGGCCGTCATGCCATGGTCCGGAGACGATCAAATGGTCGTCCTTCAAGCCTTTGCTGGACTTCGGAAGGCAGGATATCAACCTCACTTCATCAGTCCTGGACTTTAGATAGTATGAGTCGCCGAGCTTATGGCATTCATAAAGATGAACCACGTCGTGCCATAAAAGGCCGAGGTTCATCTGATCGTTCAGGGCGTCGACACACCCCAGGATCCGGAACAGGTTCGCGGTGCATTGATGGGGGGCCAATCTATGACCACGTAGGTAATCCCTAGTTATTCTCCCCATTGGAATCGTCATTCCTCCTTCCACGAAGGCTATCATTGGAATTGCGACTTCCCCTGTTTTCCTCTTGAGCAAAATATCCTCCAGATGGCAATACTCTAAACCTACCTCCGGTGGAATACGATACTTCGCCCTGAAGCCCGCCATACCGGCCGGAGAATCTACCATTTTCTCAAGCCTACCCATCCCCTCTAATCCTAAAACAACTTGAAGGCAGTTTGAATAATGGAGAATAACGAAGAAGAAACGCGCACTTACGGGTAAGAAGCTCGAAGAAGTCTTCAAGAGAATGGCAGCGGAAGTGAGAGCGGACTGAAGGAGAAAGCTCTGAGACGTTCTGAATATTGGAGCGCTCGTCAAAAATGAGGGACGAACGCCTTCAAAACCTGTTATACTCGGAAGAAGTTGAACAGACGCACTTACGTCTAGAGCGAGTGAAACGCTGACCACCGTAGATCCGGTCTCCAACCATTGGATTGGATGAGTGTAAAACCTCAAAAGCTGCAGTTACTTTCCCCCGAGTCATTAAGCGCCCTCAGCATTAATGAGGCACGTGAGGGCATACCCCCCCCCCCCCCTTTACACGTGTAAAGCAGGAATTCACCACGAACTGTCCAGTGAGTATCAAAATCCCGCCTTTCCTCCTCGGACCCAGAAGAAAGGCCGGAATTTTGAGGGGCTATTGTGGGGGTAAAGTTCTCCAGTCAACGTTGGGCCATAGTACCTGTACTAGGCCCAACCACAATAAGAAGCGAAGACACGGGCGGAGGACTCCCCCCAGCCCAATCATGTTGGGCCGGGCTTGCTTAGGGGCGTCCAAGGAGGAGTACCTCCTCGGATGCACCAAATGGGAGTTCGATTCACTCCCTTTACATGGCGCAAGGCCAACCAATATCAAGGAAGAGTGCATGACGTTCGGGGGGGGGGGGGGGGGCAACCACAACTGCCGCATTAAATGCCAAGGAGCAACTTTTCCAGCCGCATTAATGTGGAAAGGACAGGAGAACAGGATTATCTTGGCCAGTGCAACTCACAGAAAAGAAGGAGGATGTCCTATGGGACAGGCACTCAAGTAGAGGCCCAAATGATTAACAAGTGTAGGGTCATTATCGTAGAAAGGATGCTATATAAGAGAAGAAAATCCTCATGGTCAAGGGATCGCTAGCCAGAGGAAGAAAAACAGAGAAAAGAGAAAGGAGTTGGAGAAAAAAGCAGAAGATACAGCCCCACGGACTGTTATCCCAAAAGCTTAGAGGAATATCCTCACGTCCAACTGGTTGCATGGCTTGTTCGTAACTACGTTCACGCTGTCAAGACCTAGTTCTGTAACCTACTCTCTACAAATTCATTGTTGAGGGACTTTTGGGCCAGAATCGCTCGCCTGTTGGGCCTGAGCCCCAAAAACCGCCCCTACAGTAACTTCTAAGCTTTCTATTTTTTATATTGTGTTTTTGTTTTTTTAATTGATACTAAAGTCTAAAACCATGAATACTTAGTTCTAAATTGAGGAAATATTTTATGGTAAACTTTTATATTTATTATAATATATATACACACACACACATACATACATACATACATACATACATACATACATACATACATACATACATATATATATATAAATATATATATATATATATTTATTTATTTATTTATAAATATAAAAAATAGCAGTAAACCCGAAACGGTACACCGGTATTGAATGGTATCCAAAATATATTGTACCGCTGGCCAAACCGGTACAACCTCCGATACAGTATTGACTCCCTTGGTTCGAAATCTCTAAATAAAAACATTGACTATTTTTAAGGGATTTTTCTTTTTAATACCTAATGTGCATTGACAAGAAAACTGTGTACACCTAAAAAATAGTTAGATATTCAAATATTTTTATTTCTGTCGTTAAACACGAGAAAAAAATTTTGTAAGAAAATTCGAGAATTGCTATAAGATCTGATTTTCACTGTCATTTTTAAATGCAACAATTGCGAAGGTTGCTTAGCATGATTCACGTAGTCTAGCTGGTCGCCTTTCTTGAGTTGAATGATAGGAACTTTGCAGTCCTCTCTATTGAGTGATTGGCCAAAACTAAAGCAACATGATTGATTTGATGGGCAATGAAAGGTAATAATGGAAAAGTAAAAGGGAAAAAGAAGACTCTCTAATTGAAGAGAGGAGAAAAAGAAATGTGATTATGCAAAAGTGTTTCAGATGAGAGAAGAGATAGAACCGTAGAAAGCAAAAATAGAGGTGATCACGTGGGCTTGGCCATTGCCTACTGGTTATTGCCTACCACTTTTGCTTTACCCCACTATTGCCATGGCGACAATCTAAAGCCTCAACCAGTATGAAGCAGATGAGAGAAAAAAAAAAAAACCAAATGACCAAGAGAGCACTAAAGATGGCTTAAGAGAAAATTTGGAAAATGAGTGAGGATTGGAGGGGAAATTCGCCTATTTATAGGAAAAAATTTTGGGAATACCAAACGACGTGACTATTGGTTAATCATGGGCCACCACGTGTCACCATTTAAAAAAAAGGGGACGACCACGGAATGAGGGGCAACTGATAAGGAACTTTTTAACTAACTTCATAGCAAGTCTTCCCAAATGAACTAGTCTTCGCAAACGGGTTACTCTTCCTGAATGGATTACTCTTCCCAAAATTACCTACCTATCAAAAATGGAAGACTAGTTGTAACTAATGCAAGTTATCACAACTACTCCAGCAAGATGCACATCAAGCACAAGAGCTGACAAGTAAGCATTCGTGAGCCTGACTTCATATGTGACCGTCACCCACAAGGATAGACGAGAAAAGATGCGCACACTAAGCCTACATTACAATGCTCGCATCACCTAAGACTCTCCTATATTCAAACAACCGCCGAGAAAGTGATAACTCCCATCTCTTACAAGTCAGCTAAGGGATAACTCTCATCTCCTACAAGTTAGCTGAGTGATAACCCCACATCCCTACAATTTAGCTAAGGTAGTCATCCACAAACCCCTATATAAACACCAAGACACTCCCACCTCAAGGTATGCAAAAAATACTATTCACAAACTCCTTCTTTAAAGTTCATAGAAATCATTGTGAGTTTCTGACTTAATCTTTAGAGGATCATTGTGAGGTTCACTACTCTTTACCTTTCACTGAAGACTGGGGGTTTGGACAATAGACCTACTAACGATTTTGAGTATCCTCAATTATGAATATTATGATAAAATAAATATTGTGATATTATGAATATTCTCTTCTTTTCCCGTGACAATTATTTAGTTGGATGTAAGTTTGATTTTAATTTTTGGTTTCTAACTATCACGTTGCTGAACTACCAACAGTCTTAAGTTTGGCTCAATCAACCTCCTATAACGAGTTAATTAAGTTTACGATTAGAAAATACTAAACATAACTCTAATTTCAGTATAGAATAAAAAATTTAAAAATTATGAGAAAAATAATACATGCAATTTAGGGTAACAAAAAGGATAAATGTTCACATGCTACTACTCCTATAAAATTATGTATGTATGTTACTCTAAATGCATTAATGGAGACATGCTATTTTTTTAGATACATTTTAATATTTTATATGGGAGGAGAGAGAAATTCGAATCCTAAACATTTTCATTAGAAAAAAAATATATATATATATATATCATGCATCTAGAAGTTTTTGGTGGGCATAAACTAATCTTAAATTAACTCAACAGTTAAAGTAATATATATATATATATATATATATATTAGTTATAATTATTTGCACAGTTGCACTAGTAGATTCCAGTGATAAAAAATTCATGTCCCAGTTTTTTTGTTTGCTCTTATTTCGTTATAATTTGTTTTCCTTGCCTCGCATTCCGGTTCGGTAGTCCCATTCCCATCACTTTTGGTAAAGGCAGCAAAGGCCAATCTAATCTAAAGCGGTCCACCATATATAAAAGTTATTTGCCTCTAGAGAATTTGTAATCAACTAAGAATTCCTAAAACGGTCCCTAAAAAAAAGAAAAGAATTACTAACACGGTAGGTAGCATAGTGTTTTTTTTATTTTTTATTTTTTTATTTTATTTAAATCGGTAGATAGCATAGTTAGTACAAAAACAAGATGAAAAAGATGCAAATAAATAAAAAGGTAGTCTTTATTTTTTTTACTTTTAATTTTGGACTATACTTTTATTTTTTTTGGGAAGGGATTTGGACAAATATTTTAGACATTCATTAATTTTGTTACTTAAGCCATCAAATGTCTTTACATTATACAATATCTCATATGATCCCCAAATTGATTGGATATCAAATTAGATTATATAAATGTTTATTACATGGACATTTGTTAGAGCACTTGCAGCAGTGGTGCTAAAAAACTAAAAAACTATTTTTAGCACCACAAACTTAAAAATGGGGCTGCAGCAGTGGAGGCATATCTAAAATTTTTAGCTTTTGAGCTACAGTGCACAACTATGTGCATTGTAGCTCAAAGCTATACCAAAATAATAATATTTTATTTACCTTTTCAATTAAATAATATAAATTACCCTCATCTATAGCACAGCCCGAACACACTTCAGCTCTTCTCCCTTTCTTTTTTTCTTTCTTTTTTACCCCTCTCCTCCTCCGTGGAGAGATCAGAGATGGACAATGTTGATGATTTCAGTGAGGATCTCGATGCCGAAACGGTGAGACTAAGCTCAACAATGGTTGGGTTCGTGGTTGGGTTCGGTGCCGAAACGGTTCGTGGGTGGTCTCAGTGCCAAAACAGTTGGTGCTCTTCTTCCTTCACCTCTACTCCGCCGCTGGGTTGTGGTTGTGCTCCGACCTTGTGGATCGAAGTGGGTTTCTATGGATCAGAGTGCTTGCTCGTGGATTGGAGTGGTTATCGCTCGTGGTTGTGCTTGCTCATGGGTAGGAGTGGGTTTTGGCGTACCAGCGTGATGGGTTTTGGCGTACCGACGTGGTGGGTTTCGGTTTTGGGTTGTTGGATTTTCGGGTTACTGTGGGTTTGTTTTGTGGTGGCTGTATTTGTATTATTTTATTGTAGATGATATATTATTTTATTATAATGTTTATATTATTTTATTATATTAAAAACTAAAATAGATCCACTGCTGCAACATGTGAGTAGATAAAATAGATAAAATAACTTTTTGTGATGCTAAATAGCTAAAAATATAGCTTCACTGCTGTGGATGCTCTTAAGTCTCACATTGAAAGTGTAGTAGGTATGGACAACGTACTCTCATAAATAAAATTTTAAAAAAAATACTCTTAAAAATACTCAAAAAGAAAAAAAATAAAATAAAATACTCTCAACGTATTCTCAAAAATACTCTCATAAAAAAAAAATAAAAAATAAAAAGTATGGACTACTGACTACAACATTCAGAACAATTGAAAATTGTTCATCTTGGATTGCTCTGTTTTAAAAGCCTTAAATCTCAAATCTCCATGCTCCTTTGCACAAAATTTCGAATCTGGCATAGCTAGCTACTAGCCTACTATATAAGCACTGGGCATTTGCTGCATGCATACATAATCAAAAGTTTGTTTAGGACTATGCGATTTGCCGCATGTATACATAATCAAATGTTTTCAATCTTTTACTTTAAAAAAAATACATAAGCAAATGTAATTTTTTTTTTTTTTTAATTTCAATGTAAAGCAGAAAAGTTTTTAATCCACTTAATTTTGTGCTTTATTATTATTTTTTTTTTTTATGTAAAATGTTTATCTCCAAACTAGTTTGGAGGAATCTTTCTCCAACTCCTATGTGATGGTTGAAAAGAAAATTTATGTATAGTTTTAGACTTTTAATCGCATAAATTTTTTAAAAAGTCATGTGAGTTATTTAAACTAGTGCATGACCCGCGCAATGCGCGGGCAAATTTTATTTATTATTCACAGAAAAATATGTAAATTCATAATGAAATACTATTAGTAGAATATTTGTATTGTCTATCAAACTCTAATAACATGATCATGATACAAAAATTTTGTGCTAACTCCATTAGCCAATCAAACATTATCATGATATCATAAAAATATTATGATAACTCCATAGACAATTAAAAGAAGTATACTGATTTTTTTAAAAGAAAAAAGAAACCTTCCATCTTATATTTATTTTTCTTTATTATTATTATTTTAAATGATTAGAAACTCCCTTAAAATTGAAGGTCTGTTTATGCATTAAATATGGTCAAATGGAGACATACTAAATAAGGAAAATACAAAGAACCTCAATTATACAAACTATATTTATAACGATTACAGGATTCTTACTATAACTATCCAATTTAAACTACACAAAGGACAATTAATTTCAAGAATACAGAAACTGGACAAAAGATATGTCTTAGGGCAGGGGAAAAAAAACCAATACTCTTGAAAAACTTATATTGTAGAGTTTTATCAATACTAATCACTGTACCACCCTATAAAAAAATAAAAGATGGTAGCACTTAATCAAAGTTACATTTATGAAATCTCACAGAGAGATATGCAGCTACCCGATCCCTTTCCTAAGCCACGTACATCTACTTGATGCTTTTTAGCACAATCCTTTTCCATAAATTTCTTGGTGCATAAGAATATTGACATTTTTTGCCCTCTTCTCAACTTCATTAATAGCCATTTTCTTATTTGTCTCTAGCAGTTTCTCAACTACTCTCCAGCTCTTAATAGCAATTAAGACCTAACAAAGTAACATCAACATAAATTAGAGAATGGTGCACTCTATAAACTTCAAAGGATTATTATTAACATAAATCATTCAATATATTTGTCACTAACTGGGTATGGGTGCAGCAAACACATGCATGTACAAAATTTTGGGTATAAGCAAAAAAAAAAAACCTATAATGTTGAATGCTCATGGGACCAACACTAATCTAATTTAAAATGTAAATTCAATGTTCAGCAAGCATTTGGAATAATATATATATATATATATATATATATATATCACATTCTATTTGTAAATAATCTGCATATCAAGAATCATAAACTGATTTAGGAATAAGCATCATCTTTAAAAAATAACTAACTCAGAAAAATATAGATTGTGGATAGGAATTTCAAAGACATTTCCTAAAGACATCATCTCTCAATAGAAGCTAAAAATACGAAAATATTTAACCAATAGACTAACATGTACCAAAAAATCAAATGGCATTCAAGATGATTAGTGTTAGACTCCTATAAGATTAACAAAATGCAATGCCCATATATTAGAATTGAATAATACCAAAATTGGAACACGTATATTACAATTAAACACACACATAGACTAAGGAGAAAAATTCCATGATCATTCACTCAAAAAATCAAATGTCAAAAGCTCAAACACGCAAAAGTAGCAAAAAAACATCACAAGTTTTTACATAAAGCCATGCCTATATAAATTTTAAATCATCCAAATGCAGCAATATTAGAAGCAATTTTAAGGATTCTTTCCTACTTAATGGCTTCTGCAACTTAAAAATCACAATCAACATGTATACATCTCACAAAGAACAAAGAACAAAGAACAAATTTGTTAATGTTCCACTTGTCAATTGAAAACAGTCCCAAGTTAAGTACAAAAATATGAGTCATAACCATAACTTGAGATCGTACCAACTTCAATAAATATATGTATCTTTGTCTAAAAAGAGTGTAATTCCTTAAAAAAAAAAAAAAAAAAAAAAAAAAAAAAAAAAAAAAAACAGCCAGGTTATCTTAAACTCTGGCAACCAAAAAAATCCGATTTCATCCAAACCAAGAAAAAAAGAAATACTGGACTTTAGCTAAAAATGTTTTCTATTAAGCTTTGCAATCAGGAGGGCTTTGATGAAGGGTGGGTTTGGTGAGTCAAAGAGATGTGATCTATTCTAATGGTAAAGCATAGAGAGAGGGAGATAGAAATCTAACCAAAATGCCTAAATCAAAACAAAGCAAGTACCCAAACTGCCAAACATAAATCACAGTTATCGCAAGATTTTGGTTTTTCTTCTAAGAATTTATATTAAAAAAAAAAAAATCCACCTTGCATTGAGAGAGAGCTTTGTTTAAAACCAAGTGAGCACTTTCCCTTGCCAAATGCTTTCTACATGTTGCAACGACCTTAATTGCAGGAAAAGGCTTCTGCTTTTATCTCTATATATTAAGATAGATTTAAGTTACATATCTTTTAAATAATCCAAAGCCAAAAAAATACATTTCAAGCACATTACTGATATCAAATGCTAAACAACAAAGGTTAGCACATTTGGTGCACATGGTAGGATAAGTAATAAATCCCACAATTGGCTTGGCGAAGGATTACATTTATTCATACATTAAGGTAGTGTTGTAGAATGGTAATAGACCTAAAAACTGTCTGAGTGAAAGTTAATGCCTCCTTCAATAATTTGTAATGTATTACAATCTTTGATCATTTAAGCATTAAAAAAATTAACAAATGCAGAAGCAAACTATATTGGCCAATTATATATGGCATATATTATAATCTTTAGGTAATTTAACAATTTTTGCCAAAAGAGAAATCATTTTAAGTTTTACAATATAACAGCTATAGTCAATTGCAGCAAATAAAATAAGCTTCTACAACATAAAAATCACAATCAACATGTATACATTTCATAAAGAACAAATAACAAATTTGTTATTGTTATACTTGTCAATTGAAAACAGTCCCAAGTTAACTACCAAAATAGGAAATTAAAACAAATTTGTTAATACTGGACTTTACATATACATATACATATATATATATATATATATATATATACACAACTTGGATAGAGTTAGATCCAGAATTACCACTTCAATTTCAATTTCAAATGAAGGTACATTCTTAACAATACTTACAGTGGTTCAAGATTAATCTGCATAGTTCCAATTGCTTTAAAAAAGGGACCATTTAGAAACAACAAATGCAAAAACTTTAAAATTTAAAATAAAACTTTAGTGTAGTTTTGATTACTCAAAGGTTTGTGCTTTGAGTAACAAAGCAAATCTTCATTTTATGTGAACTCAAAATCAAAGCAACCCAAATATTCAAAATCGATTCTAAATACCCAAAACATTGAGCCAAGCCAAATACCCCAAAAACGAAACTTCTTCTAACCAAAATCCCTTAATCAAAACCAAACCTTACCCAAAATACTAATCTAAATCATAATTAACCCCCAATTGATTCTCCAAATTAAAACCAAAAACCCTTAATTTTTTAGTTTAAAGCAAAACTTTACCGGAAGCGATTCCGATAGTCTGATAGTGGGTGGAGGCTTACGGTGATGATAGAACTTGTGGTGGTGCCCCTTTCTCAATCTATGGCGCATTAACTTAACAGTCTAATGATTATTCTTTCTCTTCATCCAAAAAAAATCCAATCGGTCGATCTCTCTACACTCTGTGACTAACCAACTCTCTCTCTACCGTTCTCGGACTTTTGGCCTCTAAACCTTGATTATCCAAAGCCAATTGTAAATACCCTAAAACTAAACCAAAATCAAACACAAAATTAATTGAATCCAAATACTCCCAAAAGTTTTTAGTATACTGAGAAACTAAAACGAATCAAAAAATCAAATCAAAACCTAATGCAACCCAAATACCTAAATAAAAATCAATCCAACCAAATTTCTCAAAACTAATTCATATTTCATACCCATATCCAAAAAAAAAACCCTTACCCGTGGTAGTTCTCTCTCTATGTCCGTATCTCAAATCCTGCGTGCACCTTTAGATTACCAGTGCCGGTTCCGGTGGTCTAAGTCTGGCATACTCCTTCTGCTTCTTTTTCTGGAAAAATCGAAAATCAAAAAGGTCGTTTTGGCGTAACTGGAAACAAAGATTTTTTGAGAGGAACTGAGGGACGGTTCTCTTCTTTCTTGATCGGAATCTCTAAAAACAAAGATTGAAGTTGGTCTTAACTAGATTGTCTTACGGCTTGACGCAATTTGCGACTCTCTCTCTCTCTCTCTCTGTTTCTAAGATTCTCTCTCTGTTTCTCAAACTCTCTCTGACTCTCTGCCTTTGAATTGGTTTTGTTTTAAACCATATTGAAAGCACAGTAAAAAGATTAAATTGAAGCTCTCAAACGGTGCAACGTGCGGTATTTTGTATCCTTCAGAGTGTGAACGTGGCAGCATTTTAAAGGGTCATTTTTGCTAACGTGTCAACACCTCGTTAAAAGCTTCTACTATTATATATAGTATTAGATTAGATAATATACATGGATAATGTTATGAATTGAAAGGTAGTTGGTTGGGGGATATTCTTTCAAACTAGTTAAGAGGTAAACTTTGTTGTAATTATTGAATTATCTTATAAGCTTTTTTTCCTTTAAAAAACATAACATTTTAAAAATGCAATTTGGATTATCCGTTAGCCTCTCTCCTATCCGTCGTAGGGTATGATGATGAAAGAAAAAATTTTGACTCCAAACTGGTATGGAATTGTAAAATCTATATTTTTAGGTTGGCAACCATGAACAAATTGTAACTGTTAGAATTTAGTTTGTTTAGTCTAGAAATATTCAGTTAAACAAGAAAAATGAAGTTCAGCATAGTTGAAGACTCAAGAAATCAGAAAAATTGAAGTGCAAATAAATTACACTTATCTCGACTAATCGAGATGCACATCTTGACTGATCGAGAGTCGTGCGGATTGCAGATTTGGTTTTCTTCTCAACCATTTGATCTAGGATTTTAATGGATCTTAAGTATATATAAATATAAACCCTAGAGCATGTTTTTCCATATTCAAGAGGGCAGTATTATGTACACAAATCTAGAAAATTTCCACACCCTTTTGGAGTTACAACTGGAAACCTTATGCAAACAATAGATCCAATCATAAAGCAAAGTTGTTGCATTTGGTTAATCATAGTTGTTGATCTAAATCTTTGAGTGGAGATCTCAAGTCACAAACTGGAAAGTTTGTGTTGTTGATCCAAATCTTTGAGTGGAGATCTTAGAGTCACAAATATGGGAGTTTGTGTGCAACAGTTTCACAGTAGAAAAGTTCGTGGATTCGGAGTTATGTGTGGTCATACTAGTAAGTACTATATGAGATAGCAGTAGATTTAGAGTTAAGTCTATTGTATAAACTTTGATTCTATTCGTGAAATATTGCCTTGAGGATTGTTTAGGTTAAATCATCTCTAAGTTTTTTACTTTGAAACCATAGTTTCAAAAGTTTTCATGGGTCATCATTCTTGGTGTTCATGTGATTTATATCTTTGTGATGTTTATTTGATTTAGATCTTTTGCATAATTAATCTAATTAACTATTTGATTAAAAGTTGATTAAATATGAGATAACTGGGGTCTTAAATCCTAATAGGAATTATCTTTTGCAACTCATTACTTGATGATTTATAAAACTATCTATATGTATTATTTAAATAAGTTACATAACTTATTTAAAAAATTATCTAACTAAAACTACACATGAATATAATATTTTTAATTGTCACATAATAAATTATAACAAAATAACTCCAAATTTGTTTGGAGTCAAACCTTTTGGCCTTGAAAGCAATAATTTGCTCTTATCATCTTTGATTAGACATGGCAAAACAGGTTAGAATTTTCTTACTCGACCCGACCCAACCTGAACCCAATTTTTTTGACCCGAAGCAAAAACAAGTTGAATCGTCACTCGACCTGTGATTTTAGAAGGTCAACCCAACCCAACTCGCGACTCGACCTATGACCCAAACCTTTTTTTTTTGGGTAAAAAAATAATAAAATTAAGGCAATATTGGTTTAATTGTTTGTTATGAGTTTTAAGGAAACAATTGAGACATTTACATAACCGTATGTAAATGTATTGAAAGATGAATGATTGAGTATTTTGTAATGAGTAAATATTTTTAGGTTCAAATAGCAAAGTACATGCAAAGATAATCTAGTTATAGTAGAGTTAAAAACATAGATTTAAAACTGTAGACATGTGTGAAAATAGTGAAGCCAAAGTATCATATTAGCATAAATTATGAATGCTTGGACCTATTTTTTAACAATTTATGTCCAAAATAAACGGCTTTTCAAAATAAATATGATATTTCCTAAAGTGTGTGTTGCTTACAATGATATGATATCCATAAAAGAGATAGTGTATAAATAAGTAAACAGTCAAACTTTAATGTATATTCCCAAATTGAAATAAAGTGCCAACCACAGTTGATAATAAATTATAAAATTAATTTTCAAGATTTTAAATTTCTTATATATTTTTATTCTTTGTCAAATGACTTATCCAATCAGTCATTTGTAATTTTGTTTTATATTTTGGGATGTTGATGTTGGAAAATCTAGTTTTGTATCTCATGAAAATCTGGTTTTGTATCTCACACACACAGCGGAAGCAACAAACATGGATCTATTTCATTCATGATTGATAACATGCACTTTGTAAATTTCGGAATTTAAGAACAAGATAGCGTATCTTGATGCGGTAAAATTCAAAACAAAAAATTAGAAGAACTTGGGAACACATTTAATCTTCACTCCAATTCCACTTTACGCCCAAGAAGTGTGGTCTTTCAATCAGTTTCCAAGGGAGAATAATTGAGTGGCTTCACTCACACATACACACCATTTCACAATGATGTCTCTCTTAAAATAAAATTTTGTATGTTTCTCCTTTTATAACTAACTAATTATCTAATTGGGCTGGCCTATTGGGCCTTTCCAAATGGGCTTTAGTCTGTGGCTTGGAGTGGGACCAAAAAGGACCAATAAGACACTAGCTCCAATGGGCCTTGGGCTTTTCTGTCAACTCTTGATAAGTCCAAAGTTACCATTAATTATATTTAATACCACTATATAAATATAATTGCACTCTAGGCCTTATTAATAAATTATATCCCAAGACTTTATTATACATGCAACCCCTTCATAAAATATTCGTAGTAATATAAAGTCATGAATGTAGACTGCCACTTTGAAGATTACTACATCTTAATTCTTGTGTACCCGGTTTAATCCTCTAAGTTATTCATTATATATTTATGAAATCCAATTTCATACCCGGTTTAATCCTTTAAGTTATTCATCATATATTTATGAAATCTAATTTCATAAATATATACTTTAGTAACTCCTTACTAAAGTTGTTAGGCCTAACACTCTGAATAACCAAACCCATTAAATTTATCTCAATGAAATATTTTATACCTCCGTTAAGAGATTATGAATTTCATCTTGAGAATACATGTTCCATCAACACTAAATGTGGCTGCTAGTGACTTTAGATCTCACTCCTGATATATCAAAGCAACCTACATTTCATGATCAGGTCCATTATCCTCTCAGGATTAAGAGTTGATGCAAATAGAAGTCATGAGATTTATTATTCATTTGACAGTCGTTAGAAGAATAGTAAATCTCACAGCGGTCCAGTTTAATATTTCTTAACTCTTAAAACATATCAACATACCAACTAGAAGTTTTCACTTCCATGATCAAGACAAATCATCTTAGTTGATATGTTATAACCTTCGCAGATGAAATGCCCAATTTTATTCACCGACTACGAACTATAATTCTGAGTTTACAAAGAACTTGTGATTTATATCTTCTGTGACTTTTCACATAAATCACATATTATGCATCTCATGGACTATATGATAATGTCCAAATATTCATGTTACCATTATTTTAGATAATAATAAAACAACTTTATTAATTACAACATTAAGTCATACATAATGTCATACATAGCATCATACAATAGAATTTAAGGGCACACATCCTAAGAGTTGATATTATGTAGAAATAAAACTTGTGTATTTGTTTTACTTATCTTTGTGCTATTTAGTTTTAGTTAGCAATGTTGGGATTCGTATAATTTTAAAATTATTGAATAAGTATTAATAAGTTTAACTAAGTTCATTCTTGATATAAGTGATGAATTCAAAGTAATGCATTTTACATCAAGTAATTTGTTGCATGACTTTCCAAATGGCAAATTCATATTGTTTTCTTTATAAAAAAAAATTCATGTGAAAAATACGGGTTAACTCGACCTGACCTGACCCGACCCACAACCCGATTGACCTAAACCCTTTTTTAACCCGTTTAAAATGGCTTGTTTTTTACTCGTAACCCTTTTGATCAACAACCCGATTGACCCGACCTGGCCCACAGTTTGCCATGTCTATCTTTGATGACTTGAGATTCCTTCTTAAAGAAAGACTTTAGAAGAGGCTCTTATCATGTTTGGGTTGTCAGCTTTCGTTACTCGTTCGGATTTTTTTGCTTCAACCTTAGGTCATTAGCTTTCATTACTCTTCCGAATTTTTCTACTCCGAGTTTTGGTCGTTAGCTTTTGTACTTCTCTGACTAGTGCTGTACATTCAAACTCCGTTGGTAAGTCACGTCAACCTTTCTCTATTGCCTTTTCTAGATAGTGCCCATAAAATCAGACAAGTAGAGTGGACTTAGTTTTATTTCGTAATTGTAGGTATAAGATTGAGTGAGTTCGGGTCCACCAAAAGCCCTTCATCATCCAAACATAGAAAATTGGACGATAAAGGGTTGCCTCCAAGTGTGAGCATAGATTTGCTTGACGACATTCTATCTTTAGAGTTGTCTCATACTAGCCCATCTAGAGATGAGTCAAGGGAGGACTTGTCTGATGCTGAGTCTTTTGAGTTTAGTTCAGAAGTTGGGTTGTCAGGCTCTGCTTCAACGAGTGGAGATGATGATTCTTCTTTGTCTGAGGGCCCTGATTGTCCCTTTACCTTGCCTGATGATTGGGAGGTGAACAAGCATTGTTCTTCCTTTTCTGCTAAGAGGTTACTTAAGATATAGACTGAATTTTAGATCCCCCACAATGTTGCTATTAGGTTGGCCAAGGTTGGAGAAAAGTGTTACTCCTATGATGGCGAGGGTGTTGGATTTTATGAGGCTTCTTTTACAAGTGGGTGGAGGCTCCCATTGAATCACCTTACTAGGATGTTATTACAGAGGTTAGGCATAGCAATATCTCAATTGGCACCGAACTCTAGGCGTACTTTTATGGGGGCCCAAGTACTATGGGGAATCATGAGTGTAGGTCAAGAAACTCTTTCCTTGAATGAGTTTCTATACTGCCACAAACCTGTTCGAGTCCCTAAAGTTAAGGGGATGTATTACTTTAAGTGTAGGAAAGAAGAGCGTAAGCTAGTCACCGAGGTTCCATCTTTCAATAGGGATTGGAAGAGGAAATTTTTCTTTGTTAATGGTTCCAACTGGGTATGTAGTCCTGTGGAAGTTGGTGGCATGCAGCCCATAGATTCTACTTGGGGGGTGTTGCTAAAGTTTGGTGAGTTGTCAATCTAGCTTGCTTGTCTACGTTTTCTTTTTAGAATATTATCTAACTTGTTTTTGGTCATAGAAGATAATATTCATAAGTATTGTTTTGGACCTGTTCCCTCTGCAGTTGCTCGTCACCATGAAAGAATATCTCACAGATGTAAATACTTCTTACTTCACTCATCTGTTTCTCTTTAACTGCCTTGGCTGACGAGTACTTTGCAGAGATGGAGGTGGGTGCCACAAAAAAGAACAAGAATGTCCAGAAGGCAACTGCCCTTGCTCGATCTATGATTTCAAAATTTTCAGATCTGAAATCCAGCCCAAGCTTGTGTGTATGTGTAGGGTTTCTTTTTTCACAATCCTAAACATATATAAGGCTTATTTTAAAAGCCGTCACACACGGAAAAAGTGACCTAGTGCTTTATTCTCTCTGCAAAAAGCTACTGCGTTTGTACGTCATACGGTTTTGTGACTGGGAGTCTCTTGATCTTCATTGTTGATGAAGTAAAGAATTATGTAGCCAACAACAACTCGTCAAGTTGATAGAGTTAATCACATACTGGGATCCGTGCATAGGGTTAGTCACAAATTGGAGGTTTGTGCATCAAAGGAAAGAAGGCTACTACAACATCAAGTCCAATTGAGTATTGGAGTGAAGGTTCAACTGTAAGTTGGTATTTTGGGATAAGCCAAGGATAGTTGGGAAGATTCCTTATACTTGTAATTGCTTGATTGTTGATTAGTGGACTCTTGGGAGTGGTGACCTTAAAATCACCCGGTGAGGGTTTTTCCTTGGTGGTTTTTTCCCAATATATATAAAATCACTATGTCAAATTTGTTTTCTACTGCACTTAAATTAATTGGTGATTTGTTTGTGCCTCCACATTATTGCATGCAAATTAAACTTAATTAATTAATTTGAATAATTAATTAATTAATTAATTGGGTCAAGCCATTCTTATACCAACAACGTATATCGTATTTTTCACTTCTTCCCTTTTGCTACTAACCAAGGCACAAGGATAACTTTTTTGAATCCATGCTCACTGATTACTTAAGCTAGGAGTTTGTCATGGCTATCTAGCTTCTTCTTCTTTTTTTTTTTTTTTTAGAAGGGCTATCTAGCTAATTTGTTTCATCACAATTGAATTTAAATGTAAATGATCATTGTAGGTGTAACGGTGCCTTTCTTTTAAAGTAGATTATTACAGTCTTATCATTTAGTAATCCTTTTTATAAGGTAAAATGTGGTTTTAAGTGAATTATATCAGGATTTACATTTTTTTAAGAACTTATTAAGAAGAATACATTCTTTTAGACTAGTGAAAAGTTCAATTTTTACCGTGAAGTGATAGCGGTTGTTTTATAGCCCAGTGACATTCAATTACCCTTCTTATGAGTTTAGTTTTGGCTGTCGAATACTCCGAAAAAATAAAAATAAAAAATCTTTATAACGAGATGTACCATCTCAATAACATTTTTTCTCAAAAAAAAAAAAAAAAAAAAAATCTCTATAACATTAGAAAAATACTATTGTATTAGTTTTAAAAAATGGGAAAGTAGTTGGAGTTTTATCATTTTCTACTTCGACTTGAATTTAATTATAGTGGTAGTTGTATTTTCATGGCCTTTGAAATGTCAATTTCACTTACAGCTAAGGCGCAATTTTAATTAGGAATAGCCCTCATGTATCTTTAACACCCAACGTTTGGTAAAAATAAAAATAAAAAATACATCCAACGTTGATTAAAAACTTAAAATGGAAGTTGATCTCATGGCTGATACAAGTATCTGATTAGTTTTTTTTTTTTTTTTTTTTTTTTTTTGGGTAATTTCATTATATATAGACTTAAAAGACAATTAAAATTAATTGGTACTTTTTTTATGTTTATAACTAAGACGTTTAAGGTTAGGCCATTTTGTAAGTGATAGTGTTGTAAGTCTTGTCTTGTTACTCCCTCATTTCCCATTCCCTGTGTCCTCTGTCTATATTATTTAAAAAAAAAAAAAAAAGATAAGGAGTTTAAAATACCATATCGGTTAGTTAGTGAGTAAGTCTTCGATTCATAAGTGTTGCTAGTACTTACAAAAGTTAGGCTCTTTTGTAAGTTTTTGTTAGTGCTATTGTTATAAGTCTTGGCTTCACATTTCCTTCCTCTTCATCCACTATGTCAACAGGTTCTACATTATTTTTATAAGCTTGACCCTTTTGTCATTAGATTGTTCAAGAGAGAGAGAAAGAAAGATATGATATAGTCATAGATTCCAATCGGGAATTTTGATCCAGCCTGATTCTAATTATAGTTTTTGTTTTTGTTTTTTTTTTTTTTTTTCTTTCTAAAAAAAAAAATTACAAATGGCAGCCCAACAGGCCATATTGTTAGACAAAAATAAAATCCCAAGTTCCCAACGAAAAAAGTTCAAAGAAGAATTTTTCATACAATCTCGTAATATTAAAGCCTGCATCCTAATATTTTCATAAGGATAAAAGGACCTACTTTGTTGAGACTCAATTTTTTCATCAGTGTAATCATACATGCATACAGGCTCAATAGTGATGGCTGAGGCCCAATACTTATGCTACGCTGCAGCTATTTATATTTCAAAAGGCCACAGAAAATACAGCACAAATAGGACCCCAAGTCAGTTACTCATGGATTTTAAGGGCCTAAAAGCCGAAAATACTGAATGGGCTCCATGCCTATTATTACGGCAAGATGGATCATTGAGCCGCAACCAAAAATATCAAGTAAATGTGATTCGACAAAGAATAGTGCAAGAACTGATATTTGATTGGTTACACCACTAGTTAACCAAGGCTTTTCTTTTCTTTTAATTTTAATTTCAATATGATTTGTAACTACTGGCATATTCTCTATAGTGATTATTCTTCTTACCATTAAGTTAAGACATCAAATGATTTTTCTGAGTTTGAGATAGACACAATTCGAATTAGTCTTTAAATCACCTTTTAAACCGTAATGTACAATTAGCATGTTATGTCCAAAACCTTGAGACACAATTAAGTATATTGCCCTTCTTTAGTGTCCAAAAACCAAACTAAATGGGCTATATATAGCTTAAATTCCACATTCCGTATAAAGTCTAGAACTAGCCCATAAACTTCTACAGTCCTAAAATTTCTGGTAAATTTCTAGAAAAACACATGAAAGAAGAATACAATGTGAAAAATGAAAACAATTTATTTAGGTTTGTTTACTGTTTAGTTCAATGGAAAATATTCAAGTTTTTGGTTGCATTCTTGAAAAATTATCCGAAATATATTTTTTAGTGTTTTGTAACATTCTTGTAAATTCTATGGTACACATACTTTTTACTACTTTTTCATATTTTCTCATCTTCCAAGCACATATATAATAAGAAAGGAAAAAATTTTATATTAAAAAAAAATTGTGATCGGGGACGGGTGGTAAGTCAACAACCTATAGTGGTTTCATTTTTTAATGATTGCACAATTTCTTGATAAGTAATAAGTTTTATTAGAAAAACAATTAGAATTCATCTAGTACACAGGAAGTATACTAGATGAACATGACAGCTAAGCCATTTGAACAAAGTTAGGAAGTGCAATTCAGATGTGGAATTTTTCCCCCACATCCTTCAAAGTTTCTTGCATTTCTTCCCCTTTAGATGCACTGCCAACAAGGTGGTAAGTCAACAACCTTGCCAAGCATCACCCTTTGGACCCCAAAAAGAGCAAAAACCATATCCCACATCTCCCTTGCAACAGAACAATGCAGCATCAAGTGATCCATATCGTTCATTTAGAGACAACATGTGTTTGGGAAGGTTATCAGTTTTGTTTATGAGAGACAACCAGTGTTGTTTGTGAGGTTTTCATTGAGTGCAGTTATATAATCCATATCGTTCATAATGGATTTAAATTGGTGTTTTCTATAGATGTAGGCAAGGAGTTGGTTGAACAATGCTGAACCTTTCTTTTCGTTCGGATGTTTTGATTACTTATTCTTACTAATACCTTTCTGCGAGCCTTGCAATGGCAATAATTGGTATCAGAGCATAGTGTCTAGGAAAAATACAACTCTCACCAAGTGCCTCAAGGATTCTCACCTAGAAGAATTTTAATGGAGTCTCATCATTAAATATAAAGCAAAACCACTAAAGATTTCGATAATTTAGTTGTTCTCATATTAGCATTCAAGTCCAAAATTCCTGACATGCAGCAGTTGGAATTGAATCAAAAAATCCCCTTACCTATGAGGTAGTATTCCAAGATTGGGTCTCTTGAAGAGATAGTTTATTCTTTCTTTTCTTTAAGCAACTTAGCTTTCCCAAACAGCTCTCATTTTCACCAATTTTTAACTCAACTCCCATTTCAATCCAAAGCATCACAAACTCCATTAGCCGTCTGTTTTGCAACCACAAGATCCATTCTGCTTGATCCTCCTTGAATAGAGGATCTGATTTCATGTGGCAGCAGCAAGATGTACGTGTGGGAATGACAAGAACATGCTGTGCATCATAATCTTGAGGTTGCCAGCACATCTGGAACCTAAATCCTCCAGTAATTGATCCTTAATCAGTACCGCTGCCAAACTTCCATCAGCAATTGGCCTTGCTCAAACATCAACAAAGGTGTCTCCACTAGGAGCTTCATGAGGTCACAATCCATCGTTTAGCATGATGTGGAAACGGATGCTAGGGATGAGCAAACACAATTGACATGTTGACCATGAAGCTTGTATGCCATGAAGACTGATGAGCACTAAAAACTTCTAGTGATGAGCAAACAGATACTATTATTTTTATTATTGATTCCCCTTCCCCCTTGGGGCCAAAACTTACTTATAAAAAAAACTAATAATAATAAATTAATAATATTGGGCAAGTGTGGATTGCATTGTTATGGACATATGTGATTTGAATGGTTATAATTGCCATGGTTGGGTTTCACTTATCAGTCAGGAACAATGTATATTTTTATGGGTTTTGATGAATGGGATTTCTTGGTCTCTGGACATAATATTCAAAAAGTAAATTAGCATTCGTTTGGGTTTTAATTGTAATTTTGTTTGCAAATATCAATTGCTTCAACCAAACAGAAACTTTATTTGAAAAGGAAACGATTCTAATAACAAAGAGAGACTCAAACTATACATATACAAGAACAAACTAAAGCTAGAAGCATAACCAAAAAAAGTTCCAAATATGAAAGCAAACTACCCAATGTTGATCTTTTGAAATCTTTGCTAGTTAGGACTTTGTTTGAGTGATTTCCTACAATCTGTAATTTCCTCTTTTTGATTTGTTTGTAACTGTTTCAATACATTTTGTTCACTATTGTGAACACGATATACTTTTTTCAATAAAGCTTTTATTACCTAAAAAAAAAAAAAAGAAGGAAAATAAACTACCCATACTCTGGGAATGCTGAATGTACATTTGGAAATTATTATGAGGTTTTATTTTTTATGGAAGCCAGATTGATTCTGCGAATCCCAAGGATCCCATTCTTCATCATTTTCCTTTTGTTCTCTGGTTATTTGTTTCTTTGAATTGCAAATGTTCGCTGTATATTCTTTAATTCTGATATGTTCTAACATTGTGTAGATACTGGATGATGATGGGATTGCTTCACCAGGGGAAATTATTAGCCCACAAGATATCTATAAATAAACAGTCCCCTGCTGTTACAAGGGGGACGAGAGTACCACCATCAGAATTACCAAATATGTTAGTTTCACTTTCCGGCGAAAATTCTTGATAGATTCCTTTAACAACAAGATTGCTTATGCTTGTTTTTAAATGCAGAGGATATAAGAGCAGTAAACAAACATTTAAGGGTCCCGAAGGGGAGTCTTGTGTAGTGGATCGAGTGGCTCTTCATAATGATAGGCAAAATAATTTATCTATCAAATTCTTAATTCGCCATACTCGTAGGCCAGAGGTAAACAATTCTAATCTGGCCTCAGTTTATATGCTATACAAATCTTATATTTTAGGTTGACTTTCTTTCTTGTATTTCATGGGCAGAAAGGAGTTTGTGGCACCATTATCCAGCAGGAAGACTTCCCATTTTCTGAACGTGGCATTTGCCCTGATTTGATTATGAATCCTCATGGGTAAATAAGTTAAAAGTTTGGAATAGTGGAAAACTTAACAAGCAAGTGCGGCAAGAAGATTAATACTGAATTTTCAGTACAGAAAGATTCTAGAGAGAGAGAGAAAGAGAGGGAACTCAGATCTCAATCTAAACTCAAATATGAGATTCTAAAATTCACTATCAATCTATCTATCTTTACAATGCATGTACATGGATATTTATAGCTTGGGAGTTGGTTATTGTTGATGACATCGTCCATAACTAACTCACATTTATCACATGCTTGAGTACAATTGTAACATACTAATTACAAGCTAGATTGAATAAAGCACATGGCTTTTGCTTCTAAAAACTTACTAAAATCTAACATGTGCATGTGCCACTAATTAATTTTCCCTTCAATTTTCTACAAACTTGGCACATGTGGACACAACTGCAATAATCATATGGAACGTGAAATTCAGCCCTTATGCTTGACCGGCCTCGTGCCATGTCATAATCATCCATGTTTTGTGTTATAATCTATAGTTGCTAGCAGTGCAAGCACCCAAGATGTAACTTAATGTTTTGATATTCTGTTACGATCAGTTGAATGACAGTGGGGAAGATGATAGAGCTTCTTGGGGGTAAAGCTGGAGTTTCATGTGGTAGGTTTCATTATGGCAGTGCCTTTGGGGAACCAAGCGGTCATGCAGACACAGTTGAAGCTATGAGGTGCTTTCTGCATCTTTATTATGACATCTGATTATTATGCATTTTTCCATATTTCATTTTTTTTACCATGCTTCCTTGCTCTGTGACAGTGAAATTCTTGTGAACAAAGGCTTTAACTACAACGGCAAAGACTTTCTCTATTCAGGTTTAAATTTTTACATCTGAAATGTGTACATATGGGAATTCTATTGCAACCGTTCATTTTAATTCTTCTTTTGGAGCTTTGTTACGTATTGTGTTCAATTTTTTGAAACCCCAGGGGTGAAAGGAAACTTATTTTCAATTTAAATTAGACCATGGATTTCTAGCATGTTTCTGGAAGTTACTATCATTAATATAAGTTGGATGTTCTCATAACAAAAATAATTAAATTGTGTCATTTCCTTTTTATCATTAGTGTCACAAGTTTGGTGCATGGAATATGACCTTGGAATGGAATTACTATTTTGTGTACTTATGTTTGTGAACTAGACCTTGCATGCATATGAAAGGAAACTTCCTAATAGTTTTTTGTCTTCTCCAGGTATCACAGGTTGTCCACTGCAAGCATATATTTTCATGGGTCCTATTTACTATCAAAAGTTAAAACATATGGTAAGATTCGAAGCCTCCTTTATTATGTTCCAGAGTCCAATCATGCTTATGAATCCTAGGTTAGAAATTTTATGCTGTTACATAAAGCATGTCATATTGATTTAGAATATTAGCTTGAAAATATTTATTTTTGATATTGATTTTTTGTGATATCCATTATTTCATGACAAGTAGGTCCTAGATAAAATGCATGCTCGAGCCGATGGACCCCGTGTTCTGCTAACAAGACAGCCTACAGAGGGGAGAGCTCGCAATGGAGGTTCTTAATTTCTGGTTCTTAGATATTTTATCAGATGCAAATTTACCTTGCATAGTTCTAATTTCTGCTAACCTTTCATTTCCCAGGACTACGTGTAGGAGAAATGGAACGTGATTGTTTGATAGCTTATGGTGCTAGTATGTTAATTTTTGAGCGCCTAATGATCTCTAGCGATCCTTTTGAGGTTCAGGTATCAGCTCATGCCTATGCCACTCCTTGATAATTTGTTTGCTGAGTATGTATTACAATGCTCGCTTGTAAGTCATTTAACAGGAAGACTAGTATATTAGCATCATTATCGTCTAACATATTGTGTTCAGCCAGAAGAATTAAAATATGATTTCTAAGCACTGTTTTCCTCAAAGCTCTCCTGGTACAAGACTGCTGTCTGACAAAATTCCAGCAGAGTTTCAGCTCTTTCTCCCAAAATTTTCTTGATTTTCTGGAGTTGCAGCCCTTATGTATAGGGTGGAATTTGATCAGAAATCAGCTCTTCACCAGCCCATAAGATTCTGTATTAGCATCTGGTTGTCTATCCCTCGTATTCTTTCTTTTCTATTGTAATAGCTATATAAAGCTTCCTTCTTAAGGATGCCTCCTGGCTGCAAGAACACGACTGTTGATAGAGATCAGCTTCCAGAACAGATCTGGAAAATATCCAGTTATGCACTTGGAACGAAACCCATTTTTACTGTAACTTGGGCATGTCTTTGAGACTTTCAAGGCTCCTGCTCTAATAGTGCAATGCTGTTTGTCAAAGCCATTTTATTTTTCTCTTTGTCAAAGCCATTATCTAGCTTCTAAAGGCTTATTTGGACCTTTTTAGGACTTCACTATTGCTGTTCCAAAAACTGTCAGTACAAGGGATACTAACCAACGAAAAGGCTTTTTGTGATTGTTGTGGATATCTTTGGAGAGATTTTTAATTATAACTTACAGTAATTTCCTTTAGACCAACAGGTCCAACACTATGTTGTGTGTAAGCAAAGTGCTTATTGGTTTTTTTTTCCTTAAGATTGTTGTGGTCCTTCAAGCTTCACATCATTCTTGTTATGCTAGACCTAGACCTACATGTAATTAAGAATTTGTCTCATACCAAAAATTTCTTTTTTGGAACTGATTTGATTATTTAGCTCTGTGGCAACATCTGCTTTTTGGTGCAGGTCTGCAGAATATGTGGTTTGTTAGGATATTACAATCATCATCTGAAAATTGGAATCTGTTCATCATGTAAAAAAAAGGGACGGTATGTCTACTATGAAGCTTCCGTATGCATGCAAGCTCTTAATCCAGGTATGAATTGACATTGTATTGATTGGTTTTTCCATAGCATAGCTCTCATTTTATTCTGTTGATATTTTCTTTCATTGAGTTATATAACTTGGTTGAGATCTCATCTTTCTTGTTCGATTTGTTGGAGGTCTCTATACACAAGTTATTACTTTATATCTTATGTCCCGGTTTCAACTACATAAACTTGGTGTTGGTACTTGTTGTCTGTGTATTATTTTCTCTGACAAAGAAGAATATTTTCTCTTTAGAGACTTTATCTTCCTTTTGACATGCATTAAGAGCTGTATAATGACCTATGCATTTTTTGTTACTCCTATACAGTTTGTCTGATTTCACTAGATTAAATTGGATCTATGGCAGTGTATTTGTAGCATCAAGATTCGCACATGGTGTTTTGAAAACATTTAAATGTGGTGCTACATTCTTGTGAAAAAAATGTATAAAATCGAAAACAACAAATTGAAAGAATACAATTATAAAAAATAAAAAATAAATAAAAAAATAAAAAATGTTTGCATTTCCACTGTTCACTCTTGGATGAATATGTTTCCTCCTGTCAGTCGTTGACAGATGTTTTTTGTTTAAATTCTCACCACTCAATGGCATGCTTTCAGGAACTCCAATCGATGAATATTGTTCCCCGCTTAAAGCTAGCCGAGGCATGAATTGAAAGAGATTCTCTTTAGTTCCTAAAGATCATAAAAGGAGAGAAGGATTTGTCAATGGGTTTTGTATACTGCACGTATCCTTCTGGAGGCTACTGCTATCCAGCTAATTTTTCATTGCAAAGTTCGATCAGGAATGTAAATTCGAGCTACATGGAAGTCTTGTTAGAGGGATGCACAGCCGTTGAGCACACTTTTACTCATCTAAGCCAACCATCATGCCATCTATCTATGACATATAGAATTTTATAATGTAGAATGGGTTCTCTCTTAGCACATGTAATATATATTTTTTCCATTACCATTTTTAGCTTTTTTTTCTTTCTGTGGGGAAATTATAGGAATGGATGGACTTTTTCATGGATGAGACTACAACCTTTGATTTGTTCCTATTGATCCATCTTTTGTGTGTTTTTTTTCAATTATATAAATTTTTTATTTACTTTATTGAAAAAATCAACAAAAGCAACGTAAATTGAGGCAAAGGTGGATACATTAATTGTTTTGTAGGTATATATTTACCATTTATGTCTTTGTATCGACCTAATTTGTTTTATAGGTATTTATTTACCAGGTAAATCAATGCAAAAGAACGTTTTCCACTCTCTATTTTCACAACTTTTCGTAAAGTTAAAATAGCATTAGAAGTCCCCCAAGGAAGACTACGGACCAGTGACAGAGTTGCCAATTCATAGAGTCTTGATTTTTTGGTAAACATATTGTGGATCATACATTTTAAGCCAACTCGGAACTTTTGGAATTGTTGGATTAAAAACTAGGTAAAGGGTCATTATCATTATCAATATCAATTATCAATTATAGATAAGTTCCACAAAAATGGCAAAAAATAAATTCAGTTGTATGACTAAAAATAAAGATTTCAACAAATGTGATTCATACGAAGGAAAAAAAAAGGATTAATTCATTAGGAAAAACAAAATTATTTTGAAATAGACTCATTGCCAAATTAAAAAGAAGCGTAAACCTAGAGTAATTTACTCTGACATCAAGTATTGTAAATTCAATATATATGAAAAATTTAATGATAATTGCGCTTTGAATTTGCAAAAGAGCCACTATGTGAGTGTTTGGATCCGGCGGATTCGGCGTCTGTGTTTTCCTCTCTTTTTTTTGGGATAATTACAGTAAACCCACCTGAGGTTTGGCCCGATTACACTTTACCTACCCGTAGTTTAAAACTTATCACTTTGCCCACCTGTACATCAATCCGTTACCCCCCCGTTACCCACCTCACCCTCAGACGTTAGAAAAACACCCTTTTATGCCAAATTAGAACATTACACGGATCAAACAACACGAACTCACTCTCTTTTCCCCACGAGCCCTACAAACGCGAAAAATCCATTCTGCATCTGAGGTTTTGATTTTTCTGAACGTGCTTTCGTGTGAGGGTGAGGTTCTGACTTTGGGTTGTCTTGAGTCGTTGAATATTCGAAGATAGATCATCACCAGGTACGACATTTCTGCTTTATGGTTCTGAGCTGGGGTTTCAAGTTTTGATGATAGCGTTGATTCACAGGGAGTTGATAATCGATGTCTTCTTCGAGTGGAAATTACTCAGGTTCATGTGGGCATTTGTGTACATATGAGACTTGTGTGTTGAGAACAAGTCTGACAGTGGAAAATTTTGGGAGAAGGTTTCTGGGTTGTAGCCGATATAAGGTAAGTATACTTTTTACTTAATCTAGTTGATTCACATGAGATTGGAATGTGATGTGTTCAATTCAATTTATGAACAGATTGGCCCCAAGTGCCCTTTCTTTAGATGGATTGATAATCCCACTTGTGTGCATGGGAATGAAGCTGCCCATTTGGTGTAAC
Source organism: Quercus robur (assembly GCF_932294415.1). Taxonomy (NCBI): domain Eukaryota; kingdom Viridiplantae; phylum Streptophyta; class Magnoliopsida; order Fagales; family Fagaceae; genus Quercus; species Quercus robur. The sequence goes on along the minus strand of NC_065538.1, from coordinate 87,632,229 downwards.
AAAAGCTGGATTTACTGCGGAGTGAGCTGCAACTTGCATGTGAAAGGGAAAGAGAAGCTACCCAGGCAGCAGCAGAAGCTACCCAGGCAGCAGCAGAAGCTACCTAAATGGCAGAAATTGCTCAAGATAGGGCAGCAAAAGCCATTGAGAGGGAGAGAAAGTTTCGAGCTTCCTCTGTTCAAGCCAAGGAGATAGCAGTGAGAGCTTTAAAGCAAGAGAGAAAGTGCAGAATTGCACTAATTCTGTCATGGTTTTTTTTTTTTTTAGGTTATGTTGTTTTCATGTTTTGGCTCAAGTGAAAATGTTGGAATGATGAGATTGAGTCTGCCTGATGGGTTGTAATATAAGCTGGTCCTCAATTGTATTGTAATAGAACTATGAAAGAATTTTTTGAGAATGAGAACTATGTAATATAAACTTGAAGCCACTTAATAACATAAGCCTTTTTAAGATAAAATGTTATTTATGTTAGATGCTGTTGGTATTTTTGTTTAAAGTGAATTGGCTACTTGTGAGTTGTGAGCTGTTGGTGTTGGTGTTTTGTTGGATGTTGTGAGCTGTGTTGGTTTGTGCATAAAGTGCATTGTGTGAAGACAATTGTGTTGAAAGTGAATTTAAAGTGCATGACAATCTGTCAACTTGCAAGAAAAGACAACAAATTCAACACATACACCTGCTATTCAACACATACACCCTGCACACATAAACAAACTCATATAATAATAACGCATATGACAAACTGCAATAATCAAAACAATAATTCTGAACACCTGTCATTAAGTTGGGAAATTGTATACATATTTGAAGGTGGCATTGAATAGTCTTTCATCAACCACCAGTAAATATAAGGCATTTGGTACAACAACCAAAACAGTTGCAGCTGCCCAATGTTTACAAAACTTACAAAAATACAAAAAGTGTTTGAACAGCTATATCAAAAAGTGACTTGCCATTGTCTGCCCTGCCTAACCCTAACACTACATAACCCTAATACATAGCAACAAAAGTGACTTGCCATTGTCTGCCCTGCCATTGTCTGCCCTGCCTAACCCGAACACTACATAAAACCCTAACACTACATAACCCTAATACATAGCAACAAAAGTGTCTTGACTTAGTCTTCATTTACTGCCCCTGCCCCTGCCCCTGCCTCTCACACCACAGCTGGCCTTTCCACCTCTTGTTCTACATTTCTGAGCTCTAGCTGCATCACTCCTTCCTCTCAAAGCAGCTCCTCTGGTAGCAAGTGGTCTTGTAGGCTACAAAGTACAAGGATTCACATGTTAGCAACCAGCTTCACAGTTTTATGAATAAAACATCAAACCTAACACTACAGTACCTGTGATGATTGTGGTCTACTGTCCCATGTTTCTGCAAGAGTGTGTGGTGTTGGCTGGCTTGAAGAGAACCAAGGAGCTCCTCTAACTGTGTACCTAAAGTCTGAAGAGTACCATTGACTTGGGTTCTGTGACCATGGAGCTTGTGGCTGTGGAGCTAGAGCTTGTGGCTGTGACCCTGCTACCTGGTTGGATGAGGCCATAGTGTAAGGCTGATGTGTTGGTGGGGGCTGAGCTGAGGATTGGGTCTGTGATGAAGATGGGGCCTGGGATCCTTGCCTCTGTGTAGAAGGCCTTCCACTTCCCTGCAACCAAATATGAGCATGTTTTTACAGTGTCAGTTATTGGAATTTTGCATTTGAATAAAATTTTTTTGTAAAAACATACAGATTTCCCTTTTTGCAATCTCTGCCTCCTCTCCCATGCTGTCTCACCAATGACATTGGCCTTGCATCCCCTTGCATTGTGCCCTTCCTATTGACACCTTCCACACCTCACTGGCCTGTTTCCTCTAGACACCTTATAAGGGTTCGGCTCATCAACATCTCTCTTCCTCTTCATGGGTGGCCTGCCTGGTGGCTTATAGACAGTAGGTGCAACAGGCTTGGGTTGGCCACTTGACATCCACTCACACTGGCCAGGCATGGGAGGTATGGGTGTCTTGTATGTCTCCACATAAGCATCCTTGTAGTAGCATGGATGGGTGTAGTCTTCTGGTTTCTCACGATTCACAAAAATGGCTACAACTCCATGCTTGCAAGGGATTCCTGTCAAGTTCCATACTCTACAACTACATGTCCTATTTACCAAGTCCACCACATGCCTTTCCCTCCCATTGTCAACCTCATACACAAACCTCCCAGAAGGAACTGCACTGAAACTCTTACACTCTAATTTTAACTGCTCCAACTTCTTTTGTATGCTTGGACACAAATTGTCATCATACTTTTCTATGCCAGCCTTCTTTATATACAGCCTGCTCATAAGCCTAACTCTGATCCACTCCAGCATTGATAAGATGGGCTTGTCTCTAGCCTTCACAATCATAGAGTTAAAACTCTCACTCAGATTGTTTACCATACAATCTGTCAAAGCTCTTGAAGAAAAGTGGGATCTGGTCCACTGTGCAGGCTCTATATCAGCCAGGTACTGCCAAGCTTCTTCATTCAAACTCTTAAGATGGTTCATCCCTCTCTCAAATTCCCTGGCTGATGTTGTGCCAACACACCTCCACAGTACACTCTTCAACTCCATGCCCTTGTGGTTAACCTTGAAGTTGTTGTATATGTGCTTCACACAATACCTATGCTCCACAGTTGGGAATAGAGTCTCCATTGCAGGTAAAAGACCCTGCAATCAAGTAAGCATTCAATGTTAGCAATATAAACTAGTAAAAAGGTAAGCATGTAATGAAGTCATGAACATGAGCTAGATGATAATACCTTCTGTCTGTCACTGATGAATACCAAATTGAGCTTATCTGGCCTGCCAATGTCATCAGCAAACTGCTCCAAGAACCAGGTCCAGCTATCCTTGTTCTCTTGTTCAACCACAGCCATTGCCACTGGGAATATATTGTCATTTCCATCCTTGGCAGTGGCAGACAATAATTGCCCACCAAACCTACCCTTCAAGTGGCAGCCATCCAGCCCAACAAAAGGTCTACAACCACCTAGAAAGCCAACCTTCTGAGCATTGTACCTAATGTACATCCTTTTAAACTTGGGCTCTGCATTCTCATTTTCCATCTCTGTTTGCAGAATCACCCTACTTCCTACATCTGTCCTTAATATCATTTCTGCATAATCTCTAAGTAGGCCATACTGAACCTCTTCATCCCCAATAATCAGCCCCCTAGCTGCCTTCCTTGATCTATACACCTGACTAAGACTTAAATCAACTGAAATCTTCTGCATCACATGGTGCTTAATACCTGAGGCCTCCCAATTAGGATTCTTACCAAAATCCTCCAAATACCTCTTTGCCACATAGGCTGATGTAACTTGCCCATTTTTAAATGATAGGGGGCAGGTACACTCAGGATAAAGTGTTTTGATCTCAAATGTGCACTCTCCAGTCACCATTGAGGCATAACACCTCCATCCACAATTGTTCTTACAATGTACAGAAATCTTCTTCTTCTCATTCAACTTCCACTTGACATCAATGTGATTCTGAATCACATACTCCCTCAAAGCCTTCCTAAACACCTGGGAGTTTGGGAACTTCATCCCTTTTGCCAACCTAACATTTTCCATATCAGTCCTCTCATTGAACTCCAAATTGCCAGGCCCCTGCTCATCATCAGAACTATCCACACTTGCCATATCATCCTCTAAAACTGGTTCAGCCCACTCTTCATCTAAATCTATGTTTGGAGGAGGAACATTGCTTGGGCCAGGTGCATCTGTGTTTGGCTGAGGTGTATCAGTATTTGGATGAGGTGTATCAGTGGTTGGAACAGTGTTAGGCTCATCTGGCACTGTGTGAGGTGGAGAAGACTCACCAAAAATGTCATCAGCAAAGTCTTCTCCTTCCAGGCCTTCATTCAACCAATCAAACTCCTCCTCCACACCATCACCCCCTGTAGCAGCTCCTACACCACCCCCTACACCAGCCCCTGCACCAGCTCCTACACCAGCTCCTACACCAACCCCTGCACCATCAGGAACTTCAACTGCAAGTGGAGCATTACCACTCTCCACATACAGTATGATGGTGTCTCTTGGCCCTCCCTCACTAGGGTTCCACAAGGGTTCCACATCTTGATCATCTTCTATGAGCCTTAAGTCTTGCTCCAAGTTGCCCCCAGGACCTAAATAATGAACCCTCCACGGTTCATCAATCCCCAATTCCTCACATATACCTTTTATTTCAAAATAACCAAGCAAATCAGCATCCCTATACACTATTTCAACTTTCCCACCAAAGTACTCTAAACTAGGGTTCCACACAAAAGCACCCCCATAATGTACCTCTAATTTCACTTCAACATCCATCTGTAATAACAAATTACAAGTTGACACGTATACAATCAACAATTAAAGAATTGTAAACAACAAAAGAGGCAAAAGAGTAAACAGTTGCATGTTTCAGTTTTGCTTTTGGGATGCAACGCACACAGAGGGACCACATTTTCTGCTTTTCTTTTGATTTTGATTCTGTTTTACTAAATAGCACATGCAAACACTAAAAATTTCAACCCAATAGAAACTTGGGTCCACTATGAGACACAATGACCACGACAGACAAAGTGCCCACAGACAAATATGCCCATAAACAAACACAAATCCAAAGAACAGGTGGTCACAATTTTCATAAATATCAACAAACACAACCAATATTCTCATTCCATTACATGTAAAATTGACCATTCATTGATTACTCACAAAAAAATAAAACAACCGCAAGCCCAAAGTAAAAACCCAAAGAGTGACTGATTTCTTACCAGGATTTTAGTCACTCGAACAACCCGTTGCTCGTCTAGGTTTTACACTGGCAGCAGTATGTCAACCTCAAATGCAGAATGGATTTTTCGCGTTTGTAGGGCTCGTGGGGAAAAGAGAGTGAGTTCGTGTTGTTTGATCCGTGTAATGTTCTAATTTGGCATAAAATGGTGTTTTTCTAACGTCTGAGGGTGAGGTGGGTAACGGGGGGGTAACGGATTGATGTACAGGTGGGCAAAGTGATAAGTTTTAAACTACGGGTAGGTAAAGTGTAATCGGGCCAAACCTCAGGTGGGTTTACTGTAATTATCCCTTTTTTTTTTTTTTTTTTTTTGCACGCGTAATGGGAGACAAAGGCTACTGTTCATATACTGTGCAGTAGCCAAAAATTTTGACTTTTCAGCCATTTTTAGCACATCAGTGGGTCCCACGGGACCACAAACTTCACTTTTCAACAATTTTTCATTAAAAATGGGTCCCATGATACTATTCACACATTTAAAAATTATTTCGCTATAGTGTTTTCAGTTTCAGTAAAAATAAGCTCAATCCAAACGGACCCTATATATTTTTCTTGATGAATTTGTGATATTATTTGTTAATATTCTATTTCAGATAAACTGTAATGGAGCTCTATCCCATCAATATTGATAGTCCCTCACTAATTTTCGTATAAAACATTTCTTAGATTTATTAAGGGTTCTTGTACAAGGAAATTATGTAAAATACATATAGTTTTCCCCCTACGTACGCATGTGATGCTATTCATTCACTTTCTAAGTACGATTAAATATGTAAGTTTTTATTATTATTATTATTATAAAAATAAAAATAAAAGATGCACATTCAAAGGAGAGGGGATAGAGCAGTTATAACACAAATGCATACGAAAAAGTTTAATTTAACTTGGAAGACATACTATTTATAAATCTATTCAAACCGTTTTGTATCGGTTAAGTAATATAATAAATATGTAAAAATGGTTGAGGCCTTATGAATTTTGATAAGATAACGCCTTATTATAATTTATGGTTATAATTATTCTATTGAATATATTAAGCTAAAGAGGTTAAATAATTTTTGATATTGTAATGCTTTTTTTTCATTTTCTTTTATTGTCAACTTGAACTTAGGGAATTGGGGAGGTTAAGGAAGGAAGAAGCAAAATTTACCCCTCTTTTCTTAGGTTATTTTTTTTATTAGGGATCAAATTAAAAGAAAAATCAATATAATAATTGAAAAGTGGAAGATATGGGGCATGCCATGTACACAAAAAATGTTACAAGTATGTCAATATTAATTTTTATTAAAAAAATTATTGAGAGAGTCTCATTGTTATTAATTACAAAAATAAAAATAAATAGTTACAATCTTTCTAAGTACGTCTTTTGTACACATTTCATATTTGTATGATATTATAAAAAATTTATTTCAATACTATTTTCTAAGTACATTTCTTGTGGACACTTCTTATTTATATTTTGCTTAATTATCAAATACTAGAAATGGAAAAAGATTAATGTGTGACAATATAGACGGAGAAGTGTTTATGCATGTAGGTATGGATTTTAAGCAAGATATACTATCAGAAGCTTTATTTAACCCAATGCTAGCTTCACCTTAAATCCATTTTATTGTGAATAGGAGTTATCATTTGACTTAGAGTAAATTGTGTTCAAGAAAAGTATCAGAGTTAATTAACCACAATATCCTTTTAAATTCATTTTAAATAATTCTTGATCGCTTTACCACTTTTATAAGAAAATAAAGTTTCATAGTCAAGATGTCACAAAATAAAATACAATGTTGACACGTGAGTTTGACATTTCATAATTTTCGATAGCTTAGAAAAAAAAAATATTAACTTTTAACTCATCAATAAAAAGTGAGTGATTTTGACACTACCTTGAGAATTAGATTTATTTATCTTATTAGAATGAACTTAAAATTAAAACTCAGAAGTCACAACAATAAAGACCTACAAGTCGACAACTCATGCCCACAAATCAAGACAACTACATATGGACTTCAAATGGCACAAAGGAAATAAAACCATAGTCCCACGTGGGAAACCATGCATACATGGTCCCCCACAAATTAATGTACCATATTTTTAAAGACACAAAACTAAATACATCAGCAGTGTTTGAGAAAAGTACATTTTTTTGTGTATATGTGTGATGTGTTATGTAATTGTGGTTATGTTCTTTGTCTGTACACAATTTTGACAGTGAAACCATGTCGATTGCCCTTTATGTTTTCTAGGCATGCAGAAGATTTGTCTTTTGCTATAATTCACTTGGGAAATGATGCCAAATGTGATTTGGGACAATAATACTTTTTAGGATTTCAATTCTTCCTTATAATTTTATGAGATTTTCTGTTTTTTTGAAAGCAATTTGACGGATGTGTAAATCTCAAAGAATTATGAAGAAGAGTTGAAATTGCAAGGGTTTGTTTCTGCAATTATTCCAAACTACTACATTGAGTATTTTTCAAATTTTTGCCAATATTAAATATATCTATTGCCAACTGCCTAACCATGTAATTGACACCACATAATTTGAGTACCAAACACATTTATGTTTGTTCACATGTTTTCCTAGTGTTTTTTTTAGCTATTTAGCTTTTCCCATATAAACACTAAATTTAAGATAAAAAATGATATATTATATATTACAAGCACAAGTATGTATATATTAGTCAATCCCTTCACTACTTTCCATTGTCACTATAGTTTTCTCCGTTAAAAGCACTACTTTTTTATTTTTTTGATAACTCATTAAATATCGATGAATATAAGTTACCTAACTAGATGTTAGGCAAACATCAAGTATGTATATAGTAGTCAATCCCTTCACTACTTTCCATTGTCACTATAGTATTCTCCGTTAAAAACACTACTTAAGCTAGAAGATAACTCATTAAATATCAATGAATATAAGTTACCTAACTAGATGTTAGGCAAACATCAATGACCTTACAATGTAATAATAACTAATAAGTTTTATTTTTAACTAAGATTTCAAGCCACGAAAAATTATGTGGGATTCATGGGGTTTAGAAATTTTTTTCCCCCAACACCTCTAAAATGATATATTATATATTACACTCACATGTATGTATATATTGCCGACCTTGATGTGGATATGTTTCAACCTTCTAACATTATTCTTACAAACTTCATTTTCAATTTTATGACTGATTCCAGTGCACATGAATTAGGTGGTACGGATCCAAAATGAAACGGATTGAGTAGACTAGAGAGCATCAAATTTCTCATGGCTACAAAGTGGAGTCTTCTATTACATTGACATTACCACCATTATTCATAAGATTCAATGGCTCAACAATTTGAAGTGTTTAAACCATTTGGGTAGGAACAGGTAACCCAATTGTATAACAACACATAAATCAACTAATGCTCCCCAACATTTTGATTCTAATGGGACTGCTTGATGGTTGTATATGATATTACACTTGCTCTTATTTTACCAGCTTTTGCCCCCTTTCTTCATTGATTGAGGCATTGCTCATATGAAGAATACAAGTCAATACCTATAAGAAATTGGGGTTTTAAAGTTTAAACTGCTAATTTGGATTACTTTTTATAAAATCAAAATTGTGAAATATCTAAAATTTTTCCTAAACTTTTTTTTTTTCCCCTTGTGTGAAGAAAAAATTTTGGAAGCCAAATTGCAGCCACATTCAAAGTTCAAGGAAAAAAAAAAAGATAAAACATTATAATTATCAAAATTATAAACTAGCAAGTATTAATTCATTGATAATTTGCCGTTAAATTCTTAACTATTTCGACAATACAAAAGTATGTTGAATCTACTGCATAAAACTCCCATTTTTACAAAGTTTAGAAGTGGTTGATAAGCAAGCAAAGATCCATACAGTAGCAATAATTTTTTTATGTAAAGATATTTGTCGGGTGCATGAATTTTACAGTGCAAAATATTTGTTAGAATAAAAGGGTGTTTTCCTCGTGGAAAATACATAGTACTAGCTAGCTGTGGGGGCGAAGGATTTCAATTCAGTCACTATCAGTAAAGAAACGCCCAACTTAGCTAGGCAGACGTAAAGAAGTAGAAAACTTAATAAGGTAACCAAAACATGCCAAAAATGGCACGAGAAGCATCACTAGTTGTAAGCCCACAATATAGTTTTTGTGATGCATGCGCGTAACGTGTACAAAATATCCAAACCCTTCTAGTACAAAAAGATGAACGAGTTCAACTATAAATAAGTGGCCTTATATGACCTAATTTTCATGCCAATTTCTATCAATACTACTTCAATGACTATCACTCATTACCCAAAAAACCAATCAAGTAATGGAGGAGAAGAAGAAGAAATAAGCCATGAATGCAAGGAACTTCTTCTTTCTCTTCCCAAAGAAAAAGGGTGGAGAACCTCTCACCTCTACAAGTACCAAGAGTTTTGGTGCCAAGCAATTGAAATCCAATCCATAGTCTCATTCCAAAGGCACTTCCAAGCAAGTGACAATGATGTTGTATTAGCCACCATTCCAAAATCAGGCACCACATGGTTAAAAGCTTTGACTTTTGCTATTGTGAATCGTAAGCGTTTTGCTTTGGAAAATAATCATCCTTTGCTTACTTCAAACCCTCATGATCTTGTACCTTTCTTTGAGTACAAGCTCTATGCCAACCGCCAACTTCCTGATCTCTCCAACCTTCCACACCCTAGACTTTTTGGCACCCATCTTCCATTTCCTTCCTTGCCTGATTCAATCAAGAAGTCCGGTTGCCGGGTTGTTTATATTTGTCGAAACCCTTTTGACACTTTCATCTCCTCATGGCATTTTCTTAACAAAATTGATCCTGGATCTAAAGCTCCAATGTCACTAGATGAAGCCTTTGAAATGTATTGTAAGGGCGTAATTGGATTTGGTCCCTTTTGGGACCATATGTTGGGGTACTGGAAAGAAAGCATAGGGAGACCTCACAAGGTGTTGTTCTTGAAGTATGAGGACCTGAAAGAAGATGTCACTTTTCACTTGAAAAAGCTAGCAGAGTTTCTGGGGTTCCCATTTTCTTTGGAGGAGGAGAGAGCTGGTGATGTTGAAAAGATAGCAAAACTTTGTAGTTTTGAGAATATGAAGGAGTTGGAGGTAAACAAGGCTGGCAAGTCTATTAAGTACTTTGAAAACAAAGCCTTGTTTAGGAAGGGTGAGGTGGGAGACTGGGTTAACTATCTGACACCAAGAATGGTGGAGCAATTGGCCGAGGTGGTGGAGGAAAAGTTAGGTAGTTCTGGTTTGTCATTTAAAGTGTTCTCTTAGGATAAAGAATAAAGTCCTTTGTTCCATTATTAGTGTTCTACTTTATATGCATACTCTAATTATAGTCTGCCACACATTTTTTTTTTTTTTTTTTTTTAAAAAAAAAAAGTAACCAAAGTTTGGCATGCTACAATTAATGGAGTATAGAGTAGAATATTAAGATTGAGACAGGATTTTCATTCTAGCATAAGTAATACGGGTGTTGTTTGCATTGTTTTGTGTACAACTCCTTTCCCATGTAGGTTGAAAGGTGGAGATCTTCAAGTAAATTCACATGTTAAATTAATGTGCCGCAATTCAAACAACTTGGCTTCTTAATGTTGTAAGGTATTTCTCTTTGTGCAAGTTATTTCATTAGCATGTTATTATTAATGAAATTTTAGTTTTTGGCAACTCAAATGAAAAGATTCTGTCTTTTTTCCTCACCTCATTTGACCAAACTCAAATAATGTCTAAAGATTGTTATTTATCCGAAAATCATTGTTATCATTAATATAATAATATTATTTATACTTATTAGCGCAACTACACACTAAGTACTTGATCTCTTCTAAAAAAAAAAGTACTTAATCTAAGATTTTTTTTGAGCATTTTCTCAAAAATATTTGTTTGAATTCATTGAATTATTACAAAAAAAAAAAAAAAAAAAAAAAAAAAAAAAAAAAAAGAAGAGGTAAAACTTAGGTATTTTTAGATTTTTCAATCAGGTTTAAAGATGTGTTTATATAAGTCACTGTAGCACATCTTTTTGAATAAAAAAAAAAAAAAAAAAAACTCAACCGTATCATTTATTAGTCAATGCAACCAGTCATATGTTTAAATTTAATTAGAGAACCTAAAATATAACATTAAAAAAATTGTACCATATTTAAGTAGGTTTGCTATGAAAAAGTACAACTATTACTTTCTTGATTTGCTTTCATGGAGTACTAATCATCATGAAACTTCACTCATATGTGTATATCTAACAGTTGTACATACAATTCTTTTTTTCAATATTAAATATGAGAACACACTTTGTAATACCAAAAGACAATTTATGTATTTGATGTAAATATAAAGGAATAGAACTTCTACACCCCACAATAAGATATCTACTATATGTATGGGTTCTATCAATTGTAGTATGATATGTATTTAATTTTTTTTTTTCCATTTTTAATTTTGATTGTTTTATTAAGAAATAAAAAAGGCACGTGTGATAGATTGCAATTGGTAAAATATAAAATAGAACACTCAAAAGAGGACAAAGGATTTGTATTCAATTCGCATTAAAAAAAAATGATTTGTATTCAATATGAATAAAAATAAACTTATTAAAAAAAAACAAAATAATGCGTTTGAAATAAAAACTTGTTTAAGAAGGGTGAGGCGATACACTTGGTAAACTATATTTGTCCCATAGTATGGTGGAGCAATTATCCATAATCATGGAAGAAGTTAGGTAATTCTTGTTTGTCATTCAAAATTGTTGTCTTAGTGCAAACCATACATGTGCTCAGCTTGTGCTATTTGCACTGTTAATTTCTCTTTCCTTTACAATGTAAGACAGAAAGGTGAAGTCCATGTTATACATATAATCTCACAAACTCGGATAGGCAGGCTTAAACATAAAGAATATTATGATTGGTATAACTGTATCATGTCACCACGCTTAACTTTCCTCTCTTCAAAATTCAAATCAAATTAGAATCAGGTGGGTTGTAATGTCAGTGATTAAGCACTCTGCGGCAGCTATTTATCTTTCAAAAGCCCACAGAAAATACACATAAATAGGGCCGAAGTCAGATAGTCTTGAAGGGCTTGGGTTTTAAGGGACCAAATTTGAAATAAATGATGAAATGGGCTCCATACCTATTATTTCAGATAGATGGATCATTGAGTAATGGATCACCAAGGCCCACATGACGACAATCTTTTAACGGCCATGTACAATCAGCATTTTATGTCCAAAACCTTGAGACGCAACACAATTAAGTAGGCCTTCTTGTGTCCAAAATCGAAATTTTAATGAGCCATTGCTTGAATTTCATGTTTACTCTCTCTTAGGGCTGTATGAGCAATGCCTATATAATAAAATATTTTATAATTTTTTTCACAACAGTTAAGTGGACAAATTTTTATTAATTCTTATCTAAATTCATCACTAATATTAATTTTTTATTTACTACATCATCCCAGTGTTAAAAGTTTTTAGCAAATTTTGTGCTATAGACTCTCTTCGCGCATAAAGAAAAATATTTTGAGAGGAGAATACAGTGCGAAAACTTATATCTTTGATAACTTTTGCAAAATGATAGGACTCCAATTTGTTCACGTGGCAAATTATGAGTGGTGAATCAAAAACTCCACTACTCATGACTTGCCACATAAGTAAATTGTAACAAAAATTATGGTAAAAGTTGTGATCCTAGTATTATTTATAACTTTTTATTGTGAAAATAGTTTCTTTCTATAACTTGACTTTTTAGTTTGAACCGAGTTCAGTTTTTGTCTTTGGCGTAAGACATTTTGCAATAATACAATATACTCTTCAGTCACCTCGCTTTAACTCTTTATATATATAAAGCATATTAATATCGAAGCAGGTAATGAAATATGTATGTGAGAGAAGAGTGCAGTGTGAAAGCAACATTATTTAGTGAATATTATCTTTGTATAACTTTTTTTTTTATTAAGAGATGGAAAACTTGGAAAATTCTCAACTAAAAAAGTTGGCAATAATACAATGGTGTATACTCTATTAAGAGAAATTTCCAGTGACTTTCGTCTTCTTTCATTTTACTATTTGCTGCTAATAATTTATACTTAACACAGGTATAAATAATTAAGACATATTTTAGGCTAATAAAATCATTCATTCTTGAAACATTGCACATTCGATGTGTCAATGCTCTTTTCTTAATCACATTCTTGATCCTCTAATTAAATTCATCCTATATAATCATGGGTGGAAGTTCCCTCCAATTTCTCCTCACTTTAGTTCTCCTTTTGTTGTGCATGAAACCAAAAGCTGGAAATAATTTGGGGTTAGCAGATACCCTGGCTGCAAAAAGCATGAGAGACAAGCTCTTCTCAAGATTGAACAAGACCTTATTGATAATTATGGCCAAAAAAGTTATATGCAAATTAGTGAATTACAAAAACACTTCAATAATATAATTAAAATTGAACAATGAAGTAGATAATAATAGTAATAATATAAAAGGAATACCGTCTAAGACCAGTTAAAAAAAAAAGAGGCATGGGACCAAAATTGCATAAACCAACCGAAACAACCAAGTGAAGTCTATATATGCATGTGCTACCTTCTGGGAAGATACAAGAATTTAGAGGGAGACATCAGTGATTAAACAAAGACTGGTGCCTATGTTTTTTACTCTTTTTCTACCAACAACTTGCCGTGTTGACTATCCACCCCCATTGACCATACATGGGTTGGACTTTTAAGTTCAGAGGGAGGCAACAGTGATTAAACTAAAGATTGGTGCAAGAGCAGAAATCTGACAGGTTCAAGGATTTATTTATTTATTTTTTTTATATGCATTCGGACTCGTAGTTACAATTGTGAAAAAGTATGCATCGCTAGATTTACTAAGAAGGAAAAGTACATGAAAGTAGTTCAATGTTGGTGGGAGTTTTCTATCTTAACTAACACTTCTTTACGTTTCAATGAAGATATCAGCAGTTCAAATCCCCATGCCCCAATTAGCAGTTGTTTATTTATTTATTTATTATTTTTTTAATGAAAATATGGTTGAGAACTTTTATAATGCATAGAATTTTAGTTTATAACGTCTGCTCTATATGATGATTTTTTATCATGAGATCAAGATACCAAGAGAATTCGATATGCTTCTATAATAATATGAGATATGGATAATATTAAACTCATATATTCTTCTTCAACAACTAAAAGAAGATAATAAATTAATAATAATGCTAGAAATAAAAACTATTTTACAAAAATTTTTACAAACTGTTGATGTAGTGAGTGATTATTGGTAAATGAAAAAATGATATTAATAGTGGGCCTAGATTAAAACCAATAAGAGGTTGGTCAAATCAACATTTTATAAAAATATTGTAAAATAGTTTGTATCTGTAGTATTACTCATAAATTAAAGACAAAGTTTGGATAAAAATTTGATTGTAACTAATGGCTACAATTCCACTCAATATAATTTTTATTGGATGTGAATTTTAACAAATTCATTATTAGATTACATTTTCTTTTCGTATCCTCAATACTTGAAAATTTTCTAGAAGATAAAAAATCAATAATTATATCATCAATCAAATGTTTAAATTTCAAATTTTTGTAGTCTAAAAGTATGCTTAAAAATAAATTTATGGATCAAATAATAAATAATATATGATTGACACAAAATTTGACATGCGTATTTAGAACATAAAGAATATGTAATCCAACAATTAAATTTTTAACATTTTTAATTATGTTAATTCTTTTTAGTGGAAGTTATAGCCATTAGCTACAACCAAGTTTGTAGTCAAACTTTTTCCATAAATTAATAAAAACAACAATACTTATGTTTATGTGATGCACAGAATTAACAAAAAAATTATATGCAAATTACTAAAACACTTCAATAATATAATTAAAATTGAACAATGAGGTAGATAATAATAGTAATAATAAAAAAGAATACCGTCTAAGACCAAAGTTACAGTAAAAAAAGAGGCATGGGACCAAAATTGCATAAACTAACCAGAACAACCAAGTGAAGTCTATATATGTGTTGCCTTCTGGGAACATACAAGAGTTTAGAGGGAGACATCAGTGATTAAACAAAGACTGGTGCCTATGTTTTTTACTCTTTTTCTATCAACAACTTGCCGTGGTGGCTATCCATCCCCATTGACCATTGTGGACTGAGCATACAAGGTTTGGACTTTTAAGTTTAGAGGGAGGCATCAGTGATTAAACTAAAGATTGGTGCAAGAGCAGAATCTGATTGGAGCGTCTTATATGCATTTGTATCCATCTTTCCAGAAAATAAAACCGGCAACTACTGCATCGGACCACGAAATTCGGACTCGTAGTTAAACAAATACTTTTTCTTAAAAATGGTGTCTATTGTCTAATCTATTAAAGCTTAAAAGAAATTTCCAGTGACTTTCATCTTCTTTTTTTTTTTTTTTCTAGTTACTGCGAATAATTTCTACTTAACGCGTGTATAAATAATTGAGGCAAATAAAATCATTCTTGTAAACATTGCTCATTTGATTTGTTGATGCTCTTATCTTAATCATATACTTGATCTTCCAAATTCATCCTAATCATGGGTGGAAGTTCCCTTCAATTTCTCCTCACTTTAATTCTCCTTTTTTTGTTGTGCATGAAACCAACTATTGCAAATTATTTGGGGTTAGGAGATACTCACCTTGGCTGCAAAGAGCATGAGAGACAAGCTCTTCTCAAGATAAAACAAGACCTTATTGATGACTATGGCCTTCTTTCTTCTTGGAGCTCCAATCAAGATTGTTGCATGTGGAGTGGGCTCAGGTGTAGCAACCAAACAGGCCACGTCATCATGCTCAATCTCAATGCCTCGTCCTTTCGCTCACTGCCTTTACGAGGTAAACTTAATCCTTCCTTGTTTGAGTTGAAATATTTGACTTATTTGGATGTGAGCTTCAATGATTTTAATCAAAGCCAAATCCCAGAAATCATTGGTTCTCTCTCCAACTTAAGACACCTTGACCTTTATCATGCTAATTTGGAAGAAATATACCTTTTCAGCTTGGGAATCTTTCCAACTTGCAGTACCTTGATCTTGGTTGGAATAATTTTAATATACCTGAAAACATAGAGTGGCTCCCTCAACTTTCTTCTTTAGAATACCTTTGCATGACTACCGTTAACCAAAGCAAAGTCAATAATTGGCTCCATGTTGTGAATAAACTACCGTACTTGACATCCTTGTACTTGTCCTCTTGTAATCTTCCGAATATTTTCTCTGTTCCCCTTGTCAATTCTTCTACTTCTCTTGATGGCCTCGATCTCTCTTATAATAGTCTCACTTCTTCTTCTTCAGTACTAGAGTGGTTGTTCAACTCTAACACTAGTATTGTTGCACTTGATCTTAGTTATAATCAATTTCAAGGTTTAATTCCTGATGGTTTTAGCAAAGTAAACTCTCTTGCAAAGCTCTATTTCTATAAGAATGAGTTTGAAGGTGGGATACCAAAAAGCTTTGGTGGTATGTGTAGTTTAGAAGTATTGGATCTATCATTGAACAAAATTAGCGGACAACTTCTAGGAATTTTTCATAACTTGACTGGGTGTGCAAACCACTCAATCGAGAGTTTGACTTTTGATTGGAATCAAATAATGGGATCATTACCTGATATCACAACATTTCCATCATTGAGAATATTAAGGCTTCAAAATAATCTTTTGAAAGGGATCGTGCTTGAAAGTTTGGGAAAACAATCCAATCTAGAGACTTTGTATCTTTCTGGTAATTCATTGGAAGGTGTTATTTCTGAAGCCTACTTCTCAAACCTCACAAAATTGAAGCAATTGGGTTTACCTAATACCTTGGTTTTCAACTTCAGCTTTGATTGGGTTCCACCTTTTCAATTAGACGGGATTAGTTTAAGGTCTTGCCAATTGGGCCCTCGATTCCCAACATGGCTTCGAACTCAAAAATATTATTCTTGGATTGATATTTCTAATTCTGGAATTTCGGATATCATGTCCAATTCAAATTGGATATTCCCTCCTCAACTAGAATATATGAATTTTTCTTTCAACCAAATAAGTGGTCAAATTCCAAATTTGCCATTGGAGTTTACTTCTTATCCCATCATAGACTTGAGTTCAAATAAACTTGAAGGTGGAATACCACAATTTTTATTTGAATCGGCATATTTGGATGTTTCCAAGAATATGCTTTCAGGCCCAATCTCCGCCTTATGTGAAGTTCAGAATGGTAATTTGAACTTTCTAGTTCTCTCCAATAACAGGTTATTAGGACAGATTCCTGACTCATGTTGGATGCATCTTAAAGGATTACAAATTCTTAATTTGGCAAACAATCATTTTCATGGGAAAATACCAAGCTCGGTGGGATTTCTACATGGGATTGTAACATTGGATTTAGGCAACAATAATTTTAGTGGAGAACTTCCTTCTTCCTTGTATAATTGCAAGGAGTTGATCTTCCTTAATCTTGGATACAATGCTCTGGCAGGACAGATACCGATATGGTTAGGGACTAGTTATCCAAATTTAATTATCCTTATCCTTCGATCCAATCACTTCAATGGAAGCATACCTATTCATCTTTGCCATCTAGAACATCTTCAAGTTTTAGACCTTGCTTTAAACGAAATCTCGGGAAGTATACCAAAATGCCTCAACAATCTTTCTGCTTTGACTAAAGAAGATAGTCCAGATGCTACCATTATCCATTCTTCTCTAGAAACTATCGGCAGTATGGGATATGTGTTTTCTTATATTGATCGTTTGTTTTTTATGTGGAAGGAAAAGAGCAGGAGTATAAAAATATTCTTGGACTATTAAAAAGCATAGATCTCTCGAGCAATAATTTAACTGGGTGGATTCCAGGAGAAATTGTGGAACTTGTTGGATTGGTTTCCTTAAATCTCTCAAGAAACTATTTAACTGGACAAATCACTTCAGAGATTGATATGTTACAGTCATTAGATTTCTTGGATCTATCTAAGAACCAGCTTTCTGGTGGAATTCCTTCAAGCCTTTCTCATATTGATCGTCTAAGTGTCTTGGACTTGTCAAACAACAATTTATCCGGAAAAATTCCAACAAGCCCTCAACTTGATACCTTTAATGCATCCTCATATGAGCGAAATCCAAATCTTTGCGGAGCCCCGCTTCCAAACAAATGTTCGGGGGAAGAAATAGCTCAAAATCCAGCTATGAACGGGAGCAGAGAACATGCTGGCATGCAAGATGAGAAAGAAGGGTTTATATCCATGGGATTTTATGTTAGTGTGGCCCTTGGATTTATCGCAGGTTTCCGGGGAGTTGTTGGCACATTAGTACTGAATATGTCACTGCGAGTCGCATTTTTCAGGTTCTTGAACGATTTCAAAGATAGGCTATATGTGGCAATATCAGTGAATATGGCCAGAGTTCAGAGGCAGCTTCAAAACTAACTGGTAATAATTCTTTCTTCCCAACTTTTCTCTTCTACTATGCAAATAAATCTATCACTTTTACCGCAATTTGTTTCTCTACGCAAAAGTCTTTGTTATTTTGATAGTACAATCAATTTCTCAATTGATCATTTGATGATTATATATAGTTACTATTGACTATTGACATCAGAATCATTATCACCCTTTCTACCACTAAGGATATATTATAAATAGTTTAATACTATTATTATTATCTTCATATACTTCAATTATTTTTTCTTGATGACTAAATTAGTTCAAGAGATTAGTCATGTTAAAAATCCAAATAAAAATTCTATTTAGTTTCTCAAATACAACTCAGTTCATTTTCAATGGATTATGGGATTGATTTTTGGTTGTGTAAAGTGAGTTTTGGAGTTGGACAGTTGGAGTGGTGGTTTAAAGGATTTGAACCCATTAAGAGTAGTTTGGGTACCCAAATCACTCGAATCTTCCGTATAGATTCCTTTAAAAAAGTTTAACAAAATAACTTTTCTATTTCTAGCTTGGCCCATTTGATTGGGATGATTTTAAGGAGATGAAAAAGGGGAGAAAAATATAGAGAGAAAATGATTTTATTGGGTGTATGGTTAGAGTGATTTTAGGCGGGAAAACTAGCGGTTTTTCTCCCTAGTGAGGGGGGTTACTTGTGTGTCAAGAAACTCGCTTATAGGTTTTTTTTTTTTTTTGTCATTTTATTACAAATTAAAAAAAACAACTTAAATTTATATTTTTAAGTATTTTTTTTGTCATTTTAAATATTGTTGTTCAGTTTTCAGTGTTGTGAAAATACGTGTTTGAGTATTAATTATTGTTTAAACAACCGTGCTAAACAGCCCTTCAAACTTGACAGTGAGAGATATGATATGGTGTATGGTCCGACAGTTTTTTTTTTTTTTTGGTTGGTATTTGTATTTGTATTTGCTAAACAACAATATCATTCAACTAGCAAATGAGCTGGCAGTCAGCCCTACAAGCATCCTCAATTTCTATAGGAAGACTCCACTTATTCGGACAGAAAGACCTACTAAACTTGACTGCATACTGATACTTTGCAGCCTAATGAGCAGCAGTATTGCAACATCTTCTAACTCAATGAAAATTACAATTCAAAAAGGACTTACGAAGTTTCAGTATATTATTAACAGTACGTAGTAGCAATAAATCAGTCAGGTTGAATTCCATATATGGTTAGGGGGTCAAAACAAGACTTTGCATCTCCTTCGATGATGACTTGCTCCCAATTGTCACTCAGAATTAGCTAGATTTCCCAGAGCATAGCTGCAACTTCTACTTGTGGTGGTGAACATCATTACATTAAACACAACGTGAAATTTGCAGATACTGCAATATCCACATTGAGTTTAATCCATCCCTAGCTCCTCTGGAGCTTCCCAACCATTTACTTTTGACTGTGGGTTGTCCCTCCTGTCCTTGGATAATATCACAGCACGTTCCATAGTTCTCTTCTCAATGTATTGGGTGGTTTCATAATGTCAACGTGCATGGCCCCCAATTACACAGCAACTGATTCCTCAGGTACCAGATTGCTTCTAGTGTGAACAACATTTTTAACGAACATAGATCATTAATCTCTCTATTCACTGCTTGTTCCGATTGGTTAATTTACTTACTTTGGATGCAGCCTGATTCTCAGTAGAGTAATTTGAATAATGAAACGCTTTCCTTTGAACCTTGTATCCTTTGCACTAGTGTATTTCTCATCATCTTAAGTACATGCAATAGTATTTTCATAAAATAAAAAAAAATAAAAAAAAAAATAAAAAAAATAAAAAAACACAACACCAATGCATAGACACCCATTGTATAAGAGCATTTGCAGCAATGGAGCTAAAAAGTTATAATGCTATTTTAGCTCCACCAATATAACAAAAAAGGCTTGCAGCAGTGGAGCCAAATCCATAAAATTTAGCTGATTTGCTACAGTACACATCTATCTATAGATGTGCACTGTAGCACTCATCTAAAAAAAATATATAATTTTTTTATCCAACTCCCGATTAAAATAATAAAACTCACCTTATTTTTTTCATTCTTTTATTCTATATCTCCACCGTGCACTCATCAGATCACTCATCTCCCTCACTCATCTCTCTCACTCATCAAGCACTCATCTCCCTCACTCATCTCCCTCACTCATCTCTCTCACTCATCAAGCACTCATCACCGTCACCGTCCCAGCCCAGCCCACGCCGTCTGTCGCCGTCCCAACCCAGCCCAGCCCACGCCGTCGCAAGCTCTCATCTCTCTCACTCATCAAGCTCTCCACACCGTCGCCATCCCAACCCAGCCCACGCCGTCGCAAGCTCTCATCTCTCTCACTCATCAAGCTCTCATCTCACTCATCAAGCTCTCCACGTCGTCGCCGTCCCAGCCCAGCCCACGCCGTCGCCGTCGCCGTCCCAACCGATCCACTTCAGGTCAGTGCTCTCTCTTTTCTTTTGTAGTGAATTTTTTCATGGCTTAATTTTTCTGGGTTTAGTGTTATTTTGTGGTGTTATTTTGTGGTGAAAAATGGTGTTGTTGCTATGTTGATTTGGGCAAATGGTGTTATTTTTTTGCTGTTTTTGTTGGGTATAACATCTGAATGGAGGAATGTATTGGGAATTTTCTGTTTGCAGGAATTTGTTGTGTGGTTTCTATGGTCTCTGTAATTTGTGCAGGGAAGTTTACATGTTTGGGTGGTCACTGTAATTTTTTGTGTTGCACAAAACCACAGAGTTACGTTTGGGTGGTCTCTATAAATTGTTGTGTTGCACAAAACCACATGAATGTATTGGGTTACTGTAATTTGTTGTGTGGTCTCTGTAATTTGTAATTTGTCTATAAATGTAATATAAATGTCTCTGTAATATAAATCACAAAGCTCTTGGTGACATTTGAGAAAGTAATTAATTCAAATCATTATAGCTAATTTTATTTTGGGTTTTATAATTTCTTTGGCGAAAAGCAGACAATTTGAACTTTCATACGTTATAGGCTTTCCTAAATTCGGTGAATTAGAAATGCTAATAGACAGGACCTATGGTACACAGAAAGTCCAGCTTACACATCTTTTCACCATGGTAAAGTAAGCCCATCAATCCTATGTAGGAATAAAATAGTTAGCTAATAATTTATGTCCCTATATCAACCAAATACGAGGATTCTGAAAGCCTTTTTTTTTTTTTTTTTTTTTGAGGATTCTGAAAGCCTAACGCGCACAACTGACCCCTAATTTGAAATGCCAGCATTCTAGAACAAAGAAACTTTAAAAGATTACTTGAAGCATTGAGCTAGTATTTTCCACCATTACATACTATTGCAAGCTTGTTGCTCCAATCCTAGTAAAATTTGATGGGAGAAATTGAAACTAAATTTATCCCAATAACATAAAATCACAAAAGTAGCAATCCTGCTTGACTTACAAACACATGATGTAAGCACTAATGCATATCTCTATAATTTGTCTATAAATGTAATATAAATGTCTCTGTAAGTTGTTGTGTTGATATAAATGTTAGTTTGGAAATTTTCTGTGTGCAGGGAAGTTTATATATTTTTTCTAATTTTATGGAGTCACGTACGGACACAGAGTTACGTAGAGACCTAACATTTATCACGGGTATCATGAACGAAGATATAGAAATTGACTCACAATTTTTGGGAACGTCTCAAAATACTCCTGTGTCAGTTTCTGATTATCCACCTCCACCTCCACCACAAGTTGAAAATGCCTCTTCTACAAAAGGAAAACGGGGCTCTAATTTTACTATAGAGGAAGATAAACTCTTAGTGGCAGCATGGCTCAATACTAGTGTTGATGCCATAAACAGTAATGAACAAATACAAAATACCTTTCGTCAAAAAGTTTGGGAATATTTCATGTAGTACAATACATCCGGTACCACATGTACTGTTATCTCCTTGCTAGGTCGTTGGGGTACGATTAGTGAAAAGACAAATAAGTTTGCTGGGTGTATGGCTCAAATTAACGCACTTCATCAAAGTGGTATAACCGAAGAAGATAAGGTATAAATTATATTACAATAGTGTTAACATGTCTATTCACCAATAGTTTGAAGATATTAACCAAGTTATATTTGTTTTAATTTTTTTTAGATTACCAATGCGAAGGCTTTGTATTTAGAGAAGCACAAGAAACCCTTTCTTCTTGACTATTGTTAGCTCATGTTAAAGGACCAACCAAAGTTTGCCGATCCTAACAATGCTAGATCGAGATCATCCGTGCCTCCAACTTCAGAGGCAATATCTATTAGTGAAGGGGATTGTGGGTCCGGACTTGGTGACACTTCCAATTTTGAGAGACCTATTGGTAGGAAGGCCGAAAAGGCCATCCAAAAGAACAAAGCCACCAGAAAAGATGTAGGGGAATATTTGAACAAAAAATTGAAATTGATTGAGGATGTAACTCGGTTGGAAGAGGAAAAAATGTCTTTTGAGAGGGAAAAACTTGCGATTGAAAAGGAAAGGAGGGAAGAAAAACTTAAGATTGAGAAGGAAAGAATGATGATTGAGAAGAAAAAATGTGAGCGGGAAGAAAGGTTAGAGGAAGAGAGAATCATGATGATAGATACAAGTGGCTTAACCGGAACACAAAAAGTTTTTTATGAACAACTCCAAGAGGAAATCATGGCAAAACGAAGATCACGTAATTAATGGGTTTAATTGTATTTTGGATGTAGTTTAGACTTTTATGTATTTTGTAGTGGCTTATGTCACTTGATGAATTATCTTAAACTATATGTATGTATTTGTGTTGTGACTTGAAGTGCAATCTAACAAAGACTTTGAAGTGCAATCTTTTTTATCTTTTGTTAAGTTCCATTTGATCTTGTGATAGGCATTGATTTAATTCTTTGATCCAATTAAACTATTATTTGATCAACTATGAGTATTACAGCCACTATGAGTGCCTATTATATATTTTGCTATTATATATCTTGCTGTTACAGCCACTATGAGTGTCTTTCATCCAATTATTTCTATTCATTGAACATTCCTAGTATCATATGCTTGGTTATGAGATGACAGGTCTTAGAATAAATCTATGAACAATGAGCATTCATAGTATTTCCAAGTTTTTTTTTTTTTTTTAGATGTATGTGTTTGTGTTGTGATTTGTGCGTGAATTAGTTATATTCATTTTGTTGTGGTTTATGTCACTTGATTTTAATCTTGCATCTATAGTAATAATTGATTTCCAATTGTCTTGAAGGTTGCATCCATGAATCACTATTTGTTTCGCAAGTTCCTTCTTGATGACTCAGATGAAGATGAGATAATCGAAGAACTTGTTATGGAAGCATCACAACCTAAGCGTCGTCGTCGTTCTATCCAACGTAATCATTTGGTAGACCATGAGAGGCTTTTTCTTGATTATTTTGCTCCCACACTAATATATCCACCCGCTTTATTTCGTAGGAGATTTCGGATGAAGCGTTCTCTTTTTCTTCGTATTCAATCTCAAGTTGAAGCTCATGACTCTTACTTTGTCCAAAAAAGAAATAGTGCCAACAAACTTGGTTTATCTTCATTACAAAAGATAACTGCTGCACTTAGAATGCTTGCGTATGAAGTATCGGGTGATTTGATAGATGAATATATGCGGATTGGAGAAACTACTGCATTAGAAAGTTTGAAAAAATTTGTTACTGCGGTAATTGATGTTTTCTCTAAAAAATACTTGAGAAAACCAAACAATGAAGACATTGCTAGACTGTTAGCTCACGGCGAACGTCGAGGTTTTCCAGGTATGTTAGGTTCAATTGATTGCATGCATTGGAAGTGGAAAAATTGTTCATCTGCATGGAAAGGTCAATATTGTGGTCATATTCGTGAGCCTACTATTATTTTGGAGGCAGTAGCATCATATGATCTTTGGATATGACATGCATTTTTTAGGTTACCTAGATCAAATAATGATATTAATGTGTTAGAGCGATCTCATGTATTTAATGAACTTGCTGAAGGACGTGCTCCTACAATACATTACTCAATTAATGGTCATGACTACACTATGGGATATTACCTTGCTGATGGTATATATCCAAAGTGGGCAACATTTGTGAAAACAATCCCAGCTCCACAAGGACAAAAGTATAAATTATTTGCAGCAGCCCAAGAGGCGTATAGGAAGGATGTTGAGCGTGCATTTGGAGTGCTTCAAGCACGTTTCGCAATTATCCGCGGACCTGCACGATTTTTTCATCTTGAAACACTCAAAAAGATCATGAAAGCGTGCATAATTCTCCATAATATGATTGTTGAAGATGAGCGGGATGATAATAAAGTGGTAGATTTGGATTATGAACAAAATGATGGAGTGGATAATCCTCCTCTGCAAATGTTACGTGAACAAATGTTACGTGTTCCATGGACCTGCATGATTTTTTCATCTTGAAACACTCAAAAAGATCATGAAAGCGTGCATAATTCTCCATAATATGATTGTTGAAGATGAGCGGGAAGATGAGCGGGATGATAATAAAGTGGTAGATTTGGATTATGAACAAAACGATGGAGTGGATAATCCTCCTCTGCAAATGTTACGTGAACAAAGTGATGAATTTTTGTCATACATTGAGAGGCATGGACGCATCAGAGACCGAGAAATTCATTTTCAACTCCAGTCGGACCTTATTGAACATTTATGGCAATTGCAAGGCGAGTCGTAGGAACTTTCTTTTTTGTATGTTGAGAAGTATGAGTCATAGGAACTTGTGCGAGTGTGTGAGTTTTATTGTAATTTGGTTTGAGTTATGTATGTGAGCAAATCTATGGACTACATTGTTCTTGCTATAATATGTATTCTATTTTATATGTTTTCTTATAAAATTCCTTCATTTCATAATTCACATTGTTCCAAGGTTGCTTCTGGACAATTGAGACGATAATAGGCTATCATGATAATTGAGAAATTTTTTTAGTAAAAAAAAAAATGTACGAGTATAATTTGGGGTTAAAAAAATCACTTGTTAACACTAGACGATTATTTGCTATCATGCGGCGGCGGCAGCGGTGGAAAAAGAGTCGTCGGTGGCGGTGGCGGTGGCGGCGACGGCGGCAGCAGCGATGACGGTGGCGGTTGAAGGTGGTTGTGATTGTTGTTTATTGTATAGGATATATTATTTTATTGTAGTGGATATATTATTTTATTGTAATGGATATATTATTTTATTGTGTTAAAAGCTAAAATAGATCCACTGTTGCAGCATGTATGTAGGTAAAATAAATAAAGTAACTTTTGGTGAAGCTAAAAAGCTAAATTTTTAGCTCCACTGCTGTGGATGCTCTAATGGAGTAAAAAGAGAGGAGAAACAGTATGGGCTGGACCTAAAGCAAAAACCTAATGCATTTAGAAGGGAATTCGATTGGATTTGAGCCGCAACCATAACCAAGTCTATGTGGTAACCTTAGGGAAGATACACGAGTTTCGACTATAGACGGAGGCATCCGTGATTCGACAAAGATTGGTGAAACAACTGGGCCTATCAATTATCAATACATCTTTTTTATTGTTAGTTATGATATAATTTGAAGTAATAATAGTACGTTCTATAATGAATTTTTATTTATTTTATTTTATTTTCCCATCAAGCCAGGATATATACCAATTAGTGTTTTTTTTTTTTCTCAACACACAAAAAAAAAAAAAAAAACCAATTAGTTTTAAAGTATATACACCATTTGAATTAACCATCAAATCACCTTTTTAATGACCATGTACATCAGCATTTTACATTTTTTTTTTTTTAAAAAAAAAAAAAAAAAGGAACTAAAATGGACTAGGTCAAATTCCATATTTGGTATAAACTAGAACTGGCCCAACAATTTCAGCATGCCTAAGAATTATTCGTTCTCTCTCTCTCTCTCTCTCTCTCTCTCTCTCTCGTTTTTACATTAACTCTTCTCAAATTATTAAGCAATTCTTATGTTTTTTTTTTTTAATTAAATTATGGGGACATAAAGTTTTTTACAACTTGTTACGATAAGAAGTTTTTGTTGAAACAATATCAATTTCAAATGGGCCCATTATTGACATTATGTTTATTATATGAAAGTAGTTCATTGTTACTAAGGTTGTGTTTGGCAACATATAAAATAATTTCCAAGTGTAAAATATTTTCAATTGAAAATATTTTTGAAAATATTTTATAGAAAGAAAAAGATTTTCAACTGTTTGATTGTGTTCTGGAAATACGTCGTAAAAGTATTTCTAGTGTTGGGTCTTGCATGTAAAAGCATATTTCCAACAAATATTTTCCTATATTTGGCTCCCCAATGTAAAACATTTTCAAGAAAAAATGTCAAAATATATACCTATAACACAACAGGATTTCTCAAACTACCTATACACATCATATATGCACATCCATAAATTCCAATGCTCAAAATATTAACATATACACATCCAAGTTTTGCGTTCATAACAATTACACATGTATTAACATACAAAAATCACAACACAACACAAAATAAAATCTACTACCACAGCCTTCATGGTCATTCAACCAAATTTAGATGTGTCATTTCATTGAGTTTAGTGTTGTACGTAGGACTTGAGATACCACTGCGTTTAGCATTTTGGCATTCAACTTTGCAATCTTCATTGCATGGTTCCACTACTCAATCGCGATATCTAATTGATATTTCAACAATTCATATTTAACATCTTCTGTGCAGCAGGGGATCTCTTCAATTGAAGGTGTACTGGAATTTGAGTTAGAATGAGTAGGATATGTACTAGATGAAGAACCTTCTTGCACATTCCTGCCATCAATCTACCAAAATTTCATAAAAGCAACTTCCACATCCCTTTTATTCTTGAATGCCCTGTGATCTGCTATAGAAAATTGATGGACTTGGACATGGGCTTCTTCCCATGTGTCGTACACACTAGGCAACACGACCAACAAATACCACATATGTTAGCCCTTTAGGTGGTTGATAGGATAAACAATTTAAAAACCAAAATTGGCCTTATGACATACATATTAGTATAGCAAATTATTTGACATACCATTTAATCAAATGTGTAAGCAACAAGGTGATATACAAGAAACGTGCTTGCAACACAAGATAGTGTAGAAAAGTTCAACAATGCCAACACAACAAAAATACAATATTGAATAGTTCAACATCACAACTGCACAATAATCATACAACCAAATTGAACAAATATATCTCATTTGAACAAAAAATACCCAAATCCACAATTTTGGAAGTGGACAAATATATAAATTCCAACCCAAGCAATAAAATAAGATGTAACAAATATTCATAGATATTTTCATATACTCACAGAAATTTATTTACGTATTCATTGATCAAATTAATGGGTCAGTTGTAATTTTCAATTTCTGATATACTAAAAACAAATCAATTGCAACCCAAGACAAATCATTGTTTTTACCTCAACCAAATCATGAAAAAAAATTAAAAAAAAAAAAAAAAAAAAAAACCACTATAAATAAGAACAACCCCAAAAAAAATCTAGATCTCAATTAGAGGATGAGGGTCTTGAGGGAAAAGAAAGGAGGAAGATGGGACGGGGGAGAAAGAGGGATGGGTCAGGAGAGTGAAAGAGAGAGGAGGAAGATAGAAGTGCCGAAACTACCTTCACCAACGAAGGGGCTTGTAGGCACGATGGTGGGGCTATGGGTTAGGGGTTGGTTCTGGGCTTTACCAGCAGTACCTCTCTCCTTCCTTTAGCTTGGGCTTGGCATGAGTGATGAGAGTGTGAGTGAGGCGAGGATTTTTGTGAGGAGTGGAAATGCTTTGAAGGTAATTTTAAAATGTAAAATGATTTACGAGTTAAGGGGGGGTATTTTGCGGTCAGCTGAATGTATTTTCAGTTTGGCCATAATTTCCTGAGTTGCCAAATATTATCAATGGTGGAAAATATTTTCCAAAGATCAATTACTACTAAATTAAACACAGCTTAAGAATCTTGTAGCTCACCTAATACCTTTTGAAGTTCCCAAAGAAGATGTCTATGTTTAAAATAGACCTTTATGTTTTTTGAAAATATTAATGAGGACTTTTATACTGCACATGATTTTTTCAATTAAAATATGTCTTATATATATATATATATATATATAAATCTAATACTACATGCCCATTTGGATCCAACTTAATTGGCATCTGTGTTTTTCAAGCGCTTTTTTTTTTTTTTTCAGTCGCAGTTGTTGACCAAGTCTTCTGTGAACAGTGCACCGGTGTACTGTTCACGAACCCACAAACTTCAATTTTCAGCCACTTTTTCATTAAAAATGGGTCTCATAGCACTATTCATACATTTAAAAATTATTTTGCTACAGTGTTTTCAGTTTTTAGTTTCAGCAAAATAAATTCTATCCAAACGGACCCTATATATAAAAGTAGAAGTTTTTTCCTGCAACTAAAGAGATGCTGCCATGTAAGAAAAAATACTACCTTAAAATTCTAACAAGTGTACATTTTAATTGTGAAAAGTTATACTGTACGACATAATCACACCCCTTAACCCATCACTTTAATGGATCCAGATCCTCTCCATTTCCCTTTGAAATGGAGAGTGTCCAGTTCACGGACTGGATCCTTTTGAAAACTATCAAGGGTAAAAAACGTGCCACATCAATTAAAATGTAAACACACTTAATTGTGGTTAAACACTTAAACTAGAGGGTTGTTTAACTCAACCAGACAAATTCTACTGGAAAACAAAGAGAAAACTTTTAGGAAGGAAAAGTGAAAACCAAACGTGCACATTCAAAGCTTCAAAGAACACGTTCAAAGGTTCAGAGAACAAGTTCAGAGCATATCTCTGTTTCTATATTGCCAAAACAGAGGTATACCTGTAAAACTTGTTTATGCTTATCTTATTTGATGTTTGATCATTTTTCTGCATTTATATTGTTGTCTTGGTGAGTTTATATTGCTGTTTTGGTGGCTGGATGCAAGTTAGAGTCTATCTGAATTTTTATTTTTCATTTTTTGAGATAAAGATTGAATCTTTATAATGGCTGGATGATTCTTGGAGTCCATCTCATTTTTCTGCATTTATATTGTTGTCTTGGTGAGTTTATACTGTTGTTTTGATGGCTGGATGCAAGTTAGAGTCTATCTGAACTTTTATTTTTAATTTTTTGAGATAAAGATTGAATCTTTATAATGGCTGGATGATTCTTGGAGTCTATCTCATTTTTTTGCATTTATATTGTTGTCTTGGTGAGTTTATATTGTTGTTTTGATGGTTGGATGCAAGTTAGAGTCTATCTAAAATTTTATTTTTAATTTTTGAGATAAAGATTGAATCTTTGTAATGGCTGGATGATTCTTGGGGTCCATCTCATTTTTCTACATTTATATTGTTGTCTTGGTGAGTTTATATTGTTGTTTTGATGGTTGGATGCAAGTTAGAGTCTATCTAAAAATTTATTTTTAATTTTTTGAGATAAAGATTGAATCTTTATAATGGCTGGATGATTCTTGGAGTATATTTTTTATTTTTTTGAGATAAAGATTGATTTTTTTTTTTTTTTTTTTTTTTTTGGAGATAAAGATTGAATCTATATTAGTATATGGCATATTTGATTGCCTGGTCTTTCCACACCAATGGTCCCTGTTCTGCCTGGTCTATTTCCCATTTGATTGCTGACATTCAAGACTTGGCTGTCTTTTGTTTCTTGCAAATTTAGTTGGATTAGTAGATGCTGTAACTCTATTGCTCATTCAGCAACCAAAATTTCCCTTGCTTCCAACAACTCTTTCATTTTTACTCTGGCTACTGCTCATAGGTGAAAGTTATAATAAATTTATGGTCAATTTTTTCTAGGGATAATGATGGGAATACATGTTCCTTCTAATGTGCCCATGGAATCTACCCCATTTAAAGGAATGGAGTTTGAAGTAGATGAGATTGCATATGATTTTTATAATGAATATGGCAGAAAGGCTAGTTTTAGTATTAGAAAAGAGTATGTAAATAAATGTAAAAAGATTGGCGTGGTTACTTCAAGGAGATTTGTGTGCATGAAGGAGGGGGTTTGAGGCAAAGACAAGAGAGATCAGAATATAAAAAATCCACGAGCAGAAACAAGATGTGGTTGTGAAGCACATTTGGTTATTGTACTTAATCAAGATAGTAAAAAATATGTGGTTAATGAATTTATTTCTGAGCATAACCACTATCTCCACCTCCCATTAGCTATACACATGATGCCATCACAACGGAAAGTGGTTGCAACTCATGCTATTGAAATTGATTTGGCACATGAATTAGGATTAAGTTTAAAGCAATCTTATGAGCTTCTTAGTAAGCAAGTTGGTGGATATGATAATCTTGGTTTTACCGAGTAAGATCATAAAAACTATTTACACACTAAGCGACAGAGAGACATGGAGCATGGGGAAGCTGCTAGCTTGGGAAGATATTTCAGTTGTCAACTTAAGGAAAATCCTTCATATTATTTCACTACTCAATCGGACTATGAAGAGTTGATTACTAATATCTTTTGGGCCAATGCAAGAATGATCATTGACTATAGCCACTTCGGTGATGTAATAACTTTTGAACGTTTGATTCAATGTATAGTAAAAATAGAGATGCAAGGCCACTTGGAGTATTTTTGGGTCTCAATCACCATAGAGAAACTATTGTATTTGGAGGTGCACTTTTATATGATGAAACGATTGAATCTTTTGTATATTTATTTGAGACATTCTTAGAAGCAATGTCTGAAAAGAAGCCAATCACCATTTTCATAGATCAAGATGCAGCAATGTCAACTGCAATAAAAGTAGTCATGCCTAAGACATATCATGCATTGTGTAGTTGGTATATGTGGCAAAATGCTGAGAGACACTTGGGTTATTTACTCAAAAATGAGTCTCAATTTAATGATCATTTCTTAGCATGTATCTATGAGTATGATGGTGAAGATGAGTTTCTTACAATTTGGAATGAAATGCTGGATAAGCATGATGTTTGTGAAAATAAATGGCTAATTGATCTATTTAAATTAAAAGAAAAATGGGCCCAAACATATGTTAAGAGAACTTTCACTGCAGGAATGAAGACAACCCAGCTTAGTGAGAGTTTCAATGCTGACTTGAAGGATTGCTTGTTTACTAATCTCAATATAGTAGAGTTTTTCACTCATTTTGAAATAGTTGTCAATCAAAAACGGGACAAGAAGTTAGAAGCAGAATACAACTCTAGACATAAATTTCCAAGATTGAAGCTCAAAAGCTCTCCTATGCTTAACCAAGTAGCAACAGTGTACATGCCTATGTTGTTTAATTTATTTCAGATAGAAGTTGAAGAGGTAATGGCACTTTCCATCCTAGAACGCAATGTGAGTCAAACACATAGTTATGTGGTTGGAGTTTTCAATCAATATGGAATATCTGAAGTCATGTGGAATCCATTAGATGAGACTCTATCTTGTAGTTGTAGAAAGTTTGAGTCATTTGGTATTTTATGTAGGCATGGTTTGAAAGTTCTTGATGTATTGGATATCAAGTTGATTCCTAATAGATATATCATGAAAAGGTGGAGAAGAGATGCAAAAGATGGAAGTGGAAAAAATTGCATAACACATAACATTAAGTTGGATACTCGACTGGAATATGTAGATTGGTATCGAGATTTATGTCCAAAATATATTCAATTGGTGAATAAGGCATGTGAAACTAAAGAAGGCCATAATATTCTAAGCTTAGCAATTGTAGATTTGAAAGAAAAAAAAAAAACTTTGTGACCTTAGGAATTGCAAAGCTAATGTAGAAGAAGACATCATTAGGTCTTCCACCGATTTTGCAGACAAAGAAAATCAATTATGTGATTCGATTACGATTGTACCAAAAGGGATAAAGAAAAGGGAGATTTATCGTAATAAAAAGCATAGGACAAAATCATGGATAGAAAAGATGTCGAAACCAAAGGAAGGCACATCAAAGAAGCAAACAAAGAAAAGAAAAGTGCAGGAGGTAATCTTCTAAATTATCCTTATTTTCACCATTCTATTTTATTTTTACACATTAATATAGTATACTATTATTGTTGCTAAACAAGTACAATTTTTACAGGAAATATATGCACATGACATCATGGCACAAAAGAAAACTGAGGATATCTCTTCTAGAAATATTACTAGTTTTACACAACTTT
The DNA here is from genome assembly GCF_932294415.1 of Quercus robur. NCBI lineage: Eukaryota > Viridiplantae > Streptophyta > Magnoliopsida > Fagales > Fagaceae > Quercus > Quercus robur. The sequence continues at coordinate 87,599,766 of NC_065538.1, read as the reverse complement.
TAATGATAAAGATATTTACAATTATATATTTTACTTTGATATTAATAATAGTTTAGATGCATGATTTGACAATTTTAATGCTAAGCTTGTGATATGTGTAATGTGTAATTGGTTTTTTTGTAGTCGGCTTCTACAAGTTCTGCATCACATCAGGGAGGCTCATTAGCAAGTGTTGCAATAGCATCACATTTCGAGAGTATATCAAGTGTTATAGGCTCCAACGACAAAATTGATGGTGCATGAGGTCTCTTGACTCAAGGAAGTGTTGCAAGTGGAGGTCACTTGACCCAAGAAAGCTAGTGTTACAAGTGGATAGAATGAGATGGTTCATAAAGTCAAGCCATTTTTCTAATTTAGGATCATACTTTATAATCTATGACACATGTTGAGCTTAAGTGCTCTTGTTTTGTAATTTTCCTAGTTTAGGACTGGAGTTTTGATGGTCCAAAACTTGTTTTGTAATTTCCTTTTGTTACCAAAGAGCATATCTTTGTTTATATCTTGCCAAAACAAAGGTACAAGTTGTGACCAAGTGTTCTAGTTTTGTAATTTTCTTACCAAGCATAATTACTGTTTCTGCAGAATAGGTTCGGTATTGCACATTCTGTAGCAGATTGTCTTGTTTTGTTTTAAAGGTTTTGGATGTATTGTTTGTGTTTCTGCAGAAGTTGTTGTTTTCTGCATAATTGTTATGCTATTAGGAGTGGATCAGTTATCCTCTTTGTTGTAGATAGTGTTCAGTTTTTGTGAAAAGTTGGTAGATCTCTATGCTTGCTAGGTGTTCTATATTCTATATTAATGTAATTGCTGCTGCCACATGCTAAGATAGTTTTGATTAGATGAAAATTGCCAAATCCCTCTATTTTTATTAGTCCTTTGAATATTTCCATATACTGTGTGAATATATACTCTGATGTAATTTCCTTTGGTTTGGGCAAAAAGCAATTAGAATTTATTTATTTATTTAATAATTCAGTATTTCATTGAACTAAGAACATAGTTTATGAAAACCCAAAACTAAGCTGGCCCTAAGGCTGGGAGCCAAGAAATTCAAACCAGCAAAACACAAGTGAACAATCTAAACAAACTTAAGTACCAGAACCAAGCTTGGCCCTCAAATCAAGTTACAAAATATACAAATTCATCTAAGTATGTATGTAGGAGCTTACTTCCTTAAATTGGGGATTTATTGCTAGAAAGTGAGGATTTATTTTGGTTAGTATAGATTTTTAAAATTCATTTTAATTTGTTTATATACTGAAGTTCATTCGAAGCTCATTATAAATGTGATTTTGGGTATCCTTGTTTACCTGCCTAGTTGCATAAATCTATTGTAGATTGGGATATAAGTTTCTTGGTAATTGTAACTTTTTTTTTTTTTGAGGAACTGGTAATTGTACCTTTATGTTTACAAACCATGCTATAGAGCAAAATTGACTAAGGCTGTGTGAAACATGATAGCTTTTGTGTGTTTTTATTAGGAGTCCTACAAATTTTGATGAGCACTATATAAAATATTACTCAGCATTTTTAAAGTTGATAAGACTCAATTTCTCTAGATTCTTGTAAATGTCAATTTGTCTTCCTCTTACCCTTTGTGGAAATTTCATCATCACAGGCAGCTGTTATTGTAATCGATTTTACAAATTCCAAGATTTTGAGGATGTTGCCAATTGATCCAACAAAAAAGAAAACTTGTACTTGTCACATTTGTGATGGAGATTTGGTTATAGTCTATGAGATGCATGATAACATGAAGGCTGTTAAAGCATGTCAAGCCTCAGTACTCCGGAACCAACTTTCTGCAAAAGTTGTTGTTTTCTACATAATTGTTATGCTATTAGGAGTGGATCAGTTTCCCACTTTCTTTTACATTGCGCAACTAATCTAAGTGCTTAGGTTGCACCCCTATGAGTTACTTGGCATTACAATCAAAATTCAATCCAACAGAGTAGACAATAAGAGAATTTAATAAAAAAAATAAACAAATTTTATTAAAACTAGTTGCGAACCCGCATGTTGCACGTGATAATTATTTTTATGGTGGTTTTATTAATTTTTTTTTTACAATTTAAACTAATCTAATAATGAGTAATGTATTTCGTAATTATATTTTTATTTATTATAGGAACAATCATAAATGCAATATAGGAACAATCCAAAACACCAAAAAAACGTAAACTAAAAAAAAAAATTAATAAAACTTAACAATGATTAATTGAACCAATATTAGGATAAAATTTTGTTTTTGATAATCTATTAAGGTTATTTTCTTTGTAGAAATTATAATTTCGGCCGCCCAAAATATATTATCAAATAAACAATTATTAGCAAAATCTAAGAATTAAATTTCTATACATGCATTGTTATAAAATAATAATAATAAAAATAAAATTGCAAAAGTTAAAATTTGTCACCAATCCAATTATTTTCATTTGGCAAACATTTGCTTTTCTTTAAATAGATGGCATTACAGAGTACTTCTAATACAACTTGTGGGGGCCGGTTAGTCACTAAAATTATTAAAGTCAAGTTAATTGGGCCTGTGGCCCATCTGAGGATGCAAATCTGTCCAAGGAGGCCCATATCAGGTTGAAGGGGTAACCAAACGAAAGGAAGAGTGAATATCATGAAAGGTGAGTTCAGTATTCGTCCGAGGACAAAATCCTTCTCGGCAATATGAGTCCGAGGACGATTAGAACGCCACCTTGTTACAAACGTACTTCAGAGCTACGTCACTACTAAAGGTGGGATAAGGGACCAAGGGTAAGAAAGAGAAGACAAACAAATATCTATAACAACAGCTACCTCCGCATTAATTGCCTCTCAACCAACTCTCTGGCCATATTAATGTGGAAGTGATGCCTGAACAGTGATGAAGCAGCCTTACAGCTGCTAGTAGGAGGTTCCATAAGGTGTTAGATGGAACAGAAAGAGATCCCCTGAACCCAACCTACACGTGTGTGGTGAAGATGATATGAAGAGGGCAGTAATAACATGAAAGGAAAACATGCCAAAAAAAAAGGGATCGGAACATAAAAAAGACACAAAGAACATTCAGAAAAAAAACTTAGAAACAAAAGAACTGTACTTGTTTCAAAGAAAAACTAATTGTTATATCGATGCTAATCCATCTATAAACGTGAGGTTGAATCGTTTTACTTTTAAGAGTTAACCTAGTTCTTAAACACCCACGCTCTACAAATTTTATTGTTTGGGCCTTTAACGTACGAACCCAATACCAATTTGGGACCGTTACAAATTGAATCCTTACACAACTATTAAGAGTACTTTGTCCACCATAAAGGATTAGAAAATAAACAAAAATTAGTAAAGTCTTATAGTTTAACATTTAAATTGAGCACTATAAAAAATCATGCTATGTAATAGAATAAATACCAAATTATCCAAATCATGCTATGTAATAGAATAATATTATATTTTTATATGCTATATTTAATTCTTTAGAATGCAATAGGATAACATTTAACAATCAAAGAGAACAATAAAAAAAAAAAAAAAAACAACAACAACAACAATTTAAAAAACAAAACTAAATTGCATTAACCCAAAATAGAATTTTAAAGAATATAAAAAATTATCAACCTAAAGTAGAGATGCAAGAAAAATAAAAAAATCCACCAAAAAATTTAGAGAGAGAGAGAGAGAGGGGGAGAGAGAGAGAGGGGACATTTTTTTTGTGAAGGAAAACTATGCATAAAATAGAAGAGATAGTGACAAATTTATAGTAAGAGGGTGTGAATAAGAAGAGACAAAAATAAAGGAAGATGAAGAGAAAGAGGAAGAATGATATTAATATAGAGGGTAGTGGGGAGATGAAAAAGTAAGGGAGGGAGAAAGATTGAAGTAGTGAGAGATGAAATGGTAAGGGAGAGAGAAAGGTTGGAGAAGTGTAAATATTAAAAAAATAAATGTTAAAAACAATTATAAGAAAATTGGAAAAAAAAAAAACAATAAACAAAAAAAAAAAAACAAAAAACAAAACAAAACAAAGCGTTGAAGCCTTTCAAGCTTTAGGTTTTTTTTTTTTTTTTTTTTTTTTTTTTTTTTTTAGCTGAAAAGGCTCACACAAAACCCTAAAGTTGAACTGAAAAGGCTTTGGGTTGGGCTTGATTGTGGAACTAAATAAATAAGAGGTGGGTTTGATTAATTATACAGATTTATTATAGGGTGATAGTGGAAGTAAATAAATAAGTAGTGGGTTGGATTTATTATAGGGTGATAGTGGAAGTAAATAAATAAGTAGTGGGCTACATTTATAGGGCTAAAAATTATAAAAACCATTTTAAAATTATAGGAAAAATTATATTTTAAAAAATAAAAGGAAAAAAAATGACGTGGCAGCTGATGTGGCGCAACGTGAGAGTAGCAGCATTAAACGCTATGCTTTAGCTTTTAGTAATATATATTATAGGGCGATAGTGAAAGTAAATAAATAAGTAGTGGGCTACATTTATACGGCAGAAAATTATAAAAACCATTTTAAAATTATAGGACAAATTATATTTAAAAAAAAAGAATGACGTGGCAGCTGTTGTGGCGCAACGTGAGAGCAGCAGCATTAAACATTACGCTTCAGCTTTTAGTAATATATAGATGTACACTTGGATCATATAACAAGAATTCTATTGAAATAAACACTTTGATTATATGATTATAATAACATGAAACTTCTACAATTGGTGTGCTTATTGCTTGACTATACATTTCACTGCTTGCTTCTTGATTATACATTCCATCCGAAGTCTACAATTTTCAATCTTAGCTTGATCACTTCGACTTGCCTTGTGTTAAACAACTTGCCCCATCTCTTGGTATGAATGTATGATGCTTCTTTGTTATGTAAGTTCTTTTGGTATTAAAGCTTTGGGATGTATCATAGCTCCAAAGGCCCTTCCAAATTACTGATGATTAGGATCAATGAAACCTACAAGCAATATTAACAAATAAATGGCTACTACAAGAACCAGTCTACAAAAAGCCAATATTAACCAAATCAATGAAACCAATAACAAAATCTGTCCAAAAAATTATGCAAACTTTCCAAATGGATAAGCAAAAGGCCAATACAAGAACCAATCTACAAAAAGAGAGGCACAAAAAACAGTCAAAAAATTCAATTATTCTTCCTATAAGAGCTTTAAAGTTCAAATACCAACCACAAAAGGGTTCTCAATAGTTCAGATTTTTGAAAATCGAAAATTCATCTGCCTCATCCTAAAAGCTAGTGTATATCAGTAGCTAGCAGCCAGTAAACAAAAATCTAGCCATAGGCTGAATGTTTTCTTTTATAGTTCATCATCAAAATACAATTATGTGCATTCCATTCCTACAAAGGACAATTTACACACACCCAATTATGCAATCAGTGGCATGACAGGGAAAACAAAGAGACATTCACAATAGATTCCCTAAAACCTTTCATAATAAAGTGAACAATTAAAAATAAAATCAAAATCCATGCAAAAGTACAAACATTTACATAACAATGAGACCAAAAAAAATACCTACAAACCAAAAAAATGGAACCAAACATTCTAATAACCACAGCATAAAACACACACATAGAGATAATAAATATATATATATATATATATATATTTATTTATAGATTAAGAGAGACCCCAATAAAAATTTTAAGCATATAAACTAATCCCAATTCAAAAGAAAATCAAAAACCCCAAGAAAGCACTATCACAAAGCAAAACAAAGCAACAAAAGGCATAAAAACATAGATAGATTAGTTGATATTTTTTCTGGTGGATGAAGTTGGAGAAAATCTTCTGCTTATAGTGTTTGGGTAAAAGCTTGGAGCATAAAAGCTTGATCAAATCGTAGCCTTGGTACAGGTGGTAGTGGTGGCATCGTGACGATGAGGCCAGGGAGAAAGTCAAACCTTGGAGAAGAGAGAGAGAAAAAGAGTTTGAAATATTCAAATGGGTTTGGTGAGAGAGAAACCGTTGAGTTAACTATGGTTTGAATCCGGATACTAGAGGTTTACATTTTAATTGATGTGGCACGTTTTGATCCTTAATAGTTTTCAAAATGATACTGTCTGTGAATTGGACACTCTCCATTTCAAAGGGAAATGGAGAGGATTCAGATCCCACTTTAATCTTGTTGTTTAATAACAAAACTATATATCCGAAAGGCTTAAAAAAAAAAAAAAAAAAAAAAAAACCGTTTGCCCTTTCTCCTATCACTAAACCTCCGTTCAATATGATAAGAAAAAAACTCCATTCAAAAAATCATTCCAGAGCACATATTTATAACAAAGTAGTGCGTCTCTAAGTCTATCACTTCTTCGCAGCAAATAAAATCCATACTATCCTCTAATGAGCAGATATGTTGACCGATTTCATCGCTGATATAGTAAGTATTGGGCTTTGTGGAGCCTAGTTTTGTTTGACCCGGTTCGACGACCCGAATAATATTGCGTGGTTTTTAATGGGAGATTTATTGAGGCTTAGTCCATGGAGCGGAGGCTTGGGCCTTCCATGGGATAAGACTGGTGCAAAATCTACTGCAGAAGTGCATTCAACCTTGGGATTTCAATAAGAATGAAAATGCTAGTGGAAGTCCTTAATTCTATTTCATCCTTAGATAGCTGAGCAATGGTTTGTGTGGAACAGGTATCCACTTGACAATACAACCGATTGGCCAAGATACTATTCCAATTCCAATGCACACACCCCATTGCCCCCAGTTCAACCCTTCTGTATCTGCGAACTTCTTCAAAAATTCCAAAATAAGAGGGGAAAAAAAATTCCCTCCTATTTCGGCAATGCCATTGCCACAACTCCATCCCACTTTTTTTTTTTTTTTTTTTTTTTTTTTTAAAGAAATGATATGTGAACACAATTTTTACAACAAATTTTAAGTGATAGGTTGTTATTGTTGGATTAAAAAAGTAATCTTAGTGTTAAATTCAAATTTGAACTAATAATATAACTAATCACCTGTGATTTGTTGTGAAAATGTTGTAAAAATATTGTGAACGTGGCACTTTTTTTTTTAAATTTCTCCCCAGATTTCGGCAACCACTATTTTTTTTCCCCTCCCATTTTCGGCAATGGTATTGCCACAATTGCCACAAAATTTTTTTTTCTTCCCCTATTTCGGCAAGGTAATTGCCACAATTGGTTTCTTTTTTTAGCACACTTGGGCAGCTGGTTCGGGCAGCAGGAATTTCGATAATCACATTACCGAAATTCAAAATTTTCTCTCTCCCACTTTATCTCTTTCTCTCTCATACTTTTGTTGAATTTCGGCAACACCGTTGCCGAAATTCACTCTCTTTTCTCATTTCCCTAAATAAGTTGGAACAGTGCTTATAACGCAAATAAACTCCGAATTTAGCAATATTCAGCCAAATGACTCCTTCTTCTGCTTGATGGTGATAGTGTGATTGATCTGAAGGAAAAGAAGTGGAAGAAGTAGAGGCAAAACTAAACTGACGGAGTTTAATGATTTTTTTTTTCTTAAATTTCTATGTTAGTATTTGTTTAAATCATTACAAAGTGGACGGGTTATAATGTTTGGGCCTTTTTTTAAATATTTACTAATTGCTTGATTTTGCACATTGCTTTCTATTATTGAATAAGATTTTAGATTCTATACTTCCGATTTATATATAATAAGTTATCATTAGAATAAGGAAATTATTATAAAAATGTCTTCTAAATAACTTCAAAGTCAAAATATAGTACAAGGAATGCAATCTAAATTTGAACTTGATTTAATGTTAACCATTTCTTGAGGCACCATTTAATTAGAGAGTCAATCATTTTAGGACACAATAGATAATTTTGTAAGAGAACTAAAGAATGAATACTCCATCAAAAAATAGAGATAGCACAAACCTCTTTTGAATGTTCTCCATTCAGTTAAATTATATTATCCTACTACTAGAATTTCAATGTATTTTATAGATAGCAATACCTACAAGTAAGAAAAATGAGTGGCTGTACAACTTGAACTGAACAAATTTTAATGTATTTTATTTATTGAATTGTAATGTTAAGTTATTGTCTTCCAATACGTAAAATGGTCCCACGCATTGTGCAGGTTAAATGCTAGTACAATATAATTTTAGAGTATGGCGTCATTTCCGTATATATGATGGTTCTTTATCATCAAGCCAAAACATCAATGAAATTTAATATTCTTCTATAGTACTATTAGATGAATAATATTAAACCCATATTTTTCTACAACAACTAGAAGATAATAACAACAGTAATAATTATGTTTATGAGATATACAGATAAACAAAAATTTATATGCAAATTTAAAAAAAAAAAAAAAAAAAAAAAAAAAAAAAAAAAAAACTTCAATAATATAATTAAAATTGAACAATGAAGTAGATAATAATAATAATAATAATAAAAGAATACCATGTAAGACTAAGGTTTTAGTACAGAAAAACTATAATATTCTATTATTATTTAAATAAATTGTTATTTTTTTAGAAGAATTATTTTAATAAATTATGGTACCTTTTTTTTTTCTTTAATTTTTTGGTATATAGTTTTAATTTGAGAAATTTTTTAAAATATCTTTGAACTTAGGTAATGAATTATACTTAGAGGAAGTTATCTTAATTATTTTAATATATTTATAAAATATCTAATGATGAAAACACATCATAAGACGAGTGATACTTATTTTCAGTTTGAACTGTAGCCAGTGTATGTCTTTGGTGGAAGACTCGGAAAAAGTTTATACATTCTAGTGGAAGACTTGGAAAGTTTTCGCAACAAATGCTTATTTTTGTTGTTCACTCATAATTGCAAAAGATTAAAAACAAGGTCAAAATGCAAAACCCACCTCTTAAGTTTAACCACTTTTTTCTAGTTACTGCTAATAATTTCTACTTAACGCATGTATAAATAATTGAGGCGGGGATTCTAGGCAAATAAAATCTCATACTTGTAACATTGCACATTTGATGTGTTGATGCTCTTATCTTAATCACATTCTTGATCTTCCACATTCCTACTAATTATGGGTGGAAGTTCCCTCCAATTTCTCCGCACTCTTATTCTCCTTCTATTGTGCATGAAACCAGCTACTGGAAATAATTTGGGGTTAGCAGATACTCACCTTGTCTGCAAAGAGCATGAGAGACAAGCTCTTCTCAAGATTAAATATGACCTTATTGATGACTATGGCCATCTTTCTTCTTGGAACTCCAATCAAGATTGTTGCAAATGGAGTGGGGTCAGGCGTAGCAACCAAACAGGCCACGTCATCATGCTCAATCTCAATGCCTCATCCATTCCCTTAAGGCATTTGCAAGGTAAACTTAATCCTTCCCTGATTGAGTTGAAATATTTGACTTATTTGGACGTGAGCTACAATGATTTTAATTAGACCCAATTCCCAGAAATCATTGGTTCTCTCTCTAACTTAAGGCACCTTGACCTTTTTTTATGCTAAGTTTGGAAGAAATATACCTTGTCAGCTTGGGAACCTTTCAAACTTGCAGTACCTTGATCTTGGCCTGAATATTTTTAATAAACCTAAAAAGTTAAGAGTGGATCCCTCAACTTTCTTCTTTAAAATACCTTGACATGAGTACCATCAACTTGAGCAAAGTCTATAATTGGCCCCATGTTGTGAATAAACTGCCGTACTTGACATCCTTGTTCTTGTACTCTTGTAATCTTCCGAATATTTTCTCTATTCCCTTTGTTAATTCTTCTACTTCTCTTGATGTCCTCCAACTCTTTGATAATAATCTCACTTGTTCTTCTTCAGTACTACAGTGGTTGTTCAAATCCAACACTAGTGTTGTTGAACTTGATTTCTCTTTTAACCAATTTCAAGGTTTAATTTCGAATGCTTTTAGCAGAATAAACTCTCTTGCACATCTCTATCTCAGTTCTAATGAGTTTGAAGGTGAGATACCAAAAGCCTTTGGTGGTATGTGTAATTTGAAAACGTTAAATCTATCTAGGAACTATCTCAGTGGACAGCTTCTTGATTTTATTCTTAATTTGACCGAGTGTGGAAACCACTCATTAGAGGTTTTGAATTTAAAGCGAAATCAAATCTTGGGATCGTTACTAGATCCCACAACATTTCCATCATTGAGAGTATTATCGCTTTCTCAAAATCATTTGAATGGGGCAATACCTGTAAGTTTGGGAAAACTATCCAACCTAGAGGGTCTGTATCTTCGACATAATTCATTGGAAGGTGTTATTTCTAAAGCCCACTTCTCAAAGCTCACGAAATTGAAGTATTTGGACTTATCTAATGCTTTATTTGTTTTCAACATCAACTCTGATTAGGTTCCACCTTTCCAATTAAAAATGATATGGTTACGGTCTTGCCAACTAGGCCCTCGAGTACCAAAATGGCTTCAAACTCAAAAAAATTACAATTGGCTTGATATCTCCAATTCTGGAATCTCGGATACCCTTTCCAATTTCAATTTGGTCTTTTCTCCTCAATTAGAATATATAAATTTGTCTTACGACCAAATAAGTGGCCAACTTCCAAATTTGTCATTAGAGCTTACTTTTTCCCCAATTTTAGACTTGAGTTCAAATAAACTTATAGGCAGAATACCTCAATTTTTATTTGAATCAGGATATTTGGATCTTTCCAAGAATATGCTTTCAGGCCCAATTTTTTCCTTATGTGAAGTACAAAATGGGAATTTGTACTTTCTAGATCTCTCCAATAACCAGTTATCAAGACGGATACCAGACTCATGTTGGATGCATCTTGAAGAATTAGTAATTCTTAATTTGGCAAACGATCACTTTCGTGGGACAATCCCAAGCTCGGTGGGATTTCTACATGAGATTGTGACATTGGATTTAGGTAACAATAATTTTAGTGGGAAACTTCCTTCCTCGTTGAAGAATTGCACAAAGTTGATATTCTTTAATCTCAAACAAAATGATCTATCAGGATAGATACCAATGTGGTTGGGGATTAGTCATCCAAATTTAGTTGTACTTATCCTTCGATCCAATTACTTCTATGGAGTCATCCCGACACATTTCTGTTATCTAGCACATCATCAAATTTTAGACCTTGCTTTAAACCAAATCTCAACAAGGATGCCAAAATGCCTCAACAATCTTACTGCTTTAACTCAAAAAGGGAGTCCAAATGCCACCATCACCCATTATTATACGATCAGTAGCAAATCCCTATTTTATATGTTGTATGCTGATCGTATGATTTTTATGTGGAAAGGAAAAGAGCATGAGTATAAAAATATTCTTTGACTATTAAAAGGCATCGATCTCTCAAGCAATAATTTAACTAGGCGGATTCCAGGAGAAATTGTGGAACTGTTGGATTGGTTTCCTTAAATCTCTCTAGAAATCGTTTAACTGGACAAATCACTTCAGAGATTGATATGTTACAATCATTAGATGCCTTGGATCTATCTAAGAACCAGCTTTCCGGGGGAATTCCTTCAAGCCTTTCTCATATTGATCGTCTAAGTGTCTTGGACTTGTCAAAACAACAATTTGTCCAGAAAAATCCCAACAAGCCCTCAACTTGATACCTTTAATGCATCCTCATATGAGGGGAATGCCCCGCTTCCAAAGAAATGTCTGGGCGAAGAAATAGCTCAAAATCCAACTATGAACAGGAGCAGAGAACATGCTGGCATGCAAGATGAGAGAGAAGGGTTTATATCCATAGGATTTTATGTTAGTGTGGCCCTTGGATTTATTGCGGGTTTCTGGGGAGTTGTTGGCACATTAGTACTGAATATGTCACTGCGAGTTGCATATTTCAGGTTCTTGAATGATTTCAAAGATAGGCTATATGTGGCAATATCAGTGAATATGGCCAGAGTTCAGAGGCAGCTTCAAAACTAACTGGTAATAATTCTTTGTTCCCAACTTTTATCCTTTATAGTTCTATGCAAATGAATCTGTCACTTTTCCGCAATTTGCTTCTCTGTGCAAAAGCCCTTTGCATTTCGTTGTTTTGATTATACAATTAATTTTTCTAGTTCTCATTTGATGATTACAGTTACTAACAACGTCACCATCGTCCTACTACCAATGGTATATATGATTAATATCATTATTATTCTTTTACACCATGTCAAATAAAGTTCTAATTAGTTATCAAATTCAATATGTCCCAAACCATTCTATAAAAATAAGTTACATAACATACATTTTTGTAATGGCTTAAGCTTTCCTTAAATTATTTTGCCAGACAGATATTGATCAGTAAATGGAATAACTTGTGTAAGTGTTATTTTCAAAGGGGGAAGTCAGGGACTTATGGTTTTGTTTGATAAGTAATTTATACTGATTATCTTTCATTCCGATATCTCACAAAAAGTGCAATTAAAATCTTCTACAAACAAACAATTTTCTTTAATTCCTTTCTAATTTTAAATTTTGGTCCACTTTTGTAATGCCTTATTGCGTTCTAGTAACTGTGGTTTACCTTTGTGTTTTCACTTTTAAGTTTCACCAGGTGTTGCTGTACAAGTCTCTGACTCACAATACTTCTCTATGGGAGCTGTAATTTTATGGTAAACTTCGTATTAGGTATATGTGTGAGATTTGGAGTGTACTTCAAAAAGACTCGTCGAGTATTGGTAAATTTATATGCATCTAAACATTGAATAAAATGCATGTTAATAGTTTGTTTGTAGAACTGTTAACACTGAAATTATTATTTTTCGTGTCATGATAACTACAAAATGGTTGTCAAAAAGTTGGCTTGAATTTTCGAGCCAACATTAAAATACATACTTAGCTTAGCTTGGGTCCAGTGCTCCAATATTGCATTGGACCTATTAAATTATAACATGTGTCTGTAAGTCTTGATTGCCTTAAGTTGACTTCGTTGCATGCAACTTATTATTCTAGAAAAATTATTTTATAAAATTTTCCTCATACAAAATGTGTGGATTCCACATGTTGTAAATGAGATGTCATATGTGAGCATGAGGCCGTCGAAATATGTTCTAATTATTCAGATATCAGTGTTGAGCAGTAAAATATGAGAGTGAAAGACCTCTTTGAAGGGGACTTTGTAGAGGAGGTTTGTGCAGCAATTTCAGAGAAGAGAAAACTTCTCCTTATTTTAGGTGTAGCCCTTGAACATTGTATTCTACCCTAAATTTGTATCTGAGAGAGATTTATTTTGTGTAGGGAATAATTTTGGGTGTATTGGGATTTGGATTTTATGAGAGTGCCTTTACATCATTTTGTATCATCTAAATTTGTTAGTGAAAGTTTTCTTTGTCATTGCCCATGGACGTAAGCAAAAAGTTGAACCACGTGAATCCTTAATGCATCCCTTGTGTGTGTTTATGTCAATTTTTCTTTCGAGTTCTCAATGTATCGTTTTTTTTTTTTTTTTCTTTTCCTTTTTATGAGTAGTTCTCTTTCTTTCTTTCTTTCTTTTTTTTCCCTTAAATTTATTTGGAGATCTTTCTAAAGTTTATATTTCACAATCATCTTGTGTGGAAATACTATATAAATTCTAAAACCTTTTCCTACTACAAATTGGTAATAGAACTTCCACTGTTACAACATAATTATACAACAGTAGTATAATTTTTCACTTTTGTAAGGTTGAATTTAATCAATTATGTGTTGACTTTATTCCGTGCCAAATTTGCTTGTAATTCAGCATGTAGAAACCTTGTATTTAGGTAGGAATAATGTAAAGGTTTTGTGTGAGAGAGTGTAAAGAAACTCAAGTTGTGTGCATTCAAGAGGAGTCTCGCAATTGGATCTTGCGACTGACTCGTGACTGGCAAGTCGCCAAAGTGCCACACGTGTGAAGCATGTAGGAAGCTGAAAGGTCACGACAACTAGAGCACTACATGACAAAAAGTATAGTTTGGCCTGATAGTTAACTCGCGACTCGCTCCAGTCACAAGGCCAAGTCGTCAGAATGTCTTGTTTTGTTGAAAACTGACTTTTCACATTTCTCTCATACCCTACTATAAATACCCTTATACCCACGAAATATATTGTGCTGAAAAAGGAGCCTATTGAGAGAAAAACCCTAAGAAAGGTTTCCACCAAGGTTTTCAGACCCGAACCAGATCGGGAGGTCGGACCGTGAAAACTAGGAACCAGGATGAAAACCAATTTTTTAAGCATAGAGAACCGGATTTTTTGTTAATTCCGTAAACCCCTAAAACTAGGGTTGGACCGCATGAACCAATGAGAACCGTGCAGTCCAACCCCTTAGCAATTTTTTTTTTTTTTTTTTAAAAACACAACTTAACACAATTTTATTCTACTTAATTAAATTATCCATCTCTTACAAGGAATAA